>NC_081321.1:14473091-15696007 GCF_026419965.1 Kogia breviceps | reverse complement strand
TCTTTTCATATGCTTATTGACCATCTGTATGTCTTCTTTGGAGAAATGTCTATTAAGTTCTTCTGACTATTTTTTGATAGGGTTGTTTGTTTTATTGTTGTTGAGTTGTATGTGCTGTTTGTATTTTGGAGATTCAGCCCTTGTCGGTCACATCATTTGCAAATATTTTCTCCCATTCTGGTTGTCTTTTCATTTTGCTTATGGTCTCCTTTGCTGTGCAAAACTTTTGAGTTTAATTCGGTCCCATTTGTTTATTTTTGTTTTTATTTCTCTTGCCTTGGAAGACTGACCTAAGAAAACATTGGTTTGGCTTACGTCAGAGAATGTTTTGCCTATGTTCTTCTCTTCTAGGAGTTTTATGGTGTTGTGCCTTATTATTTAAGTCTTTAAGCCATTTTGAGGTTTTTTTGGTGTATGGTGTGAGGGTGTGTTCTAACTTTATTGATTTACATGAAGCTGTCCAACTTTCCCAGCACCACTTGCTGAAGAGACTGACTTTTCTCCATTGTATATTCTTGCCTGCTTTGTTGAAGATTAATTGATTAATTAGTTACCACACTGTTTTGATTACTTTAGCTTTGTAGTATTGTCTAAAATACTCTACTGGGAGGGTTATGCCTCCTGCCTTGTTCTTTTTCCTTAGGATTGCTTTGGCAATTCTGGATCTTTTATGGTTCCATGTAAATTTTTGGATTATTTGTTCTAGTGCTGTGAAAGATTTGATAGGGATCACATTAAATCTGTACGTTGCTTTGGGTAGAATGGCCATTTTAACAATATTAATCCTTCCAGTTCAAGAGCATGGGATATCGTTCCATTTCTTTGAATCAACATCAGTTTCCTTTATTAATGTTTTATAATTCTCAGCATATAAGTCTTTCATCTCCTTGGTCAAGTGTATTCCTAAGTATTTTATTGCTTTGATGTGATCTTAAAGGGAATTTTTTATACTCCCTTTCTGATATTTCATTGTTAGTATAAAGAAATGCAACCTATTTCTGTATGTTAATCTTGTATCCTGCTACCTTGCTGAATTCATTTATCAGTTCTAGCAGTATTTGTGTGGAGTCTTTAAGGTTTTCTATATATAGTATCATGTCATCTTCATATAATGACAATTTTACCTTTTCTCTTCCAATTTGGATAATTTTTATTTTTTCTAGTCTGATTGCTCTGGCTAGGACTGTCAATTCTATGTTGAATAGAAGTGGTGAGAGTGGGCATCATTGCCTTGTTCCTGATTTTAGTAAGAAGGCTTTCAGCCTTTCACTGTTGAGTACTACATTGGCTGTGGGTTTGTCATAAATAACTTTTATTATATTGAGATATGTTCCCTCAATACCCACTTTGGGAAGAGTTTTTGTCATGAAGGGAGGTTGAATTTTATCAAATCCTTTTTCTGCATCTATTGAGATGATCATGTGGTTTTTTCTTTTGTTGTTTTGGTGTATCACATTGATTGATTTGTGTATGTTGAACCTTCTTTCTGACCCTGGGATGAATCCAGCTTGGTCATCGTGTATGATCTTTTTCATATGTTGTTAGATTTGGTTTGCTAATATTTTGTTGAGAATATTTGCATCTATATTCATCAAAGATATTGGCCTGTAATTTTCTTTTTTTCATGGTATCTTTGTCTGGTTTTGGTATCAGGGTGATGGTGGCTTCATAGAATGTCTTTTGGAGTGCTCCCTCTGCTTCAATCTTTCGGAAGAATTTGAGAAGAATCAGTATAAGTTCTTCTTTGTATGTTTCGTAGAATTCACCTGTGAAGCCAAAAGTCCTGGACATTTTTTTTGGGGGGGGGGAGTGTCTTTATTCCAGATTTTATTTCATTTCTAGTGATTGGTCTGTTCAAATTATCTATTTCTTCTTGATTCAGTTTTGGTGGACCGTATGTTTCTAGAAACTTGTCTATTTCTTCTAAGTTGCTTAATTTGTTGGCATATAATTGTTCATACTATTCTCTTAAGGTTTTTTGTATTTCCACACTATTATTTCTCCTTTTTCATTTCTTATTTTGTTTATTTGGGTCCTCTCTCTTTTCTTCTTGGTGAGCCTGGCCGGAGGTTTTTCAGTTTTGTTTACACTTTCAAAGAACCAGTTCTTGGTTTTATTGATTTTTTTCTATTGTTTATCTCTATACTATTTATTTCCTCTCTGATCTTCATATTTCCCTCCTTCTGCTGACTTTAGGTTTTGTTCTTCTTTTTCTAATTCTTTTAGGTAGTAGATTAGGTTATTTGAGGTTTTTCTTTTCTTTTTTTTCTTCTTCTTTTTTTTTTTTTGAGGAAGGTCTGTATTGTATGAACTTCCCTCTAAGAACTGCTTTTGATGCATCCCATAGATTTTGTATGGTTGTATTCTCATTTCATTTGTCTCAAGGTATGTTTTAAGTTCCTTTTTGATTTCATCACTGACCTGTTGTTTTTTTTTTAGCAGCATATTGTTTACTCTCCATGTATTCATGCTTTTCTCGTTTCTTTTTCTGTGGCTGCCTTCTAGTTTCATGCCATTGTGGTCAGAAAAGATGCTTGAAATAATTTCCATACTACTAAATTTGTTAAGGCTTATTTTGTTCCCCAGTGTGTGGTCAGTCCTATAGAGTGTTCCATGTGCACTTGAAAAGAATGTTTATTCTGGTTTTTTTGGATGTAATGTCCTGAAAATGTCAGGTAAGTCTAACTGTCCTATTGTATCATTTAGGATCTCTGTTGCCTTATTGATATTCTCTCTAGGAGATCTGTCCATTAATGTGAGTAGGGTGTTAAAGTCTCCTACTCTTATTGTATTCCCTTCAAGTTCTCCCTTTATATCTGTTGTTTTCTGTATTTGGGTGCTCCTATATTGCATATATGTTGATGGGTGTAATATCCTCTTCTTGTATTGATCCTTCTATCATTATATAGTGTCCTTTATCTTTCTTTATGGCCTTTGTTTTAAAGTCTGCTTTGTCTGATATGAGTATTGTGAGCCGCTTTCTTGTCATTTCCATTTGCATGAAATATCATTTTTTATACCATGACTTTCAATCTATATATGTCCTTTGCCCTAAAGTGGGTCTCTTGTATGCAGCATATTGTAGGATCTTGTTTTTTTATCCAATCTGGCACTCTGTCTTTATATATATATATATAATATATATATATGTATATAATATATATATACACATATACATACAGCAGGTTCTTATTATCTTTTTTTAAAAAATAAATTTATTTATTATTTATTTTTGGCTGTGTTGGGTCTTCGTTACTATGCGAGGGCTTTCTGTAGTTGCAGCGAGCAGGGACCACTCTTCATCGCGGTGCGCGGGCCTCTCACTGTCTTGGCCTCTCTTGTTGTGGAGCACAGGCTCCAGATGCGCAGGCTCAGTAGTTGTGGCTCATGGGCCCAGCTGCTCCACAGAATGTGGGATCTTCCCAGACCAGGGCTCAACCCCGTGTCCTGTGCATTAGCAGGCAGATTCTCAACCACTGTGCCACCAGGGGAGCTCAGTTATCTATTTTAAACATATTAGTATATATATGTCAATCCCAGTCTCCCAATTCATCCCATCAGCCCCTGCTGCTTTCCCACCATGGTGTCCATTCGTTTGTTCTCTACACCTGCGTCTCTATTTTTACCCTGCAAACTGGTTCATCTGTACCATTTTCTAGATTTCACATATATGCGTTAATATACAATATTTGTTTTTCTTTTTCTGACTTTCTTCACTCTGTATGACAGTCTCTACAAATGACCAAATTGTGTTCCTTTTTATGCTGAGTAACATTCCATTGCATATATGTGCAACATCCTCTTTATCCATTCATCTGTCGATGGGCATTTAGGTTGCTTCCATGACCTGGCTATTGTAAATAGTGCTGCAATGAACATTGGGGTGCATGTGTCTTTTTTGAATTATGGTTTTCTCTGGGTATATGCCCAGTAGTGGGATTGCTGGGTCATATGGTAATTGTATTTGAGGTTTCTAAGGAACCTCCATACTGTTCTCCATAGTGGCTGTATCTATTTACATTCCCACCAACAGTGCAAGAGGGTTCTGTTATCTCCACACCCTCTTCATCATTTGTTGTTTGTAGATTTTCTGATGATGCCCATTCTAACTGGTGTGAGGTGATACCTCATTGTAGTTTTGATTTGCATTTCTCTAATAATTAGTGATGTTGAGCAGCTTTTCATGTGCTTCTTGGCCATCTGTATATCTTCTTTGGAGAAATGTCTGTTTAGGTCTTCTGACCATTTTTGGATTGGGTTGTTTGTTTTCTTAATATTGAGCCTCACAAGCTGTTCATATATTTTGGAGATTAATCCTTTGTCCATTGATTCATTTGCAAATATTTTCTCCCATTCTGAGGGTAGTCTTTTTGTCTTATTTATAGTTTCCTTTGCTGTGCAAAAGCTTTGAAGTTTCATTAGGTCCCTTTCGTTTATTTTTGTTTTTATTTCCATTACTCTAGGAGGTGGATCTAAAAAGATCTTGCTGTGATTTATGTCAGAGTGTTCTTCCTATGCTTTCCTCTAAGCCTTTTATAGTGTCCGGTCTTACATTTAGGTCTCTAATCCATTCTGAGTTTATTTTTGTGTATGGTGTTAGGGAGTGTTCTAATTTCATTCTTTTACATGTAGCTGTCCAGTTTTCCCAGCACCACTTATTGAAGAGACTGTCTTTTCTCCATGCTATATCCTTGCCTCCTTTGTCATAAATTAGTTGACCATAGGTGCATGGGTTTATCTCTAGGCTTTCTATCTTGTTCCAGTAATCTATGTTTCTGTTTTTGTGCCAGTACCATATTGTCTTGATTACCTTAGCTTTGTAGTATAGTCTGAAGTCAGGGAGTATGATTCCTCCAGCTCTGTTTTTTTCCCTCAAGACTGCTTTGGCTATTCAGGGTCTTTTGTGTCTTCATACAAATTTTAAGATTTTTTTGTTCTAGTTCCGTAAAAAATGGTATTGGTAATTTGATAGGGATTGCATTGAATCTGTAGATTGCTTTGGGTAGTATAGTCATTTTCACAATATTTATTCTTCCAATCCAAGAACATGGTATATCTCTCCATCTGTTGGTATCATCTTTAATTTCTTTCATCAGTGTCTTATAGTTTTCTGCATACAGGTCTTTTGTCTCCGTAGGTAGGTTTATTCCTAGGTATTTATTCTTTTTCTTGCAGTGGTAAATGGGAGTGTTTCCTTAATTTCTCTTTCAGATTTTTCATCATTAGTGTATAGGAATGCAAGAGATTTCTGTACATTAATTTTGTATTCTTCAACTTTACCAAATTCATTGATTAGCTCTAGTAGTTGTCTGGTGGCATCTTTAGCATTCTCTATGTATAGTATCATGTAATCTGCAAACAGTGACAGTTTTACTTCTTTTCCAATTTGTATTCCTTTTATTTCTTTTTCTTCTCTGATTCCCATGGCTACGACTTCCAAAAATTATGTTGAATAATAGTGGTGAGAGTGGACATCCTTATCTTTTTCCTGATCTTAGAGGAAATGCTTTCAGTTTTTCTCCATTGAGAATGATGTTTGCTGTGGTTTTGTCATATATGGCCTTTATTATGTTGAGGTAGGTTCCCTCTATGCCCACTTTCTGGAGAGTTTTTATCATAAATAGGTGTTGAATTTTGTCAGAAGCTTTTTCTGCATCTATTGAGATGATCATATGGTTTTTATTCTTCAGTTTGTTAATATGGTGTATCACATTTATTGATTTGCATATATTGAAGAATCCTTGCATCCCTGGGATAAATCCCACTAGATCATGGTGTATGATCCTTTCAATATGTTGTTGGATTCTGTTCGCTAGTATTTTGTTGAGGATTTTTGCATGTATATGCATCAGTGATATTGGTCTGTAATTTTCTTTTTCTGTAGTATCTCTGTCTGGTTTTGGTATCAGGGTGATGGTGGCCTCATAGAATGAGTTTGGGAGTGTTCCTTCCTCTGCAATATTTTGGAAGAGTTTGAAAAGGATGGGTGTTAGCTCTTCTCTAAATGTTTGATAGAATTCACTGTGAAGCCATCTGGTCCTGGGCTTTTGTTTGTTGGAAGATTTTTAATCACAGTTTCAATTTCATTACTTGTGATTGGTCTGTTCATGTTTTCTATTTCTTCCTGGTTCAGTCTTGGAAGGTTATACCTTTCTAAGATTTTGTCCACTTCTTCCAGGTTGTCCATTTTATTGGCATAGAGTTGCTTGTAGTAGTCTCTTAGGGTGCTTTGTATTTCTTCGGTGTCTGTTGTAACTTCTCCTTTTTCATTTCTAATTTTATTGATTTGAGTCCTCTCCCTCCTCTTCTTGACAATTCTGGCTAGTGGTTTATCAATTTTGTTTATGTGGTTTATCAATTTTGTTTATGTTCTCCAAGAACCAGCTTTTAGTTTTAATGATCTTTGTTATTGTTTTCTTTGTTTCTATTTCATTTATTTCTGCTCTGATCTTTATGATTTCTTTCCTTCTGCTAACTTTGAGTTTTGTTTGTTCTTCTTTCTCTAGTTCCTTTAGGTGTAATGTTAGATTGTTTGAGATTTTTGTTTCTTGAGGTACAATTGTATTGCTATAAACTTCCCTCTTAGAACTGCTTTTTCTGCATCCCAATTGTTTTGGATCGTCTTGTTTTTCTTGTCATTTGTCTCTAGGTATTTTTTTTATTTCCTCTTTGATTTCTTCAGTGACCTCTTGGTTATTTAGTAACGTATTGTTTAGCCTCCATGTGTTTGTGTTTTTTACGGTTTTTTTCCCTGTAATTCATTTCTAATCTCATAGTGTTGTAGTCAGAAAAGATGCTTGATATGATTTCAGTTTTCTTAAATTTACTGAGGCTTGATTTGTGACCCAAGATGTGATCTATATCCTGGAGAATGTTCCGTGCGCACTTGATAAGAAAGTGTAATCTGCTCTTTTTGGATGGAATGTCCTATAAATATTAATTAAATCTATCTGGTCTATTGTGTCATTTTAAGCTTGTTTCCTTATTTATTTTCATTTTGGATGATCTGTGCATTGGTGTAAGTGAGGTCTTCAAGTCCCCCACTATTATTGTGTTACTGTTGATTTCCTCTTTTAGAGCTGTTAGCAGTTGGCTTATGTATTGAGATGCTCTTATGTTGGGTGCATATATATTTCTAATTGTTATATCTTCTTCTTGGATTGATCCCTTGATCTTCATGTAGTGCCCGTCCTGTCTCTTGTAACATTCTTTATTTTAATGTCTATTTTATCTGATATGAGTATTGCTGCTCCAACTTTCTTTTGATTTCCATTTGCATGGAATATCTTTTTCCATAGCCTCACTTTCAGTCTTTGTGTGTCCCTAGGTCTGAAGTGGCTCTGTTGTAGACAGCATATATATGGGTCTTGTTTTTGTATCCATTCAGCAAGCCTGTGTCTTATGGTTGGAGCACTTAATCCATTCACATTTAAGGTAATTATTGATATGTATGTTTCTATGACCATTTTCTTAATTGTTTTGTGTTTGTTTTTGTAGGTCCTTTTCTTCTCTTGTGTTTCCCACTTAGAGAAGTTCCTTTAGCATTTGATGTAGAGCTGGTTTGGTGGTGCTGAATTCTCTTATCTTTTGTTTCTCTGTAAACCTTTTGATTTCTCCATCAAATCTGAGTGAGATCCTTGCCAGGTAGAGTAATCTTGGTTGTAGGTTCTTCCTTTTCATCACTTTAAGTATATAATGCCACTCCCTTCTGGCTTGTAGAGTTTCTGCTGAGAAATCAGCTGTTAACCTTATGGGATTTCCCTTTGTATGTTATTTGTCATTTTTGCCTTGCTGCTTTCAATAATTTTTCTTTGTCTTTAATTTTTGCCAGTTTTATTACTATGTGTCTCAGTGTGTTTCTCCTTGGTTTTATCCTGCATGGGCCTCTCTGTACTCCTGAACTTGGGTGGCTCTTTCCTTTCCCATGTTAGGGAAGTTTTCGACTATAATGTCTTCAAATATCTTCTCAGGTCCTTTCTCTCTCTCTTCTCCTTCTGGGACCCCTATAATGCGAATGTTGTTGCGTTTAATGTTGTCCCAGATGTCTCTTAGGCTGTCTTCATTTCTTTTCATTCTTTTTTCTTTATTCTATTCCGCTGCAGTGAATTCCACCATTCTGTCTTCCAGGTCACTTATCTGTTCTTCTGCCTCAGTTATTCTGCTACCGATTCCTCCTAGTGTAGTTTTCATTTCAGTTATTGTATTGTTTATCTCTGTTTGCTTCTTCTTTAATTCTTCTAGGTCTTTGTTAAACATTTCTTTTATCTTCTCAATCTTTGCCTCCATTCTTTCTCCGAGGTCCTGGATCATCTTGACTATCATTATTCTGAATTCTTTTTCTGAAAGGTTGCTTATCTCCACTTCATTTAGTTGTTTTTCTGGGGTTATACCTTGTTCCTTCATCTGGTACGTAGCCCTCTGCCTTTTCATCTTGTCTGTCTTTCTGTGAATGTGGTTTTTGTTCCATAGGCTGCAGGATTGTAGTTCTTCTTGCTTCTGCTGTCTGCCCTCTAGTGGATGAGGCTATCTAAAAGGCTTGTGCAAGTTTCCTCATAGGATGGACTGATGATGGGTACAGCTGACTGTTTCTCTGGCAGGCAGAGCTCAGTAAAACTTTATTCAGCTTGACTACTGATGGGTGGGGCTGGGTTCCGTCCCTGTTGGTTGTTTGGCCTGAGGCAACCCAACACTGGAGCCTAAGTAGGCTCTTTGGTGGTGCTAATTGTAGACTCTGGGAGGACTCATGCCAAGGAGCATTTCCCAGAACCTCTGCTCCCAGAATCCCTGTCCTCATGGTGAGCCAGGAGACCCTCCAACACTGGCAGGTAGGTCTGGTTCAGTCTCCCCTGGGGTCACTGCTCCTTCCCCTGGGTCCCAATGCTCACACTACTTTGTGTGTGCCCTTCAAGAGTGGAGTCTCTGTTTCCCCCAGTCCTGTCAAAGTCCTGCAATCAAATCCCACTAGCCTTCAAATTCTGAATCTCTAGGAATTGCTCCTCCCGTTGCCAGACCCCCAGGTTGGGAAGTCTGAGGTGGGGCTCAGAACCTTCACTCCAGTGGGTGGACTTCCGTGGTATAAGTTTTCTCCAGTCTGTGAGTCACCTACCCAGCAGTTATGGGATTTGATTTTAATGTGATTGCACCACTCCTACCGTCTCATTGTGGCTTCTCCTTTGTCTTTGGATGTGGGGTATCTTTTTTTGCTGAGTTCCAGTGTCTTCCTGTCAATGAATGTCCAGCAGCTAGTTGTGATTCTGGTGTTCTCACAAGAGGGAGTGAGAGCACGTCCTTCTACTCTGCCATCTTGGTTCAGGGCCCTGTATACGAGCTTATTTAGATGATTTACTTCCCAGTTGTCATTACTCATTCGTATCGATTTTTGCTTCTTTTCTATTTAGAAAAGTCCTTTCAATATTTCTTTTAGGATACGTTTAGTATTGCTGTATTCTTTTAGTTTTTGCTTGTCTGAGAAACTCTTTATCTCTCTTTCTATTCTAAGTGATAATCTTGTTGGGTAGAATATCCTGGGTTGCAAATTTTTCCCTTTCAGAAATTTGAATATATCTTGCTACTCCCTTCTAGCCTGCAACGTTTCTGTAGAGGAATCAGCTGATAGCCTTATAGCAGTTCACTCATAATTAACTCTTTTTCTCTTGCTGCCTTTGAATCCTCACTTTTTCTTTAACTTTTGCCATTTTAATTGTAATATGTCTTGGTGTATGTCTGTTTGGG
The DNA here is from genome assembly GCF_026419965.1 of Kogia breviceps. NCBI lineage: Eukaryota > Metazoa > Chordata > Mammalia > Artiodactyla > Physeteridae > Kogia > Kogia breviceps. The sequence goes on along the minus strand of NC_081321.1, from coordinate 15,686,275 downwards.
TTCATCTTGTTTGGGACCCTCTGTGCCTTTACCTGGATATCTCTTTCCTTCTTTAGATTTGGTTTCAGCAATAATTTCTTTAAATACATTTTTGATCCCCTTTTCTCTTTCTTGTCCTTTGGGTACCCCTATTATGCTCAGATTGGCATGCTTTATATTATCCCATAGGTCTCTTATATTGCTTTCATTTTTTTCATTTGGCTTTCTGTCTGCTGTTCTGCTTGGGTGATTTCCATTATTCTATCTTCCAGACCACTTATTCATTTTTCTGCCTTATTCAGTCTGCTTTTTATTACCTTTAGCTCAGCTTTCATCTCAGTAAATGAATTTTCTAATTTTTCTTGGCCTCTCTTTATAGTTTCTTGTTCCTATTTACAGTAATCTGCATTTTAATCGATATCCTTTCTTAATTCCTTCAGTATTTTCATTATCTCCTTTTTGAACCTGGTGTCTATTAGACTGAAGTGTTCTATTTTATTGTTTGTTCTTTCAGGGGAATTCACTTAATCTTTAAATTTGGAGTGGTTTCTCTGCTTCTTCATTTTACTTATATTTCTCTTACTCTATATATTTAGGAGAAAAAAACTGTGTTCTTGGAAGGCTATTTTTATGTGGAAGCATCCCTGTGTAGACTGTGTGGGTTTAATATTTTTGGTGCAAGGGCTGTTTTTAGTGTAGATGCCTTCCACCTCTTTCCTCCATGTGTGCTGGCCATTATCCCCTTGATAGGGGGTGTGACTTGTGTTGTGGTGATCAGAGCCTGCACTGGCTGTTGCGCAAGAACTCCTCTTTGTGATTGTCACAGCCCTTTTGGGGGCAGGTCTCCTCCTTAGTTGCTGGAGTAGAAGTCTCCAGATCCATTTCTGAACTGCGGTGTGAGGTAGGCGGGATATTGGAGCACTCCCACTGGGAGAGGAGCCACTGAGTATTCCTCCACCAGAGCTGTCCAGCAGGATATGAACTCTGTGGTGTCTCTCTTTCACCCGTTGTGTGGGCTCACAAAGTTTACCGTTTTGGGCACCACCTTCAGCCCTGCCTCAACCATGGGAAGGCTGGCAATCGGCCCTAATATGCCTGAGGCATTTTTTTCACAAAGCCACCAGCATAACATCCATAGGCTCAGATCCACTGAAGTCAGCTACCAGGACCACAGTAGTCATGCACCTGGACCTGCTGTGGGAGCAATGGGGGCAGCCTAGACCCTGGCCCAGCCCAGCCTCCATGGGCACATACCACAAAGCCCACAGGTTCTAAGGTCAGACCCATCCCAGCCAGGGAGCACCCATTGTTCACTTGGATGCCCTGCAGGTGCTGAGTTTACAAAGCCATTGGTGGTGGCATAAATCCACATATCTCACAGCCACAGGGAGAGGGCTCAGATTTCAGCCCTGCTTCCTAAGTTGTTTGGCCCCTGGTGATCAGCTCTGATTTCAGCTCTGCCTCTGCCTGTGGTCAACCCACTGGCGCTTGTGCACTCTCGGAACTCGTAGAAGTGGTGCTGAGCCAGATGAGAGCGCTTGGCAAAAGAGGCTGCTATGGCGGGCCCTGCCCTTCCTTTTGCTTGCATGTGCATTAATAATGGGGTTTCAGTGGCAGCACCATGCCCACTATGAGGATGCAAAGAGTTAGACTGCAATGCTGGGCCCTACCCTCCACCCCACCCCCCACCCCCCTGCTTTGCACACTCCTTAACAATGGCGCTTAGCTTCTGTGGCAAGCTCAGGCTTCTTCTGTGTACACCCCCTGGTTGCGGTGGTACTACACGCTAGCCCCTTCAGGCTGTCTCTGCACAGGCAACCCCAGTCCTGTCCCTGGGTCTTTCCTCTAAGGCCTGAGTTTCAGCATCCAGCCCCTGCCCATACCAGTGGATGCACTGGCTTGGGAGTGCAGGGTGGTGACACGGACTGTCTGTGCAGGTCTGTCTCTGTTCTGCCTGCCACAAACCAGTTGATGTGCTCTCCTCCGAGCCTGTGAAGCTCCCTTTCTTTCCCAGCTGATCTCCACACCTGTGAGGGGGCTTCTAAGAGTGCAGGAAAATTTCCTCTTTCAGAGCTCCCTCCCAGGGGTGCAGGTCCTGCTTCCTTTTTTTCCCCTTTCGTCCTACCCAGTTACGTGGAGATCTTTCTTGCACTTTTAGGCGTCTGAGATCTTCTGCCAGCCTTCAGTAGGTATTCGGTGACAATTGTCCCACATGTAGATGTATTTTTGATGTATTTGTGGGAGGAGGTCAGCTCCAGGTCCTTCTATCCCACCGTCTTGATTGGAACACCCAACAGCTTATTTTCAATAGGCTGTTGCGACATTCTCAAGACTGGGCCTTTCCTGCTTTCCCCATTGCCACTGCTGACTTTTAAAAACTCACCTGCCTCTTTCATTATGGACATGAGCTTTCTTGATGTGGAACAGCTGTGTAGTCCATATGCCTTCATTATCTGTAGTCCATATGCCTTCATTATCTTTACTGTGTTCCTCATTCTTTTCATGATTTGTGGAAGATTAAATTATAGCCACCAAAGTTGTCTACCCCCTAATCCCCAAGAAACTGTAAATATGTTAAATTACATGGCAAAAGAGATGTAATTCAGGTTAAAGACCTTAATATAGGGAGAGAATCTTGGTTCATTTGGGTCCAGTATAATCACATGAGTCCTTAAAAGCAGAGAACTTTCAAAAGCTAGAGACAGAAAGGATGCAGCAGCAGCTGAAGTTAGAAAGTCTCAGGGTGTAAGAATGAATCACATGCCATCGCTGGTTTGAAGATGGGGTGGGGGCTGGGTGAGAGGAGAAATGCCTGGAGGAGTGAGGTGACCTTAAGAAGCTGAGAGAGGTTCTCAGAGGACAGCCAGCAAAGGAATGGGATGTTAGCTCTGCAATTGGAAGGAACTGTATTCTGCCAACAAGCTGAATGATTCTAGAGACTTCAGAAAAGAGGCCAGGCTGGCAAACACTTGATTTCAGTCTTGTGAGAGACCCAAAGCAGAGAGTCCAGCCAAGACCATCTGGACTTCTGACTGACAGGGTTGCGAGCTAATAAATTTGCCTTGTTTTAAGTTACCAAGTTTGTGGTAACTTATTCTGGCAGAAATAGAAAACGAATGCATAATCTTTATCTGCTTTGAAGTCCCTGAAGACCAGAGCCCAAGCCTTCAATGAATTCACCTTTGGCCTCTGGTGGGGAAAAGCCAGTCAATTTAACAATGGGGGAAGGGGCAATCCCATTTCCTGAGTATAACTACAAAGTATGAAGCAATACTCCCCTCCCCCATCCAGTTCTGTCTGGTCCCAGTAGCCCAGAGGATCCCAGACAGCACAGGCCACTCAACAACCCTTCACATCTGTCAGATTTCAGCAGAAGTGGACCTGAGTTTCCTCTCTTAAGCCAGCAATGATGTAAGAAAGAATGATCTGGACATGGAGTGGTTCCAGGACTAAAAGAAGCAAGACTGTTGCTTAAAACTATCCTAATAGGCAGAAAGTTCTCTAATCATGTAAGAACTGATTACATTTTTTCTTTCCCTGGCCATCCCTTTCCTCTGGCCTGGATCTCAGGCTCCATTAGAACTTACCAGTCATCACCTCTCTTACCCCATCATGTAAATTGACTTTTCGTTACCTAAGGCCAGTTTGACGGTACGTAAACACAGGAAAGAGATGAAAGTTCAGACTGGACCTAGTTATGGTCTCCCTTCCACGGAGGACCAGAGCATCACCATAAGAGGAAAGCCCTGGGAGAGGGACAGAATCCAGGACTCAAAAAGATATAGTCAGTCTTGTCCTGTTGTGCTGCGTGTAGTTGGAAGAATTTGTGTATGCACAAAGGGAGAAAGAAAATGAAATACAGAGTGTGAAGATCCCCTACTAATTTGATTTGCCTAAGATATAGAAATATAAATGATTAATGGCTGGTTCCTTTGATGGGGACATGGTTTGAAGCCAGAGTGACAGGAACTTTGAATATAACAGGCTTAGACATTAGAATTTTGTTTCATAGGTAATCGGGAAATCAGTGTGTGTAGATTGAAGAATTGACTCCTTGGGAACTTTGGGTAGAAATTGCGTTTTGCTTTTGTTCGTTTCAGAGAACTATATTTGAGTGTTTTCAAACCATTCAAAATTTTGTAAAGCTTTTTATATATGTAGACCAAAAACAATTCTGAGTCTGTACAACCAAATATCCTGTATATTGGACATTCATAGACAATCTTGATAGGATAAATTGTAGCATTCATAGTATAAATGGCAGCACTGTGTATTTCACAGGACCCTGAAGCTGACTATTAGAAATCTGGTTATCTTGGTTTTGGTGCTAACTATTCTATTAGAGAAAGGGCACAGCTTAGCTGCAGAAAGTTAGATGAAGATTAATGCAGCTAAGAATTCACCAGAGATAGGGAGAGGGATGTGACCATGGGAATGGAAGTCTCCAGGAGTCCTTGGAAATTGTAGGAGGGCCAGTGGATGTGTCATTACAGTGTAGGCTGGGTACAGGCTACTGCATTTGGATATGAGAAGAAAGGATGCCTTCAAAAGTGGATGGAGGACTTGGGTTGTACAAATGACTACATCAAACATGATACCACAGAATTATATTTATATTATACATTGTCTTCACATTGTAACATCCACATTGATCATCTGTGACACAATTCTACTAACTGAGTATATATTTACTATAACATATATATATATATATATATATATATATATATATATATATATATATATATATATATAAAAAACCAAGAGGCACTTCCAGTAATTCTGGCCAAAAAGGAGCATCATTATAGTGTCTAAGCTAAAAAATAATAAAAATAAATACATTTTATCTAATATTTTTTCTGTACAGATTCTACTTTATACAAAATATTTATCAGCCATTAACTGAGTCACAACAAATACTTGTGATAGGATGATACAAAGTATTGCTACATATATTAAGTGCAAGATACTGGTGAGAGGACAAGATTTATTTCAACTGCAAAATGATCACTTAAGTCCAACGCCTCACTCTTTTGTTTCTAAAAGTGGATAAATTTGGAAAGTTATTTACAAACATATTCAGGTTTGTTGAGAGTGATGAGAATTACATTGTTAAAAATTACCATGTACAAATGACATCCCTTACACTGTTACTTTGGTTGGCAGTTATTTGAGAATATTGCTTTATAGGAATACTAAACTAATCCAATACTCTCTGGTTTACAAATAATACAGAGACACATATTTGGGACATGCTAATTTGAACTTTCCAATGAAAGTTTTTGTCAGGAGGAGGTAATGACTGATCAGAACAACTGCCCCATCAGGAATCAGAACACATTTTAACACCAAAAACCAAATCAAATTAACCAAACCAGCCAAAACCTCAAACACTCTGAATTCAAATTAAAGTTCTTTCAGTTGCATATCCTAATATTATTATAGGAAGCCAGGGAGAGTCTCATTTTCATTATTTTGCATTGAGAGTTTCAGAATATCTATAAAAGCACCAATTTTCATTTTGTGATTCGTATGATAAAAAATCTGTAGGAAGAAAATCAGGGGGTAGTTGGATTCAGTGATATTTATTTCCAGTGCCTGTCAACTAACAAACTGTTCTTGTTGAAACAAAAATGGTATGTGTTCTGTGAGAATGTATTAGGAAATGAACTGATATTCACAAATGGGAAAACACCCCACCATTTAAGCAAATATAATATAGCAAAAATCCTATGCACATGTTTTACAGAGTATTAAATAGTGATTTTTTTTAAACTAATGAACAAATTTATAAAGTCAAGCCATTGAAACACACTGACAAGTGATATATAGATATGTCAGGGTTGTTATTTAAAGATAGCAATACTATAGTACTGGATTATGCTTACACATAGCTAAAATGAAATATCTGGTATAATATGGGGTTTTGAGTCATAAAAACAATCAGTTAATTTTTAAAAGAAAAGTGAGGGAAATTCTATCAACCTACAGCTGATATACACAAAGAAAACATCTTTAAACAATTACTTTTAATTTCACATTAAACCATCTGAATAATTTGCTAGTATATAGAAAGTAAAATTACTAGAATAAAAAAAAAAAATCCTTCCCTTCAAAAAGTATTCAAGCAGCAGTTTCCAAGCGCTAGGGGCTAGTTCACATTCCAAAATGTGTAAGTGCTGATTGTAATAAAGGAAGTCAAGATTGAAATACGGGTCCATTAAGTCCCTTTACTCCAGAATAACTGAGAACTAAATTGGTTTGCCACAGAAAAGATGAAGAGGTGTCCTGGGACGATCCTTTAAGTTTCATGTAGTGTTCACTCCCAATCCACAGCTCTGCTTGTTTTTTTTTTGCTTTTTAGTACCATGGGCTGCACAATGAAACTAGGTGTGGTGAGTTAAAACTTGAGGCGAAAGGCATCTTGCTCCTTATTATATTAGAAGAGAATTTGTGATGATTTTTCCTTTACTAATTTTGAGTTAGAGAAGGAAAATTGGAGATAAGTCATACTTTTCTTCTGTAAGTTTGACTTTGTTTTCTTTTTGTTTTGTTTTAAAGAGGAAAGAATTCCGTGCTATAGTGTCTGTTTCACTTGAGATAGGTATTTCTACTGACACAGAAAATTTAAAGCATTTAAGCTTTAAAAACATTTTTAAAATTACTTTTCTATCTGTGAATCTCAAATTCCAACCTACCATTTGATCAGTCTTAGCAGACGAATGTAGTGCATGTGGTTTATTGATCGGTCAGTGCTTCCTTTGTCAAAGTCAAGATTAATAAGATTTAATTTTTCTTAGTAATGAAGGTAGTATTTGGGTTCTTAACTGTGTTAGAGTTTAGTAAAATATAATCTTCATTAGTAAACCATTTATTTTAAAACAACCTAAGCCATGCTGGATTTGTCATTCCTCTTTCTTGGGATAATTCAGACTCTAATTTATACCCTAAATCGAATTAAATTATGGGGACTAAATTTCTTTTTATCTATTTCATGTATTATTGGACTCTTCATAAAATATTTTCCTCCCTGAGGCATGCAGAGAATTAGATAAATAATTAAATATTACTTTTTACAGTTTTCTGTTGCATAATAGTTCTGATTATATCAAAATGTTTAGCATCTCTATACCACGAAACATCATTTTATGGGTTTCAACTGACTAAAATATTTTAACAGATAATCAGATTTACTTTTTTTTTTTGCTTTGCTTCAAATAATCAAATTTAATATTCTTGGTAGTACTTACATATGATGATTTAATATTATTCTTTCTGAAGCATTTTTGTTTGAATTATTTACGTGATTAAACAATCACTTCTTGATGTAAAACAACGAGGAAATCTGTCTGAACATGAACATGTTCAGTATTTCTTATCAATAAGAAGAAGGCTTGCCTTTTCTTCTTTGCTCCACAACTCCTCAAGGAAGCAGAAATCCATGATACCAATGCCTGTCAATGTAATCAACCTTAAAAGTATGATATGGAGAAAAACTAGCTGCCTTTAGGTGGGGAATTTGGATTCATAAGAGCCTTAAGCACATGTCAAAAGCCAGTTTTGTTTTCCATCTACACACCATTCCATATCGTTTATAGTCATATCTGTACTAAAACAATCTATACCAGATCAGTATTTTTGAATCTGGATATTGAGTTCTACCACCTAAATAATGGCTTAATCTTCAGTTTTGTATTTTCAAACATATTTAGCAACAAAATGCTCAATTATTTTTTGTCACTATTGTTACTCTGCTATTAGAATGATTTTGTAGTGTGAACGTAAAGATCATAGTACCTAAAACTGGTACATTTCCCTCTGATTAGAAAAGCTACGCATAGTTTAATTCTGGAATGCTCTTCACCTAAAATGGGAAATTGGTCTCCTAATCTTAAAGTTCCATTTTGTTGGACAGATTAGAGAAATGGAATGACAGACAGCATCAGCAAGGTCATAGTTTTACTTCATAGAGAAATCACAAGAGAAATGAACGACTTAGAACTGGTTATAAAGTATTTTGCTGCTTGATAGAAGGCAAATGAAAGGATTAGTTTGGTTTCAGAGTATGTAGATATTTTAGTGCTCAAATACCTGGAGTTGAGTTATTAGCATTTGAAAATTTGTTGATTTGTTCCACACCCATTAGCTAATAATTATATGGAGAATTTGATTTACTGTAGATTATGAAAGTTTACAGAACTCTGTTTTACTGAAGCCTTCTGCCCATTTGAAAAGGCAGTTTATTTCCAAAATTGCGTATAAACCAGGAAAAGTGTTAAGTGGGAATCAGACTTAGGATGGAAGAGAGGACAGTAAGACGCTTATTGTGGTTTTCAGTATTATTTTAGAAAAACTGAATGACAAGGACAGTGGAGATCCCCATACTGACCTGGAAGCACCAAAAATACCTCCTAAAGCAGAAGAGAAATGATATTTTGATTCTTTACTTCTCATTAGTTAGGAGTTGTTCATCGCACAAATAGTTCACTTTTTGTAAAGCAGTCGTTTCAAACTTTAGACTTTATTTACAATGATAATTTTCATATCTTTATTACTTAGAAAATAATTTATGTTTTTCCATCATTTAAACAAAAAAATAGGCCTGAGTCTCATGCCTTTTGCACAGCTTTTACTTTCAAAGAAAGTTCTCTGGGAAAGTGACAGGGGACATCAGGACATTGCAAATCAAGAGAGGCAGGGGTGTGAGGAAATTGCAATACGTATTATACATGTAATATGAAGTCCGCTTGACATACCATCCATTGTCTTTAGTTTTACTGAGATTGTAATGGTTAGGATTTGTTCTGGAATTCCATCAAAACGGGACAGACATAATTTCGTGTTCTGTGTTTAGAAAGTGGATATTTTTTTAAACATAATAGGAGGAAATTCCTTCACTTCTCAGATGCAGATAAATCCCTGTACAGAACTACTCTCTTCATCTTTGACTAAGAGCAAAACCAGGTCTTATATAAATGACAAAAATAACTTAGAGTTTTAAAATATGCTGAAGTGGTGTTTTCACCAAGGAAACAATATTCTCAAGGTTGGCTTAGATCGATAACCAGAAAGACATTCTATCAGCATGCTGGAAATGACATCGATGACATTCTTAGTATACCTGGTCTTTTCCTTAACAGAAAGCAACCACTAGCATCAAGGCCACCAAATTCCAACTTTTCCTACCATTAGTTTCATGGCTGACCATACAATTCTTTTCCCTAAATGGGCTAGACATTCCTTCATTTGAAAGACCTGAGTTTATCTAATGGCACCTATAATTAGGCTCATATAAAAATGTAGTAAATTGCAACAAATACACTGGCACCACGGGAAGCAAGCTCCAGAGTTGGAAGTGAACACAGTAATACTGCTGTCGCCAAGGACAGGGAGACCATCACTAGCAGAAAATATCTTTTCATGTCTCTCGGCATCCTGTGGGATGTACTGGGTGCGTATGCAAGTCAAGCACTTGAAGAACCGCCATTCCTTGTCTTGAACTGACTTTAGCTTTAATACACTGGCAATTTATCTTTCTTTGAAGAAAAAAAATGATTAATCTGCCTAGACTGGTGAGCACAATTCTGGAATGAAGAGGTTCTTACTCTTCATTCAAACAGAACAAAACAAAAACCAGGTAGTGTGCTTAGACCTCTACTCTGGCAGCCAGGTGGGCCCCTACTTGGGGTCATGGAGCATTGAGGAAGCCAGCAATTGACAGTTATGAATGTATAACTACTCTGTCGCCATTTAACTTGCTCCATACCTAGACTTTTCCTGGACTTACATTTATTTTAGAGACACATGGCATTTGGAACATGGGAAAGATTCGTTTTGTTAAGTAATTAGATACAAGAGGTATGTGAGTATAAATGCTTCCCCCTCCCTTCTGTTATTTGCCATGGAAGGAAAATAAATTCACTGGGGAAATGTATTTGACTCACAGTAAGTTTTGCAAACATAGAGACACACAGGCAATACTAAAAACATGGAAAACAACTCAGTAAGTCTTAAATAATGAAGACGTGATGTTAACTCAGAAAAAAAGTTAGTCTCATTATTTAGGTAGGATCTGCGTCTATTTGATCCCTTTCATATTTTCCTACTTTGGGGGAGATTTGCCTTGAAACTATGTTTATTTTGGATTGTATTATCTTTGCCTTATTTAAAAAATGCTATGGATTATTGTATAATCATTGCTTTGGAAGGGAAGAATATCCATTAATGAGAAATGAAGGCATTTTTAATGTAAACACTCTTTCCTATGATTTGAGAGGAAATACAAAGTAGAAATCACAAGCAAGATTTACTTGAAGCTAAGGTTGTTTAGATGATGAGCAGGCCAGGATATAGTATCAAAGGAAATGTTAGAAGCAAAAAGTGTTGGGAAGAAAGGGACACCAATTATAAACATTCCTCATTGTTCAAGGAAGTCTTTCGCTTGAGAGGTGTGGAGCCTGAAGTTACCCAAAAGTTAGCCAGAGCTGCTAGTGAAAAAACATTCCTTGCAGCATCCTCATTTAATTGGCATAAAATAACTGTATCCGATTATCATTTAAATTAGAACAGGTAGATGAGTGGGTGTTCACAGACCTCCATGCAAATGAACCGTCCATCTCTTACTGGGCTTGGAGAGAGCTACAATGTATAAAAATGGTGATTAAAATAGAACTTTATAAAAATGTTTCCCTTTTCCCTTTAAAAAAAAAAGTTGACTATCTACAGAAACAAAAACAAATCTTTATATTTACATCAAGATAACTATTCATGACAAATATAATAATATGAAATAAAATATTGAAAGTGAGTATCAACTTTTTAAATAGAGGTTTGGCTCACAGCATAAACAAGTGTAGATAAACAAACAAACCAAAAAAAAAAAAAAAAAAAAAAAGACTGTCATTGATAGGCCCAGTCCCCCCAAATCCCTCTAGTCTTCCCTGCCAAAAGAAACATGACAATGGGCCAGGTTACAGCTAGAAGTCACCCCATCACACCGTGCGTGCAACACTACAACAGGGCTGTCCGCGCGACCTTTGCCACCCAAAAGCCAAACTTCACCAGTTGCCAAGAATCAGGCTTTCACTATGTCAATAAACACCAAACCCTAGGTTGAAATTTTCCTCTTCATCTCTCACTCACTATCTATCTCAGAGTGGGTTTCTGTTTGCCTTCCTTTCTTTCTTTTCTTTTTCTACCGCACATTTTGCAGCAAATTAAGACATGGGCCACCCCCGTTAAGAACCATTTCCTAGGCCTTCTCTGGCGACCTTTTAGAACTGTAACCTGATGAAAAGACCTGACTTCAGCTCCTTCTGAGGTGTTTCTGTTTAAAGAATGCCATCCCCTTCCATGGTGATTTGATTTTAGGTGAGTGACAGACAGACATACTCACAGACAAACAGCTCCTATACATTCATTCAGCGACTGGAAAATGCCTCAGTCTTCCCGGTTTAAGGCTGGTGACAGAGAGCCTCGAAGGGATGCACAGGCCTGTGGCCCTGTCCCCCATCCTGCCATCCCCTCCTTCTGTAGAGGGACTTTTACTGAAGCCAAGTAGAGGCAGGCGTTTGGGATGGCTGCCTCTTAAAGACTCTCCAGAGCGAACTGCATCCTGTTTGTTCACATGTGCTGAGTCGTCTGCAGCAGCAATGCTATGAACAACTAAAACCATAAAAATCTCTCTTACGTACATACAAATGTATATACACATGAGCATCCTTTCCATCTCTTTCTCTCTCTCTCTCACACACACACACACACACACACACACACACAATGTTGGCAGGATGTATAAGAATTCAAACAATGCTCTGGAACTTTCATCCCTCAGTACCAAGAGCAAAAGCTTCTTAGTCGTAACCTACATTTGCTACACTGCTTCCCGGCTAAAGCTGCACCATCTCCTTTGGAATTTGTTTTCCTTTAGTTTTTCCTTTATGATTTATTATATCACAGTGACCACTATATATCTTAACATGAATGTTACTAAATCGTGAAGCCAGGAATCCTGGCTTTTCGGTGTGTCTGCGTGTGTGTCTGTGAATATGTTTTACATGGATCTATGTGAGAGCTTATATACACACACACACACACACACACATATATACTTCTTCCTTTAAAAAAATCCTTAGAAGCTGGTGTTGTAATGTGAAAGCTTCTCTGAGTGAGAGTTTTTTAAACCATGTACCTCACTGTAAAAATAAACACATAAAATGCAAAGAATCCCAAAATGCCATAGCCGTTTGCCCATCTTCTCATATTTCTACAGTGTTGTGTCTAAGTGTTGTGCTGGCTTGAAAAGAGTCTGTGACAAGTCACTCTGTTTGGAAACGTAGCTCATTTATCCATTGTCACTGGTTTGGCTTTGGGGTTGGGGTCTCCTCTCCTTTCGGCTTCCCCTTTTCTTCATCTTCTTCCTTGATGGCCTGGATCTGTTCTGAGGGATGCTGCTGGGGGCACTGGTCCAGGGACTGATCCTCTATGCCCGCCAACCTCTGTTCCTCCTCAATGACTTTCTTCCACATCTTGTGGTTCTGCAGAAGGTGCTGAGTTATTTGGCAGTAGACTTTTCTCCTTTTGAAAGTTTTCTTTCCTGGGAAAACACCATATTAGACTACTTATTTGTGGGTCGAGTACATGACAGTTTTTTCCCCTTATTCATAGGGTTCAAGTACCAAATGGATACATATATCTATCACTTGATGTGTATATTGTAATAATCATTTTTGAGAGTGGGGAAATAAGAGGAAGATGGCATGAACCATTAACATATCATTGAGACGTACTGTGAACAGTATTTAATATCTGGTAACGTAACGTCCAGTTCAAGGTTTCGTCTGTGTCTTGGAATTATTACTCTCACTCCATTCAGACTCTCAAGATTTTCCACCTAGATTACTGGACTAATTCCTTGTTACGTGTTTCTCTGCTTTGTCAACCAACTCAACTCACAAAAGTCTACAATATTGATTTTCTTGAAGAGACCATTTTGATAGTACTGTTCTGCTTCCTGTGGACTTAAAAATTAATTTCAAACTCCTCTAGCAGGGAGCTTTGACTCTAGTGGGAAAAGAGAGAGTAGACAAGTAAGGACAATTACACTGAGTTGTACAAAGTCTTTGAAAGGTGGCAGAAAGAGAGGGAAATTACTTAGCTGGGAGGATGCTGCGTGATGATGGTGGCTTGGACTAGGACGGGGACAATGGAAACGAAGATGAGTAGATAAATGTGAGATACATTTGTGAGGTATAATCAACAGCACTTGGCAACTGATTAAATGTAAGGAAAAAAGAAGGGAGGAATCAAAGACAACCCTGAGCTTTCTGACGTCAACAGCTGAGTGGCAAGATGTACTGAGGAAGGGGTACATTAGATGAGCCGACTTGAGGCGTATGTTGAACATGAAGTGCCTGGGAGACCTCCAAGTGGAGAGGTTAAGTAGGCAGCTATTCTTTTCTAAGCACAGAATATAATGTACCTTCATTCAAGTGACCATTTTAGGCATAGGCCAAGAATTTGGAAGTTAGGCAGAGTCTCACATTGGATTATAAACTAACTTCTCTATGGACAGAAGTTTTTCCCCCCTTTGCGTATATATCTGCAAAGCTCCAGACTTTAGTTAGTATTCAGTAAGAGTTTACTAAATGAATTATGTTCTCTCTAGTTTCTGTTCCACAGTTCCAAGTACATGGTGAAGTGTTGACAAGTGATTGATGATAAAAATAATAAAGGTATGAAAACGTGGTCCACAGGAAATTCTGATGTGAGACTACATTAAAGAGTTAACAGTATAAGTTACCAGGATGATCTGCAAGGAAATTTGAATTTACTTAATGTAGTAATGACTTACCATGTAAAACCTGGAAGGATAAACAAAAGAAAAACATAGTAACCATAACAAAAAAAAGAAAAAAAAAAGCCGACTGCTAGGAGATGTGCCATCCACCAACATTTTTGTGGAAGTGCTAATGATTCCTTCAACAGTTTTAGTATTAAAAAAATTTCTTGTACCTTAAAAGATGATAAGATCAATTTTTAAAACATAGTTCAGAAAAAGGACACCAAATTACTTTGAATTACTTTTGAACCGTACAGAAACATAAGGAAATTATTAAGTTGGATGAATGCCGGGGTGGGGGGGGGGAAGGAATGGATACAGGCAGACTCATAGCAAGAAGTTTTTAAAAATATTTACTATATTCCTTATCTTATTCATGAGATGGACCCATCAATCAGCTTATAATGATCACCTACTAACTGACAAGCATTTTTCTGGATGCTATGGAAACAAAGACCAATGAGTCTCAGAGTTTGCCGTAAAGGCGCTTACCGTCTATAGGAGAGAGGGCCCAGAAGATCAAAACTGAAATACACATGCTATGTTTTATGATGGACCTAGATAAGTGACCAAGATGGCCTTGATGTTCCCCTCATCTTCACTAAACTTTAGATAGGTTTCTTCCAGACTCTAGGACCCGATCTAAAACTTGTAATCGCAAGTTCTTTCTCTGCTCCTTGGTAACGTAAATAAATCTTCTCCCAGCCTCTAGCCAGTTTGACAACCCAGGAGACATCTTTCTCAAGGACCTGGGAGCCAGCCCTTTGAAATGCAATTATTAAGAAAGACAGGGTCCCTATCACCGATCTCTGTGGGTAGGAAGGAGCCTAACTTCAATAAGCACCAATTAGCAAACAAAAATGGCCTAATCACATCGACCAACTCCCCTTAAAGGTCCTCAGTACTGTTTCCTTAGCTCATTCCAGCGTGTAAAAACTCTCCTGCCTTTGTTTTCAGTGGAGTTGAGTCCAATGTCTCTCTCCTATTGCAATAGTCTTGAAGAAAGTCTTCCTTACCATTTTTAACAAGTATGCAGTGCAATTTCTCTCTGACACATCAAAGTATGGCAACATCAGGTACTCAACCTGTGAGGGAGTAGATAAAGTCTTTTTCCAAAGGACATGACACTTGAGCTGAGATGTAAATTATGAGAATTAAATACACTGGGTGAAGAACAGGCTGGCAGCATTCTAGGTATGTGAGGGGCATGTGTACAGGCAGAGGGCATGGGGCCCTGGAGCATAACACCAATTTCTTCAATTATAAGATTCTTAACAAAGGCAATATATACATAATATAAAATTGAAAATAATCTGAATTCTTTCTATACAAATCAATAAAATATATTAATCCATTCAATTTTTAAGAGCAAACCTTTAAAATTACTTTTCTATCAAAGCTATCTACTTGTCTATTTCTACATTGTGTTTATTGTAGTTATGTTCAATTGAGAAATCTTTACATGTTAATATACTTTTTAACCTAATCCTTTGAGTCAGGAGAGTTACAGATGATCACTGGGTGAAGGATGGACTTGAATCAGTCGTAGCACACGCTCTACTGCTCAAGGTGATTATTCCATCCCAAAGTTACACACATTCACGGTAGTGCATTCACAGGGAAGAAGCTAACAAAAGCTCAACTTTTCTCTTTTTCCTTTCAGGGCAGCCCCCATGAGAGCAGCTGTTCTCTTATTAATGCTGCTAAACATTAGCAATAAACCTCTCTGGAATTAAACTGAATAAGGTGACGTAGAAGAAAGTTTGTACCAAATAAATTTGCGTAGATTAGAGTCTGCAGGTGGTCTAAAACATGCCTGTATTGAGAGCCAAATTGTTCAGCACTGGAACCTTTTGAAATGAGAACAAAGATCCTTTCATTGCTCAAACTCTAAATGCAGCTTAGTACTTCATTAGAAACCTCTTAGTTTGCCGTAGGAATCTTTCAAATTTAATTATGAGGTGGGGAAAAAAAGCCTTCTTTACCCAGGATACCATATTGAAATATTTAATTCTGTGTTTCCTGAGAGATCTCCAAGTTTTGCAAATTGCTGAAATTATCAGTGCATATTTAATTTACATTTTTTCTGAAATCTAAGTTTCAGGTTAAATCAAGTTAACCATCTCAGTCAATATGAATCCTGAAATTAAAATTACTAAGAGTCAATAACAATGGAGTTAAAACGAGGAGACCTGGGTTTCTTTTCTGGTTCTGTGGAATCCATCTACACCTTGGGCTGTCAAACTTCTGAGCCTCAGTTTCGACTTTTGTAAAATGAGGCAGCTGAACTGGATGATCACTGATTCCCCTTCCATTTCTAGAATCCTATTATTCCATGTGGCCAATTTTTACTAGATACTAACATTGCCCAATATTTATCATTTTCTTGGCTATAAAGGGATAGTTCAAATATAATTTTTCAAAAGCTATGGTTATCCAATCATTGTCGATGATGTTTTAAATTTTAACGTAAAGGTGACCAGTTGACTTTTAGAAGCCATTAGTAAACAGAATCCACAGAATTCTCATCTTGCTTTAGTGAGCTTGATTAAAAATGGGAAGGTCAGTAGAGTAACATCAGAATCTGAGAGTCAGTATGGCCACCCAACCCTACAGAACAGAGACAAATCGAATATTTGGTTGTTTGCTGTATTTGCTGCTAAAGGCAATGCTGACGAGTTGAGCCTGTTGAATCTCCTAACCTAGGTTCTTCAATTCTTGATGCCCAGATTATGTATGTGTTGCTTCAACGTATGAGTTCAAATAGCAATCAAGTAGGGCCCACGGGAACAAAGATTTTCCAGAGGCTAAGCTGACCACACTTTCCAATAACATTCAGTGGAAAAACTGTCCAGTCCTTAGTCGGACAGCAAATTACCTGGCTCTTTGAATGAAAAAAAAAAGTAAAAATTCACGCATGTTTATTAAATGAGAAAATGAATAATCCATGAATCCTGTCTTGGCTCCTACCTCTGAATCCCAAGATCAGCACAAAATTTTTAACGGACATCTTTTGACAAGCATCAGAGGAATAAAATAAAATTACTCTGATAATAGAATATTGAAGGAAAACAACTTTTGATTTTCCTCCCATTCTGTATAAAAGTTAATATATGGGTTAGACCTTAAGCAAAAGTTTGACCTAAAGCCTAACTTGCCCCGTCTCACCAGTCTATGGTTAATAATGAGTTCTTTATCTCTGCTTATGTGAGTTTACGACGGGGCACTTATATGAGGGCAAAATAGGTTAATACACAGGTTAGAATATCTCTTTACCTAGATGGCCAAATGAACTAAGTCATGCATTTCCCTGACTGTGCTAAAAGAAAAAAATGATCATAATGTCTTTCATTGGTAATATTTTTGATAAGGGCCTTGAAGAATATCAATATTAAGACTGAACTTCCTTTATGAAGGTAGATAGAGAACACATACTATACTCCCATGAACACAGGAACAGTATTTGTGCAATATCACTGTAAGGGTTATTGGTTTTCCTAATTATGCTATTAGGGCCTCCTCCCTATGGCAGGAGAAACTGGACAATATTTCAAGACATGAAGAAAAATAATCCTGATTTTATAGACAATTAAGTTCAACAGATTAGAACGGCTACATGATGCACTCCACATCAACGACGAGATGTGACCACTTCTCACTGTCACTATTGCCACTACCCTGGTCCAAAGCCACAGTCATCTCTCACTTGGATAATTTCAATAGCCTCTTAACACACTACCCTGCTTATACCCTTGCTCTTACCCCAAACTCTAGAATATTCTCAACGAAGCAGCTGAAGCAATCCAGTTAAAACATTAAGTTGAATCAACTAAGTCTTCTGCTCAAAACCTCTGATGGCTTCCCATCTTACTCGGAGTAAAAGCCACACTCCATACTGTGACCTGCAGAGCCCTACCTTCTAACCCTCCAACATCTCGGTCTCCACTCACCACCCCGCTTCCTCTGCTTCAGCCTCCCAGCTCTCCCGATGCTCCTTGAACACCCAGCCAGTGTCCACGTCAGGACCTTTTCACGGTTTGCTTTCCTCTCTCCTTGCAATGCTTTGTCCACATCTATTTCCATGGATCTCTCCTTCCCTTGCTTCTTTCAGGTTTAAAAAAAAAACATCTCTTATTTAGACCGTCCATGGCTATCTTATCTAAGATTTTAATCTTTCTGCACAATATTTCATATCCTTATTTTTCATTTTTATTTTTAAACTCTAGCATTGATCAGTACCTAACATATTACAGATTTACTGATTTGTCTTTCTTAGTGTCTGCTGACCTCACTGGGATATAAGTCTAAAATGGCAAGGATTGTTCGAATTTTTTTTTTGTCTGATCTGTTCATGGCTCTGTCTTTAGAACCTAGAAGAATGCCTGGCACAGAGTAGGTGCTTAATAAATATCTGATGAATGAATGAGTGACTACTACCTCTTACCACTTTAGCACCCCCCCCCCCCGAAGCAAGCCAGGAAAAGCCTATGGCTGGTCTAGATAGTACCTGAGATTCCTAAGTCATTCAGATACTCTGAAAAATAGGCTTTGATGACTTAATTGTCTTACTTCGTAACAGAGAACATACCTTTTTATGAACACGGTATTATAATCGATTCCACAGTCTGTAATTTCCACTGTCATGATATTGGGGCAGGGGGAGTATCCGTAATCACTGCAGCAGGTGATATTTGGACTAAGCTATGAAATTCACGAGGAGCATCCAATTTATTGCGAACCTAAGTAAGAAAACAATCCTAGGAGAAGCACATTCGAGAGCGATTCTATAACTTACTTGGAGATTCACTATTTTTACAGGTTTCCTCTTCGTTTGGTGCTTCCTCCTCCTCCTCCTCCTCTTCTGGGTCATCGGTGTCTCCTGACTCATCACCGTCTTCCACCCATTTCCCTGGCATCAGTCCTGCTGAATCATAGGAGTTGCAGAGAGGACCCACAATGTGCGAGATGAAGGATTCCTGAAGGTTGGCCAGCTGAGGAGCAGAACGGTCCATGAAAGGGCTTATTGGTAACCCGAGGCTGGCCTCTTCGTCACCCTAGAAATAGGAACGTAGCAGGAACAGTTACTAGAAAGGCAAAGGACAAGGAAAGTGTAAAATACAAATAACGTCACCATTCCCTTGGCATCTAAAATTTGCAAATACGCAAGAACCCAGGCATACGTGTGACCTCTTTCTTTCCTGGACTGCTAAGAGATTTTCCCCACATTACTAAGATTCCTGTTGGACTGCTTTGTTTCCATTTACCACTTTTGTAATCTTGAGGGTTTGGTTTCTGATCAAGGGGAAATACAAGAAATGGTTAATGTCTAAGTAGATAACCTTTCTTACCACACTAGTCATTGTTCCTTATATTAGAGTATAAGTTAGAATATAAATGCATCTTAAAAGGCAATGCTGGATATAAATATCCAACAAATAGATAATCTATCATGGTTTCCTTTTTTTTTTGCCTTGGCTGCCAGAAATTTTAAAGTAATTTATTCCTCAATTAAAGTCGCTACCTTAACCCGGCTTTGGGTTGAATTTTGTCTTCTGTGATTATATAGTCTCTGATATTCTTATTTATCTATGTTTAACAGTACTACTGTATAAGTGTTTCCTTTGAACTGATTCATTTCTGGAAAGAAAATATGCTTGTAAACCAGAAGTTACCTAACAACATTAATGAAGGAGTTATACCAAAATATCAACAATGGTTATGCCTATGTAGTGGAATTATTATAACTGGATTTTCTCTTTCCATTACATTTTTTCTATATTCAATATTTCAGGATTGATTGATTATGAATTTATTCTGAGGAAACGCAATACATTAGAAAGCACAAACATTTATTTTATATATAAGTCCTATCTATAATGCTCAAAAAAGTTCTTTCTAATATTTCTTTAAAAATGTCCAGGGAGGGCTTCCCTGGTGGTGCGGTGGTTGCGAGTCCGCCTGCTGATGCAGGGGACGCTGGTTCGTGCCCCGGTCCGGGAGGATCCCACGTGCCGCGGAGCGGCTGGGCCCGTGAGCCATGGCCGCTGAGCCTGCGCGTCCGGAGCCTGTGCTCTGCAACGGGAGAGGCCACAGCAGTGGGAGGCCCGCGTACCGCAAAAAAAAAAAAAAAAAAAAAAAAAAAAAAAAAAAAAAAAGTCCAGGGAAAGGCGATTTATTAATACTCGCAAATAACTATCTTAGAGTTTTTATGCTTACAGTTTAGACCAACTTTTGTCATTTTTTTAATCCTCTGATTAAAATTGGCCAGTGCCTTTTCTGATGGTAGCATGAATATGAAATAGACTGATCAAGCTTTTACAGCTTTTGGAAGCTTTAGGGAATTTATGAGCAGCCTCAATATGGATTAAGAGAAATAGTGCAGTTAGTTACCTGTTCATAAAATTCATTGACAATACCCTCTGTCCACTGAAGATGGAGCTCTTTAAACTTAGCTGGCCCATTGATATCAGCCAACTTTATACACATTTGACAAACCAGCAGACGATCATTTTCATTGGTCCAATCTATTCCAACTTCATCATTCACCTGTTTGAGGGACCAAGTTACAATGGGTTCTGACTCAATGAAAGCAAAAGTTGAACAGGAGAATAAACAACAGAATATTGATTGTCTTCCTACCATGTGCAGATTAGAATACCAAGTAATGAGAAACATCTCAGCTGTTTCAAATAACGTTATTGGCTTGCATAAATTAATACTAAAATAGCTCACCAAAAAAAGTAAAATAACAAATGATGGATAATTATTAATTATGGAATTGAAAAGAAATGCTATTTAATATTATCATAGGTTTTAAATTACTATTAAAGTAATGTGGCTACAAATAATAAGAAATTTTGAGTTAACATTTGGGTGTTTATGTTTGATGTATGAAATTCTGCTTCAGGTTTTTGACCTTTACTACTGCCAGGTAATTTCTGTTAGCATTCCACAGAGATGAGAGCAAATTAAATCAAACAAAAACACAATGATAGTTAGAATTCTATTATTTCTCTGCAGTGCAAAGTATAATCTACACAGACAGCACCTCAACGTATCGGGTTTCCAGGTTGGGACCAATGCCTAAATACCCGCTCTGGTTCAACATTTCATTTCCTCTCATTTTCACATTTGACATATATGAGGTGACAGCAGTGAGTTTTGTTCAACACTTTGATTCCATGACTTCTTTCAATGTGGTCAGAAAATGAAGACTGGTACAAATCTAGTTACCTTGGCATTAAATTTGGCTACGAAGTCAAAGTGTTTCTTCAGGTCGGTGGCCAAGATTGCTTCAATGACAAGGAAACGGAAATGCTTAAATTCCACATGGTCAAGGTTAACTAAGAAGTTATATTCCGGCCGGGACATGAAAAGATTCCACGCAGCAGCTGCATGATGATTCTCCAAAACTGAACGATCATTATAGAGCACCGCCTAGGCCAAGACGAGAGTGAAGAGTTCAACTTTTTAAATTAAAAAACAAAAATAAATGAGAACATGCAAAGCTTTTGGAATCTTCTCTTATCATGGAACACAGGAATGTAATCTTGTGACAGCCAGTTATTAAGAACCACTTATTGCTGTACATTGTTTACTTTTCTTGGTTAAATTTCCTTTTTTGTAAGATAAAGTTCATTTCCTTGAAACGTTATTTCATTTCCTTGAAACTTTATTTCAAATTCTTGCAGCTGAAGGGCTTAGAGTTAGATTTTATCAGATTATTATTATTTTGCAGGGCACAGGAATTTAACCATTAAAATATGCAAATATACTAATATTCCTAAGAAGCAACTCAGTTACTTCCCACATCTAGAATAAGAGTGACTTCCTTTTAGTTAAATACATATAACTAATACAGAGGAATGGAATCCCTGAGAAGCCCATAATTCAAAAGATTCTTACCCCACAATCAGCCATAGGAAATATCACCCCCCGTCTGCTAATTGAAAGTATATAGTAAATATCTACTTGTTTGAAATTCTCCAGTAATGCTGAGAGAAGCTGCAAAGGAAAAGGAAGTTGCCTAAAAAATGCTTGGAGACTAGTGTGGTAGATTTAGATGGAGGGGAAAAAAGGTATAAGGACAAAAAAGAAAGACCAAGGACATGAAAATTGATATTTTATGAATATTAATAAATATTAATTTATCATTGCTTGCTGATCCATAATCATTAATCACAGTTGAGAGGCTAGGAATAGGTTCTGTTGTGAGATACCAAGTGAGGCAAGTGAAAATGCATGCATGTGTAGGAAAATTGAATGGTATATGGTGTTGGCAAAAGGATTTGCTTATCTTTAGGGAAAATATACTCTGGTGTATGAACGGCACAGTGAAAGAAATTAAAGTAAGCAGTGAGAAAAAAAATCAGGATATTTGTATTGTATACAGATTGGAAGAAAATTCTAGACTAGTCTATAAGAGAGGGTGTGGAAATGGATGAGAATGGGGAAAAAGACAAAAAGCAAACGTGACCAAAAAAAAAAAAGAGTACTGGACCAGATTAGCCTCTACATCCTCTAGAAAGAAAAACAAGATCTTGGGATCTTTAGTAACATGGGTCCAGCTGATTAAATCAAGGAAAAGCTTATTAAGTTTAATTATATAGATGGAGATGCCTAAATACTTAGTGATTAACATTGGACTTAAATTTAAGTACATGCCAAGATGAACTTCTTTAAAGTTACTGTTTTTGGAGTACTATGTTCAGGTAAAATATTTCCCTTAAGTGAATGAAACAAATTGATTTTTAATTCTTCCTAACCAATAAAAATGCCATAAGAATAGTAATTGTTATAATGAATATATCTCAAAGGAATGGGATTTATATCCAAAGGTGCCTTACGTTCTTAATAGTCTTAAATTTATATCCAAAGAAACCTTTAATTCTTAAATTAGAGAACCAAGAGAGATTTGGTTCTCTAATCTTTTCAGAAAGAAACTTTTGTATAGGTCAGATTTTCTTTGTTGGGGAAGTTCATTAACATGAATTCAAGCGGTTTTTCTTCCTAAGAAAATTGAGAGGGGATCCCCATGGGCGATAAAGTTACATATGCACCATTGATGACTTAGAACAAACCACGATATCTTTTCAAAATGAGCATGGTCTCTAAGAATTTTATCTCAGGGCTAAATATAAACAGGCACCAAGTGAATATGAGCTAACGTGAAAGTCAAATGTACAAAATTAATTTTCTTCAGAGAAATCGCAAAATTGAATTATTTCCCCTGATCAAAATTGAAAGATTTACCTGAGGAGCACTAGTTGCAACCAGGAAAGCATTAGTCCTTCCCGGGTGATCAAAATCATGCATGGCTGCAGCCACATACAAGGCCATCAACTCCAAGGCAGGGATATTTCCAGACAAACATCCATATTTATCATCTGGCACATTACACATTTTTGAGAATACATATCCCATATGTCCATGTGTAAACCCACTGTCAGAATCTGAGAAGACACAATGAAGATAATAGAGCTTTTACGAAAGTATTAAACTGATATCATTTGTCTTGATTTCCTTTTTAAAAAACCACTCTTCTCTTCCCATAATTTACACGGGAGCACAGAGGGACTTCATACGTACCTGAATCGCTTGCTGATCCGTGATCATTAATCACAGTTGAGAGGCCGGGAATAGGTTGTGTCGTAAGATACCAAACAGCATGTAAGACATCGGTGGCATGGATTCTGTTATGGTCTGTAACCAATGCAAAGGAACAGTCATTCAGCTGTGAACGCTGGGGTCCGAAGACCAAGAGTGCCACCTACTGGATAAAAAGTTTAGTCCTCTCATTTTAATACCCCAGTGAAAGACAGCCAAATATTCTAGGACAAATACTCTGTGACTACTCTTCCATTCCTCGGTAACATCCAGAGTAACAAGAAAAAAACGCAGCAATAACGTTCATTACACATGCAGATGTCTGAAATGAAAAAAAAAATGTCTAGAGTCCACCAGAAACCTAACGTATGTAGGAAACTCACTCTCTGAATCCACTGTGATGTTTACCCTTGTTCTTATTCCCATGTTCCTGTATAAAACTACACAGAGGACTGGAACAAAAGACCCACGATATACTTAACCTAGATCAGACCAATGGTCTATACCCACCCAGTATTTCATCTCTGATAAATAGCATCTAAATATAATTTGTGAACTGAACATAGTATTTTTCTTCCGTATCAAACATAAAACACTGTAATAAAAATGAATAACACATCTTTTATATGTATACTAAATCCACAAAGCAAATGCAAAATCAAAATCGATAATGTTCTCTGATCTAGAAATCCTAACTTGGGAATAAAGTTCTAGGAAATACCTAAAGAGGAAAAATTAAAACCTCTTTGTATAATAGCGTAGGGAGTTGAGCCATTCCGAAGAGTAAGAGCTAAGGGGGAACCAAATCTCCTAGTTATAACGTCATTACCATGGGAAGGGGGTCCTATCGCTACAGGTACAGTTCAGCTTCTAGGGAACCATGACCAAAGGCCCACTGTGCTCTCGGCTCACCTTCCTTCTCTGTGCAATTTTCCCATGATTTTCTCTTGTTTATCTGGCCTTTCAAAATACTTCATTGATTGGTACGCTTTATCCTAAATATGCTGTCTTTACACATTTTATTCCGAATGACCTACCATGATACAATTTCCTTCTCTAATGTAATAGATTACATCTCTGAATAATACTCAACAGATGAGAAGCAAAAACAGAAGAGAACACGTAGAATGATAGTGGGAATTTGAGAGAAACACCTGTTCCCTGGTTGGGGAAGAATGAAGAAACTATGCCATCTGTGGTGTTGGTGGCACACAGGAGAACGTAGGAAGATGCCTATGTTCCTACATTGCTGGCAACTATTAGGAGTCAGTCTTTAAGCTAAATCTTGGGTGAACACTCCAGGAACTCACTGAGGGGCTGCGAGGTCTTTAGAGGATGTCTTCAGAAGAGCTTGGAGAAGCAGACCTCCTAGGCTCCCAAGGGGTCAACAGCAAAACCTGTTCACAGTCATTGCCAGAGGTGAATACGGATATTACCTAGTTTCCAAAGAACAATTTTATTCCAACTGGAGTCTCTATTTCTGTATACGGACTATCTCAAGTGATTTAAGACAATTACATTTTATGTCTATAACCTGTGCCATGTACGAAGTTGATCACGGTAGAAGTTTCTCGATCTACGACAGATCTTTGTCTCTGCTCTGACATTTATTACCTGTGTTACTGAGTGAGTGACTTAAAACATTAAGTCTCACTTCCTTATCTTAAAAATAGGGAGACAATAATAGTGCCTATTTCACAGTCCAATTTTGAGAATTACAGAAGGGAACCTATTTTAAAGTGGCTGGTATATAGTAAGCTTGCGATTGATGTAAATATCATTCACATAAAATACATGATTGCTCTTAAAACAAGATGACAGATTAGCACAGATGACCTGTTTTCTTTCAGAATCAATGCTGGGTTTGTAAGAATAGAATTGAAGAGCTAAAATAAAAACGATGCTAAGCCCTGGGGGAGGGAGAAGGCAGTGATGACCTAGTAGAGGAATAATATGCAGCCTGGTCAGAGACTGTCTAGGGCTATATTGGGAGGGAGCTTCTGGGTTAAGTTCTTTTCCCTTGTGGCAACCTGGGAAGATTACTGTGTGGATGTAATTAGCCATTACCACTGCAAGTCAGGGAAACCTGCGCTTCTGCCCAGTATTACAAAGGTGGGTGGGTGTTAGTATCAGGGTGCTGGCCGAGCCTCTTTGGGGTGAGAAATAGACAATACCACGTACAGGTGAACTTGTTGCTCTTGAGTTATCCTGCTTCCTGCCCTGTTCCTCACCCCAAGGTCCAGGTCCAGAAGGTTTGATAGGTAAGTTTTATAGACTTTCAAAGAACAATTGAAATGATTTAGTGCTGAAAATGTACAAACAAGAAAGCGGCCAAACACATTTTATAATTCTAGTATAATCTTAAAAAACTTTTTTTTCTTTATACATTATTTGTTTTTTAGAGATTAGTATAATCTTGATTAAAAAACTAGGTAAAGAGAGTATACAGGAAAGAAAAATTCCTCCTTTTACTTTTGAGTATAGGTTCAAAAGTACTAAATAAAACAATAGCTAACGAAGCCTAACTCCATTTAAATACATACATATATTTATAGATAGATAGATAGAGATATAGTTTGGCAGGTGTAGCTCTAAAAGAATTACGGGGCTTCCCTGGTGGCGCAGTGGTTGAGAGTCCGCCTGCCGATGCAGGGGACACGGGTTCGTGCCCCGGTCCGGGAAGATCCCACGTGCCGCGGAGCGGCTGGGCCCGTGAGCCGTGGCCGCTGAGCCTGCGCGTCCGGAGCCTGTGCTCCGCAACGGGAGAGGCCCTCGTACCGCCAAAAAAAAAAAAAAAAAAAAAAAGAATTATGTTGTCACTATCACTTAAGCAGGTTGGAAAAACCATCTGCCTTTAAGTAGTCATTAACATGTTTGTTAAACAAATATTTACTTGGCACGTACTATGGGCAAATACTGTGTCACGTGCTGGTATCACTGTTGCTCTTGACGTTAATTCTCTGGGGACCAGCTCAGGAGCAAAGACACCCAGGAAAGATGCTAGCTAGGTCAACACAGGGGATTGACAAGTTTCTGTAGGACATACGAATATGCTCAGAATGCCCTTCTTTTTCTGGCCCTGGAAGGCAACGGACAGGGCTAAGGAATAATATCACAGCTCTTCTTATTTTATCATTATTATTCTCATCGTCTTCCTTCATCTCTGCATTTTGGACAAATCCCTTAATAATTCTCTCACCCACCAGGCAACCTCCCCTGCCTTTTTGACAACACATAAACACACGTGCCTGCACTAACACATCACGTGCCCTACGCTTTCCCAGAGCCTGCCCATCCCCCTCCGCTGTCTTGATACACTTGTTTTCTCAGTTTTTCGTTATGCCTCAAGCAGCGGGATGAAGCGAGCTGGTATGGAAGGCTGGGGTTGTATGTAAAACTTACAGATTTTTTAGACCTAAATTTATAGATTTTCCATTGAAAATTCTCTATGCTCCTATTCACCAAAGGGTGAGGGAAAGTATTAATACTACAGAACAGAAACGAGACTTGAAATATATTTTTTCTTTGGAATGTAGCTAACACTGTGATATTTCTGCCCTTCTAGCTTGTTCCACGTCGACTCCGTATCTAGCTTTAAAACTGGTGGGCCCCTCACATATAGCTTGATCGAACTGAACTAAACTAAGTTGAGCCAAGACTATTCTCATGGCTACCATTAAATAGTCCATGGGGGTGGGATGAATTGGGAGATTGGGATTGATATGTATACACTAATATGTATAAAATGGATAACTAATAAAAACCTGCCGTATCCAAAAAAGTAAATAAAATGAAATGTAAAAATTCAAAAAAAGTTTAAAAAGAATAAATAAATAGTACATGATCGTAGGTATTTCTGAAGCATTATCTCCACTTCTCAAACTTGACTAATGAGAATGAGAGGTGCCAGGAAGAATATATTTGAGAGATGAAAGTCTTTGTAAATAGAAAATGCTCTCTTTAGAGTAACTTCGAATCCATGAACGAATATGACCTAACAATTTATCACCTTTACTAGCCAAAAAGGCCCAACTGAAAGGGACCGCAAACAATATCAAACATTATTTTCTCTCTGTGCGACTGAATATAAACTATAATTTATCCTAATCTTTTTTGAACAAATATATTTTCGGTATCACATTTCTATCAGTGAGTTGTCTATATTTATAATTTTACCCACTGCTGCTCCATGAAATTATCTATCTATCTATCTAATCTATCTCATTTTTAAATCTATTAATAGATTTTTCAAATTTTACTAAGGGTTCTGGGTACAAACTTAAAAGCTTTCATACCTTCCCTCTTCTCTTGGAAACTGTTAAAGGTGTACTTGGAACTGAAATAAAAATTTAGTTTCTAAACATTTTAGCTCAACTATCACAGTAAAGCTAATCTAACCCCATTTTGGTTACCCTTTGGCTTTTTTCATTTAGTTGTGTGGGTTTATACAGAGATATTGGAAATATAATTCTCTAGGAGTAGATGTTAAATTAGTAGACATACAACAAATTTTTGCACATGCTAATTTTAAATAACGATAAACAAAACTCTTAATAAATGTCCATACTAGTCTAAATGTACAACCCTACAACATGCAAGGTATTATTACTTAAAAGTGATCATCAATTCAGTTAAAACTTTTCTCTGAGAAGATATAAATAAATTCTCTTTATGGGAAGTGTCTGGGACTTCTAACAGAACAAATAAAGTTATTATAACAATTCTTTTCACCTAGAATGAAGAACCTGCTATTTCAGGAAAAATATCTGTTTACTTGTAACATCTAAATATGTAATAAGACACAATAAAAATGAATAATAAAATTTGGAACCTGAAAACTTCTTTTTACACTTAAATAAATACTGGTCAACTTTCTCTGAGTTAATGGTATACTATCTAGAGAAAAGTTAGTAGTTATATCAATATGAACTCAGTGGAACTTGGCGATAGCTGATTATATCATTAAAATATATTTTGAAATAGAATATTAATTTGAAAATTTATTCTGACACTAGCTGTTCTTTAGTGTTTGCAGTGGCTTCCTTTCTTGTAAAAGCTTATTTATGCAATTCCTTAACCTTTGAGAAATCACTAACACTTAGGTCAATCCCTGGCATCCAACCAGGGTGGGCCCTGGGAATGTGGTATTAAGAAAGCAAGGCTTATCTTGAAATCCTTTCAAACTACCCCCCCTTTTTCATATTTCTTTCCCCACTTGCATGGCCCCATCGGCCAGACTTTCCCACGGCACCCAGCGCTCTTAAGTTCCTCTCTCCACTCCCGCTGTCCTATTTTGTCTGCATTTGGTTCCATATTCTCCAACAAATCTCACTTGTAGATTTAATTCTTCATTCTCCTTTTCTATCCCACAATTTGTAGATTCAGTAACTCATTCCTCATTTCTAACTCCTCATTCATAACTCATTCCTATCACACAACATCAACTGTGCATTTTCATCTTAATGTAGCATGTGGATGGCATTTTGAAAACCAACATCTTAATAATGGATCACTTGGTTGATGCACTACCCTACCCCTTTCTGAAAACACTTGTGTTCTAGTCTCCGTATAATTTTTATTTAACTTCAGCTCCTTGCAACTACAAACAGACATGGGATTCTAAAGTCCAGGGTATATAAAAGCAAATTTAAAACTTAAAGGTTAAAACACAATTTAAGTAACACATACTTCAGCCAATATATTGATACTATTTTGACTAGTTTTCTTTCTGTGCATTTACTTCCTACAAGAGCTACATGCTTTCGGTACATTTTTGATTGGATTTACAGACATTTTCTCCAGTTCTATTTATTCTGTAGCATGTAGGACAATGCTACTTACATGTTCTGATGATAATCTGAAATGCTACATATTGAAAATTTAATATCTCTTCTGTGTTCCAATTCCTCATGATTATAAATGACAAACTTATTCTCACAATATTCAAAGTTCAGAAGTTTGAACCCTTGGCTGTCCTTTCCTTTGGTCTTCACATTTATCTTGATTTTTAAAATGTTTCTAGTAATTTCTCTACAACCACTTCCAGATGTCTCTCCTATTTTATTAATTAGACCATCATCCTCCTGCCCCTCTACTCCCAGCCAGGTCTATCCTATCCTGAAAAACTTGAATAGTTAGTGGTTTAACTCTGTGGATGCCAGAATAAAGGTTGAGAATTCACCCAATGAGGGAGGTATATTATAAAATGAGCAATAAATGTAACATTTAATTATTTATTTAGCAGACAATTAAATTAAATTAAATGGGCAAGGTACTATTATAGCCCCTTTAGAATTATTACATCATTTTATCCTAACAATCCTATGAAGCAGCCATCATGATCCCCATTTTACAGATTAAGAAATGAGGCACATTGAGATTAAGTAAAACCCAGGGTCTCCAACAGCTGATATGTAAAGGGACCAGAATTCTAACATAAACTATTATCTCCTAATCACTATACCATGTGGCCATAGAGGGTATTTTCAATGTGTAATTCTGTGCTAGTAGCTAATAATTCAATACCCCCATTACCCATAACAAATTCAGTGGATTTAAAAAGTATTAATTCTTATACTTACAAGGAATTTCCCTGTAGCCAATCTCCAAAGCATGAAAATAATTCATGAATTCCCTAACTGGAATTTTAAAAGCTTCAAAGAGGCCCATGTCTTCAAAAAGTCTGTATGATACCTGTGAAAGAAAAAGACAAAGCCTTACAAAACATCCCTCAATGTGTATTAGACATAAAGAGAAAAATGGGGGAAAAAGTATATACTCCATCAACCATATTAATGTACTGCCCGTAGAGACACTTACACTTACAATAAAGAGATATTGAAGACCTCCATGTCCTAGCCCTTGTGGTCCCTGATAAGGGGTATATAATCTATTTTTACAGGTAGAGACATAAAAGCCAAGAAACAACCAACCAAGAAATCCAGTATACACTATAGAAACATATCAAGGTACTAAATTGCATGTGATATCAGTAATACGAGAATAATACTGAGTAAACTGCTAATTGTATAATATATAAGTGCTAAATAAAGAATGAGAGAAAGCTTTAATTCGGACTAATTTTATAAATGAAAAAGAAAAGCTTTCTAGAGGATAAAGGATTCAGAGTTGTGCCTTAGTGAAGAATAAGAGGACAGAATTATGAGAGAGAAAAGGTTGCCTGGGTTGAAATACATAGAGAAGATTTGTTCTAATCCAGTATGAATAAAAATGTTTAAACTATTTTTCCTCAATTGTCTTCTTTCTCCTTTGAATATCTATTCTCCTTCCAATTACTTTCATAGCTCTGGAGATTCAACTCAAGTAAATAGCTCTGGATATAATTGGCATATTTGATATGCAAATGAGGGAGAAAGAAAAACATGAAAAAGGCACAGAAGAAGGTAATGGGGAGAGAAACGGTTATTCACATGGCAGAATGGAGTACAGCACCATTTAAAGTGGCCTCACTTTATGTCACAAAGGCACAGTACCGGTTATAAGTCAGGAGACTCTAAGAAAGAATTATTCATCCTTTTTGTTATTTGCATTCCTTCTTAAAATTCTCTTGAAATATTTCTTCCAAGTCTTTGATAAAATACTTCAAGGTTACTTTTCTATTTTTTGTTATTGACTTTAAATCTGTTCAAATTCACTAGTATTTTTAAGTAGATATTTAATGTTCATCAGTTACATATATTATGTATGTATTTGTGTATATATATATACACAGGTATATATAACTAAAAAAGTGATTTATTCATTCAGCATATGTCTATTGAGTGCCTACTCTGTTTAAGACAGTTTTCCATCTATAAGGCCTATATATATATATAGATAGATAGATAGATAGATAGATAGATAGATGAACAAAACAAAGAAGTTTTCCTTAAAAGAGCTTATGGTCTAGCAGGGTAGGGCAGTAAACCATAGACATAATTAGTAAGGTATATACTATGACGGAAAGTGATGTTATATGAAAAGAGAAAAAGGGAAGCAGGGATGGAGGTTCAGAGTGCAAGGGAGGACATGACAATTGCTGTTTTAAATATGGTGGTTAGAAGAGGCACATTCAGGTGACTTTGAGCAAATAATTGAAGGAGATGCAGAGTGAGGTACAGGGATAGCTGAGGAAAGAGTTTTCTAAGCAGAGGAAAAAGAGCAAAAGCCCCGAGGTATGTTTGCTATACTCAAGAAACAGCAAGAAGGCCAACACGGCTAAAACAGAGTGAATGAGGACAGGAGTAAAATTTAAGTTAGTGACTGTAGAGCGGTACTGTGTGGGTTGCGATCTTGCTGGTTGACAGCCAGACTAATCATTATGAGGACTTTTACACTGAGTGACGTATGGAGCCTTTGAAGAGATTGGAGCAGGGAAGTGTCTTTATTTATTTAACTTACGATCTAAAAGGAGTACTGTGGCTGCCCATCGGGAACAGAGTATGTATATTATACGTGCTTTTTTCACTCTGAATGGCAAGTATATTTAATTTTTCCCCTTTTTCTGTGTTACATAAAATCTCCACCTCCTCTCTTTAAAAATGTAACAGAAAGTTAAGTTTGTGGTCTCTGTCATATTTCAAGCTAGTTCTTCTTTGAGTTATCTTCTCCATACTATTGCTTTAAACTATATTTGAGTTCTTGTTTATAAATACCCAGTGGATTTAACTATGCATGTAACTTCAATAAAAATTATTTATAACAATAACAGCAGCTGCAGCTGTTGACATATATATTTGTGTGTGTGTATATATATATGGCATTTAATATGTGTGATGCCTGCTCTAAGTAGTTTACATATATTCATTATTTACATTAATTAATCCAAAGGGCATCTTATGAGATAGATACTGTTAATTACTAACATCTGAAAGCAGAAGACACTAAGACACAGAGAAGTTGAATGACTTGTAAAAGATCACACTGTTGACACATTATCAGACCAGAATTCAAGCGGTGTGCTCTTAACTGCTTCAAATCCTACCGCCATTATTCGAAAAGCAATACTGTTAGGATTGCAAATGACTAAAGTTTCCTATTATTCTCTTAAAACGTTTGAAAGATGAATTGAAAAATTAAGACAAGCTATTTTAGAGTATGATTTTAAAATAGGAGAATTCTCACCAAGAAGCTGTTAAAAATCAATGGCGAATGATCCAAACTCGTGAATAAAGAAAAGTCAGTTAACTGTGTAAATACTGGTAACCAAAAAAGGTAAACACTCTTCCAAAATCGGAATGATGTCCTTTTAAATTTGTTTAAATAAACATGATAATCATCAAAAAGGTAGGCAGTATGTTAAGGCTGAGAAATCATTTCCAGTGCAC
The DNA here is from genome assembly GCF_026419965.1 of Kogia breviceps. Taxonomy (NCBI): domain Eukaryota; kingdom Metazoa; phylum Chordata; class Mammalia; order Artiodactyla; family Physeteridae; genus Kogia; species Kogia breviceps. The sequence continues at coordinate 15,653,524 of NC_081321.1, read as the reverse complement.
ATATGTCTCTTTAAAAGTCTTTTGAAGTGAGACTTTTCCTGTGTAGTCTCAGCCAAAAGGTGATTTCTTGGAATGTTCAAGTTAATTCATTTCAGCTGTCCTAAAGTCTCTCACTAAAGTGCAAAAAAATATGCCTTTACACAGTGAAAATTTCATTTTTTTTTATGCTTATAAACTCAAATCAAAGAAAAAGCAACCCACAGCAAGGCAAATAAAGTTGTCTTTTCTCAAAGTTCAGTGTTTTGTATTTTGGAAAAATAAACAGTGACATAGTAAGGACCACAAAGTTATGTATTTAGTTTTGAAAGATAACTGGAAAAAAAGATACAAAAATCTAATTATATCTAATTAATTAATATTGTTATATATTAATATTAGATATAATTAATATTAATTAATTATATCTAATCTTTCTATTGTCTTGTTGTATTCACAACTTTTAGAAAACATTCTGTGGCAAAACTGGTTAAGTTGCACCCTCCCGCCCCACCGCCACCATTCACAGAACTCCAAGGGGGTTAGGTACCTGCAGTGTTATTTGGTAGTCACTTGTGCTGTAAAACCAACTGCTATAATAACCACTTTCTAGTTTCTCAGACTCTCCATTCTCAGAGTTTGAAAATATAATAAATAAATGCATTTTATGAGGGGCTGAAATGGATTTGAGGTGAAGGTAAAAAGCCCGGACTTCCGATATACAGATATATCAAATCCTGTGTCCAATATGACTTTAGATGAACAGTATATTTTAAGTCTCCGTTTCTTCTTCTATCAGCTAGAGATTTAAAGAAATACCTGCATCCAAGTTACTCTTAAGATTAAGTTGTAAAGTTTTGGGAAGTCTGTGACACATACATCAAATACAAAACAATGTGAGATTTTTCTCTCCATCCCAGGGAACACACTCTCCAGTAGAAGAGAAAGAAGACTTCCTGGCCCATTGCCACATCTTCTTGTGGCACCATTACAGGCATATTTCCAGGTAAAATCACTCCCTCAGAGTTCTGGTATGCAATGAGTTTCAGAGAGTAGGATACAAAACCTCCCTGGAAAAGCCCCAAGGCATGAGGCAGAGGTGGACTGGATAAAACAGCTACCCTTATACATGCCTCAAGATCAGTGAGCATAAAAGATGCTGAAGATGCTGCTCAGCATTGAGGAGAAAGAAAGAGAAGAAAAATGGGACTATTAATTTTCAAAAACATGCATGGACCTTGAGGGTATTTTGCCAAGTGAAATAAGTCAGAAAGAGAAAGACAAATACCATAAAGTGATTTTACTTATATGTGGAATATCACAAACAAACAAAATTAATGAACAAACACAAAAAACCAAACATGTAGACATAGAGAACAGAGTAGTGATGGGAGAGGGCAAAAAGGTAAAGGGGGTCAACTGTGCGGTGACAGATGGAAGCTACATTTTTGGTGGTGAGCACATGGTAGGATCTACCAAAGAAGAAATACAATGTGCACATGAAACTTGTATAATATCATAAACCAATGTTACATTAATAATAAAAAAATTTTAACAAAAAAGAGAAAGGGGTAATATCTCTTAGTCAAAGTGCAAGGGCTGCCACTCTGGTTCTCAACGTGTTCATGGTGAGAACAGAGTCCAGTAGAAGCAACAACTGCATGTTATGGAAACTCTGTAATTATTTTGAGCTTCACAAGCCATCCGTCATTTGAGCACACTTCTTCTGTAGGTAGCAAGTCATTATTTTGACACAGATCTAATTTCCCTATTGGAATGGGAGTTCCTTTAAGGCAGGGACACATTTTGCTTCTTGGAGACTAGCCTAGCACTTCATGTTTGAGGAACTGAAGAGCAAGGGAAAAGGCCACTCTATCTTCTTCCTTCAAACCTTCACAGATCAGTAACCCTCACCCCAAAGTTCTACACTCATACTTGCTCCTGAAGGTCTGAAGAAAGCCTGTCTTCATTGCATGGAGCAGAAATCAGTCCAACAAGTGATTTCTTTTCTAGCGTTTTGCAGGGAAGGGTTAGAGGCTCCAGTAAATGTGGGTCCTGAATTCTCACCTAAATCTGATATTAACAAACCTGGTAGTCTTTAGTATCTTTGCTGTGATATTTCTTCAATCTGTAAGAACTCACCTACAATATTTTAAGATAAGCTGATAAATATTATTCCATCATCCCCATTAATTAAGAGTTTTGATAGGGGCTCAATAATAGAGCAAATCCATTTTGTTTCATTTTATTTATTGAGAGCAAACATGTTCAAATTCTTAATTTCTGTATGTTTTCTTTCTCCTTCAGAGAAACAAAACGTTTCTTTATTTGGGAAACCTTGAAAGTAGCTGAGCTTAAGGAAAAAATACTTAAGGAAAAAAAAGGCTCGTTATGCAGTAATAGTTTGTATTCTATATTTCTTGTGATACCTAAAGGTGTTTTCCATATTAAAATACGAAGAACTCTAATGTGTTTCTCACAGCACTGGAGGAAACATACTACTGCATGATATCTTATTTTTGATAAGGCGTAAGCACTACTATACTATTCAAAAGTTAAAAAAAATAGTCATTGGAAATAATCACAGACAATAAATTAGTGTTTATAAATTGGCAGCTTTCTTTTTGTGAGGGCTTGGGTCAGCTTTTCTTTTGCTGAATTCTATGAATTTAGATCACTTCTCTATCTTGCTTGTTTATCCCTGCCCCCTCCATTTTGTCTTAGAAAATATATAATATTTTAATTGCAGAATATGATATTCTACTCACTTGAAGTTCTAGTATTTTTCGTTATCCCACCAGCAAGGAATCTACAGAATGTTGGGTACTGAAATTTCCTTTCTCCACCTAATATTCACCACTGTTGTTAAGTATGTACAGAGATTTAAACAAACAAGGAATTTTTTTTTACATTTAAAGTCATATGTATGAATGCATTTCTTACCTGACTAAGAATACGCCCACATTTTCTTCCTATTTTCTCCACCAAATCAAAAATTGGAAAATTCCAAGTATTTAGCTGCTCCATAATTGAGTCCAAGTTATCCATGACAAGAGGTTCAGGAGCGAGAATTGGTTTGTCCTGTAATGAAGATAAAAATATTTTAACAGCGTGCAGTTTTTCTACAAAGCGATTTGCTCTTTCTTTGGTAAATTCAATTCAACCATGGAGGTTACCTGAAATAAATGACTTTAGGGTGAATGAGTGATCTTCAATAAAAAAAAAATCAAAATGAACAAAACATCGACCCCCAAGGTAAGGAGAAAAGGTCTTAATGCTGTTTCAGACCATGAATTTTACATTATTAAGCACCTGCCTATTCCTGGTTCATACATGCTATAGAAAAATTAGATGTTTCTTTCATAAATTAACATAACTGCTTTTTGGTCTTCTGTGGAGTTCTTAAATAAAGATTCAAGTACTTCAGAACACTGAAATTGCATGCAAACTTAGCTCTATATTTTTATGTAAATTTTTCTGAGATGAGGATTCCTGGCTTATATTGAACTCTCAAAAGAAACACGAGTGGGGAGGGGGAGTAAATCACCCCTACTCTAATTGGTCCAGTTTATATCACTGCTTCAAAATCAGCATTAATCCTGTAGAGTTACAATTACTACAATTTTCAGTGATTTTAATTTAATTCATGTGATCCATGATTTCCAAAAAGCACACACTGTATATATGAGAAAACATTTTTATAACTGGTCCCAAATGAAGACATTCTTAAGAGTTTATGTACCAAAAAAAGAGAAAATAAAGATAATGAGGATAAGGAGACATATATGTTATTTTATCTGACAATCTCTTTGATTTAAAAGTATAAATGGTAAATCAGGTAAAAGAAAAATGATAAGAACAGCAATTGATAAGCACATGACAGTCAACTATTTTCTACCATTGCTGCCTCCTCCAAACTAACCAGACTCAAATGTATGCTTTTATCCTCTTCAAGTGGATCTTTGTAAACACATAAAATACGTCATCATGAAAAGATGTTTTAATGGGTAGCAAGTGTCAGCGTAAACCTGGTTTAATTTAACAAGGAAAATGAATATTGGCTCACTTTCTAAATCAAGGAGGTACTAGAGAAGAACCAACAGAGCCCTACGATAACTAAGATATTTCATTTTCATTGCTTGATATTTATAAAATATGATTTTACTGATTGAAATAATTCATTTTCCTATGCACATTTACATTTTTAGATTGGGTTAGGAAATATCTGTAATCAGTTGTGGAGATAAATACTTCTGTTTTTAATCACTAAATAATGGGACTGTTAAGATACCAGTAAGACTTGGATAGAGAAAAAATTATGTTGATACATATAGGGAGGGCTATAATACATGTATAACCCAAGTGACACAGATCTTCAAACCTAATGATTCAGGTGTCTATTTCTAAGCCAATTCCTGTCATAGAAACCAATTTCTCAAGTAAATGAATGAGTTAAGTGATGGGGGGGCTACCAGGAATATCATGGCCTCGGGAGTATAGGTGCTGCAAGCTGATGTCTTCCGCAAAGGCTCTCTGGGGCATTCAGTCTCATCTTCGTTCTGTACAATATCACTGCTATCACTGTTGTTATTGGTTTCATAATCAGAGGTAACTTGAGTGGTGTCATCTGCAATTAAAAGAGAACAAGCCTATTATGAAACTTGCAAAGGAAAAAGGATCCCATTTAAGCGAATATTCCTAAAATGCACATGGTAGATATGGTGTTTATGGAAATACTGCTTTCATGAGCTTACACACCTAGAATATAGGATTATAGGGCGGGAAAAAGCACACATTTTTTAAACCCAGCAAAATAGATGGAGTTACGATCTGTGATTTATAGGACATTCAATAATTCCTCAATAATAATGCTCAGATCAGTAGTTCCGACCTTTTAAACTTCCTATGACTTTCAAGTTACACCTTTTTCAAAATTGAAGTATAGTTGATTTACAACGCTGTGTTCGTTTCTGGTGTACAGCAAAGTGATTTGGTTAGACGTGTAGACATTTTCTCAAATTCTTTTCCATTATGGTTTATTACAGGATATTGAATATAGTTTCCTGTGCTATACAGTCAAACCTTGTTGTTTATCCATCTTATATACAGTAGTTTATATCTGCTAATCCCAAACTCCTAATTTATCCCTCCCCGCTTTGGTAACTTATGGTTCCCTCTTTGGTAACCATAAGTTTGTTTTCTATATCTGTGAGTCTGTTTCTGTTTTGTAAATGACTTCATGTGTATCTTATAAAATCCTATGACTTTATATTTCTTTTTCCTTTATCCATGCCCCAACACACTAAACCACCTAGTAGCTGACTAGAACCTGACCTCTAGAATGGGCACATGGGTGGGAGAAATTGAGTTGATACCCAAGAACAAAGTGGTCTGTAGAACATACCAGCCATAGCATATGCTAAAGAGCATGGCAGGCCCTATGTATCCAATCTCGATTCCTAGGGATCTGTGCTTTCTTCCGTCTCTGCCCCTCTCCACGTACCTTCCACTGCACTCAGCACTAAACTGTACTAACCAAAGGATCAATCAGGTCATATCAAGTGTCTGAAGAACATGCTTCTGGGGGAAGCTTCTCTTAGCTGAATAAAGTGCCTGAATGAAGTTTATGGAGTGCTTGCTATGTGCCAGATACTACGTAAAGCACTTTATTTGTACTAAAACATTGAATCCTCTTAACAATCCTATGAGGCAGGTTTTATTGTGTTACTATTATCCTCACTCTGCAGATAGGAAACTGAGACACAGAAAGGCTAAGTAAAGTGCCCAGGAGCATACAGCTGGTAAATTCTGTCACCAGAATTGAACTCATGAAGTCTGACCCGAGTTCCTATACTCCTGATGAAGCCTAGCTTTTTTTTCTCTCCTGTTTATTGCTTTCCATGGCCTACAAAATCTTTGCCTTTCCCTAAATCACAAAGATATCTGCCTGTGTTTTTTTTTTTTTCAGAAGTTTTATTGCTTTAGCTTTTACAGTTAGGTCTGTGCTCTTTCTCAGAAAAATGTTTCATATGGTATGAAGTAGGGAGTGAGATTCATTTTTTTCCAGCCCTACTAGATTGGAAAATTGGATCTTTGTTGAAAGTTCAATGACCGTATAGGTATGGGTCTAATGTGGGGCTTTCTACTCTATTCCATTTGATTCTATTTGCCAGCACTACACTTTGTCCATGACTGTGGTTTAAGTCTTGAAGTCAGGAGACATATATCCTCTAACTTTGTTCTCCTTCTTCAAGATGCTTTGGATAGTCTAGGTTTGTCATATGTCCTCATATTGCTGGTGAATAATGGCTTTTGTTATGTAGCCTATTCCAATCAGGAGTATTTTGTAGGACATTTCCAAGGACCCATCTTTCTCCCATCTTTCTCATGCAACAGCTTTCTAGGTTAGAATCAGACACAGTCTGAAAGTGTAACTGACAAGTTTCAATCCCAGAATTTGTAGAAAAATGAAGCAGCACACTCAAAGGCCATAGCTCTACAGGAGACCAAAGGTGATAAGGAAACACTCCCCTTATTCTATCAGCCTCAATAGAGTGAGAGATGGGGGACATAGAGAAGGGAATATCCTCACTTCAGAGAGCTACAATATCAGATAACTCTACAATATCAGATAACTCTCAGAACACAGAACTCTTTTAGATTTTTCCTTGCCTATGTCCCCGGACCTTTGTCCCTTGCTGCAGCACACCATTCTCGTGGGCAAGTAATCAATATTTATTGAGTATCTATCAAGAAATGCTGGAGCAGATAATTAAGAAACATTCTTAGGTCACTTTATTATCCTAAAGTCTAAAGTTCATGAAAGCCATTTTTTTCTACCTTGCAAACTTTCAGCAAACTTGGTTTTGATAGCAAGTCCCTAGGACTGCATCAATAAAAATAAAATAATAATTATTACAGTAATTATGGCACCAAACACTAACTACTTACAGTGACCCAGATACTATAATAAGTGTTTTATGTGCTTTAGTAATTTAATTCTCACAATAATCCTGTTTGGTAGGTACTGTTTTTATCTCCATTCTACAGACGAAGGAACCGAGAAACAGAGATTACAGGTGAGCCAGAAGTTGAAAATCAGGATATAAACCAGGCTCCAATGCCTATTTTTCTGAACCTCTCTGTAATACTGCCTCAAGGAAAAAGTATGTTTTCTTCCCTAAGTTTACAGTGATCTAAGCAGGGTCATTTCTCAGAGTGTGCAATGGAGATCTCCACGGAGTACCCTAAAATAGATGACCCTCCAATGTCCAAGATAAAATAATATTTCTGTAGAGTTCTATACATTATATAAAATAGCCTCTCATTTCAAAAATATATTCATTTGTGTGTAGATGTATAGAAACATTTTGGACAGCTCTGCATCAAAATTTAACCTATGATTAACTCTAGGTAGTAGGATTATGGACGATTTTGATTTCCTTCATTGTCTTTTTAAATTTGTAATCTAAAAAATCAAAAACATATGTTACCTTTTTGATGAGAAAAATAATCAAGTAAAGCAATTTACACTTTGAGGAACAGAATCCAATAAAGAATTACCGCTTCTGCTTGGTGTCCGAATGGCTGCCCCACTTCTCTCCAGGGGCCCGTCAGCAGGAGCCCCTTGGGAATATGGTCTGCCACAGCTGAGAAATAATGGAACAGCTGTAAGTAGGTCCTTTCTTTTCAGAAAATCATAGACACACACCATGTACGCATACGTTTAGATAAGTAACAATAATCAAATATTTCTACATTCTACGTATTCGTTTGATGGAAAGAAATCATTTTGTTTTATACATGTTGATACGTAGGATGCTGGGTTTGTGTGTGGGTGGGGGGAGGACGGTGTGCTGCGTCAATACAAAGGATCAAAAACTCTGTTCAACTCTCACGGTCCTCCATGGTCTAGACCATACCTGAGGTGAAACTACTGGCAATTTTTTTTTTTTTTTTACATTATTTAGAGAATCCTGGAATAGTCTGCTATCTATTTACAGTAGTTATTTTGGAGGTGCCGACGTGTATTTGGTCAAAAATATCTTTCCCAATGGAATCCCTTTGTGTCTACTTAAAAGCCTCATTATTAGATTTATTTCTATGGGTTATGAGATTTTATGTCCAAAGAGCCCTTTAAGAATAGATTGATACATGAAAATAGAATAATGGTAGATTAATTTTATTTTTGCCACGAAAGAAGAATTATTTTTTCAGATTGATCAGTTCCCCTGTTAAGGCTCTAAGGAAATGAATAAAGTAGACATACATTTTGATGAACAGTAGATGTAAAACTGACCGCAAAGGTTGCTAGTTGAGAAAAACAGGCCAAGGGAGTGCCCTGTGGGTAATGGAGAAAAATGAAGGTACTAGAGAAGTGGGCAGGGTTCTTTAACAGAGGAGGCTGGAGGATGTAGGATACTTTTGCCTTCTCAACAGTTCTGACTGTTTAATAAATTACAAAGTAACTCCACAAATGGCCTGGCAAGTTTCCTCTCTCGCTTATCTTATTTAGAGACTTTATGATTAGATTTTAATTCTGTTTTTCGCTTCTGGGTTCTTTCGTTCTGCCTAATATTAGAAAGGGTCTCAGAGAGTTTTTGTTTATTTGTTATTCAGCCACAGGTTACTCACTGTAAAAGGAAAAGAGAAGAGTGATATATTATAATTTAATACATTAAATATCTCATCACCTTTTCCCCCTGAATTGTGTTTATATGTGTAGTAGAGATAAGCATTTCCCGGTTAGAGCATTTTCATCCAAAGCAAATTTATTTTTCAAGCCTTGAATGTAAGTAGAAAGTATCACACACAAAATATTTCTAATTATGAAATCCTATCAGCCTGATTTAGGGACTCTAAAGAAAATGACAGAACCCAAGGAAAAAGCCCATAGTTGTAAATGATGGGCTTACATGTTTGGATGAAACTTGGTAAAAGTAGAGTTTATTAGTTTGAAGATTTTTCTTTGCAAGATAATATTTAAAAGGAACATTTAAATGAGTAGTTCAAATAGACCACCTCTTTTTCCAAAAACCCAGCTTGTTGCATAGACATTACAGCGGCCAAGAGACTGGGATTCAATGCCAAATCCTTAAAGTTCAGCGGGGGAAACCACAATAATTAGTCATGTGTTTTTGGAGCTCTCTGTGCCTACATGGGTGGCTGCCTTGAAGGCAATAATAAAACATGGTTTGAATTATAGATTTATAAAGCCCAAACAAATAAAACACACACTACTGGATTTATAAACATTACTGAACAAGTAGACAGTGAAACTCTCTTGTTTTTCTCCAAAACTTCTTTTATAAAAATCCTATTACATTCTTTCTGCTAAAGAATACAAAAAAATAGACTGTGGTGAGAAAAGCTAAGTGAGCGGTACATCTTTTCTGAACCTCTCTGTTCTTTTTTTAGGCGATTTATTTCTTACAAGTCTGGAGCTCACAGTGGGAGAGTCTCCCTAGAAACTAAGTGCTGGAAGCAGATGTCCTTGATGCTGGTGACTCCCCTAGGCTTCATCTTGGCTCGGGAGGCACACCACAAAAAAATTGTTTCTTGAGGGTGTTCCACCAAACACTAGCTCTAGGGGCAATTATTGGGTGTTAACCTAAACAAATTGGCTCTGTGGTCAAATAAAGTCAGAAATCGCCAGATGAAATAAAACTCAAGAGTTTTTCCTTTTGCAGGACTTCTCAGAGCTTTAAATAAAGTGAGGTGTGTTGTGAATCACTAAGAGGAAAATATGATAGGCCTGTTTTACCACAGAGCATACTTTTTTGGGGGGGATAAAAGATGGGATTAACATCCCGCAGAAATTATTTTATTAAAAATGCTATTATACAGAAGGCAGCAGAATAACTTTTGGACGGTGGAATAACTTTTCACTCTGGTCCTGGCCAAACAAACACACACAAATGATTTTCCCTTTGAAACTATTTGTAAAGAGAAAGGAAGGAAAAATAAAGATTATAAAAAGAAATACTCATTTAACATAGAATTTCTGAACAAACGATCAGAAAATGAAATTTGTGAGGCTTCAATCTGAATTCATTGATCAAGCCTGGGTCTGTGACCCAACATGTGATATTAGAAGACTAACATGTAACTACTTTATTCAAACAGTTATCCTCATTAACCTTAGGGGGAAAAATACCATTTTATTCAAGGCACTCTCACGATTATAACTTAGTTTTAAAACACTCAACTCTTTTCTACTTAAAAAAAGATCGTAATGCTTTAAGATCAGTTATTCAAGATAAAGCTATTACTGAAGAACAATAATATATTAATAAGTAAGAGGAGGTATTTCTTTTTTAGTGACCATGTGGGCAAAATAGTCTTATCACGCTAGGCTCTTTTTTCTTATCCCCTGTAACAGACAATACTCTGTCATTCGGTTTCAATAGGACAGATCAGCACAAGCAATTGCTTCACTATTCAGAGATCCATTTGAGTCCAGCCATAAGGTGTCATGTGTTATCTGCATATTTTTAAAGCGATAAAATGGGAATTGCAAACTAAAGATAAAATAAGATAAAAAGAAGTAACTTTAAAATCAATATAAAATCCTCCCTGGAGAACAAGTAAAAAATATCCCAACAAAACATCAAATTATACCAAATGACTTGATATGAGTTTTTAATTACATGTTTTATGCATCCTCCATCAGCAAGCAGACAAAATGTATGACATTATTTTGTATCATCTCCAAAGATTAGCTGTATGGACTATATGGTTAATGGAAAAGCACTGAAAAATTAAGTTTCTATGCCAGCCTATTCAACACAAATCACATTATTTGTACTTTCTTGTCAACTACTTTGGGCAACCTACACAGAGGTGTGTGGACTGGTGGTGAGCATTCCTAAGAGGAAAACCAGTATTAGTTTTATTATTAGTTAAACTCCTGCTAACAATATGAATTCCTTACCTGCTACATATAACAGGTGGAGTCAGGATCTGAGGAGAAAGGTCAGGGGCACTCTGAGTGTAAGTTATGGCCCTGTGAGAACTTAGGCCTTGTTTGGCAGTTGCATCGGCAGATTCTGGAAACTGCACTGCAGAAATTTTGCTGACTGGGCTGCTGGCAGGGGTCCCATGGAGAGGTGAGGAAGAGGGTGAGGAAAGAGGTGAAATTTTCACTAGGGAACCTAAGAAAAAAAGAGAGTTATTAAGTCCTAAATAAATGTCTTTGAAAGTCAAAATTGCAACTCTTTTTTTTTTAAACATCTTTATTGGAGTATAACTGTTTTACAATGTTGTGTTAGTTTCTGCTTTATAACAAAGTGAATCAGTTATACGTATACATATATCCCCATATCCCCTCCCTCTTGCGTCTCCCTCCCTCCCACCCCTCTAGGTGGTCACAAAGCACAGAGCTGATCTCCCTGTGCTATGAGGCTGCTTCCCACTACCTATCTATTTTACAACTGGTAGTGTATATATGTCCATGCCACTCTCTCACTTCGCCCCAGCTAACTCTTCCCCCTCGCTGTATCCTCAAGTCCATTCTCTACATCTGCATCATTATTCCTGTTCTGCCCCTAGGTTCTTTAGAACCAGTTTTTTTGTTTATTTTTAGATCCCATGTATGTGTGTTAGCATACAAATTTGTTTTTCTCTTTCTCCCTTACTTCACTCTGAAGGACAGACTCTAGGTCCATACACCTCACTACAAATAACTCAATTTCGTTTACTTTTATGGCTGAGTAATATTCCACTGTATATATGTACCACATCTTTTTTATCCATTCATCTGTTGATAGACACTTAGGTTACTTCCATATCCTGGCTACTGTAAACAGAGCTGCAATGAACACTGTGGTACATGACTCTTTTTGAATTATGTTTTTCTCAGGGTATATGCCCAGTAGTGGGATTGCTGGGTTATATGACAGTTCTATTTTTAGTTTTTTAAGGAACTTCCATACTGTTCGCCATAGTGGCTGTATCAATTTACATTCCCACCAACAATGCAAGAGGCTTCCCTTTTCTCCATACCCGCTCCAGCATTTACTGTTTGTAGATTTTTTGATGATGGCCATTCTGACTGGTGTGAGGTGATACCTAATTGTAGTTTTGATTTGCATTTATATAATGATTAGTGGTGTTGAGCATCCTTTCATGTGTTTGTTGATAATCTGTATCTCTTCTTTGGAGAAATGTCTGTTTAAGTCTCCTGCCCATTTTTGGATTGGGTTGTTTGTTTTTTGATATTGAGCTGTGTGAGCTGCTTGTAAATTTTGGAGATTAATCCTTTGTCAGTTGCTTCATTTGCAACTATTTTCTCCCATTCTCAGGGTTGTCTTTTCATCTTGTTAATGGCTTCCTTTGCTGTGCAAAAGCTTTTAAGTTTCATTAGGTCCCGTTTGTTTATTTTTGTTTTTATTTCCATTTCTCTAGGAGGTGGGTCAAAAAGGATCTTGCTATGATTTATGTGATAGAGTGTTCTGCCTATGTTTTCCTCTAAGAGTTTTATAGTGTGTGGCCTTACATTTAGGTCTTTAATCCATTTTCAGTTTAATTTTGTGTATGGTGTTAGGGAGGGTTATAATTTCATTCTTTTCCATGTAGCTATCCAGTTTTCCCAGCACCACTTACTGAAGAGGCTGTCTTTTCTCCATTGTATACTCTTGCCTCCTTTATCAAACATAAGGTGATCATATGTGCATGGGTTTATCTCTGGGCTTTCTATCCTGTTCCATTGATCTATATTTCTGTTTTTGTGCCAGTAACATACTGTCTTGATGACTGTTGCTTTTTTTATAGTCTGAAGTCATGGAGCCTGATTCCTCCAGTTCTGTTTTTCATTCTCAAGATTGCTTTGGCTATCTGGGGTCTTCTGTGTTTCCATACAAACTGTGAAATTTTTTGTTCTAGTTCTGTAAAAAATGCCATTGGTAGTTTGATAGGGATTGCATTGAATCTGTAGATTGCTTTGGGTAGTAGAGTCATTTTCACAATGTTGATTCTTCCAATCCAAGAACATGGTATATCTCTCCATCTGTTGGTATCATCTTTAACTTCTTTCATCAGTATCTTATAGTTTTCTGCATACAGGTCTTTTATCTCCTTAGGTAGGTTTATTCCTAGGTATTTTATTCTTTTTGTTGCAATGGTAAATGAGAATGTTTCCTTAATTTCTCTTTCAGATTTTTCATCTTTAGTGTGTAGAAATGCAAGAGATTTCTGTGCATTAATTTTGTATCCTGCTACATTGATTAGTTCTAGTAGTTTTCTGGTAGCATCTTTAGGATTCTCTATGTAGAGTATCATGTCATCTGCAAACAGTGACAGCTTTACTTTTTCTTTTCCGATTTGTATTCCTTTTACTTCTCTTTCTTCTCTAATTGCTGTGGCCTAAACTTCCAAAACTGTGTTGAATAATAGTGGTGAGAGTGGACAACCTTGTCTTGTTCCTGATCTTAGGAGAAATGGTTTCAGGTTTTCACCATTGAGGATGATGTTGGCTGTGGGTTTGTCATATATGGCCTTTATTATGTTGAGGAAAGTTCCCTCTATGCCTACTTTCTGGAGGGCTTTTATCATAAATCGGTGTTGAATTTTGTCAAAATCTTTTTCTGCATCTATTGAGATGATCATATGGTTTTTCTCCTTCAATTTGTTAACATGCTTTATCACATTGATTGATTTGTGTACACTGAAGAATCCTTGCATTCCTGGGATAAACCCCACTTGATCATTGTGTATGATCCTTTTAATGTGCTGTCGGATTTTGTTTGCTAGTATTCTTGTTGAGGATTTTTGCCTCTATGTTCATCAGTGATATTGACCTGTAGTTTTCTTTCTTTGTGACATCTTTGTCTGGTTTTGGTATCAGGGTGATGGTGGCCTCACAGAATGAGTTTGGGAGTGTTCCTCCCTCTGCTATATTTTGGAAGAGTTTGAGAAGGATAGGTGTTAGTTCTTCTCTAAATGTTTGATAGAATTCGCCTGTGAAGCCATCTGGTCCTGTGCTTTTGTGTCTTGGAAGATTTTTAATCACAGTCTCAATTTCAGTGCTTGTGATTGGTCGGTTTATATCTTCTATTTCTTCCTGGTTCAGTCTCAAAAGTTTATGCTTTTCTAAGAATTTGTCCATTTCTTCCAGGTGGTCCATTTTATTGGCATAGAGTTGCTTGTAGTAATCTCTCACGATCCTTTGTATTTCTGCAGTGTCCGTTGTTACTTCTCCTTTTTCATTTTTAATTCTACTGATTTTAGTCTTCTCTCTTTTTTTTCTTGATGAGTCTGGCTAATGGTTTATCATTTTTGTTTATTTTCTCAAAGAACCAGCTTTTAGCTTTACTGATCTTTGCTATCATTTCCTTCATTTCTTTTTCATTTATTTCTGATCTGATCCTTATGATTTCTTTCCTTCTGCTAACTTTGGGGATTTTTTTGTTCTTTCTCTAATTGCTTTAGGTGTAAGGTTAGGTTGTTTATTTGAGATGTTTCTTGTTTCTTGAGGTAGGAGTGTATTGCTATAAACTTCCCTCTTAGAACTGCTTTTGCTGCATCCCATAGGTTTTGGGTTGTCATGTTTTCATTGTCATTTGTTTCCAGGTATTTTTTGATTTCCTCTTTGATTTCTTCAGGGATCTCTGGTTATTTAGTAGTGTATTGCTTGGCCTCCATGTGTTTGTATTTTTTACAGATTTTTTCCTGTAATTGATATCTAGTCTCATAGCGTGTGGTCGGAAAAGATACTTGATATGATTTCAATTTTTTAAAATTTACCAAGGCTTGATTTGTGACCCAAGATATGATCTATCCTGGAGAATTTTCCATGAGCACTTGATAAGAATGTTTATTCTGTTGTTTTTGGATGGAATGTCCTATAAATATCAATTAAGTCCATCTTGTTTAATGTATCATTTAAAGTTTGTGTTTCCTTATTTATTTTCATTCTGGATGATCTGTCCATTGGTGAAAGTGGAGTGTTACAGCCCCCTACTATGATTGTGTTACTGTCGATTTCCCCTTTTATGACTGTTAGTATTTGCCTTATGTATTGAGGGGCTCCTATGCTGGGTACATAAATATTTACAATCGTTACATCTTCTTCTTGGATTGATCCCTTGATCATTATGTAGTATCCTTGTCTCTTGTAATAGTCTTTATTTTAAAGTCTATTTTGTCTGATAATGAGAATTGCTACTCCAGCTTTCTTTTGATTTCCATTTGCATGGAATATCTTTTTCCATCCCCTCACTTTCAGTCTGTATGTGTCCCTAGGTCTGAAGTGGGTCTCTTGTTGACAGCATATATATGGGTCTTGTTTTTGTTCTATTCAGCCAGTCTATGTCTTCTGGTTGGATCATTTAATTCATTTACATTTAAGGTAGTTATCGATATGTATATTCTTATTCCCATTTTCTTAATTGTTTTGGGTTTGTTATTGTAGGTCTTTTCCTTCTCTTGTGTTTTCTGCCTAGAGAAGTTCCTTTAGCATTTGTTGTAAAGCTGGGTTTGTGATGCTGAATTCTCTTAGCTTTTGCTTGTCTGTAAAGGTTTTAATTTCTCCGTCAAATCTGAATGAGATCCTTGCTGGGTAATCTTGGTTATCGGTTTTTTCCCTTTCATCAGTTTAAATATGTCCTGCCACTCCCTTGTGGCTTGCAGAGTTTCTGCTGAAAGATCAGCTGTTCACCTTATGGAGATCCCCTTGTATGTTATTTGTTGTTTTTCCCTTGCTGCTTTTAATATTTTTTCTTTGTATTTAATGTTTGATAGCTTGATTAATATGTGTCTTTGTGTGTTTCTCCTTGGATTTATCCTGTATGGGACTCTCTGCTCTTCCTGGACTTCATTGACTACTTCCTTTCCCAAATTAGGGAAGTTTTCAACTATAATCTTTTCAGATATTTTGTCGGTCCCTTTCTTTTTCTCTTCTTCTTCTGGGATCCCTATAATTCAAATGTTGGTGCGTTTAATGTTGTCCCAGAGGTCTCTGAGACTGACCTCAATTTTTTCATTCTTTTTCTTTATTCTACTCTGTGGTAGTTATTTCCACTATTTTATCTTCCAGGTCACTTCTCTGTTCTTCTGCCTCAGTTATTCTGCTTTTGATTCCTTCTAGAGGATTTTTAATTTCATTTATTGTGCTGTTCATCATTGTTTGTTTGCTCTTTAGTTCTTCTAGGTCCTTGTTAAACGTTTCTTGTATTTTCTCCATTCTATTTCCAAGATTTAGGATCATCTTTATTATCTTTACTCTGAATTCTTTTTCAGGTAGACCACCTATTTCCTCTTCATTTGTTTGGTCTGGTGAGTGTTTTCTTTGCTCTTTCATCTGCTGTGTGTTTCTCTGTCTTCTCATTTTGTTTAACTTACTGTGTTTGGGGTCTCCTTTTCACAGGCTGCAGGTTTGTATTTCCCATTGTTTTTGGTGTCTGCCCCCAGTGGCTACGGATGGTTCAGTGCATTACAGGCTTCCTGGTGGAGCAGACTGGTGCCTGTGTTCTGGTGGATGAGGCTGGATCTTGTCTTTCTGGTGGGGCGGACCACATCCAGTGGTGTGTTTTGGGGTGTATGTGACCTGATTATGATTTTAGGCAGCCTCTCTGCTAATGAGTGGGGTTGTATTCCTGTCTTGCTAGTTGTTTGACATAGGTTGTCCAGCACTGTAGCTTGCTGGTCGTTAAGTGGAGATCTCTGGGAGAGCTTTCACCATTTCATATTACGTGTAGCCGGCCGGGAGGTCTCTGGTGGACCAATGTCCTAAAGTTGGCTCTTCCACCCCAGCGGCACAGACTTGACACCCAGCCTGAGCACCTAGACCCTTTCAGCCACACAGCTCAGAAGAAAAGGTAGAGAAAAAGAAAGGAAAAAAATAAAGTTATTAAAAATTTTTTTTTAATTATTAGAAAGAAAAAGATTTTTAAAAACAGAAAGAAAGAAGAGAGCAACCAAACCAAAAAACAAATCCAGTAATGATAACAAGTGCTAAAAACTATACTAAAAAAAACCAAAAAAACAAACAAAAAAACCGGACAGACAGAACCCTAGGACAAATGGTAAAAGCAAAGCTATACAGACAAAATCACACATAGAAGCATACACATACAACTCACAGAAAGAGAAAAAGAAATATATATATATATATTAAAAAAAGGAAGAGAGCAACCAAATCAATAAACAAATCTACCAATGATAATAAACTCTATAAATACTAAACTAAGATAGACATAAAACCGGAAACAAATTAGATGCAGAAAGCAAACCCCAAGTCTACAGTTGCTCCCAAAGTCCACCACCTTAATTTTGGGATGATTTTTTGTCTATTCAGTTATTCCAGAGATGCAGCGTACATCAAGTTGATTGTGGAGATTTAATCCGCTGCTCCTGAGGCTGCTGGGAGAGAGTTCCCTTTCTCTTCTTTGTTCGCACAGCTCCAGGTGTTCAGATTTGGATTTTGCCCCACCTCTGCGTGTAGGTCTCCTGAGGGCGTCTGTTCTTTGCTCAAACGCGGGGTTAAAGGAGCAGCTGATTTGGGCACTCTGGCTCACTCAGGCCGCGGGGGGTGGGGAATGAGGGAGGGGTATGGAACGCAGGGCAAGCCTGTGGCAGCAGACACCAGCATAACGTTGCAATAGCCTGAGGCGTGCCCAAAACTGCAACCCTTAAGCTTCACCTTGCACTCCTTTTAACTCAGTAAGGACCAGGAGAGTACTCAGGCCACTGGGCCAACCTCCTCTGTGTACCACCATCTGCAGACAGGATGCACAGTGGGGGCATCTCCACAGCATGAAATATGAGGAATGAATCATCATGAAAAATCAGTGGCAATGTTGGCAAGTTCAGTTAAAGCCTTGGTGTCCTGGAGTAACTTCAAAACAGAAGGATATTATTATTATTATTTTTAATTATTAGGGCTTCCCTGGTGACACAGTGGTTAAGAATCTGCCTGCCAATGCAGGGGACACGGGTTCTATCCCTGGCCCAGGAAGATCTCACATGCCGTGGAGCAACGAAGTCCGTGTGCCACAACTACTGAGCCTGAGCTCTAGAGCCCGAGAGCCACAACTACTGAGCCCACATGCCTAGAGCCCATGTTCCGCAACAAAAGCCACAACAGTGAGAAGCCCATGCACCACAACAAAGAGTAGCCCCGACTCGCCACAACTAGAGAAGCCCGTGTGCATCAACGAAGACCCAACATAGTCAAAAATAAAAATAAATAAATATTTATCGGCATATAGTTGATTTAGAATGCTGTGTTAATTTCAGGTGTACAGTAAAGAGAATCAGTTATACATATACATATATCCACTCTTTTTCTTTTTTTAGATATTTTTCCCATATAGGCCATTACAGAGTATTGAGTTTCCTGCGCTAAACAGCAGGTTATTATTAATCTACTTTATATATAGTATTGTGTATATATCAGTCCCAATCTACCAATTTATCCCTCCCCCACTCACCCCTGGTAACCATAAGTTTGTTTTCTACATCTGTGACTCTACTTCTGTTTTGTAAATAAGTTCATTTGTACCCATTTAAGATTCCACATATAAGTGATATGATATTTGTCTTCTGCAGAAGGATATTATTTTCTCCTCCCATTTTTGTTTCTTCTTGGCATTCTGACCTGATGATATCAATAGTTAACAATTTCTCATGTGTTTGCCCTCTCTTGGGTTGTGAGGTTTTTAGCAGCAATAGGATCTGCCACTGTTTTCAACATTAACGTATCTGGAGCAGAGTTTTTTAGCAGGCATTGGTTGCTTAAAATATGTCACGGAAGAAGATGCATTTTTGAGAGGCAACTGGCTTTATTAACCATCCATGTTTTCAGTGAACTACTTTTTGTGCGTCAAACAGTACTTTGATCAGCATGGTTTTTGAAGGAAACATTTAAAAATGGAATATGATCCATTTCAGATCAAACAATAGGCCTCAAGCTCAAATTATAAGTGTGGATATTTGTGCCAAACTGTGTTTATTCTCGATTGTGAAAATTTTACAAAACACTGGCTTTGATTTCCAAGTGCTGAGGTTTGAGGACAGGATGCTGTCTTTTGAAGTTACTCTCTGCACTAAAACTGAAGAAAAGAGAGAAAATACTTCGGAACAACTTCCTGCTTACTAATTTTCATGACTGCCTGGCTGAACAATCTACTGTAAAGCAAATGAAATGAAATCATTAAAAGTCATTTTTCTGTTGCTCACCACTCCAGGGAAACGTACAGCCAGAAACATTCACATCATTGAATAATAAGTGTGATGACCTGGCAGCTGGTCTACTTTGCTTCCAGT
The DNA here is from genome assembly GCF_026419965.1 of Kogia breviceps. Lineage (NCBI taxonomy): Eukaryota > Metazoa > Chordata > Mammalia > Artiodactyla > Physeteridae > Kogia > Kogia breviceps. Next base: position 15,634,285 of record NC_081321.1, on the reverse strand, counting down.
GTCCAGTTCTCTCAAAAGTTTTATTTGTCACACCCAGAGGTTTTCTGGTCCACTGATGGCCAGGCTTGTTGATGGACTTTTGTAATGTTTAAGTTTCTTGTTGGCACTGTTATTTCTTGTTTTGTTTGCTTTAAAAGATGAGAAATTGTACTCTTCCTTTGATTAAATGTGGAGGCCAACTACGCTTCCTAGTCCTTTTCTCAATATTTCTATTGATTCCTGATCAACAGATCAATCCCCTGCCTTATACTTAACAAATGAAACCTCTTAGGCTCAGGAAGGTTAAATAACCTTCCCAGGGTCACAGTGAGAGTAAATAGAATATGGAGTGAGCCCAGCTATTCTTGGTAAACTGTGCTTTAGTAGCCCATTATTCTATCAGAAACTGCCCAAGGAGGGAGAAAAATTCGTTACCTATAAGGCTGCCTTTGTTTTGCTCTTTACAATGACATGCCTTATGGTTTTTGTTTTTATTTCTATTTCTGTTGAAGAGGTTTAGCTATTTTACCAAAGACACCGATGAACCTTCTCATTACATAATTTCCTGAGCCAAAAGAAAATTAAGTTCACTGGATTTTTAACTCAGAGTTTCCCACCCAACCTATCATTGTGTGCAGCAAGTACACAAGTTACAGGTGTTCTGTGAAGAAAAGGTCTTATTTGGATGCTCCAGAATAAATTTAATTTTTAATATTATCTCTAACATTCTATAATTAGATTTTATTATAATTTTATGAAATACAATTTTTCACCAAGCTCTAAATCCCTTCCCATTTCTCCACTGCTACATAACATTATCATATTCACACATATTATTACACGTATATATGTGCTCTCATGTAAGAAAGGATGGAAAGGGCTAGTTTATTTATTTTTTTAAATTATTTATTTATGTACATATCTATGTCTGCGCCAAGTAGCATGCGGGATCTTAGTTCTGCGACTAGGGATTCAACTGTGCCCTGTGCAGTAGAAGCACAGCGTCCTAACCATTGGACCGCCAGGGAATTCCCAGGGCTAGTTTAATTTAGACTATTTATTAAATTAAGGCCAACTGAGTCTCCAGATAATCTTAGACAAGCAGCTTAACCATTAAGGAGCTGGATGCTGGTACAATGTGGTTTAAAGGATATCAAGGTATTTGCACTGAGTAAGTATCTCAATGATTTGTTCATTTAACAAATATTGATTGTGGGCCTGATTCCAGGGAGTAAAGGATGCGGTAGTGAATGAAATAAAATCCCCTGCTCTTATGGAGCTTTCAGGGGAGACAGAAACTAGAAAAAGAAGAAGAGGAGAAGGAGGAAGAAGGAAAAGAAGAGGGGAAAGAAAAAGTTGGGGAGTTCTACGCAATATAAAGAAAAAATAATGCAGGGGGTAGAGGACAGAGAAGGACAGAACGCACTAAGGTTAAAATCTGAACGCTTGATGAAATAAGGAAGACATTTAGACAAGTAACGGGGAAAGCATGTTCCAGACAGAGGGACCTACCTGAGGGGTGTCACAGGATCAGTCAGGAGGTCAATGTGACTGCAGCTTAGCAACGAGGAAGAAGAGGGGCAGGGAACGTGGTCAGAGAGGTTGCTGGCAAGGCTGCGTGAGGCGCCCAGGTCAAGGCTAGGTTTTCATTGCTGCATCTGAGACTCCTGACACGCATTGCTTTAGGCAATTCCTTAATTATTTTGATAACTAACTGTGAGTTTTGGGATAGTCTTCTACGACTTTTTAAGAGTAGTTGAAAGCCCGTGGGAACACCATCCATTTCTGTCTTGACACAATATATTTTCTGAAGGTAATTTATGAGAGGAGTGATTTTCTTCGTTGCTAAATTTTAATAGCTGCTGTCTGATCCTCTCAGAGATGTACAATTCACTCTTAAAACACAAATTTAAAAATCCACTCGATGATTAGAGTCCTTGGAACTCATGGATTAACTAAACTTAAACAAATAAGCAGAATTTCAGACTCCAGACTTACTGCCTGGGATGAAATTTAAAATAAACCTTGTAACAGAGGAAAAGCGCTTTGCTTTTGCAAGTGCTGTTAGGGTACATATTTTGAACGCTCCTAACAAGCAGGGGTCTTGGCAACACCACGAAGAGCGGGGCTATTTTTATTCTGTAGGTGAGAAGATAAAGGTATAAACATATACATTTCTTTTTTCTCAAGCCAAACTGTTTCTCACAGTGTGCCTTATCATGGTTTACTTAAAGTTTTAAAAACAGAAAGGGTTAGGAATGCCGTAGGAAATGGCCATATATTTACATATATTACTCTTCAAATAGATGGAGAGATGTAAGTGCAGATAATAACCAAATACTCTTTCTAGAAAGGAGAGACTGCAAGTAAAATTATTTCACAGGAACAGCATATTCTTGTAAGTTTTCAAAAACAATTATTCTCTAAGGTTTCTTAAAGTGTAATCATGCCTAAATTTAGAGAGATGAAGTTTATGACCTTTGAAGTCTCACCCAAACTTCTGTTACACACACACCTCTATACATTCATACACACACACACACACACGTGAAGGAACTCTGATGAATACTCATGCTCTCAAACATATTTATCTTCATTTTCTATTTGAATAATTTTAAGAGACTCCAGGAAAAAGACACAGCACATGAAATATAAACTTTTGGATGATTCAGACAACCCTAATGTGAGATACTTAAAATTAAAACATTTAAAAATTAAAAATATGACTTTAAAAAGTTCCAAAGTACCAACTCCTTTGAGTAATTGCGTCTTTAATTCCTTGCTCCTGAGAACAGGAGAAAATGTGTACCAAGACGCAAGGAATGCTGGGCAATCAAAAGGAGATGATAAATAATACTGGAGGGAAATGATTTAAGTGACTCCATCTGTTTGTGTTGTAAGACTCAGTTTTAGTTGAACAAAAAAGGGACTAGTATGTCTGATAAATACATGCCTCTTTTCCACACCCACAGGAAAATAGACAGCCCTAATATTTTTCCAAAACAAAAAAGTATCTAAAGTACAGAGATGCAAAAAAAAAAAAAAAATCACAATGCCATAATTAAAGTTCTCTCTCACTTCAAATTTTGCATAGGCAAAACTCAGTCTAATTTGTAGGTGTAGAGATATCTGTAATAGTTGTAATAGGATGATAAGAATCATAAAAATTATAGGAATCTGGAAAGGGACTACTCACTGCAGATGTGATAAGCATGAAATTAGAGAGATTATACAAGCAGAATGACAGAAAGGTATCTCGACATATTCAGTGACTCATGATAGAAAAGCAAGATGGAAAATGCAAATTATATTTACATCTCGCAGTTTTAGGCTTTAATCAAAGGATTCCTATGTGATTTCATCCATTTATTTTTATATTAGTAACTGCATAATAATTGGTTGCGTTTCAACTGTTTAAATGAATGCTGACTGATGGAGCCAGAGGACTCACTGTTTACTTGATTTGAGCAAAGAACAGATTTCATTAGTCCCGTCTGGAAACAGGTCATTTATCTTCCAGTGTTTCTGTTCTTTCAGTTTATGCTCGCACCCCCCTACCTCTTTTGCCTCCTGCTTATTTTCCTCCTTAGATTCTCTGCACACTTTATTTCATTCCATTTCCTTAGACTCTTTGCCACATAAAGGGGCCTTTCTCAGCCCCTTCCCACAGTTTTCTTGAAAACTGGGTGGCAACCACTGTCACTTACATCACACCTCCTTAGGGAATCAACCCCAACTTGCCATCTATGCAGGGAAACGAGCTTCCAAACAGAAAGGCCCATCTGATCAAGGAGAAGTATGATTGAATTTCAGCTCTCTGATTCTTGCTGGATATTTTTCTCCCTTTTGGCAGGCTTTCAGGGATTTGTTTAGTTGAATTCAGCACGCATCGGATATAGGTTATTTTATAAATATTTAGCTCTGCTGTGACAGCATTCTAAAGATGGCACAATGCAAAATCCCTTCCAAAGTAATCAATGATGGAGATTTTTTAATGTACTTTAAGGCTCTTGCCGTTCCTGTGGCTCTCATCTCTACCACCTGCCTTGGTGGTATCTTCCGTGGACATTCTTTTCCTTTCACACTTTGCCCTTCTTGAGTGCAGGCATATGAAGTCGGGGGCAGGACACAGAATATGAAGCTGTTCCTCACATCTGTCCCATCATTTTCTCCATTATTTCCAGTGAATATGCTAACCATAAATTTCTATCTTCTTGACTTTACCATGTTGGTTATTTTAACAGTTTTAATTTTATTACCTAAATGAAGAAACTGAGAGACAGAAAACCAAATCCTTTCATTATCTTGTCCTCAGCCAAGGGAAAGACCAAAAAATCCTAGTTTTAAATTATCTTAATTTGTCATCCTCAATTTTTTTTCTAGTAAGTCTTTAGGACAAAAGAAAGAATTCTCTACTAATGGTGTGGCCTTGGGGAAGTTACTCAATATTTCTGTGCCTCAGTTTCCTTATCTGAGCCTGTCTTCTGAGCTATACAAGAATGTAGAACACAAATTCATACTTCATCTCTCGGGTTACATACTATTATTGTCTAATATTTTAATTTTTTCCATTAAAAATCTTTTAAAAATAACCACAGATCTGGAAATACTATTATTTACACATATAATGTTTGTCTGGATGGAATCATGGTTTTCAAATTTATGTGTTCACCATTTTTATTAGATCTCAGATTTTTTCTCTGTAGTTACTTTTTTTTTCCTAGAATACATCCATCATACATTCCTTTAGTTAAGATCTGGTAGGTGGTAAGGTTTTGACTTACCTGAAGGTATCTTTAACTCATTCCTAGTCTTCTGAGATAGATTTTCCCCACACACAATTTTAGGTTGACTACTATATTCTCTCAGAACTTTGAAGAAAATATTTTCCTGTGTTCTGACACCCTTTATTTGTGACAGTTCAACTCTCAGACTGACTAAAAGGTAATGTATCTTTTCTCTGGCTAACTTTAAGATTTCTTTTTGTCTTTGGTGTTCTGTAGTTTCACTGTTTTGTGTCTATGTGTGAATTTTTTTTACTCTTTCCTCTCCTCCTCCTCAAATAGTTTACGTTCCCTATCCTCTACTAAAACTACGACCATGTATATTACACTTTCTAATTCCTTCTCCTATATCTCTTAAAGTCTTTTACATTTTCCAGTTTCTCATCTATGTTTCATTCCATGGAATTTCTTCATATTCTCTGCCTTCCAGTTTACTAATTCTCCCTTCAGTAGTCTTTTATGCCATTTAACCTATCATATTTCCCTGATTACATTTCCAAAAGACATTTAGCTGCCCTACAATTATGTCTTCTCTCATTGCTATTTTTTATGACCTCATGTTTTTCTTTAAACATTTGAGTATTTTTTTAGCACTTAAATATCTCAACCCTTTCAGAGATCCGTTCAGGTGTGTTTTTTTTTTTTTTTTTCCTGTTTTCTCTAACTCATGGTGCTTTCTTGCATGTTTACAGTGATCTTGGTTGTAAGCTCCAATTTGTTTGAACTTGGTATGTTGGGGTTGCATGGCCCTTAACTGGTGATGCTTTCCTCCAAAAATTATCTGTACATATTTCTGTAGGGAGCCAAGGGGTCCTTCTGAATTAGAACCACTTCAGTGCCCCTTTAAAAGTCTCAGGTTTAATGTGGAATGCTCAAATTCAGTTCCTCCACCTTGCTGGGGTCCCAAATCAGTCTCTGCATTCCTGAGCTCATCTGCATTTGCCCTCAGTGCAATCCCAGTTTAAGTATTTGCCCACATTGTCCTGTTCCTGACCCTAGTGAAAGCTCAATTCTAATCCTCAGGTCATGAATGACTTGTAAGTTACAAAAAGTAATGAACATTTCTAAAGAGCAGAGAGGACCCGATTAATTTTTGGAACATCAGATTACCTTTCCATGGTTTCTTTCAGTAATGCAATGCCAATAAAATGGTACTTTGTGGAGGAAGTGTCTTCCTACACTCAACAGTAGAGATTTAAGCCAAGTCAGTGCTTAAATGGTTTCAAGGAATAGTTACCAGTATAAAGTGGGTGATCAGAGGGGAAAGAAAGTACTAAATTTTCTTTTCTAGATGTATGAAACAACAACAGAAGTCTTTCCTTAAGTTAGAGGTTCCTTTTAAAATTAAGTTTATATTTCAAGGTGGTCTCTTGAAATATTAGTGGAATGTGAGTACTGGGTCTCTAACCCTCACAGAAACACTGCCATTTCAGGACTTCTGCTTCTGGCTATGATGCACTAGTTTGTAGTAAATCCATGCTTCTTTGAGAACAAATAGAAGAGTTGAGTTAAAAATTTAAAAAGCGATCAGGGAAAGGCAAACCAATTCTGAGAGACTAGGTTTCCAAATAGAAGAGACCCCCAGAAGGTGAGCCAAAACCCTGTGAACTGTTCTTCCATTCAGAGCATTATTTACTGGCCATTGGCATGGAACAAAAGGTTAAGAATCCAAGCAGAGGGATGCAGTTATTAGGAAGGCAAGCCAACAGAGCTTTTAGTAATGTCATGAGGCTGATGACACAAACACTGGAGTTTGGGGCTGCCATGGCAGCCAGAACTTGAATGTCTAACAGCCCAGTGGGAAGAGGGCAGCTTTCCCCTTGAGCCATTTGGTGAATTCTTGAGCTGCTTGAAGATTAAGAAGCTAAGCAGGGAGCTACTAAAAACCTCAGTCGAGTTTTCTGCAACACCGAGAGGTGAAAACTTGTAGTTAGAACATTCTAAGAAGGAGAGGTCAGAGTAGATACCCCAGACTCTCAACTGGGATTCAAGGAGGGGGCCAATTTGGAGATGGAATCTGACAAAAACTGTATTTCAGTTTTGAGTCAGCAGAGATTCTGATTAAATGAGGTAATCTTCCCTCCAAATCATTTTACTTTCCTAGCTGAAACTTCATTGATACCTAAACTCCTTACCACAGCTCCCGGGTCCCGCATGGCCTCTGTCCACAGACCTGCTTTCATCTCCCATTCTGCATTCAGGGCTCTCCCTTTCTTCTTGTTAGCTTTGCCAGCCATTTAGTATCTTAAGTTGCTGAGGCTTTCCCTCACCAAGTTGGGCCTTTATATCTCTTTTGTTATTTGAAAGTTTTCCCTCACTTCCTTATCATAGCCTGTAACACACTACGTATATAGTAATAGCTGTTCATTTGTTTATAGGCCCCACTAGAATGTAAGTGAGAATTCTGTGAGAGGAGGAACAGGGTCTGGTTTAGTCACGGCTGCTCTCCTCAAATTAGCTCAGTGTCAGAGGTAGTGAACAATCCACATGTACTTATTAAGTGATGCTTGAGGGAAGGAGGAAGCTAATGCTTAGAAGCACAAGGGGTGCACTGCCACCACCGTTGAAAACCCCATGCAGATCCTAGATGGGCGAGATGATATCAAATTTCATTCTGTACCTGTTTGAAAGAAGGAAAACAACCTCCTACCCACGGTACTCTTGGGTCTTTTGGTTGCTGGCGTGTGAGCTTTTTCAAAGGGCTCGCAAAGATCCTGAATTGTATTTTCTCCAAATTTAAATACCTCTCCTTTTCTGTATTTCTATCTTTGGGGGGAGGTGAGTGACACAGAGTAAGAATTTCTTTGAAAAATTATAATACGTTTAGTAAATGAAGCATTTCCTAGAACTTATAAATACCATACTTCTGGAAAATAATTTTCTTTTTTAACAGACTCTAAAAATAAAATTGAAATCTGATAAGTACTGCATTAGCTTTTCTATTATAAGATGATGCCTCCAGAGGTTAGCCTTAACAGTGACACCGATTTCCTACTCATTCAATAAGTTCAAGATAGGATATTTGGTACAGCTACCTTAAAAGAGTCTGTACCATCATATAAAGTGGAAATTTAAGTAACTGTAGTTGCTTATTGAGGCTTTTGCTTTTTCGAAGAGTCAAACCAAGCACACCTGAGTGTTTCAACACTTGAAGCTTAGTTCATTCCACGACTGCACACTCAATGAGTATGAGCTCTTTCTCCAATAAGTTACTTACCTGGTCGATTTTGCTTTTTAGCCTTTACATGGTTAGAGGCAGCAACAGCATAGGATGAAGTGAAGGATCTGCTTTTGGTAAGAGTCATCATCACTGAGTTTTTCCAAGAATCTGGATTAATAGCACTATAAAGACAGGGTATAAAGAAAAATGAAGAAATTATTCCTCAGTTATTGGGGCGGACCTTACCAGAACCAACCATCATTTCCACAGTAGACTTTCCAATCTGAGTCATGGTTCAGGTTCAGTGACAGAACCACTTTACTTCCAAATGACAAACAAGGTTATCTAAATACAATCTCTGCTGCAGGGATACAGTACACACTCTTCCAGGATTCTGGGTTAACAAAAGACAAAAGATAGCTTTACTGTTTATCCAATTACTAGGTATCAATCACCTTCTCTTTCTATTTCTACAATCATGTTCCTCACAGATTTTCTAAAGATATGGCAAGTTAACTAGTTAAGATGCAGGTGAACTTACATTAAATATGAATGGCATAATGCTTCCTTCTATACCCTTTTTAATTTATTAGTCTTGGTGTAACCAAATTAAAAAATCAAGTGCTTATAAAATCATTCAAAGATAATACTCTTTGCAGGATCGTGAAGGAAAAAGTTAGTAAGAGGTCTTTTAACCTACCATTTCTTCTACTGATGATACCCTGGAAGGAAAGGGATAATGAGGCAAATCCCCTAGTAGACACTAATGACAGACCTGCTACTACACATACTGATGCTATTTACTAGGAGAAAGGTAATGACAGTGAGGCTTCACCTAGGGAAAGCTTTTAGCCGGATATCCTTGGTTTGTCTAGGTTATTACTGTAAGTAAATCTGGAATCAATAAATCTCTGGAAGGTTGGGATGGAGAACATTACAAAACACCATGTAATTAATGGGATATAAATTTTGGAGCTGTTCCAAACCAAAATTTATCTGCAGGCATTGCTCAAAACCGTACATGCTGAATCTCAAACAGAATTCATTGTAATTTGAGAGAGAAAAGAATTTGGGAAGTCATGTGGACCATCTTGGACCGCTGCAAAGGAGAAGTGTTTGGTCTGTGTTTGGCTGACACCTGTGTGCTTTCAAGCATTAGTAAATTTGGTACTGGGTAAAATCCATCATTTGCATGAGGAAAATTGGACAATTTGACCTTCAGCCCATCTTAGATTGGCACTGTAAGCGGATGTACCTGGTCTCTCTGGGTGACTTGTAAATAAACCTGAAATGGATGGAATTAAAGCGCCCTGAATGGGTGCAGATTGTCATGTAAGCTGTATAATTAATGAGGTATAATTTGGAGGTGTTCTATAACCAAAGTGGCATCCTCTGTGCAAGCATCATTATGTGTGCATTGCTTACGAACGTGCTTATTAAGTCCAAACCAGAACACACGCTAACGTGGAGTAAAAGGACTTTTAGGGTGTTGTACTACCAGTTTGAGACCTCTCAAAGGGAAGGATGCTGAGCATTGGTTGGCTACTTCCTCTATCCTTTATTATTAGTAGGTTTAGCAATGGGAGAGATCTGTAATTTGTGTTGAGTCCGATTTGACATCCTGCCACTTGTCACCTCATTTCTTCTCTTTCTTGTTCTTTTTTCAGAGAGACTTTTCTTCAACTGTTGACCCAAGTATTTTAAAACTTCATCTTTTCTCCTTATTTTAAATAGCATTTGAAATGTGGAATGCACTCCAGCAATTATCAAATACAATTAAGGAAAGCCTACAAAATAATATTTGTTTCATATCCTTCTTAGAAATCTCATCCTAGGCACTTCACAAATGCCTGGCATTTTGAGACAATAAAATCAGAGAAAACTTTGAACCTGAGATAGATAAGTACACCAATCATTTCCTTCTACCACTATTCTTTCAACAACTTTTGCTGGACTGATTGACTTATAAGACTTAAAAAACAAAAAAGAAAAGACTTACTGTGAAGAAATTTTATGTAATGTCTATGTGGCCTAGATGTTTTCTTAGCACACTGTACAATAAATGGGTTGTGACTTTTCTATGTAGACTTTTAAAAGATAAGACCTTAACATTAACTGAATTTATTTTTTAATATCTTAAAAAGTTATATTATGAAAGCTAGCTCAAAAACTGCCTGCTACTGTTTTATACTTCTTTAATAAAAACATTTAAAATATGCTCATTTTGAGAAGTTTCATAAAGTGCAATAATGGAGCATCTTTAATGTATGGGAAGTTAATGAACTTCAAGATCAAGAAAATTCCAGCTATATATCCTTTCTTAATATAATAAATATTCATTTATTAAACAGGTATTATTAATAAAATAACAAATCAATATATGTATAGGTGTGTGTATATATACACACACGCATACACACTCTGTAATTTACAGGCACTTTCAAATGCATTGCTTTGTGTGATCCTTGCAATAGTTTTCAGCTGCCTATTGAACTTTACCGTCTTGATTCCTGTTTAAATCTCATGAATATGTAATGATTTGAATTCCAGAGAGGAAAATAGCTTGGGGAAACCTTTACTTGGTCTTCCCACACTAACACAGCAGGGGAAAACTATCTGTGTGTCTGTTGTAGAAGATCTCAACCCTCCTCCACAAAAGTGGATTTTATAACCTTAGTTCTATCTATAAAAACTTCATCCTAGGTCCTAAAAGTCTTACCAGGTCCTAACACTTTCTTTTACTGAGTTTACAGCGTTCTTCCTGCCTAATATACAGAGGCAGGGGTCAGTCAGTTCCCAGGAGTAAATGATCCAGCTCTGTACCTATAGGAATATAAGCTGAGGGCTGTTTCTACTTTTCACGTCCCACTCTTGTTCTTCTTTTGATCACTGCAGTCCTCAGAGAGCCTCAATGAACAGACAGACATGGAAAGGAAGAAATAAAAGGGCTGACAGGGAGGAAACTTCAAAGGCTAAAACTCAAATCAGTTTTGAAATGAGTCAGCAGGTTTAGGAATAGGTCTGCTAAGTGAAGAGGTTTTAAATATGGTTTATCATCAGGGCTGGAGATGACCTGAGACTATCTTTTCAGTATTTTCACACACGACAAAGGATGAGTCAACCAAAACTAGCTGTATTTAATGGCGGTACCATTGCTACTTCCTTACACATGGTTTTCCCTTAAAGGGCTCAAATTCTCTTCAGAATGAATTTTATTTCTTTATAATGGTGAAAAAGTTGTATCATTATCAGATTTTATATCAGGACTTAATAGGATAGTGAAATTAAGGAATAGTAAGTTACGCAGTGGAAAAAAGCATACCCAGGCAAGACATCTATTCGTATTTTTAGGACAAAGAGAATGAATGGGATTGTATGCTATTCCGTATCTACTTTGAAAATATTTGAGCGTGAGTATTTATTTCATAAAGCAGAATGACAAAATCTTTAGGAGTTAAGCTCATAGAACTTTTTGAAAGCTTCTTCCTCACGATGATTTCAATGTTAGCCCCCAATCTCATTTAACTAAAAGAAGAGAGAAGTAGGAGAAAAGAAATTTGATGAGAAGTAACAAACAATAACACGAAGGAAGGTGGCATATAAGAATGCTTGAATGGATTTTTGGTAGAGTCATTCTACGGAAAGTAAGTAAAGGAGCATTCTTGCCACGGTGTGTTTTAAAATAAAGATATACACTGAGAACACAAATTCATTTTCTTAAGCAACGAATATTTAACTATAATTCCCTACTACTTATCAGTATTTGCTGCAGTAGAAGTCGACGGTGGTCAATATTTTCATAGGAAAATATCATCAATGACTTGTCATTTTAAACTTTAGGAAATGTTCATGAAACAGATTGGGTAACATCCTCCTGTGGTGATGCTTAGAAGTTTTGCAAACGTCCAGGTAATAAGACAAAGTGGAATTATACTGATATGTGAAAGAAAGAATCATTCAAAATTGCTTCTGATTCTATAGGTTTATTAGACTACCAATAATATGTTAATATGAAGGAAACCAATTAGGTTTTTAATCAACAAAGCTAGAGAAGTTAGCCGTCATTAAATTCTTAAGATTTGAAAGGTTTCCATTTCTTTGCCAGTCTCAGAATGGTGCTTTCTTTATATTCAAAGCCAAGGTCAAGAGAAAATCACTTCTAATATTGCCATCATGTAGTTCAACAAAGACGTGGTAAGTTTTCAGTCATTAGGTCATTAATAAAATTGATGCAAATGTTTCACAAACCTGAAATCATGTGGTAAATGTTCTCATAACTATCATTCACGTAAGGTATGCTATTTCTATCCTAAATAGAAAAGGACAAACACAGTAGCTCCCTCCGAAAGCACCTCTTTCATGAGGATGTTTTCTTCAAAACTGTTTCTAGATCTTTGTCTTACCTTTCCTTTAGCTTTGGTAACTCTGACTTTTCAGTCACTTTGTAAAATTATCACTAATATACTAAATAAAGTTTATTCTATTTTTATTGAGGTACAACTGACATGTAACATTATATTTGTTTCAGGTACATAACATAATGATTTGGTATTTATATATACTGTGAATGATCATAACACTAAGTCTAGTTAACATCCACCGACCTGCAGAGTTGCAACATTTTCTTTTTTTCTGAGGAGTACTTTTAAGCTCTACTCTCCTAGCAACTTTCAAATATACAATACAATATCATTAACCAGAATCACCATGCTGTACATTAAATCCCCATGACTCATTTATTTTATAATTGCGTTAGTACCTTTTTGAACCCCTTGACCCATTTTGTCTACCCCCCAAGCCCCCACCTCTGGGAACCATCAATCTGTTCACTATCTAAACAAAGTTTAAATCACCAGCTGTTTGAAGATATTTAGGTGCTCTTAGAGTGATGATCTATTTTTTGATCTGATCTTCTGCCTTTGAAATAATGCTAGGAGAGCTGGTCTGGTGGGCTGGGGGAAATCTAACAATCATTTGCAAACGTCAGGTTGGATATCTTTGATTTAAAGATCCAACAGAGATCTCAGTCTAGGTAAAACCTAGCCCACCTTTATTCTGGCCTCACCCTTTGCACCCAAAGTGACAGTGGCAGGCATCACCTCAGGTCACTGTCCCCATTTATACTTGAGGCCATACAACACAATTTAAGCCTAATCATCTGATGTTAACCCCTATACTGCTCTGGATTTAAACCATACACCTTTTTGATTTTTCAAAGCTGGCCTCCAGCCAACTATAATTGGCTGGGCCTCCCTTCCACTGTCATTTATAATTCATTTTTGGTAAAAAAAAACAAAAACAAACAAACAAACAAAAAACAACTTCTCCAAGAGCTATGAAACCATCAGGAGCACTGCCTAACCTGTTTGAAGGTGCTTCATGCAGTTTGATGCTGGCGCTACGGTCCCTCCGGACAGGGGCGGGCTCCAAAGTGGGCAGACCCGTGGCTGAGGTGGTGGTCGTCCAAGTTGATGAAACTCGTCTCAGCAACCCAGGCGGCAAACTCCTCCTCAGGCGCTGGGAAGAAGGACCGTTGATTTTATTACCAGGCATATTTTCTATCACTAACTTCTATATAATGAAACAAAATGGGGGTTGTTTTTTGTTTTTTTTTTTTTGCGGTACGCGGGGCTCTCACTGTTGTGGCCTCTCCCGCTGCGGAGCACAGGCTCCGGACGCTCAGGCCCAGCGGCCATGGCTCACGGGCCTAGTTGCTCTGCGGCACGTGGGATCTTCCCGGACCGGGGCACGAACCCGTGTCTCCTGCATCGGCAGGCGGACTCTCAACCACTGCGCCGCCAGGGAAGCTCCAAAATAGGTTTTTAATTGGCAGTGAATTCATTAAACTACATTGGTTGAATATCATTTATCTAAAATTTGGGCACTCAGAAATTCAATAAGAAGCTCTGGCCAAAATCAATGAGTATTATAAAAATAACATTTTGGGGATCTTCATTTCAATGTTTTCACAAATATGGGATTATGGGAAATGAGAATCAATTACCTCTGTGATAATTTTACAGTTATATTAGTTCAATAGGGCTTATCCACCTATACACACATCATGTTAGTTAGGTATTATGACCAGTAGATTTTCCTCAAAAGACACTCGTGTGGGACATGGATTAATTTTTATTAATTATTATTAATTATTATTAATTATTAATTATCTAGCACAATCGTCTCTATATCAAAGCGTTTATTGATTTATTTTTAATTTCTTGATTCACAAATGACAGGAGCTAAGGGTAAGAGTATAACTCACAAGATGTATCACCTCTCTTGTGGTTAACATGACTTAAGACAGGCAAATGGGTAAAGTCATTAGGACCAACTCCTCTTCATAGATGAGTCTGCTGGTCGACCTGTGACCCTCCCTTTGTTATTTCTTTTCCTTCCATATCCTCAGTAGGATCTGTGGTGCCATCAGCACTCAGGCACGGTTCTGAGCTCACCAGCATGAGCGCTGGCCCTCTAACGAGAGTCTTCATCTTAAAGGGAAGGTAATCGAACACAACTACAGCAATAGTTAGTCATAAGAGGTAGGAGCTCAATCCATTTTTAGTTGTGGCCAGTTACTCCAAGGAGAACAGCTGTGTAGGCAGAGTTTAACAAAGACTCAGTCTGATCTTCTTGAAGATGGTCAAACCTCTGAGAAGTGAGGATATGGCACCTCAGGATTCAAGAAGACCTCTGATACTGAAGAGTTTCCAAAATCTCTTAAAATTCTGGATATGCATCTTAGAACGTAATTCAATAGGAAGAGAAGAGGTCAAGCACTGTAAATATCAGGATTATTGTCTGTAAATCTGTCACTGACTTCATGTCTATTTTGAGGCCCAGGGGAATCAGTTACTGTCTCCCCATTCCTTTATTGTTCTATCATGCTTAGCCGTATCTTTCTCAGAGAAGTAGATGTTCGAAGGAAACTTAAACTGAATTGACAAAGTTGTGTGAAGGACACTGTCCTGAATCAAGAGACTCACAATGGCAAGAACACAGATGTTACTGACTGACCACCAGCTCCAGAGGACAGCTGCTTGTTTACCAAATAAATAAGTGCGCTGGATGTACCTGAGACCACTGAAATTCTGATTCTTTTTTTTAGTCTTTAGTATGACTTGTTTTTAACTAATACTGAGGTCTAAACTGGGTCCAGAACCCTATTCCCTAGAGCTTACTTTTGTAAAACTCTTATATGTTATATGTAAGAAGAAGAAAATATATGAATCATGAAGGCCATTTAAATAATCTAAAATCAACTAGAACTTTTCTAAGTTCAAAACTTGTTGGGTTTGGGAAAGACATGAGGGTACTATGAAGGCTACCATACTAAGAAATCAAAGAGCAAAGGAATCTTGTGTTTCAGAAGGCAATGAATTTTAAACAGAATCCACAAGAGTGGGAGCGGGGATTTTTGCTGGTTTATTTTTTATTTTTTATTTTTTTTATCACCACTATATCTTTATCCCACAGAACAAATCCTGGTATAGAGAAGAAAAAAATTTCTTGAACGTCTGAATAAAAAAAGGTAATGCAAAAAGGTAAATTTTTTTTCATTACAGAAAGCTATCACGTGTAAGGATGGAAGTCTTTATGTTTACATTAGTATTACTTAGGTCACCATGACTGACAGACACATCTTTGGAGAGTCACTGATACGAATCTCCATGTGGGTTTGGGGTGACAAGAAAGAGGTCCAGGAGACGATGGGAAAAAACAGTTTCACCCTTTCAGGAGCATGTCATTAATACCTACCTTGGGAATAGCCAGCTTGTCTTTTTCAGAGCTTTCTTCAGAATCAGAGCAGGTATAGTTTTCACTGAAGGAAACGATGGGGTTCACTCTGGGCTTGTGAACGGCCTGGATGGTGAGCTGTGTGCTGAGAAGGTTGCTCACTGCCCTCAGGGACGTGCACACGTTTGGGGGCAGAGAAGGGTCTGCCAGGAGGTCGGTGATGAGACCGTGAGCCTCGCCCATCACGGCAATATCCACAGTGATACTGGTTCCTGGAGACTGAGACACCAAACACAGGAGGTCGGGCGACAAAGGCCTGAGGCTGGAGGCACAGGGAGGGAAACTGGGCTTTTTCTGAAAAGCAGACTGAAGTGACACTAGGGTTGCAGTAAAGTAACATTCAAATCACATTTCTGTTTCAAATTTTGCCAAAAGTTGCCATGGCTTTTGCCATTTTTGTGTTCAGGGCACATTTTTACTTTTAGAACCTATGGAGGCACTTTGAAGAGATACAAAGATAAACACCAGTTTTTAAAAAATAGAAAGTTTCAGGAAACAAAAATAATTCATATTGATCACTCCTTGTGAAGAGCTCAACATTTTAATGTATATTATTTAGAAAGTGTCCATTGATAGATGAATGGAAAAAGATGTTTTACACACACACACACACACACACACACACACACACACACACACACACACACAGGAATACTACTCAGCCATAAAAAAGAAATTTCATTCTGAAAAGCAACACTAATATAGTATAAAATTTTAATTTTAGTAATATTCTAGTGTGATATTTGAGCTGGGTGTGTGATAATTATTCAACTAATATTAGAGATAACTATAAAAAGCAACTCAACTTGTTGTTCAGATTCACAAATTGTCCCTCTTCTTGTGGTTGGTAAGAACAGAAATTTCACTTCTGGAATTCCACGGCACAGCTGTACTATTCTGCCAAATTGCCTATCAGATTCAGAGTTACTACTCTGTATTTGCTAAAGAAATGAAGAGCATTAGAAACAGAGGACAGGACCGTTCCTCACCCTGCTGGTCAGGCAGGAACGTAGGCGGGAAGATGTGGGAATAAGGGAGAGCATGGGCAGGGTCAAGGTTAAGAAAGTAGGTGAAGCTTAAAGACGGCATGCAGATGACTGTTAATATTGGAATGCTACCACAGTATGAGGCATGAGGAACCCACGGAACTGTTAACTGAATAACACAGTGACGCGTGAGGTTCTGGAACTTGGCTACTTACATCCCAATCATGACTTCCTGACCCTACCACTTTCTAGCTGCATGATCTGGCAAGTTAGGAAGCTCTCGGTGCTGTGACTTCTCCATCTGTAAAACGGATGTAGTAGAGTACCAACCTCAGCAGGTAATGATAGGAAGTAAAAGGGAGATTATAGGTAAAGCACTTACTGTTGTGCTGTAAGCAAACAATTATAAGTGTTCAATAATGATAATGATATAAATAATAGTAATAATAATTCTGGAGTTTTTCAATAAGAGGCTATTAGACATTTGGCTATGTATGTGGGAGTAAATAAGGTTTATTCATTCTTTCACAGCAGACTTAAAAATAAACTCCAGAGAGATGAACAATTTTATAATCTTGGGATTAGGAAGACCATTAAAAATAATATAAATGGCATAACTGTCAAAAAAAATTGAACAGATCTGACTAAATGAAGACATAAACTTCTCATAAGCAAATATGCCATAAACAAAGGTAAAAAACAAACAGTCCATGAGAAAATATCTGCCACCCAGAGAAGGTAAAACATATGTAAATAAAAGGCCTCTTTAAAAAAATCAATAAAAGATAAACTTGGAAAAAGGAAATGAATATACAATTCAAACAAAATTTAATAATCAAATATACAAAAGCTACTTGCCTCCCGAATACTGAAGATACAAACTAAAGTAATAAAAATAATGTTTACTTATTAAATTGCAAAATAATAAAAGACTGCTAGCACCGAGTATTAGTAATCGTTTGGGGAAATGAGCAGTGAGTAAAAAATAATCCAATATTTTTGCAAAGAAATTCTTGCTGAGTCTATCAATTTATAGTTTAAATGTATATATCCTATAATCTAGCAAGACAATGTAGACATCTAGTCCAAAGAAAAACTACAAATATACAAAAATATAAAGATAAGGTCACAAAGGATACTGCAATGCTCTGATAACAATCAAAGAATGTGGCCATTAAATGCATCATCAACAGAGAAATTGTTTAAAAAAGTTATATTACAAATATACTATAAAGTATAATGCACTTATTTAAAAGATTTGGGTAGGTCTATAAATGTTTGTTTGGAAGAATATTCATTAAATATTGTTTTATTTTTATAAAGTATGTCACAGGAAAAGTGAACATAATATTTTTTGCAATCAGAAAAATATGATAATTATGAAAGCACCCAACATCTGTGAAGGTATCCAGTCTTATAATAACTATAAGCAAGGATAAATTATTCTGTAAAGCTATCATATAGAAATTATGTCTTTTTGTACTAGAATAATAAGAGTAGCAATAATAATAATGGTGGATAATAATGGTGACAGCTGATATTTATTCAGCACAGTCTACAAGGTAGGTACTCTTATTAAATTCATTTTTATTAGTCAAAAATAACCTGCCAGGACTTCCCAGTGGCGCAGCGGTTAAGAATCCACCTGCCAATGCAAGGGACACGGATTTGAGCCCTGGTCCAGGAAGATCCCACATGCCGCGTAGCAACCAAGCCCGTGTGCCACAACTACTGAGACTGTGCTCTAGAGCCCGTGAGCCACAACTACTGAGCCCGCGAGCCACAACTACTGAAGCCCATGTGCCTAGGGCCTGTGCTCCACAACAAGAGAAGCCACAGCAATGAGAAGCCCACGCACCACAACGAAGAGCAGCCCCCGCTTGCCACAACTAGAGAAAGCCCGCACGCAGCAACGAAGACCCAACACAGTCAAAAAAAATTAATTAATTAAAAAAAAAACCATTAAAAGAAAAATAACTTGCCAAATAACTGAGTCAAAAATACTCAGAATCAGATAGCTAGAGCATGGAAACGTCAGGCTGCAAACACAAATACACACTCTATTTCCACAGTTCAAGAGCTGAACTAGCAGGCCGAAATAAATACTGAACATTTTCATTGTATGTTACTAAATATATCTGTAATGGTTTAACGCTTTATTTAATCATTGTGCCATGTTTTTCTCTCTTTGTAGGTTTAAATATCTTCCATGAACCAACATGAATATTTAAGTGTAATATTAATAGCTTTAGGATATATAATTATGTGTATGTCACATTTTTATTTACATTGTTAACTTAAAAAATGTTTGTGAGAAATGCCACTCAATTCAGTTAACATTCCCTTTTAGAAACGTACTTTCAAGTGCATCTCTAATTATTATGCTTCTGAAAAACTCACCCAGTGTGATCTTATGAAACAATAATGTTTATTCCTACCCATGTTGTTCTAGTAATCTTAAACTAGTACATCACTGTATTATTTCCCTAAAAAATTAAATTTTAAGTCAAACTTTGTACCCAGGACATAAAATTTTAACATGTTTTGACAATAAAATTAACAGTTTATGTTCTAATAGTTAATAGATTTTCTCAAAATGGTCTCAGTACATAAAACTTAGAAATCTGAAGAAAAAGTAGAACGTGCTCATTGACAATCATAATTACATTTTAAAATAAATTATTGGTGAGAAAACAAATGCATCTTATAATTCTCTAATTTTATGTCTTTTTTTAAAGTAATGGATATATTTCTTATATATTCAGAAAAAAAACAAATAACTAAAAATTTTAAAGTAACTTTAAAATAGAAACAGAACTGAAAACTCATCCTTGTAAGCCAATGTTAGTGTTACATAAGAACTTAGACAACAAGCACATTATGTAATTCAATGTTACTTATACTGTAGCTTTTGTGAAAGCGAAGGTCTTCAAGTGAAGACAAAAGCAATACTCAGGCCAAGCTGACTTGCTTAGTTGTGCAACAGAAACTAACACCGTATTGTGAAGCAATTGCACTCCAATAAAGATCTATTTAAAAAAAAAAGCATATTACCCATATTGGAATTGGCTAAGAAACCAAACACTTCAACTATTGGAAAAGTCTCCCTACTGTTATAAAGTCAGGTCTTTGTATTATTAGTTTTATGATTTAAAAATTAAAATTGCGTAACAATTCAAAGTTGTATCACACATAAGAAGTTATCATCAGTTTTTGGCTCAAATAATGAAAGGCTTCAATGAGGCATGAAATCTAAAACCAACAATCAGATTTGTTTGCCACAAACTTGCCAAGGCTAACCACACACGAAATAATGAAAGACTGAAAGATAGATGGGCTGCTGTTTCAATAAACAGCAGGCAAATTATAAAGCCCCAGGCATGTCCAGGGAGTCACTATAAAGGAATTTCAGGGGAGAGGGGATTAGGCTGATTGGTAGTGTTTTTTCATCATATGATACAAAATATGAAACAACACAGAGTGACTCACACAGAGTGTATTTCCACACCTATTCAACTTTCTAAATAATATAATTCAATTTCTAGGTATACCAAATAACACTCGGAAAAAATTTCATTTAACTGGTGAAATCTTAGCTAGTGATAATAAACACTAAAGGTTAAGTTTATATTAAAGCTACTTTAAAGGAAAGTCTTAAGCTAACAGCCTGAAATCATCTTTGAGTGCAATAACCAACTCTACTGAGCATAAAACCACAGTTGAGTCTTTTTACGATGCAGATGATCAAACGAATCTTTTCCTTGAAAAGAGTGACCAAACAATAAAAAACATTTTACTTTGCAGGCTCTCCTTATAATGGAAATACTTATATTTAACATTTAAGAAAATGCAAGTATAATTTCCTGGGCACTATTTAAATGACAACCAAATTTGGATTGCCACCTCTAAATAGAAAATCTGGAATTTAAGTCTGATAAACAGTGGAGTAAAGTGCAGTTTTATATATCAAACCAAAAATAACTGATTCTTTTGGTAAATCCACCACTTTCCAAAGCACCCATTCTTTCAGCATCTTCCTTTTCCCCCTTTATCTCCTTCCAGTCTACTTGTCTACCATCTCCAGGATGTCCTACGCAATGCTGGTTGCTACAGTAACGATCTAGCTTGCTTCCAAGTTACTTTATTCAACATAAACCAAGGGCCAAGAAAATCTGGAGTCAGAGATAAGTTAAGGAAACAATAACAGATACACTTAGAAATAACATTAGATGTAACTCCTAGACTAGGCATGTATCAATCAATTCAATTATAGAAATTTTGTTTTGACTGTCACTACTTCTGTGGTAAAACTTCGAAATTACAGTTCTGGTATGATAAAGGGGAAAAGCTTTGAAAATGTGTAGGGGTCAGAAAAAATTTGCACTCTATAAAGGGCATCTAAATTTCTAAACCACCATAAGCTGCAAATTATGAAAAATTTAGCAAATAACTCTATGTGGTCAAATGACTACTAGAATGTAAAACAAAATTATATATCTTTAAGGAACATGACAGGTTATTTACTGCAGAACTGTGTTTGGATTTCTATCAACATATTGTTCAGAAATGGAGAATTTCTAAAAGAAAAATATCATTAAGAAGTCTTACGAAATAACTAACGGAACAAAGTAAATGAAAACAAAGAAGTAAACAAACATCATTTCACTCCAAGAAAGTGAAAGTGCCCAAGCGGGAAATCAGAAAGGGTTTGGGAAAGTTGATGTCAACAGCAATTACAGATTCAAAATGAATAGGGAGATTATCTGGTATAGAGGGTGGGGCGAAGATAAGGCATCCAATTCTTGACAACTTTTTGGGGGGGGCAGCACCAATATAGTCACGTTATAGCTCTTCTCCCTATACATTTTGAAGCAAAGATTAAACTGATAACTTAATGAAATAGGTTAAATACATCCCTGCCCACGGGCAGAAGATGTAATAATTCTCAAGTCTTCCGACTTAGTGACTTAGTGAATCATTTGATGTGTCACTTGCTTTGGACATTAATTTATTCTAACTGGAGGAAAAGAATTGGAAGCAGCACAAAAAATTGGTAGCAGCACTACCAATTACTTCATAATTATACATGAAACTCAAAGATAGGTTATAAATGCAAAAGCACTAGAACTGAGATAATTATCTCGATAACCTAGTTGAGATGCTTTATCCCTCAAATTAGGCCACTTTTTTTTGTTGTTCAATATTTTAAGTTTTATGATGCTTTCCAAAACCAACCATGGCTTTTCTCTAGGCGATACTGTATCCATTGGAGCCGTCCGGCTCTGCCCCTGCAAAATCAGAGAACTCGCCTTTATCTTTCTAAGATCCCTCCCAATTCTGTAAGCCTAAAGCATTTCTTTACATAACATACATACACACACAAACATCAAAGAAGAAAGAATCAAATAATTTTAAAACTTATTTCTTGGCTCATTACGAATTTTAAATTTTTTAAAAAAAGATTTTGAGGGCTTCCCTGGTGGCGCAGTGGTTGAGAATCCGCCTGCCAATGCAGGGGACACGGGTTCGTGCCCCGGTCGGGGAAGATCCCACGTGCCGCGGAGCGGCTGGGCCCGTGAGCCATGGCCACTGAGCCTGCGCGTCCGGAGCCTGTGCTCCGCAACGGGAGAGGCCACGACAGTGAGAGGCCCACGTACCACAAAAAAAAAAAAAAAAAGATTTTGATTTATTTACTTTTAAATTTTATTTTACTGAAGTGTAGTTGACCTATAATGTTGCATTAATTTCTGCTGTACAGCAAAGTGATTCAGAGATATATATAAATAAACTCTTTTTCATATTCTTTTCCATTATGGTTTATAATAGGATATTAAATGTAGTTCCCTGTGCTATACAGACATAAAAAACCTTTTAAAATTATTATGTGGACTTCGAGAAGTCCTTGTTTCACCAATTGCTAATCTTACTCAAGCTTCACCTTCTAACTTATTATTGAGTCACTGATGGCTGTTTCCCTCCTATGGTAAAATGTCTAATGTACACCAAGTACTTATGGGGAATAGACTATTTTCTAGAACTTCCACTCCCAATAGTTGAGTCGCACATTTGCCAAGTGTCAGTTTTGTTTGGTCCTAAATCTGTTTAGGCCAGTTGCAACTGTCACTGTAACTTACATATGCTAATAAAATATCTATAAACCAGTGATATGTGAGTAAACAATGGAATAGTTTCTTTAAAAACTAAGTTGAATAATTTTAAACACTTCATAAACAGACTCATAAAGATGAGGCCCCAACAATGATTTCTGCTAAATTAAGTAGGGGTGATATAACTAAAGATTCAAGAAGAAAGTGATAATGTGCCTGAAAGATTTTCAACTCAGAATGCTTCCAAATGGCTGTCATTTCTGCTGTAAAAAAACAAAAAACAAAGCAAAACAAAAACAACCCTGAACCTGGTAGTCATATACCATGAAGCATGGGTGTGCTGCATGTAGCGTAACTTGGAACTCTATAATCAATAGAGTTAAAATAAACCCAAAGAGAAACATTCTTGGTTCTTCATCACAAATGTGTAAAATCTACGTATTCACATGTATCAAGTTAAAATATCAACATACTGCTAGAGCTATGGAACATGTTATATTTTTATGATTCTCTGCTTTAAAAACTTTTAAAATTAACAGATCAACTACTGATTAAGAGGGCTCCATACTACTTTAAACCCAACACATTCTTTCACTTGAAATGAGACATAATATAATAGCTACATTAAAGCTATGCACTACCACTCCTGGAACAAGGGATAAAAAGTGAAGTTTGGTTTATGAATTAACACGTGATGTACAAAAAGGTACTAGTGTATATTTTCATCATGTATGTAATTTGGGAGGTCGTATATGTGAGGAGTTGGAAGCAAAGGTATAAAAAATTGAGATATAAGAGAGGAAGTTTTATTCATTCATCAATATCAAATTTTTATTTTATGAGGTAGTACATGGGGCCTTTAAGAACACAGGATCTAGAGTCAGACTGCCGGTGTTCAAATTTCAGATCTGGTGAGAACTGGGGAAAGTCACTTATCTCCTTAGCTCTTGTTTTCTCATCTCTAAAAAGAGGGCAATAATAATCCCTGCTGTATAGTATTATTGATGATTCAATGAGATCAGGCACATAAAGACCTCAGTAGAGTGCTTGGCCTCCAGTATATGTTTGAAAAATATTATATAGCACCACCATCATTATTATGCATTGAAAAAGATTATGTGCAAAAAGGGATGTATATGTATGTGTGTGTGTGTCTACTACATACACTGGGTCAGTAGTTTCTTTATAAATGAAGGCAGCATAGAGATATCATTTCTCTACTGACAAAATGAAACAACAAATGCAAAAAGTTAGTTTCACTTTTTATTCTAGGTAAATATAGTCAGAAAGATTGTATCACCTACTCCTATATACTCAGAGTAGTTCTGAGATTAATTTTAGGCTCTTAGAAAGTAATTGTACAGAAGTCTTGGTTTCAGTTAATATGGTTGACTGCACTGGTATGATTTATAACACACTATGTGAAAGGGATTCTAAAAGTAGGCATCTTAGCTCCATTGTTGGAAGTTTTTTTTTTTTTTTTTTCTTTTCTTTCTATTTAGTCATCTTGGGAGACACCCTGGGAGGCAAACACGGCATGGGAAGAACATTCTCAGGGTGAAAAGGGAATTGGGATAAGGGAGGAATAAACAGTGTAAGGGATGACACATAAAAGGAGTCACTGGGACTTTTCTTACCCAGCTTTGGTCCTAATGCTGGGAAAAGATGCCTGATAGGCTTTGGGGAGGTGTGTCATCCTATTTCCCTAAAGCAGTTTTCCACCCCTTGCCCTCCAAATCTTCCTCTCTGATACCAGGAAGCAGTCTCTTAGTCTAAATTCATTTAGAAGATGAGCTGGATTCAATAAATGATCTTTGGTGCATTACTGGTTCTGACCTCAGAGCCAGCAGAATTGCATATGTGTTTATACTTTCATAGGACCCATTTATAATTTTAGACTTGAAGTTGGTTGGGAAATTTTTTAAAAATGAAATCATGTGAAAATTTTGCAGTAACTCATTGTAGGCTGAACCTTGGCTAAATGTCATCCTAAGGAAGCAGATGTTTGCTTATTTTAATTTTCTGGCAGGGAATATGAGTTGACCTTTGGATTTTCTCCTTAAGATAATATGTATGTACAGTAGGAGGAAAACATACAGGGCCCTTCATCAAACTGCTTTCTAAAAACATCTCAGTTGGTCGGGACCCATTTGAGATGTGAGACACAGCAAACTCCAGCAGTTACCAGAATTCTTAACTTCCTTCTCTTTTGATGGTCAGAGAACATTCCATGTCACCAAATAGGATGTAGTGCATGGCCTTGTGTCCTTATATATTTCCCTACAATCTGTCTGCAAATAAGCCCCAAAGTGTTAAAGCTGTCCCTCTGTTTGTTTTCTAAGATCTCCCAGACACTAGCAAATGTACCCAACAACCTAACAACTATCACAGAATATTATTTAGGAAATAAAACATACTTAGGAAATCACTTACTTGAGTAAGCACCCATATCTCTGAGAAGATAACCTTAGCTGCCTTTGATTTCCAGACTGGTTCTCTCTGTTTCTTCTAATTATAAAAAGATGAGGTGGCTGGCAAAGCTAGGAGGAATTCAGGTAATGGACCGTTCCTGGGACTGCTCGCCCAAATGAACTGGGAAGGCTTGGTTAAGTGTAAGTTGCTATGTAAATAAAAAGCATGATTATTTCTGTTAGTGGAAGAAACTGGATTCTCTGATTGAGCACAAGCTTGTAAATATTATAGAAAAAAATCACAGTCTCTGAAATAAGTATGAACTCCTAAAGGTGATGAATTCTGATGGTCTTTTGCTTGTTGAATTTTAAGAATTGCTGTTAAACTTGAAGTTGAGGTTTCTGTTTGCTTAGCCTAGAAACAATTTCAGTGAACAACAGATGGCAGTATTCTGCCTTTAAAAAAGAACTCCAGTTGTCTGAACATCTTTTTGAATGAGTGCTGCTCCCTCATTAACAGAGTTTAGTTTCTTTTTTCATAGAAAAAAAGAAAACACAAAAACTAAAACCAAAACAAAACACAAAAACCTTACATAAGACTATTGGTAGAAAGTAATAAAAAATCTTAACTCGTGTTATATCTCTCAGGATCATTGTTAAAGTGAAACTGGAACTACATCCTTAATAATTTTTGTCTCAATTACAAACATTTTGGCTCTGTTACCTTTCTCCATTTTTATAAGCTACCCAAGGTAAACATGACCCATTTTCACACACAATTTGATACAAATTTCTCCACGTGTAAAGTTCTCTACTGTGATTAAAATATTCATAAAACAAAACCATCAAAATGCACATTTAACACAAGGGTTTTGTGAGCTTTCACTGGCATTTTCTTTAGCCCCACTGTGTTATCACCAGATTCTTTGCCCCCTCGTGTTCAGTGGGCACTTACTCAATGCTACTGATTTGCTTCTAATACTGTTGACCTGGGAGATCTTCCCTGCACTCTTGCAGTAGCATCCACTCTGGTTGCCATATGAATGCCTGTTGAGGCACTCCTGTACTTCATCCACTGGAAGCACCAAAACCAAAAACAAACAGCTGAAAAACCCTGGGAGCTGTAACTTCTGAGAAACCTTCCATCTCTGAGCAGTTCTCACATGTAGTCAGAGAACCTCTCTCACTGTTATTTGTGACAGTTTTCCATTCAGCTTTTGGTATGTGATCATTTGATGCAAGTTGGTCTTCCTCTTTTAGGCTGAAAGTTTTAGGAGGACGAAGGCAATGCTAATTTTTGTTTACCAGTTTAACCCCGGAGCCTCACTTACTATCTGGTACTTTTTAGGCACTCAGTGACATCAGGAATGAGTTAAGTCATACGTAGCATTCTCTAAACCTCTAAAGATAAGTAAATTTCCTCTCTCCAGTTCTATGTCTTAAAGAAATATGGAGACAAACAAATTATATTGTCCAAGGTAGTTCCTTAAAACAAATAACTGAATTTTCTTGAAGCCATCCTAAAACATTTAACCTTCTAGTACAACTTCATGCTCTAATCTTAAAGTTAAATAAAATATCGAGAATTGTTAGACTGTAATACTGAAATCATGAATAAAAATTATATTCAACAAACTGATTCTGGAATAACTACCATCCAGAAAATAGTGAAACTGCCAAAGGGAAGTAACAGTACTGATCAAAAAAAGCGACTCTACATTTTTCAGTAATCTGCCACATGTATGAAAAGAGTAAGCACAGGATTGAGGTATGTGGATTAATATTTTCTGGAAAAGACAAAAATCTTAAAACGACTGGAGGTAGAAAAAGAATGGCCTTTTGGGGACAAAGTTCAGTGAAGGTGAGAGTGCTTCAGGTTGAAAAGCATGTTGTCTGTGAACAGCACGCTGACTGTAGTTAATAATACTGTATTGTATATTTGAAAGTTGCTAAGATAGTAGATCTTAAAAGTTTTCATCACAGGAAAATCAATTTGTTAACTACATATCGTGATGGATGTTAACTAGACTAGCTGTGGTGATCATTTAGCAACATACACAAATATTGAATCATTATGTTATACACCTGAAACTAATATAATGTTATGTGTCGATTATATCTAAATTTATAAAAAAAAAAGAAGAAGAAAAGGATGTATCTGGAGAGATTTGAGGGAATATATCAAGACAGGAAGATGAGCCAAATTCAAGAGCTTTGATGAGCTACTAAGGGCCATGAGAAACCCTGCAGGGTGGTGATGTTATCGGTATGTACAAAGGAAGAAGTCAGGCTGATTTTCAGGCTTTGGGCTTGGGCAGATGGGCAGCTAAGAATCTTTCCCTAAGCTATTGGAGAAGAAAGAAGCTTTGGTGTGGATGCCAAGATACGCATCTTTGAGTAACTATGTGATGTTCACAGGATGATTCCAGTTGCACTTCAGGAGGGACACCTGAACTGGAAATACGCATTTGGGTATTGACGCCATAGACACGGCCATTTCCATAACACTGCCGTGGGAGTGTATAAGGAGAAAGAGAAGTGGACCGAGAGCAAAGCCATAATCAATATCAACTTTTAAGGGCCAGGGGGGAGAGAAACCCACAAAGGAAAATGAGAAGGAACAACTGAAAACTAAAGAGTGTGGGGTCAAACGGGCCAAGGGAGTGCTTTTGTCAAGAGGGGGGGAGTGGTCAGCAGAGACTGATGAATTTGAGAGATTAATAAATTTTGGAAAATATCCATTAGTTTAGTGTCTGGAAAGTCACTCATGACATTGGAGAGAACAGTCTCAGTGAAGTACTGAGGTTACGAGTCACACTGCAATTAACTGAGCAAGGAAAGGAAGATATGAAAATGAAGACAATGTAGACAACTCTTCTGTGAAAACCAGCTGCACATTGGAAGATAGAGATCTGTCCGCATCTAGGGAGAAAACAGGCTCTAAAGAGCTGGTGAGCAAGTGAGCAGGCAAAAATGTTGAAGCGGGGAGGGTCACACTAATGTGAGGGGTTTAAAATGCAGTAAAGACAATCGGATGATAAACGGATCAAGGTGCAAGAGAAGCAAAGGATGGGGAACTAACCTTTCACAACAGGGCATCTTTCTCATGGTGACAGTGAGAGAGAAGAATGTTTGTAGATTTGCAGGTGAGAAGTCAGAGTTCTTACCCTTTGGCTTTTATTTACTCTGTAAATTAGTCCTGAGTCCCTGGCTGAGGAAGTAAATCAGGAAATGTTGAGGTTAGAGGTGCAAAAGAGAACGAAGAATGTTTGAAGGAGGAATAAGAAAGAGCTGGCTAGATTCTCTGGTGATCTTGAAGGTCCAGCTGAGTTTGGAGACCATGGATTCCAATATGTTTTCTGGGTACTTTCCAGGGTTGCTTGGCATGAAGTTTTATATGAAAAGGCAATGAACTGAAAACAGGAAGGGTCTGCCAGATGGGAAAGAAAGATTGGACAACTGGACTGGAGATCCTGGTGAGGTAGAAGAACAGGTGCAGGGTAGGTGAGAGAGCAGAAAAGCTTGAAGAAGCATGGCATCAGAATGTGGGGTGGTGTGTTTGCATGAGAAAGATGGATGCAGGATTCCATGAGTGCAGTAGTCTCTCAGGCATGGAAGGTTTCTGCTTTCTATTAGCAGAAAATAGGTTGAAAAGGAAATATGAGGCTAGATTTCAGATGCCGATGAATGAAAGGCAAAGTTTTCTAATTCTGTCAGTTGGTAACTGAGTGATGAAAGACGTCTGAGAAGGAAAATGATGTAATCCAAGAGTGCACAGGGCTTGAGGAAGGTGAAGCTGGGGCACAGAGGGAGGCAGATTTGACCAAGGCTGCCACAATAACCACTGTGCAGAAACTGGGACACTTGCAGCATGAATAACCAGGAAGGGAAGGGTAAGTAAGAGTAACATCAAGGAGAATCAATTGCCCTTGTAATGTGATTGGATATTGGGACCTGAAAAATTGCAATCTATTTGTTCCTGTAATAGTTGTCTTTACTCTGTCCACAATATTCTCTCAGTTCCTTCTTCCAGAAATTTCTTCAAGTGCCCCTGCCCTCACAAAACAAAATGTGGATAGTTCACTTGTGAATGTATAAGTCCATATTGGGTCTGACCAATTATCTTTTAAAAAGTTCACTTTTGGATTTATTATGGTAGTAACCCTTCACAACGTTAAACAACCAAGGGGGTGAGTGAATACTCTTAAGACCCCAAATTACTTTAATACAGCATCAAACCCTCCATAAATGTATTTTAACAACTCAATACATTTCAGTTTCTACAACTAATCAAAGATACCATCAATTAAGTAATAAGGCTTACACAATTATAAATAGATCAAATGTTAAAACACTTGTAAATCAATTTTTTTGGAGCTTAGAATGCATTTTTCTAGAGAAATAATACTATACATTGTATAGACTAATCCTAGGTTAGCTCACGAAAGTTTATACAACCACTTAATAATAGATATGATAGCATTTTTTCATTGTTCATTGCAAATGCACTCTCTTTCAATCACATTATGATATTTTTAGAGACAAAATACATTTTATCAATGGTGTGATTCTACAAACAAATGCTGGAGAGGATGTGCAGAAAAGGAATCCTTCTTGCACTGCTGGTGGGAATGTAAATTGATACAGCCACTATGGAGAACAGTATGGAGGTTCCTTAAAAAACTACAAATAGAACTACCATGAGACCCAGCAATCCCACTACTGGGCATATACCCAGAGAAAACCATAATTCAAAAAGACACATGCACCCCAATGTTCATTGCAGCATTGTTTACAATAGCCAGGAAATGGAAACAACCTAAACGTCCATCAACAGAGGAATGGATAAAGAAGATGTTGTCCATATATACAATGGAATATTACTCAGCCATAAAAAGGAACGAAATTGGGTCATTTGTAGAGATGTGGATGGACCTAGAGACCATCATACAGAGTGAAGTAAATCAGAAAAATATCATATATTAATGCATATATGTGGAATCTGAAAAAATTGGTAATAGAAGACCTTATTTACAAAGCAGAAATAGAGACACAGATATAGAGAACAAACGTATGGATCCCAAGGGGGAAGGGAGAGCGTGGGATGAATTGGGAGATTGGGATTGACATATATACACTATTTTTCTTTCATGGAAATGTACATTTTTATTTATTCTTTTATTTTTTTGAACATCTTTACTGGATGTTTATTGGAGTATAATTGCTTTACAATGGTGTGTTAGTTTCCGCTTTATAACAAAGTGAATCAGCTATACGTATACATATATCCTCATATCCCCTTCCTCTTGCATCTCCCTCACACCCCTCTGGGTGGTCACAAAGCACCGAGCTCATCTCCCTGTGCTATGCGGCTGCTTCTCACTAGCTATCTATTTTACATTTGGTAGAGTATATATGTCCATGCCACTCTCTCACTTCATCCCAGTTTACCCTTCCCCTCCCCGTGTCCTCAAGTCCATTCTCTACGTCTGCATCTTTATTCCCGTCCTGCCCCTAGGTTCTTCAGAACCTTTTTTTTTTTTTTTTTTTGGATTCCATAAATATGCGTTAGTGTATGGTATTTGTTTTTCTCTTTCTGACTTACTTCATTCTGTATGACAGACTTGAGGTCCATCCTCCTCACTACAAATAACTCAATTTCATTTCTTTTTATGGATATATATACTATTGATACTATGTGTAAGATAGATAACTAGTGAGAACCTACTGTATAGCACGGGGAACTCTACTGAGTGCTCTGTGATGACCTAAATGGGAAGGAAATCCAAAAAAGAGGGGATATATGTATACAAATAGCTGATTCACTTTGCTGTACAGTAGAAACTAACAGAACATTGTAAAACAACTATACTCCAATAAAAAATTTTTTTTAAAAAGGAATATGGAGGCACTGGGATACAGCCATCTCTGCCTCATTTATTCAACAAATATTAATTGAACATCTACTGGGTACCTGATACTGTCCACACCCTAGGGCTACGGAGATGAATAGGTCTGGGCTGCTGCCCTCAAGCAACTTCCCATCTAGTGGAAGACATTCAGGGGGCTGAAATGGATCAGAGGATAAAAGAGGAAACTGGGGGAACCCCGTGGATGTATCACCACTGCCTCTGGTTATTAGCAGAGTGAAAGAAGTTGTTTCTCAACATGAAAATAGGTCTCAAAACATCTGACCATGTGGTTCTTTTCCATACAAACTTTGAAAATGGCTGCCCTTAACTGAGTCGCCATTCTCATCCATATCTCCCCCACCCGCCAGTAGGATTAAAAAAAAATAAAGCAATTCTCCAGAAAAGACAAGCATGAGAGGGAAGAGGAACTGGTTACAAAGATACTCATCACTCGAATACAGAAATCAATGATTTCTGGGCATTTCCCTCAAAATCTTCAGCCCTTGGAACTCTCATAGCTCCAGTACCCAAGTCTCAAGTTGGAAACATGGATTTCAGGCCTCATCAGCTTCCCATCCCCCAGTAAACAGTAGTAAACCTGAAGCCCCCTTGCCTCTTAGAGGACTTGAGGGTCTCTTCCTGCTAACTGGTTTTAAGGGATGGGGTGAGCTGATTGGTGAATAATTTGGCATATAGAGAAGATTTGTGTAAACCATTAAAAGCTTATAATACCATTTCTTGATTTTCCAGAAGGCAACTCACAACTCTAAAAATTACATTACAAAGGGAGTGACTTTCAAAAAGTTTGAAACTAGTGCACAAAAGGTTAAGTAACTTGCCCAAAGTTACACAGGTAGTAAGTGGCAGAGGTGGAATTCCAATCCAGGAAGTCTGAACCTATACTATTAATCACATTGCTAAGCTGCCCATCAGTATTTTGGGTAACTGTTCCTACATATGGTTATCTACTTTCGACGATATGAAAGTATCTTTGTCAATTTGCAACACACTGCTAGTTGTGCAAATTCTTCCTTCAATTAATTATCAACTTAGGTTCTCGTTATCAAGGGGAACTTATTAACGTCATCAGTAAACTCCAAGAATTCCTGGTATACTCCCTTCCTACACATCTCTTTTGGAAATCAAATGAGACTCTTCCCAGAACTAAGTCTTAGGGAAGACTCCGCTATTAATATTTTTCCACCAAGAAAAATGCCATTTATTCTTTCTCCCTGTTTCTCCCACTTAAGCCAGATCTCTTATAATATTTGCTTCTGGAAGGAAAAACTAGCGGGCTTTTGTGGAGACTTCTCTTGCTAATAGAAAAGCATCTGTCTTCATTTTCCTTTTAGGTGGTAATGAAAATAAAATTTTATAATGTATCTGTCTACAAGTCTGGGTTAATTACTTCAGTTTAAGAAACTGGTTTTAGTTATAATCTGATTACATTCAGAATGTTATGAGACATTCGGATAATAAATACGATTATCTTTGGGTCAGCAGACCCCAGTAGCTCACCAAGATATTTCATAGGCAGAGGTTGGGCAGGATTATAAAGATTTTCTATGAGAAGCGTTTCAAAACGATACCTTCTCCCTCACGTTTAACAACAATGTATTGCTGAGTCAAGGAGGAAATCAGGCAAGAAAATAAGGCATTTGGTCATAAGTTGAGTCACTCAGCATTTATGTCACAGATTTGTTTTCTTCCTTGTGGACATAATTGCTAGTTCAGTCAATGCTCCCATATGCCATGAGTATAGCAATAACAGCATACTTACGACGTACTAATGACTAACAATTTGTCGCGATTCAGGGCAGATTCTTTAAGACAGATCTACGCAAAGAAGACAGAATGACTGCAGGAATGATCTTTTAAGATTATAATCTTGTGAGACTAATAAAACTGCTGATTAAAAATGTGGGCTAATTTCTTTTTCTGGGGATCAAGAGGAAGGATCCAGGGAGAAACTGCTAGTGAATTCCTCCTCTTTGGCTATCATTTCAGTTCATTTTAGTTTTATGTCACCTTAAAACAAGCAGATGAGAATGGAAGTATGGTACAAGAGCTCTAATTAGGATATCCCATAGAAACAAATAAGCAAAGTGTTATTAAAGTGAACACAGAACGGAAGCAATGGACACTTTCACATGCTGATTCTGATGGCAAACTGAAGACGAAAATTATTAATACAGAGTGAGGTCTAACTAAAAAATAGCTACAAACTGTCTTTCTTCCGGTTTCAATATTTCTAACGAAGAATTTTCACGTATTATAGTGTCTTTATCAACAGCCACACTCTAGAGAAGATTACAAGAGCTCCTCAGATGCCCATCAAGCAGGTCCTGTGGCTGTTGAATCAATCAACAGACTTGACAGTAACTCTAGGGACTATTGTAGCACTTTGACATCAAGAAGGAGATGTCCAGAGACCTGAGAAATGCCTCAATTCTGAGCTCTCTTCAAACCACATGCAGCGGATGTTGTGACGACTCTCGACTCTCTGTACCATGGTGATTCCACCCCCCGAGGGCAGGAATTTGGTCAAGGATGGGTAGCCCTTAGTCGACGTGAGTCAATGAGACATAAGAGGAACTTTGTTTAGCACTTCTGGGAAAGGAAATCCTGTCTCTCCAGAAGGAAGCGTTGTTGCTGCCAGCAGCCATCTTTGGGTCGTAAGTGGAACCAGTTTGGGGATGGAGCCAATAGTGTAACGGTAGCAAAGTGGAGAGAACTAGAAAACCTAGGTCCATCACACAACAGTATTGAGCCATGAATTCACTAATCCTGAAGACTCTTCTCCTCGGGCCTGCTTATTGCAAGAGACAATAATACTTCTTTATTACTACAGCTAGTCTGAATAAAGGTTTCTTTTACCTATGGTTGGAAATAATTAACCCAGCATAAAATGTTACCACATGTATATGTGACTACTAGATAAGTAGGTGGTAATGAAAATAAAATCTTACAATGCATCTGTCTACAAGTCAGAGTTAATCACTTTGGTTTAAGAAACTGGTTTTACTTATAATCTCATTATATTCAGAATGTTATGAGACAATAAAAAGTATGACTATGCTGGGTTCAGGAGAGCCTGGTAGCCCACTGAGAGCCGTGAGATTGAAGCAAGGAACACTTTCACTCTAGCCCAGGGCCTCACTTCTTCTTCTTTTTTTTAACTTCTTATTTTATATTAGAGTATAGTTGACTAACAATGTTGTATTAGTTTCAGGTGTCCAGCAAAGTGATTCAGTTATACATAGTTAGGGAGTTTGGGACTGACATGTACACACTGCTATATTTAAAATGGATAACCAGGGCCTCACTTCTAACACCAGCACCCAGCACACTACCCACATCTGTGCCTTAACTGCAAATTGTCCCATGTCACGGACCTTATGGGACTTGTAATAATTGAAGCGCCATTCATAAAATCCTCCTGTGCAAACATACTCTATTACGCGTGTGTGGCTCTCAGAGGTTCTTGAAGAGAAGAATCCTTTCATATTTATTCTCTTCTCCCACAGCAACTTTAACCAGGCTCAGCCAAAAGGTGCCTCATTAACTTAAACGTAAGAAAACATAACATCTATCCAACCCGTTACCGGGAATTTTAATTTAGCTTTAAATTAATTTCTAAATATAAGTAGGATTTCATCATTCTTGATTTTTCTCCCTGTTGTTTCAGTGAAATATTCTTTTTTCTTTTTAATATCAGTTCCCTACCCCTGGGGATTTTTAATCTCATCCTCCTACCATGGACAGCCCATTTCTTCTCTCAATTTGTGAATTTTTCATTTGATCTCTTTTTCTTACCCCTCTCCCTCCTTTCAAACCTAAGAAATGGTTAGCATTTCCCCTGCTAATGAAATTGTTCTTCGACACCATCTAACGTGTGCTATTCATTCCTTTTAAATTCGAATCTATTAAACCCCTGGAAAGAGAGCTCTCTTCTTTCTTAACACCCTGTTTAAAGGTATTGAGTCTTCCACTCATGGCAATCTGATTTCTGTCTCTTCCTGATCAAATAAAATTCTCTATCCAATACAGACAATATCTTAATTACAATATCTCATGACAACATTCCTGGCTTTGTCTTCCTTTGCCTGGCACTGCAGTCTCCTTCTCCCACCTTGGCTCTGCCCTGGCCTGGCTTTCTACAGGCCCTCTGAGAAGGGACTCTCAGCCTGCTTTGCTGGCTCTTCTTCCCTCCCTAAGGGTTGTTCCTTTTTATTGTTTTTTTCTCATCCTAATCTAAGCTCTTCCCTTCCAGCTCTCACCCTATGTTATAATGAATACCCACCAATCTGGACCTCCAACGCCGACCATTTTTCTGGACGTCAGGCCTGGGTTGCTATCTAGACAGGCCCACTCAAAATGTCTCCTGATTATTTCAGACTCAACTTTTCCAAATAGAAGTCTTCCTCTCTTTCTTCCAAAACTCTTCTTTTCCTTCATTTCCTAGCTTGGCTATCAACAAAAGCACTCACCAAAACTGGATGCCTTGACTTTTTTTTTTAACTCATTTTTTTCTTTCTCATCTCCAGCATCAAACTGGTCACTGCATCTGGCAATTTCTACTAAAGAGTCTCTGTCAACTACTTCTTTCTTTAAACTCCCTTCATCCTTGCGTTAATCCATTTCTCGTTATTTACATGAGAGTGGCTACAGTTTTTTTCTTCCACTTTTTTCCTACCACAAACTCGTTTTTGTCCCAATACAAAGACATGAATACGCTGCTCTCTTATTTTCTGTGATGGTTTTCCAAAGTTATAAAACCGGATTCAACTTCTTGGTATGGCTTTAAGTGTCTTCAAATTTAACCTTTAACTCCCTTTTCACAGTTACATTTCCATATACTCGACTAATGTCTTTCCTCCCCAATAATCCTGAGTTATCTCAAATATGCTACTGCCACCCCATGCCTTTGCTTATGGTGTTACTTCTGCCAGGAACTCCATTTCTCCAGTATATCGATATGAATGATCAAGATCCAAACTTTAAAACACGAAAATATTTTACCTTCATTCTCAAACTGACACCACATTAATCACTTCCACCTCAAACCCTTCGTAGTACTTTGTTCCAACATCTATTTTCATCAACTGCTATTGCTAATTGTTTGCGACCGAATTCCTTGCTAGATTGTGAATTTGAGGGCAAGAATGATTTCTTTATTCATTTTTTATATAATCTTAGTACTCAGCAGACTATAAGAGCCGAAAACAACAGAATTATTAAATGAGTGAGTTTTGCCTTACAACACAATATGCTGTTCTTACAAATGGTTCTCAAAAGTTTGGAGACTGGATCATTCAAATCATTCTGAAGAGTGTGCTGCCACCTGGCCCTTAGACTCAGACAAGACCCCCTCTTCAAGTCCTCGCCACCTCCTACCGAATATCCATATCCTGTTACTCGAGGCTACTGCCTGCCTGTGATAAACGCACCTGATTGACAGGCAGACACAGACTCCCATGAGCAATGAACAAAAAGGGAGTGCTGAAGAAAAGAGAAGCAGCCTGGACTAATTTCCTTCCGATGTTCTCCCTGATTTCCATTAGTCCTTGACTACGTGGCTCACTGCTTATTTTCCGGGCTCCTTTTATGATGAGTACTGAAGCATAGATGCACTCTTTACATAGAATGGCTTGCTTTGTAGTAAGGGCACATTTACATCATGGGAAAATAGTAAGACAGAAAGAAAAAAATAAGAGTGAACAGATTTTGACTCATTACTAAAATAACAGTTTGATACTGTATACAGTATACGATTGCATACCATAGTTAAATTTCTTTTACTCAGTGCAGGTTGATCATTTATACCTTTAAGGAAAGGTAATTCTGGAGGTCTAGAGTCAATCCTTCTGTTTCCTTAACAAAAATATTATCTTTTCAGCTTTCCACTATAGTCAGCACATAAGCACGCCAGATGCTCTTCGAAGACAATATTGTTTCTTCCTTCAGATTTGGGGAAAAAAATTTTTTTAATCTTCAAAAAGCCTCTTCAATCTTTGAGTAGATAAGATTCACCACCTTTCTACAATATAACCCAGCTAAGATTGTGAATAATTGCCTTTGTTTTGGGGAGACATGTTGGTATCCATGCTGGGATGTTAGGCATAAACTGAAGATGCTATATTGAGAGTTATGTTTGTTGTGAAGCATTTATTGTAGTAAATCTTTTTGTAGATATTAGTAATGATAAGGAATATTACAAGGGAGCAGCTGGAAAGGAAGAGCTTGTTTCAATGCAACTCAAATGCTCCTAACTGGCTAGCTTGACGTTTTCAAAAGAAGCTGGCAGATAAAGCCCTGGCACTGACAAGGACACAGTAAGCTAAGGGCAAGATGACCAAAACCATTAAGATCACTTGTGTCTCTTTCCTCTGAAATTACACGACCCAGCTGCAATCTTCTGCTACCAGGGTCCTCTCCTCAGCCTATAGGTCTACCCAGGTTCCATCTTTTAGACACACTCCAGTCTCTCCTTTGTGAGGACATCCCCCATTCTTCTTTAATCCCACATCCTTCCCCCAATCTCCACTCCCGTGTCAACTACCACCTAATCTTTCTACCAAATTTTTGGAAAGAACAAGTAGTACGCAGTGTCTTTATTTTCTCGTCTTCTGTTCATATGCCAATCCACTGAGCCAGGCTTCTAAAGCAAAGACTATAATCGCTCTTGCTATTACAGTGCATTTTAATTGCCAAATTCAGAGGATACTTTTCAGTCTCCGCATTACTGGACTTCTTCACAGACGTTTTGGGATTGGTGATGCTCATTTTTGAAAATCTCTCTTCCTTCAGCTCCCATGCCATCATGACCTTCTAGCTCTTTTCCTATCTTTTGAACAGTCTTTTTCTGTCTCTTGAATTTCTCCCTCACTTCCCATCCCTCTCAACATTTTTTTTTTTTTTTTTTTTTTTTTTTTTTTTTTTCCGGTACGCGGTCCTCTCACTGTGGTGGCCTCTCCCGGTGCGGAGCACAGGCTCCGGACGCACAGGCTCAGCGGCCATGGCTCACGGGCCCAGCCGCTCCGCGGCACGTGGGATCTTCCCGGACCGGGGCACGAACCCGTGTCCCCTGCATCGGCAGGCGGACCCTCAACCACTGCGTCACCAGGGAAGCCCCCTCTCAACATTTTAAATGCCAAGTCCCCACATTTCACCTCTCAGCCCATCTCTCTTCTAACGCTCTAGACTCTCTCTAAATGTATTCATGCACTTTCATGACAGCCATACCACCTCTTCTAGATAATAACTCCTAAACCATCTCCGGCCC
The DNA here is from genome assembly GCF_026419965.1 of Kogia breviceps. Lineage (NCBI taxonomy): Eukaryota > Metazoa > Chordata > Mammalia > Artiodactyla > Physeteridae > Kogia > Kogia breviceps. The sequence goes on along the minus strand of NC_081321.1, from coordinate 15,595,864 downwards.
CAAACCTCTGCCCAGAGCCTTATTCTGCTAATGGACTACTTGGCGACGTGCATTGTGGATCCTCAAACCTCGCTTTACCTGACTCTCCCAATCTGCTTATCTGACTGTAGAATCTCAGTCAGTGCCGCCAACATCCACCAAATCATTCACACTAGAAACCTTAGCTCCTTCCTCACTTCCTTCATTTCATTAATCAGAGTCCTCTCATTTTAACCTCCTATATAGCTTCCCACTCTTTTCTTCACAACTACTGCTCGAAGAGTACTTAGTTACTTACGTTTTCCACATGCTAAGCTTTAATCATACACATCTTGACAAACGTAGTTCCTTCTGTTATTTCCCTGCCCTCCACTCCTCACCACCGCCTTCATTTAGTTTATCCCTACAACTCCATTCCTGTTTAATTCTTCCAAAAACACTTTTTCTGATCCCCCACTCTGCCCCTAGCTGGGGTAGGTATACATCACCTGTACTTCTGTAACACCCTAATTATAGATCCATTGTTGCATTTAAGTTGAAATGATTTGTTTGCACATCTTTCTTCACTACTAAACTGTGTATTTGATTTAACTCTTTTTCTCCAGTGCTTATCAGTGGGTACATTGTATGGTACCCACTAGGTGCGTGAAAACATTTACTGAATTAATAAACAGTTATTTATTCACTGATGTGTTTGCCCAGGTAGACTCTCCTACTCTGAAAACAAAATACTGAATATCCAATGTGAGCGTTATAATCTGTTTAGCTGTGATATTTCTCAAGAAAAATGATTTACGCTAACCTTGTGGTTTATTCATCAGCCCTTCATGTTAAAATGCTTAAGTTCTTTGAAACCTGAACTCTCTGCATGAAGTCAGTATATAGTTTTTGAGTCGGAGGGGGAAAAAAGTAACACCCCTACCAGCCCCTCAGCTAGACTCACGGGACTCAGCCCAGAACAGCCCGACATCCTGGCTCCCCAACGATCTCTAACGAGGCACACATCTTGGCCATTTGCTGTAGGCGTGGGAAGGTTGTGTCTGTGTGTCAGGATGAAGACGCTCCTGCGGTTTCTCCCTTGTAAAATGTAATTGTGTTTTGGATCTCGGCATGAGCACTGAGACACCAGGCACTGAAAAGTTATACACCAACTGCTTCTCGTTGAAGAATGGTGTTGGTGTCCTTAAAGTAAAATTGGATGGTGGTTTGACTGTAAGGTAGCTTGACAATTGATTATTCAGTTCTTTGTCCTGACACTGCATTAAAAATTGAGTGAAATCGATATATCATTTTTTACTGTCTGTAAGCTGTAGCACTGCCCAATGTATGTAATATATTACTGAACAATCAAAAATTAATTTCATGATTAAGGGAGATAAATTAACGGAACATTACTCTTTGATAGCGGAGACATAAATGAATCATGGGCTTGCTGTCTCAGGACTTTGGGGAGACAAGTGTAATATGGCCTATCCCCTCGAGTTATATTCAGGAACATACTGTTTTAATTCTGGCAATGTTTGGGCAAACCTTAACACGTTAGATAAGGGATGGTGAATAATGACCATTGATTGTATTATCAGCAATGGCAATACTTATGCCTGGTACAAGTGCTCTGTACTTTCAGAGTGGATGAGGAGCTAGGACATGCAAGGCAGGACACTGCTATTAACACTATAGCTTTTCTAAGGTTGATTCTTGGGGAAACATGAACCTGACGTATAAAAGACCTAACGTGATTTGCATAATCTTGAGATTTAGGCCCATGTATATATACCCCGTGTGAAATATGTGTTTTGTGAAAATATTTCTAATCTGAATTCTTTCTGAAAAACACCTTGGTGCTGCCTAGGGTGGAAGGTGGTGACTTATATTTACACCCCTCCCTTTAAAATTCCCAACAGCCTTCCCATTTGGATTGTGTTTCTTGACACCTCCTTTTTTTTCTAAGAGCTATTCTTTGATGTTGGTTTCCTATTCTTTGCTTCTAACCTCATGTCACCTCGCAGAGCTGGGTCTGCTCATGGATACATACAAGATATTGATCATGCTCCTCCATGTGCCCCTACCCCCTGCAGTTAGGAGGGTTAGGGGATCAGAGGAAGCTGAAAGGGGCTGCTTAAACTTCCATAATCTTCACCATCACCTCCCAAATCTTCCCAAAGCCTGAACCAGAAACTGAAATTAAAATGAGATGAACACATTCCCCAGCAACTCTGCTCGTACTGTTTATATTTGGAAAATATTCCATGGCCGAGCCTGTACATGCGTTTGGAGCAGGGAATGGTAAGAGCAACTCTTATTTGTTTCATTTGCAACATAACAGGGCACATGGAAAACTGCTTTAGGTTTGTCCCCCACTTGAGCCAGTGGTCTTAACATCCATGCCCCCTGCTGCCACAGACAAGATGTCAAGAGATATTTCACTAAACTAAGAGGATCAGTCCCATTGTAAGTACCCTATTAGCACTGCCAGTGTGGGTGTAAGACTGAGACTAGGTAACATGTATAGCTAATTTTTGTGTGTGTGTGTGTGTGGTATGCGGGCCTCTCACTGCTGTGGCCTCTCCCGTTGCGGAGCACAGGCTCTGGACGCACAGGCTCAGCGGCCATGGCTCACGGGCCCGGCCTCTCTGCGGCATGTGGGATCTTCCCGGACCGGGGCACGAACCCATGTGCCCTGCAACGGCAGGCAGATTTTCAACCACTGCGCCACCAGGGAAGCCCAATAGCTAATTTTTAAGCCTTTCTAGTTTCCAACCTCCAATTCCCTTGGTATACTAGATGCTTCTCTTTTCAACCCAACACAAACCTACCACCATCAAAACTTCTACTTCTGAAATGTATCATATCGTGACTTCAGGTAAGAGTTAGGAAGAAAGTGACCTGGGTAATACAGCTCAGAACAATCTTAAGATGCCACGTCATGTACCATGAGTAATAGGAGTGACAGCCACAATCACAAAAACTTCTGCTGGTATAAGTACTTTATCCTTTTTTTCATTCTCAAATTGGCTGTAGAAATCAATTCATCCAATTAACTGTTACAGAAATAGGTACATTATAAGAAGAATATACTTGCTAACCCAGTGAATGAAAAGTTTGAGAAATGCCAGACCTTAAAACAAAGTAAAACATGACAACTTCTGGCAGTGGGAAGGGCTGATGATGAAGAGGACAGGTCAGCCTGGCCCAAAAGAGTGGCCCTGGGTCAGTTTCTGAGAGCAGATCCTGGCATTTCAAACTGCCTTTCTTTCTTCTATATATGGACCCACAGATTTTCTACGAGTTCCTTTTTGTCTGTCCCTCCAAATGGTGTGGGGATGACAAGGCAGCCTGGGGCAAGATGGTGAGGACAAAGCTGTTTTTACATATATATAGGGCTGTTGTACATTAGGTGTTTTTCATTCCTGGGATCAATTCACAGAAGCTAGGCTTTTGTTCTAGAGTCCATTGCTGCCATTTTAGACCCTTCAGGTGCTACTGAGTGTGTTTCCGAGGCTGTCAGGATCCACAAAAGACCTTCCGCAGAGAAGAATTTTCTGAATGATCACATTATAGTCCTAATTGAAGCTGAGTAGTTCATGGGTCCTCTGAAGCTGACAGTGAAACATGCCATTCTCCGAGCATGTGTCCCTCATCAGAGCCACTTAAGGTAACAACATCCTACAAAAGGCCCTCTGGGGGTCTCTGAAGGTACAGAGACCTCATTACTCTTACAGTTAGGAAAAGCTTTAGACCACTTCTGGGAATGCAAATGAATGAAACCCCATGTGACAGCTGTAATAAAAGGCTCCTGTCTTTTTGCAAAACATTCAAATGCCATCTGGCAATTTCGTTGACGTCAGCAGGCACAGAAAAACAACTGCCCCACTGCCTTCTTCATTATTGCCTTCCACCCCCAACCTTCCTCTCCCCTCCTCCCTGGCAAAAAGCTCCAACTTTGAGCTACGGAGACAGACAGGAGCAGAGTAGCCTTTTAAACAGATTTTCTCTAGTTTTGGTCAACTCCATTTTCAGAAACAGCTTCAGCATCACAGAAGCAGTGGTATTTAGCTCCCAGCTCTCCAAATGCCAGTTAGAGGGTGTATAGATCATTACATTAAAAGGAAATTTTAAAGCCTTTTCTATTTGTGTTTTTGGACTCGAAGAACCTTTATTCCAAGACTAGAGGTGTTAAAGAAAACTATTAATCTGACTTCTGATTCAACACAGGTTCTCTTTGATCATTATAAATAAACATCCAGTGTTACAACGAGAACAAGTTTGCAGCCGTAGGGTGCAGACACTTGCTTGAGAACTCACACATCATACATACATCTTTCAACAGTTTCACTAGAAGCTTAGATGGAGAGGTATTTTTTTCAATGTTTAAATCATATGATATAGTTATCAAGTTATGTCATCTTAGACATGCTCCACGAAAAACAGACTTTTCTAAATTGTTGAACAAAAAGAAAATAGGTCAATGGAATGTTTGTACCCCCTGTCAAAGAAACACAGAATTACAGAAGGAACTCCATCGAACACAAATCCTTTCCAGAAGTCCTAATTAGAAAGGAAACCCCACCCTAGTATTTGCACACAGTACTGAAGGACATAGAGATTTTAAGTTATTATTGCCTATTATGGCTATTTTTCTTAATTTACAAGGGAGAAGTTGAATACTCACAATACCTAGTCTGTTCCTGGAAATGAGCAGGCACTATTAACAGTAAAGAGTAAAATGGCCTCATTAAATAAGCCAATTAATCAGCCCCTTTCAGCCTCCAAATTGTTTTACTTCTCAAGGTAAACGAATACGCATTTGAATGAGATCCTATAATTTTATCCACATTGCTGGTACCTATTACTTACGTGGTCAGACCGTTATCAGATGAAAATGATTTTTGAAAAACTTTTATATAGTAAATTAAGGATACGTCTATTAGGTAAGATGAACCACTCTTGGTATTGCTGAGATACATTGCTATAGACCTAATGTTTTGTCTTTCCTAAAAGTTTTGCTTTTTCACTTTAAGAAAAATCTTAAGCATTCTAATACTGAAAAGTTAAAATTTTTCATAAAAATCCATTCATCACATAAGGTGATTATAAAGTACAGATATGACTATGTTGCTTCTAGGTTACAGTTTTGTTTATTTGCTCCCTCTTATCCATTAAACTCTTTATCCTGTTCCAGCTCACTTGAGGAATATGATACAGTCCCATTAGCAGAAAGAGCAAAGTTAGTAATGGACACCTGGGCTTTGGTGTTCAGTGGGAAGAAATAACGGGAGGACTTTATAATTTGAAAATTTGTTCCCACTAACTCTAAAGAGGAGAGTGTCCCCCCCAACAAACCAAGGCCTTGTATGACTAACGCTCCTCTCCCCACCATTTTCACCTCAACTCTTGCCATTCTTTTTCTTTTTATGAAATTTCTGTGGTTTCTTCCTCTCAAAAGGCTGTGGCTTGCCTGCTCCTCCCTCCTTTAAGACTTTGCTCAGCAATTCCTCTCCTCCAGGAGGCTTTTGCTGACCCAAGTCTCCTCTGCTTTGCAAACACCCTGTGCACATACCCTCATTTTAATTCCTCCATGTGATGGTGCATGTGCATTTCCCCATAAACTGTGAACTCCATCAGGGTAGGGAGAGAATTCTTCATCTTTGTATCCTCAGTGCCTAGCGTGGGCATGGTATTAAGCGTTCACCAGACAATGATGGAAGGAATAAAAGAAAGAAGAAACGGTCAGATAAGCAAAGAAATAGAAAGAAAAGGTATCAGCCCAAGTGAAAACTGAAATGCCATTACTAAAGAAAGCAAAAGAAAAAAAAAAATTCAAGAGATAATTTATTATGGCTGAAGGAAAACTGCTAGGACTTATTGAATATTGATTACTTGCCTAGCAGCATGCTAAGTATTTTCACACATGACCCCATCCAATAGTCAAGAAAAACGTGAGACATGGGAATTGTTATTACCATTTACATATGAGGAATCAGATTCAGAGAGATGTTGTGAATTACTAAAAGCCCCTCATCTGGCAAATGGAGGTGGCAGAATGGAACATAGGTACGTGGACACTGTAACTTTACAAGATATTTAATATCTTATGCTGTTTTGCTTAAGGCAGAAGGGAGAATGGGAAAAGAAAGGAGGGAAATGAATAACCTGTTGTTGAAGTTGAGGTGAATCTTGAACAGTCTAAGAATAAATCCATTAGGCCATAAGATAAAAACTCAACAAGGTACATTTGGAAAATACCAACTTGAGGTTAAGCCTAAACTGCATTTCAGTTCCAAGACTTCATTTGGATTTCTAACAGCTCCCTAGAACAAAAGGTCATTAGTAGCTGCTGATTTAGTGGCAACGTCTTCACTGAACATATAAACTAAGCAAGTTTTTCAAAAATACCTGTCACTTGGTAACTCCTGTTTTTCTGAGCTGTGTGTATCAGTTTAAGGATGGAAAATAAGAAATCCAGAAGGCCCTGGAAGAATCAGGCAATGGAAAATGTCAATTTAGCAAATGGAGAAAGAATGAGATCAAGGAACTATTAGGAGACTTGTACTTTCAAGCTTTTAATAATGGGCAGAAAGGTCTAACACACTTTCTAGGAAGTATTAAATAAAACATAGAAGCAAAGAATGTTGTGAGTGCCTTACCTAACCATAACTGCTTTTTAGGGAATACTGTTTTTCTTATAACAGGAAAATCAAGAGAATAGACTCTAAAACTGTCCAAAAAGCAGTTAACATGTTTTTAGAGGAAGGAAAGCAAGAACGCAAAAGATGAAAATCACCAGAAAAAGAAGATATTCAGAATTTTAGGGCCAGAACAGGTCTTATCTTGTCGAAGAACTAGTTTGAGTTTGAGGCAATGTAAAACAGAGCATATTCATAGTAATGTTTTGGGGAGTTATTCCTAGGGCTGTAATGTAACAAAGGACAACAGAATTTATACAGCAGTCTAATGGTCAGCCTAAAGAAAAGGATATTTCAATCCAGTGTCTGGCATTCTACCTCAAATTAGGAAGACCGGATGCTACCAAGGAACAATCAATATGTATAAAGTCTGTTAATGTGCAGAAGGGGGTTCTGATTTGGGGGAATAATGCTGCTAAACCTTACATAGGTGGAAACATTCTAGAGATATAAGGAACTTAAGAATAGCACGTTCACATTGAAATAGTCTGACGTTCTACTCCCTCCGAGGAACAATTTGGGATTCTGAGTCATGTCATGCATTACTTGGTGAAATTTCCTGGGCAACTGACCAGAAGTCGAAAATATCCTCACAAAACGATCATGCAGTTTTGAGTTGATAACATTTTATCCCACCCGTAGTCTGTAATGAGTGAGTATTTCAGAGTTTGATTTCTAAGCTACTTCCCAAAAATGAATTTCTGGAACTGCAAAATGGAGGGTGATACTTTTGACAAAACTGTCCATCTGTGTGGCCGTGCTAGACAAGAGTAACCAGTCTTTCTTTGGATTCTTTTCTTGATACTCCTTGAGAGCGTCAAGGACTTCACCTCTTCACAAAGTAGTCCCTTGTCATACTGGAAGGCTGTGGTCCTTAGAGGACTTTTCTGAACCTGAGCTGAGACCAACCTTCAGTTCTCGTTTTGTCCTCATCAGTCAAACCTCTCTTGTACTTCACAGTTTTTCACAGAAATTAAGCTGCTCTCCTGTTCTATATTATACTAGAATTAATACATATCTCACAACATTTGTGTTTTCTCCTACTCTTTGTAGAGTATAAAAATGAAAGCTGTTTTTTAATTTTTTTGCAGGAACATTAGCAGCTTCTTAAAATAATTTCCACTGGTCAATTTAAAAAGGCAAACAGAAATAATGGTAGGAAACTGAATAAAAATTAGCACTTATTGAGGAATTATCTTAGGCCAGGGACTAGTCTAAGTACTTTATATACATTATGCCATTTAGTCCTCACATCACTCTGGCAAAAAAGGTACTAACATTCTACATATTTTACAGATGAGCTCATAGTTTAAATAACTTGCCCAAGGTCACATATGTAGTAAGTGATGGGGCCATGACGTGATCCCAGGTGGTCTCTGACTCCATGGTCTCTGCTCTGTTAATCATTATCCTCTATACTCTCTCCTTACTGAAATCCAACTTAGAGAGATTCTTATCAATCCTCTCATTTCTAATGAAATCACCCATAGGAATTAAAGTAGGGCAAATAAAGCAACTCCTTGAGGATAGTCTAGAAATCACTGGAAAAATGATATACCTATACTTCATGACCCCTTAATTTACAACCATTTATTGAAACCATAGAAAACATGGGCTATTAATATATATATAGTTTCTATAATCACGAATTTACACCCTGAATGAAGCAAGGTGGGGGGCAAGCGGAGTATTTCAGAATCTTGAGTTCTTTGGGGAGGTGCAGTAGGCAGTGGGGGAGTAATCCCAGCCTTCTGGCAAGGTTTGACTTAGTAGAATATGGATATGTTACAAGCAAAAACCAGTTTTCGGACAATAAGAGGGGAGGGAAAAAGGGAAGAATCAAGGAATAAGTCTGCAATTTTGAAACTTTTCTGCAGAGTTCAAGAGTTCCTTAGGGGGTAGTTTCTCAAGAATAGTTGAGTTTTAGCAATTACTAAAATTATCTTTGGTCCCATCAGCATATTAAGACTGTGGGACAATATTATTTTAAAATGTAATTCCTTTTATTCTTTCACCTCCATGTTCCACCATGAACTTCACGTTGTCACAGTGCACTTGTTTTCAAGTGCAATCAAGGATCACAGCAGAATAAATATTTCCACTTACAGACAGACGAGAGCAAACATGAAAATGAAAAAAGCTAAGCTCCCCCAAATATTGCTATAAATGTCAATATGTACATCTGCAATGACTATTGTTTCAAGTTCTAGTTTGTACCCTGGAACAATGGTGACAAACCATTCTCAGTTAAATAATTTACTATGTAAGTGTACATATTCGTATCACTATAATTTTATTACTTCAGTATTCTCGAATATTTTAAAATATAAAAACAATAATAATAATATCCTAGAATGTGCTATTCGCAAAATGACTAATTCTTCCCATGAAAATAATTTTCTTATATATCCATGCTTTTTTATATCCATTTTTAAAGCAACAGATCATAGAAGGATAGTTTCATTACATCTTAATTTGGAGGGCAAAGTCTTTTTATAAAAATGTGCCTTCATCCATTCAGCAAGCCTGTGTCTTTTGGTTGGAGCATTTAATCCATTCACGTTTAACGTGTTGCCTATAGTTAAGTTGTTGCAGTGTAGCTTGGTACTTGTGCTCTTCAACTTGTCACCAGGGGGTCCTGATGACAACTTAACTGAAGATGGAGGAACAAAATTTGTCTGCAAACCTGGAGCCAGAAATATTACTGTCATATTCCATCCATTATTAAGAGTAAAGAGGATTGTGGAGAACATAGGCACTAGTCCCCCCAACCAGGAAACCTACTCAACCCACTGAACCAACCTTAGCCACTGGGAACAGACACCAAAAACAACAGGAATTATGAGCCTTCGGCCTGCAAAAAGGAGACCCCAAGCACAGTAAGCAAAATGAAAACACAGAAAAACACACAGCAGATGAAGGAGCAAGGTAAAAACCCACCAGACTTAACAAATGAAGAGGAAATAGGCAGTCTACCTGAAAAAAAATTCAGAATAATGATAGTAAAGATGATCCAAAATCTTGGAAATAGAATAGACAAAATGCAAGAAACATTTAACAAGGACCAAGAAGAAATAAAGAGGAAGCAAGCAAAGATGAGCAACACAATAAATGAAATTAAAAATACTCTAGGTGGGATCAATAGCAGAATAACTGAGGCAGAAGAACAGATAAGTGACCTGGAAGATAAAATAGTGGAAATAACTACTGCAGAGCAGAATAAAGAAAAAAGAATGAAAAGAACTGAGGACAGTCTCAGAGACCTCTGGGACAACATTAAACGCACCAACATTCGAATTATAGGGGTCCCAGAAGAAGAAGAGAAAAAGAAAGGGACTGAGAAAATATTTGAAGAGATTATAGTTGAAAACTTCTCTAATATGGGAAAGGAAATAGTCACTCAAGTCCAGGAAGCACAGAGAGCCCCATACAGGAAAAATCCAAGGAGAAACACGCCAAGACACATATTAATCAAACTATCAAAAATAAAATACAAGGAAAACATATTAAAAGCAGCAAGGGAAAAACAACAAATAACACACAAGGGAATCCCCATAAGGTTAACAGCTGATCTTTCAGCACAAACTCTGCAAGCCAGAAGGGAGTGGCAGGACATATTTAAAGTGATGAAGGAGAAAAACCTAAAACCCAGATTACTCTACCCAGCAAGGATCTTATTCAGATTTGATGGAGAAATTAAAACCTTTACAGACAAGCAAAGGCTGAGAGAGTTCAGCACCACCAAACCAGAATTAGAACAAATGCTAAAGGAACTTCTCTAGGCAAGAAACACAAGAGAAGGAAAAGACCTACAAGAACAAACTCAAAACAATTAAGTAAATGGTAATAGGAACATATGTATCGATAATTACCTTAAATGTAAATAGATAAAATGCCCACCAAAAGAAACAGACTGGCTGAATGGATACAAAAACAAGACCCATATATATGCTGCCTACAAGAGACCCACTTCAGACCTAGGGACACATACAGACTGAAAGTGAGGGGATGGAAAAAGATATTCCATGCAAATGCAAATCAGAAGAAAGCTGGAGTAGCAATTCTCATATCAGAAAAAATAGACTTTAAAATAAAGACTATTACAAGAGACAAAGAAGGACACTACATAATGATCAAGGGATCGATCCATGAAGAAGATATAACAATTGTAAATATTTATGCACCCAACATAGGAGCACCTCAATACATAAGGCAAATACTAACAGCCATAAAAGGGGAAATCAGCAGTAACACAATCATAGTAGGGGACTTTAACACCCCACCTTCACTAATGGACAGATCATCCAAAATGAAAATAAATAAGGAAACACAAGCTTTAAATGATACATGAAACAAGATGGACTTAATTGATATTTATAGGACATTCCATCCAAAAACAACAGAAAACACATTTTTCTCAAGTGCTCATGGAACATTCTCCAGGATAGATCATATCTTGGGTCACAAATCAAGCCTTAGTAAATTTAAGAAAACTGAAGTCGTATCATGTATCTTTTCCAACCACAATGCCATGAGACTAGGTATCAGTTACAGGAAAAGATCTGTAAAAACTACAAATACATGGAGGCTAAACAATACACTACTTAATAACGAAGTGATCACTGAAGAAATCAAAGAGGAAATCAAAAAATACTTAGAAACAAATGACAATGGAGACACAATGACCCAAAACCTATGGGATGCAGCAAAAACAGTTCTAAGAGGGAAGGTTATAAAAATACAATCGTACCTTAAGAAACAGGAAGCATCTCGAATAAACAACCTAACTTTGCACCTAAAGCACTTAGAGAAAGAGGAACAACAACACTCCAAATTTAGCAGAAGGAAAGAAATAATAAAGATCAGATGAGAAATAAATGAAACAGATATGAAGGAAACGACAGCAAAGATCAATAAAACTAAAAGCTGGTTCTTTGAGAGGATAAACAAAATTGATAAACCATTAGCCAGACTCATCAAGAAAAAAAGGAAGAAGACTCAAATCAATAGAATTAGAAATGAAAAAGGAGAAGTAACAACAGACACTGCAGAAATAAAAAAGATTATGAGAGATTACTACAAGCAACTGTACACCAATAAAATGGACAACCTGGAAGAAATGGAAAAATTCTTAGAAATGCACAACCTGCTGAGACTGAACCAGGAAGAAATAGAACACATGAACAGACTAAACACAAACACTGAAATTGAAACTGTGATTAAAAATCTTCCAACAAACAAAAGCCCAGGACCAGATAGCTTCACAGGCAAATTCTATCAAACCTTTAGAGGAGAGCTAACACCTATCCTTCTCAAACTCTTCCAAAAGATAGCAGAGGGAGGAACACTCCCAAACTCATTCTACGAGGCCACCATCACCCTGATACCAAAACCAGACAAAGACGTCACAAAGAAAGAAAACTATAGGCCAATAACACTGATGAACATAGATGCAAAAATCCTCAACAAAACACTAGCAAACATAATCCAACAGCACATTAAAAGGATCATACACCATGATCAAGTGGGGTTTATCCCAGGAATGCAAGGATTCTTCAGTATATGCAAATCAATCAATGTGATAAAGCATGTTAACAAATTGAAGGAGAAAAACCATATGATCATCTCAATAGATGCAGAAAAAGATTTTGACAAAATTCAACACCGATTTATGATAAAAGCCCTCCAGAAAGTAGGCATAGAGGGAACTTTCTTCAACATAATAAAGGCCATATATGACAAACCCACAGCCAACATCGTCCTCAATGGTGAAAAACTGAAAGCATTTCCACTAAGATCAGGAACAAGACAAGGTTGCCCACTCTAATCACTATTATTCAACATAGTTTTGGAAGTTCTAGCTACAGCAATCAGAGAAGAAAAAGAAATAAAGGGAATCCAAATTGGAAAAGAAGAAGTAAAGCTGTCACTGTTTGCAGATGACATGATACTATACATAGAGAATCCTAAGGATGCTACCAGAAAATTACTAGCACTAATCAATGAATTTGGTAAAGAAGCAGGATACAAAATTAATGCACAGAAATCTCTGGCATTCTTATACACTAATGATGAAAAATCTGAGAGTGAAATTAAGAAAACACTCCCATTTACCACTGCAACAAAAAGAATAAAATACCTAGGAATAAACCTACCTAGGGAGACAAAAGACCTGTATGCAGAAAATTATAAGATACTGATGAAAGAAATTAAAGATGATACAAATAGATGGAGAGATATACCATATTCTTGGATTGGAAGAATCAACATTGTGAAAATGACTCTACTACCCAAAGCAATCTACAGATTCAATGCAATCCCTATCAAACCACCACTGGCATTTTTTACAGACCTAGAACAAAAAATTTCACAGTTTGTATGGAAACACAAAAGACCCCGAATAGCCAAAGCAATCTTGAGAACGAAAAATGGAGCTGGAAGAATCAGGCTCCCTGACTTCAGGCTATACTACAAAGCTACAGTCATCAAGACAGTATGGTACTGGCACAAAAACAGAAATATAGATCAACGGAACAGGACAGAAAGCCCAGAGATAAACCCACACACATATGGTCACCTTATTTTTGATAAAGGAGGCAAGAATATACAGTGGAGAAAAGACAGCCTCTTCAATAAGTGGTGCTGGGAAAACTGGACAGCTACATGTAAAAGAATGAAATTAGAACACTCCCCACTCCCTAAGACCATACACAAAAATAAACTCAAAATGGGTTACAGACCTAAATGTAAGGCCAGACACTATCAAACTCTTAGAGGAAGACATAGGCAGAACACTCTATGATATAAATCACAGCAAGATCCTTTTTGACCCACCTCCTAGAGTAATGGAAATAAAAACAAAAATAAACAAATGGGACCTTATGAAACTGTAAAGCTTTTGCACAGCAAAGGATACCATAAACAAGACCAAAAGACAGCACTCAGAATGGGAGAAAATAGTTGCAAATGAAGTAACTGACAAAGGATTAATCCCCCAAATTTATAAGCAACTCAGGCAGCTCAATAACAAAACAACAAACAACCCAATCCAAAAATGGGCAGAAGACCTAAATAGACATTTCTCCAAAGAAGATACACAGATTGCCAACAAACACATGAAAGAATGTTCAACATCATTAATCATTAGAGAAATGCAAATCAAAACTACAATGAGATATCATCTTACACTGGTCAGAATGGCCATCATCCAAAAATCTACAAACAATCAATGCTGGAGAGGGTGTGGAGAAAAGGGAACACTCTTGCACTGCTGGTAGGAATGTAAATTGATACAGCCACTATGGAGAACAGTATGGAGGTTCCTTAAATAACTACAAATAGAACTACCATATGACCCAGCAATCCCACTATTGGGCATATACCCTGAGAAAACCATAATTCAAAAACAGTCATACCACAATGTTCATTGCAGCTCTGTTTACAATAGCCAGGACGTGGAAGTGTCCTGTCGTGGAAGTGTCCATTGACAGATGAATGGATAAGGAAGATGTGGCACATATATACAATGGAATATTACTCAGCCAGAAAAAGAAATGAAACTGAGTTATTTGTAGTGAGGTGGATGGACATGGAGTCTATCATACAGAGTGAAGTAAGTCAGAAGGAGAAAAACAAATATCGTATGCTAACACATATATATGGAAACTAAGAAAAAAAATGTTATGAAGAGACTAGGGGTAGGATGGGAATAAAACACAGACCTACTAGAGCATGGACTTGAGGATATGGGGAGGGGGAAGGGTAAGCTGTGACGAAGGGAGAGAGTGGCATGGACATATATACACTACCAAAGGTAGGGAGGATAGCTAGTGGGAAGCAGCTGCATGGCAGAGGGAGATCAGCTCGGTGGTTTGTGACCACCTAGAGGGGTGGGATAGGGAGGGTGGGAGGGAGGGAGACGCAAGAGGGAAGAGGTATGGGAACATATGTATATGTATAAGTGATTCACTTTGTTGTAAAGCAGAAACTAACACACCATTGTAAAGCAATTATACTCCAATAAAGATGTTAAAAAAAAATGTGCCTTCAGACATCTCTGACTCAGAGAATAGGGACTTGGTAAGAGGATGAAAAATTTAAGAATTCCCCAAAGTAAATAATCCAAATACACATCTGTAGAATGCAGAATTAAATCTCTGAAAGGAGCTTCTTTTCTTTATCCTATTAGTCAATGAAGCTGTGCTCAATTTTAAAATTCTGGTGTTTCACAATTTCTCTATGGATTTTACATTTAGAAACATGCGTGTACAAATGTATATACTACATGCTCAATTCCAAAGGAAGAAAAAATTGCAAGCTCTATTATGCTGCTCTATTTGCAATGTCCATAGATGTGTGTATTTAACTGATTTAGCAACAAATTCTAACATGAGGGAAAAGGCATTCAGGTGGTAGGAGACATATTTGGCTCCAAGCTATGAAGCTTGTTGTCCTGAGTTACTTGTAACTGTATCAATATTAAAGAGTCACTTGTTGCCTGATGATCCTTCAGCAAAACAAAACAAAAACTAGAATGTTACCTCAAAATAATAAGAGTCTGAAAATACTGGGAAATAATAAGCATACCATTTGGTATGAAATCTTTACCTGCTATTCGCAGTTAAATTTAATATGTTTGTCATGGTGATAAACTATTTCTAATTTGCCTCTACTTTGCTGGTGATGAAGTCCAATATTCTGAGTGCCTTTCATAATTTTAAAAGGAAATTTAGAAAGAACAGTCTTCTGCTCTTTTTTCCCAAGCCCAAATTAGTTCGTTGTAAGGAAGGTTGTTTGAAAATCTGTAATAAACAAACCCAGAGGCTGTAATTTTCTTGACAGTGGAACCCTCCATTTGCTTCTGAGAGCTGTAGGAGGGCATGTCATTCTTCTTTCCATTTATTAGTCATAGTTCACCACTATCTTTTATGTGCTACCATAGTTTTGAAAGTGACCAAAGCAGATTCAGGAGGTTAATTTATACCATTAGCTGTCACTTTTAGGAAATGCTTTTACATTGGCATGTTTGTCAGGGAAGCCACGTGTATTGAGTGTGTGGGGAAGGGTGGAGGAACATTACTTTAATGCCAGGCTGTGCGTTTATTCCTCTGACTTAGCAGACACTGTTGCTCTTGGTGTCACAAGAAATAAATAGCAAAATATAATTTGCAATCATTTTTCTAGCTCCATGATCAACAGAAATAGAAACAGAAAAGAATCAGAAGGCCTTTGCCTGTCAAAATGCACACTAGTTCCTTGATTGCTAAGATCATAGAGTTAACATGACTAAATCCTTTTGGACCTTAGAATATGTTGAATGTTACCAGGATGGTGATGGAGTTGAATTTTGAAATGACCCTTTCTTCTCTCTCACCCCCATCAGCTTTTATTCATCCTTCAAAGCCATACAGCTTCTATGAAATTAGCCCTGAAGACTTCAGCCTAGACTGATTTTTCTCTTCAACTTCCACCCACAATAGTCAATATTAGACCATCAAAATATTATATTCTGTTTTCTTAACTCTTATGTGTGCCTCAATTTTTTTCTAATCCAGATTTTAAGTTTTGAAAAAAGGCATTCCTCATATCTTTGCTACTTCCCCACAACTCCCCGACCCCAAGTCATGGGCTCCTTACAACTGGCACAGAAGCCCCCAAGAGCTGGCTTATTACACAATAAATATAACATGAGTGCAGTGATTTTAATTTGATTGAACAGATACTTCTTTAGTGCTAACTACCCAATTTTAATTGGTCATACTTTTATTTTGATTGAACAAACACTTCTTTAGTGCTAACTACCCAATTTTAATTGGTCATAGTTTTATATTACTAAATTTTTATCTAATACGCACAGTCTCATTTCTCCATCCTAAACAGTGAGGTGTTTCTTAAAGCTCTTGCAATTTCCTTTGTGAATGAATCAACTCTAAGCCAACCTTTTAAGTAGGTCTTTTGCTTCCTGTCAAAGATGCCTTTGCCCACTTCATTTCTGCTTGGCTCTTCAACTGCTTTCTCTGCACTATAGATTGAGTCTAAAATCCTGACTTTGATTTTTAACAAAGCATTACCTAAGGTGCAATGCAGAATCACTGTATATACACTGACTACCTACTAAAAGCTATTCAGAAATTAGCACACAGAAGTGGAATGTTGCTGTAAAAAGTCACGAGTATATGAAGCAAAGGGTTAGTGACCTGATAGCAGATGGTGATGAGCTTGCCATTAGGGCCTGGAGGGAGGTGGTCCCTGTGACGCTGAAGAGGATCACATAGTAACACTGGAGCCTCCAGTATCTCAGAAGGTAGACACTGAACCTAAGGAACTTGTAGCTCTAGCAGAGAGGTCGGAAAACAGAATATGGATAGCATTAGCTGATCGCTGTGAGCTGTATTTTGACAAGGTAGGACAAGACAGAGATGACCTCAGAAAAAACTGGTATCATTTGCAAGGAAGAAGAAAAAGGAATAGAAAGGGCCAAGAACAAAGAAGAGGCAACTGCTTCCCATTCTCAGATGGCAAAAGAACAAACTGAGAAGGACACTGAACTAAAATTGCCTGTTATGACTCAGCTTTGGCAAGAATTAATCAAGAATATGGTCACCACACCCATTGTTCAAACCTCTGAATGAAGATGTCTGGGAGCAAAATCAAATTAATGTGGTAGTGCTCAATCTATCCTTTCAGTGGGATAAAGTAACTCAGGGAAAAGAGACTAAAGAAGCTTTTCTCATGAAAAAGCTGCTAGGGTCTCCCAACAAAGCCTGATAGGCTCACACTGTCAGCATCTAAGTTGGGAGGGAGAAGGACAGAGAGAGAGAAAACGTAAGACGTGTATCCAGAAAAAAACAAAAACAAAAACAAAACCCTATAGGTGTAGTGATTGGTATATGAAGCCAAATAGAATCTATTTTAAAAGCAGCTATGTTTTTGAGAGGGTGATACTACCAACACAACCCTTTAATTCCTAATGCTCTATGGGTAGTAAGTGATCAAATAGAGGCACTCAGCCCCCAAAGAGGGCAATGCTTCCCAATACCCAGTTTACAGGTGGTCGCAGAGGATAATCAGATTAGGAGAACTTATGATGTTGGAGTGGGGTGGGGAGGTGGGGGAGAGACCAATGGGCGGGAGCCTTCTGCCAGGAAGCAGAACCAAGGTCTAATAAAAAATGTATCTCATCCCAGAATATGGAGCCTCAAAATGGCTTCCCAATGAGATTTTGGAATAGCTTCAGATCAAGAATGCCATGTGACTTCCTTTCTTCCCTTTCCAAATGACCTTGTTTATTGTGCTGATCTTGTCAATTTTCCATCTGCGAGTGTGTGAGTATTCGCTGGGGGAGGGTGGGGAGGCTGATATGCTGTCTTTTACACTCAGAGATCTCTGGATCAATAGGAACCACATCCAAATTTGATTTAGAAATGATTACACAACACTGCCTGTTATGGGTTAAACTGTGTTCGCCCCAAAACTCATATGTTGAGGTACTAACCCCCAGTACCCCAGAATGTGACATTATGTGGAGATGAGGTCTTTAGGGTGGTCCTAATCCAATGTGACTGCTGTCCTTACAAATGGGAATTTGGAGACAGACACAGGCACACAGAGAGAATGCCAGGTGAAGCTGAAGCAGAGACTGGGGTGATGCTTATACATGCCAAGTACTACCAAAGATCGCCAGCAAACCACCAGAAACTAGGTAAGAGGCATGGAATAAATTCTCTCTCACAGTCCTCAGAAGGAACCAACCCTGTGGACATCTTGATCTTGGAGTTATAGCTTTCAGAACTGTGAGACAAGGCATTTCTGTTGTTTAAGCCACACAGTTTGTGGTACTTTGTCATGGAAGCTGGAAAATTAATACATTCCCTAATGAGGAAACTGTTATGCGCTATGCGGACACTGGCTAGATGGAACTTTCACATTGTCTCCCTTGAGAAGGACATAAGTGCATTTTTCTTACCCTGGGGAGAATATTTTTCTTACCCAGTGATGATTCGTAAGGCAAACTAAAGTGGTATGTGTCAACTATTTCTAAGCCCTCTCTCCTGGGATACATGGAGGGATTCAGACTGCCTGGTTCCCCTGTGGTTAGGTGAGGCCAGGCCAC
The DNA here is from genome assembly GCF_026419965.1 of Kogia breviceps. Classification (NCBI taxonomy): domain Eukaryota; kingdom Metazoa; phylum Chordata; class Mammalia; order Artiodactyla; family Physeteridae; genus Kogia; species Kogia breviceps. The sequence goes on along the minus strand of NC_081321.1, from coordinate 15,577,087 downwards.
TAGTTATGGCCAATGAGTTACGAAGAGAAGTGATGTGTACTACTCTCAGGGTGTGGTTCTTCACTGTCAAAGTGAGACCCTCCTTCCCTCTGCCACTGTGACCGGAAACGCGTGACCAGCGGTCCCCGACCTTTTTGGCACCAGGGACAGGCTTCGTGGAAGACAGCTTTTCCACGGACCGGGGTTGGGGGGATAGTTCAGGCGGTCACGCAAGCGATGGGGAGCTTTACTCGCTCGCCCGCCACTCACCTCCGGCTGTGCAGCCCCGTTCCTAACAGGCCGTGGACCGGTACCGGTCCACGGCCCCCGGGGGACCCCTATCTTACACCATAGCTGCTCCATCATCTCTATCCTGAAGTGAGGACAACACAGAACAGACCCACGAGCCAAAGCATGATGGGTAACACATGGCAGAGAAAAGAAATGAACCTCATGATTTTGAGAGCTGAGGTCTGTTTATCACTGCAGTACCAGCTTGTCTATCCTGACCGATCCTGTCCATGCATTAAAAATAAAAATGATAAGGGAAACAGCTTATTTATGAAGGCTTCCTTGGGGTGCATATTTAGACGAATAATCTGCCTCATGCTACTTTGGAGTAGTGTAAAACTCCCAGGGGAAGTGAAATCTGGTGCACAAGGAATCTTTAAGAATTCCTCTAACCCCATGAATCCTCAGTTATCCAGTTTCTCCCTGAAACAAGCAATGAAATGGGTGGAATTCTCATAGAACAGCTCCTCTCCCACTCTGATAAGTGTTCCAAACTCACATTTGTTACTAGTTTGTTTCCCATTTCACATATCTACTTTTGTCCCATCTTTTGAAACCTGCTGCTTCTGATATCTTTATATGTTCACCAAATTTTTCTTAATTATAAATGGAACCAAAGACTTTCCCGCCTTGTTTATGGTAAATAAAATGACTGCACATTTCCACTGTTATGTCAAATCCCATTTCCATAGCACATAATACAGCCACAAAACTTTAAAGCAAGAAGGGACATTAGCGATAATCCAGCCAAATTCATTATTTTTTAAATTAATGAAGCTGGAACATAAAGAAGTCATTTAACTCATCCAGTAGAGATTATCATCTAAATGAAGTAAGTCAGACAGAGAAAGACAAATATCATATGATATCGCTTATATATGGAATCTAAAGAAATGATACAAATTTTCTCTTTACAAAACAGAAATAGAGTCACAGACATAGAAAACAAATTTATGGTTACCAAAGGGGAAGCGAGGGGGAGAGATAAATTAGAGTTTATGATTAACATATACACACTACTATATATGAAATAGATAAACAACAGGGACCTACTATATAGCACAGGGATCTATATTCAATATCTTGTAATACCGTATAATGGAAAAGAATCTGAAAAAGAATGAATTTATATATATATATATATATATATAACTTGAATATATATATATATAACTTGAATATATATATATATGAATCAGTTTGCTGTATACCTGAAACTAACACAACACTGTAAATCAACTATACTTCAATTTAAAAAAATAAATCAATAAAGGGGAAAAAAAGGACGCTATTTAACTGTTCCAAAATCATGCTGTTAGTTAGCAGCTAAGCCAATCAGTATCCAAGTTCAGGTCCTGATTCCCAGTTTTGTGGAAGTAATACAAAAACACACGTGAACCCTAATGTGCACTGATCCAAAAATACAGAGTTCAGTAACGGGGTGGGAGGAGGAGGGACTTAACGTACGAAAACGTCCTTCCTTACCATCCTCCAATGACCTTTATTACCTACTGGTTGAATTCCAAACTCCTCAGCAGGACAAACAAGGTGTGTCACAGTGGTCCCTACCTAACCCACTGGTTCATCACTTTCCAACACTCTTGCCCAAGGATCACTTGCTCTGAAGGGCTGCTCTACCCTCTGCTCTGACCTTTCACTGGGGTCCCAAAGCACCACAGCTCATGCCTACTCATGTAGCTTCGCTCTAACGAGCTCTTTTTCTGTGATTCCTTGTTCGGGTAGTTCCTGGGTAATCTGGGGAGGGCCTGTTCCAGTTTCTACTTGATATCATGGGAAGGTTTAATACCTTCCTCCTCTGAAATACTTCTGATACAATGTTAATGTATTTACCACAGGCTGTGCTTTATTGCAGGGTGCCACCTCCTATTCCCCTACTTTATCTGGGAAAACTCATCTGGTTTAGTTCATAGATTTCCAAATCTCTATCTCTAGACTGGGCCTTCCTCAAGAATTTCACAATCGTATGTGCAACTGCCTCTTGAATGGTGATAAATTGAATCCATATCCCCAATCCCCACCAAAATTTGCTCCTCCTCCTGGATTTCCTAGCTCAGTGATTGGGTGAATTACACCATACACCTACTTGCCTCAATTAAAAAAACAGGGTATCCTTTGCCTGTTCTTTAATATATGGATAAATATTTATCAAGCACCTACTATGTGCTAAGTATTTTGCTAGGCATTGGGAATACAACTGTGAACAAAGTATATATGGGTTCAGCCCATTTACAGGTTATAGTCTAGTAGTGAGATAAATAGGTAGATCAAAAATTATTACAAATTATGGTAACTATTATAAAGGAAACAGAAGGCTGTGGTAGTACATAATGGCGAGGTATGGGGAGGGCAGTAGTACCTAATTTAATTTAGAGGAGACTGTGGAAGAAGGCCTTGTGGAGGGCATGACATGATCTTCCTCTGAATTTCTACACTTGGTCCAGCCTGTATTTTATCTGTATTACTGTCATAGAGTCTTAATTTGTCTCCTGCCTCAAGTCTCTTATTTTCAACTCATCTATTACCTGAGTGCTACAAGAGTGACTTTTAAAAGTGTTGAACAAATGATCTTCTACCTATGTTGCTACTGTAATAATCTTTCTAAATTTGGATCTAATTACATTAGTTCCCAATTCTACGTCCTTAAAAAGCTTTAGAAAAGTATCATCTAAAAATACAGGGACCTGTAAGATGTGAACTCCCTCAGTCTCAAACCACTTCCTGCCTGGAAGTCTTTCCCCTGTTTTGCTGAACAACAATTTGGCAAAATTTTACACACCTGGCCTTTGCCTGCAAAGTCCTCCACGCCCTTTCCCTAATCTGGCCCCTAATCAACTATCAAGCCAACTCAAACTGTAACCTCCTTTCTACCATGGCTCCCCTGACTATTTACATCTTTCTTATAGGCTTCTATCATTCTCAGAGCGTGCTGCCAGCAGAGTCCCAATCACAATTCACTCTATATGTTTCATCCATTAGACTAAGAATAGGGCAGTTTCATTTTTGTGTTCCTAGTCCTAATGCCTTGCACAGTGTCTGCCATGCAGAAGAGACACAATGTTGAATGAATGACTTAATGAAATGATGAATGATGATGTGTATCTGTTTTTATTTTCAGGTGTGCAAGAATCATGCTTAATCTTGTATTTATAGCACTTAACACAAAATACTCAAAGACTGTATTCTGAATGAACATTCACAGGAACACTGTATAGATGTGTGCTATAATGGTAACGTAAACATAAACCTAACAAAAATTACAAGAACTAATCGTAAACTCAACAATCTAAAAATGGAAAGCATCCATTCATTCTATTTTTATCAACTTATCCTTTCTTTTCTTCCTTTGTATAACTCTGTGTTACTCTTTCTGGGTTGCTGAATCTTGTATTCTAACAACTGGACACACTCCATTTGAAAAATGAGAGGGGCTTCCCTGTTGGCGCGGTGGTTGAGAGTCCGCCTGCCGATGCAGGGGACACGGGTTCGTGCCCCGGTCCGGGAGGATCCCACGTGCTGCGGAGCGGCTGGGCCCGTGAGCCGTGGCCGTTGAGCCTGCGCGTCCGGAGCCTGTGCTCCGCAGCGGGAGAGGCCACAGCAGTGAGAGGCCCGAGTAACACACAAAAAAAAAAAAAAAAAAAGAGAAAGTCCACCTGTGCCTATAATAACACATGGCTAAAAAAGAATATATATTTTCATTATCACCATCTTTAGGTAACTGACAAGAAAATTGTTTTCTGCTAGACAAATTATATTTTCGTGAATTTCCATGAATTGAGCCTACTTAAAATGAAGACTATCTGTCTAATCTCATTTTCACTGGTAAATGACTTCTTAATACTCAGAGTCAGTTCCTCTTTTCTGTTTATTGCTAGTAGAGGATTTAGTCCTTCCACATTATGTAAGACCAAGGCAATTTTTATTTCCTGTTTTCCAGATATCTTAATGCTTCTGCCAAGCTACCCATCCCTCTGTTTTTAATCAGTTTGTATATAGTACTGTCTTTATTTCAGGACGTTTACATTTTACTTTTAGTCAGTTTTGCTATTTCCTGCTAATCTAACATTCAGCAGGCGATGTAAAAATTGTAATACATGAAAGAGTGCTCACAATTCCCATTAATATATACGACTAATTTTGTTCTCAAATTCCTTGCTTCAAAGTGATAGATACTATTTTACTCCAAACCACATTTTAAAAACTTAAAGATCAGTAATGCTGAAATTTAAGCAATTCTCTCAGTAACATTCATTTAATGGATTAGTATAATAAAAAACTCAAATTAAGATGTGGCATTAGTGGCTAAGTGTGAATTCTTAGATTTGTGAATATATACAAGTGTTGACCTAATTGCCATCATTTTTTTCAATGCATATGAGTTTAGCTGTACATTATAAAATACCTTCTCATCAATCATCAGGTGTGTAAGAAACTAAATGAAATTGTCAGATTAGAATTTGTAATTAGAGCTCATTTGTCAGGTCAAATCCAGTACTTTGGGCTTGAAAAAGATAGGAGGGTGAAAGAAACGAATAGCTTCTCAGTGAAAATTGTATAAGCTGCTAATTTTTACAGAAACTTGTGACATGATGTCACTCAGCATAAAGCAGAAAAAGAATGCTTTTCGCCTGGATGGACGTCTGTAAATCACTCCAAACAACCTCAGAGGTTAGTATGTTATATATTAAATTATATAATAAATTATATATATAAAATATATAAAAAGGATTCCCACTTTCCATCTATGAGGACACATTATTACCAGTAGACAGCATCAGGTGATTTTTGAAGTTGCCTTTATTTAAAGTTCATACTTTTGTAATTGTTTATTTAATCGGAGCTTTACTTTCCTCTCTTGATTTTAATAGGAGCTTTTTTTTTTTTTTTACAGCTTAATCTTAATTAATTTTATAGCTTAATTTTTTTTTTTTTCCTTTTTGCGGTACGAGGGCCTCTCACTGTTGTGGCCTCTCCCGTTGCGGAGCACGGGCTCCGGACGCGCAGGCTCAGCGGCCATGGCTCACGGGCCCAGCCGCTCCGCGGCATGTGGGATCTTCCTGGACCGGGGCACGAACCTGTGTCCCCTGCATTGGCAGGCGGACTCGCAACCACTGCGCCACCTGGGAAGCCCCAAGACTCTAAATTTATAACCTCCATCACAGTACAGTGCTTATGGTTCTAATGAAAATTCAGGTTTCATAATTCCTTAAATAAAAATGAGTTTATCTGTTTTAAATGATGGTAACTAGTATTGGTATTAAAAGAACTCACTTTCTACCTTACCTGGTAGTGTTTTGATGGCCTCATGACAAATCAGACCTTAAATATATCTTGGTGAGAGGTAATATAGCACAGTAGAGTCAAAAGTAGCCCTTTAGAGTCACACAGATGTGGGATGAAATACAACCTTGCCTCTTTCTAGCTCTGACATTTGGCCAACCATATACACTGTTTTGTCTATCTCGTCATTTAGAAATGTGTAATGTGACCCAGAACTCTAGAATACGAGCTTCCTGAGGGGCAAAATCCATCCAGGGAACAGCCTCACCACTAGCACGGTAGCCACACAGAGCAGGTGCTCAAAACCTGAGCTGAATAATTATTATTGGCCTTCTAGAATCATTTTGGAGATTAAAATAAGTTATGTGGATAAAGTACCTAGCACAAGATGTGGCAAAAAGATACATTCAATGAATGTTAGATTCTTTGTTCCATGGTTAACTCAAGATATGTTTTAAATATGTTATTTCAAATCTTTTATCTTTTGTAACAGCAAGCAATGAGAAATTACTTATCGCATAGGGAAAAATTACCAACAAAATCAATGAAAAGAAAAGGCACAAGGAATCTCCAGCTCAGCACATTAGCCTAAGATGAACCGAAACCCAAGTTTGGAAGAGATGCAGGATCACCATTTTGACTGGTAATGACTAATTAGTACCAGTCAATATAACATCAGGGGTGAGGGGGAGATATTAAATATTGACATTTCTGAATTTTGTATTTCATGCATTTTACAAAGATAACTTCTAAGTAAAGCACGAACACACACTTAAACTACAGAATTGGAGTTTAGCAGCCATGGTGGTAAATAGTTTTGTCTGAAACACTAAAATCACTTGCATATCTTATATATAAATGACTTGTCTGCTCAAGTAGTTATTCTTTCAAAAGATATTTATTATTCCGTGCTATGTGATAGGGTATTAGATATTTCTATGTTCCTCCATAAATTTTAACTAAGAACCTTAAGAACTCCAAGTATGCAATCAATGCAGAAGGAAAATAGGGGAAAATGCAGAAAGAAGGACATTATTAATCTTTAGATAAATGTAGATTTAGTACTAGATAAAGTTTCACAACACTTGAATCATTTATTTTGGAGTGGAAAGATTGGGTTTTATTTGGGAGTTTAGTGAAATGTTCTAAGCTAATAAAATATGCTGTTTAACTTTCTAAGATAGTTTTATAACTCCATAAAAATCATTCTAGAACTTTGTAAAGTTTTTTTTGTCCCAGGTCATATTTTTGTTCAAAATTAACATTAAAATTAACCTAAGAAAATGCTTAAGAAGTTAAACAAGTTTATCATAGACTTGATTTCCATTACTTTCTAGGTTTCTTGTTTTTAAAGGCATTTCAATTCTCCTTCTCTAATATAACTCCTGTTGAAAATCTTTATAGAACAAAAAGGTTATTCAGACCTTGTTACAGTAGTAGAGCTACAATTTGGTAAATCTCATCACCATGTATAATCAGTAATAAGATATCTTTTTAAAGTTCAGCCAATGTTAGAACAATTCCCATTTCTTCAAAAATACGCTTTCCTGAATACTGATTGGAACTCCAGTTATCCCCAGATTAAAGCAAGGCCACACCACAGCCAAACTTTGAAGTAGGTTAAATGAAAGTTCTGTGTGCTCCGATTTTACACTGTACACCTCATTCACTCATTCATTGATTCAGCATTTCTTAAACAACTTCTGAGTGGCAGTCACTAGTCACTGTGGAAGATTCAAACAAGGCATAGTTCCTGAATATGAGAAGTTTGAATCTGGCAGGAAATTCTGCATAGTTTTCTAAGTTCTATGATAAATACATGACGGACGAAAATGTATTATGGGAGCATAGTTAATACTTAAATAAGGGTTGGTACTCAACGTTTCAACTGTATTGAAGAGGGATTTAACAAGATTTAGAAGAGGTATTTAAATTACAGGCAGAGTAAACATGCTTGTAAAAGTACAGAAAGGTGGGATAACATGACCCCATCCAAGGTACAGGAAATGTGATCTATTTTGGAGAGAGAAGGAAGATGTTAGGAGAGAGAGCTAGAAGTCAAAAAATAACAGACTTTGTGGCCTTTCCTGAGAGTTAATCGGGTGACACAATCAAGCTTAGGTCTTAGAATAATCATTCTGAGATGAGTGTAGAAGTAGATTTAAAGGGCTAAATAGGGTCACATGTGCAGCTGTGCATGTTGTACACTGCACACCCCCAGGGGGCATCACTCATGTAGACTGCACTGTGAATGACTCTCCTTGTGGTTGTGTAACTTACTGCCCTGATGCCAGAAGAGAAACCAGTATCAATCCTCAGTATTATCTCCCTGTCTTTCAACTCCAGTACCATCATTTCTTTCCCCTTATAATCTCATCAAACATTCTTCTCATTATGCTTCATTCATGCCAATAAATGACCAATATCAATTTAAAAAATGTAAGCTCCCACAATCTGTAGATGAACAAGCAAGGAGTAGCAGAGAAATTTAGCTCTAATTCTCAAATTTCAGGCAGGCGTGAGACAAAGGAGATTATTTTAGGCACTGAAATCCACTCACCATTCATTCCAACTCCTTTAAGTCCAATGGTATAATAATATGGGCACTCTTCATATCACCTGAGAAACTTCCTAAGAGGAAGATTTCCTAGGTTCATCTAAAACTTGTCAAACAGAATCTCTCATAAACTCTCTAGGTGATACTGAATGGATATTACTAATCCAAGGGAGAAACTGCTTTAAAATTGCTCCCCCAAGTGGAAGTGACGGCTCGACTCTACAGAATACAGTCCAGACCTGAGCTTAAAACTTATGGTATGCCTACGTTTGGAAATTTCCAGCAAATGAAGAGCATAATTATAGGATTCTTTTCTGAGCCATACTAATTTAGGAGAGTGAGATTTCAGCATCTCTGGACTATTCATCACTGTTCAGAAACAAACAGGAAACCCACCATATGAAGTCAGTTCATCTACTCTAATAGAAACTGTTCTATGTAACAATTATTTAAACGACTTCATATTCAGGAAAACAATTACCTTATTTCTAAATCAATTTGAATTGGCTGAAATTTGTATTTCTTTCTTGTACTCAGTCAAAGTCTTGATTCAAACAAAATCACTTGTGCTCTATCCATTTGTTCAAATAGTATCTTATAGGACTAAAAAGAGAAGGAAAAAAAGAACTCACACTTCCTTCTATATCTATCACTTTGGGTGATTTGAGAAAATACACCTTTTCTCCCACTGTTTCTAAATATTCTGATCTTCTGTATGTGAGTGCATCAGCTTTCAATACCCCTCTTGAAATCAGGCATTCAGAATTGAAAGCAACGCCGCAGGTGTCATCTGGCCAGTATAGATTTTGTTGAGTTAATTTTTTTGCTCTGTCTGCCAAAACTACCATTGCTAATGAAGCCCAAGGTTGCACTTGCTGTTAGAAAAGCCTTACAATGTTGGGCTTGATGTCAACCCAAATCTTTAAGCCTTTTTCTTCGTTTGTTTATAAACAAATATGCAGGCACTTTCCATACTGGAATTTAATTAAAATTTTATGTGTAAAATTTCATTTCCTCCTCTTCAGTTTAATCTTATTAATTTAGTATTTTAACTGGAGTTTAATGAGAATACATTTTATACCTTTATTTTGTCATTCACACATTAGCTACATATCCCATCTTTTAACGCCAAAATGTAAATGCATCCTTTTGTCTATATTAATCGTTGAAAAAAATCTGAAGATAAGGTGTTGCCTTAGGAGGTTTTAAAGTTCTTATTTTATTCTTTGATTCTACTCTGCAAAAACTATTCTATTGTGTATGGAAATATGACAGCTCTTTTGTCATATATGGAAAAAAAAAGATGAATACACCATCTGTAACCCTAACTCCCACATAAATGACTAAACTTTTAAAATAAAAATATATACATCTTTACCTTTTAAGCTGGTAAAATAACCATTAAATATTTATATAAAATCTATAGAAAGTAACACTGTTAGAAGACATTGTAGCAATAGAAAATAACATCAGTTTCCAATTTTATAGTTTTTGCACATGAAGTTAATTTTAAGAAGTTGATCTGGTGACCTATATGGGATGGTTTTCTAAAACATGATTTTAAAAAACGTTAAGTCTGGTTAAGAAAGCAAATCTATTTGGAATAGAATATTTAATGTTCATAAAATTTCTTGTATTCTTAACCTATCCAAAGAGATAATGATTTTATGTTTAATACAGGGCATGCTTATGACTACACTTAGGTATTTATGCTAACATATTTCTGGATACATATTAAATAATATAGTGGTCATATACCAGCTTGTTCCAAATGATATTAAAGTAGATATTACTTGATTACATATTTATCAATGTACTCTGAAAAACAAACAAAATGCATCTTTCTGGCCTCCTTGAAAAACTAATCTTGCCCATATTTCTTTTCATATTCTCTAATTCTTTCCCATATCTAAACTAATTTTTTCCATATTCTGTAAATTCCCACATGGTCAAATACTATTAAGTGAATTTATCTAAACACGTATCTGTTAATGAGAAAAAACTGTGTACATTATGAAAAAGTATAATAAAAATATTTCTAAGCAATCATCTATCAATTAGAATTTTTGAATCAAATATAGAGTTCAAGGCCAGTGTGGCTCCTCCCTCCCCTCCCCCTAGACTTTTTAAATGCAGAAGTGATCATGTCTCAGGCAGCACGGAGATCTGAAATTTATATAAGAACTTTAATAGAAACTTATGACACATGATATGACCAGGCTTTTCACTATTTTTTGCCATTTATTTGGCTTAAAACCAATGGAACAAACTGAACTTTGCATTGCTATTTCTGTACAAAAAGAAGAAAAATATATAATTTTACTATTTCTTATGTTTTGGTTTTGGCACTGTGGCTTTTGTTTATGGAAAAAGACAGGAGAGGAAAATGCATCATTTTAATTTCACATGATAAATAATCATCCCAAACTGAAATTTCCTTAAAAAGCATTTGTTCCTTTTTTTTCTTTCTTATTATTACAATGCAGACTGTTACTAATTCAGTGCAAGCTTGAAAAAAGAAATAATATTAATATGTCTTTAAATTACATCATTATAGATTTAAATGCATGAGAATATAGTTTTTGTACATTGTTCACTGTACTTTGCTGCATGTTTGAAATAACTTATAATACAAAAAGAGAGAAAGGCGTCCACTATTTGATATTTAACGTAACACAGCATCTCATATGTTCTAACTAAGCACATAGTATGTATAATACACTGTTCATTCTGCGAAAATTGTTCACTTCCTATACTGCATCTACCAATTAAAATTTTCATGATCACCAGCACATAAAATGGTGAAAACAGAATTTCCTTTAAACGCTGGAAAGTCAGAGATATTACTCATATTCCTATTTTTCCTTATTAGTATTTGGCAGAAATTCACTCTAGCTAAAACTAGTTATCGTTTTAAAGTAGCTAATAATATCCATAAAGCACTTATCAAGAAGAAAACAAAATTGTCCTACGATTAGATTTCACAAGCGTACTTGGTACACTGGAATATTTATTTTTAAAAGTCATAAAAAGGCCTAAAAATGCAATAAACATGCATCATACGGTCACGTTTTTCAAGAACCAGAGAACTGTCAACCTCCCAAATCATGATGTTCAAAATCGAAAGACTTTCATGTATGTTTCTGACCTTCGCAACATGCTGCAACGTCACATCGTTATCTCGCTTTATGAAATGGTCTTTGCTCTATTTACTAACCCTGTTTCCCTTGGGTCTCTTTGTATTATCTTTGATAGACAACTTCTTTCCATTTCTCTGCTTGCAATCCTTTGAGAACTAGAGCTTTTACAGCTGTTTGTACTTCTTTAACTTTCTGACTGATCACATTGGTTTGCTTTTTTTCTTTTAATTTTATTTATTATTTCACATTGGTTTACTTTTGAAATTTCTACTCCGTTTGTCTCACCCACAATCTCCTCTTTTTTTTTTTCTTTCCCCAACTTTTTTTCTAATTGCTCTTTTAAGTGTGTATCACAGACACAGTGTAAACAACTATCTGTAGTTTGGGGGTCAAAAGGACTTGAAAAGAAAAGAATACTGTCACAAAATTCTAAAATGGAAATAGTTGTAGAAATCCAAGTGTGAACTGTCACCAGAAGTATTTAACCATCATGCCACAAAATTCAGCAAGGAAATGATTTTGATTCAAGTTTGATAACCTGCAGATTTCCAATAAGAACAAACTTGAACTTGTAACACTCAAGAGTTTTCCAGGAATTGGTCATTGCATAAGGCATCACCACAAAAGCAAAAACAAAACAAAACAAAGAACAAAACTACCCCCTGTGATCTGGAAAATCAAACATGACAAGAAGCTTCTTTTTTGTGACTTTTGAGATAATTTCAGTTCACTAATATCTCTAATGTTGTTCCAGGATTTTGCTTTGTAATTATTACCACCAGTCCCGTGGATTTACTTAATTTTATATAATGGATGCATTCTATACAAAATGCGTCAATCATTTAATGCTGAGGACATAACTACCATGATGCAATCTTCATTCTCCAATATAAAATTTTGTAAAAAATCAATAGTTTTGGCGACATTATAAATTCATGTGAGGAATGCTGTTGAAATACCTTTTAGATTGCCCCTAGAATGGAAGCAAAGAAGAATTCCTATGCATAACTAAGATTGTTATGTATTAGAAATATATATATATTTTACATATAACTTGGATATGAACTACTAAGAAATTAAATGAAAACATTCATTCTCTATAAGTTTCTATACATTGTACCAAGATACTAAAAACCTGCATCTTGGTGCTTTTTTGTTTGTATACCAAAACAGATGTCAATATTCACCTTAAAAGATCAACCATTTCCCACAACTATTTCCTATTTCTGTTGCCTTAATTCACCTTTTCTAGTTAACTGATCTTCCAACTGTCATATGACCTTCCTCACCTCACCTTACCTCACCTTCATTTCCTGCTCTACCTGATGGTTTGCTTTTAGTCAAATATAACCTCGTCTTAGGTTTTTGTCTCCTATAAAAATCTAATGAAATTCAGCACTATCTTTCTTCATCAGTTTTATCTAAGAAGTAGAGTAAAATTTTAAAAATCCCTTTTAAACTTCCCTTTTAAAGTATGTTTTCATAATTAATAAAGAATAAGATCTTGCTCTATGTCAGAGATTGCATAAAATCCCCCAGCATGAAATAAAATTATTTCCCTCTGTCAGGTACTTCAATTTAAAGATAAAATGGACAGTTCTCAAGTTCGCATATCTTTCTTCTGTTATTCCAGCCAAGTGGAAGGCAAAACTTTAAAGCTACAAGTTAGTTTCCAAAAAGTCTGTATTTACTTTATAGGAACTCACAAGCAAAAATACTTGCATTAATTAATGAATTTTCTAAATGTTTACACCAAGATATCTAAAAAAAAAGAACATAATAACAGCGGAAAATGCAAAAATGGTCAGAAACTATCCGTAGCTAAAGTGTTAGGTATTATTACATTTACTTCTTTCAAAGTATGCTTTCATAATTCAGTAAATTTGGTTGTTGCTTAAGCTGTTTACAGCTCCTGCAGATAAACAGCTGTCATCTACAGCTGCTTACTTCATTTCTTTGTTTTGTTTCATATAATGTACCAGAAGGTTCTGATTTGGCAAAAACAAGCATAACACAGTGCACATGTCAGACGAATGATGTCCACAGTTCCCAAGATAAGAGGGTCATTCAATAAGTATTAAACAACATGTCTACTAATCTATACATGGGAGGAAAAAGCATAAATGCCAGTGGCAATTTTCCCTTTTATTTCTGTGGACTTGTTTGATTCCTGTTTATTGACGTCCTTTTAGAGAGACCAAGGCTTTAACAAAAAGTGACTTACTCAAGGTCACCCATCTGTTCACCAGAAACATACGCTCTGCACAACCACTGCCGTTGGACAGAGCCACACCCTCTCAGGCTGCTCCCCTGACACTTGAATGCTTAAGTGTGGAAAGAGTGCATTTTTTTTCCTCCTAGTTTTCTAGGACATGATTCTACTGTAATACTTCAAAATGAAATCACTATGATTTTTAAAACTGCTATTTGTTACACTTAAAGATGGAACCTGGGGAGGCTGGGGTTAGCAGATGTAAGCTTTCGTATACAGAATGGATAAACAACAAGGTCCTACTGTCTAGCACAGAGAACTATATTCAATATCCTTTGACAAACCATAATGGAAAAGAATATTTAAAAAAGAATGTATATATATGTAACTGAATCACTTTGCTGTACAGCAGTAATTAACACCCCATTGTAAATCAACTATACTTTAATTTTAAAAAAGGAACCTGAAAGCCTGAAAGCATATATACTCGAAGAAGCATCTTCCCATTTTCCTATATGACATGTTGAAACTAATCAGTAAATATCTATGTATTCTCTTCAATATGCATGGTGAAGAGATTATGCCATAACAATACTAGTTCCCAACCAGAAGCAATTTTGCCTCCCAAGGAACACTTGTCAAGGTCTGGAAGCATTTTTCCTTATCACGTCTGGAGGGCGGGGAGTCTGCCACTGGCATCTACTGGGGAGAGACCAGAGATGCTGAAGAAGTAATAAACTACTGGGTTTACTAGTTAAAGAGAAACACCATTTTCCCTTCTCTGAACAAAAACAAAGAAAAATGTCTCTGTGTCCTTTTGACACCATGGATGTTGTGGACATTTCCAAAATTATCCCTACCAGGATAAACTTTCTAAGACTGTGCCCTGTAAAGTCTCTCAATGCAAATTAAAGACATAACACTAAACTCTAACTAGACCAAAGCAATTTCACAGAATGAAGGGGAGGGTAACTAAAGGGTAAAATTTAAAACATCTAGAGGAGGGTTTAATGGACAAGATGGGTGTGAAATACTCATCTTTGTTTTATTTCATATAATGTACCAGAAAGTTCTGATTTAACAGAAACAAGCATAACGCAGTGCACATGTCACATAAACGATGTCCAGTCTTCAAGATAAGAGGGCCATTCAATAAGTATTAAACAAACAGGTCCTTTCCTGCCACTAACGTATGTGATGACAAGGCCAGTCCTAACATGTATAGGGCCCAGGCAAATATTTGGTGTGTGGCCCTGCCCACATAAACAAAATTCAAACAAATTTCACAACACAACAATAAAAACAAAAAACAAAAACTTTCCTTGGAGGGTTGCCCAAAAATGAAATTATTATGGAACAATTTCTAAACCAGTGGCAACAGTTAGTAGAGTAATATATGGAAAAGTGAAAAAGGAGAAGGAAATGCAAATTTAAAAACACTCTCTTTGCAGAAAAAGTAACATGGGCAGCCAGCTTCATCTAGGGCATGAATTATCCTCGGTAACACATTAGGCATTTGGGTGATGTAATAATGAACTCCCAACCTGCTCACATTAATCCCTTGGAATAAATTATGGGGAAATCTGGATGACAGTCTTTCTAAAATGTATTACGTGGAGTTAACTTTAATAAATTTATATAGCATTATTCCAGGTATGCCTGGAAGGCATTTAAATTACTCTCACACTCTCTTTTATCAAAAACAAATGACTTAACCTAGAAAGAATTGATCTGTTACCAAATTAGAGCACTAGGAGGCAAATGTTTAGGTTCATGAACTTTAGTAGCTATTATTAACAGATCCATTCTCTTGAATACCCAAGTAGACAAGATACCGACTGATAATAGCTTCCAACTGAAATTCATCCTTGAGACTTACTATAATCCTGCAAGAGCTAACTGATGTAGATAGATGCTGCTTACTCTAGAAGTTTTATAGTTTGGAGCTTCTAGCATGTGGTAGATAATTAAAGCTATGCTACTAAAGAGGACACAGATCATTTTTAATTTTTAAAATTATCTTTTAAAAATTGTATTCAGGACTTCCCTGGAGGCACAGTGGTTAAGAATCTGCCTCCCAATGCAGGGACACGGGTTTGAGCACTTGTCTGGGAGGTTCCCACATGCCACAGAGCAACTAAGCCCGTGTGCCACAACGACTGAGCCTGCACTCTAGAGCCCTAGAGCCACAACTACTGAGCCCGTGTGCCACAATTACTGAAGCCTGCGCACCTAGAGCCCATGCTCTGCAACAAGAGAAGCCACCGCAATGAGAAGCCTGTGCACCACAACAAGAGTAGCCCCTGCTCACTGCAACTAGAGAAAGCCCATGTGCAGCAATGAAGACCCCAAATAGCCTAAAATAAAATTAATAAATTAAAAAAAAATAGATTTAAAAATTGTATTCAATTTATTTAAACTAAAAAAAATTAAAACAGTTCACCCATTTCTCACACTTCCCACCCCTTGCAGCCATCAGTCTGTTCTCTGTATCTATACGCTTTTTATTTCTCTTTTTTAGATTCCACACATAAGAGAGATCATATGGTATTTGTCTTTCTATGCCTGCCTTATTTCACTTAGTGTAATGCCTTCAAGGTCCATCTAAGTTGTCACAAATGGTGAGATTTGATGACAGATTTCAAAAAATCATTACCACAACCTATGTCGAGAAGGTTACCACTTATCTTTTCCTCTAGAGTTTTATGGTTTCAGGTCTTACATTCAAGTCTTTAATCCACTTTGTGTTAATGTTTGCATATTGTGTAAGATAGTGGTCCAGTTTTATGTGTTTGCATGCTGTGGGCCAATTCTTCCCAACACCATTTATTGAGGAGACTGTCCTGTCCTCTTTGTATATTCCTGGCTCCTTTGTCATAAATATATGTGTGAGTTTATTTCTGGGCTCTCTGCTCTGTTCCATTGATCTATATGTCTGTTTTTATGATAATACCATAGTGTTTTGATTACTTTATCTTTGTAATATAGTTTGAAATCAGGGAGTGTGATGTCTCAAGCTTTATTCTTCTTTCTCAAGATTGCTTGGCTATTTGGAGTCTTTCATAGTTCCATACAAATTTTAGGAATGTTTGTTCTACCCTCTGAAAAATACCATTGGAATTTTGATAGGGATTGCATTGAATCTGTAGATTGCTTTTGGGTATTATGGACCTTTTAAAAATATTAATTCTTCCAATCCATGGGCACAGAATATCATTCTATTTCTTTGTGTTTTCTTCAATTTCTTTCATTAATGTCTTGTTATTTTTAATATTCATTTCTTTCACCTCCTTGGCTAAATGTATTCTTAGGTATTTTATTCTTTTTGATGCAATTGTAAATGGGATTGTTTTCTTTATTTCTTTTTCTGACACTTCATTATTAGTGTAAAGAAACACAACAGATTTTTGTGTACTGATTTTATATGCTGAAAATTTAATGGATTTATTAGTTCTAACAGTTTTTTGATGGGGTCTTTAGGATTTTCTATAACTGATATCATGTCATCTGCAAATAGTGATAGTTTTACTTCTTACTTTCTAATTTGTATGCCTTTTGTTTCTTTCTTTTTTTTTTCCCCCTAATTGTTCTGGCTAGAACTTTCAGTAATATGTTGAATAAAAGTGGATAGAGTGGGTTTCCTTGTCATGTTCCTGTTCTTAGAGGAAAAGCTGACACAGTACAATGTCCACTGTAAGCTTGTCATATACGGCTTTTAGTATATTAAGACACGTTCCCTCTATACCCATATTGTTTAGAGTTTTCATCATAAATGGATGTTGAATTTTGTCAAGTTCTTTTCTGCATTTATTGAGATGACCATAAGATTCCTACCTTTTATTTTGTTAATGTGGTTTGTCACACTGACTGATTTGCAGATTTGAACCATCCTTGCTTTTCTGGAATAAATCCCACTCGATCATGGTGTATGATCATTTTAATGTATTGTTGAATTCAGTTTGCTAATATTCTGTTGAGGATTGTTGCACCTATGTTCATCAGGGATATTTACTTTTAACTTCCTTTTCTTGTAATGTCCTTGTCTGGTTTTGGTATCAAGGTAATGGTGGCCTTATAAAATGAGTTCAGAAGTGTTCCCACCTTTTACATTTTTTGGAAGAGTCTGAGAAGGATTGGTGGTAATTAGTACTAATATTTAGTAGAATTCACCAGTGAAACCTTCTGGTCCTGGTCTTTTCTTTGTTGGAAGGTTTTTAATTACATATTCAATCCCCTTATTATTGATCTGTTCAGATTTTCTGTTTCTTCATGATTCAGTCTTGGTAGATTGTATGTTTCTAGGAATTTATCCATTTCTTCTAAGTCGCCCAGTTTGTTGGCATATAATTATTGATAGTAGTCTCTTATGATCCTTTGTCTTTCTGTGGTATTGGCTGTAACATCTCCTCTTTCATTTCTGATTTTTATCAATCTGAGTCCTCTCTCTTTTTTTTCTTGGTGAGCCTAGCTAAAGGTTTGGCAATTTTATCTTTTCAAAGAACCAGATCTTAGTTTCATTGATCTTTTCTATTGCTATTTCATTTATTTCTGTCTATTCTTTATCCTCTTTTCCTTGTACTAACTTGGGTCTTCGATTTTTCTTCTTTTCCTAGTTCTTTGAGATGTAAAGTTAGATTATTTGAGACTTTTCCTGTTTCTTGAGGTAGGCATTTACCTCTATATACTTCCCTCTTAGAACTGCTTTTGCTACATCCCATAAATTTTAACGTGTCATATTTTCATTTCATTTTAAGCATACCAATAGCTTAGTGCCATCTATTACCTTTTTTCCCACCAGAATATTCAGTTAATTTCTTGTATTGTAATACAATACTCTAATGACTTAGAAACATACAAACCAGAATTTCATTGTCTAAAAAAATACCTAAATTATTTGAAGACTAGATAGATCACACGTAAGCTGTTTCTTCAATAAGTGGTCTTAAGTGTAATTGATAAAACTTGGCTGATAGTATATATACATTAATATATATGTTAATATACACACACACACACACACACACTAAATGACTACAGAACCTGCTAGTCTCTAGTGATAAATAGTTTAGTATATCAATAATATGCTAAATACTAAAGAACTGGCTAGTCTCTAACTATGGATAAATATGGGCCTGCTGGTTCCTAGCATATTTAAGTGTTAGGAGGTTCACAAATTCACAAATTAATCTTTTCCCACAGACCTTTAGCTAAGTGATAAGTAACTTATTGGCTCCTTCAATGCCCTTCTACCACTTTTAAGCTTTCAAAGGAGAGCAATTTTCTATTGTTTCTTAACTTCCCACTGAAAAACTTTTCTTCAAGATTTTAGAGGAAAGAAAAAGCAAAAAACATAATTGCCTTCTAAGAATTTTATCCCTTGACTTTGTTTGGTATTACTGGAAATGCTGCCAGAGAAAAGAGTTCTGCCTGCTGCTGGAAGTTTATCATTTAGCATCTTCCCTAATTTGGATGATCTACTATTTGAGACCACATACTTTAAAAAAAAAGAAAACAAAGAAGAAAATATCAGCCTGAAAGCTGTGAGCTGACAAATTATGTCACAGAATTATTGAGTAAAGAGTAAATAAATCAATTTTAATTAAATTCTTACTGAGTTTGAAGAATTACATGCAATTAAGTGTTGGAATTTACTTGAAGTAAGATATGTATTTTTCTATGTAAGTATTTGATATGAAAGGTACACCTTATCATCTGTGATAATGCACATATAATTTTGGAAGATGACATCAAATTTGAGAAAATCTTTTATTTAGCAAGCATGTAGGAGGAAAGCCAGGAGAAGTTTAACTCTATCCTGGTAATGACAAATGCCCTCAATACGAGCTGATCATTTTTATCCTCTGAGTTAAGGCTGCCTTTAGGTAAAACTATATACTTCCTTCCTGAAGGCCAAAGTCATTTAGTTCAATTTTTGACTCCTCGAAGGCTAAAAAACAGTTCCTGACATATATTGCTGGGTTTTGCATTAAAGGAAAATACATTAAAATTTGTCTTGCAGGCTACCCACTCACATCTGTCATAGCCCACTGCCTTCTACCAGGTATGTTCACACATCAAGTCAGTCCTGTTTTTGGAAATCTAAAAAAATGTACTCCGTATATTTTCTACCATTCAAGGTTTTCCACTATAATATCCCCAAGTTTATGTACCCTTTCTCTAGCAAGAAAACTGAAGTCATTAGGCTCAAAGTACTTCTTTCATTTTTGTGCTGTCTCTCTTTCTTCTCTCCTTTTCTGGTATAGATGTGCCTACTTTCTTTCCAAAAGTTTTTCATTTATGCTTTTTGGTGGATCTATCCAGTAGTTCATTTGAGAACATGGTCAGTTTTTCTGAACTAGGGTGAATGGTGGAGTCTAGGGTGGGAACTGGTGGAGTGTGAGAAAATCACATAAACAGGTGTCAAAGGGACCAGCCCAAAGGACCACACTGGGAGAAACTGCATTCCCTTCCCTGGACTACACTATTTTCTCAGTCCTTAAATAGGTCATTATTGAGAATTTTCAGTGTTTTCTTCTCTCTACTGATTCTCTTTCTTTTTCATTAATAGTTATTAAGACATGCATCCCACCTTAGCATAAAAATAAATTTTCCTCACTTCTGTTGCCACCTCTTTCTCTTTTGTTTTATTGAAGTATAGTTGATTTACAATGTTGTGTTAATTTCTGCTGTACAGCAAAATGATTCCATTTTATATATACACACACACACACACACACACACACACACACATTCTTTTTTATATTCTTTTCTATTATGGTTTATCATAGGATACTGAATATAGTTCCCTAAGCAATACAGTAGGAACTTGTTGTTTGTCACCTCTTTCTTAATTCTACTTTTCTCTTAAAACAAAACTCCTCCAGGAGACCTTTCCACTATCTCACACTAATTCTCTTCTTAATTTCTGTATTCTGCTTTTCCACCTCTTCTTGACCAAAAAGTGCATTTTCAGAGTTCACTAATGCCCCGCTCATCACTACATCCAAAAGCATTTCCTACTTTTTTTGTTTTCTTGAAACTTTGGTTGTTGTCTCAGCCTTCTTCTGAGTGTAACTTGACAGTATACTCACTACTTTGGGTTCTGCATTACTTCTTCCTCTGGTCTCTAGTGAGCCCATGTACATGCTTTAACTCCCTCCCCAGGCTCCTCCCAGCCCTTACACTTAGTCTCCCTCAAGAATGAGCCTTTCTTCTGTTTTTCTCTTTTAATATCCTTCTTCTGGAATCCACTGCCTAATGTAGTTTGATTATCACACGAATGATTGGCATTCCCTAACTGACATCTTCTGCTTTCATCTGGCTACAGAGCCCAGAATGGCGCCTCAAGTATTTGTCTGAAATTACCTTTTGGAATTGTCAGCTTCACTTCTCTCTTAACACTTCTAACACTAAACTCATCATCTTCCCTGTGAAATGGCCTGTGTTACTGGGACTCATTCTTCTATTTTTTTTTTCAAAACAACTGATGTATATTTGACTTAAAATATCTTAACTTCAGGTGTAAAACATAGTGATTTGATATTTTTATAGATTATGTACTATACAAAGTGATTATAATATCATTGACTATATTCCCTTTGCTATGCATTACATCCCTATCACTTATTTTTTTTTATAACTGGTAGGTGGGACCTCTTCGTCCCCTTCACCTGTTTCTCCCATCTCTCTTCCACCCTCCCCTCTGGAGACCACTAATTTGTTTTCTGTATCTTTGAATTTGTTTCTGTTTTGTTATTTATGTTCATTTGTTTTGTTTTTTAAATTCAACATATAAGTGAAAACATGCAGCATTTATCTTTCTCTGACTTTGTTTCGTTAGCATGATATTGAAATACTGGATTACAAATTCTTAACCCTCCTTACTTCCTCCTCATACCTGATCAATAAAGAATGACATTCCCTGGATTATTCTTTCACAGTAGTTCCTGCAAAAGTCCCTAGGCAGTAAGTGTTTATAAGCAGTTATAAAGAAAATTCACAGAAATCCAAACAATCCCACACTTTACCAGTTCAGACTTTTCCTCAAGTTTTTCCCTTTCCCTCTTTGCACTTCTGAAACCTTACTACCCAACCTTGAAGGTTCACCTCAGATACCACCAAATTTCCCAGTTCTACTAGGCATAAATAAATACTCTGTCCCACCTAAACTCTTATCACACTTTGTCTATATACTTAATTTTATACCTACCACTCTGCCTTATATGCAAATTACCTACTCAAGTATTGCTCTATTTCCAACCATACCTTGTAAGCTCTTGCAATGCAGTAAACTTGTCACTCAAATTTTCTTCAGTGAGACCTACCACAGTGCTATCCACATAGTAAGTGCTTAAAAACCTGTCTTCAATTAAACTAAATTGAGATGGGATTTGAGTAAGGCCTTGTGGTAGTCGTAAAATATTTAGAGATCTGTGTTCAAATGCACTCTGTCTGAAATTCCTTTCAAATAGCTGAAAGGCTTTAGACATATTGTCCAAGGAGATGGTAGCAAGATAAGAAGGGATCAATCATCTAAAACATAAATATACTGTCTTCCCCCTCCCATCCGCCCCCCTCCAATCTGCAGTGGGGAATCAGAATTACATAAGAGGTTACTACTTTTGTACTTAATTGACTTATCTGGAATTTCCAAAGAATAAAGTATTCTGTTGTAATTGTTATCGTTTTTATTTTTTGGTGTGTGTATTTGCTTTTGATATTGACTTTTTTTTTTTTTTATCTGAGTTGACGGTCAAGGGTGAGACAAAGGTATATCCCATTTCGAATGCTTACTTAGCTAGTTGAGAGGTTCAGGAAAGACTGTGATGCTGATAACGGTAGTTCATGCAAGAACTTTCTAGTGCCTTTGCTTTTCAGAATCATCTCAAGCTTCTAAATATCATCAAACTTTATTTATGAAAATATTTTTCATGTGTATGTGGAAATCTGAAGTTTTCTAGCTATGTGCAATAGCTGGAATTCTAAAAATTTTCATTCTGGGATTTTACGTTTAAAGTTAACATAAACAACGCTGTGCCTTTATGACATTATATTTCAATTTATAATGACAGAGTGACCAATCCAAACTTGAAGATAAATTATATCCAAATAGGTTATATGGCGAGTATATTATATATTTTTTCAACAAATTTTTAAAACTAACACTACATTACTTTGAAAGGACATGTCCTCATCAAGTTGCTTGGTGTGTTCTGAGTCAAAATGTCTTTGGTGGCAATAATCAGAAACCACAGAGTTTCTTACTGGTGCTCATCTTTACTTCTGATTGGTCTAGAATTACAAAGCATCCACCATGCATTAATTTCATCACTTCATTGCCAATCTTGCCGAAAATTCTGATTTAAAATAGTAAATGTGTACAGAGGGAGGGTTGCCAGAGAAAATGGAGACAAGGAAGTGACAGTGAGGGAGAATGAGGCATAAATCCTTTTGGATAATCCTAATTTAATTGGACTGGTTTATATTATCTACTAATCAAATTGATAATGGACAAAAATAAAACCACAGCTATTAAACTCTCCACTAAAAACAACTGACTGACTTGGTTGTATTTTCCTAGTTACCGAAATGAAACTGTTGTCCGTGCAATCTTAATGACAGCACAGGTCATGTCAGCTTGGTAAAACACTTGGGAGACGCTCACATTTCACAATGATCTTTCACATACAGTATCGCACAGTAAACTCTCTCTTAGCCATATTTTTTAGTGGCAAGTAAAACATGTGAGCAGCAAAGATTAAAATGTTCCACCCACTTAATTTTTTATTTAGCATGCTTACAGTCAGGTAAGCATAGGCTGCTAAGAGAGAAATGATTTTTACACTTCTTTTTGTATTTTACAAAATACCCTAGGAGGAGAGACAATTTTCTTAGTGTAAAAGTCAGCCTTTATTCTGTCAGACAAAGTAATTATGGAAGCAAAACAAATCCACATTGTCTAATTAGGTCATTAAAAAGCATAAATGCGTCATGGAAGCTTTTCTCCTTGCCTAAGACATAAAGTAAGACAATGAGAACAGTCTGGTAATATAGAAAGTTTTATAATTTGTTTCTTTTCCAAAATAATACATCCTTTCATCTATTTCCCTAAGATGAACACAGTTCATTTAGAGACAAAACTCTGTAATTAGTTCAGGGTTTACTTTCATTATATTTCAAAATATTTAACCAAAACCAGGAAGGTAGAGAAAAGAAGAAAATACATAGAAAAATTTTCAAAGGAAGGGAATAAAATCAAGAGAGTAGGTTGCTGATCAAACTGTATTCTGCAGAGACAAGATGAATATAAAATCTACATTCATATAAACACAACCAGTCTGGGATACCAGAAAGCTCCTCGGAGAAATATACTGGCATCTGCCTTTGGGATTTGAAACCTGACTTTAATTACAGCTAACTTAAATAAAAACAAATGGTATGATTCTTTTGTCTCTTCCTCTCTCTCATTATTATTATTTCATGAGTTTTAGAAAACTCATGGCTCAAAGTGTTAAGAAACAAAATGCAAAAATGGAAAGGAAAAGAAACTTACCTGCGATCCTCTTGGCCCTCGTTTGTGGTCCCACTCTGAATGCCCCATGAGCTGTAAGATAATATAATAATGACAATAAATTAAATGATGCCTATTTTACATGGCAACTATTTCTACTCTTTCTTTTAAAGAATAATGAGGCTTTTGAAATCTATGTTTTAATAGTAGGGTATTATATTGACCTCATGAGTAAATGAACATACCTGAAGTAATACACTTCTCGTTTGATAGCTAATAGTTCAACTACTAGTTGTTTTGAAGATATTTTAATATCACTGTGTGACAAAATGAATCTGGTAATGTACAGCTTTATGGTTGTCAGGAACATTCTAGATCAATGTTAAACCACATTAAGCTTTATTTTCATACTATTAAGCTTTTTGTTTATTAAGAAAATATGCTACAGAAATCTACTAGTGTAGCTTAGTCTACTGTCAAGAATGACAAGAACCAGAAGGCCAAAATATTTCAATCATTTAAAATTCTGTTTCTATAATATCACAAAAATATGAGAGTTTGAAGGAGCAAAATTATTTAATGTGAAATATGCCCCCAAAGTCAAAAAATGTAAATTTCATAAAAACAGAGACTACAAAACATTATTAAGTTATTCCCATAGTTGTAATAGTCCTGAGCTACTTTGCTTCAAAGCATAATATTTATTTATTGAAAGTAACATTTAACTTGAAGAGCATTAAGAAAATGCAAGATACCAACTGAGAGGAATAAAATTCCATTTCTCTGTCCAGTATACTCACTAGTCATGTGTACCAATGGAAAAACTCCTTACCACTAAGAAGCTAGCATGCTAACAAGACATACTATAGAACATACTTCTATACATTAATTTTTCTGTACAATAGCAGTGACTCTTCAGTAGTTATAACAAAAAACAAAGAAACTGATCACAATAGCAACAAAAAAGTAATATACTTTTTTTTTTCTGCGCTACTCGGGCCTCTCACTGTTGTGGCTCCTCCCGTTGCAGAGCACAGGCTCCAGATGCGCAGGCTCAGTGGCCATGGCTCATGGGCCTAGCCACTCCGCGGCATGTGGGATCTTCCCGGACTGGGTCACGAACCCGTGTCCCCTGCATCGGCAGGCGGACTCTCAACCACTGCTCCACCAGGGAAGCCCAAAAAGTAATATACTTTCGAACACTATCAATAAATGTTTGATAACCATACACAGGAAATGGTAAAACTTTACGGATAAACATACAATTCTCCTGGTTAAGAAGAGTGAATTCAATAAAATTACTGTGTTCATTTTTACCCAAATAAATTTATACGTTTAACTCAATTTCAATCAAAAGCTGTTTGTATTTTTAAGAAAAAAATTGAAAAACAAAAGCACTTAAATTTCATCTAAGAGAATGAACTTCTAAGAATCAAAATATCAGAAGAGATGGAAAATGCCCTAGTGGTTACTGAAGTGTATTATAAAATTTAATTCAAATTATAGGATAACGATTTAAGACTCAAAATACAAATAAATGAAATGTGGTGGACAGTTATGAAATAAATTCAAGTACAGGTAGTAACAAAACATAAAATATAAAATATAAAAATCAATGGGTATTTGATGAATTATTCAACAAATGAAAAAAGAAAGAAAAAATTGGAGCTGAACCTTACATACATAACTTCTATATAGATAAAAACAGTTAAATTTTTAAAAGATCAAACTATAAATATAAAATAGAATAAAATCAAGACAAATACTTAAACTACTTTGGAATATATAAAGATTTCCCAAATTTAAAAAAAATAATAATAATACACAGAGGAGAGAGAAGGTGGCGGAAGAGAAAAACGTGGAGATCACCTTCCTCCCCACAGATACATCAGAACTACATCTACACGTGGAACTGCTCCTATAGAACACCCACTGAACGCTGACAGAAGACCTCAGACCTCCCAAAAGGCAAGAAACTCCCCACGTAGCTGGGTAGGGCAAAAGAAAAAAGAATAAACAGAGACAATAGGGACGGGACCTGCACCAGTGGGAGGGAGCCGTGAAGGAGGAAAGGTTCCCACACACTAGAAGCCCCTTCGCGGTCGGAGACTGCGGGTGGCGGATGGGGAAGCTTTGGAGCCACAGAAGAGAGCGCAGCAACGGGGTGCGGAGGGCAAAGCGGAGAGATTCCCGCAGAGGATCGGTGCCAACCGGCACTCACCAGCCCGAGAGGCTTGTCTGCTCACACGCCGGGGCAGGCGGGGGCTGAGAGCTGAGGCTCGGGCTTCGGTCGGAAGCCGAGAGAGGACTGGGGTTGGCGGCGTGAACACAGCCTGAAGGGGCTAGTGCGCCACGGCTGGGCGGGAGGGAGTCTGGGAAAAAGTCTGGAGCTGCCGAAGAGGCAAGAGACCTTTTCTTGCCTGTTTGCTTCCTGGTGCGCGAGGAGAAGGGATTCGGAGCGCTGCTTAAAGGAGATCCAGAGACGGGCGCGAGCCGCGGCTATCAACGCGGACCCCAGAGACGGGCATGAGACGCTAAGGCTGCTGCTTGCTGCCGCCAACAAGAAGCCTGTGTGCGAGCACAGGTCACTCTCCACACCTCCCCTCCCGGGAGCCTGTGCAGCCCGCCACTGCCAGGGTCCCGTGATCCAGGGACAACTTCCCCGGGAGAACACACAGCGCGCCTCAGGCTGATGCAACCTCAAGCCTGCATCTGCTGCTGCAGGCTCGCTCGGCATCCGTATCCCTCCCTCCCCCTGGCCTGAGTGCTCCAGAGCCCCCGAATCAGCGGCTCCTTTAACCCCGTCCTGTCTGAGTGAAGAACAGACACCCTCGGCGACCTACACGCAGAGGCGGGTCCAAGTCCAAAGCTGAACCCCAGGAGCTGTGCGAATGAAGAGGAGAGGGGAAGGTCTCTCCCAGCAGCCTCAGAAGCAGCGGATTAAAGCTCCACAATCAACTTGAAGTGCCCTGCATATGTGGAATACCTGAATAGACAACGAATCACCCCAAGTTGAGGAGGTGGACTTTGGGAGCAAGATATATTATTTTTTTCCCCTTTTTCTCTTTTTGTGGGTGTGTATGTGTGTGCTTCTGTATGAGATTTTGTCTGCATAGTTTTGCTTTCACCACTTGTCCTGGGGTTCTGACCGTCGTGTTTTTTTTTTAAAATTATTTTTTAAATTTTTCTTCTTAATAATTATTTTTTATTTTAATAACTATTTTATCCTACTTTATTTTAACTTCTTTCTTTCTTTCTTTCTTTCTTCCTTTCTTCCTTCCTTTCTTCCTTCCTTCCTTTCTTTCCTTTCTATTTTTTATCCCTTTTATTCTGAGCTGTGTGGATTATAGGCTCTTGGTGCTCCAGCCAGGAGTCAGGGCTGTGTCTCTGAGGTGGGAGAACCAAATTCAGGACACCGGTCCACAAGAGACCTCCCAGCTCCATGTAATATCAAACAGCAAAAATCTCCCAGAGATCTCCATCTGAACACCAAGACCCAGCTTCACTCAATGACCAGCAAGCTACAGTGCTGGACACCCTATGCCCAACAACTAGCAAGACAGGACCACAGCCCCATTCATTAGCAGAGAGGCTGCCTAAAATCATAATAAGGCTACAGACACCCCAAAACACACCACCAGACGTGGACCTGCCCACCAAAAAGACAAGATCCAGGCTCATCCACCAGAACACAGGCACTAGTCTCCTCAACCAGGAAACCTACTCAACCCACTGAACCAACCTTAGCCACTGGGGGACAGAGACCAAAAACAATGGGAACTACGAACATGCAGCCTGCAAAAAGGAGACCCCAAGCACAGTAAGATAAGCAAAACGAAAAGACAGAAAAACACACGGCAGATGAAGGAGCAAGATAAAAACACACCAGACCTAACAAATGAAGAGGAAATAGGCAGTCTACCTGAAAAAGAATTCAGAATAATGATAGTAAAGATGATCCAAAATCTTGGAAATAGAATAGACAAAATGCAAGAAACATTTAACAAGGACTTAGAAGAAATAAAGAGGAAGCAAGCAAAGATGAGCAACACAATAAATGAAATTAAAAATACTCTAGGTGGGATCAATAGCAGAATAACTGAGGCAGAAGAACGGATAAGTGACCTGGAAGATAAAATAGTGGAAACAACTACTGCAGAGCAGAATGAAGAAAAAAGAATGAAGAGAACTGAGGACAGTCTCAGAGACCTCTGGGACAACATTAAACGCACCAACATTCGAATTATAGGGATCCCAGAAGAAGAAGAGAAAAAGAAAGGGACTGAGAAAATATTTGAAGAGATTATAGTTGAAAACGTCCCTAATATAGGAAAGGAAATAGTCAATCAAGTCCAGGAAGCACAGAGAGTCCCATACAGGATAAACCCAAGGATAAACACACCAAGACACAAAATAATCAAACTGTCAAAAATTAAATACAAAGAAAATATATTAAAAGCAGCAAGGGAAAAACAACAAATAACACACAAGGGAATCCCCATAAGGTTAACAGCTGATCTTTCAGCAGAAACTCTGCAAGCCAGAAGGGAGTGGCAGGACATATTTAAAGTGATGAAGGAGAAAAACCTAAAACACAGATTACTCTACCCAGCAAGGATCTCATTCATATTTGATGGAGAAATTAAAACCTTTACAGACAAGCAAAAGCTGAGAGAGTTCAGCACCACCAAACCAGCTTTACAACAAATGCTAAAGGAACGTCTCCAGGCAAGAAACACTAGAGAAGGAAAAGACCTATAAGAACAAACTCAAAACAATTAAGTAAATGGTAATAGGAACATTCATATCGATAATTACCTTAAATGTAAATAGATTAAATGCTCCCACCAAAAGACACAGACTGGCTGAATGGATACTAAAACAAGACCATGTATATGCTGCCTACAAGAGACCCACTTCAGACCTAGGGACACATACAGACTGAAAGTGAGGGGATGGAAAAAGATATTCCATGCAAATGCAAATCAGAAGAAAGCTGGAGTAGCAATTCTCATATCAGAAAAAATAGACTTTAAAATAAAGACAATTACAAGAGACAAAGAAGGACACTACATACTGATCAAGGGATCGATCCATGAAGAAGATATAACAATTGTAAATATTTATGCACCCAACATAGGAGCACCTCAATACATAAGGCAAATATTAACAGCCATAAAAGGGGAAATCGGCAGTAACACAACCAAAGTAGGGGGCTTTAACACCCCACTTTCACTAATAGATCATCCAAAATGAAAATAAATAAGGAAACACAAGCTTTAAATGATACATTAAACAAGATGGACTTAATTGATATTTATAGGACATTCCATCCAAAAACAACAGAATACACATTTTTCTCAAGTGCTCATGGAACATTCTCCAGGATAGATCATATCTTGGGTCACAAATCAAGCCTTGGTAAATTTAAGAAAACTGAAGTCATATCAAGTATATTTTCCGACCACAACGCCATGAGAGTAGATATCAATTACAGAAAAAGTTCTGTAAAAACTACAAACACATGGAGGCTAAACAATACACTACTTAATAACGAAGTGATCACTGAAGAAATCAAAGAGGAAATAAAAAAATACTTAGAAACAAATGACAATGGAGACACAATGACCCAAAACCTATGGGATGCAGCAAAAACAGTTCTAAGAGGGAAGGTTATAAAAATACAATCGTACCTTAAGAAACAGGAAACATCTCGAATAAACAACCTAACTTTGCACCTAAAGCACTTAGAGAAAGAGGAAGAACAACAACCCAAATTTAGCAGAAGGAAAGAAATAATAAAGATCAGATGAGAAATAAATGAAACAGATATGAAGGAAATGACAGCAAAGATCAATAAAACTAAAAGCTGGTTCTTTGAGAGGATAAACAAAATTGATAAACTATTAGCCAGACTCATCAAGAAAAAAAGGAAGAAGACTCAAATCAATAGAATTAGAAATGAAAAAGGAAATATAACAACAGACACTGCAGAAATACAAAAGATTATGAGAGATTACTACAAGCAACTGTACGCCAATAAAATGGACAACCTGGAAGAAATGGACAAATTCTTAGAAATGCACAACCTGACGAGACTAAACCAGGAAGAAATAGAAAATATGAACAGACCAATCACAAGCACTGAAATTGAAAGTGTGATTTAAAATCTTCCAACAAACAAAAGCCCAGGACCAGATAGCTTCACAGGCAAATTCTATCAAACCTTTAGAGGAGAGCTAACACCTATCCTTCTCAAACTCTTCCAAAAGATAGCAGAGGGAGGAACACTCCCAAACTCATTCTGTGAGGCCACCATCACCCTGATACCAAAATCAGACAAAGATGTCACAAAGAAAGAAAACTACAGGTCAATATCACTGATGAACATAGAGGCAAAAATCCTCAACAAGAATACTAGCAAACAAAATCTGACAGCACATTAAAAGGATCATACACCATGATCAAGTGGGGTTTATCCCAGGAATGCAAGGATTCTTCAGTATACACAAATCAATCAATGTGATAAAGCATGTTAACAAATTGAAGGAGAAAAACCATATGATCATCTCAATAGATGCAGAAAAAGATTTTGACAAAATTCAACACCGATTTATGATAAAAACCCTACAGAAAGCAGACATAGAGGGAACTTTCCTCAACATAATAAAGGCCATATATGACAAACCCATAGCCAACATCGTCCTCAATGGTGAAAAACTGAAACCATTTCCACTAAGATCAGGAACAAGACAAGGTTGCCCACTCTCAGCACTATTATTCAACATAGTTTTGGAAGTTATAGCTACAGCAATCAGAGAAGAAATAAAAGGAATCCAAATTGGAAAAGAAAAAGTAAAGTTGTCACTGTTTGCAGATGACATGATACTATACATCGTGAATCCTAAGGATGCTACCAGAAAACTACTCGAGCTAATCAATGAATTTGGTAAAGTAGCAGGATACAAAATTAATGCACAGAAATCTCTGGCATTCTTATACACTAATGATGAAAAATTTGAGAGTGAAATTAAGAAAACACTCCCATTTACCATTGCAACAAAAAGAATAAAATACCTAGGAATAAACCTACCTAAGGAGATAAAAGACCTGTATGCAGAAAACTATAAGATACTGATGAAAGAAGTTAAAGATGATACCAACAGATGGAGAGATATACCATGTTCTTGGATTGGAAGAATCAACATTGTGAAAATGACTCTACTACCCAAAGCAATCTACAGATTCAATGCAATCCCTATCAAACTACCAATGGCATTTTTTACAGAACTAGAACAAAAAATTTCACAGTTTGTATGGAAACACAGAAGACCCCAAATAGCCAAAGCAATCTTGAGAATGAAAAACAAAACTGGAGGAATCAGGCTCCATGACTTCAGACTATAAAAAAAGCAACAGTCATCAAGACAGTATGTTACTGGCACAAAAACAGAAATATAGATCAATGGAACAGGACAGAAAGCCCAGAGATAAACCCACACACATATGGTCACCTTATCTTTGATAAAGGAGGCAAGAATATACAGTGGAGAAAAGACAGCCTCTTCAATAAGTGGTGCTGGGAAAACTGGATAGCTACATGGAAAAGAATGAAATTAGAACACTCCCCACTCCCTAAGACTATACACAAAAATAAACTCAAAATGGGTTACAGACCTAAATGTAAGGCCAGACACTATGAAACTCTTAGAGGAAAACATAGGCAGAACACTCTATGACATAAATCACAGCAAGATCCTTTTTGACCCACTTCCTAGAGAAATGGAAATAAAAACAAAAACAAACAAATAGGATCTAATGAAACTTAAAAGCTTTTGCACAGCAAAGGAAGCCGTAAACAAGACGAAAAGACAACCCTGAGAATGGGAGAAAATAGCTGCAAATGAAGCAACTGACAAAGGATTAATCTCCAAAATTTACAAACAGCTCACACAGCTCAATATCAAAAAACAAACAACCCTATCCAAAAATGATGAAGTGAGAGAGTGGCATGGACATATACACACTACCAAATGTAGGGTGGGTAGCTAGTGGGAAGCAGCCACATGGCACAGGGAGATCAGCTAGGTGGCTTGTGACCACCTAGAGGGGTGGGACATGGAGGGTGGGAGGGAGGGAGGCACAAGAGGGAAGAGATATGGGAACATATGTATATGTATAACTGATTCACTTTGTTGTAAAGCAGAAACTAACATACCATTGTAAAGCAATTATACTCCAATAAAGATGTTAAAAAAAATTTACCTTCAGAGCCTTTTAAAAAATTACATGAGAAATGCTCATGGTATAATTAGTGAAAAATACAACTACATCATTTTAAATTACTCATTTTTAATAAGACAGTCGATTATTGCAAGCCTTAGAAGTATTACAATGAGTTGATTATAGTTTGGCTCGCACGCAATTTTGGGTAAATTAGCCCAGATAATCATCACATAAAATTGAATGCTTAGTGGATATTTCTTTAATGCTTTAATTTTTTTAATTTGTAGATTTATTGGCAATACATCTGCTAGTAAATATTCATTAATACTAATTTAAAGTTAATTATAATAAGATTAAATACTAATCAACCAATGAAATAGTCTGATTCAGAAACATATAAATTAAGGATATTTAAGTAATTATTCACTACAACTATCAAAACAATTCTTGACAATTTCAACCATTGTCCTATTGAGACTTTGGGAATATCTTTCATTAATAACAGGGAGGTGAGATGCTTGCGTTGGCAACTCTAAAGAGATAATAAACTTGAGTACTAGACTGATAAATAAAAATGATTTTTAAGCAGAAGGCTTACCTTCTCCTCTCTCTATTTTATCTAAATCTTTTCGAGAAAATAGGTTATAAAAGGGTGTTATGACTATTACCCTCTTGCTAGTGAATTTAAACGAACAGGGTAACTTGGTAAATTCTACCATGCATGAGTATCACAATTAAAAGAGGTTAATACATCAGAAACATGAATTGTCATCCACCTATATGAATTTAAGGGGGACTATCTGATGATGACAGATACTAAGTCAAGAACATAACATTTCTCCAAGATCAGAACTAAGATAAGAAAAACACAGGATTCACTGCCCTCTGCCATTAACTATCTTAAAGACAATTTTTAGTCAAAGAACAAAAACATTAAAAATGCAGACTCATTTGGGTCATCACTTACTACAGGAGAAGATAATTTGGTAATTTACAAACCAGAACTTATAAACCTCCGAAAGTTTCACTCTCCAACCTTTTATTTTAAACTTTAAAATAGTAAATTTGCCAAATGTGTTACGTATCAGAGAGAGCTATTTCCTTGCAGTATACAACAGACTAATGAGAGAGATTTAGGCTAAGGGAATTCTATTCCACTGTATCATTATATATTTATATTATCTATTTAATACCATTATTATAATATATTTGAAAGTCTGAGTTGACAAAGCATGTGGTAATATTTCAAAATGTATTTTAAAATGATACTGCTGCTACTTTTTTCTAGGTAATAAAAAGTTACATAAATATACATGTTCTGGGAAATATCCAAAAAATAAAAAAGCTCTGAAATGATGAATAAGATACTGGAATGTTCTCTATTCCATAAGAATAAAGGCAAAGGAAATCAACAAAGATTGTATTCCCTTTGGACTTGAGGAAATCACACAAGAGCTTTATCATTAAAAAAGTATCTATCGATACTTTTCATTAAAAATAGCTGAGCCAAAATTTAACATTACTTCAGTGTTGACTATACGGGGTTTGTTACAGTATTTTCTCGCATTTGTTTTTTTAAATGCAGAGAAAGGCAGGGAGGGCTGGATAGGGTGTCAGGACTCTACTTCTTCCCATGATTTTTGCATACCTGGCACAGAAAGGAGAGTGAGTATCAGCTTCATATTAGTACATGACAGCATTTGAATTTTTACCCTATTTACACACACAGAATTTATTTTACTGTCATAAGAGCACTGTCCTCAGATCATGGATCCAGGACTAAAATAAGCATCATGTTTTCAGTAGCCTTTTAAAAAAACTATCCATAGTATGATAAACTGCCTGACTTATTTAATATTACAGATTATTTAAATTAAAATGAAGCATTTAGCTGCTGGTAAGTATTCCTATTAAAGCAGAACCATAGAGCTAAATGTTTTAGAAGTACAGAGATACCTCCCTAGCCCTACTCTCTTAACTAACGATTAGGACAAATGAAAAAAATTGGTCAATTATAATAAATAGTAAAGAGGAGAACTTGCATAATAAGTCAATGAATTACAGAATTAAGTGCAAACTGATGTTGATGTTATATCAGTGAGAAAGTTGAAACATCCTTTGAGTCCACAGGTAGGATTAGTGTTAAGTTGCAGATGTCCATTGACATATCATGGGATTAGATAAAAGACAGAAACGGGGGCTTCCCTGGTGGCGCAGTGGTTGAGAATCCGCCTGCCGATGCAGGAGACACGGGTTCGTGCCCTGGTCCGGGAAGATCCCACATGCCGCGGAGCACCTAAGCCCGTGAGCCATGGCCGCTAGGCCTGCGCGTCCGGAGCCTGTGCTCCGCAACGGGAGAGGCCACAACAGTGAGAGGCCCGCGTACCGCAAAAAAAAAAAAAAAAAAAAAAAAGACAGAAACGGGTCATGGACAATGAGGAACAGAAGTAGAATTTGTGGAATCATTTTTTTCTTTTTGCAAGTGAAGTCATTTCAATGCACCACACTTTCAAGATAAGTGAAGAGCAGCATGATACCTAGGCCATTCTGTGAAAAGAGACTAAAAGTTTATTAACATGATATGATACTCTTTTTGGAGGAGGAATGCTTCTGATTTTATGATCAATTGAAATGTAAAACAGAGAAAGAGAGAAATTGAAACTAAAAAATGAATAATAAATAGGAAATTCAAATATATTCTGGTTGATAAAGAGTATATGGCTTAATTCAGGAAGAAAAAAATGTTTGTCTCTCACATTCTATAAAAAATACCTTCTTGGCTATTTAACTATGATTACCCCTATGGGTAATAACACTTTAATAAACATCTCACCAGAAGGTTTGAGGATATATAGGTCACCAAGGTTATGCCTACACACGGCAAAGAGAAGGAATTCTCAGTAAAACTGTCTATCTTTCCTTCTTTCTCAGCTCCCATTAATCAGGATGGACAAAATGAAGATGCTTAAATTTGTTCCTAGGAAATAAAATATACTTCCTTTCAGAGAAACACAATTTGCTATGTAAAGCATTTTGAAAATCCTAACTTCCTTGACACTAATTCATTTTCATCCTTATGGAATAAATTCTTCTCTCTTTTATTTTTAATAATAAATTTCTACATCACAGCCTTCAGCTAACAGTATGTTACACAGTACTTAGTTCCAAGGAAAACAAAACTGCTGCCAAACACCGAATTTAAAAAGTTCACAGGAGAAACAAATGAGAAGTTAGCATGGAAACAAAATGGTTCTGTCCAAGCAGAGATATTTTTAATAATTGCATGAGAAATGCAGAGAGTTGAAAGTGTGTTTCTGTAGGTAAAATAGTTCCCTTTCTTGTTTATATTTTTCCCTGTGCTATGTTCTATTATTTTTTGTTTGTTTGTTAATATAAACATGAATACCTTTTTAGGGACTTTTTGGGCAAAAAAAAACCTCACCAGACCTATTACTGAAGGGATGCAAGCTTCAGTAAACCACAACTAGATGCAAAATTTTAAAAAGAAAATACTTTGCATGTATTTAAAGAGGCAAGTGGTTTTAGATATGAAAAAAAATATAATGATGGAGAGTAACAGTCACACTGTTATCCTCAAGTTATTCTCAAGTAAACTATTCTTCTACTTCATTTGTTGAAAACCTACAGAATGGGAGAAAATATTTGCAAACAATAC
This sequence comes from Kogia breviceps, assembly GCF_026419965.1. NCBI lineage: Eukaryota > Metazoa > Chordata > Mammalia > Artiodactyla > Physeteridae > Kogia > Kogia breviceps. The sequence goes on along the minus strand of NC_081321.1, from coordinate 15,541,198 downwards.
AACTGACAAGGGATTAATGTCTAACATATACGAACAGATCATGCAGCTCAAAATCAAGAAAACAACCTAATCAAAAAATGGGCAGAAGATCTAAACAGACATTTCTCCAAAGAAGACATACAGATGGTCAACAGGCACATGAAAAGATGCTCAACATCTCTAATCATTAGAGAAATGAAAGTTAAAACTCCAATGAGGTATCACCTCACACCGGTCAGAATGGCCATCATCAAAATGTCTACAAACAATAAATGCTTGAGAGGCTGTGGAGAAAAGGGCACCCTCCTACACTGTTGGTGGGAATGTAAATTGGTGGTGCCACTGTGGAGAACAGTATGGAGGTTCCTTAAAAAACTAAAATAGAGCTATCATATGACCCAGCAATCCTAGTCCTGGGATATATGACCCAGCAATCCTAGTCCTGGGCATATATCCAGATAAAACCATAATGTGAAAAGATACATGCACCCCAATGTTCATTGCAGCACTATTTACAATAGCCAAGACATGGAAGCAACCTAAATGTCCATGACAGACGAATGGATAAAGAAGACGTGGTGTATATATACAGTGGAATACTATTCAGCCATTAAAAAGAATGAAATAATGCTCTTTCCAGCAACATGGATGAGATTATCATACTAGGTGAAGTCAGACAGAGAAAGACAAATATATTACATCACTTATTTGTGGAACTTAAAAAAATGATACAAATGAACTTATTTATAAAACAGAAATAGACTCACAGACATAGAAAACAAACTTATGGTTACCAAAGGGAAAAGTGGGAGGAGGGATAAATTAGGAGTCGGGGGTTAACAGACACACACTACTATATAGAAAATAGATAAACAACAAGTACCTACTGTATAGCACAGGGAACCATACTCAATACTTTGTAATAACCTATACAGGAAAAGAATCTGAAAAAGAAAAAATATATATATTCATATATATATGAATATATATGAATCACTTTGCTGTACACCTGAAACTAATAGATTTTAAATCAACTATACTTCAATAAAAAATAAATTACAAAAATAAAATTACTATATTTTTGAAAACATAAAAATAATATATATACACTATAATTTATATATTATATATATGAATATATACTCTACAGTACCTACATGGAAGTATAACATAAAACCCTCTTTTTATGTAATCATTTATTCATTAAACAAATATTTATTTTATGCCTATTATATGCAAGGAACTCTTCTAGACATAACCTATATACTAGTGAATAGACCAAGATGCATCTCTATTCTCCTGGCTCTTAAAATTCTAATGAAAGGAGATAGAACATACACAAATAAACATATACCAGGTGGTGATAAAGCTATAAAGATGCCTAGAGTAGCGTAAAGGATAGAGAATGAGAGGCAAATGATGGGTCAGGGCTGGGAACAGAGCTAATTTTATTTAAGTAGATCAGGGAAGTCCTTTCTGAAAAAGTGACATTTATCAGAGACCTGTCTAAAGCGGGAGAGCCAGACACACAGGTATCTGGGGGATGGGCACGGGAGACAGAAGACACAGAGGTGCAAAGGCCCTGAGATGGGAGTACAAGTGGTACACTTGAGAAGCAGCAGAGCATCCTTCACCTAAAATTTTAAAACAGTTGGCTCTTTTAAATCTATATTTGGTATTTACTCCCTTCCTCTGGTATGAAATTGTCCAAAAAAGTTAGTCATTAACTCCACTAATTAAAAATAACAAAGTACATTCTCTAGAGAAATACCTGTAGACCAGGGATTCTCCCTTCCCGAATCTCTTATTCAGTTTTATTCAATACAACAAGAATTTGTGAAGCATATACGATATGCCACAAAGGCACCCTTGTATTAGTCATAGTACAATTTTGTTGTCTCTTTACACATGGGTTTTGTTTTTCAAGAGTCATAAAATGCATAAGGGCAGGGGCTGCCTTTTAATTGCAGTTACTATGAGAAGCCTGGGACTTTCAATTTCATAAGCAAATTAAAGCTCTTCTTTACCCTTGGCATGTTCCCTTTGGATTCTTCCCTTGGCATACTCTTCATAATCTCCTTAGTACTTTTGTTTTCTCTCTCTAGGATTCTATGTAGGAAGATGGGCCTGGACTGCCCGCTCTCCTACTTGCAGGGCCCACTAGACGGCAGTCCCCTGGCCTGGGATGATCTGTGATGGACAGTGTAGACCAGTGCAGCTCCCATCTAGTCCTTTTAGGGGAACTGCTCTTAATCCTTGGTATTTCTTTCCTTCGCCTCTTGTTATCAATGGGGGTCAAGGCTATATTGTGCTCTGCAGAAAAGGGAACTGAAAATCTGGAAATTTAATTATAAAGGAGAGTAGATCTTTTTCAACACCATCTCTATTGGGCCTTTTGAGGCCCCAAACCCCAGCAAAGAACCCTGGAGGGCTGGGTGACAATGTGTGGGAGCCTCAGGGATTTTCCTAACAACTTTGGCCTATAGTCCAAATCAAACACAGACTTCCTGGGAGACTCCATCAGCCTCCTTTGCGAAAGCCAGATACCATCAGCAGCCTCAGTTCTCACCCAGAGCCTAGCTTCACTACCACCACTTCATCACATCCCCCCACATGCTAAATCAATTCCACCCCACAAGGCACGTTAATGAAGAGCCAAGGGGAGACCAGACATGATTACACCACACAGAATACTGCAAAAAGCCACTCAAATATCCATCAGGTATCTCAGAGGGTGTCACAAAGCATTTTTATTTTTTTTATAGCTGTTACTACCTCTTGCCCTTTACTCCTGGTGGGGGTGGGGGGTGGGGTGGGCGGCAGGCACGGGGAGGGAAATGAGTCTTTTTCAGGTTAAAAGTCTCAACCTTTCATGCCTCAAGGATCCTCCCCCAGAGCTAAATCTCGTTTTTTATCATTCCCCAAATAATTTAGCTTTCTCCTATTCTCCCCATCTTGAATCTTCATACAAATTAGCAGGAGAAAAAGGATTCTTTAGAACTGACCCTCCTTAGAAAGCACTGAGAGCCTGAAAACAGTAAAAAGCACTACATAGGACTGAAATCAAGGGATATTTTTTCCTTTCACAGTTGGTGATAACTACCTAAATTCCATTCACTTGGCAGAGAATAAATCCCTGATCCTAACTCAGCGTTCCAACCCAGCAGCCAGTATAAATTTCATAAACACAGGGGAATGAGAAAACTTCAAACAGAAAGAAATTCAAATATTCTGGAGTTTGAAATCCCAGCCTCTCTACTGTTAAGTCCTGTATCTTTTTCTGATAATGACAATAATGATGTTGCCACACTTTGGTTTAGAATGTTCCCGTAATTCTATTTCTGTCCCTGTCATCACAATAACAATCACTACCCTAAACCTATATGCGGCTATTGATGCTACAAAGCTTCCATTATTTTTACTCAATAGATCTTGACTATCTTGATCACATGGAATTTTTGTAGTTTTTATTGCTAATTTGTATTTGGGGTACTATGCTACTAATAATGTAATCACAACAGTATTGTGCTTAAGCACTGTTCCCCTATTAGATATTTTGTAAAGAAATGACAATACAGTAAAACAAACTTGTGAAATTCTGCATAATATAATTAGTACTTGGATAGTCCCAATTCATATTAGTGTTATTAAAGTTTGGTGAAGTATTAAACAAAGGAACTCCATTTAACTAACATTTTCAACACATTTGAACAGAACACTTTTGTTTCGAAAGAGATTAACAGCTTTCCATGGAACACGTTCTGAGGATTTTTTTTTTTTTTTTTTTACAGTTTTCTAAATGTTTTTCTTATACATTTTTTTCATTATCAAAGAATAGAGGCATATAATTCTTACTTTATAAACATGGAAATGAGTAAAGAGAACTGAACTTGAAACAAAGCCACTAGCCAGTGGTTAAACATGGATTAAAATTCAATTCTGCTGACTACAAATCATATACTTTTTCTACTGTACAACCTTTAACAATAAATAACTATTGAGTTCAAACCGAGTATCAGGTCTTGGCCAACTAAGTATATCGGTAAGGAAAAAGAAAAAGACATGGGATTTGTCTTCATGGAACTCATGGTGATAGTTAATGTGATAGACTTATTTCTCCAAAATCCATTTTCCACTCCTAGTCTCCAGCTCCTTTAAAAATTGCAGAATATGAGAAAAATTTAATTTCTTGGAAAATCCTATGTAAATACTATAAATTAATCATATTTTTCAATGTTGGCTATGGAATTACCTCAAAATATATAGTAAATTATGTCAGTGTTTAAGTTATGCCAAATTCTCTATTAGCATATCTTAGTAGTACCTATTATTCATTCCTGCATTCACTCACTCACTCTTTCATTCATATATCCTTTCAACAAATATTTATTGGGTACCCACAATATCTAGCCCAGTGTTCTATGTAAACATAGCAAGTGTTGCTATTCCCAGCCCTGAGGCACCACAGGATCTTGAAGTACCTTCTGAATCATTAATAAACTCTAGCACAGTAGTCAAGCATGTGGGTTCTAGAGGCTGGATTTGTTGGTTCAAATCCCACATCTGACATGATATTCAATCTTAGTAGATACATAATCTTGGACAATTAATGTTTCTGTGCTTCACTTTCTGTATTTCTAGCATTTAGATAATAATGACATCTAACTCTAAATGAGTTATTACATAAAGAAGGCTTAGTATAGTATCTGGTACACAGTAAGTACACATTAAATCTTAGCTATTCTTTTTATCATTTTTAATAATTACATAATTTTATTTAGGTGTTAATATATTCTAATTCTTTAAGAAAAGTATAATTCAAATGACATATATGTGATTACTTTTTATTAAGCTAGAGTGGGGAAAACCCATTCCCTGACCATGGCAACATCCAATTTACAAAATTTGATCAAATTTATAAGTAAAACAAACTTCATGCGTCATTTCTCAGAGTAATTTGTAACACATGTAACGTGTCCATGAGGTCTACTGAGGCTACTGAATCAGATTCAGATTTATTTTCTGTGTAATAATTGGAAAATCCAAATTTTAACATCACTAGGTGCCCTTAGTGACAAGAGACATGGAGACATGAGATCTGGGGTGGCTTAATTTTCATGAGGCACATAGAATAGCAAAAGGCTGAGCGTCACAAATAAACATTTGAAAAGATCAGCTGAGGAAAAAGCTACTCGAGGGTCTGTTCAATATGGACAATGCTTGTACCTTCAGGTGGATCTATTCATTGGAAACACAACGGAATTTCCAATGCAAGTGACAGGACTTAAAAAACAAGCAAACAAAACTAAACAAGTAAACCCCTCAAATCCATGCAAATGTTTCTAAAATAACCACAATAAAACGTTTTTAAGTTCTGAGCAGCAAAACAAAATGCAGTTTTCTTAGGAAATATTAAACAAGGCATTGTGGTTACACTTTATTAACTCTACCAAACTTACTTCAGGTAACACCCAAATCTCTGAGCAGCATTGAACACAGCTATAAAATCTGAATTTTACAGTTTGTTAAACTACCGCTTGTATTATTTCTGCCAATTTGGGTAACTGAGCAGAAAGCACACATACAAAAAAAAGAGTTTCATTCATTATTTCTAGCTTTTCACCTGTGGTCTTTAGAATGGCTCTTGCTAATACTTCTCAGTTTCCCTATACACTGAGATCCCATTTATACAATGCCTTATTCAAGGCTCTTTTCCCCAGAAAGTTATTTAGACTCAGTCAAACCTCATGACATGAGGGTAACTTCATGAGACTAACCTATAAAACCGATCTTTCTTTAGAAGAAAAATTTGGAAATACTAGGGAAAAACAATGAAATTTAGATATAGCCTCAGTTGTGGCAAAAACGTTAAGATTCATGAGGTCTTGCATTTGGATAGCTTTAAGGTTTTTTTTTCTTTTTCTTAATCAAACATTCTCATATATTGCATGTGGTATAAATAACATACAATTTCTTAAATTGTAGCATTAAAATAAATAATGTGTGCTGGAAAATGGGAAAAGTACTTTGATCTCCAAAACACTCTTTTGGACCTATAAAAATATAGATATGTTACTACTTAGTTTTTAAGCTGTTATGTATAGCAACAAAACTAACTAAATCAGAGAAAAATTTCCACTTAAACCATCTTTCTTAGAAATGGTCTTAAAAATCAAGTGTGACTTTTAAAAATAAATCTCAATAATACACAACTTAAAAACTTAAACTCAATTTAAGTCTGATAAATGACATAAAGTACTGAAATCATTTTCATATGATTTCTTCTTAATGCGAAAGTTACTTTTTCCCAAAAATGCTTTTTGTAAAAAATATAAAGCCTTATTTTATTCAATGCTTAGCTACGTTTTTCATCAGTGCCAAAAACTTCAGCAAAATGACAAAATTCCACACATTTTCCATGCTACTTCTCTTCCCCAAACAGCCTCACTTTGGGGGGTTGTGGAGAAAAGGATAGATTGACTAAGTGAACAGTATATGCCAGCCCCATTATATGTCCCTTGGGTTTCTTCTTTTTCCACTTAACTTGATATTGCCAAAACTACTCTTTAGTTCCACTTCTACGATATGTAAGTTTTAATAAAACATGTGCATCTTGTCCTTAGCTCCCTAAATGCTGCTGGAAATAATTTATGATAAAGCCTGAAGACAGTTTCTCAGCTCAACTTTAAGGCAGAGTATATCCACATCCCCAAATTTGATATAGCCCCTCAATTCTTCATGGCTCCAAGACTCATTTGATACATTGAAAGTAATTTCATGGGTTTGTTTATACCACAACCAATGTTCTTTTGCAGAAAGAAAAGGTTTCCTTGGAAATTTATTCCCTTTGGAGACATATTACGCGGGTCCCTAGGGATGAAGAAAAAGAAACTCGAATATAAGATGATGTGGCGAGGAAAAGGGAAGGGGGGGAGAAAAAAAGATCAGAGCATGATGTAAAACTGTTTGTACTTTATGAACTGAGGGTGGGTAGAATTACAAGTTCAAAAAGGATTTCACACGCCGCACCTAGAGAAAGCCCGCGCGCAGCAACGAAGACCCAACACAGCCAAAAGTATAATTAATTAATTAATTAAAAACAACAACAACAAAAAAAAACATGATTCTGGGTTGCAGAAGAGTAAGGTTGATTAATGTATCAATTTACCCTTGACTTTGTCAATTTGAATCAATAATATACAGTGGATGGTATTCCTGCTTTTTTGATTATTTATCTAAATTGAAAACTCCCTGAAATGTTTTTTTTGTGGGAAGGGGGCATCCTAAAGGAAGTATACAATAAAACATTATTTTCTATTAAACACATTTTATTTGCTTCCAGCCATGACCGGAAGTATTAAATATTTCACCAAGACACGTGTTTCAACATAAATTGTTATCTAGAAATAAAGGGAGGGATGTAATTTGACAAATAAGATATTTGTACAGTTATTGCTGTGTCACAGCCAAAGTTTTTAATGAAATTGCCACAGAAAATACTTTAGTTTCTCATCTTTTGTTGAGGAATTTAAGACTTAGAATTGTGGGATTCAAAAACGATCAGAAAGTCACATTTGAAAATTGAGAATTATTGTCATTGACGGAAGTATTAGGGCGATTTTCCTGTTAGGCTACATTTCTTCTATTTTGGAAGTGGTCATGCGGGAATGACTGTTCTAATATGGTTTCTGGCTGCAGGGTATGTAAAAAATGCCCAAGATAGTATCCTTAGAAGATGATAAATTCAATTTTTCAGAATCAATAAATTACACAAGGTACAGTCACAGCCTTAGAAGTGTAGCCAAACTGAACCTCTAGCCTGTAATGTTTTTCCTCTTTCAAGCTACCGTTATTCAAAACCTAAAGAAAAAAAATTTTTTGCAAGTTCCATATATTCAGAGAGCTCATTAGAACCATAAACTAGACCACTTAGAATAATCTAATTTATAATATATTACGAAAACACAATTTTGACTTCAAAAGATAAAGTCAATCAGGGGAGGCTCTGAGAGACTACACTATGTGTTCATTTCATAAGTCAGGCTAAGAAATGTTTTTAAAAATGCTTAAAAATTGAATCCATTATATTGGCAGAGACCTTATTTTCAGCCTCTCTCCTTCTTCCTGATTTAACAATACAGGTGCTGTTATTCAAGTTACTGTACATATTACGGTATATTTATTGAGTCTTTTTAACATTGCTTTGAAGTTAAGATAGACTCTGGAGTCTAATTTCTTGAAATCAAACCCTAATTTCACTCTTTTGTGTGTGTGTGTGTGTGTGTGTGTGTGTGTGTGTGTGTGGTACGCGGGCCTCTCACTGTTGTGGCCTCTCCCGTTGCGGAGCACTGGCTCCGGACGCACAGGCTCAGCGGCCATGACTCACTGGCCCAGCCGCTCCGCAGCACATGGGACCTTCCCGGACCGGGGCACGAACCCGCGTCCCCTGCATTGGCAGGCGGACTGTCAACCACTGCGCCACCAAGGAAGCCCTCTAATTTCACTCTTACTAGCTCCATGAATCTGAGTAAGTTATTTTTATCATTTCTAGGTCCAGTTTCCACATTGTAAAATGGAGATAATAGTAAGATTACCAAGTTGACATAATTTTTATGAAGATAAAATGAGATTCTCAATGTAAAACCATTCAATGGCTTCTCATTTCATTTAGAATTAAATGTGAACTCACTGCTATAACCTACAAGGCTTCAATAATGTTTTCTGTGCCTGGAATGAATTTTTCCATTTCTTAGCATTGTTACCTCATCCTTACCCTTCAGGTATCATTTCGAATAGCATTGCCTCAGAGATATTTTCCAAGACTAACGAATAAGCCACCCTTCCATCCATCCATCCATGCCTCCATCCATCCAGTATCAGCCAATAGATACTGAGCACCTACCCTCAGCCAGGCTTGATACTAGGTACTGGGGTTGGGGAATAAACAAAAGAGGCCAGCCTTACCTTCATCTTCCCCAATTCTCCTCAGCATGACCACCTGTTTCCTGTATTTAATGGCAATCTGAAATTATCTTGCCTATTTATTTCATTACTTGCTTAGAGTCTATCTCCCTTTCTAGAAAGTGAGTTCGAGGACCAAAAATTTTTTGGTCTTATTTTCTATATGCACCGTACCTGGCAGCAGTTAAGGGACTCAATAAACATTTGTCTAAAGAATGACTAATTAGTTTGTCCAGAAGAAAATTAAGTAAGCCAAGTTCACTAGTCAGGAATTTGAATAATGAAGAGTTGATTCAAAAATTCTATAGCTGTGAAAAGACTTCTTTGTCTTCAATTTCATTCTCCCTAGAGTTCTCTTGATATTAAAAAAAAAGAAAAGAAAAAAGCATCTTGTGATATGTTTGTCAAATTATAATGAATTAAATGCCTACTATATTAGTTTTAAGATTCTGTGGTACCCCTAGTTGGAAATGGAGACATTCTGAGTTGCTGTATATCAGGATGCAAACAAGAGAACACAAGTAGTAAAGACACTTTGTCCCTTCACTCTCTAACATAATTTTCTTTCATCCCTTGCCTTATGTGGCCAAAGACTGCTAGTTTCCCATACCATGTACATTTACTCTTACTCTTCACACAAACCCAATTTTTGCAGAGATGGCAGTGTGCCTAGCTTAAAAACGTTTCCTGACCTCCCCTCCCTTATAGATCAGGAAGCCATGGGACACAATGTTGGCCCATCAGATGTAAACAGAAGTCGCTATGGGAAACTTCTAAGAAAGCACTTTAAAAGGGGGAGAGACTTGGCTAGCTTGTCTCTTTTTGCCCTTCTCCCTTTCTATTCTTCCTGCCTGGAAGTGCTTTAGGATTCTGGAGATGAAGCAATGATCATCTGACCCAAAGTAACCAGGAGGGAGAGAGAATCGCCTCTGACCCAACATACTGAAGCCATGAAAATGTCATCATTGAAATCAATTTGAGCAGACATGTACAAATGCAAACACACGCACGTGTGCATGCAATAATGCCAGGCAACCAGTATAGACCAGGGAAGGCCTTCGAAGAGAAACAGATCCACACATTAACTGAATTTGGATTCGTTCCAAAGCAACATTGTAACATTCTAACCATATGTTTGGTACACAGAGGAATCATTTATGTCATTAGTTTGATTCCCATTATGTATGTGATACTTATATCAAATTCAGCCTTGTGAACTCAACAAAGATGGCAGAAATACTTTGTGGATATCTCAGTTCCCTTTGTTGCCGTACATCTGCCTCTTGAATAAAAAGTGACCATCACTATTTTATTTATTTTTCTTTTTAAAAAGGACAAATGCCCAGAATGGTGAGAACCAGGTAAAACCAGTTGGAAAACAGATTAAAACAATGTTTCTGGGAAGAAAAAACAATGTTTCTGAAGTATGTTTTATAGAACCTGGTTTAGTAGTTTTAGGGGGAAAATCATCTTAAAAGATTTTAGAAATATTGGGCTAGACACATGTTATTTTTAACACAGAACTTCACATGTCCTTTAATATTATGACCTCAGAGTGAGAAATACAGCAAATGAATTTCTCAATAGCCTCAATTTCTCAAATATAGTTTATCTCAGAAACTGAACTCAATTCTCAGAGAGCACCTGTGTACCACAGAGCACAGTTTGGGAAATAATGAAGAATTGTGTTTTTCAAAATGTTTCAATTCAAAAAACTCAGAATTTCAGAGAAGAACAACAATACAAAAATATATACTTCTAGATAAGTCACGACAATGAACATTAACCTTAAAATCTAGCATTTAGAATAATTCGTCCGCTTTTTGTTTTAAAAATAAACATGACACACACAATAATTGCATCAGGAAAGTAAAAAGACAACCCAGAGGGTTGCAGAAAATATTTGCAAATCACAAATCTGATAGGGGGCTCGTATGTAGAATACTTGTACAAAGAATACAGAATCCTGAAATAATTACAAATAAATTAACCCAATTAAAAAGTGGGCAAAAGATTGAATAGACATTTCTTCAAAGAAGATATACAAATACCCAACAAGTACATGAAAAGATGCTCAACATCATTAGCTACTGGGGAAAAGCAAATCAAAACCACAATGAGATACCACTTCATACCCACTAGGATACTTATAATAATATTTAAAATACACATACACACAGAAAACAAGTACTGGTGAGGATTTGGAGAAGACTGGGAACCCTCATGGTAACGTGGTACAGCCACTTTGAAAAACTATTTGGCAGTTTCTCAAAATGTTAAACATGGAGTTACCATATGATCCAGACTTTTCACTCCTAGGTATGTACCTGAGAGAAATGAAAACCTATGCTCACAAAAAATTTGAACAAGAATGTCCACAGGAACATTATTCATAATAGCTGAAAAGTGGAAACAACTCAAATGTCCATTAATCAATCAATGGAGAAACAAAATGTGGTCTATTCATACAATGCAATTTTATTTGGCAATAAAAAGGAATAAAGTATTGATATAGGCTCCAACATGGATGAACCTTCAAAACATTACGGTAAGTGAAGGAGATCACTCACAAAGGGCCACAAATAGTTGATTCCTTTTATAAGAAAAGTCCAGAACAGGCAAGTCAATAGAGACAAAATAGGCTACTGGTTAACTGAGGCTGGAGGTGGTAAGGAGGCAATCAGGACGGGAAAGTGACTGTTAATGGAAAGCAGGTTTCTTCTGGAGAAGGTGAAAATGTTCTGGAATGAGACAGTGGTAATGATTGCACAACTCTGTGAAATGCAGAAAAACAGTGAATTGTATACTTCAACTGGATAATTTTCATAGTATGTGAATGACATCTCAATAAAGCTGTTTTTAAAAATAAGCACACACACCTCTATATACACACCCATTCCACACTAAGGGACTCCTTAAGGAAAAATCATAAGCATTAGATTCATCTCTTTTTAAATTTGAGGTGTATTATTGAAAATATTGCGGAATAGAGAATTATAATTACTTCTTTAGGTGTAAGATATTTTAACTGTATTAAACAGTAAATTTAAGCATGACTCATCTCTAGTAGCAAGTGATAAGCCTGTTCCTGGTGATCGCTATTCCTACTACTAGCTACTCTGGAATTATTTAGGAAACTTTCCACTTATACGAGTTCTACCTGCAGAATCTGAACCGAAGAGAGATTTCGTAAATACTGACATTGCTTTTATTTCTAAATTGGCTCCAGGGGTAATGCTCCAGTAAAGAGATACAATATCTGACATTTGGGGATTTGTTATTTTAAACTGTGTTTCACACAGTTCCTTTCATTTCCTTTTCTCTGTGAGCAAAATGCCTCTCAAAATACTTCAGTGTCAATAACAGCATTAATATGGGTATTTAAAACTTATTTTAATAATCTTCTTGTAATAATAATTCTTCAAATAATTAACGTTTGGACCAGTATGTGACCTTCCATACACATTAACATAAAAAACCACATGAGCCAATATTGCATGTCAAGAGCTGTTGGATGCTTTATGTACAATAAAGACAGAGATGGAATTCTGGCCATCTCATTTTAGTAGAGGAGAAAGACATATAAGCAAATTAAAATAATATAGGAGCACACATTTGATTTTCCTACTAGTGGCTCAGTCTTCACTGTGTGCCTGGCGTGCATTAAATATTTACTATGCATTATTTTGAAAATCCTTGAAATAATCCTCCTGGAGCAATATCATGTCCCCTCTTGTATAAATGACGGAACTGAGACATACAGAGAGCTCCTTACTATGTGGCATCTGCCAAAGGTCCCACATCAAGAAAGCGTACAGCAAGGTGTGCCTGTGAAACACTAGCTCTTATCCTCTACATTTTACTCCCCACATATCATGAATGAATAAGTCGCTAATGGAATCACAAATATGGAAGCCGTGAATTCTTCCTTGAGAGGTAGAGGCAATAGCGAGAGTTGAATTAAAGGCAGGATGCGATTGCTGTGATGGGGTTTTTAGCGTGTACAGGAAACTACCAAGGATTCTAGGTAGGCTGTGGTCAAGATGCTCAGATCCTTGTAAATGAAGTTAAAGGGTTCAAAATACATTTTAAAGGCAAAAGGAGACATCAGACACTTTGAAGTAGAAATTATATGAATGTACGTGTGCTTTAGAAAAAGCCAAGTCTATAAATACAGTTGCAGATTGCTTGTGTGGTGAGGCAATTTGTGGGAAGGAAATTAATGGCAAGATCATTTAGAAGACCCCTACTAAACAGAGAATTAAAATAACATTTTCAACTTAAAGTCCATTCCCATTTCTGTCTCAACCCCCAAGGAAATGTTTCAATTGAAGATGCATCTGAATTGGGATACAGCATCTCACCCTTTCACATTCAATGATGAAGACCATAAAACACCTCATCAGTGTTTTCACCTGAGGTTGCAATATTATCAACAGGTATTATTAAACAAAAGTCAAAGCCCAGTAAATTAGAAACCCAACAAAAGGAAATAGAGAACAAAAGGAAAAGGGGGAGTCTTGCTCTTTTCTTCCCTTAGTTAATTTAAATCTCAGGTTTAAGACAGTCACTGCTTTGTTCAGATTTGTTTTTTTTTTTTAACATCTTTATTGGAATATGATTGCTTTACAATGTTGTGTTAGTTTCTACTGTATAACAAAGTGAATCAGCTATATGCTTACATATATCCCCATATCCCCTCCCTCTTGCGTCTCCCTCCCATCCTACCTATCCCACGCCTCTAGGTGGTCACAAAGATTTGTTCTTGAGAAAGATCCCATCTAAGAAAGTGTATAACAGATTGGGGTCAGGTGAAGGTGGGAGCCTGCATGAAGACCAGTTAAGAAATAATTTTATAATCTGGGCAAGAGCTAAGGAGGATCTGAGCCAACAGGAATGGAGGAGATGGAGAAGAGGGAGAGAGCCTCATGAGGTAGAATTTGATTTACTTAAAGAACACGAATAAGGGCAGAGTTAGAAAAAGGTATATATTACAATCTATTTACTTTCCATACCATACTCAAAACACCTGTCTTAAAAAAAAATGCAAACTCCTTGATGACATGCCTAACTGCCACCCACTGAGCCTAACACTGCCTGGCACCTAGGAGATGCTCCTAAACTAATAAATGAATTCATTATTTAAATGCTGAAATATCAAGGTAATAATAGAACACGGACAAAAGGGTAATCATCTAGTGAAAACAGTGGTACAGTCTGAGTTCTAATATCTAGTGGATACTCTAATTGTGTTACGTTTGGAAGTTTCCTCGATCCAGCATGGGACCGTTAATACAGTCTTACAGGTTGATTTGAGGAAGCTTCTATAAAGAAGAAACTAAGACACGGAAACCTGGCAGCAACGTGCCTGTTCAACCCCAGTGTTTGTCTCTCATGTCAGTACTGCTCATATTCACATGGAATGCTAGTCATTTGCCCGTCATTTCTAACCACATCGGTGTCGTCAATTTTAATTTGTAAACTCAAGAGATCAGAGACTTTGTCTAACTTGTTTTATACACAAAAAAGCACCGTTAGCTCTTAATAAATGCTGCTGATTATGGCCATTTAAAATAACTTGCCAAGTAAAATTCAAAAATTCTCAAATCTCTATACAGCACTTCTACTAACTACTCAGTGTTCAATGAGAATGTGACAGATGCCTGGCATTCATATCTGCCTAGTCCTTCTCACAGGTTTTGCCAGAGTTTGTCTTCTTGTTCAAAGCACCCATCATTACTTTCATTTGTAGCACTTCATATAACTGTTGATGACTCTAGATGAATAATTACGTTGTTATTCAGAGAATATATTAGCAAACAAAAATAAACTAGTTAAAAATAAAGTTCCTTAAAGTTTTCAATGTATTTGCTTCGTATTGATATTTTGTTGTTTGCTACCTGTATCTATGATGGGGGCAGAGGCTGGAACTTTAAGATAAAAATCTAACCATTTAGCAATCACAGGATACAATTCTATCAGACTTGGGCACGGGACATAAAATATTTTTTAAATAAGCTCTTATTTCATAGTTTCTAAAACTGAATAAAAATAGAAACATAAGACATAGAATAAACAATTTAAAGATCACTCAAAATTTTCCATGTAAAACAAATCTTCTGAAAATAGTCTCTCTGGGTGTTCAATTAACTTCTTAGGTGTTTTAGAAAGTCCTATTCCTGTCAAAATAGTGGTATCATTTACTTAATAATGGTCCAATATCATAACTGACAATAATTCCCTATTGAAGTTATACCATTCAAATTTCAAATAAATTGTTACAGTGGATTTTTTTTTCCAACAGGACAAATTTCACATTATCCTTTAACTCTAAGCTTTACTATATGTGACCTTCAGAAATTCATTCCCTTTTTCTCAGCTTCAATTTCCAAGTAAATGGGGGGAGGGGGTGGCTACTTACCCATCTCATAAGGATTCTATGACAGAGCAAATGAGAGAATAAACACAAAAGCACTTTCTCATACAGTATAATGATTGTGAGTCAAAAACATCTGAATTGTGAAGCAATTCCTAAAACGACTGACTACATGTTTTGTAAGTTTAATACGTGGTCATGCATCAGAAATACAGGTTGATCTTTAAGATTACTCCTTTTCACATCAAATCAACATTATTTTGCCCTGTAATAAGGGAATACAAAGATAATTGTTTATGACTTGTTACAAACTAGCCTGCAGGAACAAATATGGGAAACATGTTCACATAGATGCTGTTTTTGAACACAAGGGGCACTGATTTTGCTGAGATTGTAGAACAAATATATTGGAGCACTTCTGTTTTGGAATGTCAAAATAAATAGAAACAGGTCTAACAGGATGAAGCTAAGAGGTGATTGTGTAGGGGCTCAGAAATATGTCCTGATAAGGAAAAACCCTGTTAGCCTTTGGGAACTACAAGTGGCCTAGTTTGGGTGACATTTCCAAGGATCAGACCTTTGGATTATTACAAGAGAGAGTGCTTTTCTTGGCTGAAATCTGAACCAGACAATAATAAATCTCTTCATTCTAAGGATCCCGATTCTGATACTATAAGGTTTTAATTAAACCCAGTCAGACCAAATGGAGGTGTTTAAAAACATGGTCGCTTTCTACAAAATGAACAGAGCATTATTCCAATTAATGTACACACGATGAAAAGGCCTGGGGGAGGACTTCATTGATCCACGTTCCATTTTTTAATTTGTTGAGCTTAGTGAGGCATGTACATTTCTCTTTTTAATTTACTAATTAATTTTAACTTGAAAGGGGGGATTTTTTAAATGGGATTTTCCGTCGTGCCAATTCTTAATAAAGTGTATTTTTATAGGCATTCATATTTTGATTTGTAGACTCATTCAATCCTTGAAAAATTATTTTTGAATCTATTATTTGGTACTCACATTAGATTTATCTTATGAAATGTATACTCTGAGTCTTATGTCCACTTTCTGGAGAAGGGTGTGCCCATGAGATATGGTCAGTCAAGTTTAGCTGACTCTCTAATTCCTTGACTACTATGGATTGTGACATATTTCAAAAAGCATGATTTCAATATTCACACTGAGTAAAGGAAAAGATATAATAATAATAGTGTTCTCTAAATTTCACAGATCAACTGTGAGAAATGAATGACTGAAAAACTTGGACCTCCTCAAGTTGAATTTTTCAATTTTCAAAGATCAAGTCTGAGCCCGAAATTATTAGATTTCAGGAACTTGTTATAAATGAAATAATTCATGTACAAAAGTAACTAAAAATGGGCAATAGTAAAAATAGTCCCTCCTAACAATCTGTTAAATTTGATGCATATACCTTTACAGGCAAAGAAATGAAACGGATTATTTCTAGAGGCAGGTTTTATGATCCCAGCTCAGCCTGCCTCTGCTGTGATGTGTGCTCTGGGAAGGTCATGGACCTCTCCCTGCCTCAGTTTTCCCAACTGTTAAATGGGGATATTAACAAAAATACTATCAGGTATGTATAGTGAGCATATCTTACTTAGCAATAACTAATTACTAAGGTATTACAGATGCAATAAGGACTAGGAAGATAATAGCCATGCCAAAGATTGTGAACATGATAGATGTCATCAATGTTACAAAGACTCGATAATAAAAGGAGACAGATCCTCCCAGAAGCAGCAGCAGCTTCATCCATTTACCTCAGCTAGCCACTAGATACAACCTGTCTGTTCCCATGCGTGTAAGTCAAAGTGTCATCACTCCTCCTGCAGCAACTGCACAGCAGCCACCATGAGAAAATTTCACAAAATATTATTCAATACCAGCGTGCTCCTGCAGATCACAAAACATGACTGTGTTCTTCATGCTAGTAGCTGGGGTTTGAGAAAGGGAATGAAACGAAAGCAGGGCGGCAATGAAAAGACTGAGATAGAGCAAATCAAACAAAACTCAATGTGACGAACTCCTAGGTTGCCAACTATTCCCAACCTCAATTTTTAGCCATTGAAAGTTACTACTCCCAATAAAAAGAATGACCAAAGGAAACTACTGAAGTTGTCGGAGCATTCCAAAACCTACAGACCCTTTGATCATTGGGTTTCATCCTGCTCAGAAGGACTTGGTGCATTCTCACAAACTCCCCACTTTCCATCAGAGCCTGGGACTCAGACAACAGAGTACTTCCTGCTGGGCAGGCAGAACCTGAGAAAGTTTTCTGGGGCTGGCTCTTCTTTTTTCTTTCAAAGTTATACAGACACACATAAATTGTCTACTTCAACATTTTAGTCACCTCAATGTATGAAACGATGGGGTTTAAACAGTAAAATAACAATACAAGGGGGGAGGGCAGTCTTGCCCCTGGCATCAGGTATTATAAACATCAAGGACTGCCAGCGTAAACCTTTATTCAAGAGACTGGCTTCTTTGTCAAGCAATGCCTTTCTTCCAAAACATCCTCGCTGCCATATGTCTGC
Source organism: Kogia breviceps (assembly GCF_026419965.1). Taxonomy (NCBI): domain Eukaryota; kingdom Metazoa; phylum Chordata; class Mammalia; order Artiodactyla; family Physeteridae; genus Kogia; species Kogia breviceps. Next base: position 15,523,324 of record NC_081321.1, on the reverse strand, counting down.
ACCCGGCCAGCTGCAGATCTAATAAGAAAGTTCTTATTCATGTTGTATAATGTTTTACAGGTTTGCCACGGGGGTCACTCGCTGTGAGTTCTTTACGTCAGAGTCGCAGTTCTAACAAACAGAGAGGGGAAAGATGCCAAGAAATGTAGGTTGGGAGGAGGGGAGGATCCAGAAAAAAGAAAGGAAACAGCGCATCAAGCTCACAGCCTTTCTATTTATCTTGCCCTCATTTAATGCCAGAAGCAGTGTTTTTATTATTAGGGAAGAAAAAGACAGGAAAGGGGGCAACTATTAGGTTGGATAAACATTATCATCAAATTTAAGATTAGGAATGTCTAACTACCTCCCTCCTGACTATCTAATTTAGAAAGGGGAGATGCATTAGTCGTTTCAGATCTTGGGTGGCTATTTAATTATGCTCCTGCTGTTGTATTTATCATGTTAAAAAATACAAAGAAAAAGATGTTTCTTAATAGCCCTAAAACATGAAGATCTTATTAGGTTCATAATGTACTTCACTGAGGGACTGGGATACATCATTAATTAAAAATAGTACATTATCTAATAAACTCATGTTGATATGAAATGAGATGCAACAAGTGAAAAAAAAAACAGTTTAAGACTAGCACTAAATGTTTTTCGAAAGTAAATGGACGAGAGCTTTTACTGAGTGTTCACTCCCCCAACAACCAAGCACCTTGTTGTGAACTCATTAAGTACATTGTGGGATCATTCATGAAACAGAGATCCCTCTATCAGGTGCAGAGAGAGGTTTAGAAGACACATGACACACGCTCGTATTACTTTCTTATGTTGACTTGCTTTAATTGTAATACTTTTCTCCTTAGCAAGCTTGATAGGAAAGGAAAATTTCCAGTGAACTTTTAGATCCTGGATACACTTTTAAAACTTAATCACAAGTAAATTCTATCTTTGAAAAAAGATAGAATGCAATCTCAATAAAAAGGAAATACTGTTGGCTCATTAAAATACAGCATCTGAAAGCAAACAGATAGGTGCCTACAGCTTTGCTGACTAGAAGTCAACTTGAATAATAAATACCATTAGGGAGAAGAGTAATTTTATTGGAGAAAAATAGCATCAACTAAATAGAAGATAAGAAATTTCTACAAGGTACCTAAGCAATGTGTCATAGCAGTGAAGGTATGTATGAATCATCAAGTGTGATGTTCATTTCACAAGAAAGACCTCAGACAATAACCACTGCTTGAAATGAGAGGAGAAGGAAAAGTGGCATCAGGAGTTTCTAATATCATACTGGTGAATTTTATATTAGCATTCACCGCCGCAATGACTTCGAAATAAAGTCCTAGAGTAGAAGGCCATTTTCTTTTACTTGGAAAATGTCTTCTTCTTATTTTTCATCCTTATTATTTATAAATACTCAGAGAAAAAGCAAAAACCTCCAAGTGGGAAACTGTTCTTTGGTTCTTGATACTGATAAGATAGCAATTTTCAGTAACTCATTTTCTTGTTTTACAGTTTTTTTTATGCTGCCAAATCTCCTCTTGTCTCTCTTCCAATCATTTATTCTCTCGGACTCTGAGAAGTACTCTTTAGTGAGCTCAGCAGAGGGCCCAATCTCCCCGCCCCCCAAAATAAACCAAAGTAATATTTTGCAAAGTCTGTCACGTTTTAATATCACTCTTCACTGTACTCAAATGCAACCAGTCAGCACTAATGTTACATAACTGAATAGCAACATCCTGTTAAGCCTAAATCTTATATGGCCAGTGACTGGTGTTACATTTTGAAATAGTGACTGTGACACTGAAGAGTCTTTGCTCTAAAAAACAGTTCCATGGGGCTTCAATGGAAGCATCTCAGAAAGGTATTTTTAAAGTCCTCAGTGACGAAGTGAAACGGATGATATCAAAAAGGCCCCAGAGAAATCAGGATGTTTCCACTCTGAATGAGTTGAAAAAGAAATAATAAAATGATTACTCTAGAAATCAACTTTTAGTCCTTCAAACTCCACTGGGTTGGCAACAATGAAAGTCTCTTAAATATAAAATTAAACATGATCCAGCAATCCCACTCCTGGGCATATATCTGGACAAAACTGTAATTCAAAAAGATACATGCTCCCCTATGTTCACAGCAGCACTATTCACAATAGCCAAGATGTGGAAACAACTTAAATGTCCATCGACAGAGGAATGAACAAAGACATGGTACGTATATATAATGGAATACTACTCAGCCATAAAAAAGAACAAAATAATGCCACTTGCAGCAACATAGATGCAACTAGAGATTATCACGCTAAGTGAAGTAAGTCAGAAAGAGAAAGACAAACACCATATGATATCACTTACATGTAGAATCTAAAATGACACAAACGAACCTATTTATCAATCAGAAACAGAATCATGAACATAGAGAACAGACTGGTGGTTGCCAAGGGGGAGAGGGTTGGGGGGAGGGAAGGTGTGGGAGTCTGGGGCTAGCAGATGTGGGCTTTTATATAAGGAATGGATAAGCAGCAAGGTCTTACTGTATAGCACAGGGAACTATATTCAATATCCTGTGATAAACCATAATGGAAAAAAGAAGAAAGAATGTGTGTGTGTATATATGTATATGTGTATATATATATATATAGCTGAATCACTTTGCTGCACAGCAGTAATTAATACAACACTGTAAATCAACTGTACTTCAATTAAAAAAATTCAACATGGTAATAACAAAAACAGTAAACTCTTAAATAATGGTTGCTACACAACATACTTTTCTAAGCATGTATATAGGGGACTCATTTAGTCTTCACAACAATACTGTGAGGTCAGTATAGTACGATTCCCTTTATACAGATGAAGAAGCTGAGACACAGAGGTTAATAACTTGCCAAAACGTCCGGGACAGCTATGTAGCTACATCCTCCTACTCACCAGAGCACAGTGCATAGAGGTTCTGAGAACAGGAAGAGATGAGAAAAATTAGCACTCCATAGGGGCCTTCTAAGATTCTGAAATGTTTATTTTTTATGCCCAGTGTTTGGTATATGTGTCTCTGTTTTAAATTTAATTATTGTTCTTATTTTAAATAGTATATATACATTTACTATATATATATATATATATATATATATATATATACTTAGTATATATAAACCTATATATACTAAATAGTATTTATAGGTTTATATATAGTCAAAATAATATTTGTTAAGAATAATAACTATATATAGTACTATATATAGTATATATATATATATATAGTACTACATTTGTTACATGTATTCTTTTTAATATATGATATATTTCAAATTTAAAAATTTAATGTAAGAAAATAGCTATTATACAAATTTTAGAAGTTGCCATAAGGGCATCCTGACTGAATTTGAGATGTAGAAAACGAACTTTATCATCTTTTAGTGAACATATATCATGATTTTAGTAATTTTTTGGTCACATTCTGAAAGATACCTGAAGATCTCCTGCTCTTCTAAGAAATAAACTTTGGCAAGTAACAACCTCTCTAGGCTGTATTTTCCTCATTCAAAAACAAGAAAATTAAACATATGATCATGAAAATACCTTACAGCTTTAGAATTCTAGGGCACTGAAGATCTGAACAAAGCTGTAACTGCTAAAAATAATTTTTTAAAAAACTTGTCAATCTAAACACTGTGAATAGCACCAGAAGTTGTCAAATCAGGGGTGCTGATGAAGCCTCATTCCACTGAGTATGTTTTCTCTTGGTCCCCCTGCCTCACCATCCTTTCTAAGGCAATCCCCTGAGACTGCAATGGGTAGTTCCACAAGTGAATCTGCCACCAGGAGACCTGGGTTCAAGACATGGTTCCCCACTTAAACAGGCTTGAGACCTTAGATAAGTCATTTAATCTCTCTTCTCTTTACTAATTTGTTTTATTACATATATGAAAGACCTTGTATCAATGACATATACATGGAAAGTAATAACCCTACTATATATACCACGTGTCTTCCTAAAGAGGGGTATGCAATTCAAATAACATTTAAAATCTGCCCAAGAGAATTTGGTGAATCATTTTTAAGGCAAAGAACTTTTCTATGAAGTGAATCATCCACTGATGATTTTCTTTCACAATTCAGGTTTTAAAGACATTTTTCACTTTAAGAGATATACTCCTGCATCGCAGAGGTACTGTTTTCTGAAGGAAATCCCAAGCATCATATGCCCAGTTGGAAATTTATAAATTTCATTGTTGCTTTGGTCAATGGCTCAGGACATTCAAATGACCACATCAAAAACCATCAAGCTCTAGACACCTAAAATCAACATTTTAATGTAATGTTAAGAAAGACATCTATCAGGGTGGACTAAATAAGCCAATTGATAAAATGATCTAGGTTCTTTAAAAAAGCAAAATTTAATTTTTCATTAAGCTCTGTGGGCCAAAATATTTTCCCAGTGAGCATCCATGAAAAGTGAAAAAAAAAGAAGATTAAAGATGTCAACTGAGACAAGAAGAAACGAGCATTCTCTTCTCCTAAGCACAATGTTGTATGTTGTATGCGTGGTCCCCTAGTTTCAAGGGGAGCCTACAGCAGACAGCTGAGGGAACCAGGTCTGATCCTAGAAGATGGTTGACCACCTGCCTGTATGTAGCACAAGAAGCCGTGGCTTGTGATATTCAAGACGGATCCTGTGGGCACCAAAGTCACAGGGAGAAAAGTGGCAAATTTAAGAAAGATGTTGAACTCAGGAGTGAGGAAGAATACTGCCACTTTAATGTATTGGTCTCAAAATCAGTACAGCAAATTATTATTTTTCATTCATTAAATGTTCACTATCTTTTGCCCAACCCTCTTCCCCAGTGTTGGTTGTACCCCAGGACTTGGTCTTCAGACAGTCTCCTTCATCATGTACATTCATTCCCTCGCAGATCTCATGGTAGCACATTTCTTTAACTACCATTCATATGGCGATGACTCTCCAGTTAGTATTTCTAGCCCCAACCTTCCCCCTGAATAGTAAGGTCATATATAGCTTCAAAGATTGCCAGTGAGCCTTTGAAACTCAACATTTCGGAAATCAAATGTGTTACCCCTCCCCCAAAGTCTGCTTTTCCCTGCCCCTCCCCATTTCCTTGTCTCCCATCTTACTATGAGGTACTGCCAGCCAATCATCATTGCTTAGCATCATCCTGAAGGCTCATACCCCATTTCCAATTAACTCAACAGTAAATTCCAGAGTCTCAACCTTCAACATACATCACAATTTCAACCACACCTCACAAAGTACTAAAAAGACTCTAACCTAGATGACTGCAAAGCCTGCACCCAGATATTCTCACAGTTTGCTTCCTCACATCATTCCAGTGATTCCCAAACAAACAACAACTCAATGAACCCTTCCTCTGACCACACCATGTAAAACTGTACCCTTCCATACTTTTATACTCTATCTTCTTTCCCTGCTTTCTTTTCTTCCTAGAACTCAGCATTTCCTGGTGTACTTAATCATGTTTCTTATCTGTCTTCTGCTGAAGTCCTCAAACTCTCACAAGCACCAGGAAGGTTTATGAAAAGGCAAATGACTGGGCCTCACCCTGCACAGTTTCAGATTCAGTAGGTCTGGGTGGGGCCTGAGAATCTCTATTGCTAACAATTCCCAGGAAATGCTGAGACTACTGGTCCAGAGATGACACTTTGAAAAACACTGCCTTACAGAGTACAAGCTCCTTGAGAGCAGGGCCATTATGTTTGGGGATTTTTAAAAGAAATTTATTCTATTTAATTCACAAACTTTATATAGTTTATTAAAATAAAAGAAAACAAAGCAAAACAAAAAACAGTGAAAACAAGATACTTTCAAAGTCTGGGCCCTTCCAGCCTTCCAAACATAAGAGTTCTGAAAGTTGTGTACACCAATTGGAAGAACAAAACAAAATTCAGAATAGTGCCATGACATTTCGTAAAAGGAATCAACACTGTATCCGCAGCACATGGGAAAGCATCTGGGAAAGCATCTGGCCTAGTACATATGGGTGATGCCCAATAGCACTGGTTGAAAAATGAATAATTAATTCTAGAATAAACCTGTTTTAATATTAACAGACATTTCCATGGGCATCAGATCCTAAATAATTTATACCAAAACATTCCTAAAACAAAATGTAGTATAAATACCCATATGCATCTCTTTAAAATAATCTATTCATCAAATTGGAAATCTGGGTATTACCAATCATTATGAAACACACTGATAATCAAGACAGTGACACACATACAATAATCACTAATTCCCAGGTGAGTACTCAAATTTACTTAAACTCAGTACCTTCTCAAAATGATTAGCTAAAATGCCTGATTGCTTCCTAACATCTATGGTTTTCCAGACTTTTAAAAATAATTTCCCTATTACTCATGTCATCATTCCTCTCTCCTAACATAAATTCTCATCCCACAGCAGCTGGATTGTACAGTAGTTCCTGGCTCCAAAAGACATGTACAAAGTTAAAAAAACCATGTTGCCTGTTTTCTTCCTGTCCAGCCAATCTGTTTCTAGAAACCTGCAGGTTAATCTGATGCTTATGAGCCCAAGGTAAAAAGAAAGGTCCTAGAGAGACAGCCAGAAGTTGGTCAAGGAATGGATTTGAAGCAGAAGGAGAAGAAATATACCAAACAAAAAAGGAAAGGAAAAACATGCAGCTAATACCTGGAACACAGTACATTCCTCACACGAGGAGCGAGGGCCTTGCTTGAGTCCCAGCTATGGGTGGACGTGAAGAATTTTCCATTAGAGAGGTGGGGAAGGGGATGTGCCGTGAGTCAAGACCCCCTTCCTTCCTGCCCTCCCTGGTTCCTCTCCCTCAATCTCGGATCACTGGCCCCCTTTGTAGCATGGGTCTCACATGGGTGGCCCAGAACAAGGCAGGGAACTCCTCACCCCACAAAACACACACTAGAACTTCTCAGAACAACACTCGGCTGTGGTTTCTGCTTGCCTCGCTCTGATCACATTGCTCGTTTTGCCACAGGGCTGTGAGCTGACAGTGGGGTGCTTTTGGGTTCAGGAAGCCAGGAGGCAGCAGAGGGGTCATCAAACCTTTGGCCAAAACCTAGAAATGACTTGGCAACTTGATCAGATACCTGTTATCCTATTACCTTACGTTTGCACAAACATAGATTAAAACAAACCAACGATTAAAAACACAATACTGGGGCTTCCCTGGTGGCGCAGTGGTTGAGAATCCGCCTGCCGATGCAGGGGACACGGGTTCGTGCCCCGGTCCGGGAAGATCCCACGTGCCGCGGAGCGGCTGGGCCCATGAGCCATGGCCGCTGAGCCTGCGCGTCCGGAGCCTGCGCTCCACAACGGGAGAGGCCACGACAGTGAGAGGCCCGCGTACCACAAAAAAAACCCCCCAAAAACAATACTGTACAGCAAAAGCTTTCCATTCCATTGGTAGACATATGAAAAGCAATTAAAATTATTTCGCAAGTATCCACGTATCTCTCTTGGTTGACTGTTCAAGGTGAATTTTTACTTCTACGTTAGCTGTTAGCACACACCAGAGTAGAATTCAACCACTTCCTAATAACTGTCCAGTCAGGAAACAATAAAGCCAATTAGAATAGAAATTCAAGTCAAACGATTAGCCAGATCTGATGTTGATTTTAGCACCTGAATTTTGGGGGGAGACATGATGTCATTGCCTCATCAAAAACGAACCCTTCCAAGCCTCCACATTACTTACAGAAAAAACTCCAATGTATTTAAAATGTCACTGGTGATTTTTCATGACCTTATGCCTCTACTCTACCTCTTCAGCCACTTCTCCTCGTATTCTGTGCTTCAGTGATCCTGTACTACCTGATTTCTCCAAAGATCTGGGTGGTTCATTACTGATACCAATGACGTATGAGGCAATGCACGGGATTTGGTGCTGAACAGACCTAGGTTCAAAGTCTGGCTCCCTCACTGAATAGTGAAATTATCTTCGGCAAGTTTCTTAAAAAACCCTGAGTGTCAGTTCCATTGTCACTCAAATGAGGGTAAGGACACCTACCTCAGGGCACGCTGGGAGAACGGAAGTGAGATAATGTCTCTACAGTTCTAAGTAAAGTCTCTGGACCACAGCAGGCCTGCTTCTGCTCATCTTTCGAAGTCTGCCTCAAAAGTCATTTCCCTGGGGCTTCCCCTGGTGGTGCAGTGGTTGAGAGTCCGCCTGCCGATGCAGGGGACGCGGGTTCGTGCCCCGGTCCGGGAGGATCCCACGTGCCGCGGAGCGGCTGGGCCCGTGAGCCATGGCCGCTGAGCCTGCGCGTCCGGAGCCTGCGCTCCGCAACGGGAGACGCCACAGCAGTGAGAGGCCCGCGTACCGCAAAAAAAAAAAAAAAAAAAAAAAGCAGTCCTCTATTCATGATCTCTGTTGCTTTTGTTTTTCTTTTAAAGTTAGTTATTTTCTTAGGAATAAGAAAAAGGCTAAAGGTGGTTATACTTCAAGATCTTCTCCCAAATGGATCCTAATTTTTTCAGTGTTAAACATCCCTGGAAGCTTTAAGTCTGAACTCGCTAGAAGTTCAGTCATTGTCATAACAAGGATTAGAAAACTCTCAAAAAGTGTCCTATAAAGATGAACATAGTCTTTATCCATAAAATTTTCTGTGCCTATAATACTTCTGTATAGTGACAACACAGATCTCTCTTTGTAAGCTGTCTTTTGATGAAAGAACAACCAGTCCTTCCTGAGACTTGAAACACCGGAGAATTTTGCCTGCAATTTACCCTTGTGAGGCAAATTTACTGTATCTCTCAATTCTTAGGGAGATGTAAATATTTAGATATTCACGTAATGGAGAGGAATTGCCCATGCCAAGGGGAGAGAGAGAAGTTCTCGTCTGTCTTCAGAAAAGAATACAGGAGAGTTGGTGTTTCTTAAAATGTGGTCTTGCACCACCCATGTTAGGGGTCCTTTTATCAGGAGGGTGTTACTAAATACAGACACCTGTGGGCCACTACCTAGAATCCAGGTTTATTAAGTCATAATCCTTAGGCTGAGGCCTGGATTCTGCATGACAGGTTAGCAAGAGACTTGTGTGCACATTCCAGTGTGACATCCACTGTCATAGAGAGAAGAGAAAAGGACCCTGCACTATGTATTCCCGACTTACTGAGCTTGAAGAGTGAAGAACCTGATATTTAAGGCAATTGCAAAGGTTTGCAACACCAGACCCACAGGTCACACCCCAATGACTATATGTATGTAAATAAGTATTAAATATATATATATTTACCCCCAAGGATATCCAGTAGAATTAGGGCATAATCAATATTTAGTTTGCTGCAGTGAGGGGCTATAAGAAAAAGAGCAGAAAGTCAGGAAAGAAGCTTATTTATGTCATCATAATGAGACAAAAATTGAGAAAAGCATTGCACATATGAGCTCTTGGAGTCACACATTTGTAAAACCAAGCAATCCAAACACACTCTGAGTGCAAGTTTACCCTCCTGCCCCACTATTCAAAGAGCCACTGTAACCTCCAGCCTCCAACCCCTCCTTCATAGTATCTATGGCCAAGAACCGGGGCTAAGTCTCATTTTGTTAGTTCTGTTTTATTCCTGGATCACTTTAGTTATTAAATTAAATCTGTTGAATGGATGGATGGATGCATCAGTGATAACCAGGAACAATAAATGGTACCTGATGCTCTGAAAGAAATCAAACAACTTTCAAAATTACTTGTTATTCCTAGTACTGCATTACAACATATGAAATAGAAGAAAGAACTCCTGTCATTGATGTAATCAAACTCACAACCTTGCACTCACTAAATGGCCTCTGAGACACTGAGCAAGTCCTGTATTCTCTCTGGGTCTGTTCCCCATCTGTAAAGGGAGGGACAAGACAAGATGACCTTCTTGCTTTGAAATTCCATAATTTGTATTGGGAGAAAAGAGTTCCTCATCCTAGCTACAGGTTTCAGCTTTGCAGAGTAAAATACATTTTCCTTTTAGGTAAATCCTTTCAAATAAAATTTATCTTGATGTAATTTGTCTTGGTGATTTATTAAAATTCCTACTAGGTCTTTGTAACTAGTCAAGCTTAACTACATAAAGCAAAATATAACTCAACAACTTAGAAAATAAAAACACTTGATTCTGTAAACATGTTCACTATTGAATTAATCACAGTGGAAAAAACTTGAAAAGTTTGAAGAAACCGCATTAAAAAATAACTTGAAAATCCCATATGCTGAAATAACTGACTCAGTATAAACCAAAGACACTTGAAGTTTAATTTTTCACATATGTACATACATAGATATTCTATATTCTGGGTAATGACTATGTTGATTATAGCATATTTGAAATATATTGGAAGTAGAACTAGCCAGTACATTACATGATTATTTCATTAGCACTTTGAAAAATACAAATCCGGTGAATCACGGTTTACCTTTACATTTCCACTTATTTTAAGTGCTACTCTATTAAACAGGCAACAAATGAATTTCATCAATAGCTCACTAATTGACTTCATATCAAGCAAGACCTGGGGGTATTCCTATCTATAAAAGCAGAGACTATACTGAAATGGATACTGATGTTAAACAAAATACTCAGTATACTTTCCCCAGGTTTGAATAAAAATCTATGAGAAAAATGTCTTTTCTAATATTTCCATGATAATTATTATTTCTTCTACCACTACCTTAGCTGAGCACAGGTCAAAAACTTTCCTTACGGCCTCTTGCCCAGTGAACAATAGGCAAGGTGTATTCTGAAGCAAATGGTGGGACTGTTCCCCATCAGGGAGTATTGGGTACGCTGGTCTTGAGCCCTGAGTTAGAACACTCCGAGTATCCAACGGAAGGTCAGTTTATTTTATTATTTCCACTGTAGCCCAATAGTTCCCAAAGTTATAGTTGCGATGCTCAGAGTGCTAGCACTTCTCATCTGTGGTTCTCTAACTCAGCATACTGGTTGAGCTCTAGAACTTCTCAAATCACCACCTATAGAGGTGTTTTTTTTTTTTAAGGTGGAATCTTAGACATCCATCAACACTTGGCTTCATAAAAAACGAATCACACATTCAGAAGCACATTTAACATGTTAGTGGTATAGGTATATCATAGTTATTATCAACAACCATTTCATGTGTATCTACTATGTGCCAGACGGTATACACGCCCTTCATATTATCTCTTTAAATCCTTACAAGAGTCACTAAGATAGATATTATTGAAACCATTTTATAGAAACTCAGGTTAAGTCACTTGCCAAAGTCACACAGCTAGTAATGTTACCGAGCCCAATTCACTCTGCTCTCCACACGACGGGCCAGTAAATTGTAGACAAGGTGTTGAGGCAAGGAAAACGACTTTATTCGGAAAGCTGGCAGACCGAGAAGATGGCAGACTAAAGTCTCAAAATAACCTTATCGGGATTTGAATGCCAGTTTTCTTTTATAGCACAGAGAGGGGGAGGAGAAGAGGAAGTAAAGTAAAAAGGCAGTACGTTTTGCAAATATCACCTGGAATGGCCAGCCTCGGAGAGGGGATGTGTTAATTTCTTCTTTCTTGTAGCCATGCACAGGTGGGACAGGGTCAGGAGGTTTCCCTGAACAAAGGCACTTTGGTTTAACATTCAGGCAGAGGGGCAGGGTTCTCCGAGGAAGGCCATTATATACAAACAATATCCTTTTAATGAACAAAGGCATTGGGAAGCAAAGGTTAAAGTAACACATCCAACACGTAGTCCGATTTGGCTCTTTCCTGTCACAGTAACACACTGAACTAACATTGCCACATTTAACTCCAAAATCCATATTCTTAATACAATGCTTCACTGCCTCTCCAGCTTTGCCAGGATGCTTAACTCTCAATAAGTTTCTAATTTATCCAAGTGAGGTTCACACTTGATAAATCTATAATGGAAAAGCTAAAATAACAATTTTAGTCCTGGAAACTGGAGATCAGAAACTTTAAAAGACTTTCACACAACTGTAAAGGTGATAGAAACAGGACTGAGATCCAGGTCTTCCAACTTCAAGGGTGTGTTCTTGTAGTAACAGTAAACTTAATGCCGTTGTGTACATTATCATCACATCTACTGTTATGAACTACTTTAAGCACAAAATTTAATTCACACATGTGGCATGTGTACTTCTTGTGACCAATGACTTTTTAGGAAATTTAATCAATTTGGAACATTCATATGTGGTTTATAAAAAGGAGACTATTCCTTTCAAAGCTATTTCCCAAACCATATCAATTAGTTCAGAAATCAAAGACAGCACCGTAGGATGATTTGAAAATTAAAACACAATCAAAATATTTGGTATCGACTAAAGTATATTTGATTTGATTCTGCCCTGAAATTTCTGATCTCCTCTTTGAAAAATTCAAACACAAGAAATAAACATATGAAAAAGAAAACTTGACCACCATATTCAGGAGAGTACTGAAAGTAAAAGAATAAGACTAGAAAGCACAAAAGCCTAACTCAAACTTTTTATAGATGAGAAAACTGATGGTCAGAGAGGTGAAAGAACTTACTGGAAGACAGTAATTCTCAACCTTAGCCACACACTGGCATCAAATGGAGAGCATTAAAAATACTAGTACCTGGGTCCCACCATTCAGGGTTTAATTAGTTTACAGTGCAGTGCGGCCACTGGGATTTTTACATCTCTCCAAGTGATTCTATCAATACAATAGAATGCAGCAAGGTTGAGAGCCTCTGCAAGTGTAGAGACCTACAGCTGGTTAGTGGCAGAGACAGGACTTACAAACTAATTTATTCAGACCTAGTTGTGTGCTTTATGATTACCTCTTCTTTCAAGTAAATCAAAGTAACAATACTTTGAAATTGATGTTTTATAATTCAGAAATCCTTTAATTTAGTCGTATTCTTTCAAGTCCTATTGACTGATTAATGGATCAAAATTGGTCTAAACTGTTTAAAATCGCCTCGATAAAATCTCAGTGGAATCTGTACCTGATGTGTCAAAACTGCTCCCTGTCGTCCTAAGAAGGTTTAATATAATAAATACATTAATACAGTCTCTAATACAGGAGACATATAAATAAGAAGGTCATCAAAATCTAGTCATAAAAACTCTGAAGTAATTTTTTAATGGCTATTTCCACAAATCCACAAGAAACTAATCATAATCAGGAAAACTACATCTGGTAGTTTACAAATTAAGGAAAATAATACAAAACCCATTTCGCAACCATTCTAAGAACTGAAACCTTTATCCAGAGAAACTGAATGACATTCATGATTTTTTTAGCTATTAGAAAATTCTAAGAGGAAGTTACCAATAAAATAGTTCATTTTCTGACATTCAAAAACAAGTTCTCATTAGCAAAATTTCAACACTGATATTTAAAGGATGGGAGAGTGACTACCATTAAAAGACTATGGTTTCTCAAGCAACCTAAGTGTCCATCGACAGATGAATGGATAAAGAAGATGTGGCACATATATACAATGGAATATTACTCAGCCATAAAAAGAAACGAAACTGAGTTATTTGTAGTGAGATGGATGGACCTAGAGTCTGTCATACAGAGTGAAGTAAACCAGAAAGAGAAAAACAAACACCGTATGCTAACACATAGATATGGAATCAAAAAAAAAAAAAGTTGTGATGAACCTAGGGGCTGGACAGGAATAAAGACACAGATGTAGAGAATGGACTTGAGGACACGTGGAGGGGGTAGGGTAAGCTGGGACGAAGTGAGAGAGTAGCACTGACATATATACACTACCAAATGTAAAACAGATAGCTAGTGGGAAGCAGTCACATAGCACAGATAGATCAGTTCGATGTTTTGTGGCCACCTACAGGGGTGGGATCGGGAGGGTGGGAGGGAGACGCAAGAGGGAAGGGATATAGGGATATATGTATGCACACAGCTGATTCACTTTGTTATACAGCAGAAACTAACACAACATTGTAAAGCAATTATACCCCAAAAAAGATGTTAAAAAAATAAAAAATAAAATTGAACATGTGGAGAAAAAGCAGAAAAAAAGACTACGGTTTCTCATGATCAAAATCAAATGCAAATTTCAGAAGTTTTTCAAGGTTGCTCAAGTTTTGGGGAAATAGACAAAAAGAGATTACTGAGTGTTTTTTCAATGGAATTCTGGGGGGTTTCTAGTGATTCCTCTAGGGATTAAATATAAGAATGTGTATATGTATCTCTGACTGCTTTGGACTAGACTATTTTACAACTCTAGGGATAGACCTTAAGTTAGAGGAAACTGATAGCAATGCAAAAGTTTTCTGTCCACAGCAATGTAAGTGATTCCTGTTCATAACAACGCAAATTAATTTTGTCTGGTTGAGAACATAAATTCCTGCAAATCAAATCCTCATTTGAACTGGGTTTAATCCCTTACTGGTTGCCTCATTAATCAATGAGCTAAATAAAATCTCTGACTTATGTTCATTTTATGTTTCTATAAACCTTGATTTTACTGTTGTGAAAATTATACTTTAACATAGGAAAAATGGTCTCTAGAGTCCATAATTATGTTTCAATCGGAATAAATAATAAAATGCATTATATCATGAATATTTGTCATTTCTTTTAGCTATAAGATTACTAGAAAAAATTGTCAAGTATTATTTCATATTTTCCTCTGGGTTTCAAGTTGATAGAAATTAAACTACAAACACCAACTCTTCAAACATTTTTACTGATACAGTCTTTTTTTTTTTTTTCCAGCAAACAGTAAGAACCCTGTCAGACCTTCACTGGTTAACTTAATAGCAGCATCTGGTAATTTATTAGAACAAATCACACAATGATGGGTTAAAGAAAAATCCAAAACTCTTTTGAGAATGTTGATGCTATCCTCCATATTTATAATTATTTTATAAAGCTGAAAAACCTTTATTCCAAGCTTCATACTTTTTGTTGGATGTCTCTATCCAAATGTTCCTCACAACCTTAAGCTAAAATTCAGATGAATTCATCTCCTCAAACCCCCTAATCACTCCTGTCAAACTTGTCTCTTTTCTGCATTATTGCTTGTACTTCCCTCCTAACCATCCTAAGTATACAAGCTGGATCCTTTCTGCAGCTCCACTACCAGCCGCCTTATCTAGAGTTATAACTCTACTCCCAGTCCCACTCCAGTAGTTGAGGACTCACCATCGGTCCCACAGTTTATGCCAATGATGTTCCAAAAGATTTCTCCACCTCCAATCTTTCTTTCCATCTCACATTTGTGGTCCTCATGGATCACTGAGACAGAATGATTTATTAGATTAGAAATACAACTTTGACTTTGGCTATGTGTGTTGTCTGTCCATGACAGGATAAAGGGTCCTAAACATGAAAGGAAGATTCTCCAACAACTGGCCTTGTTTCCTTCTGCAGCCTCACTTCCCATCTCATGAGCCTTAACAACATGCTCCACAGCATGTGGGATCTTCCCAGACCAGGGCTCGAACCCGTGTCCGCTGCATTGGCAGGCGGATTCTTAACCACTGCGCCACCAGGGAAGTCCCTATCTTTTTAAAAACACAATTCAAAGCATTATCACTGCCACTTCTATAAACAGTTTTCTAGGCCCTCCCCTATTTCAAGGATACAACTATTCAAACACCATGTACTTACTTTTATTATTATTGCACTAAAAAACTCCATTGTAATTACCTGCTTAGGTGTCTAGTTACTTATGGAACTGTGAGCTTCTTAAGGACACAATTCAAAACCTATTACAAATTTTTAAAGTCTGTTATACATGTTTGAGTTCAGCTCAACTAAATATTTAAGCACAGAAAATACATTTAAACAGTGCAAACACTATATAAGGTTACATCTCTTATAGATTCCTGACTAGACATTTTACATCAAAAATCAGAAAGAAAAATTATATAAGTATTTATCACTTACCATGCCAAATATTCTTAGTGTAAAGGCTCTTCTGTTGTCATTATCAAGTAACTCCCCCAAACAACTAGTAAATTGATATACGAAACAAGAGATGTCATCCTACAATCTTTCCCAGTAACATTCACACCATCAGAGGGGCAGAGAGGTAGTGTAAGTGACATACAAGGGATTGTCATAAATATTACTCAGGTTATTTTTCTCTCAATCCTCACATGTTTTACACTTTCTTTTGCCTATCCTTTCTATCACATATTAAACTGTGATTTTTATTCATGTTGGTTGGTAGACATTATTAAATATTTCACCAAATCCCCTATTTTCTCTGGTCTTACCTCCCTTAAGTATTTCTAACATACTATGTTAACATACTTTACTGCTAAAATTGCATAGATTTGTTATGAATATAAATATATATGCATTGGATGACTATAAACACGGTTTGATTTTATGATAGTGGGACCCAGATATTTCAATAAATTAAGAGGTAAGATGTAAAACATGCAATACTGAGAATCACTGCTCAGGGGCATATATGTTAAAAGAGAAATTAATAAGTAGGAGAGGAATAGGCCTTCAGCAATAACCTTTGGTAAGGTGGAAATGACCCTATGTAATTAATTCTGGAAAAAAAAACATATTTATTCAAAACAAGCCTGAAAGACTGAGACTCTGGTGACTTTTACTATGAACAATGCTACATAATTGAATGGATATGTTTATATCATGATAGATGTTTTCAAAATAATGATACATAATATGCTTTACATTGAGTTTTTTTCTCTCAGTAAACCGTTTCCTTGGAACCTGGAACTTCTGAATCTGCCATCACTCACTCTTAGGGTGCCAGGTCACCAACTAATATGCTGGAATTGAAATTATTAAGTAATATCCCGATTTACTAAGCCTTGATAATGGTAGATGTGGGCCTAACATACTCAGAAGTTCCTGGACAGTCATTTCGTTTGGCATAAAATATGCTATATTCTCCCTGATACTGCATCCCGTAATTAAACTCATTTAGGATTTCCTAGTCCTAGCACAGGGCTTGACATGTGGCAACGTTCAATAAGTATTTGTTGAATAAATGCATGAAGAAATCCAGACATAAATAACATGTATTACCTTCCTCTTCACTCTCTGAGCAAGCTTTCCTTCTCATTTCACGGACGATATAAAAGTCATGTTATGGGCACTGACTCAACTTCAGTCCTTTCTCCCTACAAATATATACACACCATATCCATCTCTGTTGTCTACTTCCTAACTCAGTGGAAAGAGTGCCTGTCTTCAGTCCATGTTAACAGACCCGTCTGGGAGTTAGATTCCCTCCTCCTGCCTCTTCAGGTATCTAATTCCACCAGTGCTTTGCCTGAACCATCCCGCGTTGTAAATCTTTCCATGTCCATTTTCTCTCCCCTCAGTAAACACACTCAAGTCTCTCCCTTCTTTTTACAAATATAGATTTTTATCTCCAAACCACTTCTTTAGCTATTTTTCTCTTTTTATATTTCTCTTCATTACCCAGCACCTTGAAAAAATAGTCTAAATTAGATTTCTCCATGTCCTCACCTCCCATCTACTTCTCCACTCACTATTACCTGGCTTCTATCACTAATACAACATAATTTCTACCTAATTTACTAATTTCAGTGAGTTCTACTGTATAATCCATTTTAATCGATCTAATATCTCATAAGCCAACAGAAAAGGCAGATCCATTATTCAACTAAATTTGCTGACAATTCTGTGTAGCAACTTACAATCCCACAATTTGCTTATTTACATGCAAATTACCATTCATATAACTGAATCTCAAAAGTATTCAAAAACTCCATGTCAAATCAAACCCCCAAACGTACAAAAAAATGATAATTAAATTTTTTCCTATCTGAATGCAAAGGGCTATTTAAGAATTTTTAAATAGAAGAATAATATCTAAATATAATATGGTAGGGCTTTCCTGGTGGCACAGTGCTTAAGAATCCACCTGTCAATGCAGGGGACATGGGTTCGAGTCCTGGTCCAGGAAGATCCCACATGGCGCGGAGCAACTAAACCCGTGCACCACAATTACTGAGTCTGAGCTCTAGAGCCTTCGAGCCACAACTCCTGAAGCACGCACACCTAGAGTCCATGCCCCGCCATAAGAGAAGCCACTGCAACGAAAAGCCCGCACACCGCAACGAAGAGTAGCCCCGGCTTACCACAACTAGAGAAAGCCTGTGCACGCAGCAACGAAGACCCAATGCAGACAAAAATAAATAAATATAAATAAATAAATAATGATAAAAAATTGCATTTCAAAAATATATTAATTATAAGGCAAGCACCGCTCTATTATCACAAAGAATAAGTAACTATCAATATTTAAAATGTTAATGAGAAGACAATTCACAAGAAAACACAAATGGCTAATAAACATAAAATGTTCAGCTATATAATAAGTGTGAATTCAACACATGAACTATTCTTTCTTCACCTATCAAAGTTGTAAGTAATTCAAATACAGCTCCCAATTCTAGTAACTGTTACTTAAGATCAGCATTATGCTAATGGCTTCTAGAAAAGCCATTAGTATATATAATTTTTACTTTCTCTATTCATTTCTAGATTTTTGAAGCTGCACTAAAAAAAAAAGGAAAGAAAAGACATTTAAAAATCAAAAGGAAAACATTAAATGCCATCTAGTAACAAAATAACCAGAAGATACAAAATCATCAGGATCAGACATTTTAAAACAATGGAGTGGGCTGAAATACCTATTGGAATTGTCATAGAGCCAAAACAGCCCTCTCAAAATAGTTCTCCTACCATCTTAATCATATCCAACTTTTTAACGGAAAAAAAGACTATTTAGTTGAAAATTAAGTTATAAAAGCAAATACTTCCAGGATAAATAGTTCACACTAAGACATAAGTGAAAACCTCTGGAAAAGAGGTTTTTAATGACAGAAACAGAAGGGAATGTAGTAGGAACCCAAAGATGACAGACAAAGTGGACTCTCTATTGGGGGGCAAACAGATGGTTAACTAGAGGCCCAGAACACTAAACACAGGCTTTGCCCAATACCTAAAATTATGCTTTATGTACAGACTCTTTCAAAGGCCCTTGTCCTGAATATCACGCTATGGTTCTTGCCTAAAAGGAAGCAGCTGTGGACACAGATGTGGTCTTACTCTGTTATTCAAGACCCCACTGGATAAAAGCAGGTTAATATAGCTTTAATGGTGGCAGATTAGATATTTGGCCTGTTTGTTAAGACGTAATTGAATCTGTGTTTTTGAGAACAGCTCTTGATGACGCACAATGTCACAAATCCAGCATAAGAATGGCAATTTAAGATCTGGTGACAGAATGCATGTGTACTAACATGAAATGAATAAAAAAAATGCTGGGTCTCTGTGAGAAAGACATATGTAGATAAATCATGATGGAGTTTTATGTTTTGATTTGGAGCTATATCAATACTTCCTTATCTTGAGAGGATGGCATCTTCAAAGTGTAAAATGAACGTCCACATTTATGGATTTTGGATGCGTACAAAGAACAAGTACAGGGTAAAAATATTTTTAAAATCAAGATTTTGGGGGGGTATCAACTACATGGCTAATTATTTTAAGGTATTCAGGTTGATGAAAGAATCAGAAAGCTGATGATCCCAGTGAGTTTTTATGTGGCAGAAACAGCAATCAATCCGAGGTAGTCCAATTCCAAAGCTACCACATCTTAAATACTTAATCTATGTTGCTTTCCGGGTGTTTTTCAAATTGCAAATTGGCTACTCTCATTGCTGTTCTGTCTAAATGGGTTCCTTTTAAATAAATAGTATGGGATAAAATGTAAAGAACTCTAGGCATCTATTTTTTTCTGATCTAATGATTGTTTCCCCAATTCATTCCACCAATATTTATTGAGCATCTATTATGTACCAGACACTGTTCTAGATGCTTGGGAAATAGTGAACAAAACCAAAAAAAAAAAAAAGTAACTCCACAATGGTGCTTTCAAGTGAAAGAGACAAAAAGTAGAGAATGAATGTAATAAAGAAATTCTACCATGAATTAGAAGGTGATTAAGTGCCCTTGGAGGAAGAGAGAGAGGGATAAAGAGGATTGGTAGTATAGGTGATAGGGGCTTCAGTTGGAAAGGGAGGGACTGATCAGGCTAAACCATACTGGAAAGGCAACACTGGATTAAAGACTTGAAGACACAGGCATGAAGGAAATGAGCTTTGAGGATATCTAAAAAGCAAGTGATTCAGGCTGAGAGAAGAGCCTGTGCAAATAACCTCAGTGGGGATGCATAAACAACAGTATGAACAAGTGTAGCTGAAGCAGAGTAAGTGGGGAGAAAAGTAATAAGAGATGAGGTAATGACAAAGATAAAAAGGAGACCAACTGCATAGGACCCTGCTGGTGGTTGTAAGGTCTTAAACGTTTACTCTGACATGAGGAGTCATTAGAGGGCTTCAAGCAGAGGCGTGACATTGACTGATGGCTACTTTACTGTGAATCCATGATAAGTAAGGAAGCAGAGAGCAGTGCTGAGAGGATTCTGTAGTAATTAGGGCTAGGAATTATATGGCTTGACTATCCTTGCAGTAGTAAAGGTGGTGAGAAGTAGTCAGATTCTGGATTATTTGGCAAGTAGAACTGAACTGGACTTGCTAGTAGATTGGGACTGATGTGTAAGAGAATAAGACGAGTCAAAGAGGCCCCCCCGCCCCCCAGATCTCTGACAGAGCACCTGGAAGGCTGGAGTTGCCACCGACTGAGATTAGGAAGGCTGCAGATGGAGCAGGTCTACAGGGGACTGCTGGGACTTTTATTTGGGACACATGGAATTTGAGATGTGTTTAGATATCTAAGCAAGAGGTCATTTATTGCTGCTGAATGTATGAGTCTGGAATTCAAGAGAGGCGTCCAAGCTGGAGATATAAATTTAGAAGTTGTAAGTCTGAAACTTAATTTCTAGTTAACAGAATAAGAAAAGCAAAGTACTCATTGGTTGGTCACTTAACATATGCCAGGCACTACACCATAAACTTTCACATTCCTTACGTCATTGAATTCTTGTAACTCCCCTGGTTTTCAGACTAGACCATTTTACAGGCTAGTAAATTAAATTGAGAAAGTCTAAGTAACTCTCTGAGACTAACCAACTTTCCTTACGGCAATGAATCTTGGAAGAGGCAGAACTTGGACTCATATATACGTGCTTCCATTAGCTATATAACCTCTTAAAGGCCCAATACCAATAGAAACGTATCTTATATTCTAGCTGTGATAAAGGAAAAAAGGAATCCAAAAGGCAAATGCAGAACTGTGTACAGATACACCCTAGTATCATAATATAAATGCCCTTAATAATGTGAATTAAGTTTAAAATTAAGTTGAATAATCCTTTATAAAGAAAGACTAAAAACACACAAAGTCTTTCAGGATTTGAATCAAAATGTTTAAAACATTTTACAGTTTTGTTTCTTAAATAAGTAAACTGTCTTCTTGAAAAATCACCTGTTTCTCACAAGTCACTCTATTTTGATATGCCAACATGAGCCCAAACTGTGTACACATATATGGAACAATAAGCAACCTATTTCTTCAAAACAGAATATAAAAATGGCTTATTCATTTGATACCATATTTTTTAATTGTAAAATTCTCTCTCTTCCAAATCACTTGGCTTTAAAAGTTTCGTATGTTACTTCTCTTGTACTTTTTAAGTATATTCAGTTACCCAAGATATAGATCCTCTTAGACCAATGAACCAGGTAAGAGGATCAAATGTCATTTCTGAAGATGTTTATGAGCCAAATTATAAATTCTACTGTAAAATTATGAGCACAGAAAACAAAATTTGAGAAAAATGGAACTACGAGATTCTTTATTGCAAACTAGATATGGCACTCTGACAAAAACTGTTTCCAAATTTTCCACTGATGAGATGATTAGTAAACATGTTTCATGTACTCATGTATACATTAACTATCCAAGACCAAGGGCTGTAACACCATAACCTCTATTCCTTCTGTTCATGGTGGCCAGATGCACAAACAGAATTTTCAAATTTACATACAGATATTTTTTAAAATTATATATATATATATGCATACATAGTAGGCATACTATAATATAAACTACATATAATTGCATAGTTTATGAATTTATAATATAACTTTCAAGAAAATAATTTTAAATATAAATACTCACATGGGTTATGGGTTTATAGGAGAGGTGAACTTGGAGAACAAACATTGACTTAGCATTAGCATTTACAAAATAAACTTGTGGAGAACTCATATTTATTTAACCTGCTCCATACACACACACACACACACACGTTTATAGTCCCCATAGCTTCTTGACCTGTACCTACTATATATTATCTTGTACAGTTCAGAACATACTAAACACTTTACAAATAAATAACCATGGGTCGCTGAAACCCACTGGCGGTGCCTTAGCAGACACTGGAATGTATATTTGTGAGGGCACCAACCCATGGACTTGATGTCTCTCATGTTCCCATTCAACCAGAGCAGCCCCACATACCTTTCTTTTGCATATGGCCGCTCCATGTAATATTTTGTTGCAAAAAGCCTTCTGTTACTTACAACTTGGAAAACCACTGTCCTAGAGATGCCTTAATTAAAGTATATTTAGAACTATTGAGGCATTAACGTTTCATATTTATGTAACAGAACTACAGAAGGAAAAGTGGGACCATCAACAGATTCACATTACTTTTCCAAAAGAACAAGGCAAAATAAACCTGCTTTGTATAATTTGACAGAAAGTTTACCATCTGAAGCGGTACTAAGTATTGATTTTACAAAATGCTGAGTCATTTTCAGTGATGTGCTAAGATTCACCATTGTGTTTGTTTACGTCGATATAAATAAAACACTTGAGTACAAAAGGGCCCTTTAATAAGGCCTTAGAGAAATTCTATATACAGAAAGAGAGTTCTGTAATTTATAGAACATTCTTCATTAAGAGCTCATTGGTTCTGGAAGCTGAGTAAGAGAGATTTGGTTATCATATGTAGTTTGTACTGAGCAAATGAAGTTCAGTGACAAAAAATTATTCACAAAGGATTGCAAAGTTAGCAGTAGGAGTCTCCTATCCCCTAGCATCTCCTAGGTCCAGATCCACAAAACTGGCCACGTACCACATAGAACCCTGTCACTATGAGGAACTAATTAATGTTTTACAAATTTACTGTATTTTGAACTCCAGTGATAGTCTATAAACATAGGGCTATAGAACATAATTGCTGATTATACAATACACTTGAAATGAAATCTAAACCTGAAGAATGGAGCTCTTCTTTTTGAGCTAAAACCTCAGACAGGTTTGGCCAAAGCTCTTGCATTTGTCAACCAAGAAGCAATTTCCCTGTGTAGTTACAAGGAAAAGAACTCTGGCGCTTCCGCTACAGGCATACACTCAGTGTACTAGGCAGAACAGAATAACGACCCCCAAAGATGTTCACACCCTAATCTCCAGAAGATCTGAAGATGTTACCTTTTACAAAAGCAACTTTGCAGATGTGATGAAGGACCTTGAGGTAGGGAGATTATCCTATTATCTGGCAGATCCAATGTCATCACAAGTGTCCTTATAAAAAAGGGAGCCAAAAGGATCAGTTAATAGGAGGAGATATGAAGATGGAAGAGGTCAGGGCAATGTGATGTAAGAAGGACTCCATTTATCTTTGTTGGTTTTGAAAGTGGAGAAAGGGGGTCACAAGCCAAGGAAACGGGGCAGATTCCAGAAGCTAGAAAAGCAAGGAAATGGACTCTACCCAGAGCCAAGAGAAAGGAATGCAGTCCTGCCAACACCATGGTTTTAGCCCAGTGTGATCTGTGTCAGATTTCTGACCTACAGAACTGTAAAATAATAAATGTGTGTTAATGCCGTCAAGTTTGTAGTAATTTGCAGCAAAAGAAAATTTATACACTTAGCTTAAAGGACCTGTTTTCTTTATAAGTAAAGAGATACTTTAAAATTCATTCTAGAAGTATTTACTGAAAGTCTAAGATGTGTCAGGCTGAGGAACCTGGGATTGAAAGAAGACCAAGACATACGCATTTCAGTTGGAAGTGAATAGTTTTTCCATGTACATGAATTGGCTGGTTTGTACATGTTACTGTGGGTACACAAACATTTACCTGCATGTAGTATGGCAACAGAGTAACTAAGAAAAAGAAGAGATTTTAGAAATCCCCTTAAGCCAATTATAGAAGCCAAAGAGGAAACTGTAGTCCACTTGGGCATTCATAAAGTGTGGCATCTACTTTCTCAGATCCAAGTAGAACTTCTTTTGCTCAGTTAATAATGTAGAAGCAACCTGAAGACTTTCTCCTAAGATTCTGATATGAACAGTCCCTAAGTTTCAATTGTGAACCAATCAGCCGAAGACCCTTCTGACGATGATCAGCTGTCTTAGCATTTTCCTCTTAAACAAACATTTTCAAGCTAAGGAACTGTTTTAGGTTTTCTAGTGGTAACTATAAATTATTACAGATTCCATTACATTTGGAAAAACTGCAGTTTAAAGATAATGGACCTCAGAATGGTCTATAAATTCTAATGAACATAAAAAATTATGTCTATTTTTAAATTAGAATCCAAAATAAGCAAAGCTACCACACATGGAAATGTATTGATATAAAAATTATGACACTTTAAAAATATGCATCTGAAAAACTTAGTTTCTTAATAATATCAATTATTCCACATGACTCTAGGCTCAAAAAACAGAAATTCAAACTAGATGACACTTTAAGATAGAGAATAATCAATACGTATCTATATAACTTAACTACATCTAGAACATTACCCATGCCTTCTCTTAATTGGTTCCTGACTGATGGAAATTTTTCTGTTTAGATAGGAAATTGATAAGGAGAAGACAAAAGCATTTCACAGCTTCAACTTCTGTACCTGAACTTACATCCTGCTTATTTCTAAAATGCATTGGCACTCAGAGAACAATCTTTCTGTGGAATGCCTGTGGAAACCCCAGGAATCAGAAACACTGGATTGATGACTATTTAACATTAACTAGTACCGTAGGCTAGTACAGTAACTCAAGGTTATATTAATATCATTTAGTATTCCAAACCAATATATCAATCTAGTAAACTTCATCTATCATCTCTGAGGAACTAAGGAGCCCTAAGCATAGTAAATTCAGGGGTAGTAATATTCTAGGAAGTAATTGACTAAACACATATACGATGTATATGATAATGACTGAATGATGGTGATGATGATCATGACAGCCATAGCAGTTTGCTTCAAGCCAGTTGAGGAAAACGACTTAGAAGGATTAAGTATCTTTCGCAAAGTCACACAGCTGGTAAGTGGTAGGGCTACGGCTCAAATTCTGACTAAAGCCAGGTCTGCTGCCTCGGAAACATCAGTTCTTAACCCTTTCCTATACTGCCTCTTATAGGCAGAAGGGAATGTCACAGAATGAAGTAGCAGATTGGGATTCTGGTATTTCCTCAATCCCTAGCTAAAGGATATGGAGAAAATCAATTAACCAATCAATCTTAGGCTTCGTTTTCTTTATAGAAATTAGAAAGATTAGACAAGATGATGTCAAAATTTCTTTTATAGTTCTATAATTCAGTAATTCATTCCACAGATACATCCTAAATGCCTTCTGTTGGCCAGACCTCCTCTAGGTATTAAGGACACCACAGTGAACATAGCAGAAAAAGGCCCTAACTGATCTCACTCAGTTGAGGAAGGCAGACAACAGATAAACACTTTTTGGGTGTGTTGCCTCAGAGAAGATACTTTTGGTAAGGGATATTTGACTAGAGACCTGAATAAAATGAGAAATTAAGCCATAGGCATATCCTAGGGAAGGGGCTTTCTAAGCAGGAGGACTCATTCCAATGGCCCCTTCAAAGCCTAACCAGGTTGATAGATATATTTTCTATATGATTGCTAGACTTTCACCTGAAGTGACAAATTTAAAATGATTTTTTTAAAAAAGATAAAAGTGATTAGTAGAATTCAGCTGATCCTTACTGTTTCGTAGACCCTTTCATCTCTAAACTGAAAACACTTGGGAATAGAGCAAGTCATGTGATTCAGTAGAAAGTACCAAACTCCTAACAATAATTCCTACAAAAAGTATGAGATATGCATATACATATGTATATACTTACGTGAGGATAATCTTCGATTAATATTATTTTGTAAAGTTTCATTTACAAATAGATGAACAATTATTCATATTCCCTAATTTTTAAAAGTCCATTCCATACAATTGCAAAGTTTAACAAATACAGAGGTTACTGAAGTCAGAACAGAGGCTATAATACTATCAGAGGATGAGCCGCTTAAAGTTAGGTGAATTATTTAGCATAAGACTGGAATGATGACAGCTTAATGCACTAAATTTGATACGTCAAAAGCAATAATGCCGTCATTTCCATTACCATTATGTTCTCAAAAATCTAACATTCTTTTTCAATTCTATTATCATGGCATCAAACTAATGTGGATATTATAAAATAGTCTGGAATGATCATTTAGAATATTTAAGATCACTACAAAATAGTTTCATTTTTGTAAGTGCTCCTCTGCTGTACTTCTCAAGGAAAATAAGAATAATAAAATTCTATGAATAAGTTCAAACCACTTCCACTGAACTAAACAGAAAATCTTACTGCATTTTAAAACCCCCGAAGTTGATATGAAAAGGTTGTGGTAATAATTTTTTTAATCTATTTAGAGCAGTAATACTGTTCATAGCTGGTTAAAATACTGAATCACTTTTTCCTTCATTAATTTAATTTCACAGATATTTACTTAGCACTTTTCAGGCAATAAACCACTGGCTTGGCACTGAGTAATGCTCAGTAGTATAGTACTGTAGACACTTATCTTGAAATAGATAAAGAAAATAATACCTTTGGCTTAATGAATATTTTCTCATTTCTGATTTAATTAATCTACCTTACTGTTTCAGGATGTTGCTATACCCCAAAGCAGAGAAAAGTATTGTTAACTCCTTGCTCAGAGAATTTAAGGAGAAAATGCCTAAGCTCGACCATAATCCCATGCTAATATTATTTTTCTCTTGTCCCTGTAACACTTGTACATTCTCTACAGTGAAAGAATTAAAGCCTTTTTCACTGTAATTGGACTTAAAAAAAATTAGAGAAGTAAAGCCCTGCAAGTAAGATACAATATGCATGTTTTTTAAAGACTTCGAAGAAACCCATCTGAACAAATAACTTGTTATACTCTTCTGCTTAGCAAACTGGCTGAAGAACAGTCCAAATAACAAATATACAAAAAGAACATCCTGAAAGAAGAAAGGAAAAAAGAATTTTAGACCATACCAAACAGAAAAATATTCAGAGTCTGAATGAAAAATGGTTAGGGGACCAAGTTTAGATTATGGACCATTTCTTTTTTCTTTTTTTTTTTTTTTTTAGCTATACAGGCAAGCACTCTCTTCAGAGTATAAAGATTAATCATTTTCTTCTTTTAAACAATGTATTAAAGATTGCTTTTTATTATTTGAGTATCAGAACATATTGCCATCAGTCAAAATTAACAGACAATACATATGCCAAATGAAGTGAATTGAACTAAATGTTAACTAGAATATTTTGCTCATGACGCATTCTTCTATTTAATATATATACAAAAAATATGATTTCCGTTTTCAAGAGGTCCCTTCACTTACAGGAAAACTTTTCAATTTCTCTATATATACTGGATCCCATTTTGATTAAAATATATTCACAAAACAGAATGACTAAGAATCGTTTGATTATGAGAATTTGTGTCAATATCATTAGAGTGAAAAGAAATTGTGGTCTGGCTTCCATAGTAGTGATGGAGAGATGGTGGTCAGGGACACTAGCTTAGGTTCTAAGGTGGCTCTGTGACTTGGGCACAACAAGTGACTTAGGCAAGTCACTTCATCTTTCTAAGCTCAGTTCTCATCTGTAAAATGGGAATAACAGTAGTTTTGAAATAGGGAGGATTATTGGGAGGACTGATGAACACATGGATTAAAAGTTCCATAGATACTTGACAATGGTTATCACTCAGTAAGTGTTGCATGTTATTAATGATGGTAAAGGGACTGATGGTATGAACAGAAAGAATATATGCAGGTTGTATGCATTTGTCACACTCACTGAAATGTACACTTAGGATCTGCACATCTTACTGCACATAAATTGTATCTCAGTACAATGACTAAAGAAAAAAAAGAACACACATAAAGGTAGGAAAACAGGGAGAGAGAAAAGATATAGACTACTTTGATTTTATTAAACTGAACAAGTCTAACTAGAATGATTTGTATGAAAATGTCTGTCTTTGCATTATTAATCTAGTTATACAAATACCAGCATTGACTCTTAAATCTGTTTTATATATACAAAAAAATCAGTTTGTTACTCTCGTTTTTCACCATTATAAATTCTGAAACAGACATAGGAACAATTTCAGGAATATTCCACAGTCAATTGGTAATTGCCTATCAAAGTCTCTATCTTTATTGCTTACCACCAACCATTTAGTAAGGGTCCGTTGAATGATATATTAGCAAAGATCACTAAGAATTTGCAAGCTACCAACAAATATGAAACTGTGGTACAGTTAGGCTAAGTAAAATGTCCAAGGTTTTCTGGTGTCAGAGCATGGATTAGAACCTAGGTCCAACTCCACAGGCTGGGATTTTAATCACTACTTTCCACAGGGCCAGAAGTGCAAAAAACACACCATGTGCCAATTTTCTACCTATACATCTAACACAAGTGTGATCTTTGGTCCATCTCTTGCGCGTGTCAGCACAAGGTGGCAACCAGTTACTTTAGATCCCTGTTTATTACTGCTGTTGCTTTTTTGTGTCTATATTTAAAAGGCAGAGAGGGAAAAGGGAATGGAGAGAGAAAGAGGGAGAGACAGAGAGAGAGAGACAAGGAGAGACAGAGGAAAAGAAACATTGTTTTCTACCATGATACTCTATATCAGATATACAAATATACAAAGTTTAGTTCTATTGGTTCTAAGTCCAAAAGATAAAGAAAAATTATATATTATAGTGACCTGGAAGGCCAAGACATTCTAATAAGCAGAATTCTAATTAGTCAAACACGCCTTCATCCATGGTAAAGAGGGTTGCCCATCTATACCACAAATGACAAAGGATGGCTTTGGGCTTTGAACTTCAGCAGGTTTATGAGTTTATCACTTCATCACTTCATTTCTTCCTCCATTATGCATCCATCCACCTATTAAGTGTATCAAGTAGCCAGTGTCAGACATTCAGCTCCTGCCTCCCTCCCACAGACAAGGCAGGCATGTGGGCCAGCCCAGCAAAGCTGTCTTCAGTAACTCAGAATCAGCCTCCACCTCTCACCACTGACTCCAGTCCAAAGGAAAGGGGTCAGAACCCTGGCACAGTATTTTTTAACCTCTGCTGGAGAAGTATGAATCAAATTCAAGGTATTCTTGTAGTCCAATGATCTAATGAGGCTAAAAATGATATAATTTATTTTAACATGCAGAATTTCTTCAATGCATTACAGAAATCCAACAGACCCAAATTTTCATCTTGATAGCAAAATGCCTGAAGAGTTATGCTCTCATCTTTGTTTTAATGATCAGTTAAATGTTGACCATTTGGTTTCTTAGCAAAGAAATCCAATTAAAAATTTAACAGGCACTCTCCTACATTGCTGGTGGGATTATAAATTGGTACAACCTTCTTGGAAAGCAATTTGGCAATATGTACAGGAAGTTTTAAAGTATTCCTACCACTTGGCCTAGTAATTCCACTTCTAGGAATATTTGTAAAAAGATCTACAACTTGAGATGTTTTTAACAGTTTTAAAAATCTCATTATTATTTGTAATAGGGAAAATTAGGTCACACAAAATTAGGTAACACAAAAAGTCTAATAAGAGAGTAAGTTATATCATAGCCATAGAGTAAACTGGCACATAACCATCAAGGATGTTTCTGAACACTTAATACCAGAAAAAAAAAAATGCTTGTGAAATAGACTTAAGTTTAAAAGGAATACTCAAGGGCTTCCCTGGTGGCGCAGTGGTTGAGAGTCCACCTGTCGATGCAGGGGACACGGGTTCGTGCCCCGGTCCGGGAAGATCCCACATGCCGCGGAGCCGTGGCCGCTGAGCCTGCACGTCCAGAGCCTGTGCCCCGCAACAGGAGGGGCCACAAAAGTGAGAGGCCCGCGGACCGCAAAACAAACAAATAAATAAATAAAAATTAAAAAATTAAAGGAATACTCAAACATACTGTATTGTTGCACCTATGTAAAATACACAAAATGATGAAGATACATAAAATATTAACTTTGTCTCAGAGTCATACAATTACGATTTTTTTCCTTTTCTTCTATTATCCTAACTTTCTAAACATTGAGCTTGTGGTTACAAAGCAATCCAAAATCTGAAAGCATTTCAAATTTGGTTGCATTTTATGCTAGGTTCTAGGGATAAAGGTTCAAGCCTGAGCCCAGAGATATAGATTATCAGGGCATGTGTTAAAGACCACAGAAGAGCAGCAAAACGAAAGGCAGGGAGAAGACAGCAGAATCCCAAGCAGGCACAGAGTAAACACATTTTTGACAGGCCGAATTAGGGCAAAAGATACCACATGGAAATTCATGAAATGGTCTATTTTCTGCTGTCCTTTTAAAAGAATTCTCATATTGAATGATTTTAGGCAGAATGTATATTTAAATAAATAATATTGTAGAATTTGTTTCTTTACAACAATCTCGTATGCTAAATCACTTAGATGGTGAAACTGAGTGGCACTGTATTGAAGACAGCTCGTCACCAGTGCCACCAAAACAGTTTTTCTTGTGCAAGCACTGCTCTGCTTAGACACAATGTAAAGGAGCTCCAGGGGCTTCCCTGGTGGCGCAGTGGTTGCGAGTCCGCCTGCCGATGCAGGGGACGCGGGTTCGTGCCCCGGTCCGGGAGGATCCCACATGCCGCGGAGCGGCTGGGCCTGTGAGCCATGGCCGCTGAGCCTGCACGTCCGGAGCCTGTGCTCCGCAACGGGAGAGGCCACAACAGTTGCGAGGCCCGCATACCGCAAAATAAATAAATAAATAATCCCACTCCTGACACCAAAAAAAAAAAAAAAAAAGGAGCCTCCTATTTCCCTCTTCCATGCTGCGAATACAACACTCTCACACCACTTCTTCAACACTCATGGAGAGTTTCCCACAGTGCAGAGGGCTTTAGGAAGAAAATGGAATTCAATTACTAACAATTTTGCCCCATAGCTAGATACTTCAGAATGCTTCCTTTCTGAACATTCAAGGATAACTGCTGTAATTTTCTGATAAGTTAAAAAATTCAATCTTCACTTTTAAAGCATAATTAATAACAGATATATCTTCCTGGCATCTATGGAGTTCAAGCAATGCTTTATATGAGCACCTAACATCAAATTAACTAATTCTATTCAACGGAAGACATCATAAAAGACCGATATTTCTCCTTCAATTCTTCCAATCTTTTAGTCCCTCTCAATGTGAAATGTGAAATCCATCAATTGCACTTGTGATATTTCCTAAAAGCCAAATCTAGCTTACCAGAAAAAATGCAAACCCAGAATTCCCCCACATCTAGGTACAGAAAGCCTCCAGATGTCACTCAAATCCAACTCTCCTACCAGGGATTTACTTATGAATGACTGCCAGCAGGGAATATACCAGAGCCCCAAATCCTTTAGTCTCTGTGACGTCAAGACCTCAAACATGTGGGGAAAATCCAGGTCATTCATTATTAGAGAGTAAATGTTGGCCATGTCTCCAAGCCATAGACGCTATCCTGCCATAAGACCCATCTGTCATCAACATCTAAATCAGTGAACATTACTTTCAGACTTGTTTTTACTAGAATAAAAGCTATGTAGGCTATAGGTGAGGCAAGACTTAGAATTAAAACTATAAATCTTAAGTAAATGCTGTATCTTGTGATCAAGCACAACTGTATATAAACTAGTTCAGTTAAACATTAACATACTTAGGCATGAATTATTTCCCTTCCCCTACAGAGACTGGTGGAAAGCTACACATTAACTTTCCATTCTTTCAATTATATGGAATATATCAACATATAAATTAAAACAAATGGTTAGTCTCACTTATTTTCATGGCTACTGTAGTTTACTTATACCCAAAACAACATTTCTGAATTAAAATGGTAATAAGGCCCTGGCACAAGAATGGCCATCATCCTTCATGCCCACCTCAAGGTTTGCTCATATTGTTAGGAGCTGACTGCCAAGCTCGCTAGCTATGTTACTCTGACTATAGATTACAGTCAGATGAAATCTTCAGTAGGAGTTTCCTATTAATAATTTAGTATTAATTGCTAGAAAAGACAAAAATGAATGCATTTTTCTCTTCTCTTGCCCATGCAATAAAATGAAAATGAAATACAGAAGTCATTAATGAAGGAAAAAATGACCAAGAGAAATAATTGTTAATAAAAATCTATACTTGAAAGGAAACAGAAAATAAGTTCACTTTTAATTGAACTACAGTTGATTTATAAGGTTGCGCTAATTCTGCTGTACAGCAAAGTGACTCAGTTATACACATATATACATTCTTTTTATATATTCGTTTCCATTTATCTCAGGAGACTGGATATAGTTCACTGCACTATACTGTAGGACCTTGTTGCTTATCTATTCTAAATGTAATCATTTGCATCTACTAACCCCAAACTCCCAGTCCATCTCTCTCCCTTCTCTTCTAAATGAGTTCTCCCTCCTAAAAATGAGTTCATTTTTAGATAGCCATATTCAAATTCAGATCGTATAAGTGAATTTGGAATACTATACTTGTAAGAAATTCCCAAAGAATTTATTAGCTCCTGAAGAATTATTAGTTAAAAATAGCTACTAAAATATAAAATATCTCCTTGACCCTGGATATTTCAGACAAAATAATGAGATTAAACACTGAGGATGACATTGCTTGCATTCAATGCTAAAGAAGCTAATTGTCTTAAAAGCTTGTTCCTTTAAAAGAGATATTTGCCTCATGGGAATAACAACAAAGATGAATTTTTGAAAAGGTGAGTAAGGATTAGGCTACTTTGGCAAAGCTCTGTAACTGCAGTGAAATAGAAGCTTTAAAGGTAAATGTTAGGAATTCTTCTTTGCAGACAACAACACTCTTGCATATATGGCTCTGATGGTGTGGCTGGTTTCATCAACTGAAGCAAGAAAAACTCAAAACTTCGGAATCAGGATTGGACTGATCAGGTTGGCTGTGTTTGGGGAGTGGGGGAAAAGTGCATAAAACAGCATAAGGGTGACTGGGAGACAAGACAGTGAAGGGGTGTTATACTGCCCATTCCAGAGTAAAGAAAGGGAGGGAAAGGTAGGACTGTCTTTGTTTTATTTTTGTTTCCTTGTTTTTGTGTTAGTCTGTGCATTTCATAATGCTCATTAGTAACCATGTGGACAGTCGTGATGTCAGTGGGAAGAAATCCACGTGGTTGATTTTCAATTACATTAGTTTTAGGTGGAAAAAATGTAAAAACAATCATTCCAATTGGTGATCTGGATAGCTCTGGCTTTCACTGTCTTTGAGCCATGTTACAACTCCTAAGTAACAGAAAATGATAGCAACGCAAATTACCGTCCAAACACTGAACCTAGTAGAAATGCATGCTCTGCCCATTGGAATGCAGTTGATTCTTGCCCTACAGATACTGATCAGTTCTGCATTTTTAAAAAATTGATTCTATCATTCTTTATCTGACCATAAATGTGGGATACTTGACTTCTCCTCGGAATCAGCAGTCATATCTTATCTGTTCCCTCATTAATCAGTTAAGTGAAATATTTGGCATGTATTCATTTTATATTTGTTAGTCATGATTTACTTTTTTAAAAAAAATTATCCTTTAGCTCTACACATAGGCATGTGCTCTCACATTCATAGACATGTACAACACCAGTAAGATTTAAGAGTATCTACATTATGGGTGAATTGCAAGTACTTTTCCCAGTATACCTTTCTGCATTTTCCAAAATTTGTTTAATAAGCATGGATTACTTCAATAATTAGAAAAAATATTGTTAAAAAAACCCCAAAAACCTAAAGTGATCCTCTGACAGTTTCTACACTTAGAGCTAGCTCTCAAACAAACGTATGTTTTTAATATCTGTCATTAGGTGACCCACTCAAAAGCAGCCAGTTTCTAAAACACTGAACCGATCATTTTCATTTTTAAAAACATGAGATACATCTGTACCAGGAACTAAGAATCGCTAATAGCAGTGACTGCGTATCACTCTCTCAATATAAATGTCAAGGCACTGTAATTTTAAAGGCCTGTCAGAAATAGGCTACAATAAGAATTTAGACTGTGGTATTTAAAAAAGAACAACTATACCTTGGATTTTATTTGGATAAACAATGAAATGCCAATAGAACCACAAGCAGCAGTATTCAGGTATTAGTGGGGTAAAGTCCATAATCTAGTTGTTTAGGACACAGTCCCCTCAGTTGTTTCAAAGTACTCATCGAAATTTCTTAGATTATTTACTTTTTGCTAATCTAGAAAAGACGAATCTTTGCACTCCATAGTCAGCCATATTATAAAAGAAAACAAATGTACTGAAATTAGTATAGTAATAACACTTAAAGGTAAAGTTAATAAGTAAGTGTACAAAGGAAAATAAATATCACAGGTTCTGAGGACACTGATTCCATAGCAAAGGTAGACAGGTAAATCCTTATAGTTTATTAGTTTTCATAAAATACTAATATCAGCACAGAGATGACAGAAAATCAGTAACTTCATTTTGTATCATTATGAAACTTCAACCCATTTTCCCACTAAATAAATCAATATACTCAAATGGACTTTTTGTCTTATTCTGAGCACTCAGAATAAAAATAGAATGCATTCTGAAAACTAATTAAAAATTAATCACAAAGGAGCAAAGTGATGGTTCGAGTACTGTTATGGGTTGTGTCCCTCCTGAACCCTGTCACAAAAACAAGACATTGAAGTCCTAACCCCAGTGCCTATGAATGGGACCTTCTTTGGAAATAGGGTCTTTGCAGATGATCAAATCAAGATGAGATCTTTAGGGTGGGCCCTCATCCAATATGACTGCATCCTCATAAATGGAAAAAAAAACTGGACTCAGGGACAGACACACACAGAGTGAAGATAATGTGAAGACACAGGGAGAACACTGCCTACAAGCCAAGGAACACCTAAGACCATCAAAACCTAGGAGACAGACACAGAACAGACCCTGCCCTCTCTGAAGGGACCAACCCTGCCGACACTTCGATCTCAAAATTCTACCCTCCAAAACTGTGGGACAATATATTTCTGTTGTTTAAGCCATTCAGTCTGTGGTACTTTGTTACTACACCCGCAGGAAACTAATACAAGAATTGACGTTTCATTGTCTAATTTCACCTGCTACTTATGATCTCAATAGAATACGCTGAATCTTTGCTGTCGCTTAGGCACATTAATAATGATTGACCAAGAGATTTCCTGAAGACTCATTCCTCCTTCCCAAATCACCCTCCATCAACAAACATACACACCCCAAACACACAAACACACACACACACACACACACACACACACCAGGAAAAAAGAGCAAAAATAAAGAAATCTTTGAAAGAACAGTACTTTTTTAAACACAACTTACAACTCACTGGTCATTGTAACATCAATTATTATTATTAATGATGTTCCATTAACACCAGTGGTTTCACATTTTATTGCCATACTTTTAAATATTAAGAACATTTCAAAATTTATGTTTTAGTTTAGACATCATAAAAAATACAATTGGGACAATGGAATAAAGAACAAAAGGTTAAAGACAAGGCAGAGAGTTAGAAGTAAATCAGGGCTTCCCTGGTGGCGCAGTGATTGAGAGTCCACCTGCCGATGCAGGGGACGCGGGTTCGTGCCCCAGTCTGGGAGGATCCCACATGCCGCCGAGCGGCTGGGCCCGTGAGCCATGGCCGCTGAGCCTGCGCGTCTGGAGCCTGTGCCCCGCAATGGGAGAGGCCACAACAGTGAAAGGCCCGCGTACCGCAGAACAAAACAAGACAAAAAAGAGAGAGAGAGAGATTTAATTTTAAGGCATGCAAAAGGATGAATTCTCCATAGCAACTAAGCCAGAAAGTAGATTTTTAAATGTTATAGGAGAAACAGAGTAATATAGGGAGATACAAGAGGACGACATATATTTTTACATTTTAATTTAATCAAACACATCAAGATACAAGTATCTCTATGTACTGAAAAGTCAAAGTTCTAATTCAAGCAATAAATATATGATGCTGGTTAATTCTCAGCAGATAATATTTTAAAATTAATGAGTATCTTTTTTTTTTCTCATTTTTAGGTCATTTTTCAGAACCTGCTCTAGCTTGCAGTGTTTTAGGAGTTTTGAGATAAAGACTGATATCCGGACATCAAATCTCTCTATCAATGTGATATGAAAAGGATGGCTAAGAAAAGTAGTGCCAGAAATATAGGAAGTACCACTTTTACATTTTAAAAAAATCAGGCAGAAACTTTTATTTGCCTAATTCCTACTTCATATCATACTTTGCACTTTCTAGGAAAAAGAAATCAAGCCTTTGCCTTCCACGGAAACACTGCTTTTGAAAGACTGGAAGCAACCAACTAATAATTAAGCAATTGTTGCCAATTAAATCTGTAGTACAGCTGCACCCATTTAAAAAGAGCAGCTGTTGAAGAAATAAAAGTACATTCTCTGCATCAAGCTACAAAACATTTTTTTTAAAAATAGTGGCATTTGATTAAATGGATATTTATTAGAGACAGCTCCATATGGCTTTTACATAGATTCTTCTATGTAAACAGCAGCTTCTTCTTTTACATTGGAAGTTGAGAAATGCTTACCTCTGAAACAGAACTACTTAGCTGCAATTTTGTCCTTTGAGAAACAATTATTTTATTTTAAGGTGTATTCTCTCCAGGCCAGCTTGAGTATGTATAACTGGGCTCTAATGTTTTCCATTTTTCAACTCTGTGTGCCAGAATCTGCTTTCTTCATCTAAAACTCAGTTTTCCCATCCTCAACTTGTACTTGATTTTTTTCTTTCCCACATTCTCCAAAATAAAGCATTATCTGCTCATTTCAGGAAACACACGCCTATAGGAATAGAGGGAATTTCTCTATGCCATGTCTGTCTCGTCAGTTATTTTGGAACAAAAATATTTGTGTTTCTGTATGGGTTAGAAATATTCTTCTATATCAGGTTTTATAGAGCACAGGAAAAAGAACACATGTGCAATGCATAATTTTAGTCATTAAAATAACAAAATATTTTTCAGTTTCCAGCTAAGTGATCAATTATGTAGTCATGAGAGTCAGAGCAACAAGGAGAAGTAATGTAGTGCTTTCCACACTTGCCAAAAAAGAAGTCCTTTTGGGAGCTTGTTAAAAATATATATTTACCAGGTCACTTCCCTGGAGTTTCTGAATCAATCATTTAAGCCAAGAATTTGGGTGGAGTTTGGGGGATTTGAGAAGAGATGCTGCGTGCAATAAATGGGATTCATCTTAATATAATGTTTTAAAATGATACAAATAAAAGATTAAAATACTTCATGTATTTATTTTTTCAAGCTGTTTCATTGTGTTACTTTCTATGTAACTTGCAAAGACTGGTCCCAGGGTTAGATTTGGTCAGGCTTAGATTTAATATGGCAAAAGTCTTCTTATCCAGGTGACCAGGACTGGTCATAGGTTAACAGAGAAAACTCAGCCATGCAGTTGAGTCATGTAGAGCAGAAAATCATTTAACCAAACTCAATGTATATATTATAAATATTCGGTTTTAACTTGAAATAGTCATTATTCATTCACCAATCTTTTAGAAAGGACAAGACTCTACAAGATATAGGTCTCCTATTTGGTATCGCATGTCACCTTTTAAAAGAAGAGAACCTAAACATCTGAAATGCAACAAGGTTATTTGATCTTTACAGCTCTCCAAATATTTCACAATTACATCACCTACACCTAATTTAACATGTATGTTATATCCACTTGGCCTCCATCAAGTCTTTCAAAGAAACCATTTAACCAAGTTTTCATAAAAACAGCAACAATATTTTTTCAATATTTATACTTCAATAGTTAATATAATTTTAATTAAATTATGTAATTATAGTAGTAAGTATAAGTGGGAACAAACACAACTGCTGAAGCAGTAAGTATAAGTTTGGGAACAAACACAGTTGATGGGCATCAGTTTTTATTTTCAACAGAGACTGGAGAGCACTGGCTAGTTAGGTAAGCCGGTCAGGGGGAAGGTCAGCGAAGAGAATTTCTCCTATGGTTTCATTTAGTAACTCGAAAGGTGTTCTGTCTTCACTGACAGTGCTAGTTTTCTTTGGTTAGCTTCTTCCCCCAGATTTTATCTTTGTAAGAAGATGGTGGGAAATGTTATTCACAGATAGTTCTCTCTTTACTGTCCTCCTATGGTTTTTAAGCTGAATGGAATAGATTCTGGGCAAATAATTGCTTTACAAAAAAAAAGAAAAGGAAGTTATGCAATCCAAAGCGAATATTAGAGGAAAACATCTTTCCATGAGACAAAAATGGTCAATAGACCAAGTTACAGAAATTATTTCCTAATAGACTTGCAATTAATCAAGGCATTTCTTTAATAATCAAACTGTTAATTTTGCAAATACTTTATTTCTTTGAGAAATAACACTTTTAGAAGACATACTTGATTGTATTAAATTATACAATGCCTAGTACAAACAGCAGCTCATTTATAAGCAGAATACTTTTCAATCCTGGATGCTCTGGTATATGACTGATAAAGAAGTTAAGGAAATAATTATAAAAGACTTGAAGTCAGAGGGCCTCTGTTACATAGCTAACAAATATCATTCAAGCAAGGAGATGTTCTATTACTTTGACTTGGCATTCTACCCTGTGGTTTTCTACAATTAACTGTGTCATTTTATAGCAGTGACACTAATTGTCAAATCCATCTTATTGTTTGGCCACTGACACAACTCCAAGAAGAGCCAAACTGCACCTTCTCTTCAAAGATAGTAGGGGATTTGGCCTCACAGCTATTAAAATAAATGAGGCCAGAAAGCAAGAGCAAGAACTCCATGGACAGATGAACTCATCTTTATTGCCAGCCCTGTTGCCAAAAGTAAAAGTTTCCTCAGATACTTGCTTTTGTCAACACTGATGAAAAGGACTCAGAAAATGATGATGAAATCTTGAGAAACCAAGCCTTTTAATCATCCAGGGACTTCAGGTTTAGAGAGTCTACCTTCTTGATTTTGCCCTCTTGTATAACTCCCAACCTCTTTGCTGCACTAACACTAGTCAACTTAAAATCATTTGAAGACTTATTATACAAGATCCAACTATTAACACAGGAAAAAGATTTCAAGTAATGGCAAAAATCTTCTAAGCAATCCCAGCTGCAGAAATCTCTGATCCAAGTGTCCTCAGTGTAATTTGAATCACTTCCCAACCACAGTTTTTGCCATGCTGCCCCAGGAAAGCATTTTATACATGTGCTCATGTTTGATCATATCAAAAGACCAAGATTTGGATAACATGATGAGGAACCAAAATATTTTTCTGCAATAAGGCTCCTTTTCCTTAACTTCTTTTTAACTCCCAACCCGGGCTAATTTTTCAATTCTGGCTCTCAACAACAGAGACATGAGCTGTGTCATGGTATAACTCAGGAGAACAAACAGAAAGGAATTGTAAGTCGAAAGGTATATGAACTTTGGCACTGATCAAGAAGGAGGATGGTGGCAGTATGATCACATTATATCCATGAAAAGAGAGGAGTCCATCAGTATCCCTTGCAATGAACCTTTTAGAGCACACTGCATTCGACACATTTCTTATAAAGGCAAAATGTGTTTTCAGTGTTTTTCAACTTCTATTAACTGTGTCAGCTATCTTAAGAGAATGACTAAAAACTTTTTAAGAGGGAAGAATACTTGGAAGAGAAACCATACCTCAACTGTTTTTCCTAAGAAGTACTGCAGCATCACCTGAAAAATCATAGGTCAACCTCAGCTAATGCCATTTGTACAACAAAAGTACAGGTAAGAAACCTGGTCTTAAGAAACTGAGAGTTTTAGTAAATGTTGAAAATTCACAAGTAAACATTCTTAAATGAGTGTAATTACTTTCAGCTCTTTTCTTAAGATAATGAGGAAAAATGCATGAGAAACTCAGAAGGCTGACTTTTCAACTAACCAAAAACCTAGGCAAAAATGTATGTGCCAAAATGTTGACCTGGAAATGATTTGAAATTCATAAAAAGAGAAACTTTTTACACTAGTATTAATAATATTGAAATACAGCCCCATAAAATATTGGCATTTCCCCGGTGTTTATAAGGATATTGCAATATATAATTATTCCATTAAATTTTGTTCTGATTACCAAGAAGAAGAAATGTCATTCAAATTATATTTCAAAATAGGTAGTATATTTAGATAAAAAGTATTCTTTCCTGTAAATTTTTACAGTTACAATAAATACTTATGTAATACATTTACAGGCAATTTTTAATTTTGTGGACTACATCCAATATTTACTGAGCTCTTGACTGTCAAGCACTGTGATACGTACTAAAAATACAAAAAAAAGCAAGAAAGAAAGAAAGAAAAGAAAGAAGGAAGGGAAGGGAAGGGAAGGGAGGCAGGGAGGCAGGGAGGAGGGAGGGAGGGAGGGAGGAAGGAAGGAAGGAAGGAAGGAAGGAAGAAGGGAAGGGAGGAAAAAAGTCAGCAGGGGCTCACAGCAGGCAGTATGTGTAGTGGGTAGAGTATGGGCTCTAGACCCAATATTTATTAATTATGTCACATAACCTAAGTGTTTCCAGAAGCTTGATCTGATGGAGGTGTATAAAATGCAAATAGCTACCTAGGGTGTTTAGGTCTGATTATAACTATCACTATATCTTCTTAGTATCCTCTTCGGAATCATTGCTCCTTCCAATTTAGCAGGCTGCCTCTACACATAGCCTTCCTGTTTATTCACACAGACCAAGCTGTCAAAAGCAATAAACCATCCTTATTCCTAAGAGCACTTTAAAATAAAAATTTACATGGAGCATAATTCCTAAAGGTAATTATCCCTCTCTCACAATGATCATTATGGACATTGCAACTGCTGACAGACTATTTTGGAAGAACATGAGTCATCTGCAGAAACTTAAAAGGCTTACACATTTTATTTGTTTTTAATTAATTATTTGAGAAACGAGCACTTGAGAGATTTCAAGAAGCCAACTTTGTGGCTTCTGGTGGAAGATTAGGTCTGGAAAGAACTGCTTACTCTGGTGACAAAGGAGAAAGGCAAGCTGTTGGAGAGATGAATGAATCACGAGAAGCCTTTCAAGTTCCATTTTTGGTTGTTATAAAGGAAGGGCGGGGGTAGGGGGGGACTAAGAAGTTTCTCAGAAAGGATTTGATTGATGTTTAATGGTCTCCTTCCCAAGGCTAACATACTCAATGACAGAGGAAAGGAAATCTTTCTAGGTTTCGTCGTCCCCTTAGACTTGAGTGTTTCTTTAAATCAAAAATATTTTAATTACTTTAAAATATACCAAAAAAATAAAAAATAAAATATACAACTCTTTCACTCCCTTTAAAACTCCCTAGCATGTTGGACTTCCTTGGTGGCGCAGTGGTTAAGAATCCGCCTGCCAGTGCAGGGGACAGGGGGGTTCAATCCCTGGTCCGGGAAGATCCCACATGCAGCGGAGCAACTAAGCCCGCGAGCCACAACTACTGAGCCTGCGCTCTGGAGCCAGTGAGCCACAACTACTGAGCCCACGCACCTAGAGCCCTTGCTCCGCAACAAGAGAAGCCACCAAAATGAGAAGCTCGCGCACCGCAATGAAGAGTAGTCCCTGCTCGCCGCAGCTAGAGAAAGCCCGTGCGCAGCAAGAGAGACCCAATGCAGCCAAATAAATAAG
The DNA here is from genome assembly GCF_026419965.1 of Kogia breviceps. NCBI lineage: Eukaryota > Metazoa > Chordata > Mammalia > Artiodactyla > Physeteridae > Kogia > Kogia breviceps. Next base: position 15,481,390 of record NC_081321.1, on the reverse strand, counting down.
TAAATAAATACATAAATTTTAAAAAACAAAAACTCCCTAGTATATTGAGTTACATACGGAATGATACATATATCTGCACAGGATTGTAAATCATGTGTGTATAAGCTATAAGGTAGGGCAGACTTGAAAATGAAGGAATATGCATTCTCTAAATATGCAACAAAAACACATGCTCATTTATTCTTGGCAAAATATTAAAAAGTGAGGTTCTTGCATTACTCAATCGTATATGGCATCTCTTCAGGTAGGATTCAGTTGGCATAACTCTACGTGGCACCTTAATTCATAACATGCTCAAAGACATTAGCTCAATAACCATAATTGTACATTAATGTGTTAAGAACTAGCGACCCTCCGCCCCCAACCCCTGGTAGAAAAAAAAAAGAAAAAAAAAAAGGCTTCAAGCTGTGTTAGAAGTCTCTTTGCTAGAATTCAATGAATGGAAGCTTACATCTGAAATGAATTCCCTCAGTGGAAATGACATTGTTTCTCCTCATCTTGAACCTCAGAATCAAGTAAAGGAAATGCTAGTAACAAAATTTAATGATCTTAAAATAAAAAGCATTTTTTTTTCCAATTTAATATAAGCAGTGTTTCTCTTAGGAATATTTACAGCTAAAAAATGAATATTAATGTTTTAATAATAATTTAACTAGTCAGGGGCTTCCCTGGTGGCGCAGTGGTTGAGAATCCACCTGCCAGTGCAGGGAATACGGCTTCGATCCCTGGTCCGGGAAGATCCCACATGCCACGGAGCAACTGAGCCCGTGAGCCACAGCTACTGAGGCCTCATGCTGCAACTACTGAAGCCTGCACGCCAAGAACCCGTGCTCTGCAGCAAGAGAAGCCACCGCAACGAGAAGCCCCGCTCACTGCGACGAAGAGTAGCCCCCGCTCGCCGCAGCTAGAGAAAGCCCACACGCAGCAACGAAGACCCAACACAGCCAAAATAAATAAATAAATAAAATAAATTAATTTTAAAAAATATTAACTTGTCAATCCTAACATCAGGTTTTGAACAGCTTTTAAAAACAGGTGTAACTACTGTGTGTGTGTGTCTGTGTATAATCAAGAGGGAAAAATTAAGATATAGAAATAAGCATAATTCTGAACAATGAAGTTTATACTAGAAATAATCCCTTTAAGATATAATTGTCAAATTTCAACACTAATAGTAGAAAATAGCTTTTTTTAAAACGACAAGGCCCTACTGTATAGCACATGAAACTATATTCAATATCCTGTAATAAACCATAATGGAAAAGAATATGTATATATATATAAACAAATCACTTCGCTGTACACCAGAAATTAACACAACATTGAATATCAACTATACTCCAATAAAAAAAAGAAACTAGCTTTTAAATATTTAATATCAAATACTTTGGTATCAGTCAATCAACAACAGGAAAACTAGGATATACAAATTAATTGAGAGTGGTATTTTTTTCTATCTACTGCAAGATGAAGGAGGAGCTTGTAGAAAACCTTTTCTAAGTGTCATATCCACAACTAGAAATAAATACATGTTCTCCTTGGGTAATTTTGAAAGCATGATATCTATTTTAAGTATATTTTAAAACAAACAGGGGAAATACCTCAGTTTTTTTTCATTATCAAGATGCTGGTTTAGAAAAAAGAAACACAAGTAAAGGCCAACACATGTGGATGTACTAAATTCCAGCCTTGCTCTATACAATGGGCAAGTGATTAACCTCTATAAAACCTCCATTTTCTTATGAAGAATGTGAAGGTAATAAAACAAATTTATAGAATTGCTGTAAGGATCAAATCAAATAGTATCCATAAAGTTCTTTGCATGGTAAGAATAATTGAAAGCTATTATTAATTCAATAAAACTGTTCTTTTCTGGTCAAATCTCAACCACTCGTATTTTTGGCACCTTTTTCTCCCCACGAGTACTTTAGTCAGCCAAGCATCTCTAGACTAGTTGGTTAAAACATAACTAGTTGTAAATACATACTGAATTCTACTTAATAATATGCATGCTGATAGATTTCAGGGAAGTGTACCCATATCTGCAACTTACTTTGAAATGCGTCCAAAAATGTAGATGCATTAGTGTGCTGATAAAGAGAGATGGATGGGTATGTGATTAAGCAAACATTATAAAATGTTAATGGCAGAATCTAGCTGATATGTACACAGGCATTCAACATAATGTTCTTACAGCTTTTCAGTATGTTAGACATTTTCCATACACAACGTTGGGGGGAAAAATAATTACCCATCACACCTCACTGAAACCTTTGAATCTTGAGAAATTCCAAGGTTCCATTCCACATAAAGGAATGGTGGGGAGTAATTTACTGCCTTCTTCTTTCAAGTCAAAAATAATACTTAGAAGTTGTTATTAATATATTTAGAATTTTACACAAAACACAGGAAGCCTGAGTTGTCTGGCTGATGTATGAACCATATGCATGAAATCAATGATTATTTTCCTTTTTCTCATGATGTAAAATATGCCAGCAGGTCATGAGATTTCCTCTATCTTAAACTGACACTGTTGAAGAACATACAGATACTTGATGGCACTAGAGAGCCTGTGTTGCAGAAAAGTGAGTCTTTGCATTTTCTATATTAACTTTTAGGGACCAGGTTAAGTGTCTGTAACTCTCAAAAATCATGTCTCCACTGCCTTCTGCCCCACTTCCCCCCCTCTAAGCCCAGATCAGCGGGTGGACACCATCACTTGTTTTATGTTTAAAAGAGAGTCACTTTACTGTACAGCAGAGATTGGTACAACACTGTAAATAAACTACACTTCAATTTTTTAAAAAAGATAAAACAAAGAGAAGATTCTATTAGAAACTCAGGGTTCCTTTTTTTCACCGTCTGCATATCGAGCTAGATGTTGGATTATTTCTTTTGACTTGTGGCCTTAATGGTTTGCCTATCAGCTAGAAGTGCTGTTCTTTATGACTTGGTAAAAAATAAATTACTTGTTTAGCAACGGGTGTGTTATTTCTGATCAGAAATTGGAAGGCTGGAATCCCTTACTTGCAAACTGCATGATAATTATCATGACAATTAGGGGTATAAATCTGCTGGTACATCGTATTTTTTTGCTGTGGTATTTTTAAAATTATGGAAAAGAGATATTTATGATGAGATATTTAACTCATGCTTTTCTTGTGGCAGCTCCAAATTTCCCAGGCAATCCCTAATCAGATGTATAGTACTTTTTATGCTCCAAAAAAAGTATTCAATGGACTTTAAAATTCTTGCAAATGTCAGGAAGATGTTTTGCCTTTTTTGTACTCTACTGATGAAGAAGTGCTAAGTGTTTCCTGGAGAAAGGAATATTCTCAAAATGTAACTCAGCAGAGAGGCTATGGATGGAATGAAGGGTTGAAGGGCTGACCCACCCGCACTAAATTCCTGGACAGTAGTACTAGGAGACACGGCAATTTCTCCATGTTCTGTTTGTTTGTTTGTTTACCTCATGGCCAACAATGACCCTGTTACACCAAAGAAAGGAATGCTCAGCTGCCACTCCACTGCTAATGGCAGAAAAGAATACAGGACATTCAGCAATTATATTCTTAATAAATTTCAATGTATAATTTAATAAGTACTGACATTTTCAGCTCACAGATTCAAAACAATTTGATGGAATTTGCCAGGGGTCATAATCTTGTTGACATACCTTTTTGCTCTTTGGGGAAGAACCTTTCATCCAAACCCCAAGGCAGTGGTTTGAATCCCGATGGACGCAAGCATATGTTCAAGAGACTCATAGCCATCCTTCCTGGATAATTTAGATAATCATATGAAATGAATTCCCCTTCATGTCAACTTTATTCTCCTGCATTAGGTTCACAAGATATATGATGCCACAAGATGGAACAGGATAGGCAATGATCAAAACAGACTAGTGATATGAAACTTGCCTGTAAGTTCCCATCTTTAGGGCAGGAATATCATTGAATAACTCATTATACTTAGTCAAGTTTCTTTGAATGCCTCTTGAAATTTTAATTTTTTTTACCCAAGCCCCGACAAACACCAGTAGGATCAAATATAATTTCTACTAAGTAATTGACATGCTTTCATCTAATAAACAATTATGAATTACTAATGGATTGGGTCTTGTTTTTCACAGTTGCTACTAAGAAGTTTAGAGCAAATTTTGGCTACCCACATAAACTAAGTAGGCTTTGATAATTTTTAAGTTCTTGTTCTTGTTACAAATCTCACTTCTGGCTGCATTTTTATGCCTGTTCTTTTGCTTTACTTTAGTACATACTTTTAATTTATATACTTCCTTGTTTTATGTTTGTGGCCTGTCCCGTTGCGGAGCACAGGCTCCGGACGTGCAGGCTCAGCGGCCACGGTTCACGGGCCCAGCCGCTCCACGGCATGTGGGAATCTTCCCAGACCGGAGCACGAACCCGTGTCCCCTGCATTGGCAGGTGGACTCTCAACCACTGCACCACCAGGGAAGCCCTTCCTATCTTTTCTGATAGTAGTCATTCTAACAAGTGTGAGGTATCTCATTGTGGTTTTGATTTGTATTTCCCTGGTGATTAATGATGTTGAGAATCTTTTCATGCACCTGTTGGCCATCTGTATGTCTTTGAAAAAAATGTCTATTCAGATGTGCCCATTTTTTAATCAGACGTTTTTTGGCTATTGAATTGTATGAGTTTTTTATATATTTTGGATATTAGCCCTTTATCAGATATATGATTTGCCAATATTTTCTCTCATTCAGTAGGTTGTATTTTGATTGTTGATGGGGTTTTTTGCCGTGCAGAAGCTTTTTATTGACAGTTGAATGTAGCCCCACTTGTTTATTTTTGCTTTTGTTGCCTTTTCTTTTCGTGTCAGATTTTAAAAAATCATTGCAAAGACCTATATCAAGGAGCTTACCACCTATGTTTTCTTTTAGGAGTTCAATGATTTCAGGTCTTATGTTTACATCTTTAATCCATTTTGAGCTAATTTTTTTTTTTTTTTTTTTTTTTTTTTTGTGGTACCTGGGCATCTCACTGCTGTGGCCTCTCCTATGGCGGAGCACAGGCTCTGGACGCGCAGGCTCAGCGGCCATGGCTCACGGGCCCAGCTGCTCCACGGCATGTGGGATCTTCCTGGACCAGGGCACGAACCTGTGTCCCCTGCATCGGCAGGCAGACTCTCCACCACTGCGCCACCAGGGAAGCCCCTTGAGCTAATTTTTGTGTATGGTGTAAGATAGTAGTTGACTTTCATTCATTTACATATTTTATTCTTGACTGCCTAATTTTCCCCAACACCATTTATTGAAGAGACTGTCCTTTCATCACTGTATACTCTTGGCTATTTTATCATAAATTAATTGACCATATATGGCGTGGGTTTATTTCTGAGCTCTGTATTCTGTTCTATTGATCTATGTGACTGGTTTTGTTTTGTTTTTGTATACTAATACCATACTGTTTTGATTACTAGAGCTTTGTCATATAGTTTGAAATCAGGGAGGGTGATGCCTCAAGCTTTGCTCTTCTTTCTCAAGATTTCATTGGCTATTTGGAGTCTTTTGTGATTCCATACAAGTTTTAGGATTATTTGTCCTATTTCTTTGAAAAATATCTTTGGTATTTTGATAGGGATTGCATTGAATCTGTATATCGCTTTGGGTAGTACTGACATTTTAACAATATTGATTTGTCCAATCTGTGAGCACAAAACATCTTTCCATTTCTTTGTGTCGTCAATTTCTTTTATTACTATCTTGTAATTTTCAGTATATAGGTATTCTACCTCCTTGGTTAAATTTATTCCTAGGTATTTTATTCTTTTTGCTGCCATTATAAATGGGATTGCTTTCTTTATTTCTCTTTCTGATAGTTCATTATTAGTGTATAGAAATGTAACAGATTTCTTCACACTGATTTTCTGTCCTGCAACTTTACTGAACTCATGTATTAGTTCTAACAGTTTTTTGATGAGGTCTTTAGGGTTTTCTATGTAAAATATCATGGTAACTGCAAATAGTGGCAGTTTTACTTCTTCCTTTTCAATCTGGATGCCTTTTATTTTTCTTGCTTAATTTATCTGGCTAGAACTTTTAATACCATGTTCAATAAAAGTTGTGAGAGTGGGCATCCTTGTCTTGTTCCTGATCTTAGAGGAAAGACTTTCAGCTTTCCACCACTGAGTATGACATGGGCTTGTCATATTTGGCCTTTACTATGTTGAGATATGTTCCCTCAATACCCTCTTTGAGAGTTTTTATCATAAATGGATGTTGAATTTTTTCAAATGCTCTTTCCATATCTATTGGTATGATGATGATTTTTACCCTTCATTTTGTTAATGTGGTGTATCACACTGACTGATTTGTGGATGTTGAACCATCCTTCCATCCTTGAATTATTTTTATATTCCAATCCCAGAAGAGTTGACAATCTCCACTTATTAGGATCACAACACCCATAAAATTCATCCCACAATACTCAAATATCATAAAATCAAATATTAAATAGCACAGAGTATATATCGTACTTGTGTCCCCTTTACCACCTTGCATAGCTATTATCAAGACACAGATTTTGCCCAATCTAAGGACATTAGAGATCAATTAGAAGTTTGTGACATTAGTATTTTGCTTGTCAATTACAGCAATGCTGTGCTGGTATTTTTCTCGAAAAATGCTGGTATTTTTTTCTCGAAATCTTCAAAATAAGAATAAAAGCCAGAAGAACAAAATCTTTCTTTTATATCTTGAAAGAAAGAATAAGTTATATAAAATGCAACTGATTAAAGCAAAGAGATTTAAGTTAAGAAAACCACCTGATTTTTTGAAACTCTGTAACTTCTAGCATGAACTAAAATACAAACTGAAGCAGTTGAACAGTTCTTGTGCTTATGGTTTCTTGTCTCCGACTCATTCCACTCCTGTTTCTATTTCCATGCTTATCTAGCACCGGTCCCTTGCATTCCCCACCAATGGTTCAAAGAACGTTTGCTTTTCAGTTTCTTCCTTTATTAGCAGTAGAGCCTGTGTAGCCTGCGCTTTAGCCCATTTAAATCCTAACTTATCTTCAGACACATAAAAGCGAAAGCATTTCTTTTGTCCACTATATACCAAGCATGTTTAAAGTTAATGAAACATTAGGCAAAGAGGTTGCAAAACATCTTTGCATCATTTTTCTCACTCTTTACTTAGATTTTGCCATAGAACAAAACTCACATGGAAAACTAAGTGTGAGCTCACTGAGGACACTAAGCCCAAGAATTCGGACACTTCACTGATTTCAATGTAGGAGAAAGGAGAGGAGCCCAGGAATTGTAAAAGGTATATAAGATACATATATATATATATATATATTTCCCTACATTTAGCATAAAAATAGATGATAGGAAAAGGGGAACCCTCCCTCATCATTAAAGGATAGAACTGTTTTGTCACTCATTTCTGATCAATAGTGATCCAAAAAGCTTAATTAACAAATCATTCAGCTTATCTGGCCTGTGAAGATCCAACCATCATAGCACACTCCCATCTACACACTACAAAGCAAAACATAAGATTATCTGCTGTAGTAAGCTGAATAAGGGCCCCAAAGATATTACTTCCTAATCCCTGGAACCTGTGAATGTTATCTTATATGGCAAAAGGGACTTTGCAGATGTGATTAAATTAAGGATCTTGAGATGGTGAGATTATCCTGGATTATCTGGGTGGCACTAAATGTCATCACAAGTTTCGTTATAAGAGGAAGGCAGAGGGAAATCTAAGAACAGAAGCAGAAAGCAACGCGAGGGCAGAAACAAGATGCTAAGCTGCTGGCTTTGCACATGGAGGAAGAGGCCAGGAGCCAAGAAATGCAACGCTAGAAGCTGGAAGAGGAAGAGAAAGCAATTTTCCCCTAGAATCTCCAGAGGGAGCAAGGCCTGCTGAAACCTTGATTTTGCACCAGTGAAACCAATTTCATACTTCTGACCTCCCGAACTGTAAGAGAATAAATGTATGTATTGTTTTAAGCCACTGGGTTTGTTATCATTTGTTCTAGAAGCCATAGGAAACTAACACAACTACAGTAAAATACAAAAATAATATTTGTCACCAACATCAACTTAAAGAGAATGAAAATTCAAGAAAATACTAAGAAAAAGTGCTCTCAATATGTATAATTAACACAAGATATGCATCTAAAATATATTTTTTAAATCTTATGAAATAATAAGACAAACCACATAATAAAGTAGGCAAAAAAAAAAAAGAAAACAGAGGCATTTCAGGAATGCCTCTAAATATATGAAAAGCAGTTCAAACTCACTAAAAATCATGAACATAACGTTATAATTAAAACCAAAGTAAATTTCATTTTACACCCATCACGTTTGTCGGTATTCAGAACAACTAGGATTCATACAATCTGCTAGGGAAAATGTACATCGTTACACCCACTTTGGAGTGCGGTTTGGTTCTATCATGGAAAGCTGAGCAAACACATACAACACAACTGGCAATTCCAAGGTGTACACCTAGAATAAATACTTGTACATATGCACCAGAAGCCACATACGTTTTACTCTTATTGATAGAGAGTAATATTCTAAGCATATTGGGAACAATCTAAAAGCCGATCAAGGGAATTCCCTGGCGGTCCATTGATTAGGATTCCGTGCTTCCACTGTAGGGGGCATGGGTTTGATCCCTGGTCGGGGAACTAAGATCCTGCATGCCTCAAGGCGAAGCCCAAAAGAAAAAAGAGAAAAGAAAAGCCCATCAATACTATAATGGATAAATATGCTATGTTAATTACCTTCACACAATGAATTAATAGTGGGAAAATGAGTGAATTATAGTGATAGATATCAACGTACCTGAATCTCAGTAACATCACTGGGTGAAAAAAGTAATAGGAACACACACACAGTATTCCAATATTGTAATATTCAAAAGCAGAACTAAACGTTTTTAAGGAATTTATATGATAAAGAAAAGCAAGATAACTATCTTTACAAGGCTCAGGATATGGATTAGCTGTGCAAGGGGGAGAGGAGGAAGGGCTCAGGGTAGAACCCCCAGGGAGCTATAAAACCACTGGTAACACTGAATTTCTTAAGTTGAACAGTGGAATATGAGTGCTAGCCTTCAAATTGAACACATATACTCTTTCAGGTGCATGATATTCACAATTAAAAGTTTTTATCTACAAGAAGTCAAGGATACAACTCACCAGAACTGTTATAAAGCCAATTAGATACAATTTCTAAGATCTACCTCCCTGTTTGAATTGTACATTATTGACTGTTGAAAAAGCTATAGGTTTTACAACTACAGGTAAGATCACATACATCAAGCTTGCACTTAGTATCACTTAAAATATGTTAACAAACACATGTTGCTAAATAATCATTTATTTAAAATGTGAACTGTGAATCCGAAAGTATACAGTCTTTAGTATCTTTGAATAGTAAGCAGTTTATGTACCCAAATACTTTGCCCCTAGATCCAAGCCAATTCCCCCAAACAAGATTAAAAGCTAACATTCCAACATCTTAAAAATTTCAGAGGAAGTCCTGATAAGAATTAGGCTTTAAACCGTTCTTTATTTTTTGTTCAGGGTACAGAGCTACTTACTGTTTTTCTGGGATATAGTTAAGATGAGTTGCAGCTGTGATAATGTGATTATTTAGATTAATAAAACCCCTGAAGGATGACTAGATTCAGAGAGATTTAACAACTGACGAGAGGAGGATTTCATATGTAACTGAATAGTTTTACCTTTAGGAGAAAGAAAAAAAAAGTGATATCTCTTTTCAAGTTTCCAGATTTCCTACTGATCAGGGTTTGCATGAGGGGTGAAGGGAGGAGCTGAAGTTGCTGGAATGTACAAAAGCTAACCCTCCATAAAACTGATATCAAAGATGCCAACTATCAGGCAGCAAAGATTTCACACTAAAGACCCTGAAAGAAATAGATGAAAAATACATGACATTGACTAGAGTTTGGTAAAGACACTTTGAATTGCTTTATGCAACTACGAAGGAATTCCTTTCTAGTTGTCATCCACTCTTCCAAGAAATATGTTTTTAAAAAATCAGATTCCTAACCCCCAATTCTGATCTCCTGAATCAGAATCTTTGAAGTCTTACCCTTGCCTAAATTATGCTGACACATATTAAAAGGTAAGACTCTGCAAGGGTCTTTTCTTTTTAAAGTAGTTTGAGAACATGTATTTAAATGAAGACGTATTCATGTGTTGCTTTTCTATTTACTTACTTATTTATTTATGCCAGCTCTTTTAAGCAAATTTGTGTCAATTAGCCACAAGAATAATTTTGTAAAAATTCATGTTTAAGCAGCAGTTACCCTTTTTTGGTATGTTTCCAAGGTATTCCTTTATCTGTTTCTAATTGAGGCAGTCACTTAATGTTTTCAATAATCTACCTAGAGAGTGAGATACCTATATTTCTTAAAAAAAAAAAATTATACTCCTTTGATTATTTGAAATGCTGATTAAAACATGCCTCCTCCTGCAGTAAAACTGGTAAATATGGAACCATCCTACATCCAGTAGCTGTTTACTGTTCTTTTTTTTAAGATATTAATAAACTTTAACATCTTTCTGGAAAAAAAAGGGGGGGGTGGTTAGAGACGTATCTTTCTCTTTTGGTGTTAAATTTGGGGCCAATATTCATTCACCAGGAGGAACATAAGGGCTGTTTATGGTCTGTGTCCTTTCTGACTAACCACGTCAGTGTCATACTGGTAAAAAAATATACATTCTAAATGTTAGCTTCTCACTTACTGAGTGCCAGACATAGTAGCCAGGAGACATATAAAAGATACTCAATAAATATTTTTTGAATGAGAAGAGAAGAAAAATAGTCTTAAGAGGGACACATATCACATGTTAAATATTATTTCAATATAAAATCTAAAGTGCATTACTTCTTTGAACTGTGCAGCTTTAAGTAAATAATACCAATTTACGTAGAATCCAAAAACGTAGAAAATGCACATGTTTTTACTTTTAGTCCTGACTCTGGGATTTTAAGTACCGAAGAACTTGAGGCAATAGAAAAAAGATGGTTTCTGAAACTGTGGATTTGCTGCTCAGAAAATAACAGCAATGTTGTTCTGAGATGTAGAAAGGGGTACCCGGAGAGAAGACGGGGTATGATCGGACATGACCTCCAGAAACTGGGATTTGTAGAGCAGAAGCACAGAGGAAAGGGGGTTAATTTAACCCAGTGGTTCTGTCTGGTTGCATGGTAGACCCATCTGGGAAGCTCTTTAGAAGCACCAACCCCTGGCCCTACCTTGGTGCTAACTGATCTGGGAGGAAAGCTTGCAACAGTCATATTTTAAAAGCTCCAGAGGAGATTTTAAACTTTAGGCTGAATGGTTGAAAACCACTTGTAGGCAAATTACAAAATAGATTGTTCTCTACACGAAATGCACACTACAAAATTCTATGGAGATTTTAAAGAGTTCAAATGCTACACTGCTCTCCAGACCTGTTGACTCAATCTCCAGGATAAAGCCTGGGAATTTGTACATATTAGTCTGCTCAGGCTGCCATAACAAAATACAATACACTGGTGGCGGAAACAACAGATATTCCTTGCTTCACAGTTCCGGAGACTAGAAATCCAAGATCAAGGTGCTAGCATGGTCAGTTTCTGGTGAGAGCTCTTTCCTTGGGATGCAGACGGCCACATGGCTGTGACCTCACATGGCTGGTCAGGAGAGAGCTCTCTGGTGTCTCTTCTTATAAGGGTACCAATCCCACCATGAGGACTCTACCCTCATCTAACTCTACCTCCTGAAGTCCCCATCTCCAAATACCATCACATTGGGGGTTATGGCTTCAACATACTAATTGATGAGGGGGGACGCAATTCAGTCTATAGCACTGCATGCTTAGTTTTCAGAATTACTGTGATATCTAGCCTAGGTTGAATTTGCAGATTCAGAAATCAGAGATTGTCATTTGATTTAAGGAGAAAGAAGAAGAACCTTTCTACCACTTCCACAATCACATTCCTAAATTGTCCCCCACTCCTGTCTAAAATGCTTTTAAGTAAAAAAAAAAAATATTGTAAACTATGACATGCTTCCCTGCCCGTTTATATATTGTCATGACACAATACAGATTAGCTATTAAATAATTTGAACTTTGTAATCAGATGGTTCTAGGTTCATCTCCTAATAACAGTGATCATACTTGAAAGCAGGAAGGCCCCTGGGACACCATCCTCTTCCTTAATGTCTGCCAGCTCAGACATCATTTTGATTCTTACTTCCCTCTTTCCCACTGAGCCTCAGAGCCCTTCTTAACACAGCATTCCAACTCAAGTAGAAACAACACTCAAGATGAAACCTATTTTCCATGCCTACTCTAAAAACTCCTATTTTATGCCATGAGATCCATCAACAAATCTATTTCATTCATTAGATAATCCTTTGGTGTATATATATATATATATATTTTTTTTTTTTTTTTTTTTTTTAAATACTACCTAAAAGTTAAGAAAAATAATGGATGATACTGAATGACTGCTGTTATGCAAGTCGGAAAAAACAACCTGAGTTTTGTTAACACATGCAGCAGGGATAGAATAAACCAGGAAAGAGATTAATTTTTTCTAGCTTCACCGAAATACAATTGACACACAACATTGTGTAAGCTTAAGGTGTACAACATGTTGATTTGATACATTTATATATTGTGAACTGTCTACCATAGTAGCATTGGCTAACACCTCCATCACCTCAGTAAATTACCATTCTTTTTTGTAGTGAGAACATTTAAGATTTACTCTCTTGGCAATTTTCAAGTATATGACACAGTATAATTAATTAGAATCACCAGGCTGTACATTAGATCTCCAGAACCTATTCATCTTATAACTTTGTACCCTTTGACCAACATCTCCCACTTCCCCCACTACTACTTGACAACCGCCATTCATTCTACTCTCTCTGAGTTTGACTTTTTTAGATTCCACATGTAAGTAAGATCATACAATATTTGTCTTTCTCTGCCTGACTTATTTTACTTAGCATAATGCCCTCAAGGTCCATCCATGTTGTTGGTAATGGTAGAATCTCCTTCTCTCTCATGGCTGAATAATATTCCATTGTATATACACCACGTCTTCTTTATACATTCATTCATAGACATCTAGGTTGTTTCCATATTTGAATATTGTGAGTAATGCTGCAATAAACATGAGAGTGCAGACATCTCTTCAAGATCCTGACTTTATCTCCTTTGGATATATACCCAGAAATGAGATTGCTGGATCATATGGTAGTTCCATTTTTAATTTCTTGAGGAACCTCCAATACTGTTTTTCATAGTGGCTGCACCAATTTACATTCCCACCAACAGTGCCTAAGAGTTCCCCTTCCTCCACATCCTTGCTAACATTTGTTATCTCTTTTCATTTTTGACGATGGCCATTCTGACAGGTGTGAGTTGATAGCTCACTGTGGTTTTAATTTGCATTTCCCTCGTGATTAGTGATGTGTAGCATCTTTTCATCTATCTGTCCGCCATTTGCACGTCTTCTTTGGAAAAAATGTTTGTTCAGTCTCTCTGCTCACTTTTTAATTGTATTGTTTGTTTGCTTTGTTATTGAGCTGTATGAGTTCTTCATGTATTTCGGATATAACCCTTTAACAGATATATGATTTGTAAATATTTTCTCCCATTTCATAGGATCCCTTTTCATTTTGTTGATGGTTTATTTTGCTGTGCAGAAGCTTTTTAAGTTAATGCAGTCCCACTTTTTAATTTGTCTTTGTTGCTTGTGCTTTTAGGACCATATCCAAAAAAAAAAAAAAAAGCGTTGCCAATACAAAGAGATTAAGATATGATTTCCAAGAAGCGGTGGAGATGGAAGCAAATTTAGAAAAGAAGACGACACAACTTTACAAAGTCATTTTTGGCAGAGAATGTCATGTAGAGCTCCCTGAAAGCCCATAAAAGAACAGTTCTGCCATGGGAATATCTACTTTGCCTTCATTCTTCAAACTGAGCTTCAACTTCAAATTTGGGGCAATATTTACAATCACAGCACTGCTAAGTGGTTTTAAATAATTTCCTCTGTTTTGACTTCCTAAATAACTTACTATTTCCCTACTTTTCCCACAAAATATTTCCTTTCAGATGTCATCAAAAATATATACTGTGCCGAAAAATATTATGCTTCTCTAGACATTATCCAGTATGTAATGTCTTTTTAAAATATATAAAAGCACCTGTTTTTATTGGAAGGGAATTTTAGTTGTTTTTAAACTCTAACAGTTCCTAAATAATTATTATCAACAACACAGTGTTTGAATTAGTTTATCAAGTTCAGAAAGAGTCAGTCAGTGTCTATGCTGAGTAAGTACCCTGCAGATGTGTATTTTAGGCAGGTGACCATGGAGGCAATGTCAAAGGCTGAACAGGGGCGGGGAGTCAGAAGCTACAAACAGAAGCCCACGACCACCAGCTAGGTGGGAGGTGACTAAGATAGGCTGAGGCTGAGGGAATAGAGAGGAGATGACAGATATAAAACGGACAAGGTGTTACCACGTATGAAAAGTGAGGAGTGTAGATCAGAGGACAGGCAAAAATGGATCTTGGATGTCACACCCAGGTAAGTAGCAGGACTCTAACTGTTAGATGACTGATTTCCTAGCTACTAGGAAAATCTGAACATTTCAGTCACTCCCAGGCTTAAAGAACAACTTAGAAGTCATTTAGGATTAAACATGAACATATGTCTCAAAATCTGCCAAACAGATAAAAATGAACAATAACCATGAGAACGGTGTGGCGTGATCGCTGCTTTCTCATACTTTATGATTAACAGCTTTGAAGCGCACCATCGCTGGGTTCTGAGGTTGACAGCCCCTGAGCACCAATGATTTGGACTGACTTCCCAGTTCAGTGTGGAAGTGAGGGCTCGGATCATTAGACCACGTTCATGACACTTAGTGACAAAGCGGCAGCCTCAAGGTGTGCAAAATAAGCTATTTGGTAACCTCTCCTCTGGGGTCATTTAACAAAATAACTCCTGCCAGAAAAGATGTTTGAAACTTTGAAAGGGTATCTAGTGGTCCTTCCATCCTTTGTGTAGAGAAATCCTACAAAATCCAATTACAGTGCTTGTCAATCCACCACTAACATGCAGCGAACAAACACTTCTTAAGTACTGGTTTCTAATTCCTCTCAACAGTAGCTAGGTTAAAAGTCATAAAAACAAATAATGAAATAATTCTCATAAATCTGGCATGCTGGAAGCTGCCTAATGGTGAAACAGGAAGTACAGGGCAAGACTATGAGTGTAACCTGAGATGTTCGGCAGACCTTCGCCTAATGTCAGTGTCAGGTGACTTACCTCTCACATCTTTACATAACAATTAGCCGGAACTTACTAGGTTTCTGATTCCATGCCAGGTAATTTATCTTTATCACTTCATTTAATCTTTACAATCAATATTATAGATCCATATGATTGAGGCAATTTTACAGATGACAAAATATGATCCAGAGAAATTAAATAACTTGCCCCAGACCACATGCTAGTACTGAACTTAATCACCTGCCTTTTTAATTTCCAGACAAGAGGCTAATGAGAATAAGCAACAAATACAAATTCAAAATATATATGTAAATGCAAAATGTAATTAACATGCAAGAAGACATGATTCTGAGACAGCTGAGTATAAAAGGAAATACTCAGAAGTCAGTTGCAAATGAAAAATAAATACCATAATGAATTTATGAGTATATCCTAGTAGAACAATGTTGCTATTTTAAAACCTAAATAACACAAGTTACTTTGCTTGAGCTTAAAGGACAAAATCACAAAGCTGGCTGCAAAAGGCAGACTTGCTATTAAGTTAAACAAGTGTTTCAAGAAATGTTCTTATCTGTTGACCAACATTCCACTGTTTAATTAGCTCAAATATTCAGATTAAAGTGGATGTCCCAACACTGCATAAGAAAAGTTTAAAACCTAGTAAAAGATGTCAGAAGATGTATTTTCAATGCTTTTAAGAGACAATCACACACTTAGAAAAAGTAAATCGAAAAAGACTTTCAAAAATTCTCTTTTATATAATCAAGAGTAATAATCCATTTTTAGAAAACATTGAATGTGGAAATATCTAGGACTATAGGGTACCGGCAAAAGTGCCAGGCATAGGAAATCATTATACAAAGCTTTGTGGTAATGAGTGGGTGGGCTATATAATACCGTACATCAACTATACTTCAAAAAATAAAATAAAAAGGGGTTGGGCTAAACTATCTTTATAATTCATTTCAGAATTAAAGATTCCTAGATACACAAACAAGAGTGAAAGGACCACCGATCTCTTTTATCTGCTCCCTTAAAGAATCTCTTCCAGAGATCTCACATAATCATTTTAGCCAAGTCTATCTGCTATCTCTCCAATCAGAATTTTCTGAAAGATGAACACAGCCAACTACTTAGAATTTATGTTTACCAGCTGTTTTCTTTTACTCCCAATTAGATAAAAATTGAGTATACTTATTAAAATAACACACAGGTCAAGTAGTTCAACAACGAAGAAAAAACGTTGGAAAGCACATTTAACAAAAGCTGCCCACTCAATAATGAGAAAAACAAAGAAGCCTGCAAAAAGGGAATGAAATGTGTGCCTATTTCAACAAACTTTGAACTCAAATCTGTAGTTCAAATGACCATTTATTTTTTTACCCTCCTAACCACAGGATGAGAAGCACACACTGAAGTTCTCATTCCACCATTCAAACTAAAATGACTGATGGAGAAAGACAGATCCCGTTAGTAACTGGAGCAGGTGGTGACCATTAAGGAGGAGAAAGAGGAAGAAATATTTTATCCTAAAATTCAAACTTTATCTCTCACACACAAAGCCACAATCAGGTAATCGTTAATAGACTGATTTCTATATTCAGATTGGATCTGTCTAGAGCATCTACTACACAGAAACGGAGACAGAAATACAAAAATAAACAAAATGGCCTCTTACTATGAGACATTTAAAAATAATGTACTAGTCATAATTTAGTCTTACAATAATTTCTTTAAAGTGACACTTAAAGTAAAAAAAAAAAAAAAAGGCATTCAGATTCAAAGCATTAATCATGGCCAATCATTATATCCCATTATAGTCACCTAAACACAACTCAGGACCCTTTATTAGATGGTTCACCAAATGGTACCTCTTCCTCTTATTGGATCATGTGAGAATTATTACTTCCCACTAAACAAGAATTCTTAATTACAGAGCTTTTTATTTTGGCTGGTATGCTTTATAAAATTAAAAAATTTTTAAACCTCGTTTATTTGTTCAGTTACAAAAGGAGTTTCATTCACAGATCATAACTGTCAGGGTAAAGTGTTTGGGCTTCACAGAAACATCCCGTCGCTTTGCTTGACTTCCAAGAGTTTGGCTGTCAAAGATTGAAATGGGAGTAATTTCCCTGTTGCGTAACACAGTTCAGTGTCCTGGACAGAGGGTGGGGCCTCAGGACTCCTAGTGACTATTCGGATGGATCTCTAGGGAACATGCTTTTCAAGAGGCAGAAGAGAGAAAAATAAATGGGCCAGAAGGTCAGGTTTTAACCTGCTGACTTAGTTCATTGGCTCTTTACACACAGCAAAGGCCTCTACACAACTTCCATTTAAACATGGTTTCTCAATGATTTTAAAAAAAAAGGGAGATCTCAGATGAGTAATATTTTGGGCATATATCTGTATTATTTATCATGCTTTCTTCTTCTGGAACATTCCTTTCAATATAGTCTCTCAAGTTCTAAGAAGTAGGAACCACTTGTCCTACCTGCTTTCCCATTTTACCCATCTCCAGGACTTTCAACATTATTGACTATTTTATTCAGGACATGCGGCCATTTTTCAAATTATAAATAAAAGTAGTAAAGATATTTAACATTCTAGAACATGTAAGGACTTAGCTTGGGGGGTTAGTAGAAAGGGAATCATATCAGAGTTGTAGGCATGTGTAATGTTACAACTTAATATGAACTAATGTAAAGGCTACTCTATGCTTGAAATATCAATACATACACTGTAGAAATGGAAAATGAAATATTAATGAAGAGAAGAAACTGGAGAGTAGCCTCCAATTTTATTCACTTCTATGTCCATAAAGGAAGGTTTGATGAACTAAGAAAAACACCCAGAATTTTTATAAGCTATATGTTGCTTCAAATTTCTAAAACAAATTAAATAAAGAGGGCATCATGAACCTAAAAACACAGAAGTAAACAGTAACACACAAAGAACCTATATGTCATGGCTAAGCTTTTAATTTCTTTTAAGTTTCTTTTATATTATCATATGTTATTAACTGCTTCTTAATAATACTGATATTTGCTTAATGGTATAAATGGAGTATGATACTTAAAAGGTTCATAATGTGGTGAGAGCACTTGTCTGAAATAATTCAATTTACTCCCTATGAGACAAGGTTGGATGGTAATTAGTCAGGCATGTCTGGAGACTTTTGAATAACCCATTTTAAAGACCAGAACTTATTCACACATGAGATACTAAGGTCTGTGCCCTTATGTTTCATTTCATTCAATGGCAGATCAGCCATTTATAGTCCTACAGTCCAGTCTTGAAGAACAAAGAAAATTTGCATTGCACGCTATTCTGGTATGAGCTTAGGGCCTATACAAAAACAAGTAGGTTTTGCAAGTAATTATGATTTAACCCATAGTAAACATCTTACAATTATAAACATCCAGAATAAAATCTTACATATATGTATCTCATGGGCCTACCAAATTACACTGTCACTATAATGAAGTACAGAAGAAAAATTATGATGAAAATTAGCTGATTAATGGACAAATACTACATTATAGTCAATATTACACTTATAGATTTAAAAAGCGAACCCTGAAAAAATATTTCAGGTATCGGTTTACTAATTGGCAGTGGACTTTGTTAGGTGAATACATTGTTTTCTAAGTACATAAATTCCCATTTTGAAGGGGATATATTAAATTTGTGGGTCTACTGAAATACCATTTAAAATAACACAGGCCTACATCAATGCAATTACATTTGTGTATGTTTAATATAATGCTAAGACCAATGAAAGTTCTCATCATTTCAAAGTAATTAATACAGGGCGCACTTTTAGAAACAGTCACTCCAAGAACAGAGCCATCTAGTGGCAAGTGCAGAACCATGATTATTACATCAAATTACCAATGAACATAAAAGCATGAGTAAATATCATTAACAACCGAAACTAGGCAGAAATAAATATAAAATCGTTCTGATTTTCAGAAAAGAAAATTAAGTGAAAAACTCAGCTACAAAAATGTATATACTCTTTATTTAGTAAGGTCTTTATCTGTAAAATTAAAGAGACTAAAACAAGAACTACATACACATGCTCACACACAAACAATACACACAGACACACACACAATGGAAGGAATTATGGTAGAATAGTATGGTAGAAATATGGTAGAATATTAACAGTGTCTAGGTCCGGGGTAGTGGGAATAAGTGTGATGTTTTGTCCCCTTCCTGATGCCTTTCTGCATTTTCCTCAGTGAATAAACGCTACCTTTATAATTAGAAAATATAATATTTCAAACTACTCTGGGCAAGTACTGAAACAAATGTAAAACTTAAAAACAAGAGTAAAGCCATTAATCTTCGAGAATATTTGATGTTTCCCATTTCCTAATTCTACATATTTGTAGCTCTAGAGATTTTTCACTGATACACATGAACTGCTACCTCTTGATTTCTTTATCATAGGTGTAGCTGATTCTTCATCTGGGAATAAATTACAATAGGCTTAGATATAAGGCATAGAGCTTTGAGCCAAAATTTGAGCAACAGATAAAAATTTAACATATTTATGTGGAGTTTTAAAAACATATATAAATTACTTACCAACATACTTAATACTGCAAATAGCACACTGAGGTAGAAAAGGAAAAGATAATTTTTTTATTTCACAGATGCAGGAATGGAGATTGAGAAAGATGACATTATTCATCTCCAGCTCTGCCATCAATAAGCTAAAAGTCTTCTGACTCCTAGTCTATTGCTCTGTACACTATAACAATTTTGATGCATGAAACTTACACTACCTGTAAACTTCTTACATATTTCTTCTCGAAAGGTCTGACTGGAGGCAACAGCAGCTCTTCTCATTCTTATTTTCAGATGGACATAGATAATGTACTATAGCCAAGAAAATTTATCTTGAGTATAATAAGAATATAAATTTTACTCTCCTACAGTGTGTTGATGTTTTACCAGAGCTTTTTAACTACATGAATACCAAATTGTAAGAAAGCCTGACATAAATGTTTAACTAACATAAATTGAGAATAGGGGGAAATGTTGAATATTGAAAAATTTTCAAATAATTTTTAGAAACATTAAAAAAAATTTTAACCCAAACTAAAATTAATAATGAACCAAAGAAATCAGAATGTTGTGCAGGGCAACCTTGAGGAGAAGGATACACTTCTGATAAGAGAACTGACCCTCACTCTAATCTTCATAAACAACCAAAGAGTAGTTTAGTTTTCAATCTTTCCGATGTTCAAAGTTGATTTAGAAATTCTGGAGTTAAGTACTTGTCAGGTAATACTTTTAATATATTTTCTACCTAAAATTACAAGTCATAGGTGAGATCCAGGACTGGTGATAACTCTTGTTTAGTGGTGATATAGACTATATTTTATATTATATACGTAGCACCCAAAGTAGAGAAATGCAGCAGTGAGAAGGCAAAAGTACTTCATCTCTTTTCCTGCCTTTAACATTCCTTTTATTCCTACTCTAATTGCTATTTTAAAAATCTTCTGATACTATCTATATTTTGATATATTATACGGTAGATAAATAATAATAAATCACTTCTGGAATAAGACAGAGTATTAAAAACTTGTAAACTGACATTTTGACACATACCTGCCTTTTGTTCATTTGGTGGACCAACTGGTCAGAGTTAGTTTAAATATGTTACAAGGTTATCTGAATAGGAATTGTGGTTTTAAAAAATCATTAATCAATAATCATTGTCATCCCTTTTAATTACTGGGTTAAACCCTTTTAATAGGTTACTTGTGGAAGAAATTAGGTAAAAAAGATGGTTTAACCTTCAAAGCTGCAATCTTTTTTTTAAAACAAGTTTGGGAACAAATACATTTAATGCTTGGTAAATATACAATTCAACTACTGGGAACTGAAAAAGTACGCGGATGTCTAAAAGAGAAGCCTACCAGTTATAAGGTTTTAGTGTGCTGTAGTAGTCTTACTTTTCAAGATAAGTGTATCCTCTTATGTTTTGTATCTTTACGTAAAAGTAACTAGAAAGAAGGAAAAGATGGAAGTAAATGTACTATGTATCACTGTTTCCAAAATTTAAGTTATTCACATAGCAATCACCTTCTGTGATTCTACCATGTTATGGACCCAACCACACATAATATAGTACACTTAAGTTGGAGCTTTCTTCAATTGAATTTATTTTCTAAAACTTTATATCACTACTTAAATGGAGACTCAGTAACATTTTATATAAGTAGAAAGGTGCCATAAAACTAAATTCAATGAGAAACAATGCCAGGCTGTTACATTCCAGCAAGATGCTATTCCCTGAAAAACACTCTCAAGGCCTGTTTACAAAGGGAGATCAGTTAAGTGTTGGAGGGGTACTGAAGGCAATACTAGCCCCAAATTGAGATCTGCTCCCTTTCTTTAATCAGAAATATTTGAACAGAATTGAAAAGCAAATAACTTATTAAACACATAGTATCTATAAGGATTTCTAGTTGCATCTAAAGCAATCTTTTATACGACCGACTGCTAATATGGACTCTACATTTCAAGAAATACCATAGTATATTACACGAGACACGAATTACTGAGATAAAAGTTAAAGTTATAGTTGATCAAGAAAGATGATGGTTAAACTAATAACACACTGGCATTCATCTGCAATCTGAGTGTCTGAGAAAGGACAGTGCTGGACGTGAATGGGAGCAGTGGGTCAAAAAAAGGTATGGAAACTAAAGAACACCTCTGAGGTCAACTCCCAGGACCCTACTTCAACTGATGAATGATACAGTCTCGAAGTTAATTCGGCCGAAGTCATCTTTTCACGTAGCAGATGTTTTAAAGGGGTGTTGGTGATAATCCTGAGAAAACTACTAAAATTACTTTCCCTATCGAAATATGAAAATAGCATTGTTACGTGTCTTCTACCCTAACAGTAACAACGTTCGTGTTCCTCCAAAAGCTTGAAGATCTCTCTTATTACCAGGATTTAAATTTTTCTGTATCGCATTGTTCTTATAAACTATGCATGAGGTGCTTCAGAGAAGTACATTTCTCTTTCTTGCTAGCATTCTATTTCTCCAACCATTCATTCCTAGCAATATTGTGCTTTAATAAATGATTCTGCCAAACGAGGCACTGGTTAGGAATTTGAAGGTGGAAGGAAAGAAAAGTTTTCTTTTTTTTTTTTTTTTTTCTATTTCTAAGTGAGGAAACAGCGGCAAAGCGCTCCTGTGAACCACTGCAAGTGACTGGCCTCCAACCTCCTTGTGGCAGAAATTTTAGCAGTTTGGGCCTCTCAGGGCCTACTCGGGGGCATCAGTACTGTTCCAACAGTGGCAGCAAAAGCAGCGGCCCCTCCCTCCAGCAACTCAGTAACAAATGCACTTTCCTGGCCTCTAGCCCTGAGTGCTAACAGCTTTCTGATTTGGGGGCAGCAACCCTTTTCTCCCTTTGGCATCAAGGTAATTGATTCCTTTCATTCGGTCTCTTGCTACTTATATTAAAGTGGGTTCTTTCTGAATGGGCACTACTAATACACAATAAAACCAATGTAATTCAAAGAGATATTCTCTTCCTATCATGACTGGCATTAAAATGGAAAGTTGTGATGTATATATTTTAGTTAATGCCACCAAATCTTGGAAACAGTATACATTTGTATATGAATATACACAAAAACCACATTCAATACAAATATGAAGAACAAACTCTAAAATGTAAAACAATCTATTTATGGTCAAATTATATTGATACATGATCTTTTCTTGATATATTATTTCACTAGTAAGAAAACATTAAAGGGAGAGTTGCTATATGATCCAGCAATCCCACTCCTGGGCATATATCCAGACAAAACTGTAATTTGAAAAGATACACGCACCTCAATGTTCATAGCAGCACTATTCACAACAGCCAGGACACAGAAACAACCTAAGTGTCCATCCACAGAGGAATGGATAAAGAAGATGTGGTACATATACACAACAGAGTACTACTCAGACATAAAAAAGAATGAAATAATGCCATTTGCAGCAACATGGATGGACCTAGAGATTATCACACTAAGTGAAGTCAGAGAAAGACAAGTATCATATGATCTCACTTAAATGTGGAATCTAAAAAAAATGATACAAATGAACTTATTTACAAAACAGAAATAGACTCAGAAGACAAACTAATGGTTACTAGAGGTGAAAGGTGTGGGGGAGGGATAGATTGGAAGTTTGGGGTTAACATATACACACTACTATATATAAAATAGGTAATCAACAAGGACCTACTGTAGAGCACAGGGAACTCTATGCAATACTCTGTAATAACCTACATGGGAAGAGAATCTGAAATATAATAGATATATGTATAATTGAATCACTTTGTTGTACACCTGAAACTAAAACTACACTGTAAATCAACTATACTCCAATATAAAATAAAAATTAAATCCAAAATAAATAATACAAAAAAATTTTAAAGGATAAAAAAGAGCTGTATGTTTCTGAATCTTAGTAAAGACAGAAAGTTTCCTTATTTATCTTCAGACAAGCATAGCAAAATTGGGGGAAGTACTATGAGTTTCACTCCAGTTCTGCCTTCCTTATAGCTAGTGAAAAATCCTCCCAGATTCAGGCAATAGGCTGAATGTCAATCACAGTTTTCTGCGTATATCTTTTCCTTTGTTTCTCAGGGGGCTTTAGCAGGAAAGTGGGAGAAAGATACGGGCCCGATGCCATTTCTAAACTATAACTCAGTTCACTCATGTCTATATAAACAGATTTTCCAAACATCACATATTCATCCCCAAATATGCTTTGAAGTTAATGTTTATAACAATTGATGAAATTCCAGATAAATCAAAGGACTATTTTTGAAAAAAATTAAAACAGTGGCAACAAATTCAATACTACATCGAACAGAAATGGAAATACCAGGTGGGATCGCTATATAAAAGGCCACCCATAGAAGGGCTTCAGGAAATATTAACAACCTTGAAACAAAGCTACAAAATCAGCAGGCATTGCCCTTCGGACTTCTGCAACAGCACAGCTAACTGATTTGTAAATCATAAATCCATCCATGTGAAGATGAGCACATACAGGAAGATGAAAATTCACTAACAGATGAAAATATCCAAGTTCCTGAAATCCAGAAGGAAAAAAATATCTGGAAATATTTTTGAAGAAACGATGTCAAAGATCACATCTGTGAGTTAGTAAAGTTAATCTCCAATGGAATCACCAAAATAATCATAATACCCAACTGTATAAATGAAGAACACTGTGAAAACTGGTGGAGAAGACGGGGTCAGGAAGCAGCAATTTTAGGGAAATGAGAATAGCTCTTCTAAATGGTAATTTATCTGACATGTTTACTCATTTAGTCAGGGCATAGTTTAGAAGTTCTTTTTTTAAAAATTTTACAGCATTGCCATAAACCAACTATGACAAATTTAATGACATTGTAAGTTATTTTTTAACAGATATAAGAACTCAGATAATAAAATGTCCTAACCTTTAACCTGCCAAAAGCAGATTAACCCTTAGAATACCTTGGAATAGACACATTACATCCTTTTCTTCCAGGTGTGTTGAGAGTTTATGAAACCAGTATATTCCATTCTGGACCTACCACTTAGGTATTATAGAAGACAATATTATAACTTAGATATATATAATAATTTATATATAAAGCATATGTATAGAAAATTATAGTATATCCTAAATGCATAACACAAAACATGCATGAATTAAGGTGTGTACATGTATGTAACAGGTGTGTTGTGTGTATGCATGTACATACACACAAACTCATACCTTCCCTTAGCTCATGTATACTTTATTTCAATTCATAAGTGAAATACTGTAAGTATAACACTATTGGGAGTCCTAAAGAAATCTAGGCTGCCAATATAAATCTAAGGTCTAAATATAGAATTATTATTATTAAAAACAAAAGAAATAAAAACATTCTCTCCTCAGAATTAGAAAATAGAATCCTTTCCTTGTAGTGCTCTCCATATGAGGAGGAGGATTCCTTCTTCACTCAAGTCCTTTACCTGTGAATTGCTGGTTTGTTTTTTGCTTTTCTTTTGTTGCTTGTTTTTTTGTTGAAAGTAGATGCACCTCTACGAATGAAGTGATTGAGTAGCTTTAATAAAAGGGATTAAAAGGATGTCCTGGGAGGCAGGCTATGGCATCCATAACTCAGGCCACGGGAGGACAAAGCAAAAACTAAATTTAATTGACAAAAGCATCTCCATGCCCAGTCAGGGAGGGAGAACATTTACAGAATGGTCTTCAGCTGGAAATCTCATCCAAAAGTATAAATCCTTTGTTTGATTCTAGCTGGCAAATCCATACCTGTGACTAAGTGTGACTCCGTAAAGAAGGGAATTATAAAGGACCATTAAACCTGTATATTAATAAACTGAAATAACCAATACACTAGTTGTTCAACTACCACACAGTGCTTACCAATTCTACCCATGGACACACATATGGCTAACTGAATTTCCAGGTAAATTTTTGGTAAGGATCCTTTATTACCAATATAGCAACAGTATATGGTCCTAAACTTGTCATGTTTTTAATTGCTCCACCTCTGACCTGTTACTTATAAATTGGCTTCGCTTTACAGCTTTCAACTGAGGTTACGTAAGGTTTGTTTCACCTTACAGCACAGAGAAACGCACGTTTTCAAAAAAATTTTGGAAATATAATTTCCTAAGAAATTAACTTTAAGGTATAGACATCACGGTTCAAATGTTAAATATGCATATTGTATTAAATCCTCCCCAAATTTGTTTGCAAAATCTCTCTTCTTTGATGATGTGATATATTACATTAGCAAACAAACTCCCAGAGAACAGACTACCAAATTTAGAAAAAACACTACTAAATTCAGTGTTTTAAAATTCTACCTGCTTCTGTCTTGTAGTTACATGACTTACTCTTCTCACTTAGCAAATTTATATGGGGCAGAACATAGTAAATGTCTCCACTTCTGTCTGTTCAGAAGTGTAAACTCTCTCTCTCTGCCTGTTAGAGAAGATAATCACCTACAAACAGTTTGTCAAGGTGTGCTGAACATAACTGTTTAAAGCGGCAGTTAAATTTTAGTTAACACATAATTTTTCATATTTTCCTCCAAGTGTTTTTCATCATAGGGAAAAAAATCATCTTTCGTGGTCAACCGCCAATTTCTTTATCATTGAAAACGTTACACTGATAGAAATGTTACAGGGATCTATGATGCTTTGATTGAGGAAAGCTTTAGATAAATCACACAGTAAGAGTTTCTAAAATGTGGTCAGGCAGATTCAAGAGGTAACATCTGAATGGATTATTCTACTTTCTATTTCTTTCTTCCAACATTTTCAGCATTTTAAAACACTTGCTCACCCCTTATGCCACAGAAGAAACAGGAGAGCAACAATTCATAAGATGTTTACCTATACGTTTATAATTAGAAAGCTTACCAGTTTTAGCAGAAACATACAGCAATGACAGAGGTTTATTTAAAAGCAGCTTACCATTTCTTAGTAAATGTTGAGTGCCAGAACATGCAAAATGGCTCACCCATGCATTCTTTCATCTTCATTTATTTGGCAAGCATCTGCCACTTGCCTACTATTTGCTGGGAACCCTGTTAAGTACTGTTCTTAGGCACAAATAAGATAAACCAATCTTCCTCTTACTGAGGCTGGAGCAGTTGGAGTGGACGGACAATAAGAAAATAACATACGACACGTGGTAATATGAACAATTCAGAAAACAGAGTCAGGTAAAGACAGAGTAACGAGGGTCAGTGTGTATTAATGGCTTTAAATAAGACAATCTGGGGCAGACCCCAGTGATGAGGACAATTGGACCAGAGACTTTAAGGAAATAAAAGAACAAACCATGTGAAGACTGAAAGGAAGAACAGTCCGGGTGGAAGAAACAGTAAGTGCAAAGACCCTGAGGCAAGGACAGGCTCAGCAAGTTCCAACAAGGGCAAAGAGCTGATGTGAGGAGAGGAGAAATGAGGAAAGTGCTAGGAGAGGAGGTCAAGGACACAGCAGGTAGGCAGGTCACAGCTGAGCTCAATGGCTGCATGAAGAACACTGAATTTTATTCTGAATTAGAGGTGAGGCAACCACAAGATTGCACAGAAATGACATGATCTGACTCACCTTTCAAAGGATTAGTTCTGGTGCCATGTGATGAATAAACTATAAGGAAGCAAGGGCGGAAGCAGAAACCTTTAGAAGGCTATTGCAATAACACAGGTAACAGATATAGCGATTGAGACCAGGACGGTAACTGTGTAAGTGGTAAGAAGTGGTGAGATTCTAGCTATACTTTGAAGTTGGGTGGAATAGGATTTGCGGATAGATCAGATGTGGGATGTTAAGAGTAACAGAGGTGGGAAGGATGATGCCAAAATAGGTACCCTGAGCAACTGGACAAGTGCAAATGGATCATCTATGTATCAGCAGCAGGGTTTCCTGAATATGATCCTGATTTAAATTCCAAACAAAAGCAAAAAGTATCTAACGTTTTACAGGCTTTCCTCTCTGGCCTCTTTAACCAAAAAAGTTGAATTTTCTAATTTACTTAGTTCTTAGATACTCTGACAATTCACGATTCCCTCTTTCCATCGTTTCTGTTCCCTATATATCTTTACTGTAAGTGAAAGGATGGATGGATGGATTGAGGGATGGAGAGATAGACAGACAGACAGACACAGAGACAGATCTATCTATAGTTACAAATTTGGGAAACAAAAGCCCGTAAGCCTTCCACCCAACTTTCTTCAGGCTGGCTTTTAAATCCCTTTCATCTGCTGAATCAAACCAATGATGCGGGCAGGCACCGAAGAAAAGTACCACAGTATTCTTTCTAAAGGCACCTGAAGACAGAGGCTGTCGACTCTTTAAAATCTTACCAAGACAGCACCAAGGAAAGCAGGCAGTCCACAGCACTGTGAGAAGAAACAACAGTGTCTTTAGCTGGTGAATAAGATGCATGCTTCCCTGTTTGGAGCCCATCACCTAAACAAGGTAAACTGGTACAAGCTACCAAGCGAGTGCAAGGTCAGAGGTCATCAGTGGCAGGAGGTCAGGCGTGCTTCCTTTCCACGTGTTTGCTGTCGATGGGTGATGACCGTCATTAAGTTAAAGCCAAACGATCCTGAGCCCTTGAGGAGTAGTTTGCTTCTTCCCAGTCTCTGCAGATCATTAACCACATCAGATGCTCTGAGACTAAAAATGATTCTGATCAAATATCTGTAGGAAATGCTCTGTCCCTGTAGATATTGACAATGCTCCTTCATTAAAGGTATTAAGTCTCATGGTAATCAAACCATGAACTGCTTAACCAGCATTTGCCCAACTTATTCTACCCATGGGCAAAGAAAACAAGGAGCTTAATTAGGACAATGAGAAGAGGATGGCCATTCAGAAACAGACTGCACAGGAAAACTGTCAAAACTTGGTGAATGATTTAATGAATAGGTGACGGGAGAGGTAGATATCGAAGTTGACTTCAATTCTAATACCATCAAATTGATGACCAGGTAAGGGAGGGACTTATATATTAAAACAACTGACTTGCAAATTTTAAAAAATTATTTTGATTCAATTATACACAAGCATTTATGGATTGCTGCGTTCCACACATGAAACCAGGCACCAAGAACAAGAATAATGAAGAAGATAGAGACCGTTCTTGCCTTTGCACAACTTAGCCCATGTGAACCATTCCAACTCCGTATGAGAACTCATCTGATAAGCATGGAGGACGCCCATGATTCGGGAGCAATAACATTCAACTTGAGGTTGGGAATGTGGGAAGCACTCCAAGAGGAAGTAATATCTCAGCTGAGCCTTGAAGGAGCATTGTTCACAGGTGATAAGAGAGAAGTTTGTTCACACACAGGGAAGGACAAGGCAGATTCAGCAGGGGAACGGCCCTGTAGGGCAGGTCAGAGCAAGGTAACAAGAAATCGAATACATGAGTATAGCACACAAGAGGAAGGGAAGAAACACAGAATTAAATAGTCTCTGTATTATGTTCAACTGCTAATGTATTATAGGCACAAATTTTCCCCAAAAATATAAAATATGAACATTTCCAAATGAAGTCCAACACTCTAGGGTTTTTTTCTTTTTTTTTATCGAAGTATAATTGACTTACAATGCTGTGTTAGTTTCAGATGTACAGCAAAGTGATTCAGTTTTATATATATATATGTATGTATATTTATATATATATATTCTTCAACACTCTAGTTTTGTATGTGAGAAAAGTCTTCTCGACACCAGGGGGCCATGTAAGTGGTGAAATTAAAGAGAAAGAAATGAATCCCCTTTTGCTTTGGTTACTACTGACATTCAGAAAGGTCACTGGTCCTTTCTTCTAGAAAAGAAATTAAAAGCCAGCCATAGGTGAATTCGAGACTCCGGAAGAATGCCTAGGAAAGCTGTGAATACACTGAGGTCTGCAAACTTCCTGCAGACTGGAAGTTTGAACCATGTTCTTAAATACCTGATACTTTACAATTACTTCTGCCCTCTACAGCCTTTTTCAAGTGATGAAATACTAGAAATTTTGCTGACATATTGGAAGGGATAAAAAGGTTCGATTTAAATTCTAGATTTAAACGGCGAGCTTTGTAAAAATGACACACCTCTCTGCAGGTAACTGGGCTCTCCACCTTCATACTCTGACTCAGCTTGAATTAAAAACTGTATCCTGGGGCTTCCCTGGTGGCGCAGTGGTTGAGAGTCCACCTGCCGATTCAGGGGACACGGGTTCGTGCCCCAGTCCGGAAAGATCCCACATGCTGCGGAATGGCTGGGCCCGTGAGCCGTGGCCGCTGAGCCTGCGCGTCCGGAGCCTGTGCTCCGCAACGGGAGAGGCCACAAAAAAAAACTGTATCCTGCCTTAAACATGCTCTCAAAGTCCAAGGCGGATACTCATGTACCCCAGTAAACATTCAATCTTTTTCTAGGCACCACTTTGCTGGTATGCTACACTTCTTACCCCCGAGCAAGACCTGATCAGCTCAAAAATTTTGACATGCATCTCCCTTTGAAATAGAAATACATTTGATGTATTCACCAAATTATGAGCACATGCCCACCCTTGCCCAGCGACAGTCTGTTTCACGTTACTCTTCTGCAAAGCAAGTCAGATCATACCACTCCTCTGAGATCAGAATAAAATCCAAAGGCCTCAACGTGGCCTCCAAGGGCCTCCACGGATGTCCCACTGCTTCGTCTATGACCACGTGTCACACCATTCTTGCCTTTGCTCCTAGGCTGCACCCTCACCTGTGACATGTACACTTACCATTTTCTCTGCCTGGAACGCATTACCCTCCCCCAGATGTGCACATGGCTTGTCCCCCTGAGAGAAGCGGCAGCCGCCACATCAGTTCGATCTTTCTTGAACATCCTATAAAAAACAGTACACGTGCTCCATCCCTACCTAGCAAAAAACAACTCAGCCTGCTTGATTTTCTCTCACGGCACTGATTCCACCTGAGACGTGACCTACTAGAATGAAACCGAAAGTGAACAGAGGATTTACCTATTTGTTAACTGGTTTTTGAAATGCTTAGAATAGTCTGGCACATAGTAGGCACTCAGTAAATATTTACTCAAAGAGAGAATTAAAGGTCACTAAAAAGTTCTGACAGACCGAAAATCAAGGGATAAATAATTGAGGTCTGGGACACAAACCTAAGGGCACTGCCCCAGCTACTTGCCAATCCTGTTCCCAGCCTTACCCAAAAAGTGAGATGATCTCCAGCAGTTAACCCTCCTGGGAAGGGTTGGATTCGCGATCACAGTTTATAAGCAAAGAAGCTGAAGGAGAGCACAGAATAATGTTCCTCCCACGCCCCATCTTAAAACAGTCAATAACACTATTCCCCACTCCGGAGGCACTCCGTAATAAATGACTGTCTGGCTGGATGACCATTTTTATGTTACTGGAGAGGAAAGAGGGATAAGGGACATTTTCTCATGATGTGAGCTTATGTGATTGGACACAGGAAGAAAGCAGATATGTACTGTAGCAGGGGGAAGGGCAGGCTCTTCGCATTCTCACAGAGGACAAATCCCTTGTTATGCTTTGGACGGGAAAGGCTTCATTTCAGGCTTGTCGGGCAGAAGGGGTGGAGAGGAAAATGCTATTTTTAAGCTCTTTGGTAAGAATGGCTGTTTTTCCCTCTGATACTCTTGAGCCACCCATATGGCATGTTTCCACGCACTGCTGTCTGGATGCTATCAGAGGCACCGCTTTGAGTGAGAGGAAGGGGTCACATGCTCATCTTCTCACATGCTGCTACTGCTGCTGATTTTTTTAAAAAGCTTTGTGACCTAGAAAGGAGATGGACGGTATGAATGATGCAGAGACTGCAGAGAGCATTAGGCGTCATCAGTCTATTTATACCTCCAGGAAGGAAAAAATGAGTACAGGCCAATGACTCTATACTCCACGGACTGAGTAGGCAAAGATCATCTGGAAGAAACAATAAACAACCCAGCAAAGAAGGCATTTATGCCGTCAGTGAGAAATAAAAGATGAGGCCACATTCACATCTTCCTTGGTCTTTCCAAAACGTGTTGCGTCTAAAGAATTTCAAGTTGATCCCTGATGTCCCCCACTACTGCAGAAAGCATCCTGGGTCTTAGGGAAAGACACTGCCACCCACGTCTTAACAACTGGCTTCACCCCGTATGTGCATACACGCTCACATTTGGCTATAATCAGCAGCCACTTGGAAATCCTGTCAGTTTGGGGGAAATGTTTTTCAGGCTTAACAAAGTATTTGGAAAAGCCTTACAGACACTGGTGTGACTTAACTCTGAAAAGGGGGAAAAAATGGGAAGGTTTACATGGATTTGCACAATATGGTAGAGAAATTTTTTTCCCAAGGTATGTCATCAGTTCCTCTGAAATGGTTAAGTATTACCAGGACAAAGCAGGGGAAAAGAACCCAGGCACAGCTGTTAACGCTTTACTCCTGCAACAACTGGAGAATTTAATGCCAGGCTTTACCTCTAGACTTCTAGTTGTTTCTAAAGGAAGCAGTGTACTGTGGGGCCCAATGGAAATGATGTTGTATAACTTATCCATTTTGCTCTTTTGTCACCCATTTAATCGTGCAATTTCTGCCACCTGGATTTGCTTTGGGAGTTATTTTACTAGCTGTGGTGATGGGTTTGCTGACAACTGGCGAGAGCATGAGATGTTTTCTGAGGCTGGAGATTAGGTACTTAGTGTGAAATTTATTGATCCACATGGGCTCAAACCTGGAGCCTAAATTGCTTCGTAGAACATGAACTGATTTACTTTGAATACACTCAAGGTTCATAATAAAACATTTCCTGTTTCTTTTACTATCCAAGTCTTCTCACCATCTCTGAGGCAGACAATTTAAGGCAGGCTTCACCCTTTCCCTTCATTCGCTGAAATCACGTTTGGTTTTTAATTCACTGAGCGCACGCTGTCATTTCATTACAATCATGTCTTCAACAGCCTGACCAGTAAATGGGGTGAGGCTTGAATTGTTCAGATCAAAGAGAATTAATGCTTTCATTCTGTAATTTCAAAAACTCACGAGGCCACTTTTGAGCTGGTGAATGTCAATCATTTGTGGCCGAGTCAATGATATTCTTACACCCGCTGCTACATACGAGAAACATAGTGACAGATGGATAACGTCAGTGAACTTAGCTAGAATAATAAACTTTCCTGACTAGATTCCTCAGAATGTAAGTGGGCTGATAAAAACCAATACAACCAACTGGTTTTGCTTTTTGTGTGTGTTTCTTTTGCTGTTTGCATGAG
Organism: Kogia breviceps; assembly: GCF_026419965.1. Lineage (NCBI taxonomy): Eukaryota > Metazoa > Chordata > Mammalia > Artiodactyla > Physeteridae > Kogia > Kogia breviceps. The sequence goes on along the minus strand of NC_081321.1, from coordinate 15,448,223 downwards.
CTTGAAAGTTTAAGAGGTACTGCTTACTTATAGTTCACACGTATCTGGTGCCAGAGAAGTGACTGGTGTGAGGCCTATTAGAGAAACATATTCAATGCACAAGGAAAACTGATATTCATTATGCAGAGGTTGGGAGCTGCTGGGAGAGAAGAGGACAGGGAAAGCTGGGCAGAAATGAAAACCCAGCCATAGGGACCTTCAGCAAAGAGGTACTTGATAAATATTCGTTGGTCAATTACACAATAGAGACGAAAGGCATTGCGAGATGTATCATCTGTGAAATCTCCTCTACTTGCATCCCACTACCAAGAATAAGAACTTGATTTTCATGTACTCAATAATTTTAAAGTTTTCTTGTCCTTTATCTTTCCACTACATAAACTAATACTGCCAGGTTCTCCCCTCCATCTTTTTCTTCTCTCACACTGCCACCAAGATCCTGCCTTTAAATGGAGATGAACATGGGACATCCAAGATCAGTTCTTCTTTTGGGAGGTTATGGAAATGCAGACCTTCGGGGGAGCACTGAATAATCCGGCAAATGTTTCTATGAGGCAGAAGAATGTTCCATAAGGAAATCTGCTAGGTGAGAGAAGCAGACCGACAATTAATGTCCACTTCTCCTTTAAAAAAAAAAAAAAATTTGTTTTCACGGAATAGTGTATTCTGTGATTTCCACATGAATCCTTAATTTATGCTAAAGTATCTCTTGATAATGGTGACCAATTACTGTGAGAAAAAGAAAGCTAAGGGTTCTACTCAGACATATTTAACTTATACACAAGAAATGGAAGGAGATATTCTTGTTGCACAATAAAAACAAAACACAGTAAAGAGCAATTACTGGCCAAATTTTGTGGATCACACAGACACTGCTTTTGGATTTCCTCATTTTATGTTTGTATCCTTGATCACACTGACAGTCATTATTCATTCCAGAAAATAATGAGGTATTTCCTAAGAAGCTAATATTCACAAATAATTCTGGTATAACTATATTCTTAATTTCTCTTTTCACCCAAGTCCTCTCACATACATATACTTTAACAATATCCGTACAAAGGATAGAGTAAGATTTCTCTCCATGTTAAACACCCCTCAAATCAATTTCTATATAATTTCTTCTTGCAAAAGGAAATAAACAGCAATGAATGTCAACAATTGCTGGTCATCAATTAGTGCTGACAACTGAAAACAAACCAAAGGAGAATGAATATTAAGAAAAACATTATGTTTTTGTAAATTCAACAAATCTCTACAGGAATACTTCAATGTGGAATTTTGACTCATTCAAACTCGGCTCATTGTCTTTGATGAATTCTAAATGATGATCACGGAAAAGAGGATCCTTCAAGCATGATAATATAACCGAGGATAACTCAACTTATTTGCTGTGACACTGCCTGTTTCTTTGACATTATCAGTGGGCAAGATGGTTTTAGCATGTGTTTTTGCTTCCCAGACATTAAGTGCTTACATTTATTAAGTGTAAGCATATACATCAAATTCAATGTTTCCAACTGAAATAAGGATTTCGAAAGATGCATAATCACACATCTTAGGATTTTTTAGTTTTAATTTCCAAAGTTCTAGGTTTGACTACATGCTTTTAAACTGCTCATTAACATAGACTCCAACAGAATTGGCCTACAATTTCTAATTGTTAACACTTTGCAGTGCTGTTGACTAAATATTTCCATTTGTCCTCCAACTTCTCCACCATATGGCAGGACTGTACTTCCCTATCTCCTTGATGTTCAGTGAGGCCATGTGAGGTCAGGGAAATGTATTCGCAAGTGGCATGAATCACTCCCAGGATGAAGTGCTAACAGCCATTATGTGATTTACCATGTTCTCTTGCCCTGTGATTGGGGAAGCACATGTCAGGGGGAGCTTCCTTTGGAAGTAACTGTAATAAGCACAGTCTTCCTGCCAAGACACATGAAAATAAGAGGAAAGTCTCTTTCGTTATTAGTCATTACAATTTTGGTGATAGTTGTTACCACAACCTAACTTAGCCTATCCTGACTACTACACATACCTTGTTGTGATGATATCACACACACTGGAAGTTCAAAAAAAAATTAAAAAGAAAAACAATCTACATTAAACAATTGTAAAAGCCATTTTTTAAAGCCATTTTAATATGGAATATGGAGTGTCGACAGTTAAATTCCATTTTGATGTAGAAATGCATGTCTAGAAATTTTCAAATGTTATATCAACTAGAAAGTTAATAAGTGGTTCAATATTTCACAATAAATGAGAAGAGTGGAAGGGGATGGAGGATCCAGTGGTGAGAAAAGCATCCAGATGGAGGTGCTAACCTAGGAAAAGTAAAGAAATGAGAAGACAAGGAGATTTCGGAGAATGGAAAATAGTTCCAAATGAAGCTATGCAGATTGGCAAGGCCTTGTACACCATGGGAAGGAGCAGGAAACATATGCTGTAGACCTGCAAATACTGTAAGCTTGTAAGAAAATGCACTAGATGATCAGATCTAGAATTCTCAAAGGTTTCTCTCTGTAGTTTGAAAGCAGGGTTTGAAGACAGGAGTGGGTGGAAATAGGAGGATGAGATGAGGCAAAAAGAATAATTGAGAAGAACACATTACTCAACCTGCTCAAAAGTATCCCACGAGTGGCCACAGTCCTCATGTGGTACCAAACATTAGGAAACAGAGGTCAGTGGTCAAGGCCCCAGTCTCCAGCTTCAAGTTCAACTTCTGCCAAATACCAGTTGTATGGTGTCGTAGTTTCTCTCCCTATAAAATTCTACTTCTTGGGCTTATCATGAAGATTTAAATAAAATAATAATATATGTAAATGCTTATTTTAGCAAAATACCTGGTTCTTAGTAAGGATTAACAGGTTAATCTAGTCTGTTTTATGACCATAACATAAGTAAGCCATTATTGCCTGATACCATATTTCTTCATTCTTCCTCTACTAATGATGTTGCCTTTGACTGTGTCTTTCCCCAGTCTCCACCTGCCAAATTCCACTCACCCTTCAGGATCCAACTCAAATACCATCTGCTCCACAAAGATTTTTCTGAATGAATGCTCCCGACCTCTAGGAAATAAAAGTTTCCAATTCTGAACTAGAACATATTTTCTAACTGCTTCATGGCACTTAATTATAACCTATCTGCTGGATAAAAGATACATAAAATAAAACTTATTTTTCTCAGGTACATTATATTTTTCTTTAGCTAGTATTACTTCTTATCTATCCAGGTATATTATATTTTTCTTTAGCTAGTATTACTTCTTATCTATCCATGTATATTTCCAAAGGTACTTAGTTGGAATGCCTTGAATGTATTGATCTTCACTGTTGAATAATTTAAGGAATTAGATCCAATTCTAACATAACCTGATTAAGTTCAATAGAACAATGTATAATATTTTTATTCACAAAGTTCAGAAACAACAACTATTTTACAAAACTGGTAATTTTCTCCTTCCTTTTATCTATAAGTAATCAAAGATTAGATAGGTTGACTGTTCTAAAATCCCGTGGCATGTTGATGATAAATCCTAAAGGAAAATTCACAATCTCTGATGGAAAACCGCTAATTCTTATATTCCAGGAGCAGAAGAGGAAGAAAGCTAATCTTCCACAACTGTACAAATAGCATTCTTCACTCCCATAGCCCTCAAGATGTCATCAGGCAGAGAGGGATCTTCCTAAACAACTAGCCATTGAAAAACAGTTTGTTTTCCCCCCAGATTCCACCAACAAATAAACCCTTGATACCCTTTGTGTCTGCTGTGATAAACAAGCATTCAAGAGGTGTTGTGTAAGTGATGGGACTTATTGAGAAATAGATTTGCACTTGAAAAGCAACCAGCCCAATAGTTTGATCATTGCATCCTGAAAAATATACGGCCTGGCCCAGGCCTCTTTGGTTAAGTGAAAGGAGGGAGACGCAAGAGGGAAGAGATATGGGAACATATGTATATGTATAATTGATTCACTTTGTTCTAAAGCAGAAACTAACACACCACTGTAAAGCAATTATACTCCAATAAAGATGTTAAAAAATAATAGTAAAAAATAAAAAATAAAATAAAATCCAAAGGGATTTAGGGAACGGTTCCTGCTTACCACCCTGACTGCAAATTTTCTAAAATAGACTTTGACCTTTAATCTCCATCCCATGAACTTTTTTTAGAGCCAGCCGAGTAACCTGTGGGATTATAGACCCATCTCACCAATTTCTTTTCCATTACAAATGACTTTGGAATTTAAGTCTTTTGGAAAGTAAAGCTTAAAAATGAAGTCCTAAATACTCCTTGTAAAACGTAAAAACCGGTCAGTATCATAGACACATACATCACTTTAACTTTTCATACCTCACCACACATGTTAACTCTTTCAAATGTCCCTTGTGTAGGTACTCTCATATTCATGAGAGTCAAAGCTTAACTGGATTTCTTTGGATCTTACACTATACTATGATTTTTAAATTTTTGTTATTTTTATAGAATGCCCAAATAAAAATAATCAAAAACAACTAAGCAAAAAAAATTGATTTTGAAAGCATATCCAAATAACTAGGAAAATTATATTTTATGTATAGTTAATTTAGCAAAAAAAAAAATGTTGTCACAAAGCAGAGTTCTATTAGATAGTGTTAGCTGTCTGTCCCAATTTTTTCCAGGCTGACTTACGCAGCATCCTGATGTTTAAAACTATCCTGTCATGGAAAATCTGTCTCAGGGGTGCGGGGTGGAGAGGAAGGGAGTCCCATTTTCTTTTTAAAGTTATAATTCGAAACAGATAGTGAAACGATGTAATAAACTTCTTGTACTTTGCAAACACTTTAAATTATGCACTGCAATACATACTGCAGTTATTTAAAATAGATAACCAGCAAGGTCCTACTGTATAGCACGGGGAACTTTGCTCAATGTTCTGTAATAGCCTAAATGGGAAAAGCATTTGAAAAAGAACACATACATCTACACACATGTATAACTGAATCACTTTGCTGTATACCTGAAACTAACAACATTTTTAATCAACTATACTCCAGTATAAAATAAAAATTTTTTAAAAAGAGTACAAGGTAAAGACAGTAATATGCATTTGAAAGTAAAAACTCAGCAGATGCTCCTTTTTGCCCACAGCATTTACAATACTGTAATATCAAAATATTTTGCTTTGCAAGATAAGCAATCAACAATACTCAGTGATCTGAATATTTTTTAAGTGTAATACTTTATACATCCAATAGAGTTTTTCTTTGGTTTTCTCCCAATGCTACTGTAAAAAATTAATGATTATTAAGAGATGAAAAGAATTTGCCTTTTCATTAATGTAAGGACTCACTACTGTGGGTATAATAAAACTTCATTCATGCTTCACCTCTTGCTATTGACTAGAAGTTAAGCTGACATAAATAGATGAAATTCATATTGGATGTCATATATGAATGTTAGGACAAAAATAAGTTTCGAGTATTTTTCCAATTTGATCTTGATCTCTCCAACAATTAAATCTTACTGCTCTTAACCCTTTCCTTCCAAAACTACCTGAGACGTATAAAGCTTTTAAAGTCACATCGTCATTTTGTGGACGACTATAGAAAAATTACATTTTCAAACTAAGGGGAGATTTTAATTTTTCAACTTTTGCAGCTGACTTAAAGGCAAAACATATTAAGTGACAAGACAGAATACAAGAATCAGGGTCTGGCTCTGTGATTAAAAGCAGTAACTCAGCTGCAAGCAAAGCACATCATGTCTGGACTGTAGTTGCGTTAACAGGAAACGTGCTAACTCAGTTCATATCCTATGTTAAGAAGATATGACAGAAAGCTAAATCACTCTACCATTTCTACACCATAGTACGTGTCTGAATGCACACCATATTTTTCCGTACTGAATTCGGCATTGCCTTTGAGATGAATGACTTTGGAACCGTATTTTCTTATATTACTAACACACTAAGTGCAATGTCAACATCTGAAGATAATTATTTCTGTGTCTTCACATAACCTTGGAATGTTGAGAAATGTATTCGGCTTCAAACACAGCACAACAGCCATGACAACTCCGCCTTAATATATACAGCAGACTTCTTTAAGGGAAAATTATTACATGGTTAAAACCTCTATAGTAAACACTCAAGAGCAGGTTGTGCTAAAGATAAACTGAGATTTTATGAAGGCTCAACACCTGTGGAGAGTTAGGAGCTTCCTTAAAGGAGAAACAGGAGTAACTTGGTGAACTCTGGAAAAAATGAAACTAATTCTAGCAACATTCTCTACATCCAATAATAGGATGCCTTCATTACTACGTGGAATCAGCTATAGAACTTAAGAAAAGTCTTCACGGGAGCAATACTCTTGCATGGGTCTGCTTTGGAAGACAACTATAATTAAATAATTACCCATTTGACTGGTAATCTTATTGGGGAAAACAATCCTTTTTCTTTATATAAAGGAGGGTTAGCTAAAACTGAAACAAAAAGCTTTGATATAAGCAACATAGCACTAACCCTCAATTTAGTTCACCTCAAACTTTTGAGTTGTGGGCTCTTTCAAAAGGATATCCACCATGATAAAATGTAAAGCTGTGTGACTGAGTGTAAATCTCCAGTTTCTACACTAAGCCTACCGCCTGTAATCTTACTAGCATACAGTAAGGACACAATCAGTATTTGTTGAATAAATGAGTGAAGGCTGCGTGAGGTACAGGACTGGTTCCCAAATGCTGGCCATGACAAAATTTCACTCACGTGTAGCAAAATTGCAAAAATAAGGCCTGAAATTTTGTCATCAGGCATCTATCCATATCCAGTATTAAAAGCTGATTTACCTCGCCTCACCCAACACTCTCAATTTTTGTTTTCAACGTCCAGACCTGGAATCAACACACAAAGGAATCACACAGCATCTACCTCAAAAAAATGTCATAAATTTCACCGGGGGGCCCCAGGCAGAAAAGAAAGAAAAACGGGAAGAAAAGAGCAAAGCTGCAACACTGTAATTACAGAAGGGGAAAGATTAAAAATTACTTCATCTATCCTGCAAAGAAAAGTGCTGTTCTAAGGGAAGAGCTTATTCAATTCTATTTCATCCTAGACCTTGGTAAGACTGGAAGTGAAGATTAATTTGCAATTATATAGAAAAAGTCTGAATATTACATATAGACTCTGAAGAACTAGTTCCTGTTTACAAACATGCATGTGATCTTTATCAAGAAATTAAGCCACTGTTGGTCTCAATTGATTTCATTCTTCCCTTTATAATAGAATAAGATATATTATTTTTCTGCAAAATGCCCAGTCGCTGAGAATGTGTGCCTCATGGAACTTAGACCAGGCAGAGTAAAGCAGCACTTACTCACCGTCCTCATGGAGCAAAGGTGACTAGAAACCAAATCCTAGTGATGAAATCATACGGCTCTCCTGATAAATGCCCAGTTCCTCTGACTAAATATTTCCCTCCTTAATCCCAGCCGCTATAACTGTTATTCCAATATGAAAACTTTGACTTAAGCACCATAAAAGTCTTGGGAAAAAAACATTTTTGAACACTGGTGGGCTCAGGGGACTGATAATGGAATATGAACCTTTCACCCCTAAAATGGTTTCCTGGGAACAGAAAGCAGCATATTTTCTCTGTTATAACCCTCCTGCGCCCCCCATTCTCCCAGGTGGTGCTAAAGCATTCAGCAGCTGCTGGCTGGCAGCGTCGCTACATCGTCCTGAAGAGTCTTTTGAATGATCAGGATAGACTAAGAAAGAAATCTGTCCACCCCAGTGCTTGAGAAAATTTGCATATAATCACCTGGAGATTTGTTTAAAATGCAGAGTTTGATTCCGTAATCGAGGGCAGGGACTGGGAGTCTGCATTTTTAGCAGCTCCCAGGTAATGCTGATACTGCTGACCCATGACCCTACCTCTGAGGAGCCAGGATCTATCCCACCTTTACCTACACCATGGAATTTGAGGGACAGCACAAAAATCCCTCTGCACCAAAAATCTCAATCTTGCCCAATACCAGAAATACACACACACACACACACACACACACACACACACACACACACTCACTCACAAGGTGAGAGAAAACAAATTCCAGTTTCCCTTATTGAAGTTACTGGTCCAGATCCAACACCACATTATATCAAGAGTGGTCACAGGAAGTTTGGGATTGACACGTACACACTGCTATATTTTAAATGAATAACCAACAAGGACCTACTGTATAGCCCAGGGAACTCTGCTCAAAATTCTGTAACAACCTAATTGGGAAAACAATTTGAAAAAGAATAGATACCTGTATATGCATAACTGAATCACTTTGCTGTACACCTGAAACTAACACAACATTGTTAATCAACTTTGCTCCCATATAAAATAGAAAGTACAAAGACAAAGTGGTTACACCATACTCGTGTCCTGAAATCTGACCCTTCCTAGTTTTGCACCTACACTACAATAGAAAAGCATCTGTGCAGTTCTCACGGGATCCTTACAACAGCCACAAGCTGAGCAGAGAAGATATATGTAATTACTATTTCAGAAAAGGAAAAAATAGATTGGTCAAGTTAAGCAACTGACTCATGACAACTCATAACTAGTATGAGTCAGAACCAGGAATCATACTCAGATTTTGTGACCCTCCCCCAAGTCTAGAGTCTAACCAATTTAACACTGCCTTTCACATCACCAGTCCTCCCTACGTCCCAGTCAAGTTTTCTTTGATGTTTTTTATTACACTATCGTTCCCCTAGTTGTAGAACAAACAAAAAAGTTGTATGGGGTTGTTTGGGGTTCACTATTTCAGAACAATCTGCGACCTAAATGACTTTTTTTTTTTAATCTGGAAAAGAAGCCTGGATTTTGCTAGACAATAGAGCTGAAGAGACAAAAAGAATTAGGATTCTCAAGATGTAACAGCAGAGTGATATTTTTGATCAAGCTGAATACAAACGCCAGTCACAGATCATCAACGTTAGTAACTGAGTGAAAATGCTCCATGATCAAGAATCTCACAGTGATTCCCCAGTAACAGAGAATGCAAATGGGATTCGCTCTGAAAGAATGAGAAATGAACAGTACCGCCTGCCTGTCCAGGCAACTCTCAGAGGGACGTTCTCTCTGGAGTGTAAGTTTAACAGCCCGGGCCGTTTCTGCTTTGTTAGCTGCCGGATCCCAGCACCCAGAACAGCGCCTGGTATATAGAAGATGCTCCATAAACATTCTTTAAATCAAATGAAGAAATGAAGTCTTACGATAACAAGACACAATGTAATAAATATTAAAACGTGTTTCAAAATGCTACTCATTTCTTTCTTTCATATTAATGTGAACTAAAAGTTGTTTTAAATATTTTAATCCTTTGGACAACTAGAGACACTGCTCTTCATCACCTGATGAAAAAGTACTCTTTAATATCTAAAAGATGTAATCTCAATGCAATATATCCCATACCACATAAATACTGTATCTAATCAAGTAAGAGAAAGATAGCAAATGACTTTTATTTCAAGCCTACTCTTCAAGTTATCGTGGGAATTTAATTTCTGATTTTCCTTTAGATCTTGGCTCAATCAGCATTTCATGAAAGAAATCTATCATAGGCTCTTCAGAGCATGATGTACCTCCCTTTCTCTTTTTTTTTTTTTTTTTTTTTTTTTTTTTGCAGCACGCGGGCCTCTCACTGTTGTGGCCTCTCCCGTTGCGGAGCACAGGCTGCGGACGCGCAGGCGCAGCGGCCGTGGCTCACGGGCCCAGCCGCTCCGCGGCACGTGGGATCTTCCCGGACCGGGGCACGAACCCGTGTCCCCTGCATCGGCAGGCGGATTCTCAACCACTGCGCCACCAGGGAAGCCCCCTCCCTTCCTTAAACATCACATTTTATATGTATTTACTTTACCTGTGTTTGCCACTGGGCTACCCTCTCTCTGAGGACAGGGATTGTGTCTGGTCTTGCTCACAACAGTATCCATCACCTCTGCCTGCTGGTGATCCTTACCAGACTAAAAACTAGCAAGTATCCTCTATAAACAATTCTCAACAGCCTCTCTGGCCCTTCCCTCACATAAAGATGAGTATAGAGGTTTCTTCCATAGTTTCAATAGGACCACACAAATTCAAAGCCTCTAGGGAAGTTTGATGGAAACACACTATAAACTTACAACATCACAAATGCATGTTCCCCTCCTGGTCCATGGACGATTTGGGGCACATGCCCTAGTCATGAAAAAGAATGGGTAACAGATAGTCAAGGCTGGAGTATGAGACAGAAACTCAGCTGAAATGCAGAAAAGAGAAAGGTCACTTCAATATTTAATATTCCTTTGCTGAGTTAACAAATCAACAGAGATTAGGTACTTTACTGACATTTCACAAGAACATCAACGCTCTATTTAGCCATTCTTTTAACAACGTAGGAACCTCCAACTTCCTATGTGAGACATGCTGAGTTTACGGAAGAACAAACCAAATTCAAGTTAAATGAGAACAGAGCTCAGGGTGAAAAAAATAATTGATCGCCCAATTTTTCTATAAGCAATTCTTATGCAAGAATTTGCATAAGAATTAATAATGCAAGAATTAATAATTAATAATGCAAGAATTGCTTATACAATGGAGGAGACAACCATACTTAAAGCATTGTGACTGTCTAGGATTTCATCTGTACACAACCCATCTATGAAAAATTCCATTATCTGTTAAGTCATTAAATAGAAAACACTGTTTTCATGAACAATGAATTTGAAGGCAAAACTGTAACAGAGAAGACATAGATTTTATCTGGGTAGATACAGAAATCCTTCTTTCCAGCAGCCATTCACCTAAATCTGTCTTTCCAGTAGTCCATACTTTCCTCAACCTTACTAAAATTACATTTTGTGCACTTATTTTTAAAAACTTTTTACGCTATTCTTAGAATTCTGACATTGAAATATGGTACAATATTTCTTCAAAGTTTACTTAATTGAGTTTTAGATTTATTAAAGACCGAATTCCAGGCTAAATACATTGGAAATCAAGAGCTATCCTGAGAAAGCAGTGTTGTCTATCAAAAGTTTCATAATACTATTCTTCTAAAGTCATCTTGCGTACAGAGACCCTCTTCAAGCAGAACCAGAAGGTAATAACATATCACCACAACTGATATAATTTCTAAAACTGTGCCACTGATGTACCCTATATATTCCAACCTTCTTTTTCCTGCTTCATAATGGATGCTCAGACTTGCACACTTGCCTCTTTTAATATTAGGAATGCAAAATCTCCAACGTTTCTAAGGTGCAAGGTTTCTTGTCTGTCCGTCACAGCCCCCACCCACTTCCTCCTCCTTCACAGAGCCCCAATTTGTTGAGGCATCTACCACTTTCTCACGTAACCCAAGTCTGCTCTGTCCCACCGAAGGTCAGGTTGGTCAGAGAAGGATTCCATTGCCCTTTCAGGGAATGGTTCAAAAGAGGTTATTCCAACTAATACACTAAAAGGATGCTTTTCGGGGGTAGCTGGGAAAGTTCTGCCTCATCTCCACCTCACCCTCACTGTGCTTGGATATGAGGCCTCAGAAACACATCAGCTCCATTGCTGCCCACCGGAGGTGGGCAAAGTTAGAGAATCCCAGGGAAAACGGAACCAGAACTCGTTGATGAAGTCAACCCTGACATCTTCTAGACTTCCATTTGTGAGGCAATATACTTTCGTTATTATCACATATATCATTTGGGGGTTTTCTACTTCCTATACACAAAAGCATACTAAAAGAAACATTTTAATCATTTAATAACTATTCAACGAAATTTCAAAAACAATTTTAACTAGCAAATGGCAGAGTACCAAATTGAATACGGCTTTTGGAATATGATGTGGGTTTTTGTTTTTGTTTTTTTTATAAAAAGTGTGGTTTAGAAAGTAGGTTAAATAAACCAAGGAATCAGCCGTCTGAATTTTTATGATAACATGGAAAAAGGGAAGAAGAGAAAAATAATTGAAGCTCTTCCTTTTTTTTTTTTCTTTAAGAAATTTCCCAGCATCTCATATAATTCCAAAACCATAGTGAGACTTGGACAGCTGTTTGGAGAGTAAATTCTTAGATTTTTGTCACAGAAAAGAGAACCTAAGTATCTGGTGAGCTGGGAAATTGGACGGATCTGCCTCTGTGTGACTTTGGACAAATCATTCAACCACCTAGGCCTTAGCCTGTACATCTGTAAATAAAAACATCTTTTCTAAGTTCACATGTTTCATCAGCATTGGTGCATTATCACTGCTCTGAGGGAAAGAAACTGCCCCGAAAAAAGTCACTGAGCTCGTAAGTGACTGCATGTTAAAAGTGCTCGCAGATTAATACTCGAAGTCAGATCACCAGGCCGCATAATTTCATGTGTCTTAAAAGTTTGCTTTACTTCTCAGCAAACAGCAACTTATGAACCTTACAGCAGCTGCATAATGTGTTATTAAACTAATGTATAAAATGGAAACACTTTCTTTCGAAAGGTTTATCTACAACTGAAAAGATAAGGCACATAAATGATCTTTGATTTCATGATTTCTCTTAGTTTACTTTATGCTCTTCAAGTGAATTTCAAAGACCTGAAGTATAATCTAATATCATGGAAAATTTAGACCTATTATAGCTACTTATATGTCCAAATAGTGGTGGTGTTTTGTTTTGTTTTTCCCTGCCCAGTCACTATCTGACAGGCACAGTGTCCTAACACTGAGTTTATCTGATTTAAATTAATCCTTGGGACTTCCCTGGTGGTCCAGTGGTTAAGATTCCATGCTCTGAATGCAGCGGGCCCGGGTTCGATCCCTGGTCAGGGAACTAGATCCCTCATGCTGCAACTAAAAGATCCCACCTGCTGCAAATAAGCCCTGGCACAGACAAGTAAATAATTTTTTTTATAAAGTTAGTAGCATGCTCTTTAAAAACAATTAATTAATTTATCCTCACAACTCAAGTGTCCCCATCGTAAAGAAAAAGAAATAGCCTCAGAAAGACTAAGTAAATTACTTTGCAGTTATGGATATAGAAAAATCTTTCATCTCCACCATTATATAAGGCATCCTCATCCTCTCAAATGATAAGAACTTTTTTCTAACCCCACACGAACCTACCTGGCAGAACAAGATTTCAGTGAACAACCACAAAAATATCATCTTAAAAACTTTTATGGAGAAACTATTTTCAGAAAATAAACAAAACTGGTTTTTTTTGGTTCACTGATTTTGCTTCTGTGAGCCTAGTGCCTTATATTATGTGCGAAGGGCCAGGCTTAGCTATAGAGAGAATCTCCATGCAGCCTCCTTTCATTCTGTATCTTCTGTTTTCAAAACATAAGATCAATCTACCTGTTTAGACAGAATTACAGAATGGCAAGCAAACCGATATGCCAACTTTTATACTACGGTGGTAATGTGGACGGGTAGATGATGCTTCCTTCCACAAATGAGACAATCTGAGGGAGATATTATTACTGAGAATTAAAAGGATAGAATAAAGATGTAAATAAAAACTTCCGATGAATCCAGAATATTTTAAGTATTGTGGCAACAAGAACAGCACAGAAAGCATGACTTGACTAGCATCAGGCAGTAAATCTGCTTCAGTCCTGGACAAGAACACAGATATAAGGTAGTTTTCCCACTATAATTATCCCCGCCCAGAGAGCAACAATAGAAGAAGGCCATAAATATTAACTTTGCTACAACACAATTCTTTCAATAATTGTGTTATATACATATTAAAAGTAGTGAACAGGGGTGCCTAGGGACTCAGCAGCAGCCAATGCTTATATATATATATATACACAACAGGGACTTTTTTCAAAATACCATATTTTAGAATAAAACGTTAAGTTTCTAAGAGTAGCCCATTTCAACCGTGTTCACTTCCATGGTTTGGCAGCACAGTGCTGCTTTTTTTTTTTTTTTTTTTTTTTTTTTTGCGGTAAGCGGGCCTCTCACTGTTGTGGCCCCTCCCGTTGCGGAGCACAGGCTCCGGACGCGTAGGCTCAGCGGCCACGGCTCACGGGCCCAGCCGCTCCGCAGCATGTGGGATCTTCCCGGACCGGGGCACGAACCCGCGTCCCCTGCATCGGCAGGCGGACTCTCAACCACTGCGCCACCAGGGAAGCCCAGCACAGTGCTTATTGACTTTTGCTCTCATGTAGTAAAGTAACACACCCTGACCCCAAAACAAAGGATGAAAAATCGGAGTGATATTTCTCCAAAACAAAATGGATAATTTTCTTTCAAACAAAAGAAAAACTTGTAAAAAGGCAGAAGCTCATGTAAGGCATGGTGTGTATCAAGAACTAGGAGATTACATCAAGTGATTATTACCAAAGAGTCCCTTGATTCAAAAAATACCTGCCTAAATGATCTAGTTTGTGAATCTGCTGCACAAAGGAGCCATGAGTACTTCCTTCCTCCTAGAAAAGGTACCTCCATGGCACAGAAGAGAACAAGATGAGCATTCATTGGATGCATTCAAAGTGTTCTTGAATAAAGACGTCTTTGCTGGTGTCTCAGTGTATGTGGGCACAAACTCTGATGCATTAGGAGAGGCAGTAAAAACACAGACCATAAAAGGATCTTCCTCGTATAACATTTAAATGTTAGCAGTAAAAGTTCCCAATTGTATTCTCTTTATTCACTCATCATTGGTATGAATACCATCTCCTAAATTTTCAGCAAGATCGCCCTCTTCTATCTTGTAAAGAAGGTTTTCGTTAGAACCTTTGCCCAAAGGTAATCGAGTAACTAAATTATATCAGTGTAAGGTTTACCTTCAGCCCATCTTTCCCCGGCATCAGGACAAAAAGGGGTCCAAAATTCCTCACTGTATTTTTTTACAGTCCCTTAAACCAAAATACGTATGTGTTTTCTGTTCCTTTTCAGATAATTCGCTCTTCTCATAAAGAAGGAATAAAAGCAGGCGTGAAGAGCAGCTTGGCAGTTAACCACACATTCAATTAACAGGCCCTGTTACTGTTATCTCCGAGTCAGACGTGGAAATTTCCAAGACTGTAACATCAGCCAGGCCCATTAGAGGGAGCTACAGGGAACATTAGTTTCAGGACTTGGTATTCAGATGAGCCGTCGACAGAAAATGCAAGTGCCCCAAGAATACTAATGTAGGGTATGGAAAGCCTCAAGCCTCTGGGATCTTGACTCCAAAACACCCACAGATCACCATATCCCCGCATGGCCAAGACGTATTTGTGCTCATCTGTGCCCATTTGTGGTAGAGCTTCAACATGGGAGACTACCGGGGCATCTGTTCTCCTGAAAGCAGCAATGTAAACTGCTTAGCAGGATTTGGAACACCTGGATATTCCCTGACGGTTTCCTGAGAGCTTTTGCTGCCTTTCAAACTATGCAAGACGATGTCACCAAGTGTACACAGGAAAACTCCAGAATGATGTGGGAACGCGTGGCATCACTAACCAAACTCTTAAATGTACAAGGATTGTTATTAATGTTCTCCTATATTAATACATAGTTCATCCTGCGTGAAATGCTTAAACATCTAGAAAACCAATTTTATTAAACTAGTAGCTTTTTTTTTTTAGTTTCCATAGTTGAAATGATTTAATCCCGTTCTGCTTTCCAAACCTTGAAATCGGACCTTGTGTTAAACATTAAACAAATGCTCACATCGTCTTGCAAAGAAATCAGATTCTGCCTTTTCCTGAAGACAGTTAACTGATGTTGAAGCAAAATAACATCTTCCTAAACATTACATAAACTTTTCTATTTAGGGGGGAAAAATCCATTCTTGATAATAGCCAAGGAATTGTATTAAAAATCTCAAAGCTGGGACCAAGTGAGAGAGTGGCATGGACATATATACACTACCAAACGTAAAATAGCTAGCTAGTGGGAAGCAGCCGCATAGCACAGGGAGATCAGCTCAGTGCTCTGTGACCACCTAGAGGGGTGGGATAGGGAGGGCGGGAGGGAGGGAGACGCAAGAGGGAAGAGATATGGGAACATATGTATATGTATAACTGATTCACTTTGTTGTAAAGCAGAAACTAACACACCACTGTAAAGCAATTATACTCCAATAAAGATGTTAAAATAAATAAATTTCAAAGTGAATCACACTATCACTTCTCCAAATGTTTTAGTACGCTTTAGTTTTCTGTTTCTTTGACTTTCTTGATGGTGAAAGTTGCCCCATTTAAAGATAAGTCACTGTAAGGCTAATAAATTGTCTATGGAGTTCTCATTATCGCATATGCTAAAACTACCTCATGATTCTAGCAGAATTTTAACAAATGACTTAACATATCAAGATGATTTAAATCATCACTTCCTTTCCCCTTTCAGGAGAAGTTGTGGTTGATGTCACTTTTTAAAAAAATTGATGCTGCACAAAGCCCAGCGCTAGATACTTTACATACAGCATCTCAAACTCTTCCCAAAACATTAAAGACACTACAACCATTTTGCATCTTACAGATGAAGAAATCAGGGCTTTGGGAGTTTAAATGATTTGTCCCAAGGCCACAATTCTAGTAACTTGCAGAGCCAAAATTACGTCCGTCTCAATCCAAGACCACATGAGAACCCACACTCTAGCCATACTACCATTTTGCTACTGGTCACATAAGCACAAACATGCACATTACCCTTGATCATTTTAACCACTAAACTGGAGTCACAGATACTACTAACAATGATATATCCTTCATCAAGTTTTGAAAGTTTCATTGTATAGATTTTTTTTATGGCTGAAAAGATCAGAGTTTGCCCACCTGTCTGATTATTGCACATGGGGTACGATCACCTGATTTCCTGGGAAAAGCACTAAGACCACTGTACTAGAAAAGCCGGGCCATGATCATGACCTGCCCATTGATTATGTGTATGTTTTGGAGCAAGTCTCCAAATTACCCTGTGCCGAGTATCTCTGATTTACAATACAAGTGACATCCATAATCACCCTCTAGATGTTTGCAGCTGTGTTTATGATTCAGACAGCAAGCCTAACACTTCACACAAAAGCCCTCCCAGAAGCCACACTTAGAATAGCGAATATGCATTCCAATATTAGTATGATTTGTTGTTGCAGGGCTAACAGTAAAGAAAAATGCTAGAGGCCCTTTCTTTGTGATAATGTGACAGGTAAAAGATGTGAGAATTCAGTGGGTTATTTTAAAACAAGGAAAAATGACACCAGGGGCACAATTTATGGAAAGCAATCATAGTCTATTAGGTCAGAAAATTCCAATCCTAGATTTATGTTTGATTATATTTTCAAATTGCATGCAATAGATGTTTTTTAAAGTGCAGGGTCAATACTGGTTGGCTGCAATGTCAACTGATTTGCTTCTCTTCTGTTAGAGGCAAATACTTCAGGACGAAATGTCAGAAAGGTTATTTTGGTTGCAAAAACTGTAAATGCTTATTCCTTCCCAAAGGTCAGATATTATAATGAATCTTGAAAGACAATGAAACAGCATGCTAAGCCATAAATATTTTAATTTTCAAACCCATGTTTAAGCAATCAAGTCACCTTAGAGGAGTTCCTCTTTTTAACTGTAATGCTCTCTTGAAATGCTTTTGTACAAATATGTTTACTTGAGGAAAGCCACCCTAGCAAACAGTTAAATACCATATGCTACAAGTCATGGAAAAAAAAGAGTTTAACTACAGTTCACATAAAACTGAGACCTCAAAGGAAGGTTATTTTGAAAATGTACACAAATAAATTTTAAAAACATTTGGAGGCATTTTGGAGTTCAAGCCTATAACCATAAGCCAAGATGCAGCAGAGCTGGCATTTGGATGCTGTGTGAATGCCGGACTAACATAAGAGAATCAGCGTCTAGGATATACGGAACACATATTTGATGCTTCAGTATTTGAAACAAAATGAGAAATTGAAATGATAGCGATAAAAATCAAAAAACAAAACATCACCAATGACACTCACAAAAAAAGTAAACACAAGAGAAATAACAACCTATAGCACAGAAATACAGATACCATAAGAAAATATTATGAACAGTTATATGCCAACAAAATGGACAACCTAATGGACAAGTTTTTAGAAACATATAACCTGCCAAAACTAAATCAAGAAGAAATGATAATATGAATAGACCAATTGCTGGAAGTGAAAGAGTCTGTAATTTAAAAAACTCCCCGCAAACAAAAGTTCAGGACCCAGTAGCTTCACTGGGGAATCCTACCATATGTACAAAGAAGAACTCACACTGATCTATCTCAAACTCTACTGGCGAAATATATCAACTTCCTCTTTTACAATCCCTGCCTACCAAAGCATCCTGCAATGTAGTAGGTGCTCAGCAAAGCGTTCTCTATTTTCTCATTTAAAATGAGCCTATTACATTACTCAGGATAGTTGGCTTAGAAGAGCGCTTCTCAAACACAGACATGACCAATACAATATTTACAACTAAACCGTCTTACACTCAAAATGCTCTTTGACTCAGAAGGCCCATACTTCTATTCTCTCAAATTTTTAACCAATTTTTTAAAAGGGCTGTTACGTTGCAGCACTCTGCCAAGGAATAATTTGAGACAATGGTTAAAAATAAGATAAAACAGGGCTTCCCTGGTGGCGCAGTGGTTGAGAATCCGCCTGCCGATGCAGGAGACACGGGTTCGTGCCCTGGACCGGGAGGATCCCACATGCCGCGGAGCAACTAAGCCCGTGAGCCATGGCCGCTGAGCCTGCGCGTGCGGAGCCTGTGCTCCGCAACGGGAGAGGCCACAACAGTGAGAGGCCCGCATACCGCAAAAAAAAAAAAAAAAAAATAAGATAAAACAGCCCAAAAAGTAACCATTTAAAGGAAAAAGAAAGAAATCGCAAGTCAAACTCCCGTATTCTATTTTTCTGACCTATATTCGTCGAAGGCAATATTAAGAAATAGAACTTAATTATACTCAAAACCATTACTTAATGAAATGCTTATTCGTACTATCAACGAAAGTCATTTTTCTCAAAGGTCCTAATGGAGGATTCAAGTGGCAGAACTATAACCAGAGGAGAAGAAAGAAAAGGTTTCTAGCATCAATGTTATTTAGAGTCAACCAATTCCACAAATCCCAGTTACAACATTTGCCTATTAATCATTTCATTTTATAGATGAGATTACATTTTTAAAAACTTTTTTTTTAATATTCCAGTAATTAAACCCCTTTTGATGATGCTCATTCGACTACTTTTGAAGCAGAGGAACAGAGGAATCAATTTGCAATCTGAACTCTTAAATGCACAATTACCTCACTCCTTTTGCACATATCTGGTCCCATGCTTTGGAACATTTAAAAAAAAAAAACTCCAAAAATGTACAGATTGTAAGTAATATACACATCAATTATATGCATCTTTCATCTTCTCGTCTGTATTAAAAAGCAAAACATGCATCAAAATTTTAATAATAAACATTCAAACAAGATGGTTTGATTTGTGATGTTTCTTCACAATTGAACAGATTACAACCAGAAGCCAAAATTCTATGGCGAGGACACAGTCCCTCACCAAGCGCTTAGTAATTCAGAGTTAAGGGTATAAGTAGATGAGACCGAGACCACTGATAGGATGTGGAAACAGTTCCCCAGATGCATCCATTTCTGTTTCAAGAAGATGAAGAAATTCTTTCTCTGAAGAGTTTGGGAGGATTACAGAATATTCTAGATTATAAAAAACTCATGTTATCTAATACGGCAAAAGAAAAACATATGAACATGACTTTAAAATTTTCTATTTAATCTTTCTTTACTTCTTAGTTATTCTACCCAATATGGAAATATATACATTAGATGGTTAAATTTATTAAATGAAATTTTTAAATACCTGTCTTCTATGAGAAAAATGTAAAATCACTAAAACTATTTTATTGTTTTTTCAAAACAATTATAACAAAATTGCTAAAACCAAACAATCTAATGTCTGAAACTTGGTAGTATAAATACAAGAAAGGCAAACATTGTGACAAAACGAGTTGAAAGGAAGGCTAACATCTAGGACATACCTAACCAGAAGAAAAGCATATATCTGAAATCACAAGAATGAGATATCACAAGAGAAACATGCCTGTAAAATATAAAGTCAGTTCCCAAGGCTACACCATAGCTATCTTCTATTATATTGTCCAGTAATATTCACTTCGCTCATCCTTAAAGAGAACCTTTAGTGTACTGATATGAACCTCAAATACTGTTCGTATACGAAATTCAAAGGTACACAACACTTCCACACCCTTCTTAATATTTCCACCCAGCTAGAGATCAGGGAACTCTACAGATTTTCTCTACAGGTTTTCTATAGGTTTTCTCTGATCAGAAAGAACTATAGGTTTTCTCTAATCAGATCCCCAAACCATACAATACTCAACCAGTCTTTATCAACTATTTTTGTTGGCCTACATGTAAAGAATTCTTAATAAGTTACTAAACCTAAGTTAAAGGAATTTATGAAATTTCGGAAAATACCATATCACCCAGTGTTCCTTGATCCCTTACTTAAATAAGATTTCAAAACCAGCCTGAATAAAAGTAAACCAATTATATAGATTTTTTTTACTCCATGAAGTCAAATAACAGCCTTAAGAATCTTAATGAATTTTCCAGGGAGTGTCACTGCCCAAGCCCCGTGAGGATATGAATGCATAAATTTGATTTCAGTGAATGTGAGTAATGGAATCTAATCTTTGACCACATACAGTAATTCTTCATACAGCACTCCTGCAAGACCCAGCACCAGCACCCATCATTAAGGGGAGCAAACTACTGTAGACCCTTGAACACAGGGGTTAGGGGGGTACAGACGCTCCACACAGCTGGAAGTCTATGTATAACTTGGAGCCAGCCCTCTGCAGATTCGAACAACTGCTGATCATGTGATACTGCAGTATTTACTGTTTTAAAAATCGGCGTATAAGTGGACACAAGCACTTCAAACCTGTGTTGTTCAAGGGTCAACTGTACTCCCATATTGGACTCTCTAGTTGTTATAAAGTTTTCTCCCTTAACATAGAGTTAAAATATGCATGCGAATTTCATTCTATTGATTCCACTTTTGCATTCCAGAGCAATATACAAATGTGTCCTATTTTTTTAAATTGGGGGGGGGGGCAACCTTGTAAATAATTGAAGACAGGTGTTTTAGTTCCCTTAGTCTTCTCTTTTCTGGCTACACAGTCCCACTTCCTCTGTTTTCTATATGATTTCCAGACTTCTGTCTCTCCAGTTTGTCAATGCCTTTCGTAAAATTATGGTGTCTTGCACAGAAAACAGTATTCCAACTGTGATCTGGCCAGTGTTAAGTACATCAAAGATATGACTTCCCATGATGTAGACACTTCTATTTATACTGCCTAAGGAAGTCTTAAGGGTTTTTTTCTTTTTCTTCTTTTTTTCTTTTAAACAACTGCATCGTACAGTTGGCTCATATTAAATTTTTAGTCAAGTAAAAGCTCCAGATGTTTTTCACAAGCTGGAAATTTTCATGTTCACTTCTCACTTGCAGCCAGCAACCACTTACTCCAGTAACAAGCAGAGAATTCATAGGTATAGTTGTCTGACAGAGGAATCAATATCTGGATAATCCACTGTATTTTGTTATAAAACCTCTTCCAGTTGCCATTCTCATTGCTTAAGTTTTTATCAGCTGAATTAAGTATCTTCCCTTTGCGAATGTCTTGAGTATTCAAATACATATTT
The DNA here is from genome assembly GCF_026419965.1 of Kogia breviceps. Lineage (NCBI taxonomy): Eukaryota > Metazoa > Chordata > Mammalia > Artiodactyla > Physeteridae > Kogia > Kogia breviceps. The sequence continues at coordinate 15,426,524 of NC_081321.1, read as the reverse complement.
ATGTATATTATTATGTATTATATGTATATTTATGTATATGTATGTATATTATGTATATGTATACATGTATATATACATATATTATATCTATTTATGTATATTATGTATTATATATTATTATGTCGTATTTAATATGTGCTGGTCACTGCTTTAAAAATTTTAACTCATTTCATCTGGATGCCAACTCTCTCAAGTTGGTACCATTATTATACACATTTAACAAAGGAAGAAACTGAAGAGCAGACAACTGAAGTAACTTGCCCCAAATCACAAAGCCAGTAAGAAGCAGAGCTGGGATTCAAAACCAGGTAGTCTAGAACTAGACTAGGGCTCATAATCATCATATTATGCTGCCTCTTGACCCTACATACATGCTTAGAAAAGCAGGCACTGCATCAGACACTTGGGAAGCAAACAAAATAATATATCATATTTCTATGTGTCTGTCTTTAGCTCCATTAAATAGATAACAGATAGATAAACAGACAGACAGAACTACAATAAGCAACATAGAAATAGGTCACAGACATTCTGAGCATAACTTTACAATGAATCCAAAATATAAAGGTCTCTTTTAGGGCTGTCGAAAGGTTTACATAATTTAATATCTATAAAGCATTTAGAGTAATATCTGGTCCAACCTGATTGCTAGCAATTATATTATATTTATATTATTTGATTAATAAAATGTCAATTTTATAAATGTATTTTAATATAAATATACATATATAAACCCATATTTATAAATTACAAAGTTCCTTAGGGCAAGGAAAAAACAGATTTTTAATTATAATGAGACTTTATTTTAAAAGTGAAATATTCTCTTAAATAAGGAAGAGAAGTATGGTGAAAATTAAAGCAGGCAGGCTATCAGAAACACTGCATGATTTAAAAAAAAAAAAATCAATTTCTTTAGCACCCATCCTCTGGTGGAAAGAACTCCACTAGCATTATGTACGTCACCAACTTGTTTGAGGTTTAAAGATAAAACTACTCTAAAAACATGTATTACCACCAGACATTATGGGCCACCTAAACCAATCGAGGAGCTTACCTCTTTAAGTATTCTAAATTGATATTTTTTGGCAACTCATGTACGTTCCTGCTAATCCAGGGTTATCTAAAACATTTGATTTTTTTAAAATTTTCTTTTCCTTCTTTCTTTCTTCCGGCTGCATCGAGTCTTAGCCGCAGCATGCGGGATCCTCATTGAGGCATGTGGGATCTTTCATTGTGGCGCGGGCTCTTTGTTGCAGTATGCCGGCTTCTCTCTAGTTGTGGCCTGCGGGCTCCAGGGCACGTGGGCTTTGTAGTTTGCGGCACCTAGGCTCTCTCGTTGAGGCACGCAGGCCTAGTTGCCCCGCGGCACGCATGCGGGATCCTAGTCCCTGGACCAGGGATCAAACCCGCATCCCCTGCATTGGAAGGCAGACTCTTTACCACTGGGCCACCAGGGAAGTCCCTAAAACATGTTCTTTTGCTAGTGCTTTGAATGATGGACACAGGATCCCCTATAGACTGTAATTTTTGCTTAGGACTAAGGGCTACATACCAGTAAAACTTGAAGTATCTCATCACTAGAATTTCCTGAGCAAACTAGTCCTCATTTGGCTTTAAAGCATGGTTGCTGTACTGTGTAAGGAGTCAGAGCAAAACATGGAGGCCACGATAGACAGGATTCAGGATGGAATTCTACCGTCATCACATCATGATCCACTGTCTTGATATGGCTATTCTGTTGTTGGTATTCTGGGGTGTTTTTAGTTATAATCATTGTTAATATTTATCAAAGTCTGTTGCTGGCTGCTTGGTAGATGAAAACTTGCTTATTTTTTCTATGATTTTCCAATTCATAGATAGTCTATGCGTAGCAGTTTCAATGTAAATCATCCATAAGGCAGCTGTAAACATTATTCCACATCACCCCACAAGCAATTTTTATTTTGGCATAGGTAGGACGAACGTCACTGTTGATTCATCCGCGAGTTTATGTTAGTAATTGACAAGTGTAGGATTTTTTTTTAATAAAACAAACTCCTAAGCATATGTTCAAATTCTTCCCTTAGAAAGTCAGCAATTTACATATGCTCCTCCACATCTATTTGTACTTACCGAATTATTTTCCTAGGGAGATAGAAACTTGTGATCAGGCAAATCAATTAAAAGGGGAAAGGAGGGAGAAAAAGAGACAGAAAAAGCAAGAGGTCTACTTATGTAAATTATCCCCCCAAATGCAAAAGAGACAAGATGCTTTGCTCCACTCAGGTCGACTTATCACTACCTACCTGTCCCTTTCTCGTCTCTGCCCTTGCCCTTCCTAATAACTAAGAATGGACCACCTTGTTTTGCAGTCATTCTGTAATACAGAAAGAACTAATATGATTACTCTAACACTTTTAAGAATTTCAAGCATACAGAGTGAAGTCAGTCAGAAAGAGAAAAACAAACATCGCATATTAACGCATGTATGTGGAACCTAGAAAAGTGGTACAGATGAACCGGTTTGCAGGGCAGAAATAGAGACACAGCTGTAGAGAACAAACGTATGGACACCAAGGGGGGAAGCGGTGGTGGTGGTGGTGGGATGAACTGGGAGATTGGGATTGACTTGTATACACTAATATGTATAAAATAGATAACTAATAAGAACCTGCTGTATAAAAAAATAAATAGAATAAAATTCAAAAGTTAAAAAAAAAGAATTTTAAGCAAAAACAAATTATCCTCTCAAAGTTTTACTTTGGTAAGACCTATTGTCTCTGAATTCTGTGTTTACAATTATGCTAAAAAATGCAAAAATCCAACATTTTCTACTGGTAGTTTGTTTTATCTCTCACCAGTTTCCTCCTCACTAAAGATACTGCCACTTCACCCTTAAAACGAACACAAAGTCTCCACTCACATCTTACTTGTTTCTTACTAGGTTATCATGATAGGTACTGTCTGCTCTTTCTACACTGTTAGCACCCAAAGGAACCAAAAACCCACCTTCTTCCCCCACCTTTACCAGCACTAGCCTTACCTCAGCATGTGTTCGGGCAGAAGTGCTTATTATCTCAGCCAGTGGGCCCAGCATATCTCCAGGAGGTTATGAAAAGCTGGAGGGCTGTCTTTGGCCCACTTGCTACAAATGGAATCAGATTTGTAACAGAAGACACATACATGCAGGTGTCACAGGGAACATGAAAGCGAGAGAGAGGCAAAACACAGATCAGCCACTCACCGGCACTAAAACCTTACCCATGAGAGTCCACTTAACCTTTATAATTATTTCTAAACCAGAATTAATGATTCTGAAAGTCTGTTTTGCAAGGAACACCTTTGTTTGTCCAGGTGCATGAGGTTGTTTCCCTCTGCCACAGAAAAACAAGTTCAAGGCATTATGAAAAGTGTGCACTTAAGAAGAACACTTTCATCTCAGCTGTCTGTGTGCTAGGAAACATTTCAAGATTAAAGTCTCAAGAAAGAAGTCAATCAAGGGAGATATGGGCGTATGAGCGTGTACATTGTTTCTATGGGAGGGAGGGAAGGAGGGATATTTGGGGTGGGGGGGAATGGAGTTCCTGACAGAGATGTAACATCTAATCATCATTATTTTCTGTAACTTTCATATCTATGATAATACAAAAATTGATAGGGCTCTATCTTTTTTTCTGGCTGTACCATGCAGCATGCAGGATCTGAGTTCCCCAATCAGGGATCGAACCCTTGCCCCCTGCAGTGGAAGCTCGGAGCCCTAATCACTGGAAGGGCAGGGGAGTCCCAGGGCTCTATTTTAAATATGTGTATATTTCAAAAGTGTGTCTACTTTACTAAAAATTTGATAAATTTGTATAAATACATTTTGATAAATAAAAAGGCCACTTTTTTTTTTTTTTTAGAAACCTGAATATAGAGAGTGGCATTATAATTTGGTACTGTATGAAACCAAACATAACTAAAATCAACCCAGGCTTCACTGGATATATATACCAGTGATTTCTAGCATTCCAAGACTAATTATCATGCAACAAAAATTTTAAACTATTACTGTTAATTATATAACAAATTAGATAAAGGTATCGGTATTGCAAAATTACGATCTCTAAAAAATGTGTGTTATATTCTGACAGTCATAACCATAAAAGACAGGAAATTTTTAAAAGGTAAACACTAGACTATTAAATCAGATTTTAAAAGTCTATAGTAAGTTAAACTAAATCATCTTTACAGTTTTAAGAACTGTCTCCAAGGCAGGAGATAAAGATGCTAGTAACTCAGTCTGGTGTTTAAAATTCATATACTCCTAAACATATACAAATATTCATATATGCCTTCCCTTTGGGACAACTTAGCAAAATCGGCCTGTTTTTCTTTTCTTAGAGGGAGGAGGAGATAATAGCATTGGTAAATGGGATATTCTCTAAGTATTCACAAGTCTAGCTGGAGCTACTGTCATGTCCTTCTATACACATATACGTTTTACAACATGATCTTGGTGAAAACAGTCTTTATTAAATTATGTGGGGCTTTTCCTGACAGAAAATGTTTTCTAAAACAGGACATAGTACATATTATAATGGGTACCCTCATCGATAATATGCAGTAGGACAAAAGGTTTCTCTTTATTAAACGTATTAGTTCAGTATTTAACCTAAAATTTACATTAGAATTCTTTCTTCTAATACTATGTCTAATTACCAAAAAAGGCACTCAGGGGCTGGACTGTCATTTTAATATGCTGGCCAAAAAATTATTGCTGCCCTAAAATCTAAAAATAAATACAGCAATAGCTCTATCTAAAAACACAAGTGAAGTTGAGACTTTTCAATGATTGTTACTTGGGAAACACATGCTATTATATTCGTAAAACTTTATAATTTAGGTGGGAAAGGAAAACACAGCTATGACACAATCTGAGCCAAATTATCCTAGACTGGCTATTCTCAGAGCTTGGATTTTCCAAATATTTGCCCACTCTTGATTTTATGTTGCTCATTACCAATCTATGTTTTTAGGACTTCAAAGGCTAGCTATTCCAAGGAGCAAGAAGCTAGACAGACATGAAACTTGGATGCCACGCTTAGGAACACAGAGTGCTCTGGCCCAGCCACAAAACCAAGCCTCATTGCACCTCTCCTACTTCCTGTTAATAGCAAAGGTTAGAAACAGATTCCGTTCCCAAGCACAAAAGTCAGCATGTCTTTTTTTTTTTTTAATTTTATTACCAATAAAACTGAGCAGCGCACACAGGTACAAGTGTTTTATGCTATTTGCTTATTCTCTACCAGAGTTATAAACCCTTAAGACAGATGGCAGTATAATTGTTAAAACCTACAGACTAACTTGGCCGCAATTAAAGCAACAAACTTCACAGCCAATAGAATATTCTCGGTCTTGAGTTGTTATACCTGGTGTGAACACAGATTTACATCTGATAGTGACATGTATAAAAACATTAACTAATCTGATCACCAACATTAGAGCTAATATTAGTAGAAAATGTTTCCTGAACAACGAAACATGAAAATTTTATTTACACAAAGGCAAAATAAATGGTGGAAAAGTCAACGTTTGGGAAAAATAATACAAATATATGTCTCTAAAAATCAACGCCATAATATTTTAAGGTGGGTAATTTAACACTTTGACAATTTCTCAACCGGTGGAGCATATAAGTTCATCTAATATGACTATTCTACTGAACATATCGTTACTATTATGGTTTTACCATTTCAACACCCTGTATTTTATCCTGACCAAACCCAGTTTCCACTTATGCTTAAACACCTCCCATGATCCGAAGAGCATTTATTTTTGTCCCTAGCTCTAGTACTTGCGACAATATTAAACAAGTCTATCACTCATATACCTGCCCTTCCCCTGTTCCTCTTAAAAGGAAGAGTTCAAATGCCTGTCAGATTTAGGACATATGAATGAAGGGGGAGACAGTCATGCTTCTATTGCCTGATAACTTATTTGGAATCTGACAGCAAAGTGGAACGACTAAACCTTAACCCAGAAGTAACCAGAAGCTTATATTTCTAAAGATAAACCTGAAGCGCACCCAGCATGGGGACTTGCTTTAGCACCAGGGCAGCCAATCTTCAGGGACTCTGCTCCATAAAACAGTGAAAAGCAGAGCTTGTGCTATGACCTCAGCAGTGCTTATGAAAACTCCTGTAACTGAGCCTTCACCTGGCATCCCCCAGGGCCCTGGGATACAAGAAAAATTGCCTTGGAGGCCCCCAAACTCAAGTCAGACCTTTACACTTGACTAAGATTCCAGTTACTTATAATTATCAGTTGAGTTTTCAATCTTCTTGGACATTAGTTTATTCCAGGGTTGTCTCTATCCCACATCATGTCAACCTCAGCATGAAGCCCAGACCATGCTTGCGAGCTAAAAATAACGTAGGGCTGCCCTGGTGGCGCAGTGGTTGACAGTCTGCCTGCCAATGCAGGGGACACGGGTTCAAGACCTGGTCTGGGAAGATCCCACATGCCACGGGGCAACTGGGCCCGTGAGCCACAACTACTGAGCCTGTGCGTCTGGAGCCTGTGCTCCGCAACGAGAGGCCGCGACAGTGAGAGGCCCGCGCGCCGCGATGAAGAGTGGCCCCTGCTCGCTGCAACTTGGGAAAGCCCTCACACAGCAACGAAGACCCAACACAGCCAAAAATTAAATAAATAAAAATAAATAAATTTATAAAAAGATATATATATTAAAAAAATAATAATAATAATGTAAAACTTGCAAGCAAGCATGCATGAATTTATGAGACTTGACGGAGCTTAGAGAATGGAGCTCTGAGGGATTTACACATTGCAGTTTACTGCCAACTCCTGATCCTGTCCCTTCTCCTTCTCTTACTCTTTTGCAAGTTGCCAAGAAGATTCCAAAATATTCTCTCTCTATCACACAGTTTTTTCTCTCTTCTCTGAAGCCCTAGCTCTCCCTCTGACATCCAAGCCCTTTGGGCACAGGTGGAATGAGAATAGAGTGATATTTTCTCCATACTTGCAACAGTATCTAAATAATTTTCCATACTTTTTTGTAAGAGAAATTTTGGTGACAGTTGTCAAGTTGGTAAAATATACTTCAATTTTAAAAAGTTCCTAAAACTACCCTCATGCCACTATCTTGATCTTAATATTAACCAGATTACTGAAATTTAATTTCAAAGAAATTATTTATTAAATATGGTATTTAGGATATAATAGTGTTCAAAATAAATAAACTTTTCATATTTCATCATGAAAATGAAAAAACAAACACATGACTTTAAATTTATCAAATCTGACATTTTGAAAGTGCATCCGTTTCACTTGCTATAAGAAAGAGACATGAGGGATTTCCCTGCTGGTCCAGTGGTTAAGACACTGAGCTCCCAATGCAGCGGGACCGGGTTCAATCCCTGGTCAGGGTACTAGATCTCGCATGCTGCAACTAAGATCCCACATGCCACAACTAAAGATCCCGCATGCCGCAACTGAAAGATTCCATGTGACATAACTAAGACCTGGCGCAGCCACATTAATTAATAAATTAATTTTTTTTAAAAAAAGAAAGAAAGAGACATGAAAAAAGTTACCTTTAGGGTATAGCTCTTCCCTCTCAATAGAAATCCCAAAGGAGATGTCACAGAGTACTTTAAAAACCACTGCTCTCAGATTTCTAAAAGAAAATTTCTTCCGATTTTAATTATATACTGTAAACCATTACTTTAAAATACAGAATAGTTTCTTTAATCCATAATCCCATATATAGAAATGTACCTGGAAGAAATAATCAGAAAAGCAAACCAGGGTTTATAAAAATATTTACTTCAGTATCATTTACCCTGACAAAATCTAGAGATAATCGACCAGTCCAACAAGAGAGAAATGCTGAAATAAAATGATACATTCACATAGTGACTATTAAGAAGAGTACAGGTGATAAAAGTGATGCAAATTGGTACAAGTATAAAAGTGATAAAGTTTTCATACTTTTAACGTTGTAGAAGATGGTCAGAAAATACCATTAATTTAAATATATAGAAAAACAATCAATAAAAAACATTACAGGGACTTCCTGGTGGTCCAGTGGTTAAGAATCTGCCTTCCACTGCAGGGGATGCTGATTGAATCCCTGGGCCGGGAACTAAGATCTCACATGCCTGTGGGGCAACTAAGCCAGCGCACCACAACTACTGAGCTCGCGCACCTCAATGAGAGAGCCCGCATGCCACACACTACAGAGCCCACGCGCCCTGGAGCCCACGCGCCACAACTAGAGAGAAGCCTGTGTACTACAACGAAGAGCCTGTGCGCCACAACGAAAGATCCCACATGCCTCAACGAAGAACCCAAGTGCCCCAACTAAGACCCCGACGCAGCCAAAAAAAAATTACAATCCTAATTATATAAAGTATGAAAACACTGAAAAAAGGAATCGGAGGAACTGATAAAATATTAATGATGGTCATTTTCATTTTGTGGTTGTCTATTTCAGAAAGGATTTAAGTTAATGAACCTTTTTCAAATGCAACTGCATTAAATAAAACGTAGACAAAATGTATCAGGAAAGTGGATGACCAGAAAACAAGCAGAGGAACGCCAAGGTGCTGCCAGGGGTGAAGTTAGTTCACAAAAGTGTACCGCTCAGGTTTGGTGCCCAGGACCCAGGGAGACCACAGTTGTGCACTAACAGCCAATGCAACCAGTTACACAATGCACACTCCCCAAAGCATCAACAACAGTTAACCTTTAGTGGGTGCCTATTATGTGACAAGCTTTGTGCTCAGCAATTTACATGCATTATCTCAGTTAATTCTCCCAACATCTCTCTAACTGGCATTATTATCAATCCCACTGTGAAGAAGGAGATATTTTGGAGGGTTAAAAAATATATGCGATTAACCTTATCAGCAATCCTGTAAGGCTTGATCTTTAGGATCAAAAAGTAATGAACATTTTAGAATCAATTTTCAGTTTCAGATGCACCTGAAACACACATCGATAAAGAATTAAGTTGTTTTAAACAGCATGTACACGAGTACCCCTAAATTTGGAGGAAAACCTGTAACTTCAGAAAATGTTATTTAGTCTACTATTCCTGGTACATAATGGCTGCTTAATAAATACTTTTTGAATGTTTAATTCTGGCCTTATTTTAAATCCTAACCATTTAATCATACACACACCCACACACTCAACACACACAAAAGGGGGTTGTATGTATTTGTTCTTAAATTTCTGAATTTGGCTTAAATTCTTTTATCGTTTCATTTATTGATTGAACCACTATTGATTCTTCCCTGAACACTTAAAATGTATTAGGTAGCTCTTGGGAACAAGGACAATAAAGGTAGCTCACAAGAAAGCAATTCAATCTAGCTATCAATTATTCTGCAAAGGAAAACAAACCTAATGATAGGGTTGTTGTTTTTTTTTAAATATAATTTAGACCACTTACTATCAGATCCTGAAATTCAAAGGGGCTGATGTTCGTTCACAAGACTTTCAATCCCTCATTTTTTAGGTCCCTCATTCCTTCTGTGTCCACGTACCATTTCACATACATTCACACATCACCTTGGGAAATGTTTCTGCAAGTAAAATTCAGACGGTGCTGTGGGTATGGTTGAGCCATGGATGTATACCTGAGATGAGCAACTGTGATTTTATATTTATAAACGAAATAGTGATGGGGCCCATTGCATATTGGTTTGAAATCTACCCAAACGACTGCTTCTGGATCAGAGTTTCCAAAGGCAGGTAGTTATTACTTCCTTTGATACATGAGGAGGTTAAAACCCACAGATATTGAATATTATATCCACAAGCTAGTATGTGTCCGAGTTTGAACGAAACCTCACTTTGTCTAACGCTGAAGTCCGTGTTGCTTCTCTGTGTCCCCAACTCTCCTCCCATCTCACAAGCTTCACTCACACTGAGTTTACAGAATCTCAGAGTCATCTGTCACCATGTCACCAAGGAATGAGGAATTCAGTGAGGAAGCTGAAGCCTTATTCAGAGTGAACTCAATACTTTATCATAAAAGGATCACCTGGTTTGGGGGTAAAATAAGCATAATAACCCCTATGGGAAACCTGATGGATTGTCGCTTGGGCATAACTACTATTCAAACACGTGTTTTACTTGTCAAACTAAGGATCAATGCCCAGCAAGAGCCAAAAAAGGAGCGTGGGAAAGCCTGTGGGTTGGGTTAAGGGTTAGGGAAACAGCTGCTATGGGCATGATACAAAAAAAAAGGGAAAAATAGCAAGAGAGAAATTAGCAATAAATAGAACATAACTATCTCTACATTCTGTGGTTTAAAGAGAAGGTCTTTAAAGAAAAGATATTTTGGAGGGTTAAAAAAATATGCTGTTAACCTTATCAGCAATCCTGTAATGTTTGATCTTCAGGATTAAAGAGTAATGAGTATTTTATAATCAGAATTTTATTATGTTTGACATACTTTTATATATGGTTTATATTTGCTTATGAGACTCATTTTTTTGAGCCAACCTTTTGCTCTTAAAAAGAACAACTGCTGCCCTCAATTCAAACCATGAGAAAAGACAGCTACTGGAAAAAAAGAACATTAGCTTAATTGTGTCTCTGCTACCTACAAATAATCTATACTTGATCCAAAAGAAAAATGATAATATCTTTTAAAAATGTATAGTCTCTGAAATCTGCATGGTTCATTCATTCAGCAAATATTACCTATATTTTGCCAGGCACTGTGTTTCTCTGTATTCAGTGAATAAAAGAGAAGGTCCACCTAGAGTCCAAACAAATAAGGCTTATGAAATCAAGTACCTGATACACTTCTAAGCTCACAGAAGAACCGGGCTGACCAACCAGGGAAAACAATCTAGAAGAGATGTGCAGGGAATTATTTTATCTGATAATTTTTTTATAAGCAGGGACAACGTATATACTTAAATTTGATTACTTGAGAGAGATCTTAAATTCTTCTACACCTAAAGGGTGTTAAGTACAAACATAGGGAAGAAACTGATACACTCTCACAATTTATAATTCAACACAGACAAAATGCCAGCACGAGGCTGAAGTGGATTTTAAAAACCTACACTAGAAAGGCAAACTTGAGACTTTTATGCCATGACTTACAGAAACTGTATCCCTGAGGCTAACAGGACCTCTTTGACTCATCTTTACTTATTTATTTTATTTATTTTGGCATGGTGCACAGCATGCAGGATCTTAGTTCCTGGACCAGGGATCGAACCCATGCCCCCTGCAGTGGAAGCACAGGGTCTTAACCACTGGACCACCAGGGAAGTCCAATTCATCTTTATTTTGACTACATCATATCAGAAGATGTACAAGATATTTCCAGTTATGTGATTTTAAAGCTATACTTATCCCCCCCAAACGTACCTCTACACTCTTACTAGATATCTGTGTTCTCAAGAGTACTTCTTTTCTACAAATTCCCAAGAAATTTTGTCCAGCTCCATGGCCATCTATAGAAGGATGATTCCAAAATCTGTACTCTAACTTCAGTTTGGTATCTCATCTACAGCCCATATCCCAGTTATTTTCTGAACCCTTACTCAGTATGATAGGCATATAGTTCCATGTATATAGGTGACCATTGACCAATGTGGGGGGCTAGGGGTATTGTCCCCCCATGCAGTCAAAAATGGGCTATCCCTACCTCAAAAAACAAGGGAATTGATAAATGACTCACCACCCAAAGGCAGGAAGCTCAGTTTGGACAGCATCATTTCTTTTGATTCCATAAAGTCTGATCTCTAATCAAACACAAACTTTTCCCCACACTTAGTTAACTTAGAGATCTGTAAACTGAAAATACAGGCACTGTATTTATTTTTTTTTTAATCCAAGTATAAGTGGACCTGCACAGTTCAAACCCATGTTGTTCAAGGGTCGACTGTATTTACCTTCAGTACTTTCAGTATTTTAGCAGGTGCTCAAGCAGCGCTCATTATTCTGACTTTGGGATTTCTGCTATCAGCCCGGGTTTCCCCACGCATCACTTTGAAACCAGTAGCTCCATCAGGTCAGGAGAATATTTGCACAAGATACAGTTACCATAACGACAGTGTTGGAGTTGGACTGTAGTTTGTTCTACAAGAGGAACAGATCAGCTATCATTGACTCCTCCTGCGTTGTTAATAGAGCTTCTACAAATGAGGAAGCCTGGGGCAGGTGTGAAAACAAAACCAAATTCAAAACAGAAGCAGTATATTGGGCTTACGATTTCTGACCTACTCCATACTCCTGGACTGCACTTCTGGCCCTTATATTATGTCTTGTTTTCTTCACACCTGGCATGAGACCAACGCCTTGGACCAGGAATTCTGAAATATATTCCCTTTGGGCAAGAGGTACAGGAAATGCATGTTCATCTGGAATAAACTGAACTTTCAATGCTCTGGTCCCACTGTCATTTTCACACACGGCAGAGTATCTTATATACTACGCTGGGCAAGGCAGGAATTACTGTCCCCACTAGACAGATCAGGAAACCAAGGTCAAGAGAATTTAAGAAACTGCTCAAGGGTTCAGCTCGGTTTGCTTTGTGACTTTCAGACCCACATTCTCTACACAGCCATGGTGTCTTCCTCTCACTGTAATACTTGGCCATGCAACCCAGATGACCTAGTACTATTTTCTGATTATTTCCCGGATTATTATTTTATGGATAAGACATTTAAAAAGCTTGTAGTAAGTGTTTAATGTGAACCAAACTGAAATGAAATAAACGACCTCTATATCTGTAAAAGATAAATATATGTATTTATAAAATAAAAAACACTTTCTCAAAGGCCTGCACCAACCCCATAAACAAGGTATAAATCCCTTGCTAGTCTCTCCCACAGCAATCAGTATTCGACATACCTTTAATCACATTCACATACTTGTAATTACTTAAGATATTCCTACTAAACTATAAAATCCACCAGGGCAACTTGGTGTTATTTTGTTCGTCATGGTATTCGTCACGTAGGTAGTATGAGTTAATATATTTACAGACTTTAAACATGTACTCCCTCAAATTACAGCATTGATCTTTACAGCTATTATGATGTTGTTTAATATTAACAGAAAGAAGGGAAATCAAGGCCAAAATGATAAATCCCACTCACCTGAGTTGGAGGAAAAGGCTGGCTAATACTCCTCACTCAACAATGACCTTGAGTTTAAACTTCAGAAAAGGAATATGAGAGTTAAGGAAGACAGAATAGTCAAAAGAAACAAAAAACAAAAGGACTAAACAAGATTCTTTACACAATACCCCATTTTCCACCTACGTAGGAGGTCCAGCATTCAAATGCTCTAATAGCAGTCCATTTCCTAGTGCCAGCATTATTGTTCAGGTGGGTTTTTTGTTTTTTTTCCCCCTCTTGGATATGTATCTAATGATAATCACCTACAGATATATCAAAGACTTCTCATTTTGGAACGATGCTGGACTAGACATCAATGAAATCAAATAAGCCGCCTGTGGAAAAAAGGAACACTAATAATTGTCTTACATGTTTTCAAACTTAAAAGCACTTGCAAGTAAATTAAGCATGGGTGGGTGGTTTAGAAACAAGAGTGAAATAGAAAGTGAAAGCTTTTATAGCACGCCTATAATGTATTCTACTATTGCACTATTAACATGAAAATGCCACTAACACAACAAATACTTATTGCCCACTTAATGCATATTTGCACTCTGCTTGCTAAAGTGGAGCTAGGAAAAACAAGCATGAGGCTTCAAGACACTGAAATCTAGTTAGCAAACTACTAACCAGTACAGCACAATCTATAGTAACGTATTTAAGGGTAAGAATGTAACGAAGTGAACTATAAATAGGGCTGTAGCAGTTGTGAAGTTTTCAGGAAGAAAGTGAGCTACACAGAATATATGGTATTTCGATAGGTCAGGAAAGTAAGTTGAAATTTTCATATGAAAGGAATAAAAGGCAAAAAGAGGATGAGACAAGCATAAACACTGAATTCTGTAGAGGAAGTTAAATGACTACCTGACAGAAATGAAGGCCCTTGGCGAGTAACAATGATACATAAATTAAAACACAGGGTAAAGAGATCATTAAAAAAACAGAATCTGACTAGATTATGAAAGACTCAAAAATTAAGTAGAAGAGGCTAGACTAGATGGGGAATACCAGGGGAGAAACTGGAATGCTTTCAGCAGGAAGGAGCTATTCAGAGCCTCTGTGCTGCATGGGGCTCCATTCATGGTAACCCTATGGTCAACGACCAGATGAAAACCACACTTTCAAAGATGACTCAGACATCATAGCTTATGGCCGTGAGCAGGGGGAGGGTCACCAGAGACTTGTTAAGACATTATTTCAGGAACTCAGGGGCAAAGTGATAAAGGCTTAGACCCCCGGTTGTCAAAGAGGAAAGAAGACAAAGGTTAAGTCAAAGAATAACATCGGCGTGAGAAATGCCAATTTCTGACACATGCTACCACGTGGATGAACCTTGAGGACATTATGCAAAATGAAATAAGCCAATAACAAAAAAGACAAATACAAATACTGTATGGTTCCATTTATATGAGGTACCTAGAGTAATCAGATTCATAGACACAGCTAGTAGATGGTGGTTGTCAGGGGTTGGTGGAGGAGAAAACGAGGAGTTATTGTTTAACGGGTACTGTTTCAGTTTTTCAAATGAAAAAAGTTCTGGAGACTGGATAGTGGTGACGGTTGCCCAACAATGTGAATACACTTAATATCATTAAACTGCACGTTTAAAAATGGTCAAGATGGTAAATTTTATATTATGTGTATTATACCACAATTTAAAGTAATAATTAAAAGAAAAAGAAATTCCAGAATTTTGTGTCAGACTGAGATAAAGGGAAAAGGAGCAAAGAATTCCAAATTACTCTTAGATCACTAACTTAGAAGAGGGAGGAAAATTGAAATAAAATAAGGGGATCCAGGCTGACAGAGGGGTAGAGAGCCATAATTGTCAAATATGTTTGATAGGACCATCTGAATGGAAATGCTACACAGGCAGCTGGAGACAATAGATAAGGCTCTGTGGATGGAACAGGAAATATGCTGGGTTTTATTTTCGTGTCACCATGTTGATGGGGGAGGGGAGGAAGGGCTTGGAATCAATCATCAGGTTCAATTCTGAGCCCTAGAATTTAACAGAAGATGTTTTTAAAATATACTGTTATGTTGCATCTTTTCACATTTTGATATCTTTGAATTAGGGTGGTCTTACAATGAACAGTGGCTTTTTCTTTTTTTAACATCTTTATTGGAGTATAATTGCTGTACAGTGGTGTGTTAGTTTCTGCTTTATAACAAAGTGAATCAGCTGTACATATACATATATCCTCATATCTCCTCCCTCTTGCGTCTCCCTCCCACCCTCCCTATCCCACCCCTCTAGGTGGTCACAAAGCACCGAGCTGATCTCCCTGTGCTATGCGGCTGCTTCCCACTAGCTAGCTATTTTACATTTGGTAGTGTATATATGTCCATGCCACTCTCTCACTTTGTCCCAGCTTCCCTTTCCCCCTCCCTGTGTCCTCCAGTCCATTCTTGAAATTGAGTTATTTATAGTGAGGTGGATGGACCCAGAGTCTGTCATACAGAGTGAAGTAAGTCAGAAAGAGAAAAACAAATACTGTATGCTAACACATATATATGGGATTAAAAAAAAAAAAATGGGGGCTTCCCTGGTGGCGCAGTGGTTGAGAATCCGCCTGCCGATGCAGGGGACACGGGTTCGTGCCCCGGTCCGGGAAGATCCCACATGCCGCGGAGCAACTAAGCCCGTGAGCCATGGCCGCTGAGCCTGCGCGTCCGGAGCCTGTGCTCCGCAACGGGAGAGGCCACAACAGTGAGAGGCCCGCATAGCACAAAAAAAAAAAAAAAAAAAAAAAATGGTTCTGAAGAACCTAGGTGCAGGACAGGAATAAAGACGCAGACGTAGAGAACAGTGTCTTTTGATGAAAAACCATGGATGCAATAACAGAAACTAACTCCATATAGCTTAGGGCGGGGTTATTCACAGAATGGGGGCCAGGAACGCAGTGCAGCCTCAGGGAAGAAGGAGAATCCGAGTCAAGAAAGCCCCGAGGAGATTCAGATGTCCCTCCCTTTCCCGCACTCTCTGTATCTGCTTCATTCTTTCTGCAAACTGATTTTTCTCTGCTCCTTAGCCCTTAGGGGTTTTGGAAGGGGGCTTTTGCATTTTGGAAAAGACTGACTTAACTTACACTTGGTCCCAATACCAAATTACTGGATCAGAATTTCATTGCCCAACTTGAGCCCAATTGAGTACAGTCAAGATAACAGGGTCATGCCAAACAAGTGTGGCTTCCAGAGGATGGCTACTGTAAGTGTAGCCTGATACCCCAGTAGGCATCAAGTACCACTGCATCTCCGGGAAGAGGAAAGATGGTAACAAGACAATTGAATTATACGGACACCTTTAGTCAGGGGAGAAGACTTGAGAGTCGTAACAGGCAAATGACAATGGTCTTTCACTATTTAACTTTATCACATAAAACAGTAAATAAATATTAAGAAAAAGGGGTCGGGGCTTCCCTGGCGGCGCAGTGGTTGAGAGCCCGCCTGCCGATGCAGGGGACGCGGGTTCGTGCCCGGTCCGGGAGGATCCCACGTGCCGCGGGGCGGCTGGGCCCGTGAGCCATGGCCGCTGAGCCCCTGTGCTCCGCGGGGGGAGAGGCCACAACAGTGAGAGGCCCGCATACCACCAAAAAAAAAAAAAAAAAAAAAAGAAAGAAAAAAAAGAAAAAGGGGTCAAAGTTACAACAGGGCAGCTTTTGACTCAAAATAACCATCCTATAGCAATGTTTTATTAAATGTTTTGTATTAGACATAATCAATTTACGTTATCACTCAACAAACCTGCAGAGCTGGGATTTAATTTTTCATTTAATAGATGGAAAACCAAAACTAAGAAATTCACTAATTTGCACACAATTTGCACCAATGTTCCTTTGGATTCAAAGCCCTTCTTTTTTTTTCTTCTTCCCCAGCTTTACAAACGTATGATTGAGTAATAAAAATTGTAGATATTTAAGGTACACAACGCGCAATGTCTTGATATATATATACATTGTGAAATGACTACCATAACCAAACTAATTAAATATCTATCACCTACCATTTTTTTCCCTTCTCTTTCTATTACACCCATCTCTTTGTATTGATTTGAATGTGGTGTGCTTTCTTTCATTCAAGGTATTCAAGCAGTGGCTAAATAAACATTTGTCACAAAACTACTATAGGAATAATCATTGTTTTGGGTAAGAAATTTATCTGGCCTCTCTGATGATTTCCAACTATTATAATTCATAAGTTTACTATTTTGGATTCAGTAAGCTCATTTTGAAAGCATTCATTATAAGCAAATATGAACACTTTTCCCATCTATTAAAGGTTTTGCAATCTTGATAATTTCCAAAAAGAAAACATATTCCATCTATTGCATTAAAACTGTTGGTAAGCATTTTTTAAGGAAAAGAGATCTGGTTCATCTTTAAGTAAGAAAGCTAGTAATAGTAAATATATTCAAATCTGACAAACAACATTTTCTGGGAAGAGCTGTAGAAGTGACCACAGTTGGTGAAATAGAGAATTTTTTAAAATTATACACTATTTTTCACAGAACTAGAACAAATAACCTTCAGATATACATAGAACCATAAAAGACCCAAAATTGCCAAAGCAATCCTGAGGAAAAAGAATACAGCAGGAGGCAAAACCCTCCCAGACTTCAGACAATAATACAAAGCTACAGTAATCATAACAGTGTGGTACTGGCAGAAAAACAGACATATGGATCAATGGAACAGAATAGAGAGCCCAGAAATAAACCCACACACCTATGGTCAATTAATCTTCGACAAAAGGTAAGAAAATATAATGGAAACAGGACAGTCTCTTCAGCAAGTGGTGCTGGGAAAACTGGACAGCCGCA
Source organism: Kogia breviceps (assembly GCF_026419965.1). Classification (NCBI taxonomy): domain Eukaryota; kingdom Metazoa; phylum Chordata; class Mammalia; order Artiodactyla; family Physeteridae; genus Kogia; species Kogia breviceps. The sequence goes on along the minus strand of NC_081321.1, from coordinate 15,408,566 downwards.
TGTAAATCAGTGAAGTTAGAAGACATCCTCACACCATACACAAAAATAAACTCAAAGTGGCTTAAAGACTTAAATATAAGATATGACACCATAAAATTCCTAGAAGAGATCATAGGCAAAACATTCTCTGACATAAATGGTACCAATGTTTTCTTAGGTCAGTCTCTCAAGGCAATAGAAATAAAACTAAAAATAAACAAACGGGACCTGATCAAACTTACAAGCTTTTACACAGTAAAGGAAATAAAAAAAAAAAAGAAAGAAAGAAAGAAAAGACAACCTACAGAATGGGAGAAAATATTTGCAAATGAAGTGACCGACAAGGGCTTAATTTCCAAAATATACAAACAGCTCATACAACTCAACAACAAAAAACAAACAACCCAATTGGAAAGATACGCAGAAGACCTAAATAGACATTTCTGAAAAGACGACATACAGATGGCCAATAGGCACATGAACAGATGCTTAACATTGTTAATTATTAGAGAAATGAAAATCAAAACTACAATGAAGTACCACCTCACACCGGTCAGAATGGCCATCATCAAAAAGCCTACAAATAACATACTGGAGCGGGTGTAGAGAAAAGGGAGCCCTCCTACACTGTTGGTGGGAATGTACATTGGTACAGCCACTCTGGAAAACAGTATGGAGGCTCCTCAAAAAACTAAAAATAGATTTACCACATGATCCAGCAATCCCAATCCTGGGCATATATCTGGACAAAGCAATAATTCAAAAATATACATGCACCCCAATGCTCACTGCAGCACTATTCACAATAGCCAAGACCTGGAAACCACCTAAATGTCTATGACAGATGAATGGATAAAGATGATATGGCACATATACACAATGGAATATTACAGAGTAATATTCCATTGTATATATAGAATATTGCCATATACAGCAACATGGATGGACCTACAGATTATCAATATTAAGTGAAGTAAGTCAGAAAGAGAAAGACAAATACCACATGATATCACTTTTAAGTAGAATCTAAAATATGACACAAATGAACCTATCTACGAAATAGAAACAGACTCACAGACATAGACTTGTGATTGCCGGGGGCAAGGATGGACTGGGAGTTTGGGGTTAGCAGATGCAAACTATTACATATAGAATGGATAAACAACAAGGTCCTACAGGGAACTATATTCAATATCCTGAGATAAACCATAATGGAAAAGAATACTTTTTAAAATGTATATATATTTATATGTATAACTGAATCACTTTGCTGTTAAGCAGAACTTAACACAACACTGTAAATCAATTTTTTAAAAGTACAAATTATTCAAGGTAGAATGTTGCTTGTGGCTTCAAGCTGGGTAATTGACTTATAAACGTAACAACCATTTAGACTTCAAATGATGAGAAAAAGGCTGGTGCTCTGGGTCCCCACATCCAGTGGTTGCATCTGGTTGGTTGGTTTTAATCTATCACTCATTGGATTTAAGTAGGATTTCGTAAGAAACAAATGTTCCATTTCCAGAAGGAGAAAGGGAGGGAGGAAGGGGGGGGGGGGAGAGGGGACAAGGAAGAAGGGAGAGAGGGAAGGAAGAAAGGAAGAAGGAAGGAAAATATATGTCACAGTTTTAGAACTCTCCAGAGTCCTCACTCAATAGATTCATCACTCCACTTTGAGAAATTATGCAGCAGAAATTAGATATACACACATAATTAACATGTTATCACAGATTTTAAATTTTGTGTGGCATTTAGAAAACTCTTTTCTAAATGTACAATGAGAAATGTATTTAATGAAATTAATATTATGATAAGAAAAAGAATGGTAATTATATAATCACTCAGGATTATATATTTTCCTTTAAAACTTATTTGTATAGCTTACAGAATAAAAACATGGCATATTTCAGGCCGGTACCGGTGTGGGTCGTGGCCGTGGGTTCTGCGGTTCTCCCCCTCCCCCACTCTCCTCCCTCCCTCGACGGCGGTAGGTCGTCCGTCGCAGACTCCCTGACCCGTCCCTAACCCCTTTCTGACCTCGGGGCCACCGGATTGGCCTTTTCCCGTTTCCCGGCCCAACCCCAGAGTCAGGGCGGGGGCCTTGAGGAGGCGGAGGCGGAGGCGGTGCCACGGAGGAGAGAAAAGACCAGACGACCCTCGGCTCCCCCGCCGGATCGCACGGCTCGCAGCAGCCGCCATGGCAATGAGGCAGACGCCGCTCACCTGCTCGGGCCACACGCGGCCCGTGGTGGATCAGGCCTTCTGTGGCATCACGCCTTCCGGCTCTCTCCTGATCAGCGCTGGCAAAGATGGTAAACCTATGCTACGCCAGGGAGATTCAGGAGACTGGATTGGAACATTTTGGGGTCATAAGGGTGCTGTTTGGGGTGCAACATTAAACAACGACGCCACCGAAGCAGCTCCAGCAGCTGCAGATTTCACAGCCAAAGTGTGGGATGCTGTCTCAGGAGATGAACGGATGACCCTGGCTCATAAACACATTGTCAAGACTGTGGATTTTACGCAGGATAGTAATTACTCGTTAACCGGGGGACAGGATACACTGTTACGCATATGACTTGAACAAACCTGAAGCAGAACCTAAGGAAATCAGTGGTCATACCTCTGGTATTAAAAAGGCTCTATGGTGCAGTGAGGATAAACAGATCCTTTCAGCTGATGATAAAACTGTTCGCCTTTGGGATCATGCTACTATGACAGAAGTGAAATCTCTAAATTTTAATATGTCTGTTAGCAGTATGGAATATATTCCTGAGGGAGAGATATTGGTAATAACTTATGGACCATCTATTGCTTTTCATAGTGCAGTAAGTTTGGACCCAATTAAATCTTTTGAAGCTCCTGCAACCATCAGTTCTACATCTCTTCATCCTGAGAAAGAATTTCTTGTTGCAGGGGATGAAGATTTTAAACTTTATAAGTATGATTATAATAGTGGAGAAGAATCAGAATCCTACAAAGGACACTTTGGTCCCATTCACTGTGTGAGGTTTAGTTCTGATGCAGAACTCTATGCTAGTGCTGCTGAAGATGGAACACTGAGACCATGGCAGACTGTGGTAGGAAAAACATACAGCCTTTGGAAATGTGTGCTTCCTGAAGAAGATAGTGGTGAGCTGGCAAAGCCGAAGATCAGTTTTCCAGAGACAGCGGAAGAGGAGCTAGAAGAAATTGCTTCAGAGAGTTCAGATTCCATCTATAGTTCAACTCCTGAAGTTAAGGCCTGAGCAGCAGGCAGATGTACACAACTTATGGACTAAAACAAACAGAGAAAAGCATCAGCCTCCAGAGTTACTCTCTGCTTAAGGCAAACATGAGCAGTACATAATGAGGAATATGAATTAGCTCCAGTGCTGGAACTAACCAATAGGTGATACCTGTAAGTGAAAACACAAGAGTATCAGCTGAAGGCAGATGGAGTTATACTTTTGAAGTACGATAGTCTGTTGTCTTTTTAACGAATATGCGCAAACCAACATCCAATTTCTCTTATTACAGGTAGATTTCTTGTAGCTGTTTATGTTATTATGAAGAGGGAAAATATATTGGCCAATTTTTCTGACTTTTCCCGTAAAGCAGAAAGCCATTTTTTTTTTTTTTGCTTTAGTTATAAAGAGGGGGAATACATGATAAAGTAACTGGTTTGATTTCTCTTTCATTGTACACTGCTTCTGAACATCTAATTGTTTTTAGTTGTCTAAATAAAATGCCTCTAAAACCAAAAAAAAAAAAAAAAAAGGCATATTTCAGAAGAAAATTCTAAATAGGAGAAAAATAAGAACAGATGCTACTTTAAAAGTTATTTATAGGGCTTCCCTGGTGGACCAGTGGTTGAGAGTCCGCCTGCCGATGCAGGGGACGCGGGTTCGTGCCCCGGTCCGGGAAGATCCCACGTGCCGCGGAGCGGCTGGGCCCGTGAGCCATGGCCGCTGAGCCTGCGCGTCCGGAGCCTGTGCTCCGCAACGGGAGAGGCCACAGCAGTGAGAGGCCCGCGTACCGCATTAAAAAAAAAAAAAAAAAAAAAAAGCAACTCTTTAACAAAAGCTATCTGCAAATTAAAATCAGCTTTAGCCAATTTTCCACAAAGAAAAATGTGGAAATAATTAATAATTATTATTAATAATGAGAGTTTTCTCACATCTATAAAGCCAAACAACAGTGTAAACACCACAGTAATACAACATCATTAAGAATATCAATTTTTTAGGCTTCCCTGGTGGCGCGGTGGTTGAGAATCCGCCTGCCGATGCAGGGGACGCGGGTTCGTGCCACGGTCCGAGAAGATCCCATCATGCCGTGGAGCGGCTGGGCCCGTGAGCCATGGCTGCTGAGCCTGCGCGTCCGGAGCCTGTGCTCCGCAACGGGAGGGGCCCGCGTACCGCAAAGAATATCAATTTTTTAACTATAATATCAGTTTTCACTTAAGGTATATAGGTGCTATACCAGTATTTTATAAAGGGAAACAGATACACATGTTTAATTTTTTAAATGTCATCCCTACTGTTTTATAGATTTCTAAAGTATTAAGTTATACATGTGATTTTTCTAATCAAGTTTTACTTGCAAGAAAATACATTTTACTGTACTTCAGTACCAGAGGAGTCAGAAACATACTGAAATTCCACAAAAAACTAAAATATTTTTTATATTTACTATTTGCTTTTCTTCATGTATTGAATAGTTACTAAGAATACAGATATAGTGCTAGATGCATGGAAATCACGTGGAAGCAATTTTTAAACAACTGTAATTTTACAAAAACTAAAACTCTAAACTGAAATTCTCCAAAAGCAATTAAAAATTTAATTCCGAGCAACAGAGTCTTTGAGTTGTAAGGAACGGGGGAGTGCAGGAATATCTTCCTGCGTGTATCCAATCTAACAAATTAGGCCCAATAACACTGCCAACCCCTTTACCTGGGAACCTTGGCAACCAGGTACAGGACATAACAGACCTCATCTTGCTAGATTTAGAGCTACTACATTTATAGACTAAGAATACCTACTACCTTTGCAGATTAAGAATACGAACTAATCCTATCTCCTGCCTCTATTGCCTTTCTAAAAATTCAGCCATTTAATTGGAGTATAATTACTTAGTTGCCAAAAAAAAAAAGCTGTCAGTGAATACGTATTCTGAGCCCAGCCATGTACGAATAAAAAAAAAGGAAACAAGATTAAGTGTCTGCTAGACACATGGCACTTTGGTAGATACTGTAAGCAAATGATCTTAAAACTAAATAATAACCTTATGAAGTAGGATCTGCAATCCCCACTCCACAGATGAAGAAAAAGGTTCAGAGTTGCTCAACAACTTCCCCTAAGTCACACAGACGGCGATCAGCAACTGCCTTGACCCCAAACCTTGTGTTATAACAGCGTAACTCCTGACACCAGTAAGGCAGAGAAGATGCTTAAGACAGGATGTCTGTGACGTGGTCAGGGAAATAAGACCACACAACAGAGCAAGGAAATGCTAAAGTGTGCGGAGCTAGGAAAGCGAGTTCCAGTAAATGAGAATGAGCTGCATAGGTTCAGGAGGTTTCGGGAAAGAGGTGGGTCTGGAAGTAGGGCATGCAAGATGAACAGGCTTTTAGGAAGTGCAGGCTAGAAATTAGGTCATCCTGAGGGCTGGCAGAGAATAAAGGTGGGAAGGAAGCTGGCAGGCTCCCAGGAAACGGCGCAGACACCGACCACAGTGTACACAAAGAGAGCGAGAGAGGCCTGAACAACCCCAGCAGCAGACCCTCCCGTGAGAGAATCGACAAAAAATGATGTAACAAAGATGAAGAGAAAATTCCTGCAGAAACAAGGAAGGATTAATAAGAAGTCGTGGTTTAAGGAGCCCGGATCATACTTCCTATTTCTCCTCTCCCGTTTCCTCTATCACTTCTCTCTCCGTCACTCCAAATTCAAAGCTTTACACAGAAAACCTAACTGTATATTCATCCTCTGAATACAAGTTTGTCAGAATAAGAAGTGTTGGAGAAAGAGATGAAGGAAGCCAGCAGAAAACTTTGTCTGTGAATCAGCAAGCAATAGACCATTAGCAATTCTTTGTCAGGCATTAACCAGTGGACAAATACATATTCTTCAGAAAGGAGGTTCCCAACACCTACCCTCCCCTGCAAAAACATGTATAGGCTGCATGGATGTGGATGAGCAATGGTGTTTGGCAGGTAGCCAACAGCTCAAGGAATACGAACCATGCCTCTTAAGGAAACTAATTCAGATATACACAAATAAGGTGATCTGAGGTCGACAGGTCAAAGAGCTAAACCTTTAAGCATGGCGATTTCCATTAAAGAAATACTAGTCAAGCCAAATTAGTATTTCTCCATAAGACAAACAGTACATTTCAATACATTTATTTTGTAACCTTTAATCCATAAAAACTATGTAATGAGTGTCTAGCATGTATGTAGTACTTTATTAGGTTCAATTCAGGATAAAGAAAAAATTAAGAGATGTGGTTCCTCCCTCAAGGAACCTACAGTATTCTATTTTTAACTTGGAAATCACCCAAGTTGTCTCATTCCTGTTCTATACATACAATTATATGGCTTCCTACATAAGTGTGATTTTATTAAATCCCGGACCCAATTAGTGTTAAGCAGGATAAAGCTCCAAAATTATAATTAAGTCACTTTCGCCAAAAGTTAACTCAGTAAAAGAGAGGGAGAAAATATTTCCCCTCTGAAACAAAGTAATAAACCTAATGAACTTATTAAAAGAACCAGAAAATGTTATTAAATTATCACTGGAGTTTAAGAAAATAACACGTATTCCTATTAATATGGCATACGATTTCTCTATTTTCGTTTCTCCCAAAATTCTACCACTAGAATGCTCAGCCACCCTACATTTTTCTGTCTCTTAAATTGTTCTTTTGCAGGAATCCAGCCAAATGATGTCATGTTAGATATGCAAACTTACCTGCCAAAAAGGGAGAAATTCCAGGAAAAGCCTTTGAAAGGAAATAATTCATTAGGGAGTCCAAGTAGAAAGCTAAATATTGAACTCTGACTAAATTATTAAATTTCAGAGTTAGAAAATGAAAATAAAAGAGTGCCTACCATGTATCTGGTCTCTCTCTTGAAACAGATATACCTAAAAACAGTTACATATTTATATAATTGAGATTAAATTTCTGATTATCCAAAAAATATATAAATAAAAAATTATTAGAATTGATAGTCCTCACTTTTTTTGTTGTTATTTAAAGTTCAGATATGAAATAGCCCTGAAATAAAAATGACAAGTGATATTGTTTTGTCTTATAAAAAAAGACAAAATTTAGGTTGTCATACTTCTAATTTCCTTCTTTATCACAGAATTATCATTTTGAGCATTCTGATGTTGTGTTTTCATTTCCTTAAGGAAACAACTCCAACAAACTCTTCCACTCATAACACAGTTGTAAATCCAGCTGTAATGGAGAAAAGGCCCCTGAATGGTAAGTACAACTGTGGTCACAGATCCTAAACTCTGTCCTGCATGGGAAAGATGTATGTTCACCCTCAGGCCTCCATCTAGAGCTCACTGACTACAATTGTGAATAAATAAGGCCATCAAGTTAACAAGCGTGGTTAAGTGCTCTCCCTGCAAACTTACAATTCTTCCTTGCAGCAGAATCAAAGATATCTGCTAAACACTTAGGAGAGCTTACTATCAGGGAGAGAATAAAAGTTTAAAGAGGCACCCATAACAATATGGAAGCATGGCAGATTAAGCCATTCACCATCAAGAAAATATCTCTATAAACATTTTAATGGTCTCTGAGGATGTTATCGTACTGCTGCATTTTAAAATAATTCAAGTTGATAATGAAGACCGTGAGCTTGCAAGAAAAATTTTAACTGAAGTCAGTGTGCGCTATGTACACACCCACACACTAAGAAAATGAAATAAATAAATTTGGTTCCCAATTTACAGCAACAATAAAAATCCATGTGATGGCATTCCTTAAGAAGAGAGAAAAGTAAGCCATCACTCTACAATGAGTAGGAGTTACATGTTATCTCTCTATTCCTATATAACTTTCTTTCAACAAATAATGTGCATTAATATATAAAACGTTTTTCCTTTTTGGAGTTTTAAATATAATATTTAAAGCTTGTATTTCCCCAAAAATGTGCTGACCCAGAGTGTCACATTATAAAGTGCTTAACTCTGATAGCTCAGAGTTAGGATCATATCAATGTAAATCTGTGCCTCTGAAGAGTTATTCTCTTACAACTAGGACATATACCTATTTTTCAAGTCAGCATTAGAAAATACTTAATTTTTATATCCAGAAAAAAACAAAATCTCTAATTCGAAAAGATACATGCACCCCAATGTTCACAGCAGCACTATTTACAATAGCCAAGACATGGAAATAACACACGCGCCCATCACAGACAACTGGTTTAAGAAGATGTGTTATAGAAATACAGTGGAATATTACTCAACCATAAAAAGAAGAAATAATGCCATTTGCAGCAACATGGATGAACCTAGAGAATATTATACTTAGTGAAGTAAGTCAGACAAAGACAAATACTATATGATATCATTTACATGTGGAATCTAAAAAATAATACAAATGAATCTATATACAAAACAGAAATAGACTCAGACATAGAAAACAAACTGACGGTTATCAAAGGGGAAAGGAAGGGAGAGACAAATTAGGAATGTGGGATTAACAGATACAAACTACTATACATAAAATAGATAAGCAACAAGGATTTACTGTATAGCACAGGGAACTATATTCAATATCTTGTAATAACCTACAATAGAATATAATCAGAAAAAATACATATATATAACTGAATCACTTTTTGCTGTACACCTGAAACTAACACAATATTGTAAAGCAACTATACTTCAATAAAAAAAATACTTAATTTTTGATAATACTGTAGAAATAAAGGGAAAATGGAATGTCCATTTTATAAAAAGAAAAACAGGTCAACTATGAATGATTGGGTCAAAAATTTTTAATGTGTTTATAATAGAAATTATTAATCTCCATCATAAATTTCTTCCATAAATTTGGAATGATGAAATATTTTTCAAAATCATCACATTTAAAAATAAAAATACCAATGTCTGGGTACCAACTCAGACCATCAGATCAGAATCTTTGGAGATGGGGCTTGCTTGGTAAATAACTTATCTTTAATTTCCTGAAGGTGAGTCCAAGGCACAAACAGGGTCCAGAAACCCTGAATTCAGTTGCCCTGGAGGTCCTTTTAGCTCCAAACTGCTTAACTCAGAATCCCATCTTGCCACTCTCCCAAGAGTAGAACTGACACAAAGCTCCATAGACACTTCCTGAGCCCATCTCTGTAAACTTCCAAATGCCTTCCATAAAATGCAGAAAACCACCAAATTCCACCCTATTGTTGTCCAATTTAATAAGGAAAATGTACACTTCTCTAAATTTCCAAGCACTGCCTACATGTAACTTATGATACTCTCTCATTTGTTGACCCTCTCCATGGCTCTACGATAAACACTGTGGCGCACAGGACAAGCGGGCTCAATTATACACCGACATCCCCTCCCCATGCCAAGGACCTCAATCTCACTTATAAAAACATTTACAATCCAAGGTGGAAAATATAAGTGCCATTAGAAAGCAATTGGTACAGTGCTATGGAGACGCAGGAAGGAGAAAGAACTTTCAACTGGGATCATCAGAAAATGCATCAGGATGCAGGTAAATTTTTCATTTACACTGATTGAAGATCAGGTTAGAGAGATGGGCATAATGTGATAAGAGGAATAGAATCAAAAACCAGAGATTCCCCCTATCCATTAAACCATTGATGTCTCTAAAGAAAAAAGAAAAAATAGAGATCTCTATACCTATGGGAAGAGAAGGAGAGAGAGGGAGAGAGAAGGTGGCAGGGCGGGAGGGGGGGTGAAAGCATGCAAGATCACACTGTAGGCAATTCAAATAAGCTAGAAAATTGATGTGACAAAGGAAGCAAGCAGTTTGAAAAGGCTGAAGGGTAGGGAGGGCAGATGAGAGAGGGTCATGAATGCCTAATTTAGAGGTGATCACTTTATTTGAAAGGCAACTAAGAATTACGAAACTGCTTTTTATCAAAGGATTGATGTGATTTTTACATTAGCATTCGACAAAACTACTGTCGCGAGTAGAGTTGACCATGGGGAAGATACAGTGCAACAGCGCAAGGGATGAATTCATATTCAGAAAGCACGGGGGCAGGAAGATCAGTTCAGAAGCTCCCACAATCGTCCATTCAAGTATGTTGTGCCCATAAACTAGGACAGCAAGAGTAGAAAAGGAAGGGAAGGGCTTGACATACTGACTATCACTTTGAAGAAAGTTATACCCTGGAAATTCCGGTGATGCCTTTGCTGTCTAGTGCAATGGAAACAGGAAGCCTTCAGAGCCAGACAGAACTGGACTCAAATCCAGGCTCTGCATCTGATAAACGGTAAAATCTTAGGTAAGTTACTTAACCTCCATGAGCTTCAGACAGGGACAATAATAGGTATCTCTAATGCTGTAATGAGAATTGAGTTGTGATCTCTGAAAAAATACTTAGCATATTGGGGGGAAATCAACAATAAGGAAGACAGCAACCCAGTAAAAGAAACAAAAGTGGGGATTAAGATATTAACAGTTTTAAGGAGTCAATGAACTTTTATACCAGAACTCAGCTACCATCCTCCACATTCATCAGCATCTGGCTGTCCCTCTCCTTCAGCTATCAGGAGACATTCTCCAGTATTTCCCTGGTTCCAGGTTCCAACTCTTTATTTTAAAAACAGAGTTCAGGCAGACACATGACAGAACACAGAAACAGTTCTCCAGAAGGTAAAATGATACCGACAAGCTTGCTCTTGATTTCACTTGTGTTGGGGACAGAGAAAGGATCAGTGTTCCAAGTATCTACTGATGAATGTCCCAAAGCCGAAGTGCACATGATGGGACTCAGGGAGAACCGTGCGGACAGTGGAAGTGGAGGATTCTGACAAAGCTTTTAAACTAGACAATGAACGTGCTATTCCCCTTATCCAATTCAATCATTCTTAAACAAAAATTTTGCCTCATTTGGAATGACAAGACTGAAAATTAAGATGAATACACCACTGAGTGTTTAAAGCAGCCTTCAAAGAATATTTGTAAAAGGTTTGCCCAATATGGTGAAGCCATCTTTACAACAGTTATGAACTCAGAACACTGGTATACTGGTTTTATAGATGAAAAATTTAATTTCTCTCCTCCTGTTGGAAAAAAAAAATAGAGAAAAGCAAAGCACCGAATGCTCTTGAAACAAATGTGCTATTTCTGTCCATACTTTTTTTTTTTTTTTTTTTTTTGCGGTACATGGGCCTCTCACTGTTGTGGCCTCTCCAGTTGTGGAGCACAGGCTCCGGACGTGCAGGCTCAGCGGCCACGGCTCACGGGCCCAGCCGCTCCGTGGCATGTGGGATCTTCCCAGACTAGGGCACGAACCCGCGTCCCCTGCATCGGCAGGCGGACTCTCAACCAGTGCGCCACCAGGCAAGCCCTCTGTCCATACTTTTATTTACTAAGAGAGGCTTCTTTATTTCTCTAGTAGAAACAACTAAAATCATAGTATTTTGCAGCTTTTTGAATCAACTATTAAAATAGTCGGAATCCTATATGTAATGACCAGCCAAGCAATAAAATTTCAATTTTAACCCCAAGTTTACAGGTTCTAATTACTGTGCTAAAACTGTCTCCTGTATGCATTTTATTCTCTTCCTATAATCTTTCATCGTTCCATGAGGAGATGACTGATTAGGATCAGTTTGGGAAAAGTGTCCTCGTTAAATAAATGCAGTTAGGTCGCCCACATTTGCTGTAGCTCCTTGGTCAGCTTGATGGTTTTACATAAAAGGTTCATGTTACTACAATTTTTTAAGTAACATAAAAATCTTATTTGTACACCCATGTTCATAGCAGCATTATTCATAATAGCCAAAAAGTGGAAGCAGTCCAGCTATCTAGCAATGGATAAGCGAAATGCTATCTACACATGAAATATTATTTAGCCTTAAAAAAGAATGAAGTTCTGACACATGCTACAACATTAGATGAACGTTGAAGACTCTATGCTCAGTGGGATAGGCCAATCCAAAAAAAAAAACCACACACACACAAACACTCTAGGATTCCACTTATATGAGGTACCTAGAGTAGTCAAATTCGTAGACACAGAAAGAAAAATGGTGGTTACCACGGGGGCTAGCGAGAGATGGGAATGGGGCAGAGTTATTATTTAATGCATAGAGAGTTTCAGTTTGGGAAGATAAAAAAGTCTGGCGATGGATGGCAGGGATGGCTGCACAACGACGTGAATGTACTTAATGCCACTGACTGTACGATTAAAAATGTTTAAAATGGTAAATTTATGTGATGTCTACGTCACCAAAATTTTTCAAACTACAATAAAATCTTCCTCTAAATAGCACTGAAACTTCTTAGAGATATTGGAGCTCTAGGAATGAATGAGTAAAGAAAAGTTTGTGTTCCAGAATAATATGTCCAATCATTGATGCTAAACAAATTTGTCCACATGTCTACTTTCATTCCCTTAATTGATGCATTTAAGAATCATTGTTGGGCTTCCCTGGTGGCGCAGTGGTTGAGAATCCGCCTGCCGATGCAGGGGTCACGGGTTCGTGCCCTGGTCCGGGAAGATCCCATGTGCCACGGAGCGGCTGGGTCCGTGAGCCATGGCCGCTGAGCCTGCGCGTCCGGAGCCTGTGCTCCGCAACGGGAGAGGCCACAGCAGTGAGAGGCCCGCATACCACAAAAAAAAAAAAAAAAAAAAAAAAAAAAAATTTTAGGGAATGCAGAGAAACCTAGAGTACAAAGGAAGTACAGTTCTTTAGATGGCCCTCTTTCTTCTTTTACAAAAACATTAGGCTTTTTAGAACTCAGAGACTCAGTAAAGATTTTCAAAACAGTATTGGCAGGATTATCAGAATAAAAGTTTTGGAGGTAGACATAAACCAATCAACTGATGACACAGAGTAAGGCACCTGGGATGTCTAAATTAAGAAAATTAAATAAGGTATTTTTATTACCGTAGTATCACTAATGGTAAAAAAAAAAAAAAAAAGCGAAATAACAGTAAAGGTTTTGCAAGGGGGCTCCTCCAGAATAGTTCCTCCTCCCAGGCTCACCCTCCTCCTTCTCTACCCATAGGCTACCAGGTATTTTCCTACTTCCTTCTAAGTTGGTTGAGCCTTAGTAATTACTCATTTAGAAAGAGATGTCAGAGTTTCTGCTCTGGTCCAAAAAAAAAAAAAAAAGTTGTTAGAATTGGATAGAGATGGCCGGCACTCCTGAAAAAATGGGCATTCTCACAGACAAATGGCTATCAGTAAGTTCCTATAGAATGAATTAAAGATTTGATTAAAGTTCCATAAGTATTCACCAAATCCTCTGCTTGTTCTAGACCTCCCCATACTTAATCAATACGCTTGTGAACAACATTCCTTCACTGGCATTCATTTGAAAGCTCATCTTTTCCAGAAGTGTTATAATTAGCTTTGTTGGCATTTAAGAAAATGGGCTGATTCTCCTTTTCACTGAATTGCCTATTTTAATCATTTTGAATTAATGAATACAGTTTACAGGCCATCTTTAAAATAAATACCCAGTACGCAATTATCTCTCAGTCAATTCCTAAAACACCTCTACGGGGTAGTTTCTTTTTACATTATTTTTATATAACAAAACCTAAACTTTAGAGATTAAGCATTAAAATTTACCCAGAGCCAGACACTTAATACATGGCAGAGCAAGGATCTGCATAATTCTAGGCTTTCTGACCACTTCATAGTAGTCAGTATTCCTTTTAAACTACAGCAAGCAGAACTGGTCAAAATGCTACAAATGCAGGAGGAGAATTCTGGAAATTATGCTACCAAAAGCACATCTCACAAGACAGCTCATAAGAGGCAGACAACTCACTGAACTTAGAGCCACTGAACCCTTAGTATTTATTCTTCATTTAAACAGGACTTAGATAATGGTCTAAACTCCCTCATCTCAAAATTATATAATTATTTCTAAAACCAAATTTATAGGAACTTATCATTTCTCCCGTTAAATGTAATATTCTTCTTTTTTCCCCACTGTCTAAATCTAGCACAGCTTGAAATTTATATCCAATCACCCAAACTATGATCTATACCTTCCAGTTTCAGACAAGTCGAAATTTAATAAATAGGCTTCCTACGTTTTTTATTTAAGACCTTAATAAACTGCTGAAGAAGAGCAGGAAACGAAAGCATCCTGGCTTTAGAGATTCAAGTTATAAATTCTCCTGTCCTCTTTTTTACTCACCACCCAGACCAAATTTCACTGGCTTCACTGACAGCACCACATGCCAAAACAGAAGATAAAGGCATCGACATGACCAGCTTTATCATGTCAGTAAAATTTTAATGGGTCCTACAGCTTCACCACTTTTAGAAAGGTGACTACAGGGGAAAACCAACTCACAGAGATAAATTAGCAAATTGGGAAACTCTGTAAATTAGCAGAGGTATGTTTTAACAAGTATATTTTTCAACGTTTATATTGGGAAACTCTGAGGGTTTCGTTACAATGTTTGCAATGCTTGCTTTCTGAATTACAAAAAGAGTACAGGCTTTTTGAAAAAAACTATTTAATAGAAGAATGTAAATTTTTTTTAAAAAGAGAAAAGATCCTTTTTTCTTTTTAATAAATCCCACTGGTAATTTGTGGTATTAATTTGGCATGTTTAAATGTTTGTTTCTTGTCTTGAAGATTGCATTATTATAGATCTTTCAGGTTGTCAAATATTCTTTTCTAGTTCTTCAGATACACAGAGATATACAGACAGGGATTCATATATTTAAAGACTATATTGCTTCATTAAATGGAAGAGAAATCCTTATGATCGATTCCCCCCAAATTATCTCTGTTGATAATATCTCTACTATCTCATTCCCTATAAAACCATATAAATACTACACTACCAATCCCAAATTACTTTCTAAACATAACAGTGGCGACCATTTATTAAATGTGTCATATCTTCCAGGTTACAAATAGCATTTCATTTACCAGATCAAGCCTATAAGGTAGATGTTATTATCCATATTTTACAAATGAATATATTCAGTCTCAGAGAGATTAATCATTTTATGATTGCTTATAAATATTTAAGGTTAGACAGCTAATAAGTGGCTGAAGTAAATACTGGAACACAAATATGACAACAAATCCTGCATCTTAATCACTGTACGGTTCTTGAATCCCTCCATCAATAGATCTTGCTATCTGGCTATTTTCACACTTAGAATAAAAAAAAAATTAAAATTCAACTTCCATTTATTTCATCCACCTGTCCATATGAGGTATTAATAAAAATAAGTGCACAATACTCTAAAGTTTTTCTCAAACTGGGCACTATTGACATTTTGGGTTCAATAATTCTTTGTCTGGGGGACTGTCGTGTGTATTGTAGGATGTTTACCAACATTCCTGGACTCTGCCTACATCATGCACCATGGTAGCACCACCCTCCTCAAAGTCCTGAAAATTAAAAATACCTTCAGATTTGGCCAAATGTCCCCTGGAGGCAAAATAAGCCCCCGTCGATAACCAATGCAATACTCTAGTTAAAACTTTGGAAACCCAGAGTAAGCAGAATAACTGACTCAAGTTCTGATATATTTACATTTTAAAGTATTTCTTCCACGAAAATTATAATTACAGAATTCGGCACTTCTGGAGGAATATGTAGAGTTCTACACAATCAAAGTGCTTTTCTGAGAGCTCATATATTACACAAATCAATATTTAACTAAATTAGGTAAAAATATTTCAGGTGCAACTCTTTAGCGGTCCATTTCATTCCAATGTTAAATAAAGTAAACCTTCATTTATTGCCCAAAGTGGCACAAAGAGGTTTATTATTTATTCCAACTCATGAAAAAGTAATTCATACCATCTCTAATGAAGAGATACCCTTTTAGAACATTCAATATTCTAGCTACTCTCTGCCCCATTTTTTATGATTTCCCTGTAAGTTACAAGCATGAACTCATAAACTATAGAAAATAAATAATGAAGCATAACTTTATGGGAAAAATATTATGAAAATAGTCTGCCGTTCCAGGTTAGAAAAACCAGTAATTAAAGTCAAAAGTAAAACCAAATGATCTGTAAAAATCAAGGCAAACATTGCCTCTTGCAAGAATATTTCACTGATGTCAAATGAAACTCCTGAAAAAGGCCCTTCCTCTAAACTATATTTATTTAAATCTCTCCTAACAGGAACTTTGTACAGGAAAGTAAATGCTCACTTGGTCCACAAATTAGGTTCATGCCCTTCTTGGATTAAGTCTATAGAGCTGTGATTTGCAAACTTTTTTTTTTTTTCCTCACTTCAACATACCTGACGGATATGACACACACATCAGCAACTGTGGCTCGCTACAGCATTGATTCAGGATGTGGGGAGGTCTCCCTAGAGAGAACGTATCAGAATCAAGGGCAGGTTAGAGTTGAAAAAACCTACCCTGTGATAATCACCTTTGTAGAAGACAAAGGGCCATTGTGTCTGCCATCTCAAAGAGCAGGCCTAGGATGAAGAGTTCATTTCACCATTGACAGTACCATCTTATGTGGATAATATTTCCAAAAGCACCCATAATTTGGTGCATCAAATCTCCAGCCTTCCTTTGCCAGCTACATTTTAGACCTATATGGGGTGATAGTTATAAATCTGTCAAATTGTTTTAATATTTGTATTAAGTATTATGTACAAAATCATGTCATATTGCTGTACTGGTTCTTTTCCTACCTATGTGTGTTGTTTTTCCTTTTTTAGCTAGACAAGTTAGTTTTTTTAAATTTTTATTTTACATTGGAGTGTAACTGATTTACAATGTTGTGTTAGTTTCAGGTATACAACAAAAGTGATTCTAGCTATGGTTTTGTACTAAGGAGAACCTTAGGCATTTTTAAACTTGCTTCAGATTTCTATTGTGTTAAACATCTATTTTGAATGAAGACCATGTAGGTAAATGGAACTACTTAATTCCCTAAAAACTGACCAAGTTTTATATAGTGTTTCTTCCTCCCACTTTCCACTCTTCTAGCCATACATAAATCACCAGAAGAGATTTAACACAGCAAAAATGTTGGCTTTTTCCCTTGTTTTCATCTGAATCGAACAAGAGGAGAGGGTTCAAAGTATCAAACATACAACACAGATAGAGCTTCATGTTAACTCATGCGATGGTCTTCAAAGTTTTAGCTGACCAAAAATTAAATATATAGATTTTACTGACAAAAAAAACCAAGTTCAGTTTTAGTATGTGTTAAGGGTCTTCCTATCAAGATGAGTGGTGTGTAGGTAGGTCTGTGACAGAATCACACAGCTTCCTCCCGATCACCCACATTTTGATAAGGTTTAGGTTTAGGACTGGTGTTTGGGCAAGCATATGCTGCAAAAAAAAAAAAAAAAAAGGATGCATAAATTATTTTGGTACAAAAACGTTGACAGTCACACTCTGCTTTGTTCCAGTTAGACCACATCTAAACTACTGTACAAGGTTCTGGACTTCTCCAAAAAGAGAGGAGCAGAGGAGAGGGAGGGAGAGGTGAAATGGCATGGAAGGGAACTTAGTTCCCCATCAGGGTAGTGACTAAGCAAAAGCATAACGAGGACCATTTGTTAGGGATTTCATAAATTTGGCTCTACCTTCAATTTCCCTCCAACCCTGTAACAGCAGCAATGCTTCCTAGGAAAAGGAACACATACAGAAACAGAAGAATTCCTCCAAAGACCCACTACAATATATAAGGACACGTTTAGAAGAATACTAGGAGTGATGAAAATTTTACCACGTGGGAATCTCCACCAAGTGGGCAAAGACTAGAAATCACACTGCAGTTATAGAAACTTGACCTAGAGTGTGTAGCCTAATTTATGTATGTGTAATTATACATAAATTATATTATATAGAAATATATGCTTATATATGTTAATTATATATATAAATTACATACATACAATTATATATTATATACATATAATGTATAAATTATATATGTTATATATTATATACAGAGACAAACCATTTCTATATATATATAAAAACAAATCATTATAAGCATCTGGAATAACCCAAGAAAAACATCAAAGTGGAACCCAACCTGATAATTTCACAAGATTAACTGCTCTAGACTATCTAGATTGTCTCAACTGATAAAATAATTTTTTACTAGTCATAATGATCCAGCATTCACTTGTTTCAAGGAAAAGAATCTTGCCCTTGTAGTTGTAAAATGTGATGGGGTTATGACAGTCTATCATGGCAGGGATTCTCAGAGGATCACCCAGAAGCTGCGGCGTGTACTGACTCTAACCGGTCTATTTCCTTGGTAAGACCACCACCAGGAGTACAAAGTTGTCTGCCCTGTAAGACTGAGGACTCTATTTAAAGTCTAATCTGAAACAGGGTGACGGCCTTTGTGCTTACTAAAATGGCCAAGGCTACAACCTTTCTGTGTTTGCAGTTGTAGACTGAACACAGGAGGCTTCTGATTCTAAAAAGCAATGTACATACAGAGCAAGGGAACATGGCGAGCAAATCTAACTCTGATGCTAATATTTTTGTGAACGAATGAAATTGGGTGCCTTCAAGCAAACAAAAATCACGTGAGGTTGTGAAAGTAACACACACAAATATGTCCAAATCAAACCCACACTTCATCCTCCCTTCCTCACGCAGAACCTAAAACAAAAACTGCTCTTCTGATGCTTTTTCTCTCAAAGACAACAAGGGATTAACCTCCAAAATATACAAAGAACTCATGCAGCTTAATATCAAAAAAACAACCTAATCAAAAAACGGGTGGAAGAGCTAAATAGACATTTCTCCAGAGAAGACATAGATGGCCAAAAAGCATATGAAAAGATGTTCAGTATCACTAATCATTAGAGAAATGCGGATCAAAACTACAACGAGGTATCACCTCACACCGGTCAGAATGGCCATCATCAAAAAATCTACAAACTATAAATGCTAGGGAGAGTGTGCAGAAAAGGAAACCCTCCTACACTATTGGTGGGAATGTAAACTGGTACAGCCATTATGCAGAATATGGAGGTTCCTTAAAAAACTAAATATAGAACTACCATATGATCCAGCAATCCCACCCCTGGGCATATATCCAGAGAAAACCATAATCCAAACAGATACATGCACCCCAATGTTCACTGCAGCACTATTTACAATAGCCAAGACATGGAAGCAACCTAAATGCCCATCAACAGAGGAATGGATAAAGAAGATGTTGTACACATAAACAATGGACTATTACTCAGCCACAAAAAAGAACAAAATAATGCCATTTGCAGCAACATGATGGACCTAGAGATGATCACAGTAAGTGAAGTAAATCAGAGACAGACAAATACCATATGATCTCACTTATATGTGGAATCTAATTTAAAAAATGATACAAATGAACTTATTTACAAAACAGAAGCAGACTCACATATCTCGAAATCAAATTTATGGTTACCAAAGGGGAAATGTGGGGGGAAGTGATAAATTAGGAGATTGGGATTAACATACACACACTATATATAAAATAGATAATAAGGACCTACTGTACAGCACAGGGAACTCTACTCAATATTCTGTAATAACCTATTTGGGAAAAGAATCTGAAAAAGAGTGGAGAGATATATATATATATATATAAAACTGATTCACTTTGCTGTACACCTGAAACTAACCTAACACTGTAAATCAACTATACTCCAAAAACTTTTTTAAAAAAACAAAAAAGAACAGCAATCACAATCTTTCCAGTTTCCCGGATTCACACCGTGAAGGCCTGTTCATGTCCTTTATTCACACCTGCCACCATCAGTCACTAGTCCTGCCAATTACAGCTCTTCATTTTCTCTTCAATCACCTTTCCTCTCCACCACCACTGCCCTAAGAAATCTTCAACGTCTGTAACCGGGACTTTTCCAACAGCCTCTTAAATGTCTCCTGTGTCCAGTTTGCCCCCATCTGATCCACTGTTATCAAAATCATGCTTAAGGGCTTCCCTGGTGGCGCAGTGGTTGAGAATCCGCCTGCGGATGCAGGAGACACGGGTTCGTGCCCTGGTCCGGGAAGATCCCACATGCCGCGGAGCGGCTGGGCCCGTGAGCCATGGCCGCTGAGCCTGTGCTCCGCAACGGGAGAGGCCACAACAGTGAGAGGCCCGCATACCGCAAAAAAAAAAAAAAAAAAAAAAAAAAATCATGCTTAATCTGTTCAGTAGTCTCCGGCTAAAACCCTTTTAGTACCTTTCGGTGCTGACAAATAATGCGCATCCTCCCCAGCCTAATTCTGAAGACGTTTCCGTTTTTCATTCCCCACGCCCAACCTTGTCTGTCTTCTCTCTTAAAAACGTCCCACCACAAAGGCTAGGCTATCCGTTCCACGTGTTGTTTCCAGAACACAGCATTGCTCCACACCTGGCATCCAGCTCCAAAACAGGCTTTATCCTATCCCTCCCTCCTTCCCTCTGGGTGCCACGCCCACAGGAGAGTGATAGCAAAACATTCTTTGAAAGATCCGTTCTTCTTTTCTTTTTTTTATTATTTTTTTTGCCGTACGCAGGCCTCTCACTGTGGTGGCCTCTCCCGTTGCGGAGCGCAGGCTCCGGACGCGCAGGCTCAGCGGCCATGGCTCACGAGCCCAGCCGCTCCGCGGCACGTGGGATCTTCCCAGACCGGGGCACGAACCCGTGTCCGCCGCATCGGCAGGCGGACTCTCAACCACTGCGCCACCAGGGAAGCCCCTTATTTTCTTTTCTAGATATATTTTTTATATTGCACTAAAGTTCATTATGGTTAGCTTACTATCAACATAAACACATGAAAAAAGTTAAACATAAATCAAAAAGAGAAGTCAGGAGGAAAAGGAAGACAGAATATTACCAGAAATCCACGTGAAGAGGGTGATGGTATTTGAGCAATAAATGTAGCTATGACCTCTCTGGAGGGCAAAGTTCTCAGGACTTTCTGTATTTTAAAGCATTTATCACTTGCCACTGGAATCATTTGTTCATGTAGTATCTTTATTATAAGCTCAGGGAGGGTATGCAAGGGCAGTTCCTTTTGAACCCTCCCCCCAATAATCCCACCCTCTTCAGCATGTTATGGGCACTCTTCAAACCTTCTAGAATAAAAAACATGAACAGTGTAATGTTTCCAAGGGGAATTCTCATCAACCAGAGATCCGCTGTCCCGTCCTAGGAAATAACCATGCTAAAGGTGACTTTCCCACTAGGAACAAGAAGCATTTACCAGTAATTATTGGCACTCTGGTCTTCCTCAGAGCTAAGTTCCCCAGTGTAAATTAATAACCTGACATTCTGATGGATGAGTTATAGTTTTATTATTAGTGTTTCTCAGCAATGGATAACCCTGGTTCTATGGCAAAAGTGCATCTCTGGCCTGCAAGGCTGAGAGATGAACTGCAGCCAAATGCAAACTTCAGTGCCAAACCCCCTCTCCACGGTCCCACCTCAGCCCCTGCCCCGCCAGCATCCACCAACCCACAGACACTCAGCAGAGAAATGCCTTCCAGTCTCTGTCGCCTTAACTGAACCATCTCAAACAGAATCTGCTAGTGCTAATCTGCTAACTCTCTTTAGATAGAATAGTAAAGACAGGGTACAATGCTTGAGTAAAGATTATTTTGTTCTGTTTACTTTCTCTGATTCTATCATACTTATTTCTGGAAACATTTTTTTTGGCGGGGTTAAGTGAGACCCACAGTCTCTTTATTTTTTTAGGTAATTATAGATTACCTGATATTCTCAAATTTACTTACACAGAAATGTATAGTTCTTCAAATGAGACATGTTAATAATCCTAGATGTGGAAGTGATTTGTGATTTGTTACACATTGCTTTCTTTTCCTATTCATTTATTTAAACAAGCAAAAACAAATGGAACACACAAAGTTCCTCAGTCTTGGACAGGAAATGCAAAGAATAATCAACAAATCCTGACAAGCAAGACTGAAATTAATCAATATTATACACAGAGTAGCTCAGATACAGAAAAAGCAAAATACAGAAGCAGCTCATTATATGTCTGCATATGAGTTATGGATAAAATTTTAAACTATCCTAAAATTAAAATGCTTATATTTTATTTATAGACTATGCATAAACTATTAGAAAATTCATACTATGTATTAACGAGTATTTTGGCACACAGACTTCTATCAAGCCAAAAAAAATTTTTTTTAATATTTATTACTTTGAAAAACAATCGTTATGAAGTTGGCTTTTATTTGCAACTTCACTGGTCTAATAATCAGCAAGGTAGGCTCAATACTCTGCTTATATATGTTTTATAAAGAATTTCCCCTCCTTGGGCTTCCCTGGTGGCACGGTGGTTAAGAATCCACCTGCCAATGCAGGGGACAACAAGAGAAGCCACCATAATGAGAAGCCTGCGCACCGCAACGAAGTGTAGCCCCCGCTAGCCGCAACTAGAGAAAAGCCCGCGGGCAATAACAAAGACCCAAGTCAGCCAAAAATAAAGAAAGAAATAAATTTTTTAAAAAAGAATTTGCCCTCCTTATAGAACCCAATTCATTTTCATGTTCATCTCAAAATCACAGTCATTAGTTTTTTGTTGTTTTTTTAAAATTTTTATTTATTTATTCATTTTTGGCTGCGTTGGGTCTTCAACGCCACACAAGGGCTTTTCTCTAGCTGCAGTGAGCGAGGACTACCCCTCGCTTCCGTGCGTGGGCCTCTCATCACGGCGGCCTCTCCCGCTGCAGAGCACGGGCTCCAGGCACACGGGCTTCAGCAGTTGTGGCACACGGGCTCAGCAGTTGTGGCTCACGGGCTCCACGGGCTCTAGAGCGCAGGCTCAGTAGGTGTGGCACACAGGCCTAGTCGCTCCGCGGCACGTGGGATCCTCCCCGACCAGGGCTCGAACCCATGTTCCCTGCATTGGCAGGTGGATTCCCAGCCACTGTGCCACCAGGGAAGCCCCATGATTAGTTTTGTTTCCACTTTTTAAACAAAAATAGGTCCAAAATCCTTTGTAAAAAATGAAGCATGTTTCAGCACATATGTGTGTGTAGTTTTTCATAAAACCTTACTTTCAGGTAAAGTTGCAAAAATTGTGTGTATGCCAATCTATAATTACAGGGACCCATTTTTCAGGATCACATACCAATTGAGCCTCCAATCTTATAAGAAACATACACCTTGTCAGCCACCTGGGGGAAGAATTAGGAATGCACATGGACTATACTTCTAAACATGTTTTACCCAGTACTGAACATCACATTACCATTCATAATCAAAAAACCACCTGGAGGGCTTCCCTGGTGGCGCAGTGGTTGAGAGTCCGCCTGCCAATGCAGGAAACACGGGTTCGTGCCCCGGTCTGGGAAGATCCCACATGCCGCGGAGCGGCTGGGCCCGTGAGCCATGGCCGCTGGGCCTGCGTGTCCGGAGCCTGTGCTCCGCAATGGGAGAGGCCACAACGGTGAGAAGCCCGCGTACCACAAAAAAAAAACCACCTGGAGTTTCTATTTCCATGTCTTCAAGTCCAACAACTGTACTGGGTAAGTGGCCCTCAAAGCACTCTGTGAACATACGCAGGGGAACAATGTCAAATGACTACATTTCTTTATAAAGTTTTGTTTTTCTGATTATAAAAGAAATATGCAGGGTTGAAAACGTAGACTCTACCGAATAGAAAAATAAACAAAAATCACCCACGATACCCTCATCCAAACAACAACAAACATTTTGCCTGCTTTCCTTTCTGCTATGCATTTGATTGTTGAGGTGAAAGCATGCCATATACTCCATTTTATTTCCCGATTTCCCTCTCCATTCATCAAAATATTTTCCCATGTGATTAAAAACTCTTCATTTCACGGGCTTGAAAATTCCTTATCTTTTGTGGCTTCCAAGCAGCATGGAAAATATTTCGTAATCAGATACTAGCCACAATGTGGAGTTAAGCAAACTCTGAAAAGTTACGGTGCTATCAAGCTATCGTAATTTAAATATTTATATAGCACCTATCACTGAAGTGCTCTGTAGGTTGACAAATGGTCTGAGTTAATATGAAAACAAAATAGAAGCATTTCCTCTATAGGAAGGTCTGGGAAATACTGGCAACATGGCTTTAGATAAAAATGGGGGCTTCCCTGGTGGCGCTAGTGGTTGCGAGCCCGTCTGCCAATGCAGGGGACGCGGGTTGGTGCCCCGGTCCGGGAAGATCCCACATGCCGCGGAGCGGCTGGGCCCGTGAGCCATGGCCGCTGAGCCTGCGCGTCCGGAGCCTGTGCTGCGCAACGGGAGAGGCCACAACAGTGAGAGGCCCACGTACCGCAAAAAAAAAAAGGGGGAGTTGTCAGACTATTGAAAGACTAATAAAAAGAGAAAGCCTTGCATTTTCTTTGAAAGGTCTAATTGTTTGCCATATTAAACCTTAGGATATTATAGCATGAGTTATAAAGGTATCTGTTTAAAAGAGAGAGCATCAGGATGACACTTAAATGTGTTAAAATTATATTTTATTCAAATTTATTTTAAAATTTAAAAGATATTTATATAAGAATAACATTTCAAAACTAAGTTTTATCAGACCAAATGTTATAAAACCCAGCAAACTAATACTTTATGAAGAGTTTAAGATACTTGATTAGAGTTTCAACATAAGGAGATCTGATGGTTTTCTGGAAACGCTCACAGTTTGAACATCCTCTGAAAGGCAAAGACAGAAGCTAAATTGAAAAGAAGAAGAAGAAGAAAAAAAAAAGGTCAACCCAATCAGATTTTTTTAAAAGCAAGAAATGCTTATTAATATTAGGCCCCTAAATAAAAGAGAAAACATTAAAGGAACTCTCTCCCTACCTTCCAAGAGATCAGCCAGTCAATACCAATCTTGGTGGCATTGCCTTCAATAGATATTTACAATCTTCTCTCTAACACCACCTCCTGGTATCATTCCCAATCCTCCCTGGATTACTGCAATAGTCTTCTAACTGATCTCCCTTCTTCCATCCTACCACCTATTTTCACTCGGCACAGATTGCTTGAGAGATCCTACTGAATGTAAGTTTGATCACATCCCTTCTTCACTTAAGCCTTCAGTGAATGGCTTCCCATTCTGCTTGCAGCACCAGTCCTGCAATTACCGCCATAGCCTATTGATCTACTGGCCCTCCTCATCACCTTTCTGACATCTCCTCCTGTATCACAGAAATGAAAACCAAAAAACTTCCTTTGATCAAGTTGGAGAATAACATGATTACCCCAAGCAGAATTTCTAAATTGAAACCAATGGTGGTAGAGTGAGATGATACAGGATTCTTGCTCCTGTGGGGGTCAATCCAAAACAACCACCTCACTCAAGACTCAAAAATCATTCAATGGGTGGGAAAATCTGGAAGAAAAGTGGTCTGAGTGTTGAGGCCCTGTGGAAGCTGGTAAAAAGAGCGAGTAGCTACGGGAATATTCTAATGTGGTGAAATCAACACTCACTGAGGGCCACTGCTGATCTAGCACTGAACTAGCTGCTTTCCATAGATTATAAGCAGGAAGTCCCTATTATATGAGAATAATGGTCTCATTGGCAAGTAACGAGCAAAAAAGAAGGGTGTGACCAGAATGTCACCACAAAAACTTAAGCTAAAAATTTTGAGAAATAACTTTGTTTCTCAGAACAAAATATGGCGTATAATGGCATCAAGAGCACAAATCAAGTTGCTGATGGGGTTATATGATACATGACTGCACAACTGACTCAAAGGAGCCATCAGCTCTTTTTACAAACATGTTCAAATCCATCAATTGTCCTAAATATCCCCGTTCATCCTTTGTCACTCACCTATTTTTCTTCTGAAGCACCTGTCACCATCTTTGTCAAATCTTTCTTTTTCCACTGTTAGCTTGTCTGAATCTCCAGGCTCTTCTGTAAGTTAACTGTAATTTAAGTAACCGTCTAATATCATTTAACTTAAGAAAACCTGCATCTTTTGTAGACCTGCAAGTCTATTTTTTTAATCAAATGCAAAGTTGTTTGCATTGTTTTGCGTTATACTTTCTGACATTTACCAACAGCCTTCAATGACATGGCCCTAATGGGTAGGAATATTCTTGTTCAGTCACGGGGCAGGGGGGGCAGAGAATGTTTGACAAGAACCAATGTCCATTATTTCTATTAATTTAATATTCACATCTTAAGAAGTAGGCTGTAGTATTCCTATGTTACAGATAGGATTATCCAAGTTCAGAAAGTTGAAGGAACTTTACATTATAAAGCCTCAGCCTGTCTCTGTCCAGTGCATATACTCTTTCTACTTAACATTTGTAGGCTAATATATTTTTATTTAAGCTTTGTAACAGGATATGAGATAAGTGAAGAAACTGTTACTGCTTTCTCACAGGAGAAGAAATTGATCTATAGAGTGTCAAATAATTTCTCTGAGCTATCCTCAATGGGGAAATCAAAGTGAAAATGTTATGAATGTCATAGGTTGATTAATTATAATCTCTCTGTGTGTCTACATATGTACATATACATGTGTGTTTACATAAATAAGTTTTCCCCATGATACCAAGCCAAGTACTTTTTAACTATTTGCTTAATCAGATTGCAAAAGTCCCAAATTTCTGTCTAGTTTTAGTAGACAGAAGTTTATAGTCCAGTGTTTCTTCACTGAGGCAACCAAAATGCTCTAAAACTCGATTTCTGGACCCTGCTCTACACATAACTAAATCAGAGTATCTGACCTTAGGACCTAGGAATTTGCATTTTAATAGGCTTCCCAGATCACTTTTATTCACACTAAAATTCGAGAACTATAGCATTGAAGACATATAGCAGCTCTATTTAGAAAGTGCCAGGTAATGTGTAATGATAAGTAGGTGAGGTCAGGCCATCTCCTACAAATTCTGAAAGCATCTGAAGGAAGTCTATTAATCTACTAATCAGAGGCATTTACTGTTAGAATTCATCAACAAGAGTTTGATTAATATGGCATTATAATAATTACATAAGATGAATTAGCCCCAGGGAAAAAGAAGATAAGAATCCAGGCGTATTGAAATACTTAGAAGGTAACAAAGAATCAGTGTGAAATAGAGAGAGTCGATCTTAAATAAGATATATCTACTTGCCGGCATTTTTCATCAATCTGGTCACATAAGAGGTAAAAGTTCACACGAGACTGCCCTAATGGTACAGTTATAAGTCAAAGTGATAAATGCGCTAAAGAACTAAAATGTAAGAATCGACGACTTGGAAAGTAATGGATATCAGGAAAGTTCAGGAATAGCATTATGACCTCTGAAAAACGACCTAAGTGTTTTTGGTCTAAGCACAGATCCTAAGCCAACGCATGGCTAGACATCCTGCCCAGCGTCCAGGAGTGACACCCGCAGGGTCTCCTCTTTCCAAGTCGTAAGGAGTTCTAGATTTTAACGGCACCAACATTATGTCCCCAAAAGACCATACAATAAATATATGTTTTTTAAACTGAGGAACACTTTTGATTTTGATCTAGTCTTCTTTCTGCACAAGCAAAATACTAGCATTCATTTCTTTCACTTATTTATTGTGGGCAGTTTCCATTTGTGAATGCCACTTTATTTTTTAGATAATTTACTTAATCAGTGTTCAGTTATGTCTGGATCCAACATTCCCAACCGAATTCCCACACTTTTCATTGAGGACTAGTTAATGGCTTCAGAAGTTCCACTGAAAAGATTTAAAAGCTCTCGTTGTCATTCTCTGAAGGGGTGAAGAAGAGCTAATCCCATTACTATTCAAGTAAAAAAGAATGAGAAGTGGACAAAATGAGGCTACTGCCTTAATAACTGTGCTATAATTTAGGTCTGTTTATCTAGCAAAAACAATTTCCATGTAGCCAAAACAAGTCATTAAGAGGAAAAAGAGACACTCTTCAAATGGTAAAGACATACAGTTAGCTTCCTGTCTCAAAATGAAAATAGAGTGGAAGGTTTGGCTCCTAAATTTTTTATTTTACATTTGACAAAAATGTCAAATAAATTTAGAAATGGCTCCTTTACCAAAAGAATATACCTTGCGTAGTTCAAAAGGTGAATTAATTTATAACTAAATTCTCAGTTTGTAATTTATGTTTTCAAAGAGAAACATTTAGATTTTTAAAAAATAATATATTCAAAGATATCTCAAACTCTCAAAGTGTTCAGTATGGCAGCCTTTCTAAAAGATCTATCTATGCTATCATTTGACATCCACAAACTAAAAGAAACGTATTCCCAGAAAACAAAGTTGGAAATAACTTTTATTTCTAAACTGTACTCCTAGTTTATTTAAAGGCATGATAATCCGCCTAAAATACTCAGAAGAGAAATGTCTGATTTCGGTGAGAGGAGATGACAATATCTCTATTAAGAATTATAGGGCTTCCCTGGTGGCGCAGTGGTTGAGAGTCCGCCTGCTGATGCAGGAGACACGGGTTCGTGCCCTGGTCCGGGAAGATCCCACATGCCGCGGAGCAACTAAGCCCGTGAGCCATGGCCGCTGAGCCTGTGCGTCCGGAGCCTGTGCTCCGCAACGGGAGAGGCCACAACAGTGAGAGGCCCGCATACCGCAAAAAAAAAAAAAAAAAAAAAGAATTATAACTACAGCAACAAACTATTCTTATTTGACTTAAAACTTTCTATTTTAACAAATCAAGTTCTATTAAAAACTAGATGGACCAAAAAAAAAAAATTGACTAGATAAACTAAAACCTGTCGTTTCAATAAAACCTTGTGCACTGTTGATTTTTAAATTCCTCTGGACTCTGAAATATGCTACCAAACTTCTAGATTATTCAGCACAATTGGACTAGCGCTACAGCTGGATGACATTTGAAATAAGCTAATTTCACAAAGTCATCTCTGGAAGCAACAGGCTCAAATTATATTTTGTAACTGAGCACAATTAAAAGATTTTAAAAAGAGATGGTATTTACTTTACATTAGACTTTTCAGAAAATGCAGTGATTCAATAAGAACCTCTAATAAGGCTACAGACTGACTGTAAAAAGGTGTAGCTGAACACCTGCCAACACTTTGTAGAAAATGACAGACGGGAACAAATAACATCAAAGTTGATTCTTTCTCAATTAATGTATTAGTTGCACCTGAAAAAGACTTGAATTTTTATTTTTCTGAAAAATGTACCCTAATTTCAGAGACCTTTCTAAAGTTCACACCACTGTGATCTTGGTGGTGGCTTTGGTTATTTTCAGTTGGAAGTGAGCTAAAAATAAATATCTAGGACTCATGCTGAACATGGGATTTCCTACCATGAAAGGCACAGGCAAATTCAGCCACTTATCTGACACATGGCAGAGAATATTTTTAAAGCAATAAAAGTACAAACATTAAAAATGTAAGTTCACAGACTAGTGAATAGGCTATTTCTTTTCTTCTCTCTATAGATGTTTACTTCAATGGGTTTAATCACTAGCTCAATCTCAGGAGATTAGGGGGATAAATATTTCAGATTAAAATCATTTCTTTCGGGCTTCCCTGGTGGCGCAGTGGTTGAGAATCCGCCTGCCGATGCAGGAGACACGGGTTCATGCCCTGGTCCGGGAAGATCCCACGTGCCGCGGAGCAACTAAGTCCGTGAGCCGTGGCCGCTAGGCCTGTGCGTCCGGAGCCTGTGCTCCGCAACGGGAGAGGCCACAACAGTGAGAGGCCCGCATACCGCAAAAAAAAAAAAAAAAA
The DNA here is from genome assembly GCF_026419965.1 of Kogia breviceps. Taxonomy (NCBI): domain Eukaryota; kingdom Metazoa; phylum Chordata; class Mammalia; order Artiodactyla; family Physeteridae; genus Kogia; species Kogia breviceps. The sequence continues at coordinate 15,378,752 of NC_081321.1, read as the reverse complement.
AAAAAAAAAATCATTTCTTTCTTTTCTATCCATTTATTCTGCCAGTTACTGCCTACCACAAGCAAAGCACTGGGCTGAAATTTTCTAAAGCAAATATGGCTGACACATGGAGGCCAAAAAGGTTGATTCCTTTTATAATGAGAACCGTTGTGATGTGAATCTGACTTCTTCGGTTCTTGAGCCTAGAAAACAAATGTTCAAGGAAGCCTAGGCAACTCAGGGCGCCTCTCCCAACTTCCTGGGAGACTGCTGCTGAGTCGGGACCCCAAAATACTAACTCCCAAACAAGGGGATGTTTCATATCACAAGGACTAGCACTGCCTCCTGAAGACCATTTCCTAAGCGGACCTGTTAATTCCATCCTCTAAAATACTTAGTTTAAAAATAAGAACGGGGGCTTCCCTGGTGGCGCAGTGGTTGAGAATCCGCCTGCCGATGCAGGGGACACGGGTTCGTGCCCCGGTCCGGGAAGATCCCACATGCCGTGGAGCGGCTGGGCCCGTGAGCCATGGCCGCTGAGCCTGCGCGTCCGGAGCCTGTGCTCCTCAATGGGAGAGGCCACAACAGAGAGGCCCGCGTACCACAAAAAAAAAACAAAAAAACAAACAAACAAAAAAAATAAGAACGGTTTCCTTTCTCTGTGCTCAAGCTAGTTTAACAAGGTCTAAAGGAGGCTGACTTCACAGGAGTCACCACAAAACAAAACATACCCCCCAAATAATACTGCTATGACTTCAAACTTCCATTAGGTTTATTTAAGTGGATTATACCTGAAGAGGAGGAAACACCTGCCACAGACATAGCATAAATATTAAGTTATTTCAACTTACTTCAGAAGGTGGAAAATGTCTATTAAAATCCTATTAAATCAAAACCACAAGCTTCTTGCATAAAATTATTTCAATATTCTGACAAGGTACTGTGGGGTGTAGGGGATAGAAAGGCATTCCTTAAATTTTTAAACACACTCTGAGAAGAATCTATTATGTTTAAAAAAACATGAGATAAAATGCATTTCTTGGAAAAAAAAACATATATACATACACACACATACAGTACATTGTCAGAGAGGAGAATGGCCAAAAAAAAATTACAAGACCAACCTCTACATTAATCTTAAGCAATTTCAAAATTAGCCAGGGCAAATGACTAGTTACATTCAAATACAAATTCTTTCAAGTAACAGTTATGATTACTATAGCATTTTATTCTCCAGCTAGCTACTTCAGGAAGTCAAATTAATCCAGCTTCACCAGGAGTGAGATTGAGTCCACATTATTTCATTTTAGACAAATGTGCTTCTTTGTATATCTAGATTCTGTTACCTTTGCTCTTTCTAGATTATTGCCTAAGTGATATGTAAAAACCTATGTATCTCACTATTTTTATTCTCTAATGTAAAGATAAATAATAGATCTTGCTTTAAAAGGGAGAAATTTATGAATCAAAAGTCATGATAAACATCACACAGATATAAACCAATATACGCAAAATAAATGCATACTTTAAAAAATAATTCTGTACATCTGTGTATATAAAGGAACATGCTATATTTAAAAGTTGTTTTCGCATCACTTCTCGATGCAATATTGGAACTATGACTACAGTTATGAATTCATAGAGCTTGGGGAAAGGAGATGGAAGGAAGGTGACATTTAAAAGCTCTTCTTTTCCATTTGTACATTTTTTTGAATTTACCCGGCAGTTTGAAATCACACAGAGCTTCAAAAGCCACCTAATCTCAATTCCTAGTTCAGAAATTCCACACTATCAAAATCTCCAGTCCTTTCTATACACAAAATGGAAGCATTTTCCTTTTGTATATCCATGGGAGTGGTGTTTACATAAGCAATAGTGAGGCATCATCAGCCCTTTACAGACACTGTTAGAATTTTCATCCATTAAAGCTACTAGCCGGTTTGCGGCTTTAGTTTCCTAAGTTACCAAGATAACGACCTGCATTACAAACATAAGCACTTTCATTTCTAAAGAGACATTAGATAACCCAATTACAGACTAATCACCATGAACAAGGCTGATCACGTGTTCACACTGTATATATATATATATATATATATATATATATATATATATATATATAAACCATTCCTGTTAACTAATCACACTTCGAAAGGCAAATTCATAATTAGCTGGAAATCCTGATCCTGTGTTACAAATCAAGTTAACAAAAAGCTTCCTTATTTAAGGGCTTGGTTACACTCCCACTCCAATTAAAATCAACATATTTTAAAATATGTGCAATAATGAGAAATGAAGAAAAGGGGGAAAACAGACTGACGTGCCAACTATTAGAGTGGTAAGTGGTACAAAAATGAGCTATCAAGACTACATACAAATGTGAACAGTAGTATATTAAGTGATATCATTAAATCTACATGGATTTTCCATTATAACAGAAGAGGTGACATTAGTATTCAAGTACCTCACCTCTTTAAAAATGTCCCAAAAGGTAGCCATTAGCCACATGTGTCTACCAAGTTCTTGAAATCTGGCTGCACCAGACTGAGATATGCTGTAAGCGGAAAACACACACCACATATTTAGACTTTAGCACAAAAAGCAGGAAGCAAAATACCTTGCTTTTTTATGTTGATTTTCTGTTGACAGGCTATAATGGATTAAGTGAAACAGTACTACCATGGATTTCACCTGTTTGGTTTTTTTTTTTTTTTTTTTTTTTTACTTTTTTATAAGGCTACTAGAAAATATAAAATTCAGTACTTTGTTATATTTCTATTGGACAGCGCTTATCTATAATGTTTACAGGACTGTTTTCATCAAAGCCACTGGGTGACACTGTTTCTCCACTAAATTGATGCAACCAAAGCAATTTCCTGGCAGAGGAAAAAGTCTTGCACATACACGTACACACACACCAACAGACATCATGTGCTCCTTATAACTATTCATAGTCTTAGGATGAAAAAACATGAATACATGTAAGTAACTTCATCACTATCTTAGCAAGACTGGCAATACTTAAAATCTGTAATAATCATTCAGATTCCTCAATAATAAATGACAGCTCTAATCAAATCAAACAGACAGAAGCTGTTTCGTTTGTGACTTTTCCCAAATAGCTTTCCATCTTCTAAATGGTAATGTCCTTCATGACCTCCTCTAATAGTACATCCTATTTACTTACATTTGAACAGATTCCTACAGAAACCATGCAAAATAATTTAGGTGAACAAAAACCACCAGATGTTTTTGTTAACCAAGAAATGCTTTACCCATGTGCAGATGACTTTTCAAACTGAAGTCTGAAATCCTGAACATTTTTAAATCAATTTATTGAAAAAGTAAAATGAAAACCAAAATCCATATTCACACCACCATCACACACTCTTCTTTGATGAGATAAAGCGTCTACAAAGTAGGACTCTGCAATGCAATTGGCATTCATTTCTGGGACAAAGTCCTGATTAATATATTCTAAAGGTTGCCCGGTAGGTGACCAGAAAATTCACTCTAAGGGCTCAAAAGAGTTTTGTGACATGTGTCCTCTAAATGGGTTTTACTCAATCTTCTAATTCTGAATGAGAATTTAGAGTTGAAAATTACAAATGAAACGTAGGCTTAAAATGATCTGCCTTACTCCTTTCCTACTGTGTTCCCCCAGCGGCAGATTCAAGTCCAAGAGAGAATTGGATAAAAGCCAACATTTTGCCGTAGGCTGCTACATACTTTTAACGGACTCTTCCTCAGTTTCCTTTTCTCTCTAAAATCAGACTAATTCTAGTCTCCTAACTACAGCCTGCACAGAATTAAGCATTTTAAGATCGCATTACAACAAGTTCCATAGACTACCTCAGGATAGGAGAACCATCGTTGTGGGACCTTGAGGTATAACATGTCCTAAATCCTATAATATTTTTACCTGTATTTCAGAAGTCCTATTAGTGTGTACTAAATTAATTTCCACTTCAGTGAAACAATTCTCCCTTGTCTTCAAAACCTAAACCTGCTCAAAATCTAAATAAAACATTTATATTTAACCATTATGTATTGAGGCCCTTCTGAAAATCTGTGAAAATACCAACATTTTCCCCAGAAAAATGAACAGATGAAGTTTTACATAAAATTTCGCAGAAGCGATGAACAGTTCTGGATCTAGATTTAAAACCTGCTCTAAGCTATTGTATGCATTGCTTCAACGATTATCTAAGAGGTCATGTAGATATTTTACTGTAATTTCCCCTTTTCTTATGTTGATGTCTCATTACCCTAACTAGGCTCTAAGCTCTGCAGAGCTAAGGTACTACATCATACTTGTGTGCAATTTGTATGCTTTCTAACACAAGGCTTAACACATAGACAAAAATGTGTTGATATGACTTTTTATAGGTTCACTGACCAAAAACTTCTATGAATAACATTAGCTAAGGATAGCATCTTTTAAAATAGTATACATTTTGGGTGAACACGTACGACTAATATTTTCAACAACTGCTATCTGACAGATCTTTCTCTGAACTACAACTTCTGCACATCTTTAAGATTCTTTCCCCCCAGAGATCAAACCTGTGTATCTTATGTTGACAACAGTGCAAACGTACATTCTCAAGTGCAAAGTTAAGACCATTCCCCAGGAAAGCCTTACGGAAAACAAAAACAAAAAATACTCCTTTAAAAAATAATACCAATAGTAAAAGTATATACTGATAGGTGATTCCTACAAGGATTTCAATTTCTATGTAAAGGAACTAATGGTCATTTGAATATTAACAGAGCACAGATTTAGGTGCAAGAATATGGAGGTGTCTGACTCTTCTGGCTCGTTCTGAATTATCTGATAGAGCTTCGCTGAAAACATGAATGTAGAAAATAAACGCAAATTGAGTTTTCAATCTAATATACTTGAGGCTTTTTTTTCAAGACACAATTATAAATATCACACTCAGAAGAGAAAAGGGAGCCGGAGAGTCCATGGAATAGGAGACACGTGGCCAATGAAAAGAATTCATCAGAAACACGTAGGATTATGTCTAATTTCACAAACCTCAAGAAACTTGCCCTACGCAGAACAGGCTTTCTGAAAAATCCAACTCCCACCCCAAACCCCAAATAAACTCATTCTTTTGCTAGATTAAATATGCCAAGTTTTCAAGGAAGTCTACATAGACTCTACTGGGCTGTTACTGGCACAAACCCTATTAATTGAAAATCTTAAAACGTAATATATAGGCAGATTTCTAATTTTGAGGCTCATAAACATCCTACTTCAACATAATAAATGAGAAATTATTGAAAAGGGAAGTGAAATTAAATCTGGTGAGGCCTTTATTCACCTAGAGTCCTGAAGAGATTCTTCTCAGAGCTGTATTTCCTAACGGACTACAACAAATTCACACAAATGTCACTACAGATATAATGAATGTTTTTTCATGCCAGCGTCACTCACCCTTGCCTGCCTGCACCCCTCCCCTCCAGGCTTTTCAAAATGTATTTCATACACAGAGTCACTGTTCTGGTTGTTTATTTAATTAACATGACAGCCCAGCATACACAGCATTTCTTTCAGTTCTACAGTTTTAACTTTTTTACACTTTAGGCTCAATACAGAAAGAGTAAAATTACTGTTTGCCTCCTTCCAACCTCTGTAAATTTATATAGATTCACTGACTCTTTCTGTCAAAACAGTTTTTCAGTATGCCTTAAATGTCTATATTCACAAAGGAAAATCACAATTTTGTCCCTACACACCAAAAAATTCTTTTCCCTCACCTTTCCCAAGGGATGAGAAAATCTTGTTTTTACTTTTTAGGGTTTTCAAAAGTTGGCATTAATTAATTTTAATTCTGTCAGCAGGTCATAAATAATCATCAATATTGTTCTTTGTAGAGCCATGAGCAGAGTTATACTCCTGAAATGTGATAAAAGCTACAAGTGAATTAAAAACCCATGGTTGTTTTGGAAACTTATTCAATTTGAGAAATGTTATATTAGCCTGAAATGTACTTAGGAGTTTAAAAGACAATACATTCTGTATTTTCAGAAGCAATCTATACTGTGAATGCAAGTAAGTTATACTTTTTACCAATGATGTAAGAAGGCCTACTATTGAAAACTACACCCACTACTATAGTCTACGATTTTTGTTTTGTTGTTGGCTTTTTTGCTTGAAAATACCTTTCTTACATCACTGATGAAAAACTTGATTCTACCTTTGATAACCAACCACTAGACCCTTGCAAAAACTACTACATTCCTACAAAAATCTGCTAAAGATGTTTTTTGCTAAAGATGTTTAACTGAAAGCTGTAAGGACTTATGTCTGGGAAACTAGTTTGATTTTTAATTACACAATGTGAAGTATATAGCTGTACATTTCTGACTGATACTGTACCCATCACAAAGAATTTTGTCATGAAGTGGTAAAACTGCATTAACAGTGAGAGGCGTACGGCTTGTGTTTATTTTATGTGAAACCATAGGCAAAGATATTAAATTCTTCTTAATATGTAACTGAAATAAAATGGCATTGGCTTGGAATCTTTCTTAAATCAATGTACATGGTGGTCCCAGTAATTAGAGGGGAATGTCTGGCCAATTGCATTCTTTGATGTATAAGGAGAACAGAGAGACATCCCTTCAAATACAATTTCCAAGTGTTAAAAATTGCTAAATTAAAATGTTATGTTTAAAGCATATTTATTAATCATGCATAATATCTAATAATTCAAGAAATTCTAAGGACCTTAGAGTTCAGAGGGCACAGTGATACCTGCTCAGGGATGTGAACATCTGCTCAGGAAAGATACATACACCTTAATGGAACCGTCTGCCTTCTTAACCAAAATAGTACGGTTTGACTCACTGATCTAAAAAATCTTGAGTATACTGGGCTGGTAGGATTGAACTAAAAGCCATGCAAATGTTATCAACTTTGTCCTTTCCTGAAGTAGATACCTTCACTTGCATCTCACAGATACACCCCACGTCCCATTAATTCTGGGACTGAAGACTAGATCTATGTCTCCTTTCTTTAGTTGAAGCCATCTTTATGATCCATGCTGCAAAACTCAATTCTATATGTACTAGCTGACCTACTGTCTTCAGTATGGTTGGGGAAGGGAGAAAGGGAGTGAGGGAGGGACAGAAATCCATCTGTCATTTGGTTTGCCTTATGAAAATTTTATCATCTATTCTCCTTGACCTTTCAGAATTGAGTCATTGCAGAGATATAGTTCCCAAGCAAGTGGCCACTATCACTCATCTGGAAAAGAAAAGGGTGGAATTCTCTCACCTTTAAACCTCATAATGAGCAAGGTCCAAATAAATTCTCAAGAGGCCTCTGCCAGCCTCTCTGCGCTTTATGTCCTCACACCTCTACTTAAAATTCACTTGTTGCCTGCAGATTGTCTTAAGAGTAGACCTTCTTTCAGAAAAGAACTCCTAATCAGGTAGCATTCAGGCCAGTGTTATATATGTGTTTTATAATTATTTTGATTCTTGACTTCATAAAGCATGCAGACGACAGTGGTACACTTTGCACCCTTAATGAGAAGTTTGTTTCCTTGTGATAAAACAGATAAGCCATTTACTATATAGCTCCTGAACTTTTCACACAGGCTAACGTATGAGATATTGCCCTGTCTTATAAGATCCTAGTGTGTATTAGTTCCCACCCACCCCCAACAATTATGCTCAGCAACAACTTAAATGGGTCATATATAAAAACGAGCCTTAAGTAACACGTACACACTCACCCATGCCCTCATTAAAACTCCCAGTAAATAAATTTCTGCTAAATGTAACCTTGTTTTTCCATCAACCATAAGAGATAGTCTCTCACTTTAGAAGAGTCTTCATAAACACAGCCTTTAAAACACAAGCAGCCAAGAAAACAGACCAAAATAGATTACAAATATACATTTTCAACAGAAGTCATCAGCAAAACAGGTAAAAATGCAAAGCTCAGTTATTTCCTTGTAAGTTTTCAGATGATTCCAATCCTCCATTTATCAATTCAAACCAGGGAAAACCAATAAAAGTCTACAGGCTAATTAACGCTGCGGGTTAATTCCCCTAAACAGCTTCTTATCTTAAATCCACCCTTAACTCCTTAACTTCTAAATGTGACTATGAAATTTCAGAAATTTCATTTCAGAGGCTAAATGATATTAATTTGGAGTCAAGTTATTTATGCTTAAATCACAGATTTGACTTAGAAACTTAGGTTAAATTTTGCAATGATCAGATCACATTTCCTTATAAGTTAAAGAAAAGTGTGCTCAAAAAATATTTAAACTAGCAGTGCTTTCAATTAAAAGACATTCTCTAGGTGACTTTAAAAAGAAATTAAAACGTTTTTCCCCCTAATTGGTTTACCCTTAAGTAGACAGCTTACTTTACTCTGGTGATTTCCAGATTTCTACCAAAACTGAGTATCAGTCAGTGGCCTGTTTTTAACTTCACTCTTAGAGTAAGCTAAACCCAAGAAATATTTGCTTTATCTAAACGAAAAGCTAAATAAGTACATTTGTTTTAAAATAAACAGAGACTATGATGCTGTCATCCATTCTGCTAAATAATGTCAAACAACCACATTCTGTGGATTCAACTCCATTTCAGAAACAAACTGGCCACCACACCATATGGTGACTGCTATTTCTTAGAAACACCCAAATGATTATCCACAGAATAACCTAAAAAGAAAAAGCTTAGTGTGTCTTAGGATACTCTCTCACTCCCTAACGTTGTCCTAATAGTAGCACAGGTAGGCATAAATTTAAATGGGAAAAGTGTAAATTTCCACTTGCCCACTTGCTGTACATAACCAGCTCTCTGCCATCCCTACCCCCAAGTGTCAAATCAGCTTGGAGTAGAGAGGCAAACACTGAGGGACTCCTTCTCAGATACAATCTGCTTTTAAAACTGGGATTTGTTCTTTTTTGCCCTTTATAGCAACTATACTCCATGGTCTCAAAACACTTAATGATAACAAGGAAATCGGTCCCCATAATTCACTAAACTTTTATTTGGGATAACTTCACTCATAATTCCTCCTCCTCCTCCCTGAAAGATTGATATTACCAGCAATTTAGAAATACTCTCCTGAATTAATGTTTCCTGTATAAATGCATTTGAATTTCTAAATAGTCACTTAAGTATGTAGATAACTCAAGAGGTATGTTCTCTTAAGTTGATACTAACAGCGCAGTCCATGATTCTGGCAAATCCTTAAGTTCAGACATATTGTTCCCCAAATTGAAGTTTATGACGATAATACAAAACACATGAGCATGTAATAACGTAGGTTCCCAAATGACACTTAAAAACAAACTGGGCACCACCAAACGCGGTCTCTTCAAGTAAAACGTACTGCAAGACCTGAAAGCGTATCAGCAACTCACCTTCAAGCATTCCTTGCTTGCTTTAACTGTAAAATATTTTTACTGACGTCCATAAACGTTTACCTGTCCCTTTAGAAGAAAGAAAATTTATAAAAAGAAACAAATAAATCTAGCAAAATCCTCGTTTTAAAACTCACCCATAGCTTAAAAAAAAACATTAAACTTAATTCGAACATTTCTGCTAAAGGAGGAGAGCAATGAGGGCAAGCCATACGCAGGTGTAGCAGATCTAAAAAGTTGGCCCAGCTGTGGAAGACCCCGCAAAGCTCATCTAGTTTTATTACTTATTCGGGTTCCTGTTGTTCAGGTTATAAAATACTGTGTGAAAGGGGGAGAAAAACCCGCTAGTTTCCAACTAAGTCTGGAGTTAAGAGCAGTTTTCTGGGCTATCTTTCCTTCTGTTCCCAGCGCTCGAATTCCCTCCACTTTGTGGCGGATCCCAGGGGTTTCAAGTTTTCCCGAGAGGTGAGTGAGGGGCTACCAGCGCTTACCTGTTCCCTCGGGATGCAGGGCAGGGAGGTCCTCCGATGGGACTTGCTGCTGCAGCCCGACATCTCGGCGGACACCACGGAGCTGGACCGCCTCCTCCTCTTAAACACCGGGATCTCTTCCTTGGTCCCAGCGATCAGCTGGGACCCGAAATGCTCCCTCGGAGCCGCCCCCGTGGACTCTGGCAAGATTTGCTCCACGTACCTGGCCAGGAGGATCCCCAGCACCCCGGCCAAGTACGCCAGGTAAGGTCTCCAGGCGACCTTGAACCTCTCTAGGGAAATGAGGGCGACAGTCCTGACCGCGCTAGTCAAGGCGATCATGAGGACGCCCAGCCTCAGCCTCAGTACCAGCCATGTCGCGGCGGCCAAGCAGCTGAGCACCACCCCCGCGGCGGGGAGCGAGAGTAAGTGATCCTCCCCGACGCCCAGCCCAATCTGGACGAGCGCTTCCCCCCCGCAGCAGGCGGCCAGCAGCGCGACGGCCAGAGGCAGGCGCACCCCGGCGCGCTGGAGGTACAAGCCCATCCAGAAGAAGGCACACAGGAGACTGAAGAGCAGCGCCGAGGGCTGCAGCCAGGGGCCGAGCGGCGCGCCGCCCCCGGGAGCACCTCCCCGAGGCCCCGGGAAGACGCCCCCTTCTGCTCCCGGGGCCGCTTCCTCCTCCTCCGCCGCCGCCGCCGCCGCCTCACTCCGCTCCAGGTCACAGCCGACCTCCCCGCGGACCAGCCTCACCAGCAACGCCAGCAGAAAGGACAGGGAGCCCGCGCACAGCGCCGAGGAAAGTTTCTGCGAGCGCCGGAGTGGCCGCAGCACCAGGGCGCCCCAGCAGCCGCGGCAGCCTGGGTCCCGGGGCGATGAAGGGCCCGCGCGACGGTGGCAGTCCGGGCCCGCCGCGGGGGCCGGCTTCGCCTCTGCGTGGCCGGGCTTGGCCCCGACTCGGGCGGCCTCGCCCGGCACGGCCATGGTGCGCCCTCTTCGCGGAGTCCCCAAGGTCCCCCCGACGCCCCCACCCCGCCACACACACAGAGAGACACGCACGCACGCTCGCTTGCTCTCCTCCCAATCCCACCCTCGGAATCCCTCCTTCTTCTCCCAGGCCCGCGAGCACTGAAAGTTTCAGCTTTCGAATAACTCCTGAAGAAGGCTAGATGCTCCAGAGAGGAGCCTTCAAGTGAAAAGCCAGCACAGGCAGAAACGATCAGACTTCCTCTTTTTCTCTCTTGGAAAAGCTTTGCAAAATTCTCCGCTCCACCCCCACCCCCCCGACTTCTGTCCTCCGGGGTCTCTTCGGACTTCAGGGTTTTAAAGATTGCCCGAGGCGTCCTGCGCGCGGGGTCCGCAGCCGCTGCTGGAGCCCGGGGCACAGGGCGAGCTGGGGGCCATCCCGGGCGCTGCTGCGCGCGGGGCCCGCGGCAGATGGAGGTCCCCCTTCTCTTCCTTCCTGCAGCGCTTTCTCTACCATTCTTTCTTTCTCCTCGGCCGATCCTCCCCGGCCCGGCCCCAGTAAGCGAACCGCCATTCCCCGAGGCAGAAAGCACAGCCTCCCCAGCGTCTGTAGATCCAGTTCATGGCAAAGGGTGGAGAAAATGGAAAAGGGGCTGATAAATAACCAAGAAGTTGCTAAGTCCCGTTGGAGAGAGACCCAGCCCGAGAGAAGAGCTGCTGCCGCAAGGGAAAGGAGGGAGGGCGAGCGAGCTGGAGAGGAAGGGAGGGTGAGAGGTACGGGAGGGTGAGAAGGGAGAAGGAGATTTGCTCTCTTTTTTTTTTCCTTCTTTTTGGTGCGAGGTTGGTGGTGATTTGCAATTTTGCAGAAGGGAAGCGAGTGGAGACGACTAGTTACAATTGTATAAAACGCAGGCAGCTGGAGTGATCTGCAATCCCGCTTGCTTTCTTCAAGGCAACTCCCTAGGAAAGCTTTCCCAGCTCAGCTCCCGCCCCTCCCCCCGGAGGAGGCGCTGCTCTCAGCTCCAGCGCTCCTTTCCCCGGAGCCGGGCCGCGCAGCTAGCACCTTGGCGAAGGGGTTGCTCAGACCCGCCCACCGCCCAGCTCGTTGCATCCGGGGGGCGCGGGGGTCAGCGGCTGGCCCTCACGCCAAGCTGACCAGGACGTTGCGGAAAAAAGGCCTGTGCTTGGATACTTAGCAGGAGATGGGAGTCAACAGACTTCCCACTGTTGTCAAAAATGACCACCACATCTACTGTCTGAGTGATTCAAAGATGCTTATATCAGGTACAACAGCAAACCAATTTCAGCTGGCATTGTAAGGCCTTGACTGCTCCTGCTGGAAGGTCTGTTTTCAACAGAAAAGCCAAGCTTTCTGGTGGGCCAAATAATGGAAAATCTCCACAAGTGACCTAGACCTAGACCTGGACCGTAATAGCAATATTAAAAAAGAAGGGGGAGGGGAGAGCATTTTTTAAAAATTGTGACTTTAAAAAAAAATGCATGAGAATAATAGTCAACAGTTGTTGTTGATGGTGGATGGTAAACTACATTGAGATTAAGTGACCCTGGCCTCAAAAGGTGTACGAAGTTAGGAAGCCCAAACAGTCAATCAGAAAGTAATATAAAGAAATCTCAAGAGAGGGGCGGTGAGAACAGGTGGGTTAACACTAGAAAGGATCTTAGAAGACCATCTAGTTGTGAAATACTATGTCTACCATGAATAAAGCTTATGAGAAAAAAATCAGGACCCTGGTTATTGAAGTTTACAGGCTACACACTTCACGTACTGTAGGAATGTAGTATTTGTGAAACTGAAGGGAAAAAATTTAAAGCTAACTTTTTTTGGCAGATTATGAGAAATAGTTCAATATCTGTTCAATGGACTTTTTAAAAGTCCATCAATGTGGGGAGCTACTTTCTTTTCACATTTAACACAAGAATAGTCCACTCTTGTTCATTTTTAATATGGCTACCTTAGATGCCATTTGTCCTCAATAATAATAATCATCCAATTGTGTCTTAATTATCTGGACATTCCAGGTTAAAGTGTGTTTGGAGCCTGGAGTATTTGGATAATTGGCTCAATACGCCACTGTATTTTATGTGTAGAGATGAAGCAATATAAAGAAAAGGCAGAGGAGATACTTGAGATAAAATTAAATCACGGGATAGGGAGAAGATGGCTTAAGTCTTAAGCTTAGCTTCATGGGAAACAGCCTGCTCTAGTTTGGAACAGGTATTAATATGAGGGCATAAATGGATATGAGGAGCTATGATATGAGCAGCTGCTCTCCATCAGATGTCCAGAACCATGTTTCCACATGGAAAACAAGTCGGGCAGCTAGTCAATGGCAGTGGGCACCATCTGTTTAATAATTAAAGAAACAGGAGCAGCGATCTCTCTGCCAAAGACAAATGAGCCCCCTAGCCTGCACACGTACGTTTTTGAGTTTCCTTTTTAGACGTATGATTCATATGCCAGCGCCTACCTGAAACATTTCAGAGTGAAAAGCCTTGATTGGAATATCATGCTAATATCCACTGGCATCAAAAATAGCATATTAAAATGAGAAACTTAAAGTCTGGGCATATATCAAGGTTAGAAAGACAGGAATAGTGAGAATTTTCGAATATTTCCATTTTCACTGTACTCTACCCCCCCACACACAATTATCTCAGTTCTTTAGAAAAAAACAATAAATCACCATAAAAACTGAACATGTAGGAGATGGAATGTAGATATTAAAGCAACATTGTGACGGAAAAAACATAAGAATGGCATTTGTTAACGGCCGCAAAACAAAAACACTAGATCTGTATGTTAAACAATGACATTCTTGAGGTGTTCAATAGTATTAGAGAGGCAATATCGTGATTTCTCCCAATTCTCAACAAACATCACAACCAGAAAGTTATTTGTCCCACCAAAAGGAAAGAAGGTAGATTCCACCCCTCACCGGCATTACCATCCGGAATCTGGAGGCAGAGAAATGAAAACAACAAAATACTCCTCTTAGGTAGATGCAGAAAACCGCAGTGCTCTACTACCTGAAAGAAGTGTCTGGCGTTGTGCGCGGCATATTAAATGAAATCAGACCCAACTCGTAAAGCAGACATTGAGCAACCACATAGAAATAGAAACTTCCCATTTTCTGCAGACAGTGACTGATGAGTTCTAATTCAAGAAAGTGACAACACAGCCAAAAGATCAGGAAAATGTGGTACACACAGAAAAAGAGAATATGGAAAATGGAAAGAAGAATTCAGATTTGACTTGCTAAAGCCCTCCACTTAGCCCAAGCCAGGGATTGTGTTTTATTAGTACTTTGTGAAGAGGATCTAGAAATTAACCCCATTGCATATCACTTGCTGTTGGTCAAATATAGTTATCATTAAGGGAATTCTGTTCGATTCAAAAGTTTACACCCCACAGTGTGGGTTCACGCATTCTCCACTACACACCTGGCCTCCGTGCATGTAATCCAATAGGTATCTAAAATTTAATTTATCCAATACACAATTCTTAACTTCCAGCTCCCTCCCTGCCCTTCCACCACCAATCCCCACACACTCAACCTATTTCTCCTTGGTCCTCTCCCACCCCAGGAAAAAACATAACCACCTATCTTGTTGCTCAGCCCTACAAGGAGGGTATTGCCCTCCATTCCTTCCTCTGTCTGCCTTGCTCTAGTTCCAGTCTATTAGCAAGTCCGCTTGATTCTTCCTCTAAAATACAACCTGAATCTATCCACTTTTCACCATTCCTCTTATAATAACCAGCCCAGGACCCATCAACATCCCTGGCCTGGACAATTGCAATAACTTTCTTGGAGGAGGGTGTTACCCTCCTATCACTCATTTTCTACACGACAGCCAGAGTGATGGTTTTCAAATGCGAATCCTATGATGTCGCTCCCTCCTTAAAACTGTCCAAAGGCTTCCCGTCACAGCTGCATGACCTAAAGTCCCCCAAGAGCCTGAAGGATCTTTCCAAGCCACTCTCTGTGACTTCTCGTCCTATTCCAATTCGACTTCATTATGCAACACTGTCTATTAGAAAGTTCTTCTACCGTGGAAACATACTCTGCGCTTCAAATGTGGTAGCCTCTAGCCATGGGTGGCTGTTGAGCCCTTGAAACAGGGCTAGTGCCACTGAGGAACTGAGTTTGGGTATTTTATTTTATTTTAATTTAAATTTGAATAGCCTCATGTGGCTAGTGGCTTCTGATGGAGAGTGCATCCCTCACCCTCAAGCCATCTTTCTGCTCTTTATCATGTCAAATAAGGACCTTAGAATCTACAGATTTTCGCATAGCTGGGTCTTCCTGCTCCATCGGTTCTCACCTCAAATATTACCTGTTTACAGAGGCTTTTCCCCAACAGTCTTATAAAAAGTCTTGGGACTCCATTTGCATGCACACGTTTTTCATTCACTCTCACACAGCCCTGTCTCATTATATTTGTAGCACTTATCCCTACCCAAAATGGTCTTGTTCATTTATTTGTTGTCTTGTTCATTGTTATTGTTAAAGACAGTCTCCGTATACTTTTACATATAATTGCTCAAGTGGGCCGATGCCTCAAAATCTGCAATTGAAGATGTGGTTGTCCAGATTGAACCCACAGGCAAAATCATGCAAAGCAGTGCTTCTCACAGAAAGTTGCTTTTTAAAAAATTGCGAGGTAAGTTACTCATTTATAAGAGAAATAGGTAATAGTCAATGTTCTGAAAACTTTGTATTGCTTCTCAGATGAAATGCGCATCATCTACAACAGTTTTCTGGCAGGCACGGGGGAAAAGCCATTTAAATATATGTATTTGGTTAGCAAGAAATCTGAGAAATCCAGAATTAGGAGATGTCTGAATATAAATTACTGCCCAAAAGTCATAGCTCACATCATCCATCTATGAGATAGCCTCTGACTATTCCAAGTAACACTACTTGAGGGGTTGAATTTAAGTTAAGGAAAATCACACATTTTGGTAAGATAGACCTTATTAACACTAACTATTCCACATCTAGTCAGGGAAAAAATGTAGAAAACTTGCATTTGGGGATGCATTATCTCCCTCCCCCTCTGTGGAATGCTGTCCTTCTTTTTAATTCCCAAAGAATTTAAGTAACAGCTTTGGATATACAGTTGTGAACTAGTATAAAAACCCTAAAGAGTAAAAGCAAGATGCAAGAACAGGGTGCATCCACAAAGCTGTTATTCACAGAGTCAGATTGCCTATAGCAGTAAACCACCAGGAAGCTTCGCTTCGGCTTATGTGTCCTCTGCTTCCCCGCTGTCTGAGAGTGGGCCCTTCCTGACATCGCATTTGGGGTGTTAAAGGCTGTCTCTACCTTATCAAAACAAATCGTTAAGGAAATCAGAGTGCTTTAGGTACAGGAATTCCCAACCTTGTTCACTTGGTAGCACATGCAGAAAAGAGTAACATTTTGTTGTCACGTTGGATTAAAGGGACAAAGCTCTTTGCAGATAAAGCCTTCAGGCCTGGAGCCTGAGAGATTATAATCTCAGGTACACCTCTAACCTTTGGCACTTTAAATGGGCATTTTTGAGACATCTAGTATTTGACTCACTAATAAAATGTGTATTTCAACTGTATTCTTTCTGAAGGCTGTTAAAATAAACATAGTGTAAATCCCAAGACCTTAGTAACTTGCCAACTACAAATCATAGTTCTTTATCACTTCCCCATAAATTCCCTCAGTTGGTCTGCAACACAAATGCATGATCTTTATCTAGTTTAAAAATTTGGAAATGATACACACTAAGTCTGATTTATAAAATAGCTGTGATCACGATCAGGCCTAGAATCCAAATATTTCCTACCATACATTGATGTGTTCTCCATCGCATCCACATCCGTTACTCTGATTGATAACATCAGTAAAGCAACATCAGTAACTCTCTCCTCTGGACTTGATAACATCAGTAAAGCAACATCAGTAACTCTCTCCTCTGGACTTGCAAGTGTTGTTACTCTTTGAAAAGTGAACTATTCTGTAAAAATACAAATATATATTCTGTTAAAGTCTTACAAATAATGATAAATTGTGTGTGTGTGTGAAGTCAGCGTACTTTTCACTTAATAGTCTCATATACGTATATATCAAAAGGTGATGTTCTATTCAAAAGTGAAGACATGCTTTGCTTTACAGAATTCTTTGCACCCTCCATGTCTCAATCCCAGTGGGTTACAAGGTTACTAAGGAAGAAGGAACTCACAGGGTACAGAGCACATGAGTCAAACAAAAGAGTGTGAATGCATTTACTGTATATCTGCTTTTTTTACAGATAGCAAAATATTATGGATATTATGAGTAATAAGAGCTTTAAGATTGCTTATATTATTATTTTAAAGAGTTTTATTAAAATGGATTATTCTACTTCTCTGCTTTAGCACCGTCAGCAAAACACATTTACTTGAATCTTTCTGTGGTGATTCAAAATCTTGTGATGTCTCAGAGCTATCTTTGTAAGTAGTAATTTTCAGTTGTATTTGTGCAGGTAAGTGGTGGAGGAAGGAAAGGACTGAATGTGAACTGCTTTTTGTTCAGTAATAATGACTTTTAAAATAATCCTAATCTCGGGCTTCCCTGGTGGTGCAGTGGTTAAGAATCTGCCTGCCAATGCAGGGGACACGGGTTGGAGCCCTGGTCCAGGAAGATCCCTCATGCCATGGAGCAACTAAGCCCGTGCGCCACAACTACTGAGCCTGTGCTCTGGAGCCCACAAGCCACAACTACTGAGCCCGCTTGCCACAGCTACTGAAGCCCGTGCGCCTAGAGCCCATGCTCCACAGAGAGGCCACTGCAGTGAGAAGTCCGCGTGCCACAGCAAGGGTGGCCCCCGCTCGCCACAACTAGAGAAAGCCCACGTGCAGCAACTAAGACCCAACACAGCCAAAAATAAATAAATAATAATAATAATAATCCTAATCTCAAAATATAAGCAATATGTTGGCAAAAGCCTGAGAGTAATAAAGATTTACTCTTGTGTCTTATTCTTTAAGATCATTCACTTTAGTTTAAAAACGAAATAAAAATTCTCTTCCACTGGACTCTGAATAGAACCATACAATAACAGTGTAAAAAAATCAAAGAAATTAAAAATTTTTTTGTTGGGCAAAGGGTGGGCAGAGAGCATATAATAGGGGAAGAGGTGACAGGAATTTTCAGTAACATCATCTTCACGAGTGAATTACAGCCCATATTTCCTATAATCTACAAAAATGAGCTTTTCTGTTAAAGGAACACCTCAAATCCTATTTTATGAAGAGGAATGAATTTTACTAAAATGTAAAAGGAATATGTAACAGTATGAAAAAAAAAATTCTTCTTTGGGGGGAGAGTTAGAAGGAAGAAAATACAGTGCCTGCCAACTAAATTACTGATAAATGGTCAAAGACTGAGCTCTTTCTGACTTCGTGAGCAAATACCTCAGTTCTACAGCTGCCACTGATGTTCAGACCATTCTAAAATTTAGAACTTAAGGATGATTTGTGTTTTCAGTTAGAGAATATTTATAGAGAAAAATTTGAGGGTTGCTTGATAGAAAGGAAAATGTAAGTATAGGCTATTTCTTTTGATATTCCAATACCACTGAATTTTAAAGTTAGTTTTTACTTTACCCTCAGAAGTTATAATAGCACCCAAACTATTACTTTTTGTACATGTGATAGTAGGATGTCAGGACAAAATTTATATACAGCCCAGAAACCTCTTTGGTCTATAAAATTAATCCTCTTTTATACGAAATCTACCGGTGTTTTTAAAGGTTAATAAAGCATTTTGAGCTTCCTTATCGTTTCGGAGGAAAGTTATAATCAGCCAAATGTCTAGAATTAGGCAATTGATGGAAGAAGAGATAAAAAGATTAGAGATAACTTACTAATTGAAAATCTTCGCTGAATAATCCATCACCCACTGCTCTTTTCCTTTACAACCAACCTAACGAGAAAGCATATTTAAAAAGAGAATGAAATTATAAATTGGAACCAAAACTCATTCATAAAAAGATTAAATTATGTAATTCTGGAAATATCCTAATACAACATCTATATTGTACTCTGCAACTTTTAAAGTAATCCAAATTAATCTTCACAATGTATGTGTTGTTTGTGAAGCTTATATTATTATCCCTATTTTACACAAAAGGGAACCGAGACTCAGAGAGACTGAGATCTGCTCGAGCTAATGAAACATCAATGACAACAGAACCCAAATCTCCTGATTCTTGATTCCAGGGCTTGTTATTAATTGCCATAACATATTCTCTAATATAATCTGAATCTAAGAAAATTTAGAGGTCACCATCTCTCACCTAATCGAAAATCTGACAGCTTGAAAATTTCCAAAGATGGGAAGTCCCACTACTTTTTAATTTTTAATTGGAATATAATTCACATATCATAAAATTTACCTCTTTAAAGCGCACAGTTCAGATGTTTTTAGTGCATTCACAAAGTTGTGCAATCATCAATGCCGTCTAATTCCAGAATATTTTCAGAACCCCCAAAAGAAACTCTATTCCCATTTGTAGCCACTCCTCATTCTCCACTCCCCACCACGGTCCCCACACCTGCTAATCTACTTTCCATCTCTATGGATTTGCCTCTTCTGAACATTTCATATAAATGAAATTACATAATCTGTGGCCTTTTATGTCTGACTTCTTTCACTTAGCATGTTTTCAAGGTTAATCCATTTTGTAGCAGGTATCAGTACTCTTTTTGATGGCTGAATAATATTCCATTGATGGACATACTGTTGCAAGTGTTCCTTTATATTCTAGATACTAGTCCCTTAAACACCCAGAATTTAAAAAAATAGATTGCAACAAGAGGCAGCTCTCTCATTCCGTGTAATGATTTTTTCACTGTGTACAATTCTTTCATTGTGTACTTTAGTAAAAAACAGGGGGCCCCTAGGTAAAACAGCATTCCCAGTAAGGGGTGTTTAGTACATTTTGTGGAACGTTACTCAGCAATGAAAACAGACAAATTATTGATACACACAATAACTTGGACAAATCCCCAGGGAATTATGCTCAGTGAAAAAAATGAATCCTCCAAAATCGCATATTATATGATCACTCTTACATAACATTCTTGAAATGAAAAAGAAATTATCAAAATGGAGAACAGATGAGTGGTTGGCAGAGGTCAGGGAGAGGGTTGAGAGGAAAACATATGTGTGGCTACTGGAAGGGCAGCTGGAGGGATCCTTGTGCTGAATCTGTTCTATATCTTAACTATATCAATGCCAATATCCTGCTTCTGAATTTGTCCTATAGTTTTTCAACATATTACCATTGGGGGAAACTGGGTAAAGAGTACATAAATCTCTCTGAATTATTTCTTACAACTGCATATGAATCTACTATATAAAAAGAAAAATGTGGGCTTCCCTGGTGGCACGGTGGTTAAGAATCCACCTGCCAACGCAGGGGACACGGGTTCGATCCCTGGTCCAGGAAGATCCCACACGCCGCGGAGCAACTAAGCCCATGCACCACAACTACTGAGCCTGCGCTCTAGAGCCTGCGAGCCACAACTACTGAAGCCCGCGTGCCACAACTACTGAAGCACGCACGCCTAGAGTCCGTGCTCCGCAATGAAGAGTAGCCCCCACTGGCCGCAACTAGAGAAAACCCGCACACAGCAACAAAGACAGAACACAGCCAAGAATAAATAAAATAAACAAATGTTTAAAAAAGAAAAGAAAAATGTGTATTTTGCATTTTCTCTGACACTACTTGAAAGGGAATTGCTACTATCTTTTGTGTGCTTAGGCATGTCATTTAAAAAAACTTACTGGTTTTCTCTGTACCGCTCAGACATTGAAATTCTTTTGGTGTTTGGTTAATTTGTTTTGAAATAATTGTTATATATCATATAAAGTAAAAATATAACTAAAAAATAGAAAATACAATAGTTTACTCTTTTAATTATTATGAAACAGTTTGTCCTAAAAAGAAATACAAGTATTTAAGTATAGTTTTATTCTTTGCTTTCAAAGATGATTTACATTGTTCACTATGAAATACACAAAATGGATGGAGCAGATAATAGCATCTTAATTGAATAAATATAGAAACAAGCACAGATGCCTCACTTAAGACACACTACAGTTCAGTCTGGATTCCAGGTCTGGTGATGCCATGATCCAGCAATTATGTATTTTTCATCTTGAAGTCAATGTAGCTAAAGAACACCGGAACTTGACCATTTATCGTACACTCCCTACATTTACAATGTTCTTTTAACTCGTAGATGTATTGGATCTTACAGGATCCGGGGCTATTTGTTACACTGCCTCTTAAATTCTTGCCTCCCCGAAAGCATTAGCTCCAAAAGGGCGATCTCATTTATGACTCTGGCGTGGCGTGCCTTGAACACAGTAACTATGTTGTAAGAATATAGCAAAAGTGTCAAAATGCAGCATTTAAACAACAATCACCTGTAGAAACTGTAGGAAAAAAGTAATCAGTGTCTACAAATTATTATTTACTCTTAAATAACAGACTTAAATGCAAATACAAAAAGGAAAATGCTCAAGTCTATTATTTCTCCTACTAATATGGGGTTCACAAAAGAAGGCATCATCTGAGCTTCTCGATATAATCAATATCTCACATTCAGGTACTGAGAGGGAAGTACCATGTTAATTAATCTGAGTTATTCTCTGCGTGAAATTGTGAGGCATTTTTTTCATCCTACTGGAACCACAGAGCTACGGTAAATTTCCAAAGAAATTGCAAATTACCTACAGACCTTAGGCTCAATGATTTCCTTTAACCAAAATCTAGAAATGGGGCATTTTGAGCTCTGTAAGAATAGTGATTGTGGAAGAGAGCAATGTGATTCTTCTTCCATCCCGGAAAAGGGTGACTCTAGATAAATCTAGGAATGTGTAACTTTTCTCTGATAATCACTCTCCTCTCCTTGACCTAATCTTTATATTGATTTTATTTTTTCTCTTCTTTTTTTCTTTTCTAAGGATCTTAATCCACTTACTATTAGGAATAAATTGTACAGTCGTGCTGTGATTTTTGTAATTATAATGTAAAGTTATGGGTGACACGTAACTAAATGGAGTCAGGAAAAGCTTTCAGATTATTCTAAATTAAAACAATTGTTATCATTCACTTTGTAACTTATTCCATTTCCTATCCTAAATATCAATTATTCTAGGGGCTGAAGAAAAGCCCAGAAAAAACCCTCAAAATACAAGCCATTTCATTACCATATATAAATCCTGGTGAGGGTCCTTAAATTAACCCGTATTATAAGAACTTATTAAGAAAGGGGATTTATCTCTCATCTACAAATACATTTATGCCCCAATAAGAAAGTCACTCAGGTATTTTATTTTGCTACTTCCTAAAAGAAGAGTTCGGGATACAGTTTTGAATCAATCCATCTGAATATTCTCCCATAGAAATGTTAATCATCCTCCTGAAATTTCCATGCATATTTTATTTTCTAGAACTTACTAAGAAGCCAATATTGCTACCCAACTGGAACCAGATTGTAGAACACAAGGATACATCCTTAACCTTATAAAAATGCCCTGGAATTTTTAATGAGCAGAAGTGGTCAGAACCTCAGTCTTACATCCCATCCAATAGATGGTTCTCCTACAGCGCAGTGCTCTATAACTCAGGGCCGGGAGTTGGCTCCGGACCACCTGGGGATGGAAGGAGGCCACCTACTGAATCACCACCACCACATCCTGCAGCATCTTCCATCCAAGTCTTCTCTGGGCCCACCCCTGCCGGACTCCCAAGGTCAGAAGAGATCCCAGCTGTAGAGCATTTCATTACAAGTTTTAAACTTCCAGTCTCTGGTTTTCATATTGCTTTTCAAGATCAACATCCTTATTAGTAGAAGTATATTTTTTGCTTTAAAATTTTATAACACCTTTTTCCACTGAGAAATTCAAAGCAGGCTACTGAGCTTCATTACCACACAGGCAGAAATCCTCGCAACATCTCTATGAAGGAGGTGTTAAATGAGAAAGAGAAAGAGAGAGGGGTCACCATCACCTCCTCTTACAAAAGCCCAATCCTCAATAATTAATGAATGAAAAGACCTTTTGAATCCAGTGGTCACTGGGAGTAATTGACATATAATTTCTCAGCTGCCTCTAAATTAAAATGGTAATAATGTAACCAATATATTTGGGCTGAAGGCTAAAATAAGTTTCCTCTTGCACCCAAAGAGAAGAACTAAGTGGGATCTGAGCAGACAATTCTCTGTTACCACTTGATTGCGGAAAACGCACACGTTGTGCTCCGTAACTGAGGACTTCAAGTCCTGCTCTCAGTTACAGCTGTCCTTCTCTGTCCTCATTGAAGAGGTCCTGCCATGGGTCAGATTTGATCTGATCTATTTCCTTTCCTCTGTCCTCAGGTTTACCTTACATAATATTTTTGTGTGTCCAAACGATAGCATAAAATAAAGGCTAAAATAAAAGAAGGGATACTTTGGGTGATAAAAGCAAGAGTCCAGCTATCAAGATAAAATCATGTGACATGATGTATAGTTCATGGTACAGCACAGTGGTTCTCTGCCTTATATCTATTGCCCCTCCAGTGTGTGGGTTTTCCCCACACTCTCCAGCAAGCAATTCTTGGACACCAACTGGGTGCCCTACAGTTCAACTCAATTCTGACACTACCCGGTGATAGCATCAGATCCCAAGGTTAATGGCTCAGTCCTGTAAGATTGCCCTCTCTCCCGTGTCCCCTGCCCCACAGCCCACCTCACCACCACTTCAGATCCAGTCAAAAGCCCAGGTCATCACTGTGCTTATGACCAACCTGCTGTAGATCAGAGGTTCCAATGAACTCCTCCTCAGGTTCAGCTCATTTGCTAGAGTAGCTCAGAGAACTCAGAGAAACATTTTACTGACCAGATGACCATTTTGTTATAAAAGGAGCAGCCAGGTGGACAGATGCATAATGCCAGGCATGGGGAGAAGTCTCAGAGCTCCCAGGCTCTCACCGAGCCACCACTCTTCCCAGATCTCCATGTGTTCACCCACCTGGACGCTCTCCAAATCCTCTGCTTTGGGGTTTTTAATGGAGGCTTCATTACATACACGTGATCCATTAAATGATTCAACCTCCAACCCCAATCCCTTTTCTGGAAGTCAAGGGTGGGACTGAAAGTTCCAATCTTCTAATCACGTGGTTGACTGTCCTGGCAACCCGCCCCCATCCTTAGGTGAGGTCCAAAAGTCAACCATTAACATGACAAAAGACACCTTTACAGATCTCATCACTTAAGAAATTCCAAGAGTTTTAGGAACCCTGTGCCTGAAACAGGGATGAAATCCAAATACATATTTCTTATTATAAATCACAATACCACAGCCTCCAGTAATATCAATGCAGCAGATGTTGTCAGTTCCCCTCCCACACCCCATGGTTGTATGCACCAGTGACTTCTTATTGCTGATCTCTAACTGGAGAAGTTTTCTGGTTGCAGAGAGCACTGTCTCATAGACGATGTGGCAGACTGGAAGATGCTAGCCTGATAGAATGACCTCATAAGGTACAGACAACTGGGGAGCAGAGGGTGGCTGGGGCACAGCCTCCACCCCGGGACACAACTGGGGTTTCATTACACCTAAAACTTGGGCTGCTGTCTAGACACATTGGGTGTCTCATGCCAGTAGACCAGCGGGCAAAAGAAGGAGTTACTCTACTGATTATCATGAGAAGAGAGGGTTGCTACTGCATAATGGGGGCAGAGGGGAATACCACTGGAACTCAAGGAATTTATTGAGGAGCCTCTTGGTACTTTCCTCTTGGTATTATCCCAGGGGATAATAATCTGACAAGATCAAGGCAATTTAGGGCTGAGAGCCCTCCAGAGGTAGCCTGTGATTCATTAGGCAGGAAACTTAGGGCAGTGGAAGAGCTGGCTGAGGGTGAGGAGACTCTAGGAAGCCTGGTAGAAAAGGGAGATTTGTTTTAGAAATTGTGTGTATTTGTGTGTATGTGTGTGTATGTGCAGAGAGTGCAAGAGAAAGAAAAAGAGTCTGGCTACCCCTTTATAGAATCTGTAGCAGAGCTGATTAATTTCAAGCAGGGCATGAGTGGATCTGGGTGGTGCAAGGGGTGGACTGTAGCAGATGTTTTTAGCGTCCCACTCATCAGCACTCCCTTTGCTTGAAAATGCCTACAGCCTCTTTTTGCAAGCACTGTGCCTCCCTGCCTGGGGTCTTTCTCTAGCCATAGGTTCATGCTTGAGCCACACGTGAGATACGTGAGAAGTGTTTAGGAGTTAATGTCCCTGTAATTGATAAATTACACTCTAATCTTCCTTTCACCTCAGGTGAAAGAGTTGAGGGATAGTGCTCTATGCTGTCTCTCAGCAGCTTCCAGTGAGATTGTGCTTCAGTTGCTTTCAATGAGATGGTTACCTGCTTTTTAATGCAACCGATTTCTTTTCCTTTCTTGTCTCACTTCCACATTCCCCTACCAGTGTGTCCTGGGAATTGCTTCCCAAACAAACTACTTATGTTCAAATCCTTGTCTCAGGGTCTGCTTCTTGGGGATCCTAACCTAAAACAATCATCTTTACTTTACTAAACTAAAATTCATAGATAACCACCTAGATAACTTCAAAAATCTATATAATCTCCCAGTTTTAATATAAAGGAGCCACCTCATACCAGTTATGATGGTTATTATCAAAAAGACAGGAGATAACAAATGTGGTGAGGTTGTGGAGAAAAGGAAACACTTATGCACTCTTGGTGGGAGTGTAAACTGGTACAGTCACCATGGAAAACAACATGGAGGTTCCTCAAGAAATCAAAAATAGAACTACCATATGATTCAGCAATTCCACTTCTGGTTATATAGCCAAAGATTTGAAACCATTATCTCAAAGAGATATCTGTACTTCCATGTTTGTTGCAACATTATTCACAGTAATCAAGGTATGAAAACAACCTAAACATCTATCAATGGAGAAGGGGATAAAGAAAATGTGGTAGCACATACCATGGAATATTATTCAGCCTTGAAAAAGAAGTTAATTCTATTATTTGCAATGATATGGATGAACCTGGAGGACATTATGCTAAATGAAATAAGCCAGACAAAGAAAGACAAATACTGCATGGTATCACTTACCTGTGGAATCTAAAAAAAAAAAAGTTGAACTCATGGAAACAGAAAGTAGAATCGTAGTTGCCAGAGGCTAGGGAGGGGTGGTAGAGAGAGAGAGAGGCTGGTCAAAGGGTACAAACTTTCAGTTATAAGATGAGTAATGTCTGAGGATCTAAGGTATAACACAGTGACTATTGTTGATAGCACTGTATTGTGTTATAGTATACTTGAAATTTACTAAGGGGGTAGAACTTAAATGTTCTCACCAAAAAGGGGGATCATAAATATGTGAGGTGATGGATGTGTTAATTAACTCCACAGAGGGACTCCTCAACATACACGCATGGCAAATCATCAGGTTGTACACTTTAAATATATTACAAGTTTATTTGTCAATTATACCTCAATAAAGTGAAAAACTATAAAGGGGAAAATTTTATGATAAATTAATATGCACTTCAATATGTAAATTGTCAGGCATTACTAAAGAAGACATAATGAAATTTTACCTATACTATCAGTTAACATGACCCCAAGAGAGACAAAAGCAGACTGACATGGGTGTGATTTATTGGCTGCCCAAATATCCATGAAATGGTTTCATAAAATGGTAGGCAATTTGATAAATGTACAAAACAAAATATGATCCTCACTGAATATGCACTGTAGTTGATGTTAAACTGGAATAAAACATTGGAAAGGAAATTTTAATCTCTTTAGTATATAAATTAAGGAAACCTAGAGGGTTCAGATCACAGACAACACTACAGCAAATCTACTGCTTAGCGGAGATACGTATATGTATAACTGATTCATTTTGCTGTACACCTGAAACTAACACAACATTGTAAATCAACTATACTCCATAAAAACTTTTTACAATATGCTTGACAATGAAAAAAAAAACAATGATTTCTAGTCTACGGCAGTCCTGGACAATTATACTCATCTCCCCTCAACTCCTTTAAAGGCGTCATGTTGGTAGCCTGAAATCAGCTGTGCTAGCAGTACTTACCCTGTAGAAATCTGCAAACACTACAAATCAGTTTTCCTCCCCCAAAGTGCCAGTTGTTAAACATTTATCAGCACAGCAGTGGCCATTAGGCTTGCTAACCTGGTGTAGGGGACAGATATTAGGCAGAGAAAAAACATCTCATTCTCAGGGGTTGTGGGAAGAAGGGAGACAAAATAGAGTGGGTAAGACACCAGGTTCTGTTTCTCTTCTGAATTTGTTGCTGAGCTTTAAGTGGAGTGACTGAAAATGAAGATGGAAGTTAGCAACAGGGACAGTTTTCTCCCCTTGTAGCAATGGAAGCCTCGAAGCCCCAAGGAGAGTGACAGGCTTCAGCCAGAGCCATGCCTGACATTGCTAAGGAGAGATGTCTCAGAGGCTCTTGTGGATGTTGGTTTTATCTATCAAGCTGAGGCCATGTTTTTGGTTTCCCCTAGCCTGTGTCTGGTGTTTAGGGGCCCCAGGAGTTTCCATATACCTCAGTGAAGGGCTACAGATGTGCTAAGAACATCAGTAGATGTAGAGACTTGATATCAAATTGAGAGTGGGCTCTTCCATTCTGTGGGTAAAACTGCGAGGCCCCCAGGCTGTAGTGTTGAGTGCTTTCTTATTTGCCTGAAATAGTACAGGAAACCACTCACCCCTCAGAATTCTCAAGTCTAAGAGGCAGATTGGGTGGCACTTCCCAATGGTCTGAGAGAACAGATGAGCTGAAGGTCACCGTGTGGATCTGAGGAAGCTTCTTCCCCAATGACAAGAAAATATAGCAAGCAGGTCTCATATACCTAGTCACCATCTTAGGGGAACAAAGACAGGGGTAAAATCTGAAAGACTGAGCAATTACCTAAGGAAATACAGTCATCACAAATGTCTTACTGAAACTAGCCATCAAAGGGAGTTGAAATTTGGAAAGAATAAATGTTCTGCTTTGAATAGAAAGAGAGAAATATTGTCCATTGGTAAGTTTTCGAATGTCCATACTCCCCAGTTTGCTCGTGTGTGGAGTGGGCAGGTATGAAAAGATTAGTGCAGTCATTGGTCCAGTAAAGGAAGTGCATTTTGCTTGCACGACCCTATTGTAAATGTTTTTGTGATCTGGCCGTAGAAGAAAGAACTTGCTAACAATGAAAGCCATTTGAAAACAAAAAGATCAGCAAATTTGGGAGTTGGTGGTGTTCCTTCACCAAAGGTGTTTTAGCTGAGGATAGACAATCACTTAGTAAGATTTCCCAGAATCAACCACCAAGCGTAGGAAGCGTGGAGATTGGGGGGTGAAGTTTGCGATCAAATGCAACCCAGAGAGAAGCATCCAGTAAGTGAAAGAAAGAAGATTAAAATAAAGGAATGAAGGGACCATTCATGTTGATCAAAGCTGAATTCAATGGACATAGAACCCTAACACCCGAAGTAAAATCTAAGGAAGCTCCCAATCTCCAAGTAATGGAAAAGTAAGCAAAACACTACTTATGTGGGTCTGGAATACCTTTTACTGTAAAGACGGTGTTCCTCATCTTGTGCATAAGAAGACCAGTGTCGCAGACAGGCTGTGAGCCTGTGGTCCTCTGCTTGCTTCTGAACCTGCCTCTGATCCACTGGCCTCTTTAATGTCTACTGAGCCTATTCTCCAACCAATATTTTGGCTCCTTCCCCACTGTGATGCTCCATTCAATAAAATATCTTGGATCCTGACCTTTTCATTTAAGTTCTGCACTTTGGTCACTTTGTTCCTCCCTGCCACAGCATTTTTGGGTGCCGTCTTAGTCACTTTGGGCTGCTAGAACAAAAATATCATAGACTGGATGGCTTACACAACATTTATTTCTCACAGTTCTGGAGGCTTGAAGTCTAAGATCAAGGACCAGCTGATTCATTGTCTGGTGAGAACCCACTTTCTGGTTGCAGATGACCAACTTCTTACCGTGTCCTCACATGGCCAAGGGCTGGAGAGAGCTCTCTGTGGTCTTATTCATGAAAGTTCCACCCTCAAGACCTACATAATTAGGTCTCACCTCCTGATACTATCACCTTGGAGTTAGCATTTCAACATATGAATTTGCGGGGAACACAAACATTTAGTCCATAATAGACGCCAATAATCAAGTAAGAGGTCACCATGGCACAGCCTTAGGACTCTTTTACTCCCAAAGCTAACTCAACTTTTCCAGATCCCAGAAAGGCTGACCTAGATAACTATTGAAAAGATATTTTCTAAATACAAAACGTTATTTCTATATGTTCTCAGAGTCACAGTGGAAGGGCCTTGATTTACTACAAATTTGGTCATTACTAGCTACCTTTAAGAAGGTTGGCTAGGATTATATTTTTGAAAGTCATAATTATCCTCATGAGAATGGCAGTGGCAGAATACACGGGGTTCCCAAGTTTTTAAAGCATTTAGGCAGAAATGATGACCTCTTTTCCCCTCAGGCACTATGGAAGTTTTAAAAGACATTCATACTTGGTAGAATTGTTTTTGAACTTGGTTGGGACACATTGGGAATTAGAGGGGAAGGAAGAAGCAAAATAATATGTCACACAAATTGTCTTCTAGAAAAGCCCTTAGGAAACTTATGCCAGATTCTTTGGGAAAAGGAGGTTGTCAGAGACTAAATCCATAAATCAAATAGGAAAGAAAAGAATGTGCTACTGTGGGAAAAGAAGGAACAAGTCTGTACAGCTTAATCTAATCGTGGAAGGTATTTCTCTTTATTTCACCTAAAAACCATTGAAATGGAAATGAAATCAAGGCTACGTCATAATGTGGGTGGTGTCACAAGGGGAATGTCATCATTAGAGATGTGAACCAAGAGCCACGTGATGAGCACAGGGGATAACAGAGGGAGACAGAAAGAAGTGCCAAGAGATGCTGCAGCAGCTCTGATAGTTTCTAGGAAATACATCTTTGTTTTTACCATTATTTTGCCCCGTATTCTTTCATTGTAACATCCTGTCTATCTATGCCCCCGGACTGATATAGCCTGGAAAAATTAGATGATAAATATACATTTTAAAAGGTATCCTTTGTTCCTTTTTTACTTTTATGTTAACTATAAATGTATCATCATATCTTTACGTCCTGCCCCCTGTTAGTACCTGCTTCTAAAGAAAGAAATTGTGTATAAAGTTCCAGTGGCTAAACAAAAAACACAGGCAAACATCTAAACTCATAAACTGAAAATGCTTCAAAGAAGTAAGCGTAAAACTTAGCATACAATTTTCAGTTAAAAAAGTCATCCTTTTACTTGGAAAAATAGCATGGTTTAAAATAGACAAATATTTCCCTTAAGAATCGACAAAAATACCCAAATTATATTAAGAAACATTCATCAAAAGAACAACAATGGTAGATTCAGTCAGTAGATATCTGTGCTAAAGTAAAGAACTATAGATTATTAAAGAGCAATTACTCCCAAAATGATCTGAAGATTTCAAACCGGCTAGAAAGGAAGCATTATACAATAATCCAATCCTCAATACTGAACTCACCAATTCCCACAAATCTTTCTTTTTCATCCTATTTCTCTGACCCCAAATCAAGCCTTCTTAGGAAAGATCTTTTAAATATTCCAGAAGAAGTGAACAATTCTTTACCTGAGTGTTTATTTCTCTCTTCTTGGACCAGGGCCTGAATTTGGTTTGGGAAGGAGGCACAGTTCAGATTTTTCCACAGGCCTTCGTGACCTACACAAGTCAGCTTGCTATAAACCAAACCCCTGCAGCTCTCCTATCCTGGCAGAGCTGGGCAAGCCATAAATATTTCTGGCAAAGCAGACCCTAAAACAAGACAAGGTTTTTTATTTCAAGATCACATAACATTGGTCAAAGTGGCATAGTGAGGCAAATAGCTAAAACATATTTTTAAAGCAAATATGCGGTGATATAGAAATATTTCTCACACGAATCCACATCAGTGATCTAGTTGAAGGTTTCTAACACTAGGCTGTATAGGATACGTTGTTTCAGGTGAGGGTTATAAACGGCACTAGATTCTGTTGGATGGAAGGAAAAGGTGCCCATGTGCCCTGAGCCACTCAGAAACCCAGGTCCTACCTTGTCAGGCTTGAAGTCCCAGAGACTTCAGAACAGACTCTGACCAGTGGTTTCCAAACTTCAGTGCATTTCAGAATCAACTGGAAGACTTGGCTGGGTCTTAGTCCCAGAGTTTCCGATTCATTAGGTCAAAAGGTGGGCCCCTAAATTTCTATTTCTAGCAAATTCCCTGGTCCTGCTGATTCTGCCAGCTCCTGGACCACACTTTGAGAACTCTTGCATTAGGCTGACAGGGATATCACAGCAACCCTTCCAAGGAAAAGGAATTTCAATGCCCCATCAATATTGCAACTTCATGTCATGTTTACTTGTGCTAAATCCACTCAAATTTTGTAGCAGTTACTTACTTGGTGAATAGCTGATATTCAGTTTGTTGATGGATAATCATGTGTGCCACCCAGGTTCAGAATTTGAAACGTAATTGGGAGAAGTCAGAGTAAAGAGTAAATCACAAACCCAGAGTTCATACTTACTGTTTTCTCTCCCTATGGGTTTTATTACCACTCCCAAATGTACTGAATTGCAAAGAACCACAACTGATCACTAGCCTGCACTGGAAAGATTTGGTTCTATTTGACATTCTTTTTTCTCAGAGTGTTCTCATATTCTTAGCTATTCCATTGGGTTTACT
The DNA here is from genome assembly GCF_026419965.1 of Kogia breviceps. Classification (NCBI taxonomy): domain Eukaryota; kingdom Metazoa; phylum Chordata; class Mammalia; order Artiodactyla; family Physeteridae; genus Kogia; species Kogia breviceps. Next base: position 15,347,102 of record NC_081321.1, on the reverse strand, counting down.
ATAAATGTAGCACTAAGAGATGCTAGAATGTATTTTTTAAATGTCTTATTTCTTTCACATAAGAAACAGGCAACATAAGATAATATAAGTTTTTGATGTATTTGGGCAGTGAGTACCGTGGTAGATTGTATTGTTTTTCCCAACTCCTCCCTACCCTTCCCTGTAAGAGGATTACATATTCCAGGTCTTTGCCTTGGGCTTGCCCTTCTCAGTGAGACCAACTCACTTTCTACCAGACTGATACTTGCCTTGGTCATGTGACTTGCTTTGGCCAATGGAACACAAGTGGAAGTGATCTACACAAGGCCATGTGTTCTACCAGTATCCTTCCCTCTGCCATCAAACTGACATTTGCTAGGTAGAAACTGTTCTTCCAGCCTTGTTCTTGAATGAAAATTATGTGGAGCAGAGCCCCAGCTGACATGTATCACAAGTGAGAAATAAACCTCTATTTTTCCAAGCCACTGAGATTTGGAGTTTATTTGACCGGACATGTAACAGCAAAAGTACAACATGAACACAAACAAAATGTAAAATAAGAGAGACACTTTAATGACCTCCTTTACTGAGAAAGTGGTCATGGAGAATACGGAAAGGATGGATGGAATTTACGTAGTCTCATTTGAAATTGATAAATCTGAGATTTAGAGATGTCAAATGATTTGCCTAAGGTTACACACCTAAGTAAATGGACTACTATTATTTTCAAGAAAAAGGAAGAGAAATAACAATACATGAGTGGCAGGGTGGAGGCAAGGGGCCCATCTGTAGATTCCAGTGCAGTCTAACAGACATTAGAGTTCTAAATTAGAGTTCTAAAATCAATTTCTGTTGGAAACTGGTTGACTCAAATTTAAAACTGAGTTTGCTTAACCAGGTAGAATTTTCATTACATGAAAAATTTGGAAGACGATACATAGGTCTGCGTTGAGGCCCCCAGCAACCAATGCCCAGATCACTTCATAGATGTACAATCAGCGTGAAGCTGAATACAACATGTTGCTGCCAGGAAATATTTGAATTATATGACAAACTTTCTTTGATCTAATTCCTTGTCTCCCCCCCAAAAATGTCTGATATTTCTATCTCCATTTTTAGCTTGCTCAGGGGAAAAATATGCTGGTCAGGCTGAGGTGAATATTTAGTTCAGTTGCAGTTTTCATTGTATAATGGAATTGCCTTCTTCTGCCCAGCATCTTTCTTACTTTCTAACAATAACACGTAGCATTTCCTTAGAAAAATAATGAATCCTTCCCCTTAGGCCACACAGTCAAGGTGGGGTTGACCTCATCTTCAGTCACAGGACCAGCTAACATGAATCAGTACATCCCGTCTTCCTGGTCTGGTGATTGGTTCATGGATGGGTATGTGACCCTGTGGGGGCCATGACAATAAGATCCAGGGTAGTGGGGGAAGAGAGACTCTCCCTTCCACACTGGATGTGAAGTCTGGAGTTGCAGTGGTAAGTTTTTAATAAAGAACAGTGATCATGTCTGCAAATGAATCCAACATGTGGAGGGAAATCAATCCAAGACAGAGAACCAGGTAACTGTGATACTGTTTGAGCCTCAGCATCAAGCCAACCAAACCTCAGACCTCCAGACATTTTTGGTTATTTAAACTGATAAATTCCCTTTGTGCTCAAGCCAGCTTGACATTGGGAGCTTTGTCACTCAAGCTCAAGAGTTCTAATGTAGTATAATAACAAAGCTGGCATTTTTCAGCCTCTTATGAGTTTGGAAAATGCCTGTCAGCCTCCTTGACATTCACACACTCTGGGTGACTGACAAGATTATTTTGGCTGGGATGTCAAACTCTGAGACCAGGTAAACTGACCAAGGTAAATGTCACTTCTAAGGCTTACTAACAGCCAACTGTTTTTCTCTTTCAAGGTTATCAAACATCCAATCTCATCTTGCTTTTTTTCTTTTCACTGTGTACAGATTATTGGGTACCTTTATCCTACTTTATTTTAAAGATGAACTCAAAGGAAGAAATTCTTATATTCATGATATTTGGGGTTAAAGTAACAGCTTCTTCGTGAACAGCCACACTTGCCCAGCCAGGTGATAATGCATTGTATCCTGGTAAGAATAACTTTTCAATAAAGAATGCTGCCCTGGTATGTCCAACATAGGGGCCAGAAACATGCCTGCAAGTTACTGGGTTCAGATTGTATCATTAATGATACCTAGAGGGTGTCTTTATCTCAAGACTCTACGAAGAAAGTATTCTAAAAGTGGCATTGGAGTTTACTTACACTTAAGGACAAGTATATGTAACAAACTAGCAATAAAATTGAGTAGAGTTTGGAAATTCTTTTCCAGTTCTGTGTTATTAGCTCAGTAAAACTAGTGAAGTGTCTCTATTCAGGTCCCGCAGAGAGGAGTTTTCTTCAACTGTTGTCAATTTGTCATCCATATCCTCTTTACACCCCTGGCTCTGCTATACTGAGATAATCCCTTCTTTGTATCAAATTCCTTATTCTTTATAGCAGAAAACTCTTTGTTTCTATCTCTGATTGCTTTTCAGATTTTAATATAGAGTCTTCCTAAACTGTATATAGTTCATTATGAAAGCAGTTTCACTCCTTGCTGTCAGCTAACTGGCTACAGCTAGTATTTATTATACAGGGACTGGCTTCTGTCTCTATTTGAGCAGCCTGGCAACTTTCTGTCTTCTCTGAGTGCTCTTTGTCTGCTACCTCTGTGTTCTGCCAGCGCCGAAGCCGTTGCAAGGACGGGGTGTATATTCTACTGCTTCTGGCTGGAAGAATAAATTCCGGCTTAGGTCCAAGTTGAAAATGAACCTCCCACTCAGCAAAAACATGGACTCTAGGATACTTCCTGTGTACCCCGTTAAAAACCCCTTTGGCCGCAGCAAGGTGGAGTTTCACAGTGGAACCATTTCATGCTTAATAACATGTTCTGCACTAGGCACCGTGGGAAAAACAAAGGCAGGAGGCCATGCTTCCTGAGCGGAGAAGCGCAAACTCCAGCATGGGAGACAAGGTTTGTATGTACACAGAAACACACATGCGTGTGAGTGCAAACACACACGTCCACACACCTTACAACGAATATAACACCGCTTACAAGATTATGATGCTGACTGCTTATTGGCGAGAAGAAATCAAGGGTAATTTTAATTAGTCAGAAAGACTTCACGGAGAAAGCCAAACTTGAATTGTGCTTTGGGCGCCAGGGAGGACTTGAGACTTTATGTGAAGTCGGGACTGGCCAAAGGCAAGATTCTCTAAGTAAGTTGAGAAGTACTAACGATCTAGTTAAAACACCTGGCCTCACAATTGCTTGTCATGATGTAGGCCACATGTGTATACACTAAATTCCTCTCCTTGAAATGCCTTATTTTGGCCCTTAAAAATCCAGCCTATATGTTTTGGCTTTCATCTGGTGATGTATATTTTTAAAAGTTTCTAAGGTTGTGTTTGTTGAAATCTAACAGAACAGTGGTCTGTATTTTAAACCCGATTGTCCTCGTGTGAAAAACCACTAAAGCTCTTTAAAAGTTTCAAAACACATTTCATGTTTAAGAATCATCAACTAAGCAACTCTATCAGTTTTCTAAGTGGATCCATACGGGTGCAGTTTTCTTGGTTTATAAACTGAGCTGTTGGTTAGAAGCTTTTATTATAAATCCAGTCATTCTGCAAATATTTCTCTAATGCATTTAAAATAAATAAAATCCTAACTTTGCCTTTTAGCACCAATAAAATCAGGAATGCATCAAAGCAAGAAATTCAAAGTGCAACTCAGTGTGCCTGTGAGAGAACACTGTTCAAAGGCACTGGAAAATGATCCTGGAAAGGTGTAGTATTCCTATGTCAAGTCTATCTGACCACAGCTTTAGATCATATTTGGAAAAAAAAAAAGTCCCAGCCATTTGCCATTGATTTTTTAGAATATGCTCATTCATTTTATTTGTTCCTTGAACTTATTTATAAATATTTTCTGCATCATACTAGGTCACTTTAAAAAGTGAGACTATCTCAAGGGTTTGTTTTATACAGTAGTGCAATAAGACAAGCACAATTTATACAATTTACTTAAATAGAAGTATTCTATACTTGTAAAGTCTAAAAGTAGTACTTTCTACTTCATGATTTTAACACAACAGCCTGATTTTACTTGGTCCAATGCCTTGATGAAAAAAACAGCATGGTGAGAGGGGTTAAAGGTGAACTTGCTACTCACTGATTCTAGAAATGACTAATTCATCATGCTGAAGGTAATCTCCCACAAGTCTGTAGTATAAGTTTATTTTACCCATTTAGTGCTGATTTCAGCGTCAGCCTCCTCCTTCTTTCTCACGGATGCAAAACTGTAAATGAGTCATGAAAGGATGCTTCCTATGAGAATTATTTTTTTCTCAGTAAGAAGGAAAGCCAAAGATAGCCTTATGCTTTCTTTCTAAAGTTTACAAGGCTTTTAACTAAGATCCTCTTGCTGAATAAGTTACTTTTCATTTACTCTAATTTAAGACATTTGGTTTTTTAAAACATACTTTCCAGAAAACATCTGGTATATTACTGCCTGCATCTACTAGTAGAATATAAAGTTAGAACCAGGTAAAGCAAATTTAACTATCTTTCTTTCTTGTCCTTCCACGGTTAAAGCAGAACTCTTATGTACAAAGAGAATTTCTAAGAATATTATCTACCTAGTTAGAGATAATTTTTAGCAAACTGAAATACTGGTTTGGAGTACTGATTAGCATTCAAACATAAAATCTTTTCTATGTTTTATCATTGTAGTTCATTGTAATCTGACAGTCGAAAACTAATGGAGCAAAATGTTTGTGTAAAACTTATTAAGTTCAGAAGGCTGGGCCTATCATCCTTGGTAAGTATAATCAATGGTGCAATAGGTCTTTTAGGAATATCTTTTAGGGATACATAAAAATATGCCAGTCAAGCTAATTGATGGACCCATTATTTGTAAAATTTCTTTTTGTAAATTCAGATATAATTGACATATAACATTAGTTTTAGATGTATAACATAATGATTCCATATTTGTATATATTGTGAAATGATCACCACAATAAGTTTAACTAACATCCATCACCACATACAGTTACAATCCTTTTCTTGTGATGAGAACTTTTAAGTTTATTCTCTTAGCAACTTTCAAATATACAATAAAGTATTATTAACTATAGTCACCATGCTGTACATTATATCCCCAGGACTTATTTATTTTATAACTGTGAGTTTGTACTTTTTGACTACCTTCACCCTTCTGCTTACTCCCTCACACCCTACCTCTGATAACCACCAGTCTGTTCACTGTATCTATGAGTTCAGTTTTTGTTTGTTCGTTTGTGGCTTTCCTTCATTTAGGGAATGCTCAAGGAGCTCATTCTTGTGTTTCTGTTACTAAATATATGTACTCCACATTCTCCCCTTATAAAAAAAAGTACATATGAATTTCTTGAAATTGAGACAATTTTTTAAATAACTTCTCTAAGGTATCAGCAGAAAACTTCACTTGAAATAATAGTAATGCCTTTTCCACTCAACTATACCCTTCATTTCTAGGACACTTTTCAATTTTCTAAAGATCAAGCTTCTTATGGCCTTATCTAAGAATGTGTCTGTGTATTAATGAACCACTTGTGAACACAACAAATATTCTTAAAGGACCATTTTTTTAAGTAAAAGTATAACTCATATAAATATAAAATGAACACAAGTCAAATATGTTATTTAATTCAATATTTAATGAGGGAACCAGGAAGATGTCACAACTAAGTCAAAGGAGAGTTTAAAGAACCATATGTTCAGCAATAGGGAATGCTAAAATGAAGTCACAAATAGATGCAAAAGTAGCCTATCCATAGGGCAACAATCAGTTGCATTCTACCAGGCACATTTCACTTGTATTTCTATGGATAAGAATCACTTGAGCTGTTATCAGTGTTCTAGAATTTACAGAGTTCTGAAATAGTTCAAAGACAATGAAATGTGGTAATAACCAGGAAGGGTAAATAGACACACACTGTGGTAGGCAGAATTCTATGATGGCCCTCATAATTGCTACCCCCTGGTGTTATTCCTATGATTATGTTATGTTACCTGGCAATATGGTTTTTGCAGATGTAATTAAGGTTACTAATCAGTTGACTTTAAGATAGGAAGATTATCTAGATGGGCCTAACTAATTGCATGAGCCCTTTAAGAGAAGTTTTTCTCCAGCTGGTAGCAGAAGGCGAAGTCAGAGATTTGACATATAAGAAGGATTTGATATGCCATTGCTGACTTGAAGATGGATGGGGCCATGTGGAAATGATTTGAGCGTGTCCTCTAGCTGCTGAAAGTGATCTCCAGCCAATAGCCAGAAAGAAAATGGGAACCTCAGCCATGCAACTGCAAGGAACTATATTCTGCCAGCAACCTGAATGAGCTTGGAAGAGAATTTTTCCCCAGAGCTTTCAGATGAATACTCAGCCCAAATGACACACTGATTTTAGCCTTGTGATTTTAGCCCTAAGCAGAGAATCGAGTCACATGCTGGACTTAATCTACAGAACTGTGAGATAATAAATGAATGATATAATAAGCTGTTAAGTGTGTGGTAATTTATTAGGTAGCCAAAGAAAACTAATATACACACAAATCCTCTTTGCCTGTTTCACAAATACTAACCACAATAGTAATGATAATATTGTTAAATGTATAAAAAGAAGATAACTATCCATGCCTTGTAGATTTTCCACTTAAAACTGGTATTTTTGTATTGTTAAGTGTATAAAAAGACAACTATCCATGACTTGCAGATTTTCCCCTTAAAATTGGTATTTTTTTCTATCAGAAAGCTTCAAAGATTTGGAGACACAAGGTCATATTTGAGAGATAAGTTGAAAGTAGAAGAACCTCTAATTTTATTTTATGGAATCCACAAAGGGAGACATACCTGGAATCCATATTTTTCTTTTCTCTCTGGCCATGGTTTAAAACTTAATAAGCACTGCTTTTAAAAGTAGCTGACTACCAGTTTTTCTAAACACTGTCCTGCACTGATAAATACCTTTCTTTCTAAGAGAAAAGCACTTGTGAACATATTGACTGCTGTCCTCTCCTGGAAAGAAGGCAGGTTACTTTCTATCACCTGCAGAGGCATTGGAATGAAAGCATAATCATTTGTATTGAGATTCTGAATCACATGTGCCAGGTTTGAGGGCTTTCAACCTGGACTGGCTGGCCTTTCAGAGCAGGAAAACAGAAAGAGGAAATGTCCATGTTTGAGCTGGCATGTGCCATGCAACCTTTATCCAGCACTGACAAGTCCCTGCTGTTGGAAACCAGCAGAAGTTGTGCAGTTTGTCTGCAGATATTACCATAGGCCAAATAAGTATGCTGTGTGCATAGGGAATATTAAAGAATAGAAAAAAAGATAAAAAATTTACAAATACACATTCTTAAAAATCAAGTTGTCTCATTCTGATTTGACTCCTGAAGCTATGACATAATACATGTTTTTAAAAATCAGGTGGATAGTTAAGTTCATCTCTAAATCTTTGTTATCATATTGCAATACGTCAGAACCATTATGCAGCCTCTTTGAAAGAGGATTACCTGTTTATTTTCCTTTTAGACAAATGGAATTTTAAATAAAGGTAAAACTCATTTTACTAACTGATTAAAGTTTCTCTCATGTCTTTTCTTTTTCTTCTTTTATTAAGGTCTGGAAACATCACTTTCAACGTCTTCTATGAGTATAAAGCAAGGTGCATGAGATAGAAATATTAATAATTATGAGTAAGTATTTGGTGCCTCAACACAGCAGTTTTAGCCTTTTGAAACAAAATTAACCTAGGGAATTGCTTTACTTTTTTTTTTTTTTTTTTAAGCGGTACTATGGCCTCTCACTGTCGTGGCGGGCTTGTGGAGCACAGGTTCCGGACGCGCAGGCTCAGCGGCCATGGCTCATGGACCTAGCCACTCCGTGGCATGTGAGATCTTCCCAGACCGGGGCACGAACCCGTGTCCCCTGCGTCGGCAGGCGGACTCTCAGCCACTGCGCCACCAGGGGAGCCCTGCTTTACTTTTTAAATGGCATGTTTTTAAATGCCATGCATGCACTACGGTTGACTTATGGAAACATGCCCAGTTACAGACACTATATACACAGATGCTCCTTACTTTTTGCAGCGATGGTGCTCAAGAAAAGCTGTGTATATAAATCACACATTTATAAAATTGAAACATTTAGAAATGCCCCGGGGGGTTCTAGTTCAAGAAACAGTGTATTGATTCATTTTATAACACAAATAATCATGCCCAGAAATTATCTCTTTTGAAAGTACTGTGCCTGGCATATAATAAGTATTAAATCAGTAGAGAGAGGCAAAATCAAATTTAAGAAACAGGACTTTGAAAACAGAAAGAAGTTTTAGCTATTTTTCTTAAAGAAAAATTGCACTCGATAATATTAGCACGGTGTAATAATGTTAGCACGCTGTAATTATTTCTACTCTTTATTCAAAGAAATACATATTTTTTCTTCACTGACCCAAGGAGATTATATATTATATGTAATATACGTGTAGGTCTATACATATATATACATATATATATTTTTTTTAACTGACCCATCCTTCCATTCAAGAATGTCTAATTTAAAATTTGGAATTCTTAGCAGAATATCCAATTCTTATCAGTTGCAATTATGCTGAGCTGAAAGATAAGCAAGGAAGAGGGTATAGTATGTTTACCTATAACCAGAGAGTTAAAGCAGAAAATTTTCTACACTGCTCATGTGATGAAGACAAAAATTAACTCTACAGTTTTTAAAAAGTATTTGTAACACATATTTGTATGCTGAATTATAATTTTTCCATTTTCCATTTTAAAATTTTGCTTGGCCTGATAAAGAAAAAAAAAAATTCAGGCCCAGCTGTGTATATTAGTTACCTATTGCTGCTCTAACAAATTATCACAAATTCAGTGCCATAAAGCAACACCAACGTATTATCTTACAGTTCCAGAGGGCAGAAATCCAAAATCATTTGCACTGGGCTAAAGTCAAGATGTCAGCAGGGCTGGTTCCCTCTGAAGTCTCTAGGAGAGAATCCCTTTCCTACCCTTTTCCAATTGCTAAAGGCTGCCTGCGTTTCTTGGCTCATGGTCTCCTTCCAAGCAAGCGCTTCTCTCCAACCTCAGCTTCTTCTATCACCACATCTCCTTCTCTTCACTCTGGCCATTCTTAGAGTGACCCCTGTGATTACAATGGGTCCCCCTGTATAATCCAAAGTAATCTTCCCATTTCAAGGTTCTTAATCACATCTGCAAAGTTCTTTTTGCCATGGAAGGTAATATATTAACAGTTCTGGGAATTAAGTCCTGGGCATCTTTTTTTTTTTTTTTTTTTTGGTGTGGGGGGACATTATTTTGTCTACAACACTGTGTTAGAAGCTCATTCTAGGATATTAGTATCAGATTTGTAACACTGCTTCTCCTTTTCAATGCACAAAACAAATGAAAGATTTAATTCTCACCTTTGGTTAAAATTAGTCTATAAGAATGTTCCCCGAGCAGTTATTGAACACATTTTATCTACCAGGTAATATGCCAAGTGCTTTGAGTGTATCTACATATTTAATCCTTACAACAAACCTATACTATTAAGTTTAGCTCATTGTATACATGAAGAGATTGTAACACAGAATTCAGTTACTTGTTCAAGATTTTAAATCTAGCAAGTGACAGGGTCAGGATGACTGCAGAGCTTCTCCTCCTAACCCCAACGTTTTTTCTAGCTCTCTCAAGAAATTACCAAACAATTTATATGATTCTCATGTGCAAATTAAAAGTATGCATACAATACATTAACTGACATATAACACTGTATATGTTTAAGGTGTACAGCATAATGATCTGACTTACATACATCATGAAACGATGACCACAGTAAGCTTAGTGAACATCAATCATCTCATAGAGACCCAAAATTAAATACATAGAAAAAAATCTTTCCTTGTGATGAGAACTCTTAGGATTTATTCTCTTAACTTTCATATGTAACATACAGCAATGTTACTTATATTTATCATATTATACATTGTATCGCTAGTACTTATTTAACTTAATAACTGGAAATTTGTACATTTTGACTGCCTTCATCTAATTTCCCTTCTCTCACACCCTGCCTCTGGTAACCACAACTCTGATTTCTTCTCTTGGTAGATCTGAAAGCCCCATGAAAACCAGACCAATATCTGTCTCATTCATCACTCCACCAGAGCAACTAATAGCACGCATGGTGCATATGTACTTAGTATTTATTGATCGATGGAGGAAAGGAAGAAAGAAGTAAGGGTAGGAAGAAGGAGGAAAGAAAAAAAAAAGAAGGTCCAGTCACTAGTTTGGGCCCCGATAAGAAACAGTGATGCATAGGCACACATGAAAACTAAAAATGAGACAAAAGTAGTCAGGATACCTCCCAAGATTAGAGCCATAAGCCAGCTACACAGCAGGCAAGGTTGAGAAGGCAAACATCCATTGATTTAACGAGTGGGGATGACTTCATAACGCATTTTGTGGGCCTCAAAGGAAAAGAGAAAATAAATTTTTGAAAGAAAGCATTGGGATTAAAAAAGGAAGTGTGGGGAAGTTGGGCTGGATGGGAGAACAGCGTTGAATCTTCATTTAAAAAGCCTACATTTGATGTAACAGTATGGTAATTGTTTAGTCCCCCCCACCCCCCCAGTGAACGGGAGGCAAATAAAGAGCATGGCTTGTGTCTTTTATCTTTGAAATTCAGCATTTAGTAAACACTTAACAAATGTTAACTTGTTAAATTTAACATGATGAAAATGGAAGGCCATGGTGGAAATAAACCGGGCAAGATGGGTACAGAAGATCCAAGGAGCAACTATCTGGTGGAGCTCATCGGGGTAATCAAACCCAGAGAATTATGCTTGGCCCAAGTCTTAAAAGATAAAGAGCGGGTTCCCAAGCTAAGAAAGAAGAAAGAGTGTTCTTCTCAGATGATGTAGGCTGTGCAAGGGAGGGAAGGCTTGAGTGTATTCTGAGAACTACATGTGATTTGGTATGGAGACGATAAATGGTAGGAGGATATGGTTGGACTGGGGAGAAGTGACAAGGAAGATGCTGAGGCTGAAAGAGTTTGAGTCTTAGGCTAAAATCACTGGGGGAATAGTTAAAGTTCATTCGGCAGCCAACACAACTGGATCACTTCCCCCAGCTGTGTAGCGATTGAATTGTAAGGGGGTCGGGGATGGAGACTCTTTTACATCAAGGTAATTGCAACAGTTTTGACAAAAGAAATCATGAGCACCCAAGTCAATGTACTTCCGTGGAGACCTTAGAGGAGAGGATGGTTGTTAAGGTGAAGGGTTAGTCTGAGTCACTGATGTCTCCCAGGTTTCAGACTAGAGGATCTAGGTGATGCCATTCACTAAGTCAGGTGAGAAAGCAGAAAGAGCTTGAAGACATGAGTGAGTGAGTAAGGAGTATTGCTCAGATATATTGAGCTCGCGGACCTGCTGGAGGTAACAACAGACAGCATTACTAACTGCTAGCTCTGTGCCGGGCTGTCTTCTTAGTGTTTTACATGTAATCGTGAACTTCAAATGAGATGATGTGTATAAACATTTTTTGGGGAAGCATAAAGTACAACATTATTGAGTGGATTAGTAGTTATATCCTCTTTTCTATTTTTACTATATTTAGGAGAGTAAGGCACTAGGATGTTTTCCCCTTTTTTCTCTAGACCAAGAAAATTATACTGTAAAAAACTGGAAAAGATAATAAATCAACAAAGTGTCATCTATTACTCTTTTTAGAAAACGGACTTAATGGGACTGTATTTTTAAATGCTTCTAAAATAATGCCTTCCTCTATAGTCAGTCTCAGGAATTGAAAATGTGTTATTTAAAAATTTTTCATCAATTCAATAGGTAAAATATTTGAATAGAAATTTTAAATTACTACCTCTTACTTTTGTTTATTTCTCCTAAGTGTGAATCTCTTTTCACTGATACACAGCTGACAAAGAGCAGCCTGCTCACGAGCGGCTACTCCAGATGCTGTGCTTCTACAAAACCCAGCGTCTATGCACAGCACGAATATTCATCATCTCACCAGTTCACGTTTGCAGTTCTTTCTGTTTTTCAGTCTATACCATAGGATAAGTAGCTTTCAGTGCTTAAGGAGAACATATTGTTCTAGAATTGCTGAGTTTCACATTATCCCGATAAACTACTCATTGGAGTTAACCTGGTATATTGGGTAAACTGTTTACCATGGAATGAGAAGCTCTAGAGTAGAAAAAACTGTTGAATTATAAATGATTCAACAGAAAAGAATGCAAAATACTGAATACAAAAAAGAATGAGTTCTACCTTTTGTTCATCTGAAGGCAAAGGTAATGAAAGTCCACTAATGCAGCAAATGAAATTATCTTGCACATCCTGGCCCTCAGGAATGAAAGTGAACAGAAGAAAAGGCTAATATGTACTTCAGAATTAAGCAACTGCAGAGCCTAGCCAATTAAATATATTGTTATTATTAAGAATTCTGAATTTAGAATCAAGGACATAGGTTTGCATGCTACTGTGTTGCTCATGTGACTTTGCACATCTCTGTAATCCTCAATTCCCAATCAATGTCCTACGGCATTTTTGTATTTTTCACACTTTAAATATGCATTTAAAGTTATCATTATTATTATGAACACGGATAATTAGTACGATGTATATCATACAGTAAGTATACCAGTAATTTTTAATTACTCTTCACTGGATGACTTTATGTTAATGTCTTTTTGCTGAAAATGATTAAAATGAGAGCATGTTTTCTAACTGCATTAGTGAACTATCAAAAATACATTTCACTACTCAAATTTTTAATCAGCATAATAGAATGATATACCAAAAGCAAACTCTTACTTCTTAACATAATAAATTTTAATGAAATATGATGATAATGGCATTGACACTCTACTTATGAAGTTCTGTTTATCAGATGAATTACCTTGGGAAAAAAATGAATCTAGTCAGACAAGATGTTCTTGGTCATCTTAAATAAAATAGATGGCAACATTCTCTTCCAAAATTATTTTTATTAGCAGTTTTCACTACCTTAAACATTATATTTAATTGTTTATTTGTACATTTTCTGTCTCTCTCCAGTAGCATGCAAACCCCAGGAGAGTAGAGACTTTCATTCAATACTGTGTACCCAGTATCTTGACCAGTGACCAGCACAGAAGAAGCCCTCAATAAATATTTGTTGGATAAATGATTTTGTTTCTGCTAGATATTGTGTTATTTTAATGTGTTTTCACATTTAATTCACATATTAACCCTTTAAGGACTTACCTGGTGGTGCAGTGGTTAAGAATCCACCTGCCAATGCAGGAGACACGGGTTCAAGCCCTGCTCTGGGAAGACCCCATATGCCATGGAGCAACTAGGCCCGTGCACCACAGCTACTCAGGCTGTGCTCTAGAGCCTGAGAGACACAACTACTGAGCCCTTGTGCCACAACGACTGAAGTCTGCATGCCTAGAGCCCCTGCACCGCAACAAGAGAAGCCACTGCAGTGAGAAGCCTGTGCGCCACAACAAAGAGTAGCCCCCGCTCGCTGCACCTAGAGAAAGCCCGCGTGCAGCAACAAAGACCCAAAGCAGCCAAAAATAAAATAAAGGGCTTCCCTAGTGACACGGTGTTTAAGAATCAGCCTGCCAATGCAGGAGACACCGGTTCAAGCCCTGGTCCAGGAAGATCCCACATGCCACGGAGCAACTAAGCCCATGCACCACAACTACTGAGCCTGAGCTCTAGAGCCCATGAGCCACAGCTCCTGAAGCCCGCATGCCACAACTACCAAAGCCTGCATGCCACAACTACTGAAGCCCATGCACCTAGAGCCTGTGCTCTGCAACAAGAGAAGCCACTGTAGTGAGAAGCCTGTGCACTGCAACAAAGAGTAGCCCCTGCTCACCACAACTAGAGAAAGCCCACACGCAGCCACGTAGCCAAAAATAAATACTTTATTAAAAAATAATAAAAATAAAAATAAATAAAATTTTTAAAATAGATACTTATAGTAGAAAATACTTAAGTATTGCTTTCTAGATGCTAGGCAGTATTCTCAGGACTTCACTTGAATAACATTAATTTCATTCTCATAGAACCTATAAAGTACTCCATTTCACAGATAAGGCAATGGAGGCACCGAGAAGTTAAATGACTTGCTCAGTCATTCATCCAGAGTGATTGAACCTGGATTTTGACCTAGCCAGTGTGGCTCTAGTTTCCATGCTGATAACTACCGCCTTTCCATTTTTATCTTACGTGTTACATAGCTAAGGCTGAGAGCATTGGATAGGAACTGTGCTGTTTCCTTATATATGTTTTATATTTATGCGGTATTCATGTTTATCATTGATTAAAGAATGTCTTTTCATTATCAGTGACGGCTATAATAGAAAATGAGTATGGAAAAATATTGCAGAAATGTGTTTAAAACTAGCCATGGTTAGAGTTATTAAATTGCAGAGAGGTAGAACTAAAGAAGACCTTAAATGTCACTCATTTTCAAATTTGTCATTTTACAAATGAGCAACTGAGGCTCTGACAGGTCAAGTGACAGTCTGTGGTCACTTATAATGTTAGTTCTCATGCCAGTTTGAGGTTTTTCTCTTGAGCAGGATGCTTTCAAATAAGTAGTCCAGAGGACATACTTTTTCAATCCCTCCCTTTCCTGCTTGCTTTTTACTAAGGAAGCATAGATTGCTATGGTGATAGCACTATATAAATAATAAGTGGAACAGAAAATAAACCAGACAGAAGGGAGGAGGGCAATATTGTCTTCACCTCCTAGTGTTTGATGATTAAGCTGTGCGTCCTGTGGAGACAGAAACAATGACAGAAGCCATTTCACCATCATTTATCAATAGGTGCTTTCAGATTTTAAGATTATTGAACTTATTGTATTAATTACAGCTGTACTATTTATTTGAATAAAGAAATAAACTCTGCCTGCAGTAGTAATTTTATTTTTTACTTTTGGTGTTGTCTCACTTGAAATAGATGACAAAAGGAGACTTAACACAAATATTTAATATCCACATGTCAGCTTTTGTAATGGACATTACTGTTTCATGCATTCACTCAACAGGTGTTTATCCCTTTCCTGCCAATGCCAAGGACTGTTCCATGTGCCCGATATAGAGTGATATTTAGATAAATAAACATGGAGTGTACTCTCGGGAAGTAACAACCATCAAGAAAGATAAAACAGGACTGAGGGGATAGAGAAACTACTTTTGATAGGATGGTCTGAGCAGGCCCCTTTGGTGAGGTGACATGCAATAGAGCTGGACGGATTAAAGAGCTGATCTCTAAGAATATCTGGGCAAGTGTATGGAATGTATCGGAAATACGAACAAGCAGGAAGGCCAGTGTGACATAAGTAAGAGAGCAGGAAAACCAAGGCAGACACTCACTGAGGTGTCCAGGAGCCAGACTAGAGAGAGGCTTGGAGGCCACTGTAAGAATTTAGGAGTTTCTTATAAAATGGGACTGGTCCATTTTGGTCCAATAGCAGGCAGAGCTGAATCAACCTGACTTCAGATTTCTCAAGTTGAATATAAAGTACAAGAAAAAATCCCATTGGCAGCCCAGAAATGATGATGAATTCTAAAGGCAGAAAACAAATGGCCGCTGACTGACGAAGAAATGTGAAAAGGCAAAGCATATGAGGTCTCCTGGACAGAGACGTCAGAAAAGAAAAAAACAAAACAGTTCAAACAATTGGAGCAAGAGCAAATAGTCACTTGGGAGCCCTGAAGGCGCTCCCATCCCAGAATCAACAAATGCAAAGAGAAGTAGACCATAGAAATTAATTTAGCAGCTGCTTTCAGATCCCCTGGGAGAATTGTGTCCCTTACCCTCTTCCACTGCCTGTATATTCAGCGTAGCTGGCACTGATTTCTTTTGGCTTAGGCTAAAACTTCAAGAACATCTCTCTAAATAAAGTAGGATTACAACTCCCAGACTTTGGATCTGAGAGAGGTGCAAAGGGGAACTTGAAGGTATCTCAGAGCTGCTGCAAGAGATACAAGGGAGAAGGGAAGAAAAATACGCCAAGAAACCCAGGCATAAAATACATTAAACCCTCCACTGCCCACATAAAGCCCTCCCTATATAAAATATGTAGGGATAACTAGCCAATCTACGTCCTCCCTGCCCACATATCCTTAAGCATGTCTTGATTTTTGACATATATCATCTCTCTTTTTTTTAACATCTTTATTGGAGTATAATTGCTTTACAATGGTGTGTTAGTTTCTGCTGTATAACAAAGTGAATCAGCTATACGTATACATATACCCCATATCTCTTCCCTGTTGCGTCTCCCTCGCACCCTCCCTAACCCACCCCTCTAGGTGGTCACAAAGTACCGAGCTGTTCTCCCTGTGCTATGCGGCTGCTTCCCACTAGCTATCTGTTTTACATTTGGTAGTGTATATATGTCCATGCCACTCTCACTTCGTCCCAGCTTACCCTTCCCCCTCCCTGTGTCCTCAAGTCCATTCTCTGTGTCTGCGTCTTTATTCCTGTCCTGCCCCTAGGTTCAGCTCTCAGTCAGTCCCCCATCCATAACTCTGAGGGATGATGGATGGAGGTTGCAGAAATGCTATAATAAAATATTTCAGAGAAACGAAGCCAATAAGCCAATGTGAATTAAATTAACATCAGACTTCTCATCAGCAATCCTTTCTGCTAGAAGATAAAGAAATGATGTCTTCAAAATTGTGATGGAAAAATTGAGAGTCTGCTTTTACATTTCGAACCAAACTGTCAATTATTGGTTAATGCGAAATAAAGCCCTTTGTCTATATTCAAGGACTGAAAAACACTTCTTCACTTATTTACCCTATAGGAAAAAGAAAAGCAAGAAAAGATCTATTCAAGAAGAATAATAAGGGACCTTAGGAAAGAAGATGATATGGGTTACAAAAAAATTGACAGGTGAATATGCCCAGAAAAAGCTAAGATGGTAAGAAAAAAAAAAGAAATCTCCTAGCTTTGATGAATATTCACTTTCAAGTGGCCTGTATTTAAAGATATGGGGTTCTATTTCCTTTTCCCTGAGTCCAATCAAAGTAATAAATTCTGCTGTGAATCTGCATACAAACATACCTCAGAGACACTGTGGTATGTCACTGCAATAAAGCAAATACTGCAATAAAGCAAGTAGCACGAATTTATTGCTTTCCCAATGCACATAAAAAGTTATGTTTATACTATAGTGTAGTCTATTAAGTGTGCAAAGCATTATGTCTAAAAAACAATGTACATACATAATTTAAAAATAGTTTATTGCTGAAAAATGCTAACCATTATCTGAGCCTTCAAAGTTCTAGTCTTTTTGCAATTGTAACATCAAAGATCACTGATCACAGATAAACATAACAAATATAATAATAATGAGAAAGGTTGAAATACTGTGAGAATTACCAAAATGTGACCTAGAGACACAAAGTGAGCAAATGCTGTTGGGAAAAAATGGTACTGATAGACGTAGTGTTGCCACAAACCTTCAATATGTAAAAACACAATATCTGCAAAGCTCAATAAAGCGAAGAGCAATAAAATGAAGTGTGAGGTATGCCTGTAATCACGATATTAGAAATGGTATTTATTGACTTATAATCAACTTATTGGAAAATCTAGGAAAATAATTATAATTACGAAACTAAATGCAAGCTTATAAACTTTTATCATACAATAATAAGCTAACAACAATCAGCAGGTGAAAGAAATGTCAAATGGGGGAAACAAATTAAAGATGAATCTCCTTGTCTTTTATTGTAGGGATTCAAATAAAACTTAATATCAAAATTGATGGATTAAAAAAAGAGAAGAAAAGTTACAAAATTAGACCAGAAGGATAAAATCATGCTAAACTCTGGTAAGATAATCTGGAAATAGGGTAGGATGAGGGTACTACCCTCAGTAGTATTTGTCTGTATGTCATCATGTGTATTCACTACTTTAATAATATATATAAGCTATTTTAAAAGTTTAGCTATTTCTATTATTTATTTCCAATCCTTTTGTAAAAATTCTTAAGGAAAAACAAAGACTGTTTAACCAGCAATTCATCTTCTCAAGAGGAATGAACCAGTTGGTCCTTGTGAACTTACTAGTATAAGCAATGTTGCTAAAAGCTAACTATGCTGACAGCATTCTCTCTTTTAACAAATGTTCTAAACCTAAAATCAAAAAATGGCGTCCCAGGGAAGGTTTGGTCTGCAAAAATCTAAAAATCTAGCCATCATAGATTTTGCTTGCTTATTTGTTCTTAACTGAAATGTCACTAACATTTAAAAATTCACATAAAATTCCATATGTCTGGCATATCTTGCAAACTCAGAAAGCTTTACAAATGTCATTTAGAAGCTCCTCCTGGCAACAAGTGACTGGAACCCATAGACCCCAAGACCCATTGGTTTGGTTGGAGTGGCGGTATTTAACTTATGCGTTCATCAGAAACATTTGGAGGGCCAGTTCTGGGTAGATTGCTGGACCCCATCCTCAGAGTTTGTGATTCTCTAGGTCTGGGGTGGGGGAACAAAGGAATTTATATTTCTAACAAGTTCTCAAGTGATGCTGCAGTTCAGGGGACCACACTTTGAGAACCATTGGATTAGGCCATGTTCTCCTCGTAGTCACCAGTACCCTTAACCTTTCTGAGTCACTCACTTGTGTCATCTAGCTGGCCACTAAGTTTGTGCTTCCTGCTTCAAATCTTACTTGCGGTCATTTTTCTAATGAATAGGCAGTATTCCTCATTTGGGAAAAGCCCTTCCTTCAGAACTAAGGGGACCTATCAAATATTTGGTCTTATTTGAGCATATAGCCTAAAAGTAACCTTTGTTGTTGTTTTTTTTTTAAGCATTTTTATTTTAGAAAGTTATTTAAAAGAATAAAAAGACTCTCTTGATTTTCTTCTATATATCCTGGCTTATCTTCATTCATGTAAAGCTTGATGTTCCAGACTTTAGTTGCCAACACATCTGGATTTATGGCCCTGCCCTGGTCCTCCTCCTGGCAGACTTTGGGGGCCTTGGGTTACAGACTCCATTGGTCCATGCCTCAGCTTTCTTACCCACAAAAGGGAGGATGGAATATTGACGGGATGATGTCGGTAGGATTGATAGAGCTGATGGCCACAGAGCTTCTAGCTGAATGCTCAGTACCTATCATTGTAACTATGAAGTTAGGATTCTGATAATGGTTGTGTTGTTCAATCTCCATTCATGTAGCAAATGTGCATTTTTCTGACTATATAATAACGATATTACCAAGCAATATTGAACTTGTTTTGTATAGAAGGATTTCTGGTGTCTTGGTTTGCCACAGGCAAATTTAACACTTAATGAACCAACCCAGTGAGAGTGGGGAACCTTAGTATTGCATAATAGAGTGCACATTTGTAAGGAATCCGAAAAATAGGAAATAGCAGAAATAGTAAACAGAGATTGGCATAAAGCAATACAAATAAAGTTGGTGACTGCTATCGTGTATAACTGAGACCAAACGGTATGGACAGCCAAATTTCTCTCCATTTTACTTTTGTGAGCAGAAAGGTCGGGGAGAAAGCAAATCTGCCAGCCAACCTCATGGGTGTTCAGTAAGTGGTCAGGATGTTTCAGGGACATGATAACAAACATTGGAATAATTAGTAATATCCAGATGTTTCAATTGTTTTCCAGACACAGATATTTCAATTGTTTTCCAGACACAGATATATTGTGTGAAAAGAAATGGAAAAAACAGTGGAAGTGAGCAGGAACACAGAGAAGGTGGAGAAATATCAGAAGTATTTGAGGTCATGAAGCATAAATATGAGTTCCATTCTGATCTAGGGGGCACGACTTTTCAGTTTTACTTTAATTTTACTTTTGTTGAGACTAGCAATTTATAAGTTGCCTGGATTATGCTAAATAGTGACATTATTAGTGCATCTTTCTTAAAGACCTTTAAAAGTATTTAAAATCACATTACGCATGTTAAGTCTTTGGGTAGAGATGCTACATTTGGCTTCCAAATGGCATTGTATAAAACAAAAGGCATAATAATAAAAGTCTCCTTAGAATTTGCTCATTTTCCTGCACCGCTGTGTTTAGAAAAGATATATTTCAAGCTTGTTCAGCAAGACTATTAATGTTTAGTGTTTTAGCAATATAATTATCTGGGCTGTGTGGAATGACGAAAGAACACACTATTCTGAGGATATTTCCCTCTATCTGGATTTGAATAGTACTTGAATAGGGCATCAAGATCATTAGAATCACTTTGTGACTAATTTACTCAGGCTGAGAGAAATTCTGATGAAGCTAAGTGCTTATTTTTACCCGGTGCTGAACATGGGTTGTAAATGAGAAGCCTCCTTATTAGACACATTGAAACAAACAAACAGCATCTAAGAATACTAGTTGATGTATCAGAAGGCCTGAATTGTAGCCTTGGCTCTACGGACCTCTTAATGTTCTCATCAATGAAATGAGGGTTTTAAAATAAGTGATTTCTAAAGACCGTTCCGGTGATAAAGTTTTTGATACTCAGTGGACATCAATTATTTTCAACATAGTTCATCAATTATTTTCAATGTATTGCAAATATGTAATGATGATTGTGAAAGAATGGAAGCTGACCTCCCTAAAACTAGGGTATTTATTGTACTTGGAATAAAAGTTAATGTTCCTGTTTGCAATTCTAACTTAAAAGGACTGAGTTATCTAAAAGTAACAACAAATGTATTGGAAGTTGAATAAGTCCTAGAAATCTGATGTACAACACTGTGCCTATAGTAAACACTATATTGTACACTTAAAAACTGTTAAGAGAGTAGTTACCTGTTGTGTTCTTTCCACAATAAATTTTTTTAATGAGCAAATGCTGACAGTTTTTACCAAGATACAGATCTTTCACTACTTATAATAGTGGACATGACAGAGATTATGGTAAAAGGAATTACAAAAGCCTCACCCACTATGCTTGCTTATTAACATTGCATATAGAATTATTATTTTTTTTTAATTTATTTTTATTTTTGGCTGCGTTGGGTCTTCGTTGCTACGTGAGGGCGTTCTCTAGTTGTGATGAGCGGGGACTACTCTTCATTGTGGTGCCCGGGCTTCTCATTGTGGTGGCTTCTCTTGTTATGGAGCATGGGCTCTAGGGCACGTGGACTTCAGTAGTTGTGGATCACGGGTTCTAGAGCACAGGCTCAGTAGTTGCGTCGCATGGGCTTAGTTGCTCCAGGGCATGTGGGATCTTCCCGGACCAGGGCTCGAACCTGTGTCCCCTTGCATTGGTAGGCAGATTCTTAACCACTGCACCACCAGGGAAGTCCCACATATAGAATTAATGCTCACAACTCAGTCTTTTTTCTTCTTCAACAACTTTTCACAGAACTCCCCAGGAACCTCATGTACAGACTGAATGTGACCTTGGCAGTGAGGAACAGGTGGCCTTAATGAAGTTCGTAAAACTTGCTTGGAGATACCGTTTCAAATGGCATGTCGCCACATTTACCGGGTCATGAAATAAATTTAGTGGGTTGCAACCAGAATTTGGAAAGTAAATAGAATAAAAGAGAATTTTAAAAATTACAGTACAGGGCTTCCCTGGTGGCGCAGTGGTTGAGGGTCCGCCTGCCGATGCAGGGGACACGGGCTCGTGCCCCGGTCCGGGAAGATCCCACATGCTGCGGAGCGGCTGGGCCTGTGAGTCATGGCCGCTGAGCCTGCGTGTCCGCAGTCTGTGCTCTGCAATGGGAGAGGCCACAACAGTGAGAGGCCCGCAAAAAAAAAAAAAAAAAAAAAATCACAGTACACTACACAGGTATGTAAATGTATCTTTAGTTTTGCAAAACATTTTTTTTTTCAAATACAGTTGCCCTTTTGTATCTGAAGATGTGAAACCCACAGATACAGAGGAGGGTGACTGTATTCATTTCACTATGTCATTTTATATAAGGGATTTGAGCATCTGTGGATTTTGGTATCCATGGAGGGTGGAGGGGGAGCGGTTCCTTGAACCAATACCCCAAGGATATTGAGGAAGGACTGTATGAGTGTGTGAATGTATATGGGGGGTATGGTACCGATTATAACAATATTTCTTACTGTGGATCTTAGACAAAACCATTTGAAAAGTACTCTCTTAATAATTAAGTGGCATTGAACATGCATGAGTTAGTCACTAAATAAATACAAGATCAGCTAGTATCTAATTCGTGATGGTCAGTTTGAGTTCCACATCTCTAATATACTGTGTTCAATCATTCAGTTAATATCCAAACCCAGTAGCAAGCCTGTAACTCTTTCTCAAAAGAAGCATAGTTGCTTGCCATAAAGAAGTTGGCTTTGCTTGAGAGCTGTAAGGGGCACTGATCTCTTATGGGGCTTGCTGCAATGTACACAGCATGCCCATCAGCAGAGACTCTGTACCTGCTAGATCACAGGGACTGAACTGTGGAGCCATTTGTATTGCGGGATGACTAATGGAGAGTCTTCTCTTGCTCTGAGCACCAGTGAAAGTTGGCAGATTTTCTGGCCACCTGGTAAAAGGGTCAGAGCAGGACACCAAATGTGGCAGAAATTGCCTCCAGACTCTAAAGGGCCTCGCTGATAAAGTTTTCTTTTTCCAGTTTTTCTGTGTCTTTGTGTTTTAAGCATGTCTCTTATAAACAGTATATAGAGGGAATTTTAAACATCTGTTCTAATAATTGCTTTCTTTTAAAAGGAAAATTTATATATTTATATCCATCACCATATTTCAATTATCTTTACAATCTTATGTTCTTATTCACTTCTTGGAACTCATTTTTATTTGTTGGTCATCACTGAATGAAGTCTGTGTAAGTCTACCCAGCAAACTGTCAGAATCTGAGTTTTCTAGTGTGTGCATCATTATTGGCAAATTGATCTAAAGTTATGGTTTTTTTCACACTTTGAATACGCTAAAATTTCATTTTCATACATATTACTGAGATTGTTTCTAATGTATTTTTAAAAGAGTTCTGTAATTCTTTTGTGTGGGCATTTTCCCTCCAGATTTGGATATGACTCCTGAGGGCATGTTGAGATGTAAATATATTAGATTTTGACAAAACGGGAGGTAGAACTGGCTTCCCTTTGCAAGGTGATTAGGTAAGGAAATGATAGTGTTCTGAAGCTAGAAGAGGCACTGACTAGTGAGGCAAAAGGGGGACAACAGTAGGAGGGGAAGGAGGAGTAGCTACTTTCGTAGGTAGAGAAGACTCGGAGGTGGTGAATATGAGTTCTCTAGTTAGTCTTCTGATTTTCTTCTACATCCTCACTTTAATTCTCAAGGCCCCATTTGTTCCAGATCAGTCCTCTTTTACATAAGAAATCTCTCCAGGTAAACTCTGAGCTTGATTTAGAGTTTCTTTTTTTAGCTCGTTAGATACGTCTTAAGAAATTCTTTCACTAGGATAGTAGAAATTCTCCTAGAAATCTATCTTCCATTTCTGGCGATATGATGGTTTAGCTGCCTGAAGTAACATTCCCAGTATAGAACAGGAAAAAAGACTGGATCAACTAAACAAACACACACACACACACGCACACACACACACACAATCACCTTTCTATAGGCATGCATAAGCTAGTTGGAAAGTAAGGTGAATTCCTAGATGCAAACTACACAGGTGTTTGCCTTTGGGGTATCTGAAAATTCTTGACAGGGTAGAGTTGAATTTTAACATCCTATGTAACAGGCAAGAGACAAAACCAGGGCACCCCCAGTGTCTGAAGTCAAAACAGGGATGCCATTGTGTAAATCAGTGCCCTCAAAGCAATCCTTTCAATGGGTTAACTAAAAATATTCTTGCTCAAAAATAATATTTTGCCTGCCTCAGCCTTCACTCTGGATGGTGGTGGTGGAGAAAGGTGGGGAGATAAGGGGAGGCTCCTAATCATAAGGCAGCCATCATGTGGATTTAGGGCAGAATATCTGATGGATTCAAAAAGCCTTAAGCTGAATATTTAAAGCTATCCTGCTAGTGCCCTCAACTGCCTAAAAGAAAAAAACAAGTGCATTAATTTCAACCTCAGACCTCAAGGAATTCCAATAGATAAAGGTCCAAGAAACATACGCCTATGACTAAAAAATCACAAAATAACCCAAGAAGCAAGCTACTGAAAGTCAGCTGAAGTGAAAATTTCAGAATTAAACATGTAAGAAAATTTTAGAATTACCATATAGAAATATAAGATAACTATGTTTAGTATGTTCAAAAAGCATATCAAACTGACAAAAGAACAAATGACTATAAAAAATGATGAGGAGCATTTAAAAATCTGCATAAAATTTCCAGAAACAGAAAATATTATAATACATATTAGGAACTCAGAATGTGTTAAATTCAATGAATTTGTTAAGAATACAGTGAATGTGTTAAATAGCAGATTAGACACAAGTAAAAATGGAATTGATAATAGCAAGATAGAACTGAAGATTACACAGAATATACTGCAGAGAATCAAAGAGACAGAAAATATGAAAGTGAGGTTAACTTTTATGGGGATATAGTAAATTGGTCTGGTATATATCTTATCGGAGTTTTAGGATGAGAGACTGGAGAACATGGTAGGGAGACAATATTCAAGGACACTAAGAGTGAGAATTTCCAATATTGATGAAAGACGTCAGAATTCAGTCTTAGGTAGCCCAACAGGGATAAACAAACAAAAATTTTTGTCAGTGTATTATAAAATTGCAGAATACCAAGAAGAAAAAAGATCTTAAAGGCATCCAGAAAGAAGTTACTGATAACCTATAAACTAATAAGAATTAGAACCAATCATTAAGTTCTACAAAGCAACAAATAAGCCAGAAGATAAAGAGATAATGTCTGTAAATGTTAAGAGAAAGTAACTATCACTCTAGAATTATATTCTAGAACTATATTCTTGAGCAAGGGAAACACCTGTTCAAGATTGAAAGTGATATAAAGACCACTTTATACAAACAAAAGCTGAGAATTTTAATACTAACGTATGTTGCTATGGGAACTTTAAAGGATATACATGAGAACTATAGAAAATGATTTAAGAAGGAAGATATGAGATGCAAGGACTGGTGAGCAAAGAAAATAGAAACATGTGGGTAAACATGACCAAACATTGACTATAGGGAACAATAATAATATCTAATGTGGGGTCTAAACAAACAAATAAAATATAACTAAAATATTGGAGGGCTGAGAATACGGTAAAAATGTGCCAAATAGCAACTACAAATAAATCTACCTTAAACAAGTGGAAACAGACTAAAATTTCCCCAAAAAGGCAAAGATGGGCAGGATGAGTTTAAATACCCAGATATTTTATTTCACTTAATCTAATATACTGAATTAGAGAGGTACTATTATTTTACGGACTACTAAGAAAGAAAAATGAAACACTACGTATTAAACTATGACACTGTGTTTTAATGTTAATCCTCTGAATTAGCCACACCAGCCTCTTTGCATTGAAATATTTTTTATCTATTCTGAGAGATTTGGGATTGTTTCCACCTTCAGTTGCATTTATTACTGTGATGTACAATCCTTTTGCATGTATTTAAAAAACAACACATACAGCTTTGTCTTCTTGTAAGTATCATTCTGAAGCCACGTCTTATTGATAAAACATTTGACGTCTCAATAAGATATAATTTTAAATTTGTAAGAATGTCATAACATATTTTCAAAATACACAGAAGAGGAACTAGATGAATTTACCATCATATTAGAAAATTAATATAACTGCTTCAATAATTTATAGATCAATCAGAAAAGAGATCAACAAGGATTGACATGATATGAAAAATACAATGATAAAATTTTCTCAAATGGATATACATAAATAATTGTATCCCCAGATTGCAAAATACATGTTATTTCAAGGATACATGAAACATTTTCAAAAACTGATCAAGTGATACACAATAAATCAAGCATCAACAAATTTCAAAGAATCAATATTTTATAGAGCATGTTCTGTTTTTAAAAATACACTTAATACAATAAGAAAAAAAGATAAAAATTCATTCAGATAAAATTTAAAAATCACTACTTCATAACTCAGAGGTCAAAAAAATAAAAATATAAACTAGAAAATATTGAGTATCAAAGAATAATAATTATCCTACCTGTCATTAACATGTATGTGCCTGACAACAGAGCATCAAACTATGTGAGGCAAAAACTAAAAGAATTGCAAAGAGAAGTAGATGAATCTGTTTTCAGAGTTGAAGACTTCAAAACCCCTGTCTCAGAAATGGGCAGTTTCAGCAGCTACAAAGTCAGTAAGGACATAGTTGACTGCCATCAGTCGACTGGATATAATTGACATCTATAGACTACTTCAACCAATAACAGCAGAATATATATTCTACTCAAGCTCACATGGAACATTTGCCAAGACCACATTCTGGCATATAAAGCACACTCAACAAAATTAAAAGAATAGAAATCATACTATGTCTCCTCTCAGACCACCATGGAAACTAGAAATTAATAACAGATAACTGGAAAATCCCCAAATACCTGGAGATTAAACAATGCACATCTAAATAATACATGGGTCAAAGAAGAAATATCAAGATAAATTTTTAAATATTTTAAACTAAATGAAAATACAACTTATCAAAGTTTGTGGGATGCAGCAAAAGCAGTGCTTAGAGGGAAATTTATGGCATTGAATGATATATAAGAAGAAAGATCTAAAGTCAGTAATCTAAGCTTCCACCTTAGGATACTAGAAAAAGAAGAGTAAGTGAATTGAAAAAAAATACAACAAAAGAAATATAAAAGAGCAGAAATCAACAAAGTTGTAAACAGGACATCAATAGAGAAAATCAGCAAACCCCAAAACTGTTTTTTTTTAAAAGCTCAATACAATTGATAAAACTCTAGCCAAGATAACTAAGAAAAAAAGGAAAAGACACAAATTACTAGTATCAGAAATGAAAGAGGGGGCATCATTACAGATCCCATGGACATTAAAAGGATAATGAAAGAATACTATGAAGAACTCTATGCCCACAAATTTGATAACCTAGATGAATGGACCAATTCCTTGAATGACACAATCTGTCAAAACTCATGCAAGAAGAAACAGACATCAGAATAGTCCTATATCTATTAAAGAAGTTGAATCAATTAATATCCTTCCAAAACAGAAAGCACCAGGCCCAGATGGGCTCGCTGGTGAATTCTACCAAACATTTAAGGAAGAATTTATAGCATTTTTCTAGAAGCTTCCAGAAGATAGAGCGAATACTTCATAACTCATTCTATGAGTCCACTATTACCTTAATACAAAAAACAGATAAAAACATTATAAGAAAAGATAACTGCAAATCAATATCTTTCATGAACACAGATGCAAAAATCCTCAATAAAATGTTAGCAAATTAAATCCAACTGTTTGTAGAAATAATTATACACCATGACTAAGTGGGACTTATCCCAGGTATTCAAGGCTATTTCATCATTCAAAAATCAATTACTGGGGCTTCCCTGGTGGTGCAGTGGTTGAGAATCCGCCTGCTGATGCAGGAGACACGGGTTCGTGCCCTGGTCCGGGAAGATCCCACGTGCCGCGGAGCAGCTAGGCCCGTGAGCCATGGCCGCCGGGCCTGTGCGTCCGGAGCCTGTGCTCCGCAATGGGAGAGGCCACAACAGTGAGAGGCCCGCATACCGCAAAAAAAAAAAAAAAAAAAAAAAAAAAAAAAAAAAAAAAAAAAAAAATCAATTACTGTAATCCATCACATCAATAGGCTAAAAAAGAAAAATCAATAGATGAAGAAAAACATTTGACAAAATCCAACACCTTTTCATGATTAAAAACTCTCAGTAAACTAGCAATAGAGGGGAATTTTCTCAACTTGATAAACACTATTTACAAAAACCCTACAGTTAACATCAAGCTTAATGGTGAGAAATTCAAAGCTATCCCATAAGATCAGGTACAAAGTAAGAATATCCCTTCTCACGACTCCTTTCCACCATTATACTAGAAATCCTTGCTAATGCAGTAAGGCAAGAAAAGGAAAGTAAAGCTACAGAGATTGGGAAGGAAAACAAAAAACTGTCTTTGTTCACAGACAACATGATCATCTATGGAGAAATTCTGAAAGAACTGACAAAAAATCCTGGAACTAATAAGTGATTATAGCAAGGTTTCAGGATACAACTTAATATACAAAAGTCAACTACTTTCTTACATACCAACAATGAACAAATGAATTTGAAAATAAAAACAAAGCCATTCACATTTGTACCCTCCAAAATGAAATGTTTGGGTATAAATCTAACAAAATATGTACGAGATCTGTATATAGAAAACTATAAAATTCTGATGAACAAAATCAAAGAAGAACTAAATAAATGCAAAGGTATTCCATGTTCATGGATAGGAAGACTCAATATTCTGAAGATGTCAGTTCTTCCCAACTTGATCTACAGACTCAATGTTATCTCAATCAAAATCCCAGCAAGTGATTTATGGATCCAACTAACAGATTCTAAAGTTTTTACAGAGAAGCAGAAGACCCAGAATAGCTAACACAATATTGAAAGAGAAGAACAAGGTTGGAGGACTGCCACTACCTGACTTCAAGACTTACTACAAAGCAATAGTAATCAAGATAAAGTGGTATTGGCAAAAGAAGAGATAAATAGATCAATGGAACAGAACAGAAAGCCCAGAAATAGATTGCCATAGATATGGTCAACTTATCTTTGACAAATGAGCAAAAGCAATACAATGTAGCAAGGACAGTCTCTTCAATAAACGGTGCTGGAGAAACCAGACATCCATATACAAAAAAATGAATCTAGACACAGACCTTACTCCTGCCACAAAAATTAAATCAAAATGGATCATAGATATAAATGTAAACCACAAAATGATAAAACTCCTAGAAGATAACATAGGAGAAAAACCAGATGACTTGGGATTTGGCAATGACTTTTTAGATATAATGCCAAAGATACAATCAATGTAAGAAAGAACTGGTAAGTTGGACTTCATTAAAGTTAAAAATTTCTGCTGTGTGAAAGATTCTGTCAAGAGAATGAGAAGAAGACAAGTCACAGGCTGGGAGAAAATATTTGCAATAGATACATTTGACAAAGGACTGTTATTCAAAATATATAAGAACTCTTAAAACTCAACAATAAGAAAATAAACAACCCAATTAAAAAATGGACTGGGCTTCCCTGGTGGCGCAGTGGTTGAGAATCTTACAGGAAAATATACCTCCTTAAGTATCTATATTAGAATACAAAAAATCTGACAATTCATTAATTACCTAGTTAAAGATTTGTGTCCACCTAGAGGGGTGGGATAGGGAGGGTGGGAGGGAGAGGCAAGAGGGAGGAGATTATGGGGATATCTGTATATGTATAGCTGATTCACTTTGTTATAAAGCAGAAATTGACACACCAGCGTAAAGCAATTATACTCCAATAAAGATGTTAAAAAATAAGTAAATAAAATAAAATAAAAGGCAAAAAAAAGAAAGGAATAGACTAAAAAAAATTAAAAATAAAAAGTACTTTCATAGAAATCAGAAGGGTAATCTTAAAGTAAGAGCAAAAGTTAAGGAGACAGAAAACAAATAGAATCAAAAGATAGTTCTTTGAAGAGATTATTGCATATAATAAATTTAGAAAGAAGATTTAACTGCATATGAATCAGATATTAAAATGATTAGAAGGAATATTATGGACAATATTTAGCCAATACATTTGAAAACTTGGTTAAAATGCAGTAGCTTTAGAAAAATATGACAAATCGAAAGTAGCTGAAGAAGAAAGAGAAAACATTAGTGTTCCAATAAAAATAAAAATTCTTCTCATGAATAAGTTATCAGGTGAAGATGATTTTACAGGTGAGTTTTATCAAACATTCAAAAAACAAATAATATATTTTAAAACAAAGTCTTCCACAAAAGAGAAAAAAAGAGACTATTCCCCTACTCAGTTGATGTGGGCAGTATAATGTTGGCACAAAAATCAAATAAGGAATATCAAAACGGGAAATATTAAGGACCAACCTCACACCTGAACATAGATGCAAAAATTCTAAATTAATATTAGCAAGCTCACTCTAGTAATGTTAAGCTTTGTCTTTAAAATCAGGAAGAAGTCATTGATGCCCCCTATAATCATTTTTATTTTATTATCCTGGAGGTATTGGCTAGTGTAATGTAATAAGTAAAATAAAGTATAAGAATTAGAAGAGAAGGGCTTCCCTGGTGGCGCAGTGGTTGAGAGTCCGCCTGCCGATGCAGGGGACGCGGGTTCGTGCCCCGGTCCGGGAAGATCCCACATGCCACGGAGCGGCTGGGCCCATGAGCCATGGCCGCTGAGCCTGTGCTTCCGGGGCCTGTGCTCCGCGGCAGGAGAGGCCACAACAGTGAGAGGCCTGCGTACCGCAAAACAAACAAACAAACAAAAACTAGTCTGGCCAACACAAGCTCACACGGGTGAGTTCAGTGTTGTTTCACAGCAGGAAGCACGGTCATGTTGGGGAAGAACTGCCTTTAAAGAGGCACAACTAAAGAGGGAAAAAAAAAAAGAATGAGAAGAAAGAAAACTTTTATTATTTTCTGATAATATAATTGTCTCTATACACAACCTCAATTTTCTGCAGATAGATTATTGGGATAAGAGTATAGTAAAATTGCCAGATATAAGGCTAATATACTAAAGTCAGTTGAATTTCTGTATACCTATAAATAATAGAAATTTTAATTTCCAAAAGGATACTATTTATAATAGAAATCAAAAATATATGTAGCCAGGAATAAATAGGAAGTAAGAGAATACTATACTGAAAGAAATGAGTTAAGATCTGTATAAATGAAAATATATATCATGTTCATGGATCAAATGACTCAAAAAACTATTCCATTCTCCCTAAATGGATTAATAGATTCAATTAAAAAATTCCCATCAAAATTCCCAAAGAATCTGTAATTAGACAAGCTTGGAATTTGATAAGCTCTTTCTAAAAATTTATATGTAAAAACAAAGGATCAAGAATAGCTCGAATATTCAAGAAGAGGATGGAGAAAGGGGAGGGGTAGAAGAAAAGGAGGAAGAAAGTGTCTTACTAAAAATAAATCTCACTATTAAAAAATTTAATTAAGACAATGCAGTCCTGGTATAGAAGAAAAAACCAGTGGTACCAAGTG
Organism: Kogia breviceps; assembly: GCF_026419965.1. Taxonomy (NCBI): domain Eukaryota; kingdom Metazoa; phylum Chordata; class Mammalia; order Artiodactyla; family Physeteridae; genus Kogia; species Kogia breviceps. Next base: position 15,315,815 of record NC_081321.1, on the reverse strand, counting down.
GAGGATAGGCCCAGCCTACTTGTATATGGCTATATGATGTATGGCAGAGATAGAATTCCCAGTCAGTTGGGAATGAATAACTATTCACAAATAGTGCTAGGACAATTTTCTATGAATATAAAATAAATTTTGAATTCTGCTTTTTTTCACCAATACAAAAAAAATCATATCTGCTTAGACTCAAACTTAATTGTTAAAGACAGAACTTTGATGAAAGCATAGGAGAACACATCAGAGTAGGGAAGGATTTCTTAAATGAGGCATACAAAGTCCAAGTCGTAAAGGACAAGATTAATATATTCAAATTCATTAAGTTAAAGAACTTATTATTAAACGACATTGTGAAAAGACAAACAGCAAACTAAGTCAGGAAAAGATTGTTTTCAAAATACGTAACCAAGAAAACCTTATATCCAGAATATGTAAGAATTCCCCCCCAAAATATGTAAAAGCAAACAATACATTTTAAAAAATTGGAAAATACAAAAGAGACATTTGATAAAAGAAGTAATACGGCTAGTCAACCTAACTAATAGTTAAGGAAATACAAAATAAGTGAATTCATATCCATGATATAGATAAAAATCTTAAAAGATTGATAATTCCAAATATTGGAAATCATATGGTGGAACAGGAACTTTATAAAGAACCGGTGAGGGTATGAGTTGGTACACCAGTGGGAAACAACCAGGCATCACCTTGTAAAGTTGAGGTCATGCTTACACAAAACCCAGCAATCCTACTCCAAGGAACACAGCATAGAGAACTGTTTCTAACTATATGCTTATCAGTTGATATATACAAAAATGTCAATAGAAGTAGGGTTTGAAATAGACAAGAAATAATCCAAATGTACATTGATGGGACACTAGATAAATAAATCATCTTTAATTCATACACAGTAGACCCTTGAACAACACTAGTTTGAACTGAATGGGTCCACTTATACCCATATGTTTTTATACCCATATTTTTTTTTAATTTTATTTTTTTTGGTACGTGGGCCTCTCACTGCTGTGGCCTCTCCCGTTGTGGAGCACAGGCTCCGGACGCGCAGGCTCAGCGGCCATGGCTCACGGGCCCAGCCGCTCCGCGGCACGTGGGATCTTCCCGGACCGGGGCACGAACCCGCGTCCCCTACATCGGCAGGCGGACTCTCAACCACTGCGCCACCAGGGAAGCCCCTATACCCATATTTTTAATAAATAAATTAGAAAATTTTTTGAAGTTTGTGACAATTTGAAAAAAGCTCACAGACAAACCACATAACCTAGAAATATCAAAACTAAGAAAAAGTTAGGTATGTCAAGAATGCATAAAATATATGTAGATACGAGTCTATTTTGTCACTTAGATCATAAAATATACATAAATCTATTATAAAAAGTCAAAATTTATCAAAACTTACGCAATTACATCCCTTATATGGTGCCATGCCAAGTAGAGAGAAATGGAAACAAATTGTAAAGATGCAGTATTAAATCATGACTACATAAAATTGACTGTAGCGCATACTCCACTACCGTAATAATTTTGTAGCCATCTCCTGTTGCTATTGCAGTGAGCTCAAGTGTTGGGAATATCTGCTTAAAAGGCTCTGTGGGGCTAATCGTGTCCACATGAGCAGTTTGTCTCTCCAGTAGATTGTGTATCACAGTAAAAAGTGCTCTCTTGAGGTTCTTGAGTATTTTTCATCATGTTTAGTGCAACAGCGAAAACCCTGAATAAAACCACGGGACCCACAGAAAGTGCCTCTAGTGATGTTGGAAATGCTCCCAAGAAGCAGAGAAAAGTCATGACATTACAAGAAAAAATTAAATTGCTTGCTGTATACCATAGATTGAGGTCTGCAGCTGCAGTTGCCCACCAGTTCAAGATAAATGAATCCAGCGTGAGGACCATCGTAAAAAAAAGGAAATTCATGAAGCCATTGCTGCAGCTATCCCAACAGGTGTGAAAGCTTTGCACTTTTTGTGAAATACTTTTTTATCTCATATTGAAAATCCAGCTTTACGTGGGTGCAAAGATTACTATAGGAAAGGCATACCTAAAGACTCTAATATGATTCAAGAAAAAGTGAAGCCATTATATCACAACTTAAAGCAAAAGGAAGGTGAAGGATCTAAAGCTGGAGATAATTTTAGAAAGAGGTGTCAAGATATCACGAGAAGCAGCTTCTGCTGACCAAGAGGCAGCAGATGAGTTTCGATGCCATGAAGAAGCCTCATTCTCATTGACGAGGAAGGATATCTGCCTGAAAAGATTTTTAATGCAGACAAAAATGTCCTACTTTGGGGAAAAGAAAGCCACAAAAGACATTTATTAGTAAGGTAGAGAAGTAAGCACCAGGATTTCAGGCAGGAAGGGATAAGCTAACTGTACTGTTTTGTGCAAATGCAGTTGGGTTTATGATCAGATCTGACCTTATCTGTAAAGCTGCTAACCTCCAAGCCTTGAAGGGAAAAGATAAACAGCAGCTGCCAGTCTTTTGGTTGTACAGGAAGAAGTCCTGGACAATGAGATCCTTTAACTGTATCAGTTCCATCAATGCTTTGTCCTTAAGGTCAGGAACTACCTTGACAGTCAATGACTGCCTTTAAAAGTTCTTTCGATACCAGCCACCCCGAACGCTGAGAGTTCAACACTGAAGGTGTCCAAGTGGTCTCATTGCCCCAACACAACATCTCTAATTCACCTTCTAGAACAGGGGGTCATAAAGACCTTTAAGACTCACTACACATGGCACTCTGTGGGAAGGATTGTCAATACTATGGAAGAAAACCTTGACAGAGAGAACATCATGAAAGTCTGGAAGGATTACACCATTGAAGATGCCACCACGGTGTTATAGAAAAACCCAAGAAAGCCATCAGCCAGAGACAATAAATCCCTGCTGGAGAAAACTGTGTCCAGATCTTGTGCATGACTTCACAGGACTACTACAGAGCCAATCAAGGAAATCATGAAGAGATTGTGGATATGGCAGAAAAAAAAATGGGGGAGGAGGGGGTGAAGGGTATTAAGAAATGGATCTTGGAAAAATTCAGGAGCTAATAGATACCACACCAAGAGGAATGAACAGAAGATGACTTGACGGAGATGAGTTCTTCCCACCCAGGGCCAGATGATGAGGAGGAAGACATAGGAGAGGCAGTGCTAGAAAACAAATTGCCATCAGACAATCTGGCAGAAGAGTTCTGATGATTCAAGACCGCTCTTGACTCCTTTTAGGACATGATACGGGCACTGAAACTAAAGCAAATGGTGGAAGAGGGATTGGTACCATAGTGAAACATTTTTAGAGAAATGAAAAAGCAGAAAGTCAAACAGAATTATGATGTACTTCTGTAAAGTTACACTGAGTGTGCCTGCCCCTCCTGCCTCCCTCCCACCTCCTCCTCCTCCTCAGACTACTCAACGTGAAAACGATCAGGATGGAGATCTTCATGATCATCCACTTCCACTTCATTAATAGAAAATAATCATCATACTGTACAGCTAATAGTTATCTGTTGTATGTGTATGTCTTCATGTGAAAATCTAACAAATATACAGAAAGAACTGTATGAGAATTTTTGTGTCATCATCATTGCCTAAGTATTCATCGTGTGCAAGACTTGTATTGAAGTGGATAGCCTATCCTTACATAGACATGTAACAGAGTGATGTTTAGTACAAAATTTAAAATGTTTTAGTTTTCTTATTGTTTGATAACTTTGCTTTCAGAAAATTACATGACCACACAGTACGGCTCTCTGGTAATTGGAGAAACTGCTTATCACAGGTGGGTTTTTTTAATGTAACAATATTTCCAATACTGTATTATGAATATGACTGTAATATCATATGCCATAAAAAGTTGACGCTGATTCATTCATTAGTGTATAGGCTAGGCTACCGTGAAGCAACTGTATCGATTACACGAGGCTACCATAAAACAATCACATTGCTACTTCTTCATTATCAGTGCATGAATTGCTATACCTGTAAATAAACATGAATTTCTTTTTCAAATGATTTTTTCATCTTTGATGTCTAGTGTTAGTAATACATATATAACATCTACAGTGTTTTGTATCATATAAGACAATATTGATGTAGCTACTGATGGACAGGTGATTCATCTTGGAGACAGACGATGTCGGTATCAATGAATACAGTAGAGTACTGTAAATGTATTTTCTCTTCCTTATGATTTTCTTAATAACATTTTCTTTTCTCTGCCTTACTTTGTTGTAAGAATACAGTATATAATATATATAACATACAAAATATGTCTTAATCAACTATTTATGCTATTGGTAAGGTTTCTGGTCAACAGCAGGCTATTAGTAGTTAAGTTTTTTTTTTTTTTTGCGGTATGCGGGCCTCTCACTGTTGTGGCCTCTCCCGTTGCGGAGCACAGGCTCCGGACACGCAGGCCTAGCGGCCATGGCTCACGGGCTTAGTTGCTCCGCGGCATGTGGGATCTTCCTGGACCAGGGCACGAACCCGTGTCTCCTGCATCGGCAGGCGGATTCTCAACCACTGCGCCACCAGGGAAGCCCAGTAGTTAAGTTTTGGTGCAGTCAAAAGTTACAGATGAATTTTCAACTGCGGGCAAGGGTCAGTGCCCCTAACCCCTGAGTTGTTCAAGGGTCAATTGTAGTCATATATCACACATTTTTGAAAATAAGTGAACCAGGCTATCAACATGGATGAAACTCAAGATATAATATTTGGGGGGAAAAAGTCACTGAAGTCCATGTAAAAGAATGCGTTATTATCAGCATATAAAAGTAAAAAGCAGAAAAAGATAACCAGCATTTTTAGGATACACATATGCGGCAAAACCATGAAGAATATCAAGGGAAATGTTAACGGAAGTTTTAGCATATTGACTCCCCAAAAAGATGGGCAGGAATGGAAATGTACTTGACCTGCATCTAATTTTCCAATTTTTAAGGCAGGTGGTTTGTATATGCTGATTTGTCATATTGTTCTTTGTAAGATTGTACACATATGTCAAATAGTCCCTTTTAAAGTATATTTCACAATAGGACAATTATAAGTACTCTAATTTTATGCCTGAGTCAAGAATATAAGAATTTGAGCTTGATTTTATCTATATGATCTCAAACATAGTCACCCTCTCCTGCAGTTCATCACTGAAAAAACTATTTAGTTTATCCTAAGTACTTCATCACTATAGTAAGTTCCCTACATATGAACCAGTTCTGTTCCGAGAGCACATTCATAAGTCCAACTTGTTCCTAAATCCAACAAAGTTAGCCTACGTACCCAACTAACACAATCGACTATATAGTACTGTACTGTAATAGGTTTATAATACTTTTCACACAAATAATACATTTAAAAAAAAGAAAAAAGAAAGAAAACACTTTTAATCTTACAGTACGCCTTGAAAATTACAGCAGTACAGTCCACCAGCTGGCACACAGGGGCTGGTATAGAGTGAACAGGCAGGAAGAGGTACTGACGGTAGGAGGGGGAGGACGTGGGGGGTGGTAGAGCTGAAGGATCGTCAGCAACAGGAGACGCAGGGCAGGCTGCACTTTCACTCACGCCTGACGTTGATGGCACAGCGTCTGGTTCCTCGCTGGAATCAATTCTATCTACCCTCGTGAAAAAACGAGCCAGTGATGTCTGGGTAGTAGCTTTTTCTCATCATAGATGACATGGTAGCACTGGATTGCATCCTGAACGGCTGCTGCAACCTTCGTGTATCGTTCTACGTTCGGGTCCTGTGCCTCAAAAACTAACAGTGCCTCCTCAAATAAAGAAAATCCCCTTGCCATCTCCTGCGTCTTGAATGTCTTCTGTTCTTCAGTTACTTCTTCTTCCTCTTGTCTCTTTTTTCCTTTCTCTGGGCCTCCGATTCCATCAGGTCCTCGTGCTGCACACAAGGAGTTCAGTGAAGTCGTCCTCTTGCAGATCTAGCTCCAGCTTCTCGCTGAGGGTCACTAAGCTGCTGAAGACCTCTTTGGACTCCTCACCCACCTTCTCAAATCCACAAAAATCGTGAACAAACCGTGGGCAAAATTTCTTCCAAGCCCCATTCATGGTGATGGCCCTAACCTCACGCCACGCACGTTCACATCTTTGAAAGCTCATGACTTAAAGGTTTATATGTAGGGGACTTACTGTACTTAGGAGTGGTAGCCATTCTGTGTTGCTTTGAGGTAATCACTGCGAATAATTTATCACTGCATGCTAGGGGCTGAAGTTCTAGAACATTTATGGGATTGTCCCTGGCTTCCACTGCATCTTAGACTTAACCGACCCAAATCCCTGACGTTTCCTGAAACTTTGTTTGAAACCTACTCTTAAATATCACCTCCCATATCATTCAGGGTTCTAACTAACCTGACACAATCGTTCTTACGTAAACACGCTGATGTTTGTCAACCTTAGCAAGATATGAAAGGAAAATAACTACATATTTTGAAAAGATGACACATTAACTTCCAAGGACATGAAAGAAATTTAAGAAAGAGTATGAACTTCACATAGGCCCTGGTAGAAACAGGGAAACTAGAAAATCATAAACAACTATAGATAAACATCTGCCAAAGTGAAAGACCTCACGGTTGACAAATTTAACAGCCTTTATAGATTTCTATCCTAATGGACTTGCTCTGACACCCTGAATAAATTGTAATCCACAATTACTGAAGCAGCTACGTCTCCTTGAAGTTATATTTTGAAAACAGGCATATCCAACTATGGCCAGGAACTGTTATTTTAAACAGTGAAAGGAAAGCCTAAGGATAATTCATTTAGGATAGACAAAGATTGGGATATCTCAGTGTTACCTGAAAACACATACAGGTTCAGTTAAGAACTTAATGTTAACTTTTTTTTTTCCTTTCTTAATGTTGATCACAGGAAAAGTGACCTGACAGGGAGACAGGATCACTGATACACTGTTGTCTCTCTCCCAGCAGTAGAAAGAAATATCAGAGAGATCTTTCTAATTCCAATATCCTGTCTTTGTATAGCTACTGAACACAGTCCATCTCAGATAAGTCCTGAGTACTGCCCTACAGCACTGGTTCCAAAGGACTGTTCCTTCCCTCTGGGCAGGAGCAGATATAATTAGCCTGAATCCATTGAAGATAAAAGAAATAGCTTTTGGAAATAGGTCAGAAGAAAGAAACAATCATTGCAAATAAGTAAAGTATTTAGATTGAGAGTACAGGGTCACCATGAAACTTGAACTTTTAATATTGTAAATAAACAATTTCAAAAATAAGGTGTTGCAAAAGTAGCTACTCTAATCATTTCCCATCATCCTCTATTAGGAGCTGAAGATGCCAGGTCAGTCAATCACTTGCTGGGCATCTTTTCCTAGGTCCGCTTAGCAGACAAATGTATGTACATATCTGTCTGAGGGTGGTATTTAGTTGCTGTTTGTGCTGATGGAGTTTTCTCTTCTACTTTGAATTTAAACTACAACCTGAGGAAATCTTGTTCAGCTACGAACGTTATGTTATTAAGCCCTCAGCATGGATTCTCTATCTAACAGCGAAGGATATAGAAGACTATAGATACTTGTTCCTGAAAAGGCTACGCTGCTTCAACTTTCCAAGGCTTTTTTACTGCCTGTTGGGACTAAAGCTTCCCTTCTTTTCATCCTTTACCTACCTAAGATTCAGTTTATTGCTCGTCGGAAGTCTGCTCGATGGCTTCTATGCATTACCCCATTTGGTCTCCCATCCACACTTAATATTTGAGGAAACCAAAGCTTACAGAGGTTAACTTGTCACATGGCTCATAAATGGTGGAATCCAAGCTACTTCCAATTCGCCTGCGCTACAGGCTGTGGCCCTGGAAGTGAAGGCCAAGAGGCTTAAACTTCAAAGACATTTTTCTGTGACAACTGACAGGATTCACTAATCATTTGGATCTGGGATTGAGAGGTCGGGAGTAATCAGGGATAACTGGAGGCTTCTGACGTGGTATCACCAACAACTAAAAGCAAATAAGAGCTCTTGAAGCCAACTCGATGGGAAAAGGAGTGAGTTCGGTTTGGACAGGCTGAGATCTAAGTGGCTGTGGGACATCCAAGTGGTGTCCACTTACAAGTTAAACAAGGTCATATTATAGTCCTGAAATAAGATATAAGGAAAATAAGAAAGAGGAATTTAGGATGTAAACTGCAAAATAAAATTAGGGTAAAAAATCCTTTTGGCTCTAAGAATAATACACACATATATGATACACACATATAATAAATGATATAAGGCACACATATATAATATACACTTATTTATAACATAAATAAGTGTATATTTATATTATATAAATAAGTGTATAAATTTATATTTATAATATAAATGAAATATATAGCCACATAAAAGAAATATGCCTAGTTTTCTAATCAGAACGAAAAGTTAACATTATAACCAACAAAAATCTTTCAATTTAGTTAGCTTATTTAACGAGCTACTTTCACGTTTTGTAAAAAATCCAATAGCTCAAATACACAAAACTTAATTTGGAAAGCAAATGCTATATTGATCTTAGGCTGAAATGAAATAGAATGTGAGGTTATGAGAAGCTTCTCAGAATTTGGGTTTGTTGTATATTGTGAAGTCACTACGAAAGCTCATTTGAGTCAGAAATTTTGAGTGGGTGTTACAACCACTATTTAAGATGATGCAGAAGAATCAAACAAGAATTTAAGAGTGGCTAGCAATTTTTTTTCTGTTTCTCAGTCTTAAGCGCCTATCATAATTTTTTTTGTTATAAATTTATTTATTTTATTTATTTTTTGGCTGCATTGGGTCTTCATTGCTGAGCGCAGGCTTTCTCTAGTTGCGATGCACAGGGGCTATTCTTTGTGGCAGTGCGCGAGCTTCTCATTGCGGTGGCTTCTCCTGTTGCAGAGCATGGGCTCTAGGAACACAAGCTCAGTAGTTGTGGCTTGCAGGCTCTAGAGCACAGGCTCAGTAGTTGTGGCGCATGGGCTTAGCTGCTCTGCGGCATGTGGGATCTTCCTGGACCAGGGCTTGAACCCATGTCCCCTGCATTGACAGGCGGATTCTTAACCACTGTGCCACCAGGGAAGCCCCTATTATATATAATTTATTTGCTGGTATTTGTTTTTCAGTATGGTGGGGGTTTTTTTGTTTTTAATGAAAGGGATTTCCATAAAAGCTTTTATAGGGCTTTATATAAAAGAAATGTTCCATTCTTTTTATCTCAGACACAGAAAGAGAGAAAGAAAGAGAGAGAGAGAAGGAAAGCATAAAAGAAAAGAATAAAATCTGACTTAATTTAAGCTCTGGCTAAACTTTCAAAACTACAAGGCATTAAGTATGATTATTAAATTAAATACAAATGTTGAAACTTCTTGACTTATGCCACTATACCATATGTGCTAACTTCTTTTAATTGTTCCCAGCTAGACATCATTTTTTTTAAAAGGGAGTTAAAGAAAAAGAAGAATGGAAAACTCTTAACCTGGATAGGTAATAATCTGCCTGCAAATTGTTCATTTATGTCACCAAAGGGAAAGGGGAGTTTGCATTAATACTGCATGCTAATATGCTCCCTCCAGCTTTTCCCACATACTTTAACCCAAATTGCTCATATTACTCCAGAGAAATGTCACAGATTGTCTGTGCAAGCTAATTTTTCTAGATTTGCATGAAAAGCTTGGGAAACACAGACAGAAAAAGCTCTACCCATCATGGTCACTCACTAGATGACTTCAGAACTCTTTGGATATAAAAAGAAACCCCATCACAGCTTTTGAGCATCCAACTGCCAAATACACTATGGCTTTTCGTTGACTAGAGTAAAAGGTGTCAGATGGTTTTGTTCCTAAAATACATAAGTGATCTAAAAATGCTTAGCCGCTTTCTTTTGTGTATGGAGTGACTCAAATTGAAAATAAATCTCTCCTCTCTACTGGCTACTCTATTTAAACAAGACATATTCAAAGGAACTATTGAATCCCATAATCTGTCCATTAAATATATGGGCCAGACTCTTTTTTTTTTTTTTTTTTTTTTTTTTTTGTGATACGCGGGCCTCTCACTGTCGTGGCCCCTCCCGTTGCGGAGCACAGGCTCCGGACGCGCAGGCTCAGCGGCCATGGCTCACGGGCCCAGCCGCTCCGCGGCACGTGGGATCCTCCCGGACCGGGGCACGAACCCGCGTCCCCTGCATCAGCAGGCGGACTCTCAACCACTGCGCCACCAGGGAGGCCCCCAGACTCTTAGCATTAAACAAATTCTGAAGTTTGTTAGCACTTAGTGAGTTTGTTTCATAGAGACACGCAAGAATATTTAAGGATCTAGTCCAACTACATTTCACAGATGTGGAAAAACTGAGGCCAGTATAGGGCAGTAACTTCCCCTTGGTCCTAAAACTTATAAGGTGAGAAAAGTCAGAACTGTACCCCACGTGCCAGCCTCCCAGTTCAATGATGGTCCTCCTGGTTTGATTTCTTCAGGATTGCTAACACACAGGAGGATAAAACTCTCATCCTGTGTACTGGCAATAACAATCAGTTGTTTAATCCCCTAATTGCTATTTCTCTAGGAAAATGAAGCGTTTCCACCAGAATTGAAAATTTGAAAAGAAAAAATATATATACGTATACATATACATATATATATACATATATATTACACATCCACTTCCAATAGAACAGTCATGGGAAGGAAAGACACACCATAGTCCTGGTCGAGGAAAAGAGCATCAAAAAAGGCTAGAGAGACTATAAATTAAGTGCACAATTTTCAGCAACTAAATGGACACATAGAAATGAGGAAAATTAATTTTGTTTCGGAATCTACTACACTGTGCATGTGACTTGTGCTTGCTAATGTTGAGTCACTCTGTGATGAAGATACCGGGCCCATTCCTGTCCGGTCTTACCAACACATATAACACAAATGTCATCAAGTGTGTGTGAAAACATTTCTTTGCTGTTTCTCTTTCCTACTAGTTTGTCAGCTCCGTGAGTGTAGAGACCTTGTCTGTTCCATTTATCTTTATAACTCCAGTGCCATGCAGTGCCCCATGCATCATGGGTACTCTTTAAAATTGTGTTAAATGCACTAATAAAGAAGAGGTCTGTGTTCTAGCAGGAATAGGGGCTACAGATTATTGCTGCTCTCTTCTGTTCCCACAAGCCTAAATTCCTGAATCCCTTTACTCAAGCTTAATCCTGAAATTAGACACAAGTTTATGCCATGGAATGCTTACTGGATTAGCAGACAAGCCTAGACTCTGTTGACTACCTGTATGATGTAATTAACTTCTCTGGGCCTTGGTTTTCTCACCCATAAAATGGGGAGAATATTTGCCATAGTTTCCTCTTAAGGCTCTTGTGAGGATTAAATAAAACAAAGCTATGTGGAAATTATATTCGGCTCTTTAGCCAAAAGGCCTACCACTCCCGATGCCACCCTCACCCCTGGGACACACTCTGGAAAGCTACTCTTCTCCTTTCTCTGAGTATACATTTGTCCCATGCACGGAAGGCTCTTACCAGGTGCCATTCCAATGCTAATTGCAGCACCCACTTGAGTCTCCTGTGCAAATAAATTGTTAAGAAGGAAAGTAAGTATATTCCTTTAAGATGACATTTTCTGAGGAATAACATAGTTTACTTTAGGAGTTTCCACGTGGAAACTTTCAATAGTGCATTGTTGATTCACTGCCTTTTGGTGGATTTTATTTCTAAAGATGTTTACTTCTAAAAATATGTGGATGATGACAATGGAGTCTGAATCTTTGAGCCTCATATTGTGGTAATTCTTTGAACATGAATGAACATTCCCAGAAAAAACACATTTTGTCTTATTTTTATAGAGGCCGTGGAGTTTCTTCAGGAGCTGAGTAGTTTTGAGATGTCCTGAACACAGAAATTAGTTTTTAAATTATGCTAAAAGATTTGAAATTATATTTCTTTTGTTATAGAGATGTTTCCTCTTCAATTGTAAATCAATTACCTCTGATAAAAATATATTGTCAAAGGTGTCAGCTACGGAGCTCATAATAATTCTTTGGTATATGGAAACAAAAAAGCACTTTTCATATTAAATTCTCCAATGGAGTGTTTAAATTTGGCTTTGATAGCTTCTCTCTGTTTATACGCAGAAAACGATTACTCTTCTCAGTAAGTTTAGAAAAAGGAAATATATCTAACAAATAGAATTTTCTTTTTGCTTGAAAGTTATTGAAGTGAGCAGGTTTTTTGTTTTGTTTTTTGCTTTTTTGGCTTATTTTAACCTACAGTATGAAGCTTGAAGACTGACTAAGCAAGCAAATCATTCAGGCTCTTAATCTCAAGAAATTCTACAGGACAGTAAGCTCACTACATATATATATATATTTTTTAATTAATTAATTAATTAATTAATGTATGGCTGCGTTGGATCTTCATTGCTGCATGCAGGCTGTCTTTAGTTGCGGCGAGCCGGGATTACTCTTTGTTGCTGTGCACGGGCTTCTCATTGCATTGGCCTCTCTTGTTGCAGAGCGCGGGTGCGTGGGCTTCAGTAGTTGTGGCTCACGGGCTCCAGAGCGCAGGCTCAGAAATTGTGGCGCAGGGGCTTAGTTGCTCCACAGCATGTGGGATCTTCCTGGACCAGGGCTTGAAGCCACGTCCCCGACACTGGCAGGTGGATTCTTAACCACTGCGCCACCAAGGAAGTCCAAGCGCACTATATTTTAAAGTACAATTGAAACACATCTCAAAGCCAGCTAAGATTTACTAAGCCTACTTTGGAAGAAGACTCTTGGAACTGGTCATCATCGTCATTTACAAAAGACTTTTTTGAATTACTACCTTGCATAAGACATTCTTAAAAGGGTTGCTTATAAAAAATTGTACAAGACAGTGCGCTCAAGAAGCTACTAACCCTGCTGGTATTCAGTACCTATGTGGCTCAGGTTAACCACCAATACAAGCAGAGAGTAATTTCATTGAAAAGACCAGATTTTGCATCAGAAGGGTCCCAGTTCTTCGGGTTTTAAGAACTTGGACAGCTTGTTTAATCTCATTAAGTCTCTATTTCCTCAACTGTAAAATGGGGTTATTGATACATTTATAGGATTTTTATGGATTCAAAAATGTGTTTTTGGATGTGAAAGCATTTTGTAAATTGTGCCATTTATAGATAGGTACAAATGGCAAGTATTATTTAAAGACAACATATGCTAGGACCGTGAACACTGTCTATACAATAAATGATTCAGCAGTAGAGAGGAGGAAACAGCTTGTCCTGGCAGGGAGTGTTTTCAATGAAGTATATTGAAAGGTTCGTTTAAGCCTAAAATTAAGTTAGGCAAATTATGGAAAAACACTGCTTTGATTATGCTTTTGAACAAAGAGAGTCCCTTTCTCACCAAGTTAACGGTATAGCTTTCTTTTTCATCTTTACGTTTGTGCCAACTGAAACCATGTCTAGATTTGAAAATGTGGTTTGAAATCCAGCCTCATCTAAAATGTATTTTCTTCGATAGAGATATCTTTGCTAATTTCAGCAGGAAGTGTGATAGAGACACGTGATCAGCAGAGAGATGGAGAGAATGTGACCAGCAGCTGATTGGACCTGAGCCCAAGAACAGTCATCAGATACTAACCACTTTGAGTCACAATCTTGAGTGCGTGGAATGCATGTGAATGGGTCATTTAATTTCCTGTAATCCAGTCAGCTCAGTTCCTTTACACGGAATGTTCTATTTAGGTTCTTTTCTGTTTTGTAAAGTTCTTGATTGAAACATCTATATTAGAACTGAAATGGTAAAACTGAGAGATCTAAAAAGGACATTCCATTTTTGTTTCTCCCTGCAATTTAACTGCCAGCCTCACTTAGACTTTTATTTACCATTTATATATTTTAATTTTTTTGTAAGCATCTTTTCTGTGCAATTACCATCCCTTCCCAAACAGTAATACTCTTTTATTATTCTACTACCAATTTTCAGATTCTTTTCATATTATGAAAAGTAAGCCTATACTTTTCCTTCCATTTTGTAGGTATACATGTTGATGAAAAAAAAGGAAGATACAAAGTAGCTTTCATGAATCCCTTAATTTTTTAAAAGAGGAACTTTATATTTTAATATGATATTCAAAACTAGATGCTGAGTCAGGCCCTTGGTTACCACAAGATAAAAGAATAAAGAAAGCAGAAATTTAATCAGCATATATCAGATTTTTAGAATATTTCTTACATGCAGTAGCTGTGGCCAGTAACAAATGTGGCCAGCCTAGTTTTATTTTTTGGCAGAAGATACTTTTTATTTTAGTTTCCCTCAGATGGTCAAGAAAATCAGAAGTTTTGGGGTCTGATAGAACCGGATTTGAATCCCAGTACCACTGTATACTGTGTATTCTTGAACAATGATTGACTTAGTCCCTCAACACCTCATTTTCTTTATATAGAAAATGGAGACACTCCTGAACACCTTGTGAAAATTAAAATGAGATAGTACATGTAAAGGTCACGACAGTGCACCTAGGACATATTATGTGTTCAATAGTGATGAGTTCTCTGACTCCTTTCTCAAAATAAGCTTTTGTTATTATAGGTCACTAAGACTGTGAGATTAGGTTACTGAAGCATAACCTAGCTTATTCCCAATACTACTGGATTTAGTACCTAGAAATGGATGATATGTATGAAATAAGCTATCATATGTGGCATTGACTAGGGGGCTGATAGTGAGGAAATTGACATTTCAGGGTGGAAGGACAGCAGTCCATGATATGCACAACTGAAATAACTTAGAAGGTAGACAAGGTATCCAGTGAGCTTAGAGATTTAGGAGAAGCTGGAGAACACAATGTCAGCGCCATTGTTCATTGCCATTGTCTGCATATGCAAAATATAAGAACGACATGACCTTAGAAAACAGCAAACTGATTTACAAAAAGGAGTGAAAGGACATGGAGGGGGGCCACAACGTTAGAATTTTATATGAATGGAAGAGACAACTACACTTCTCGAGCTTAAACAGGAAAAACATAAATTTTTTTTTCATATCTTTATTGGAATATAAATGCTTTACAATGTTGTGTTAGTTTCTGCTGTACAACAAAGTGAATCAGCTATATGTATACATATATCCCCATATCCCCACCCTCTTGACGCTGCCTCCCACCCTCCCTATCCCACCCCTCTAGGGCGTCACAAAGCATTGAGTTGATCTCCTTGTGCTAAAAAAAAAAAAAAAAACCCATAAAATTAAGAAACACTCTGAGAGGGGGCTACCCTGGTGGTGCAGTGGATAAGAATCCACCTGCCAATGCAGGGGACGCGGGTTTGAGCCCTGGTCCGGGAAGATCCCACAGGCCGCGGAGCAACTAAGCCCATGCGCCACAACTACTGAGCCCGCGCTCTAGAGCCCACAAGCCACAACTATTGCAGCCCGCGCACCTAGAGCCCGTGCTCCACAACAAGAGAAGCCACCGAAATAAGAAGCCAGTGCACCGTAACGAAGAGCAGCCCCCGCTCGCCGCAGCTAGAAAAAGCCCACACGCAGCAACAAAGACCCAGCGCAGCCAGAAATATAAATAAGTAAATAAATAAATTTATAAAAAAGAAATGCTCTGAGGATAAAGGCTGAATAAAAACTTGACTTTGTAATACGAATCAAACCAAGGGTATACTTATTCATTGTTAAAACTTCTGAAAATATTAAGGGGGTGACCAGGAAATTCTTAAAATTGGACAAAATGACTCAGTGAATAGAGATTAAAGTTGTAGCTCTCCCACCAAAGTCCAATATTTCCAAGGTATCCATAATAAGGCAAGAAAGAGAAGCATGAGGGAGAAGAAAACAAAAAAGGGCATATATACGCATAATATATACGTATATACATGCATACATGTACACTTCTTAGATTTGTTTTATATATACTAATATATATAAAATCTAAGAATTGTGTCTAGAAAAGAACAAAGAACCATGGCTAATAGTACATGGAGCTAACAAATTCAATAGATAAGAAGCCAATCATTTTAAGAAACTTTATAGCTATAGATACCATGAGCCTGGGCTAAGAAAGACTTTTTCAAAACAGAAAATTATCCCTCAGTCTCCACGTTTCTACAGGCTGAGAATGCTTCTAGCTTCTAAGAAGAGGCAATTTTCCAATGCTCACTTCACATGGGGCCAAGAAGGATAATGAGTAAAAGAAACAAAAACAAACATGCAGAGAAAGGAAACAAAGGCCACCAGAGAACAATGGACTGGAGAGCCCCTCCCAGGGAACAGAACTGGACAAAACCAAGGAATATTCCCATCGTGCGGTCGTAGAGGGATTTCAGAAACTAGCATATCCAGGGGCTTCTCCTGGGGCTTCCCCTGGTGGCGCAGTGGTTGGGAATCCGCCTGCTGATGCAGGGGACGCGGGTTCATGCCCCGGTCCGGGAGGATCCCACGTGCCGCGGAGCGGCTGGGTCCGTGAGCCATGGCCGCTGAGCCTGTGCGTCCGGAGCCTGTGCTCCGCAACGGGAGAGGCCACAACAGTGAGACGTCCGCGTACCACAAAAACCAAAAAAAAAAAAAAAAAAAAAAGAAAGAAACTAGCATATCCAGGTATACAAAAGTTTTTCCAGTGGGTTTATAACTGACTCTAATCCATCATAACGAGTGTAAGCAGCATACATGACCGCATTTTGTGTATAAACCTGCCTGCATTACATTCAGAGTGCACTTGTAGGAACTTAAAGTGCTAATTCTGATTCCTCTTTATACGATAGGCACCATCACCAACCACACACACACAGCAACAATATGGTGAGCAGGATGATGATAAAAAGTGGGCCATAAAATGGCACAATCTAGTCTTATTGCAAGTCAGAAAATACAGATTTAATAAATGAATGCTTGCCACATTGATTACCTATTCTTCATAAATAAGTAATGAAACCATCTTCAGTTTAGACTTCTTATATTCCACTTGTTGAAAACATCGCTAGCTGTGCCATTACCTTTTCTGCTTATGTTCTTTTTTAAATTAATTAATGAATGTAGGCTGCGCCAGGTCTTAGTTGTGGCATGCAGGATCTTCATTGCGGCATGTTTAGTTGCCGCCTGTGGGCTCCTTAGTTGTGGCGTGCAAACTCTTAGTTGCGGCATGCGTGTGGGATCTAGTTCCCTGACCAGGGATCGAACCCAGGCCCCCTGCATTGGGAGCGCAGAGTCCTACCCACTGGACTAGGAGAGAAGTCCCCTCTGCTGATTTTCTTAACATTCAACTTCAATCATGTGGCCTCCCTACTCATAATCTTTCCATGGCTCCCCATTACCTTCCATATCATGGACAAACTCCTACCTCTGGCATTCTAGGCTCTTCTCCTTGCAAACCCCTCTAATCTTTCCAGCTTTATTTTTTGCCTCTAGTATAGTTGCACAGAACTTCCACAAAAGTGGGCAAGTAAAATGGGTGGTGCTTTCTGCCCTGGTGTAGAGAGCAGTTCCATCTACCAGGAGATAAAACTGAAGATGTTTTATGCCAAAAATTCTTGTTGGACTCTTAGAAATAACAGCACCCCCTTCCTTACACTGTCAAAACAATTTGACCCTCATTGAGTCCCCTTTCCGGCCTATCAAATCTTTGTTTTAAATCTTCTTCCTAATGGTACTCACCCAGAGGTTTCAAACCCAGCTGGGCTATTGGACTTTTGCCTTTGGAAACTTGCCCTGCCCCTGTGTTGACACCATGGCATCCATCCACTTCTGACTCCTGGTCTTTGCTCTCAGATTTCCTTTTGGCAACTGTGTAGTTCCTTCAGCTTCAGCCGGTCCTGACATCACTCTTCATGCGACTTGGCCCCATCTGTCATTCAGTCATCCTTCCTGCCCTTCTTGGCTTCAGCAGCTGTTTACCCAGGATCCTGCCCTCAGGTGGGGATTGGAAACACCCTCCCCTGGGAGTCTGCAGCCGTCCTCACACTATACCCTATGCTACAGCCAAACTAGCCTAGTCATCTAGTCTGGTGTCTGCCTAGAATTTCCATCTTCCTGCTAGGGCTTTGGAGGGTGGGGAGATATTGTCCATCCTTCTATTTTTATTTATTTATTTATTTATTTTGGCGGTACGCGGGCCTCTCACTGCTGTGGCCTCTCCCGATGTGGAGCACAGGCTCCGGACGCGCAGGCCCAGCGGCCACGGCTCACGGGCCCAGCCACTCCGCGGCACATGGGATCTTCCCGGACCGGGGCACGAACCCGTGTCCCCTGCATCCGCAGGCGGACTCTCAACCACTGCGCCACCAGGGAAGCCCTGTCTGTCCTTCTAGATCTATCCTAAATGTCACCTCTTCTGCGAAGCTTTCTTTATCTCACCCCCCTGGACAAAAATCAAGCAGTTCTCTCTCTGTACCCTCTCATAGAACTTTTGTTTCTTCTAAGTTGTATTAATTTCATCATTTCAAAATTCCAAACCAAGCAAATGTTTCATCTGCTTTTATGGCCTGGCTCAAATGCCACTCTCTGTACCTCTCTTTGGCTTTCTCCCTGTTCACAGCAGAAGGAGACAATTCCTTCTCCTGTTTCCTTGACATCCATGACAAATCTAAGTACCTCAATGGCAAGAATGTACTTTGTTCTTCTCTGTCTTCTTTATGTCCAGCTCAGTGCGTTGACAATAGGTCTCTGTAAGACCTCACTGATGACATGGACTTTTACCTACATTATTTCATTTGATCCTCACAATGACAAATAAGGAAAAAAGAACAGCTATTCTCTTCATGAGAAGAGGAAACCGGGGCTCAGAGTAGCTAATCAGGTTAGTCCAATCTTGCATAGGTATAAACAGAACCAGGTCTAAACAGACTTTAAGTCTAATTAACTTACTACTATTCATCCATTCATTTATTCATTCATTATCTGGATATCAGAGTTTCAAAGGCAAATGAAATGTTCTGTTACCCTAAAAAGACTCACCTAATGATGAAGATTTTAAAAATCTAATAAAATACAGTCTAACGCAAGCTTTGGTAGGAAAAAAGCTTAGAATTGTATCATAACACGTATATGACTGTATACTCAGCTTAGATGGGGTTGGAAAAGGTCCTGGAAACAATTTTAGATGGGATAAATCCTAAACCGGATCTTAGAGGATAAGTAGCTGTTATTCAAATGAATAAACGGGGGTAAGAAATTCCTGGACACGAAGAAAGCAGCTGTAAAGCCATGGACTTGTGAGAGGAGATGGCCCTTCTGGAGAGCTGCAAGCATACTGGAATAGCAGCTGTGCAGAGTATGAGGAATGGGCAGACAGAGAGCTGACACACTTCTTGGAAGAGATGGTATCTAAATAACAAAGAGTGTCAGAGAAGAATTACTCAGCTCATATTTGGCTTCCCTGTTGCCCATGAAGGGCCAATGATATTTTTAAAAAAGCAAATCAATCTTGGTCCTCATCAAGATTTAAAACTGAAAGTTGTATGATAATAGTGGTTTCCTCTCTCTGGGCAAAAAAAATATATATATACATACACACATTTATATATGATATATATCCACTATATATCATATATGCCATACTGCATATCATTTTATACTATACATATATCTTGCTTTTTGAGTTATTCTTGGCAAGGTCATTGTTCTGTCACAAAGTAACTCCACCATAACTGAAAGTCGTTATCAGAATGATATTTGATATCAATATATGAAGTGAGTAAACAAAAATAATTTGGCTCAAGTGACATTCTTCCATTAAATTACTGGAAAGAACCCACTCATGTTACTTTTGAATACTGTCAGATCTCTGCAGAATGATACAAAAGGGGTAGCAATTACTCCCCAAATACAAACCATTAAGTTTAATTTTGGTCCTCTTTAAAATTTTAATGTGGATTATCAATTGTTTTTTGGCTCTTATAAAGGTAATGCTTAGAAGCCAGCATAGGTTCACTTAGAGCAGACTATGCCACAGAGAACTCATTTGCTTTTTGTGGTTTTTTATTTATTTATTTATTTATTTGTGGTACGCGGGCCTCTCGCTGTTGTGGCCTCTCCCATTGCGGAGCGCAGGCTCCGGACGCGCAGGCTCAGCGGCCATGGCTCACGGGCCCAGCCGCTCCGCGGCATGTGGGATCCTCCCGGACCAGGGCACGAACCCGTGTCCCCTGCATCGGCAGGCGGATTCTCAACCACTGCGCCACCAGGGAAGCCCTGTGGTTTTTTAAAACATTTTTTATTTCTGTAATGTTGTAACTATTTTATTTATTTAATTTTGGCTGCACTGGGTCTTTGTTGCTGCGTGTGGGCTTTCTCTAGTTGCGGTGAGCAGGGGCTACTCTTTGTGGCGGTGAGCGGGCTTCTCATTGCGGTGGCTTCTCTTGTTGCGGAGCATGGGCTCTAGGTGTGTGGCCTTCAGTAGTTGTGGCTCGCGGGCTTTAGAGTGCAGGCTCAGTAGTTGTGGCACACAGGCTTAGTTGCTCCGCAGCATGTGGGATCTGCTTGGACCGGGGCTCGAACCCATGTCCCCTGAATTGGCAGGCAGATTCTTAACCACTGTGCCACCAGGGAAGGCCCTCATTTGCTTTTTAATAGCCTGACCACACAGGTAGAAAACAGGAGTTCTATGGCAATGCTATAGTGTCAAATATCTATATTCAATCAAAATAATTTGAATAGACTCTTATAATGACTTTTTGGACATGCGTGATATAATTAAGTAAAAAACAAACTGTCGGGGCTTCCCTGGTGGCACAGTGGTTGAGAGTCCGCCTGTTGATGCAGGGGACACGAGTTCGTGCTCCGGTCCAGGAAGATCCCACGTGCCGCGGAGCGGCTGGGCCCGTGAGCCATGGCCGTTGAGCCTGCGCGTCCGGAGCCTGTGCTCTGCAACGGGAGAGGCCACAACAGTGAGAGGCCCGCATACCGCAAAAACAAACAAACAAACAAAAACAAAGTGTCCTGACTGAGTTCTAGCCAGGGTGCTTATTAATAGAGCTGAATGTCAACTTACACTGTAGTGTCCAGAGACATTACTTTGCCTTATTCTGTTCAACAAGTTTGTCAGTTAGTTTAACCACTTAGAAGGCATGCTTATTACATTTTTTAGTGATATAAAGCAGAGAAATCTTAATTCAATATGAGAAAAGCAGGATTCTAAAAGTCTTCTAAAGAATATAAACTGTAAGACCAAATATTTAATAAGAATAAATCTAAATAAAAATGGGGGGCTGGGACAAATTGGGAGATTGGGATTGACATATATACACTATTGATACCATGTATAAAAGAGATAATTAATGGGAACCAACTGTATAGCACAGGGAACTCTACTCAGTGCTCTGTGGTGACCTAAATGGGAAGGAAAACCAAAAAAGAGGGGATATATATACATATATATATAGCTGATTCACTTTGCTGTATGGTAGAAACTAACACAACATTGTAAACAACTATACTCCAATGAATAAATAAATAAGTAAATAATAAATACAACGTAACCCTGTATTTAAAAAAATAATTGAGTATGTATAAAATGGACATTACATTTTATTTTAAAAGTCTCAAAGATTTTGGAATACACTGGCAGAATTGTAATGTAAGACCAAGACAATGAGAGTTATATGTCATATTTGCTTGCCCTCAGTTGTTCTAATGTGGATTTCAGATTTTAATCGAAATACTAGCGAAGTGTGATACCTCTAGAGAAGGATGACTGAGCTGGTGGTCAGGAATTGTTGAAAACTTGGGGACTTTTTTGCTCAGATGATTTGGAATTATAAATCCTATTTTTTCCATCTTATAGTTCATCTCCATGAAAATTCAGGAGAGAATACAGAAGAACTGTCATGAGGGAGGAAATAAACTTATTGCGACAGGAAAATGAGTATAGAGGAAGTATACTTTGTTTTTTTTTTCTTGTAGTACACGGGCCTCT
This sequence comes from Kogia breviceps, assembly GCF_026419965.1. Classification (NCBI taxonomy): domain Eukaryota; kingdom Metazoa; phylum Chordata; class Mammalia; order Artiodactyla; family Physeteridae; genus Kogia; species Kogia breviceps. The sequence continues at coordinate 15,293,932 of NC_081321.1, read as the reverse complement.
CACTGTTGTGGCCTGTCCCGTTGTGGAGCGCAGGCTCCGGACGCGCAGGCTCAGTGGCCATGGCTCACGGGCCCAGCCGCTCCGCGGCATGTGGGATCTTCCTGGACCGGGGCACGAACCCGTGTCCCCTGCATCGGCAGGTGGACTCTCAACCACTGCGCCACCAGGGAAGCCCAGGAAGCATACTTTTAACTTGCTGTAAGGTATCACTTTTTCCTAATTACAGATGTTGAAAACTAAACGGGCTATATTGAGATGATGAGTATGTATTTTTTTAAATTTTAAAATGAATTTTTAATTCATTTACTCATTCGATAGCTACTGAATGACTAGCCCGTGTCAAGTATTGTGCTGCGTATTAAAGACACAAAGGATAATTACAAATAGGACCTGCTCTCAAGGAGCTCCTGAGTAGGAATGGAGTGGGTGTGGAAGACACATGATAAATAATTATAATAGAATGTAAAAGATGCTATAGTAATTGTTTTCAACAAGCCATAGCAGTGGATAGAATTACCAGTTCTGTCCCAGGAATAAGGGACTATCTAGGAAAGCTTCATTACCATAAAAAATACTAGCTAAGAATAGTTAGCTTTTTCTATGTGTGACGTTCTATACTAAATGCTGTGCACCCATTATCTGATCTAATCCTCAAGACCACCCTATAGTCCATTATTTTTCTCATTTTACAGATTAGGAAATCAACACACAGTAAGGCTGTGTAATTTTGCCAGGGTTACCCAAATACTAAGTGGCAGAGATGAGTTATAAACCCAGGAAATTTCACTCCAGGAACTATATTCTTAACCAGTGCTTTCCAAAATCTCTGTTACAACCAACTGGTGAGTCATGAAATCAATATAGCATCTCTAACATCACTTTAAAAAATTAATGGAAAATATCTGGACACACTCTACATAGTAAGGATGAATATTGTTTTAATATTGTTTTTAAGAAACTCTTGATTTAGCTACAGAAGTGTGTGTACTGGTGTCTGTATTAAGTCACAATATAAAATGTATTTCTTATAGCTGTGTACTAGTTATCTACTGCTGAATAACAAGTAACCCCAAACCTTAGTAAATTAAAAGAGCAACATATATTATCTCACGGTTTCTGTGACTCGGGAATCTGGGCATGACTTAGCTGGGTCCCCAGACTCTAGGTCTCTCTCAAGGCTTGATTGAGAGTACAGTAAGTCCCCAACATACAAACAAGTCCCCTTCCAAGAGCAAGTTCGTAAGTCCAATTCACTCATAACTCCAACAAAGTTAGCCTAGGTACCCAACTAACACAATTGGCTGTATAGTACTGTATTGTAATAGGTTTATAATACTTTTCACACAAATAATACATAAAAAAACAAACAAAAACAAAAATAAAGAAAACATTTTAAATCACAGTATCGTACCTTGAAAAGTACAGTAGTACAGTACAACAGCTGCCATACAAAGGGCACGTTTGCATCTTTGAAATTTTGCAACTTGAAGGTTCATGTGTAAGGAACTTACTGTATTTACTTCCTAGTTCACTTGTTTGGCTGTTGGCAGGATTCAATTTATTCTAGGCTGTTGTACCAAGGTCTCAGTTTCTAACACACTATTGGCTGCCAGTTTCCTTCAGTTTCTTGCCACACGGTCTCTCTGTAATCATGTCTCGACGTGGCAGCTGGCTTCAGAGAGTAAGTGAGAGAGGAGGAGGGCCAGACAGTGTCAGCACCAAAAGAGGGACAGCGAGATAGAAGCCATAGTCTTCTGTAACCTAATCATAGAAGCAACATCCTTCTACTTCTGCCATATTGTATGTGTTAAAGCCCAGTTACTAGGTTCAGCCCACACTCTGAGGAGAGGATTCCTCACAGGCATGAAGTCTAGGCAATGGGTATCAATGGAAGTCAGGCCAGAATCTGCCTAACATGAGCAGGCTACAGGTATTGAGAATTACATACCTCACTTCCCTTAAACTTGCGTAATTAAACTTAAGGAGCTGTATGGGAGTGATTCTTTCACTGGCAGAAGATTGGCAAAGAGAAGCTTCACTGTCCTCTCCTTTTAAAACTCTTAAAATCTAAGTACTTTCCCTACAGCTTTGATAACCATCATTTCTAACATGTAATAGTATCTACAACATGGAAGGCACTGTTCTAAACCTCTCAGGAATATTTTAGCTCATTTAATCTTCAAAAGTACAATATGGGGCTTCCCTGGTGGCGCAGTGGTTGAGAATCCGCCTGCCGATGCAGGGGACACGGGTTCGTGCCCTGGTCCGGGAAGATCCCACATGCCGCGGAGCAACTAAGCCCGTGAGCCATGGCCGCTAGGCCTGCGCGTCCGGAGCCTGTGCTCCGCAACGGGAGAGGCCACAGCAGTGAGAGGCCCGCATACCGAAAAAAAAAAAAAAAAAAAAAAAGTACAATATGAACCTGTCCAGTTTTCCCAGCACCACTTACTGAAGAGGCTGTCTTTTCTCCATTGTATATTCTTGCCTCCTCTATCAAAAATAAGGTGACTATATGTACATGGGTTTATCTCTGGGCTTTCTATCCTGTTCCATTGATCTATATTTCTGTTTTTGTGCCAATGCTATACTGTCTTGATTACTGCAGCTTTGTAGTATAGTCTGAAGTCAGGGAGCCTGATTCCTCCACAGCTCCATTTTTCTTTCACAAGATTGCTTTGGCTATTCAGGGTCTTCTCTGTTGCCATACAAATGATAAAATTTTTTGTTCTGGTTCTGTGAAAAATGCCATTGGTAATTTGATAAGGATTGCATTGAATCTGTAGATGCTTTGGACAGTATAGTCATTTACTCCTGCACTGTTGGTGGGAATGTAAATTGATACAGCAACTATGGAGAACAGTATGGAGGTTCCTTAAAAAACTATAAATAGAACTACCATATGACCCAGCAAACCCACTACTGGACGTACACTCTGAGAAAACCATAATTCAAAAAGAGTCATGTACCACAATGTTCACTGCAGCATTATTTACAATAGCCAGGAAATGGAAGTAATTAAGTGTCCATCGACAGAGGAATGGATAAAGAAGATGTGGCACATATATACAATGGAATATTACTTGGCCATAAAAAGAAATGAAATTGAGTTATTTGTAGTGAGGTGGATGGACCTAGAGTCTGTCATACAGAGTGAAGTAAGTCAGGAAGAGAAAAGCAAATACTGTATGCTAACACACACACACACACACATACACACACACACACACACACACACACACACACATATATATATATGGAATCTAAAAAAAAAGGTTCTGATGAACCTAGGGGCAGGACAAGAATAAAGATGCAGACGTAGAGAATGGACTTGAGGACACGGGGAGGGGGAAGGTTAAGCTGGGACGAAGTGAGAGAGTAGCACTGACATATATACACTACCAAATGTAAAACAGATAACTAGTGGGAAGCAGCTGCATAGCACAGGGAGATCAGCTCGGTGCTTTGTGACCACCTAGAGGGGTGGGATAGGGAGGGTGGGAGGGAGACGCAAGCGGGAAGGGATATAAGGATATATGTATGCATACAGCTGATTCACTTTGTTATACAGAAGAAACTAACACAACATTGAAAAGTAATTATACTCCAATAAATATGTTACAAAATCAAAAATTTTTTTAAATAAAAATAAATTTTAAAAAAGGTTTTAAGTACAATATGAATTAGGTAGTATTATTATCACCTTTGTCTTTCAAATGAAGAAACTGATGCAGAGAGAGGGCACAAAGTTACTGAGTAGCAGAGCTGGGACTTAATTCCAGAGAAAATGCTCTTGGTCACTATGTATAATAGAAGGCCTCCCATTGAATCTCCTAAAAGCTAGACCCAATGCCCCTTCTCTACCTCATCTTCTTTGATCTTCCTGCAGTATTTGGTCTGTTGACAACACAAAATTTCTTAGCATTTTCATTTCCCTTGGCTTTCAGAACACTACAACATCAAGACTATAGATCAGGCAATCCCTTCCACTGATATCAGATCATGGCACATATGTACTTTGTCTCCTCTATTAGATTTTAAGCCATTTACAGGTACAGATCAGTTAAAGTTGTCTGTGAAACTGGTAGAGTGAGTGCATAATAACTGATTGGCTAACCTAAGAAACTTTCCATTTATACTGAATGTAGGAATTATGCTCTCCCTGTGTGTAGTCACTCCACAAACTGGTATGGGGCAACTACTCCATGTCAGGCACTGTTCTAAGTGCTGGGTGAATAGCAGAGAATAAGCTAGACAAAACTTAGCTCTCATGGAGCTTATATGCTACTTATATGACTTAAAAAAAATGAATACAAGAAATGGATTCTGATTAGCTCACCGTACAGCCAAACGCTAGTAAGCCATAAATACACAAACCACCAGAGAAATGGTCACCAGAGAAAACTGAACAGATTTAGGTGTCTTTCTTTACATTCAAAATCAAGAAATTCTTCCTCAGTAAAGTGCTGTGTCTCTACTGAATGTTCAGAAACGTTCTAGGCATTGATATAACAGACAGCAAAAGGAAATGAAAAAGATTCTCATTTTTATCCTTGGCTGTAAGTGCTTCTATTGCCTGCCTTTTCAAGGAATAAAAGATAAAGCTTAATGTAATAATTTTCTTTCCAGAAGAATTCAGAGCCTGTTTTCTTATTCAGCCTATTACTTTCTCAGGTTTCCTGACTTCCCCTAGCACTATTTTCATATCAAATATTCATATTTTCTGGACAATCCATGTTTTCCCCAGCCAATGCCACCCCCCCCCTTTATTTTAGTTCACTAATTCTTAAGGCCACCCTGTTGCCTCACTCAGCTGTTCTCAGTTTCAACTACGCAAGCACATTCTGGAATTATCTCATTATAATAGTCCAGAAATATGTCATAAATTAGGATTCTATTGTGGTTTAATAATTAGCTGCAACCATAGAAAGAATTTCACACCAGATGCGGAAAAGCATTTTGACCCTGCCAGGGGGCCTATTTTCTTAATCATTTGCAAATTTCCCAGTTCTTTTCTGCAAGATGGTTTCTAAATCCAACAAGGTCTAACCTACACAGCTAACTGAGGGCCTCTAAGGCTGCAATTACCCTTAAGTAATTTGTTTCTTTATTACAATCCTTGGCAAGTAATATTTATGGGACATCAGAAGTACCAAAGTTATCCAGGTCCTTTTTAAATTAGAAAAGAATCTGTGTTGCTACCCACCCACTACTATGTGTATATGGCTTTGATGAAGCCTACAAGTGTTTCAAATAAGATATACTCCCAAAGATCGTGTCCTGTTTTGGATGACAAATGCTTCCTTAGGCACTGGGGAGGTCGGTGTGGAGACAGTCATTTGTTTTTTTTTTTTGTTTATTTGTTTGTTTCTAGCCATTCAAACAATTGAGTGTAGTAATAGGGAGAGAAGAACATTTAAAACATTTTCTATTGGACTACAATTAATTTACAATGCTGTGTTAGTTTCAGGTGTACAGCAAAGTGATTCAGTTATACATATACATATATCTATTCTTTTTCAAATTCTTTTCCATTTAGGTTATTACAGAATATTGAGCAGAGTTCCCTGTGCTACAGAGGTCCTTGTTGGTTATCTATTTTAAATGTAGTAGTGTATATACATCAATCTGAACATTTTAATGAGAGCTGTACTCGCTATAGAGCAATGATCAAAATGCTTGCATTGTGTACATGTGGAAGCAAAACCGATGACGAGATTTGCTTTTAAAGGTTTATGTACAAAAGAAAGATCTGTAGCACTTGAAATCTTGAAAGAGAAGTTGATATTAGATTATTTTTTTAGACATATCTGTTCTCTTTTCATGTTTACATCCAATGATTTTGCCATATGTGGCTATTTCCCTGTTAAGGCAGATCTGTATTTAATATAATCCTAATTTTAAATACTTTCTAGATTGAGGACTTTAAGGATTGAATTCTTACTTTAATGATGCTTTTAAGTTGTCAAATACGTTTTAAGTATCTCAAGTCCATTTGAATTCAGTTGATATTGTACATTACAAACATGCATCTGGATGGACGTAAAACCAGTTGCTAATGCGTATATATTTTTATAAATGGACTATTTTGTTCCTGAGAATAAGAAAACTTCATCTTATCAGCATACATGAAGTTAATGAGAAACTATAGTCAAGTCTGATATATTTACTTTTTCTAACCCTTAAAATCTCTTCACTTAGAATTTAGACAAGTTAACTCCACTGGAAAAAAAAAAAAAAAGACCTTGGAAATACCGTATGATTTAGTGTGTGGCATTAAAAGAAGAGACAAGAGATTTTGATGGAGTGTTATAAAAATATTTTTCCATTTATTTTGCTCAAACTACTGTATTCTTTTGAAAGATATATAATAAAAATTAATGTATTTTATTTTTAAAAAAAATTAGTTAAGTTTTAGGAATACATTTTAAAATGTTAGAAAAGGTTTTCTCTTGTACTTTTCTTTTTATTAAGAATATCTTGGCTATTCTGTCTTGTTTATTATGAGATGAATTTGAGAATTCTTGCATTGATTTCTTTAAATATCCTGTTTTTCGAAATACATAAATAAATTTATTTATTTATTTTTGGTTGCGTTGGGTCTTTGTTGCTGAGCCTGGGCATTTCTCTAGTTGCGGTGAGCGGGGGCTACACTCTGTTGCAGTGCGCGGGCTTCTCATCGCAGTGGCTTCTCTTGTTGCAGAGCATGGGCTCTAGGCACATGGGTTTCAGTAGTTGTGGCATGGGGGCTCAGTAGCTGTGGCTTGCGGGCTCTAGAGCACAGGCTCAGTAGTTGTGGCGCATGGGCTTAGCTGCTCCGTGGCATGTGGGATCTTCCCAGACCAGGTCTCGAACGTGTGTCTCCTGCATTGGCAGGCAGATTCTTAACCCCTGCGCCACCAGGGAAGCCCTATCCTGTTTTTTAATTGGAATTTTGTTGAAAATATATTAACTAATTTTTAGCAGATTTGATATTTTACAATAGTGAATTTCCCCAAACAGAATAAATGTTGGGTATTAAAATTTAAAAATGAATTCAGACAAACATATACTGTTTGGTAATCTGTATCAGATCTTTCCTTCAAACATATTTTAGAGAATATGCAAATAAATCTTTGATTACAGCAAGGACATCTGAACTCTCCATCCCATGTCATTAGTTTTTTCTGTATTTATGGCTGCTCCTTCAGCCTCCTCCTGTGAAAAACCTTCCCTTTCTCCTGCTATTTTTAACAAATAGTATGCAACATCTTCCAGGAGAGAGATAATTTATGATCAGGAAGTTTCCAGATTTCTATGATTATAGGAACCTACCCATTTTTTTCTAAGGGTTCCATGGTTAGTGGTATCCATACAGCACAGTGCTAAAAGAAACCAGGGAAGAGAAGAATAGTTCTTGACTGGCTTCAGAAAATTTTTCCTTGAATTAATTTTTCCTTTTACTGGCTGTGATCTGGAAAACAGGACTACTGTTTCTCTGTAAGTTTCAGATTTGAATTCTTGCTTCCCTTAACGTTAAATTAAAAATCTTTCTACACATCAGGCTAAGGAAACAAGAGGCTGAAAACTGAAACAAGAAGGCTGAGGAAACAAGAGGCTAAACCAAGAGGCTAAGGAAGTTGTCGCAGCTCAAAAACGAACCCCAAATGGACGAACCAGCTGCCTCAGGAGACACCTCACAATTCTGCACTGCCCAACGATCATCACTATACAAGATCTAGGCCGAAGCTTTAATAGTTAGAGTTGATGAAAATTTGGAAGGACAGACTCATAATAACGAAATCCCAAAGAGGCTGATTTATAAACAAAAAGACCAATTAATTAAGAGTAGAACTATTGAGAAAAGGGGTTTTCCCCCCCCCTCTTTATCTTGTCAAGATGAAGTTCCTGTATTTCTCTTTATAAAAGTAATATATCAGCATTGTTGTTATGGACTGAATTACGTCTCCTCCCCAAATTCATATGTTAAAATCCCAACCCCAGTACCTCAGAATGTGACTGTATTTGGAGATAGGGTCTGTAAGAGGTAATTCAGTTAAAATGAGGTCATTCCAGTGGACTCTAATCCAATATGACTTCTTATTTCCTTATAAGAAGGGGAAATTTGGACACAGACCCACACAGAGGGAAGATCATATGAAGACACAGGGAGAAAACAGCCATCTATAAGCCAAGGAGTGGGGCATCGGAAGAAACCAACTCTGCTGACACCTTGATCAAACAGCTGACTCCCAACTGTGAGAAAATAATTTTCTGCTGTTCAAGCCACTCAGTTTGTGGTATTTTGTTATAGCAGCCCTAGCAAACTAATGCATCTATGGAAAAAACATCAGAAACTTAACAAAAAGAAATAGACATGACAATAAAGAATACATATAATTCCCCAAAAGCTGTGGTAGCAATATTGAAGTATGCCCTTTTATATACTCTCTGGTATATATATGGCTGTTTTCAATATGTAATTTTTCTAGATGTCATTTTTAACTTGCATTCCCACTATTTCTATCTGCAGAATACCTTTAATAGCTGGATAATATTTCATTGTATGATTTTATTTTTTATTATCTAGTCAAGCCTTTGGTATTGAACATTTAGGTTGTTTTCAACATTTTTATTCTTACATAAACAGCCTTTGGTTGAAAGTCCAGTGCTACAACTTTATGACTATGTGGATTTAAATAATTTAATTAGCAATAAATTTGGGGACCAAACGACTTCAATAAAAAGTGGAACTATCAGTTCTGAAATATATGGGCCAAAATTACATAAATGAGTTTAGTATTTTTCTCTTAGAAATAATTTCTTTTTTGGCTGATTCAAATCTTTAACACCGTATCATGCATCTGGGTCATGTGGATAATATTCTTTGCCAAAGCCTGATTGCTTGCACATATTCAGGATTTATATCCTACTTTGTATTTCAGAGTCTTCGTCACTCAAAAATTTAAGATGGGCAGTTGATAAATTATTAATTCCATTTTTCAGTGTAGGCTTAATCTAAATGTTTTCCTCACATCCAGCGTTCTAATACTATATGAACACTCATACAACTTAACCTTGAAATTTGGGCTGGATCACAGGCATCTGCTCCGACATAAATTAAACACATTGGAGTTCCTTTTCACATTAGTAAAAAGGAGATTGGGCAATAAAGGATGGATTGAGGGATGAAGAAAAATTACAAGTATTTGAATACTCAGTGATGTGTTTATAACAAAAGGTGTCATCACATTCTTCAGCAGCTTTAGCTCAGCTATTATAAAATTGAAACTTTTTAAATTTTGCCTTATTTCAAATTTGGAGATTACTAGAAATCAGTTGACATTTTGTCTCATTCTCCTAGAGCAAAGTTATGCTTTAGTTACCTTCTTAGTAACTAGGAAAAGGAAAAAAAATCAGCAGTATATTTTGTGATGTATACAAAAGACATGAATGATTTATTTCTATATATTTTTGAGACTAAAATAAAGCTTTTTAATTAAAATGAGCAATATAAAATTCAACCTATAATACTGTAAAACAAGGCAACTTGAGTGTTCTTATGCAGTTCACTCAGTACAAACAAAATTGATGCAAATACTACTATACCAGGGCCACTCTACCTATAAGAGAAGAGTTACTAACTGTTTATATGACTTAAGGAATTAAACTGGAATTTACAAATATAAATTAAACATACTTTATATATTTTTCTTGATTTATAGAACTCAGCTTTTCAGTCTTACTTGAAAGAGATAAAGGGAAGTACTAGAGGGCTCGCCTTCTTCAGCTAAATATTTAGGAAGTGTGTGTGTTTGAGCCACACTGAGAGCAAGAAAACCCCTAAGGAGGCTGAGTGCTTCCTTCCAGAAATTAAATTTGAAAGTTAGGTACCAACTGCAAGGTGAATGTGGTAGGTACTCATGAATTTAGGGCCAAGGTTTTGATCAGGCCCGAAAAACTGAGAGAAACAAGTGCATAGCACAGAACATCTCCTCAGTACATTTTGCCTAACATATAACTAAATACATTAAGAGAATCTATTTTGATTGATTTCTAACTTCCACATAACAAAAGATGCTACAGAAGTCAGGGCAAGGTTCAAATTGTATGATACAAAGGTTCAAGTTAATTATGATTGTTACTAGGTGTCATTATAAAGAGCTTAACTCTGTTCCTGCCTGCAGATTTGCAGTGGGATTTTTATTTTGCTTTTTTAGTTATGATAGATGCTCATTATTTTTTTTAAAAAAGCAAACAGTTCAAAAGCAAGAAGGAAAAAGTAAAATATCATAAAAAGCCCACCACTTAGAGGTAACCTGTATTTAAACCCTGGGGAAAATCTCTCTAGGCATATATGTGGTTAGCAGACATTTGGTCCTATCCAAAATGACCATGAGCAGATTTAGTCCACAACAAATGGTTTTGGAAAGTCCCAATTATCAAAAACCTTTTGGCATGGACCAGATGTTTAATGGACATTTTGGACAGGACCAAACGTCCTGTAAGGATGTATGTAAATACAGAAATAGGGGTGTAATATTACATGAATGGGATATAGCATAGGGGTTAAATATATGGGCTTTACAGAGTACCCATTTCACAGGGTATTATAAGAAAAAAATGAATTAAAAAACAAAGAATTGTGCCTGGAACATAGTAAATGCTCCAAAATATTTGCTATTATTATGTACAGATATATGTAAGGGTCATAAGTTTGCAAACCCTGAACGAAATCTTCAAAATAAACTTTAAAAAAACTATAAATATAATGTAAAATGGTTTGTTAACAAATATGAGTATGATTCAAGATAATATTTACCTGAGTCAAAGGAAAAAAGGGTAATGAGAAGAATCATCTAGATACATGATGGTCAGGGTGCTAGCTTTTCTTCACGGGGAGAGAGGCTGAGTATATTCTTGGGTGTTCATTCCATTAAAGAAGTACACACATTAAATTAGAAAGAACATTGGGGGCATCCTGGCCTCAGGACCTGTGTTTTTAACTTACCAGTACCCTATAAATGGTAATCATGATGATAATAAACAATTACAAGGCAGACCTTCAAGATGGTGGAGAAGTAAGACGTGGAGATCACCTTCCTCCCCATAAATACATCAGAAATACATCTACATGTGGAACAACTCCTACAGAACCCCTACTGAACGCTGGCAGAAGACCTCAGGCCTCCCAAAAGGCAAGAAACTCCCCTCGTACCTGGGTAGGGCAAAAGAAAAAAGCAAAAACAAAAGAGACAAAAGAATAGGGATGGGACCAGCACCTCTGGGAAGGAGACGTGAAGAAGGAAAAGTTTCCACACACTAGGAAGCCCCTCAACTGGTGGAAACGAGGGGTGGGGCGGGGGGAAGCTTCGGAGCTGCGGAGGAGAGCGCAGCAACAAGGGTGCGGAGGGCAAAGCATAGAGATTCCTGCAGAGGATCGGTGCCGACCAGCACTCACCAGCCTGAGAGGCTTGTCTGCTCACCCGCCGGAGTGGGCGGGGGCTGGGAGATGAGGCTCGGGCTTCGGTCGGATCCCAGGAAGAGGACTGGGGCTGTCTGTGTGAACACAGCCTGAAGAGGTTAGTGCGCCACAACTAGCCGGAAGGGCGTCCGGGAAAAAGTCTGCAGTTGCCTAAGAGACAAGAGACCATTGTTTCTGGGTACGCGAGGAGAGGGGATTCAGAACACCACCTAAACGAGCTCCAGGGATGGGTGCGAGCCGCGGCTTTCAGCACAGACCCCAGAGACGGGCATGAGATGCTAAGTCCACTGCTGCCGCCACCAAGAAGCCTGTGTGCAAGCACAGGTCACTGTCCACACCTCCCCTCCCGGGAGCCTGTGCAGCCCGCCACTGCCAGGGTCCCGGGATCCAGGGACAGCTTCCCCGGGAGAACGCACGGCGTGCCTCAGGCTGCTGCAATGTCACACTGGCCTCTGCCGCCGCAGGCTCACCCCGCAATCTTACCCCTCCCTCCTCCCGGTCTGAGTGAGCGAGAGCCCCCTAATGAGCTGCTACTTTAACCTCATCCTGTCTGAGTGAAGAACAGATGCCCTCAGGTGACCTACACGCAGAGGCGGGGCCAAATGCAAAGCTGAACCCCAGGAGTTGTGCGAACAGAGAAGAGAAAGGGAAATCTCTCCCAGCAGCCTCAGGAGCAGTGGATTAAATCTCCACAATCAGCTTGATGTACCTGCATCTGTGGAATACCTGAATAGACAATGAATCATCCCAAAATTGAGGTGGTGGAATCTGGGAGCAACTGTAGACTTGGGGTTTGCTTTCTGCATCTAATATGTTTCTGGTTTTAAGTTTATCTTAGTTTAGTATTTAGAGGTTATTATCATTGGTAGATTTGTTTATTGATTTGGTTGCTCTCTTCCTTTATTTTTATATATGTAGATAAGCATTTTTTTTTCGTTTTTCTCTTTTTGTGAGTGTGTATGTGTATGCTTCTTTGTATGATTTTGTCTATATAGCTCTGATTTTACCATTTGTCCTAGGGTTCTGTCTGCCTTTTTTTTTTTTTTTTGTATAGTTTTAGAGCTTGTTATCACTGGTGTATTTGTTCTTTGGCTTGGAAGCTCTCTTCTTTCTTTCTTCCATTTTTTTTCTTTTCTCTTTTTTTTTACTTTTTATTTTTAATAATTATTTTTTATTTATTTATTTTTATTATTATTATTTTTTGCGGTACGCGGGCCTCCCACTGTTGTGGCCTCTCCCGTTGTGGAGCACAGGCTCCGGATGCACAGGTTCAGCGGCCATGGCTCACAGGCCCAGCCGCTCCACAGCATGTGAGATCTTCCCGGACTGGGGCATGAACTTGTGTCCCCTACATCGGCAGGCAGACACTCAACCACTGCGCCACCAGGGAAGCCCCTATTTTTTATTTTAATAACTTTATTTTTATTTATTTATTTATTTCCTTCTTTCCTCCTTCCTTCCTCCCTTTCCTCCTTCCTTCCTTCCTCCTTCTTTCCTTCTTTCTTTCTTTCTTTCTTTCTTTCTCTCTCTGTCTCTCTCTCTCTCTTTCTTTTTTTCTCCATTTTCTTCTGAACCATGTGGCTGACAGCATCTTGGTGCTCCAGCCAGCTATCAGGCCTGTGTCTCTGAGGTGGGAGAGCCAAGCTCAGGACACTGGTCCACCAGAGACCTCCTGGTTCCATGTAATATGAAATGGCAAAAGCTCTCCCAGAGATCTCCATCTCAACACTAAGACCCAGCCTCACTAAATGACCAGCTAGCTACAGTGCTGGACACCCAATGCCAAACAACTAGCAGGACAGGAACACAACCCCACCCATTAGCAGAGAGGCTGTCTAAAATCATAATAAGGTCACAGACACCACAAAATACCACCATATGCAGTCCTGCCCACCAGAAAGACAAGATCCAGCTTCATCCACCAGAACACAGGCACTAGACCCCTCCACCAGGAAGCCTACAGAACCCATTAAACTAAACTTACCCACTGGGGGCAGACACCAAAAACAACGGGAATTACGAACTTGCAGACTGCAAAAAGGAGACCCCAAACACAGTAAGTTAAGCAAAAGGAGAAGATAGAGAAACACACAGTAGATGAAGGAGCAAGGTAAAAACCCACCAGACCAAACAAATGAAGAGGAAATAAGCAGTCTACCTGAAAAAGAATTCACAGCAATGACAGTAAGGATGATCCAAAATCTTGGAAATAGAATGGAGAAAATACAAGAAACGTTTAACAAGGACCTAGAAGAACTAAAGAGGAAGCAAGCAATGATGAACAACAAAATAAATGAAACTAAAAATTATCTAGAAGGAATCAATAGCAGAATAACTGAGGCAGAAGAATGGAAAAGTGACCAGGAAGATAAAATAGTGGAAATTACTACCTCAGAGCAGAATAAAGAAAAAAGAATGAAAAGAATTGAGGTCAGTCTCAGAGACCTCTGAGAAAACATTAAATGCACCAACATTCAAATTATAGGGGTCCCAGAAGAAGAAGAGAAAAAGAAAGGGACTTAGAAAATATTGGAAGAGATTATAGTTGAAAACTTCCTTAATATGGGAAAGGAAAGAATCAATCAAGTCCAGGAAGAGCAGAGTCCCATACAGGATAAATCCAAGGAGAAACACGCCAAGACACATATTAATCAAACTATCAAACATTAAATACAAAGAAAAAATATTCAAAGCAGCAAGGGAAAAACAACAAATAACACACAAGGGAATCCCCATAAGGTTAACAGCTGATCTTTCAGCAGAAACTCTGCAAGTCACAAGGGAGTGGCAGGACATACTTAAAGTGATGAAGGAGAAAAACCTACAACCAAGATTACCCAGCAAGGATCTCATTCAGATTTGATGGAGAAATTAAAACCTTTACAGACAAGCAAAAGCTGAGAGAGTTCAGCACTACCAAACCAGCTTTACAACAAATGCTAAAGGAACTTCTCTAGGCAAGAAGCACAAGAGAAGGAAAAGATCTACAACAACAAACTTGAAACAACTAAGTACATGGTAATGGGAACATACATATCAATAATTACCTTAAATGTAAATGGATTAAATGCTCCCACCAAAAGACACAGACTGGCTGAATGGATACAAAAACAAGACCCATATATATGCTGCCTACAAGAGACCTACTTCAGACCTAGGGACACATACAGACTGAAAGTGAGGGGATGGAAAAAGATATTCCATGCAAATGGAAATCAAAAGAAAGCTGGAGTAGCAATTCTCATATCAGAAAAAATAGACTTTAAAATAAAGACTTACAAGAGACAAAGAAGGCCACTTCATAATGATCAAGGGATCAATCCATGAAGAAGATATAACAATAGTAAATATTTACGCCCCAACATAGGAGCACCTCAATACATAAGGCAGATACTAACAGCCATAAAAGGGGAAATCGACAGTAACACAATCATAGCAGGGGACTTTAACACTCCACTTTCACCAATGGACAGATCATCCAAAATGAAAATAAATAAGAAACACAAGTTTTAAATGATACATTAAACAAGATGGACTTAATTGATATTTATAGGACATTCCATCCAAAAACAACAGAATACACATTTTTCTCAAGTGCTTATGGAACATTCACCAGGATAGATCATATCTTGGGTCACAAATCTAGCATTGGTAAATTTAAGAAAATTGAAATTGTATCAAGTATCTTTTCCGACCACAATGCTATGAGACTAGATATCGATTACAGGAAAAGATCTGTAAAAAATACAAACACATGGAGGCTAAACAATACACTACTTAATAACGAAGTGATCACTGAAGAAATCAAAGAGGAAATCAAAAAACACCTAGAAACAAATGACAATGAAAACATGATGAACCAAAACCTATGGGCTGCAGCAAAAGCAGTTCTAAGAGGGAAGTTTATAGCAATACAATCCTACCTCAAGAAACAAGAAACATATCAAATAAACAACCTAACCTTACACCTAAAGCAATTAGAGAAATAAGAACAAAAAACCCCAAAAGTTAGCAGGAGAGAAATCATAAAGATCAGATGAGAAATAAATGAAAAAGAAATGAAGGAAACAATAGCAAAGAGCAATAAAACTAAAACCTTGTTATTTGAGAAGATAACAAAATTGATAAACCATTAGGCCGACTCATGAAGAAAAAAGGGAGAAGACTCAGATCAGTAGAATTAGAAATGAAAAAGGAGAAGTAACAACGGACACTGCAGAAATACAAAGGATCATGAGAGATTACTGCAAGCAACTCTATGGCAATAAAATGGAAAACATGGTAGCAATGGACAAATTCTTAAAAAACACCACCTTCTGAGACTGAACCAGGAAGAAACAGAAAATATAAACAGAACAATCACAAGCACTGAAATTGAGACTGTGATTAAAAATCTTCCAACAAATAAAAGCCCAGGACCAGAGGGCTTCACAGGCGAATTCTATCAAACATTTAGAGAAGAGCTAACACCTATCCTTCCCAAACTCTTCCAAAATATAGCAGAGGGAGGAACACTCCCAAACTCATTCTATGAGGCCACCATCACCCTGATAGCAAAACCAGACAAAGACGTCACAAAGAAAGAAAACTACAGGCCAATATCACTGATGAACATAGATGCAAAAATCCTCAAATAAATACTAGCAAACAGAATCCAACAGCACTTTAAAAGGATCATATACTTTGATCAAGTGGGGTTTATCCCAGGAATGCAAGGATTCTTCAGTATATGCAAATCAATTAATGTGATACACCGTCTTAACAAACTGAAGGAGAAAAACCATAGGATCATCTCAATAGATGCAGAAAAAGCTTTTGACAAAATTCAACATCCATTTATGATAAAAACCCTACAGAAAGTAGGCATAGAGGGAAGTTACCTCAACATAATAAATGCCATATATGACAAACCCACACCCAACATCGTCCTCAATGGTGGAAAACTGAAACCATTTCCGCTAAGATCAGGAACAAGACAAGGTTGTCCACTCCCAGCACTATTATGCAACAGAATTTTGGAAGTTTTAGCCACAGCAATCAGAGAAGAAAAAGAAATAAAAGGAATCCATTTTGGAAAAGAAGAAGTAAAGTTGTCACTGTTTGCAGATGACATGATAGTATACATAGAGAATCCTAAAGATGCTACCAAAAAACTGTAAAGTTGCAGGAAACAAAATAAATGCACAGAAATCTCTTGAATTTCTATACACTAATGATGAAAAATCAGAAAGAGAAATTAAGGAAACACTCCCTTTTACCATTGCAACAAAAAAGAATAAAATACATAGGAATAAACCTACCTAAAGAGACAAGAGACCTTTATGCAGAAAACTATAAGATGCTGATGAAAGAAATTAAAGATGATACAAACAGATGGAGAGATATACCATGTTCTTGGATTGGAAGAATCAACATTGTGAAAATGACAATACTATGCAAAGCAATCTATATATTCAGTGCAATCCCTGTCCATCTACCAATGGCATTTTTCACAGAACTAAAACAAAAAACTCACAATTTGTATGGAAACACAAATGTCCCGAATAGCCAAAGCCATCCTGACAAAGGAAAACAGAGCTGCAGGAATTAGACTCCCAGACTTCAGACTACACTAAAAAGCTACAGTAATCAAGACAGTATGGTACTGCACAAAAACAGAAATACAGATCAATGGAACAGGATAGAAAGCTCAGGGACATATGGTCACCTTATTTTTGATGAAGGAGGCAAGAATACACAATGGAGAAAAGACAGCCTCTTCAATAAGTGGTGCTGGGAAAACTGGACAGCTACATGTGAAAGAATGAAATTAGGACACTCCCTAACACCCTACACCAAAATAAACTCAAAATGGACTAAAGCCCTAAATGTAAGTCCAGATGCTATAAAACTCTTAGAGGAAAACATAGGCAGAACACTCTATGACATAAATCACAGAACAATCCTCTTTGACTCACCTCCTAGAGAAATGGAAATAAAACCAAAAATAAACAAATGGGACCTAATGAAACTTAAAAGCTTTTGCACAGCAAAGGAAACCATTAACAAGATGAAAAGACAACCCTCAGAATGGGAGAAAATATTTGCAAACGAAGCAACTGACAATGGATTAATCTCCAAAATTTATAAGCAGCTCATGCCACTCAATATCAAAAAACAAACAAACCAATCCAGAAATGGGCAGATGGCCTAAATAGACATTTCTCCAAAGACGATATACAGATTGCCAACAAACACATGAAAGAATGCTCAACATCATTAATCATTAGAGAAATGCAAATATGAACTACAATGAGGTATCATCTCACACCAGTCAGAATGGCCATCATCAAAAATTCTACAAACAAAAAATGCTAGAGAGCGTGTGGATAAAAGGGAACCCTCTTGCACTGTTGGTGGGAATGTAAATTGATACAGCCATTATGGAGAACAGTATGGAAGTTCCTTAAAAAACTAAAAATGGAACTACCATACGACCCAGCAATCCCACTACTGGGCATATACCCTGAGAAAAACCATAATTCAAAAAGAGTCATGTACCAAAATGTTCATTGCAGCTCTATTTACAATAGCCAGAGCCAGGATATAGAAGCAACCTAAGTGTCCATCGACAGATGAATGGATAAAGAAGATGTGGCACAGGGGCTTCCCTGGTGGCGCAGTGGTTGAGAATCCGCCTGCCGATGCAGGAGACACGGGTTCGTGCCCTGGTCCGGGAAGATCCCACATGTCGCGGAGCAACTGAGCCCGTGAGCCATGGCCGCTGGGCCTGCGCGTCCGGAGCCTGTGCTCCGCAACGGGAGAGGCCACAACAGTGAGAGGCCCTCATACCGCAAAAAAAAAAAAAAAAAAAAAAAAAAAAAAAAAAAAAGAAGATGTGGCACATATAGACAATGGAATATTACTCAGCCATAAAAAGAAACAAAACTGAGTTACTTGTAGTGAGGTGGATGGACCTAGATTTTGTCATACAGAGTGAAGCAAGTCAGAAAGAGAAAAACAAATACCATATGCTAACACATATATATGGAATCTAAAAAAAAAAACAGAAAAAAATGGTTCTGAAGAACCTAGGGGCAGGACAGGAATAAAGACGCAGATGTAGAGAATGGACTTGTGGACTTGAGGACACAGGGAGGGGGCAGGGTAAGCTGGGACAAAGGGAGAGAGTGGCATGGATTTAGATATACTACCAAATGTAAAATAGCTAGCTAGTGGGAAGCAGCCTCATAGCACAGGGAGATCAGCTCAGTACTTTGTGTCCACCTAGAGGGGTGGGATAGGGAGGATAGGAGGGAGATGCAAGAGGGAGGAGATATGGGGATATATGTATATGTATAGCTCATTCACTTTGTTATGAACTAGAAACTAATACACCATTGTAAAGCAATTATACTCCAATAAAGATGTTTAAAAAAAAGTCAGATGGAAAATTCAGAAAAAAACTAAATAAAACAATTACAAATAACAGTCATTCGTAGGTAATACTACTTGACACCTTACTCTCCAACAGGCATTGTTCCAAGCACATTAGCACATTACATATATTAGCTAATTTACTTCTCACAACAACCCCATGAAATAGGAACCATTATCTCCATTTTAAAAGTGAGGAAACTGACATGATAGAGTAAGAAGCTTTAGAGCTCCCCAGTGAAAATGATATAAAAATACAACCATTTAAAAACCTCTGGAGGGACTTCTCTGGTGGCACAGTGGTTAAGAATCTGCCTGCCAGTGTAGAGGACAGAAGTTCGAGCCCTGGTCCGGGAAGATCCCACATGCTGTGGATCAACTAAGCCCATGTGCCACAACTGCTGAGCTGGTGCTCTACAGCCTTTGAGCCACAACTACTGAAGCCCACATGCCTAGAGCCAGTGCTCCACAACAAAAGAAGCCACCGTGATGAGAAGCCCGTGCACTGCAATGAAGACCCAACACAGCCAAAACTAAATAAATAATTAAAAACCTCTGGAAATGGCCCTATAAGAATATAGCAAATGAATAAACACTTATTGAAGAAAATCTATAATATTCTATAAGAAAAGCAAGAGTCTGTGGTGTTTGAACCCAGACCACTCCCGCACACTTCCCTCCCACCTCAGCAAGGCAAAGATACCACTGCAGACTTGTACAGCCAACAGCACAGATATCCTTCTAGTTACAGTCTCCAGCTGGAGGGCTTTCTTCCAGGGAGGAGCAGCATGTCAGCATTTCTTATCCTGCTCCCAGTTACCTGTCACTGAGGCTATGTTCCATGTGAGTGTTGTCATAGGTGGCTTCTGCCTAGCCCCTACTCTGGGAATGCAGGCTCTGCCACTGAGAATGCTGGGGCAAGGTCACCCTTGCTTGGCTTCAGAAGGTGGCGGTTCCATATCAGGAGAGGTAAGCTAAGAACACCTTGGATACTGCTTCCCCTCCACCTAGCACTCAGGAACTAAACTGAGAGTGTCAGTCAGAGAGAATTGTGCCACTGTCCCCAACCCCAGATCCAGAGCTCTGGCTCAAATATTTGACCTGGGACAGAATTAGGCCATAAAGTGGATAGCTCGTAATCTCTTCCCAAAGAACCTGACTTCATTTGCAACAATCTGAAATTAAAATTTAAAAAACAATTCCATTTATATTTTATGTCACCATTATAAGGAATAAGATACGTAACTAAATTAAACAAAAGAAATGCAAATTTTACACTCTGAAAATTTAAAAAATTGTTGGAAAAGTAAATAATATCTAAGTAAACAGTAAAAACATCTCAGGTTCATGGATTGGAAGCCTTCATATTCTTAAAATGAAGATATTCCCAAATTAATCTAGAGATTCACTGCCATTTCTAGCAGAATCCCACATGACTTTGTTGTAGAAATTGACAAGCTGATTCTAAAATTCATCTGGAATTGCAAGGGATCCAGAATAGCAAAACAATCCTGAAAAAGAAGAACGAAGTAGGAGGATGCATCCCTATTCTAAAACTTGCTAAAAAGCGACAGTAATCTAGACAGTGTGGAGCTGACACAGGGCAGACAGATAGATCAGTGGAATAGAATAGGCAGTCCAGAAATAAAATCATGTATCAATGATCAGTTGCCTGATCATTGCCTCAGCACTCAGCACAAGAGTGCTGAGACCATTCAATGGAAAAAGAATAATTTTTCCAACAAATGGTGCTGGGAAAAATTAGATAGCTATATGCAAAAGAATGAAGTTGGATCCTTACCTTATATCATCTGCAAGAACTAACTCAAAATGTATCATAGGGCTTCCCTGGAGGCGCAGTGGTTGGGAGTCTGCCTGCCGATGCAGGGGACGCGGGTTCGTGCCCCGGTCCGGGAAGATCCCACATGCCGCGGAGCGGCTGGGCCCGTGAGCCATGGCCTCTGAGACTGCGCGTCCGGAGCCTGTGCTCTGCAACGGGAGAGGCCACAGCAGTGAGAGGCCCGCGTACTGAAAAAAAAAAAAAAAAGTATCATAGAGTTAGATGTAAGACCTTAAGCTATTAAACTCAGAAGAAAACACAGGGGTAAATCTTCATGACCTCAAATTTGGCAAAGGATTCATAGATATGATACCAAAAGTGTAATCAAGCAAAGAAAAAACAATAGATAATTTGGACTTCATCAAAATTTTAAACTTCTGTGCTTCAAAGGACACTATCAAGAAAATGGAAATACAACACACAAAATGGCAGATCAAAAAATGTCTGCAAATCATAAATTTAATAAGAGACTTGTATCCAGAATGTACAAAGAACTCATAACTCAACAATAAAAAGACTAATACTTAACTGAAAACTGGGCAAAGGATCTAAATAGACACTCTCCAACACACAAATGATCAATAAGCACATAAAAATATGCTCAACCTCATTAAGTCACTAGGGAAATGCAAATCAAAACCATGATGAGAGGGCTTCCCCGGTGGCGCAGTGGTTAAGAATCCACCTGCCAATGCAGGGGACCCGGGTTCGATCCCTGGTCCGGGAAGATCCCACATGCTGCGGAGCAGCTAAGGCCGTGACCCACAACTACTGAGCCTGCGCACTAGAGCCCATGAGCCACAACTACTGAGCCCCTGTGCCGCAACTACTGAAGACCACGTGCTTAGAGCCTGTGGCTCCGCAACTAGAGAAACCACCACCATGTGGAGTGGCCCCCACTCGCCACAACCAGAGAAACGCTCGAGCACAGCAAGGAAGACCCAGCACAACCAAAAATAAAATGAATAAAAATTTAAATAAAAATTTTTAAAAAAAGGTTGTCTTCTCTATTGAGATTTACTTCTAGTAAGACGACTAAAATGACTAGTTATTTAACTTGTAAAAATGCCAACAATTAAAAAAAAAACATGATGAAAGATATGACTTCACACCCACTAGAATGTCTAGAATAAAAAAATCACATAGTAACAAGTGTTAGTGAGGACATGGAGAAACCAGAACCCTTATACACTGCTCAAGGGAATGTAAAAAGGTGCAGCCACTTTGGGAAATAGTCTGGCAGTTCCTTGAGTGAGTAAACATAGTTATTGTATGGCAATTCCACCCTAGGCATATGTGCAAGAGAAATAAAAATATATGTCCACACAAAACATTGTTTATAGCAGCATTATTCATAATAATGTTTACAGCAGCAGTATTCATGATAGCCAAAAAATAGAAATAACACAAATGACCATCAACAGATCAAAAGATAAACAAAAAGTGTTGTATCCATATGATATAATATTATCCAGCCATAAAAGGAATGGGGCACTGATACATGTTACAGCATGGATGAATCTTGAAAACATTACGCTAAGTGAAAGAAGCCAGTCACAAAAGGCCATGTATTATATTATTCCATTCATATGACACGTCCAGAATGGGAAAATCTATAGAGACACAAAGTAGATTAGAGGTTGCTTGCAGCTGGAGGAAATGGGAAGCTAGGTGGATAATATCTGAAGGGTACAGGGTTTCCTTTTGAGACAGATGAAAATGTTCTAAAATTGACTGTGATGATAGTTGCAATCTGTAAAATTACTAAAACCCTTTGGATTATATACTTTAAATGGGTGAATTGTGTGGTGTGATGGTTAGTTTTACATGTCAACTTTGCTAGGCCATGGCACCCAGATATTTGTTCAAACATTCTAGATGTTTCTGTGACGGTATTTTGTAAATGAGATTAGCATTTCGATCAGTAGATTTTAAGTAAAGCAGTTTACTCCCCATAATATGAGTGGGTCTCATCCAATCAGTTGAAGGGCTTAATAGAAAAACACGGACCTTGGAAAGCAAGAAGGAATTCTGGCACCTTTGAACTTGAACTACAGCTCTTCTCTGGGTCCTGTGCCCTCCATAGTCTGGGCTTTGCCAAGCCTCCACAATCACATGAGCCAATTCCTTAAGATCGATCTCTCACAATCTCTCAGTCAATCTGTCTCTCTCCCCTTCTCCACACACACACACACACACACACACACACACACACACACACACACACACACACACATCCTGTTGGTTCTTTTCTCTGGAGAAACCTAATACATATGGTATGTGACTATATCTCAGTAAAGCTATTTAAAAAATGAGAAAACTCAGGAAGAGTGAGGCTAATTAACTGCCCAAGTTTCCACAGCTGGAAAGTAGCCGAATGGAAAGCCTCTGTTTAGTACAACCTGCTACACAAGGTGTTCATTTGTGCTCTTGTTAACTTTGGGCCAGGCGTGGAATGTTGTTGAGAAGTTTGCGCTAAGTCTAGGATGGAAGCATCTTTGGTACAGACATGGGGGGGTGCTACAGCAGGGATACTGAACAGGAGGAATCAGGGTCTGATGAGATTCAACACGTTTAGCGACTGTTAGGGTACAGACATTAGCCTGTTAGAATGGACCCCAGTCATGTCCAACTGGGACTGGACAGAAGTTCACATCAGCTTAACATCAGCCCTGACCTCTAAAAGGGTTATTATTCGTGGCATTCTCCTTGGAGCAAGTACTTATCACGTGGCAGCTTTATTACTTACTACTTCCCTCGCTGAAGCACAGCAGAGGTGCCAAGTCACAATGAAATGATTTCTGCAATTGACCACAGAAATACACACATATTCTTCTTAAGGTAAGGAAACATTACTCTAACAATGAGAAACATTTAACTGCTTTATGTTTTAACCATTTTGTAAAAATTACACATTTCCTGCTTTTTTTGAACGAAATAAACAGAATGTCATATTTTCATGCATCCTCATTATGATCAGAATGACGGTAGAATTCCCCAGAAAGGCAGGGATACCCTCAGAGGTCATTGAGATATTCTAGGCTGGTTGCTTACATATTAAATGGCCCTAATGCCTTTTGAGTTGTTATGCCTGGTTTCAAAAAAATAATTTTTCAATATCTCACACATTTTCAGACTTGCCCTTTCAGCAGTGATACGTTTTTGGTTTTGCTTTGTCCTTCCTCATCTGGGACTGAGAGATTAGAAAACTAACATGCTATGATTTTTGAGTCGTGGGCCTTAACTTTAGCACATGTTTTTTTGGTATCATTTACGCTGTCCATTCAGGTGCCTTTGCCCTCTTTTCCAGAATTCCTTCTGCAGTGTTTGATAGGCAAGACTTTCAGATCAGATGAACTTTGCTTGTGGTTATGTAGCATTGCTCAGCTGATATTTTCAGGTAGAGCCCCGCAAGGTAGAAATCATAAGTATTTAGTCTATGGGGGATTGATTGGCATTAACCAGATTCTCAAAGACCTGCTTTAATTATTTCCTATATTTATTGAAGACATTTTACAGAACAGGAATCCTGCAACACACAAGACAATGTGATAGTTAGCGGGGATGAAATGCCCTCATGAAATCCACAGGAAAAAAAAAAGGAAAAAGACATTCATTTACCTACCTATGGAGTACAACTCCACAGCAATCAGTACACTTAAGCTTGCTTTATAGGATTTCCGTGATCAGGGTAGCTGAAAGCCGAACAATTAATCAGAAAGAATTCTGATGTTACCTGAATCAGGAAACAGTGATCTCTGTAGCCTTCTGGGGCCACTTAGCCTGACTAAAACTTACCAGAGTATTGCTTCTTTCTAGAAACTATAAAACAATTAGAATGCCCTAGTCTTTTCCTTTTATTTATTCATTTGCTCATTAATTTATTCCATACAGGCCACCGTATAGTGATACGTAATGTTTATAATCCCCAAAGGTGCTGGGACATGGGACAATGAGTGTCTGAAATCTGGTCTGTGCTTTGTTCACCAAGCTGTTTCCTGAGGGACCGTGACCTTTGGCCAATTCATCTGCCGAGAGGGGAGGCCTTTTAAAAATCTTCTGCCTCACAGGTCTCTTTGTGTAATCTGCAGTCCTGTGCTTGGGCTTAGGTATAAATAAGCTATGTGGTCTAACCCTTAAATGAGCTTGAAGTGTAGCAATGCTCTCTATAGCCTTCTTCTTATTTACACAGTTTTGAATAGACCCTGATATAGCTGTTCTAATTCAGCTCCTTTTTACCAATATTCCTTATCGATTATAAAACGTTTCAGTCATTCCATGGGCTCATTAATTTTAATAGGTTGCAGACAGAGGACAACTTGTTTTATCTGAGTCCCATTCTACACTGATGACTTAAGGAGATTTATATCCTTCACTGAGCCCTTTGAGAGAGGTCGTCATCAATAAAACATTTCTAACACAATTTAACACTGTGGATCACTTCTCAGAAGGCACAAGCATAATGTGGACTTCAGCTTCAGAAGGATGCCGTGTCCCTCAATTCTGGAGTCTGCTTGAGGCTGCTAGCTTCCCACACCTTGACAAGCCCTCCTGCTCCATGCAACAACCCTATGAGGGGGAAATAGTAGATCTTTCTGCGTCATCTCTGCTGACGGATTGGCTAGCTGCTGTAACCGTTCCATTCACGGAAAATTTTGCATTTAGAAGCAGACTGTTCCATCTTCTAAACACTGTGTTAGGATCTGTTTTCCCTTACAATATGCCATTACCTGTCTAACTTCTTGTGTCTACCTATACTGATCCTGGACCTATTTCATGGGGTACGTGCAGGACAAGTCTAATTGCAGATCAACTCGAAATGCCTCCTGGTACTGAAAAACTTGAGTATACTCCTCCACCTAGTTTTTCCTCCAAACTTCTCTTCTTTCAATAGATATGAAAATTAATAGGTAATTTAAAAAATACTGGCTTGGCAGACTATTCCATTAAATCTTATGAATCAAATACATATTTCCTTAAAAGGAGGCATTTCAATCATTTAAATGGTTAGGCAGAACAAACAAACAAAGCAAAAAGAATCAACAAGTTCTCTTCTAAGGCACTGGTAATGACAATTTAAGCTACAAAGTTAGTTCTATATATGAACCGCACATACACGAATGTTTCGGTGTTATTCATTGGGGCACTATACACAAAGGACTAAAAAGATAACACAGATTCTTATATTGTTTGCCTATAAAGTGCACGGCTTAGACAGACAGTTAACGGTAACGGTATGTACTGGAAAGTGTATTTCTTCTCCATGAACTAGCGATTAACATACACCACTCATAGAGAGAAAAGTTCGGTCTTTTTAGCTCTCTAAGAAGCTATCTCAAATTCCATCACTGGAAAATTTTGTTTCTTTTATCTTTAAAACTCTATACATCTGTGCTTCTCATCCTATGATACTGCTGAAATATCACATATTATACTTCTAAATAATTGTATTAAAAGCAGCGTTTATGATTTGTTTCAAACTACATGCTTTCACTTTTGTTGCTCTAAGACATTTAATTTAACCCCTTGTCAGTATGACAGGGGCCTTATTGGACAAGATGCTACCATAGGAGGGAAGTATGCATTGTCATTGGACTTTACTATCAACATAGCATAATCAGTTATTAACACAAGTGACACTCAATGGGATTTATGCCAATTCTTGTTCAGTCTCGTTCCTTCCGTGGCTTAGCAGAACTTAGCAGCAAACTGAGCTACTTAGGGAGAAAAACCCTCTGCGCGTGGATCTATTAGAAAATGGGAACCGCGCTCCAAGAAAAGATGCAATTGCATTGGGTGGGGCAAAAACTGCCTTCGGTTTATTAAGTAAAAATAAAAGACACGTTTTTCATTTTTCACCAAGACCTTTCTTGAACAACGTATTCACCCTTTTGTGCCACTACCTTCTGCCATTTTTCAGGCAACTTCATAATTCCATCTTCCCAAAACTTTTTATCTTTTTGAGCAAAGAACTGTCCCAGGTGTCTTTTACAGTCTCCCAGGGAATTGAAAGTTTTTCCATTAAGAGAATTTTGTAAAGACCGAAATAAATAGAAATCTAAAGGTGCAATGTCTGGTAAATACGGCGGATGAATCAGAACTTCCCAGTCAAGCAGTAACAGTTTTTGCCTGGTCATCAGAGAAACATGCGGTCTCGCCTTATCCTGATGGAAGATTATGCATTTTCTGTTGACTCATTCTGACGCTTTTCGTCGAGCGCTGCTTGCAGTTGGTCTAATTGGGAGCAGTACTTGTTGGAATTCATCGTTTGGTTTTCCGGAAGGAGCTCATCATAGAGGACCCCCTTCCAATCCCACCGTATATGCGATATCACCTTCTTTGGATGGAGACCGGCCTTTGGTGTGGTTGGTGGTGGTTCATTTCGCTTGCCCCACGATCTCTTCCGTTCCACGTTATTGTACAGTATCCACTTTTCATCGCCTGTCACAATTTATTTTAAAAGCGGAATGTTTTTGTTACATTTCAGTTAGAGAACCCCATGTGGAAATATGGGGAAGAGGGTGTTTTTCGCTTCTGTGGAGCCCAAACATCAAAGCGGTTCACATAACCAAGCCGGAGTAAATGATTTTTCAGCGCTTGATTTGGATATTTTGAGTATGCCGGCTCTCTCCCTCATGGTATAACGCTGATTGTTCTCAGTTATTGTTTTGATTTGATCGCTATCAACTTCAGCTGGTCTACCCAACCGTGGAGCATCGTCCAGCGAGAAACCTCCAGCAAGCATGAAACTTCGCAAACCACTTTCGACACGTTCAGCCACAGCACCTTCTCCATACACTGCACAATTTTTTTTAGCGTTTCAGTTGCGTTTTTACCTTTCTTGAAATAATAAAGCATAATATGCTGAAATTGTTGCTTTTTTTCTTCCGTCTGCAGTATTAAAATGGCTACACAAAAATTCACCAATTTGAAGTCTTTTTTTAAAATGAACGCTGGTGTGACAGCTGTCACATACAATCTAACAAAATTGTTTCGAAAGAAGTTAAAGACAACTAAGTGCTACGAGAGCCATCTTACGGAAAAGAATGAACGAATGTTTTGGCCCACCCAATACTATGTTACTTCTTAAAACATTCATTTTCATTACAAAGACAGGTTATATATTGCGAAAGTGAGGAGGCAATATATTTGGGGCCTGGATTCCAAAATAAAATACAAATTCTCTTCTGTAGTTAGCTGGTATCATTTGTTAAGATTGTTGACTATATGCACAAAAAGATGTTGGACATAAATTTGACTGTGTAGTCATGCTCTCCAGTGGCAAGTTACATATTTTTTTAAATTAAAACTTTGGCTCAATGTGTATAAATATTTGGATATGTTCTTCTATTGCACCTTTTAAGCCAAGATTGCAATCACCATCATATTAAAATAATGAATCATCAAAGCCTGTAAAGTTGTTAAAACCCTTTTGGATAGCTAAAAGGCTTTCTCTGGGATACACTTATTGTTTAAATTCCAAAAGTCCTAGTTCCTACTTACAGCTCTTGGAGTGTCACAGACTTCAGTACGTTTGCTTTCATGCATTCTGTGGTCTTGTAGCAGGAGCAAATAAACTGTGCCTTTATGAGTGTCCCTGTACCTTTAGTCACTTCCAGTCTACGGGAGATTGTTACCAGGTGTGTGACGTTTTAGGGTCTAGTTCTTTTTTCATTGGAAAAAGAAGTCCAATATTTCATATTGGACGATGTGACATATTCTAACAGATGGTGTCTGCTTCCTTTGGCAGATGCTTCTGATTTAATTCATGTATTAGAAGAAGCCTATATTTGCCGTTCTAATGGCGAGGATGTCAGAAATTCTTTCTTAAGTTAGGAGATGAAAGCCTGAAAGAACGGTTTTAATCTCTAGGGTTGTTTTTTTTTTTTTTTTTTTTTTTTAACCAGAGGAGAATATTATGGGAAATACATTCAGCTCATCATCTTCACACCCTATATATTCTTGGGAAATGGAATGAGAAAACACTCTCAGTTTTGCTAATACCCTGATTCTATTCTTAGATGTTAACAAGCAAGATGTGGAATATAAACGCCATGGCAGAACTGCTAACAAAAACAGGGTCAAGGTCTTTAATAGCAAGGGAATAACTGGAACAAAGCTCTGTAAGTCATGTTTATTCAACTTCGGAATCTTCCATTACAGACGGCACATTCTTGCATGGTCATCTGCACCCCAGATGCTGGAGTAGTTACCATCTCAGAGAATAACTGGCCCTGGGATTCTAACAAACTCTCTGATACACGTGAAGCACAAGTACTCTTCTTCTCCACCTTCACAAGCTGTCAAGGAGGGAGCACACTTTTGGTTGCAAAGTAAGATTTTCTGTGAGAGGAACAGGGGATGGAGATAGGATAGATGGAAAGAGGTCAGCCCATGTCAGGGACAGGAAAGTGATCGACAGTTGCTTCCCCATCTCTCTGTCCAGTCTATAGATGTGACTTAACGGAGGAATTGAACTTTATGTGCACAAAGAAATGTAGACTGACTCTGTGGGATTAGGTCCCAGTTCTGCAATTTACTGTCTGTGTAACCTTAGGAAAGTCACCCAACTCCACACAGCCTGAGGCTCCCTATCCATTTTCTTAAAATTTGGAAATAAAGATTTTAAATCAATACATTCTAATTATTTTTTTAAAGTACATAAATGAATAAGATCAGAAATGAAAGTCCAGCAGCATCCATAGACACACGGACCTAACACATTTCCAACAGTTGGCTACTGCCCACCTCTTGGAAGGTATCCTTTTGTTTCTTCATCAGTAAATTGGAGATGAAAATAACTGTATCTTAGTGTTTGTGAGAATAAAAGGAGATATTTTAAATGCCTAGACCATTAGGAAGTTTTCTTTGTCTTTTCTCTTTCGCTCTGCTTCCCTTTCTAATTTTACTTGTTTTCCTTAATCTGATGCTTGTTCATAACCAGACCAATGTCGAAGTCCATAGTGTATTGTATTAGTCAGATGTTGCCAAAAACAGCCCAGTATCTCAGTGTCCTATTACCGCCAACATTTACTTCTAGCTCATGGGTCTGCAGGTCGGCTGGTCTCTGCTGTTTCAGGCTACAGATGGGTCAGCCGCCCTCTGCATTTCACTTAGTGCTGGACCCAGGCTAAGTAGCGACAGCTGCAGGGCATTTTCTCTCATGAGGGATGGCAGAGGCTCAAGGGGGGGGGGCGAGTGAAAGCATGTGGATGCCGAATTTCGAGAAAGAGAAAGATATATAACAAGGGTTTTTAATCAGTTTAGTTGTACAGTGAAAGATGTGACTCTCCCCTCTAGTTTCCCTCACCCCCTAAGAAGATGTTATGGACTATTTCTTACTTTTCTTTGATGCTTTGTTCCTGGATCTTCTTAAAGAAAGCAGAAAGACGTGCTAAGATCTATTCCAAGACTGATGTCGGTGGGCAACAGAAGCTGCTTGGGAGGACAAGGAGACACTAAGTTCAACGTGAAAGAAGTGTAAGATGGTGTTACTACTAGAAGGTTTCTACTATGGGAGGATTGCCAAGGAGCAAAATAAAAGATAGTGGGGGGAGGGGAATAGGTGTTTGGGGGGAAAAGAGTGAATTAAGGCCAGTGGGAGGAAGCAGTGGTCCCAAACAAAGCTAGACATGAAGAGGGTAGAGTGATAAGGAGACGTATGCTAATCAAGGAAAGAGGAGGTACCTTGGATTCCTCAAACTAATCTTGTTTATTTTTTTTTCCAACTGCAAAAAGAAAAAAATAGAAGGAATGGGAAAATAAATATTATGTGCGGATTATCAAAAGGAGAGGATTAGCTTTCTTTAAACACTTGTATTCAACCACCATTTCCCAATTTTATGAACAGTTTAATCTCTTTTATTTTCTTCCACCCTTATAGAGAAGTAGGCAAGGGAAATAAGCATGGTCTCTTCCACTAGCTTCTGCCGCCTCATGACTACATGGACACCATGAATAAAAAAAGAGGTTTCTCACTTGCGTGACTAAGACAGTAACTACGGCCATTCTATTTTCTTCCAAAATTGTCAATGATAATGGTAAAAACATCTAAGTATCTCACTTAAAACATGCCTTTCCTCCTATTTGACCAATTCCTAGTAGCTTGGAAAAGTCAGTTTCATCCTGGGATACTTTATATAATCAATACTGTATAAAATATATTTCAAAAAAAGGCTTCTTTAAATTACATTGTTTTAGTAAATTCCAGATATATGTTACTAACACACACACGCATGCACATGCACACACATCCTGTCCTTAATTTGTAATTTCAATTTTTCAACAGGTAAAAATAAATTAATAGATTGGATATTAGACAGCTGTTCCCTTCCAGAATAACATTAGGTATACTTAATTTTGAATCATTCTTGGCATTCCAACTGGGTTCATTCTAGCTCAGTTGTCAATCTCCCATTGCACTGTCAAGGCCTGCCTTATTTAAGATATTTCTTTTAGCATTATACGTTTACTACCGTTTTCTCTAATTCCCTTCTCTGCATTCCTTCATCTCAGTTTCTCACATGTAGTCAGGTAAACTTAATGATAATAGTCAAGGTTATCTTTAAAAAAGACTATCCACTGAAAACATAAAATAATCATTTGCTTTCTTTGTTTTTTACATACACGCATGGATATGACTATATTGCTCATAAAACTGACCCAAAGAAAAATACTGCTTTTCTGGTTTAGAAATCTCTGTAGGAACATTTTTAGGCACACAGAATATTGTGTGGGGACAGCCAAACGGCTCTCTCTAGGGTAGGAAAACTTTTAAATCTTATTCATTCTACTCATCTTATTTCCACTTAAAACAACTGTGATTGTCAACCTAGCTGAAAGACAAATTTAAGCTTCAGCATTATAAGAAAACATCTTTCAAAGGACTTAAGTCCCATTCCACTTCTGTAGATGAACGGAATATCAGAGAAGGCTGTACGAAGGGAAAAAAAGTCATAAATAGTTCTCAGATTTCATTATTTCAAACGCGTTTGCAGTTTTCCTTATAGAGAACACCTTTAAACAGACCTTTACTGAATTTTCATCTAGAACACTTGCAGTTTCTTATTGAATTAGAAGTTACTTTTAAGATTAATTTAGTATGTTTTACAGCCAATCAAGCAGCTTGAAGGGTTACCTAAAGTTATCAGTAGTGAGGGGTTATCAGTAGTGAGTATTCAAAAATTATTCAGAGAGATGGTGTCAATCACTCCCAAGATGAGCACGGAAAAATATAATCTATTAATTCATCTCCCAATTAGGTAAACTGTTAAGGGCAAAACTCCAACTATAATAGGCTTTGTGAATGTGACTGATGGAAACAAGACAGACCATTAATCATTTTGACTAGAAAAAGAACAGCATAATTTCAGGAATAAGTTTTAGCTATTTCTTCCCACTGACATTAATCAAGAACATTAGGTAATTTTTCTCCAGGTTATTTCCCATTATATACATTCAGAATTATGCTGCATAAAAATATCCAATATCACAAAATAAAGTATTCCCAGGTTTTTAGAGATGGTAAAATACCAGAAATAGTAAGTGGTGCTTTATTTCTATAATCTGTTAGAGCTTTTAAAAGGCTTCACATACATTAGCTCATTTAACCCTAGAAATGATCTCTTTCAGGTAAAATTATTACTAATCTCTCCTCAGAGAAGTATTGGGAGTGTCTATCCAGATAATAACTAACAGGACTCATTTGATTCTAGGGCTCTGGATTTCAAAAACTGTGCTAGTTCTAATTTATCACTTTGCATTCCTGATTTTATGAACACACTTACTCATTAACCACAAATAGTAGTTTAGAAAAAGATAGCCATAAAAATGTGATAATTTATACTTGGTAGTTTTTTGTATCCTTATTGGTCAGCAGTATACAGTTGACACATCATTAATTCATTTTTGTGATGTTTTTAAAAATCATGAAAGTTATTTTATTTGTATCTAATTATCTAACTGCAACTCAAGCTATTAAATATGTAGCAATGCAGGACAGTTAAATGCAATAAAATTTCATCCATTTATTTATTTAACACTCATGCATTTCTCACAGTCTGTGCAATAATTTCTGTATTAAATGCTGGGGATATAAAGCCCATTAAGAAGTAGGCCCTTTTCCCTATATGGGAAAAGAATCTAAAAAAGAGTGTATATATGTATATGTATAACTGATTCACTTTGCTGTACACCTGAAACTAATACAACACTGTAACTCAACTATACCCCAATAAGATGTTTTTTAAAAGTAAATTCAATAATATATTGGAAAACAAAAAAAGAAATAGGCCCTTCTGCCAAGGACCTTGTAATTATCTGGAAGAAAGGCAAGTAAATCAGAGATTACCATAGTTAGATTAGCGCTCATAAAGGTATTCACTATGTCATCGGTGCATACAAAGTAAGCGACACATTGCGCTAGAATCAATGCATACTCATTGAGAAGGTGATACATGGGGTTAACTTTTTAAGACTTAACTGTGAAGGATAAGATGGAGGCAGAGTGATTAGAAGTGAGACCTAAAACAGGATAACCAGAGTCACTTAATCATGAGATCTGATGTTAGGTGGGGATTTTCCCGGGCTCTGGAATCAGCCAGTAGGGCCTATGAGGACAGTGAGGTATTGAGTTAAAAAGAAGAAGAAAAACAGAGAGGTGAGAGAGAAGTTGGGAAAGCAATGTTTCCAGGGACAGATTTTCCTTCCCTTCCCCTCTGGAGAAGGAAGGAATGGTGATCCTCATCCTCCAACAGAAGAAAGTTCATTGAAAAGGGGGCTCCAAGGGGTCTAGCAAAAAACAGAGACCAGTGTCTCATCGCCTGCTTGGACCTGTGTGTCAGCCGTGGACTTGTTGATTTTCCCACCTGTGCCTCCTTGAAAAGGAGAACAAGAGATCTGGGGGAACGATGCCAGGGCGTGGGGGAGGGGAAGTGGGCAGCAGGGAACATCCTCCGACCCAATGGCTGGTCATCATAAGAATGTGTGAGCTGCTTGTGGATGAATGAAGTACTGTGAAAGATAGTATGGGCCATCTGTCCAGTGCCAGACCAACAGAGCAAAATGATGGGGAGCAGCAGGGGAAAGTAGTAAGAGGCTGATGCTGTCCTGATGGACGTGGGTAGAAGAGGCCCAGGTGGAGCCAGCTGTCTCACAGCTGGGAATTGTCAAGTTAGAAGACTCCCAGGAGAGCCGCTGAAGGGCTTCAGCATTTGGATTTCAACAGAGGGGACCTGGTGGCCTGTCACTGTTAGCCAGGGAAGCAGCCACCATCAAGAGCAAACTACCAAAGTGTCTGATAAGGAAGAGACACTATCTTACCCCCCTCCTACTTCCCCCAGCACACGGCGGGGAAGAGCAGGAGCCAGGGAACAGGAGACAAACGAAGTGCCCCAGAGACACACGTGCTGTTTCCACTTTCTGCCCTAAGGCGAGGGAGTGAGAAGGGGAGTGAAAGAGCAAATCAGCCCCCTGAACCACAAAAGTGATTGACCCTGGAGGTGGGAAGTAAGAGAGATGTAAAATACATGAGCTCTGACATCTAAAATGGAGAGATTTTACATAATCAAGAGCCTTAAGGAAATCAGTGAATTTGTATTTTGTCATGTACTATACAGTGGGTGGAGAAGTTTGACAGAGTAGAGTTGAGGAGGGTGATTGGAGAAAACCAAATTAGGCTTATGTGATATCTCCACTGAACACTGAACAGTTAGCTGATTCGAGCTGGACATTTGGAGAAGAGCAGGAGGTGAGCCTGGAGAGGGAAGTGGGAGGGAGGACAATACGGCTATAATGTGCTGAGCTAAGGGGTTAGAACCTTGGACTGAAAGCCCTGGGGAGCCATTGAAAGAATCTAAACAGGGAAGTCATATAATCAGAGTCTAAAATGTACCCTTTGGTATTAGTGACTTTTTACCTACCTACCTAAACTCATCTAGTTTAGGCAGGGAAAAAAAATGTAATAAATAAAATATCATTTTGTTAGCAAATGCCTAGGTCACTCTTGGCAACTGTGTCAATAAATTACGATATTTTCTTCTCAATGTAAAAAAATCAGCCCAGATCTAATGACAGAATAGTTCCCTATGTGTTCAATGTATACTCCAGTAAAATGTGCTTGAACTTTTCAACAACTATGAATTAATACAATTTGTAACTGGTTTAAATTGTATGCCTTAGAAAACAAATGACTATGTAGAAGTCGGAAGCTAGAGACATGTAACTCACAAAATTGGGACTACTGATCATGATTGAGTAATATTTTTAAAATTTCCAGGCAAGAAAAGCTCATAAAGCTGTTAGTTCAATTATAAGCATATTTGCTCAAACCTATACATTTTAACATTCTTACACAAAAACAATGTAGAATGTTAAACTAAGTTAATCTGTCAAAATTCTATTTTTTACCCCCACCATTGACATGAAAATATTCAGTAGAACAAAGGTAGTTCTCTAGAGAGAAAATTTCCCAGTGGTATCTCCAAAAATTCATCAGCAGTCTGGTCATAGTTAAGAATGTTCCTGAAAACCGAATGCCAAATAGAAAAGCATTTCTAATCAACATTGCTGAACATGGGCATTTTTACCCAATTAGATACTCACTGGAAGCTGAAAAGTGAAACTTGTTCCAATTTTTTAACTTCAGGGAAAGTAGAATATATTGGTGAAAATTTGATTGGAGAAAACTGGGAGGTGATTTTAACCCTGTACATTTAAGAAAACAGGATTCAGTCTGTTATATGCAACATGTATCACTAAAGTGCTCTAAGTTAGGAGATAGGAGAAGAAGAGGAAAAGTCTAGGTCAGTCACTGACTGTTCATTTAAACTCCCTACCTTTACCTTGGGTGCCTATAGTAGAGGAAGATGAGATAAGCTTTTCTTTCTTTTCATCTAACTCTAGAATATTATGCCATTTATTTATTTTTTTTATTTCAGTTTAGCAGGCAAAAAAAAAAATCCAAAAGGATAAATATCTAACATTTAATTAGATGAAGCATGTTGAACGTAAGGAGCATAATAAAGGAATGAAGGTATTTCTTTGTGAAAAGTCAAAATACAATAGAAAAATTAAAACAATTAGGGGTTGCAAATTAAATCACTCTTTTTCAGTTATTACAAAAAATGGAAATGTCTACAACATTATAACTCAAAAGTGTGGTCTTCGAACAGAATTATTGGAATCACCTGGAAGCTTATTAGAAATGTAGGCTCTCAGCCCTCAACCAAGTTGCTGATTTCGAATTTACATTTTAACAAATCACTAAACAATTTTTTAAAAATTTTATTGAAGTACAGTTGACTTAAAATATTGTGTTAATTTCTTCTGTAAGGCAAAGTGACTCAGTTTTACATATATAATATACACACACACATACACATATATATATATATACACACACATATATATATTCTTTTTCATATTCTTTTCCATTACGGTTTGTCACAGAATATTGAATATAGTTCCCTGTGCTATACAATAGGACTTTGTTCTTAATTCTTATGCCCATTGAAGTTTGAGAAGTTATAGAAAGCCCTGTTGAATGCCTAGAACGCCGATGAACGGTTTTTACCTCATGACTTAGGAAATTAATTTAGCCCAAGTCCACTATTAAAATAGGAACACTTTATTTTTCCAGATAGCTAAAGTAAGTGTAAGTTTGCTTGTTAGCACATATTTAATTTTTTTCAAATTTTCAACACATGAATACCTTTATATATGGAAACTAGTTTTGTTTTGTCAAATAAAAGGCATCCAATCAGCTGATTTGGGGGAAAGGGTTTCTAGAAATAAATCCCATGTTTAGAAATCACCCTCAATAATGGAAAGTTTCATTTCTTATTGTTGAGACCTGGCCCCAGTGTGCTAGAATGAAAGAGGGTTTTCTTTATGTCAGCTGTGCTTTTTTAAATTTTCATTTGGGCCAAGTTAGAACACAAACCATTAGCTCATTTTTATTACTCTTCCCCCTTTTTCTTTTGCAACAGTTGACAGCACCCCTTCTTCAGGTGACTGACCTGAGAACAGGAAAGCCTGGGAGAAGGGGATCACCCATTTGCACTCTATTATTTCAAAGACTTAAGAAAAACACTAGAAGAATCATGGAGGAGAAATGTGGTGATGAAGATAAAGAGCAAGAATGGGATGAAAAATGTTAAATGGGAAACGTAAAAAAAAAGCATATTGTGAACAAACTCAGATGCACAAAGTTGCTCAGAAACACAGCTTTCTCTCCCTCTCTTTTTTTTTTTAACGTTGCTATGTCATCTTATAAGTTTTACTGAAGAACTTTTATTCTGCATGGTAGCTTTGTGGTTACAAATCTAAGAAATAGAAATCGCCTTACAGCTTTTGTTTATTAAGAGTATAGTGGGCTTCCTTGGTGGCGCAGTGGTTGAGAGTACGCCTGCTGATGCAGGGGACACGGGTTCGTGCCCCGATCCGGGAAGATCCCACATGCCGCGGAGCGGCTGGGCCCGTGAGCCATGGCCGCTGAGCCTGCGGGTCCAGAGCCTGTGCTCCGCAATGGGAGAGACCACAACAGTGAGAGGCCCAGGTACCGCAAAAAAAAAAAAAAAAGAGGATAGTGACTTTTAGCTTTTAAAATGCCAAATGTTCTTATTCACTATTGTTTATTCATTCAGTCATACAATCATTTCTTCAGTAAATCTCTGCTGAGTAAACTATGTTTGCTCAGGAACCATTCTAGATGCTCAGAAGATATCAGTGAATTAAGCAAAGAACCCCTGCCCCACCCCCACTCTTGAGCTTGTGTTCTGACGGGAGGGGGACGGAGACAAAAATAACCTATAAACAAAATAAATAAATAATTGCTGAGATTGTTAGACTATCATACTAAGTGATGTAAATTGTACAGAGAAAGACAAATATCATATGATATCACTTATATGTGAAATCTAAAGAAATTATACAAATGAACTTATTTACAAAACAAAAACAGACTCACAGACATAGAAAACAAACTATGGTTACCAAAGGGGAAAGGGGGGAGAGGGATAAATTAGGAGCTTGGGATTAACAGTTACAAACTACTATATATAAAATAGGTAATCAACATATAGCGCAGGGAACTACCTACCATATAGCACAGGGAACTATATTCAATATCTTGTAATAAGGTATAATGGAAAAGAATCTGAAAAAGAATATATATATATATATATATCTGAATCACTTTGCTGTACACCTGAAACTAACACAACATTGTAAATCAGCTACACTTCAGTAAAAAAAATAAACAAACCGAAAAGCAAAGGATATTGAAAAAAAAAGCTATAGACTATTTTGTTAGAGGATTCCATTATAAATTAAGTTGGCAATTCACTTCCTTTCTATTCCACATGAATAGAATAAGTATGTCCAAGCATGAAGGAAATAAAGTGCATAGCATTATACAATGAAGAATCTAAGTGTTGCTCTTAAAGACCTTAGTAACTGAGTGAATGAGATACAACAGGAATGTAAGTAAATATTATAAAAGACAGATTATTCCAAGTGGTAAAAAAAAAAAAAAAAAAGGGTTTCAGGGACCTCAGGGGAAGAAATTTTTTATTTAAATAAATGAGATGACAAGAAATGAGGAAATGGAATATTCCATCAGAGAAAGGAAGTGCTAATTTTAAAGAGCTTAAATAATAGATGTGACAAGTTGTGCTTAAAGAAAATATTTCAACTGTGTAATAAAAATATATTTCCCAAGTTGAAAAATATATTTTAAAAATCTGGCTGATTTCAAACTTCAAAGAATGAACACTCTGAGCTTTGACTAATCCAAAAGGAATATTTATATAAGGTTTTATAAACGGCCAGTATCCTTGTTTGGAGACTATTTCCTTGCCGTTATGTACCTTCTACTTTCACTGTTAGTATCACTCAGCAACCGTGTTTTTGTGAAGTGTAAATTAAAATTCAAATTTAATTTTCTTAGTCAGCATAGAAGTTGCTTCATTTGTTAGTGAAATCACTTTTGAAATATAGGACACTATTAAGTAAAGGTGGAGATTGTGTTAAAACTGCCAATCAAGTAGAAAACCAAGGTCTAAGAGGATAAATCATCAGTAAAACACCCCAGCAATAAAGACTTCCATTGTTAGGTTGATGTTTTCTTAAGGTCTC
Source organism: Kogia breviceps (assembly GCF_026419965.1). Lineage (NCBI taxonomy): Eukaryota > Metazoa > Chordata > Mammalia > Artiodactyla > Physeteridae > Kogia > Kogia breviceps. The sequence continues at coordinate 15,255,080 of NC_081321.1, read as the reverse complement.
CAAGAAAAGATGAATTCACTCTGATTCTCTAAGGAAATGGGTCTTACCTGATTCTTTTCTTTTCATTTTTTCTAAGCAACAGATGGACAAACAAGGAAAGTCAGTGTGGTGACCATGGAGAAAGCCAAACATGTGCAGGAAGAGTACAGAAAGACTTTTTGAATTGCAGGAGGCAATGAATGAGGCAATAAACATTAGGCCAATAGAAAAATGGTATAGAGTATTAACAGTTAACTTTTGTATTATACTTCATAGCTTACAAATGTTTTTCACATACCATAATACCATTTAACTCAAAACAACTCTTTGCTTTCATCGATCATTAATTATCTGTTAGTCATTATTTTCATTAAATAGACTCAATGTAATCCCACTGTCACCTACGGCTAAGCCTTGAACTGTGGCTGTTTTGAGTTACTTCTTGGAATGGAAGGATGGAAAGAAACCTCTGAAAATGCCTTGTCCATAAAATCTGATACCATCCAATGATCTGGAGGGGCAGTAAAACAAATGGCCATACAAAACTTCTTCCAGTTGCAGAAAAACTAGCCCAAACTGACCTCAATCAACATGCGTCCAAGGTTAGAGAGGCAAAGCTTGATTCAGAACACACAAGATATCACTAAGATCCATCCCTTGGCTTTATGTGCTTGGATTGCCTCTATTTTCAGGCTGCAATGAGAGGGTCAGCTTCAGGCTCCCATCACTGCAATATCCAGTGCATCATAAGATAATCTGCTTTCTGGCTGATTTAAAACTAAGTCCAGAATTGAGTTTAATTGGCTGTTTTCCTTGCTTTGGGTCATGTGACTCTCAGACCAATAACTGCAGCCAGGGGAAGGGACAGAGTGTCCTAATTGCTTAGGCTAAACCTAAGTCAAATGCACTATCCCTGGAGCTAAAAGGGAAGATGTAATATCAGGGTTCTGTTGCTACAAGAATGGAGACACACAGGCAAAAGCAACAAATATCTATTACTTGTAAGACGCAAACTGTTAGGGCTTCCCTGGTGACACAGTGGTTGAGAGTCCACCTGCTGATGCAGGAGACACGGGTTCGTGCCCCGGTCCGGGAAGAACCCACGTGCCACGGAGCGGCTGGGCCCGTGAGCCATGGCCACTGAGCCTGCGTGTCTGGAGCCTGCGCCCCGCAACGGGAGAGGCCACAACAGTGAGAGGCCCCCATACTGAAAAAAAAAAAAAAAAAAAAAGACACAAACTGTTGCAAAGAAAAGTGTTTCACACCTTGCTATTATTGCATTCTCTTCACTGCTGTTCTATTCCTTCTCCCATCCACTTTACCTACTGCTCCCAGATTAATTGTTCTAAAGGAAAGTCTTGTTAATGTTACACCTCTGTCCAGAAAACTCAAAATCTCCCTGTGATTTAAGAAACAAATTTCATACCCCTTAGCCTGATGTTTAAAGCCCTCTACAATCTGGTCATGCCCAAACTTACCTTACCATTCCTATCTCTAGCCAAACAGAACCTCCATGGGCCTTTATTTCTGCTGCTTTCTTAAAAAAAAAAACAATACTTTTTCTTTGCATCTCTGCTTGTCTGAAGTGTACTGACAGTTTAATAATTGAAGCAAATGTCATATGTTTTTATGAAGTAGAAAGTAATTTAGCCCTCCTTTCGACTCTCAGAACCATAACCTTCTCCTGCAGTCCCCACTACTTTCTACCTGAGTCACAGTTATTTACAGATCTGTCTACCAGAGTCCCTATTACCCACTGAAGGTGGGTTTAGACTCAAACATCTTTGCTACTTTTGAAAAAAACAAAATACCTTCTATTCAATAATATGAGTGCTTTCAATAAACAAATAAATATGGAGTACACAGGAAAAAAAGACATCCTATGTCTACTTAGGCAGAAATATTTTTTCTGACATTGGAAATAGAGTTTAAGCAAAGGTGATGAAGGCACAAAATTAGAAGGTATGGTTCTCATCCTCAAGGAACTCATGGTTTAGGTGGAAAGATACACAGGTAATTTCAGTACAATGGAATAAGATGATGTGGGACCACAGATGGGGAAAAGATGAATTATGTCACAAAAATTCTTAAAAATCTTCACAGGAAAAGAAATATTTGAATTGTAAAGAAAGGACCAGGAGAATAGCAGGCATAAAATCAAAAAAAAGTTGTGTTTGGGAACTGTGAGAGTTCAATGTCATCACTGTTGAGTGTGTTATGGGGTACACAGGAAAATGAGTTTGGGAAAATGTATCAAATTCAGCTAATAAAAGGCTTTGTATTGTATTAAAAGGAGTTTATATTTCATCATGTAGGTAACTGTGCATTAGCCAAAATTTTGAGGCTGGAGATTGGGATCAGATTTACAGTCTAGAAGGTAATGTACAAGATGGGGAGGGAGGCAGAAGAGAGTAGGAAAGAGAAACCAGAAGATGGTTAGATTCTAGCCTGGGAAACAGGATAAATTTTAGGATCATTAATTGAGGCAAGGAATATAATAGATTTGGGGGACAGGGAAAAAATGATCATGCTGAATTTGAGATTCATGGAATCTTCAGGTGGACATATCTAACAGGTGAAACAAAAGACTAGAAGTCATTGTGACCTTACCTATTCCACCACTGGTTGTGAAATTAATAAAAATGGAGATTTTTTAAAAAGTAAACCGAAACGTATATAGTCTCAATTAATACACAGAAGTTGGCTGTATTTCCATACACTAACAACAAAAGATCAGAAATATTTCTGAAAAAGAAATTAAGGAAACAATCCCATTTACCATCACATCAAAAAGAATAAAATACCTAGGAATAAACCTACCTAAGGAGGCAAAAGACCTGTACTCTGAAAACTATGACAGTGATGAAAGAAATCAAAGATGACACAAACAAATGGAAAGATATACCATCTTAGACTAGACGAATAAATATTGTCAAAATGACTATACTACCCAAGGCAATCTACAGACTGAATGTAATCCCTATCAAGTTACCAATGGTATTTTTCACAGAACTAGAACAAAACGTTTTAAAATCTGAATGGAAACACAAAAGATCCCAAATAGCCAAAGCAATCTTGAGAAAGACAGACAAAGCTGGAGGAACCAGGCTCCCTGACTTCAGACTACACTATAAAGCTACAGTCATCAAAACAGTATGGTACTGGAACAAAAACAGACCTATAGATCAATGGAAGAGGCTAGAAAGCCCAGAAATAAACCCTTGCACCTATAAAGGAGACAAAACTATACAATGGAGAAAAGACAGTCTCTTCAATAAGCAGTGCTAGGAAAACTGGACCGCTACATGTAAAAGAATGAAACAAGAACATTCTCTAATACCATACACAAAAATAAACTCAAACTGGATTAAAGGCCTAAATGTAAAACTGGATACTATAAACTCCTAGAAGAAAACATAAGCAGAACACTCTTTGACAAAAATTACAACAATAGTTTTTTGGATCTGTCTCCTATAATAATGGAAATAAAAACAAAAATAAACAAATGGGATCTAATTAAACTTAAAAGCTTATGCACAGCAAAGGAAAACATAAACAAAACAAAAAGACAACATACAGAATGGGAGAAAATATTTGCAAGTGATGTGACCAACAAAGGATTAACATCCAAAATATACAAACAGTTCATACAGCTAAATATCAAAGCAAAAAACAAACAAAAAAAAACAAGCAACCCAATCAAAAAATGGGCAGAATATCTAAACAGACATTTCTTCCCCCCAAAACAAAAACATACAGATGGCCAAAAGGCACATGAAAAGATGCTCAGCATCACTAATTATTAGAGAAATGAAAATCAAAACTACAATGATGTATCATCACACATGTCAGAATGGTCAACATCAAAAATGAACACATAATAAATGCTGGAGAGGGTGTGGAAAAAATGGAACCCTCCTACACTATTGGTGAGAATGTACATTGGTATAGCCACTATGGAGAACAGGTACGGCGGTTTAAAAAACTAAAATAGAGCCACTTCTGGGCATATAAACAGAGAAAACCATAATTTGAAAAGATACACGCATGCCAATATTCATTGCAGCACTATTTACAATAGCCAAGATATGAAAGCAACCTAAAGTCCATAGACAGATGAATGAATAAAGATGATGTGGTATAATATCCAAAGACAAAGGAGAAGCCACAATGAGATGGTAGGAGGGGCGCAATCACAATAAAATCAAATCCCATAATGGCTGGGTGGGTGACTCACAAATGGGAGAACACTTATACCACAGAAGTCCACCCACTGGAGTGAAGGTTCTGAGCCCCACGTCAGGATTCCCAATCTGGGGGTCCGGCAACAGGAGGAGGAATTCCTAGAGAATCAGACTTTGAAGGTTAGCAGGATTTGATTGCAGGACTTTGACAGGACTGGGGAAAACGGAGACTCCACTCTTGGAGGACACACACAAAGTAGTGTGCATATCAGGACCCAGGAGAAGGAGCCATGACCCCAGGGGAGGCTGAACCAGACCTACCTGCTAGTGTTGGAGGGTCTCCTGCAGAGGCAGGGGTTGGTGGTGTGTCACTGTGAGGACAAGGAAACTAGCAGCAGAATTTCTGGAAGTTCTCCTTGGCGTGAGCCCTCCCAGAGTCTGCATGAGCCCCACCAAAGAGTCTGGGTAGGCCCCAGTGTTGGGTTGCCTCAAAACAAACAACCAACAGGGAGAGAACCCAGCCCCACTCATCAGCAGACAAGTGGATTAAAGTTTTACTGAGCTCTGCCCAAAAAGCAACAGCCAGCTCTATCCACTACTAGTCTCCCCATCAGGAAACTTCCACAAGCCTCTTAGATAGCCTCATCTACCAGAGGGCAGACAGCAGAAGCAAGAAGAACTACAATCCTGCAGCCTATGGAACAAAAACCATATTCACAGAAAGAGAGACAAGAAGAAAAGGCAGAGGGCTATGTACCAGATGAAGGAACAAGATAAAACCCCAGAAAAGCAACTAAATGAAGTGGAGATAGGCAACCTTGCAGAAAAAGAATTCAGAGTAATGACAGTGAAGATGATCCAGAACCTCGGAAAAAGAATGGAGTCAAAGATCAAGAAGATGCAAGAAATGTTTAACAAAGATAGAAGAATTAAAGAACAAATGAACAGAGATGAACAACACAATAACTGAAATGAAAACTAAACTAGAAGGAATCTAGGAATAGCAGAATAACTGAGGCAGAAGAACGGATAAGTGACCTGGAAGACAGAATGGTGGAATTCACTGCCACGGAAAAGAATAAAGAAAAAAGAATGAAAAGAAATGAAGACAGCCTAAGAGACCTCTGGGACAACATTAAATGCAACAATATTTGCATTATAGGGGTCCCAGAAGGAGAAGAGAGAGAGAAAGGATCCAAGAAAATATTTGAAGAGATTAGAGTTGAAAACTTCCCTAACATGGGAAAGGAAATAGCCACCCAAGTCCAGGAGGTGCAGAGAGTACCATACAGGATAAACCCAAGGAGAAACACGCCAAGACACAGAGTAATGAAATTGGCAAAAATTAGACAAAGAAAAATTATTGAAAGCAGCAAGGGAAAAATGACAAATATCATACAAGGGAAGTCCCATAAGGTTAACAGTTGATTTCTCAGCAAAAACTCTACAAGCCAGAAGGGACTGGCATGATATATTTAAAGTGATGAAAGGAAAGAACCTACAACCAAGATTACTCTACATGGCAAGGATCTCATTCAGATTCAATGGAGAAATCAAAAGCTTTACAGACAAACAAAAGCTAAGAGAACTCAGCACCACCAAAGCAGCTCTAAAACAAATGCTAAAGGAACTTCTCTAAGTGGGAAACAAAAGAGAAGGAAAGGACCTACAAAAACAAACCCAAAATAACTAAGAAAATGGTAATAGGAACATACATATTGATAATTACCTTAAACGTGAATGGATTAAATACTCCAAACAAAAGACACAGGTTTGCTGAATGGCTACAAAAACAAAACCCATGTATATGCTGTCTACAAGAGACCCACTTCAGACCTAGGGACACATTCAGACTGAAAGTGAGGGGATGGAAAAAGATAGGACATTCCATCCAAAAATAGCAGATTATACTTTCTTCTCAAGTGTGCATTTCCATGCAAATGGAAATCAAAAGAAAGCTGGAGTAGCAATACTCATATCAGATAAGATAGACTTTAAAATAAAGAATGTTACAAGAGATAAGGAAGGACACTACATAATGATCAAGGCATCAATCCAAGAAGAAGATATAACAATTATAAATATATATGCATCCAACATAGGAGCACCTCAATACATAAGGCAAATGCTAACAGCTCTAAAAGAGGAAATCGACAGTAACACAATAATAGTGGGGGACTTTAACACCTCACTTACACCAATGGCAAGTTCATCCAAACAGAAAAGTAATAAAGAAACACAAGCTTTAAATGACACAATAGATCAGATAGATTTAATTGATATTTATAGGATCTTCTATCCAAAAACAGCAGATTACACTTTCTTCTCAAGTGTGCACAGAACATTCTCCAGGATAGATCACATCTTGGGTCACAAATCAAGCCTCAGTAAATTTAAGAAAATTGAAACCATATCAAACATCTTTTCTGACCACAACACTATGAGATTAGAAATCAATTACAGAGAAAAAAAAACATAAAAAGCACACAGACATGGAGGCTAAACAATATATTACTAAATAACCAAGGGATCACTGAGGAAATTTAAAAAAATACCTAGAGACAAATGACAGTGAAAACACGATGATCCAAAACCTATGGGATACAGCAAAAGCAGTTCTAAGAGGGAAGTTTATAGCTATACAAGCCTACCTCAAGAAACAAGAAAAATATCAAATAAACAATCTAATGTTACACCTAAAGGAACTAGAGAAAGAAGAACAAACAAAACCCCAAAGTTAGCAGAAGGAAAGAAATCATAAAGATCAGAGCAGAAATAAATGAAATAGAAACAAAGAAAACAATAGCAAAGATCAATAAAACTAAAAGCTGGTTCTTTGAGAAGATAAACAAAATTGATAAACCATTAGCTAGACTCATCAAGAAAAAGAGGGAGAGGACTCAAATCAATAAAATTAGAAATGAAAAAGGAGAAATCACAACTGACACTGCAGAAATACAAAGGATTATAAGAGATTACTAGGTATAACCTTCCAAGAGTGAACCAGGAAGAAATAGAAAATATGAACAGACCAATCACAAGTAATGAAAGTGAAACTATGATTAATAATCTTCCAACAAACAAAAGTCCAGGATCGGATGGCTTCACAGGTGAATTCTATCAAACATTTAGAGAAGCGCTAACACCCATCCTTCCCAAACTCTTCCAAAAAATTGCAGAGGAAGGAACATTCCCAAACTCATTCTACAAGGCCACCATCACCCTGATACCAAAACCAGACAAAGATACTACAAAAAAAGAAAATTACAGACCAATATCACTGATGAATATAGATGCAAAAATCCTGAACAAAATACTAGCAAACAGAATCCAACAACACATTAAAATGATCATACACCGTGATCAAGTGGGATTTATCCCAGAGACGCAAGGATTCTTCAATATACGCAAATCAGTCAATGTGATACACCATATTAACAAACTGAAGAATAAAAAACATATGATCATCTCAATGGATGCAGAAAAAGCTTTTGACAAAATTCAACACCCAGTTATGATCAAAAACTCTCCAGAAAGTGGGCATAGAGGGAACCTACCTCAATATAATAAAGCTCATATATGACAAACCCACACCCTATATCATTCTCAATGAGGAAAACTGAAACCATGTTCACTAAGAGCAGGAACACGACAAGGTTGTTCACTCTCACCATTATTATTCAACATAGTTTTGAAAGTCCGAGTCACAGCAATCAGAGAAGAAAAAGAAATAAAAGGAATATAATTTGGAAAGAAGAAGTAAAACTGTCACTATTTGCCGACGACATGATACTATACATAGAAGATCCTAAAGATGCCACCAGAAAACTACTAGAACTAATCAATGATTTGGTAAGGTTGCAGGATACAAAATTAATGCACAGAAATCTCTTGCATTTTTATACACTAATGATGAAAACTCAGAAAGAGAAATTAAGGAAACACTCCATTTACCATTGAAACAAAAAGAATAAAATACCTAGGAATAAACCTACCTACAGAGACAAAAGACCCGTATGCAGAAAATTATAAGACATTGTTGAAAGAAATTAAAGATGATACCAACAGAGGGAGAGATATTCCATGTTCTTGGATTGGAAGAATCAATATTGTGAAAATGACTATACTACCCAAAGCAATCTACCGATTCAATGCAATTCCTATCAAATTACCAATGGCATTTTTTATAGAACTAGAATAAAAAATCCTAAAATCTGTATGGAGACACAAAAGACCCTGAATAGCTGAAACAGTCTTGAGGGATCAAGACGGAGCTGGAGGAATCAGACTCCCTGACTTCAGATATACTACAAAGCTACAGTAATCAAGCAATATGGTACTGGCAGAAAAACAGAAATATAGATCAATGGAATAGGATAGAAAGCCCAGAGATAAACCCATGCACCTATGGTCAACTAATTTATGACAAAGGAGGCAAGGATATACAATGGAGAAAAGACAGTCTCTTCAATAAGTGGTGCTGGGAAATCTGGACAGCTACATGTAAAAGGATGAACTTAGAACACTCCCTAACACCATACACAAAAATAAACTCAAAATGGATTACAGACCTAAATGTAAGACTTGACACTATAAAACTCTTACAGGAAAACATAGGAAGAACACTGTTTGACAAAAATCACAGCAAGATCCTTTTTGATCCACCTCCTAGAGTAATGGAAATAAAAAGAAAAATAAACAAATGCGACCTAATGAAACTTAAAAGCTTCTGCAAAGCAAAGGAAACTACAAACAAAACGAAAAGACCACCCTCAGAATGGGAGAAAATATTTGCAAACAAATCAACAGACAAAGGATTAATCTCCAAAATATATAAACAGCTCATGCAGCTCAATATTCAAAAAACAAACAACCCAATCAAAAAATGGGCAGAAGACCTAAATAGACATTTCTCCAAAGAGGACATACAGATGGCCAAGAAGCACATGAAATGTTGCTCAACATCATTAGTTATTAGAGAAATGCAAATCAAAACTACAATGAGGTATCACCTAACACCAGTTAGAATGGGCATCATCAGAAAATCTACAAACAACAAATGCTGGAGAGGGTGTGGAGAAAAAGGAAACCCTCTTGCACTGTTGGTGGGAATGTAAGTTGATGCAGCCACTATGGAGAACAGTATGGAGGTTCCTCAAAAGACAAAAAATAGAATTACCATATGACCCAGTAATCCCACTACTGTGCATATACCCAGAGAAAACCATAATTCAAAAAGACACATGCACCCCAATGTCCACTGCTGCACTATTTACAATAGCCAGGTCATCGAAGCAACCTAAATGCCCATCAACAGGCGAATGGATAAAGAAGATGTGGTACATATATGCAATGGAATATTATTCAGCCATAAAAAGGAATGAAATCGGGTCATTTGTAGAGATGTGTATGAATCTGGAGACTGTCATACAGAGTGAAGTCAGTCAGAAAGAGAAAAACAAATATCGTATATTAACGCATATACGTGGAACCTAGAAAAATGGTACAGATGATCTGGTTTGCAGGGCAGAAATAGAGACACAGAAGTAGAGAACAAACGTATGGACACCAAGGAGGGAAAGCAGTGGGGGGTGGGGGTGGGGTGGGATGAACTGGGAGATTGGGATTGACATGTATCCACTGATGTGTATAAAATGGATGACTAACAAGAACCTGCTGTATAAATAAATAAATAAAATTAAATTTTAAAAAAAGATGTGGTATATATGTACATACAATGGAATATTACTCAACCTTAAAAAGCAATGAAATAATGCCGTTTGCAGGAACATGGATGGATGGACCTAGAGATTATCATAATAAGTGAAGTAAGTCAGATAAAGACAAATATCATATATCACTTATATATGGACTCAAAAAAATGATAGATGTGAACTTATTTACATAACAGAAATAGACTCACAGACATAGAAAACAAACTTATGGTTATCAAAGGGGAAAAAAGGGGAGAGGGATAATTTAGGAGTTTGGTATTAAGATATACACACTATTATATACAAAATAGGTAACCAGCAAGGATGTACTGTATAACAAAGAGGCCTATACTCAATATTTTATAATAACCTATAAGGGAAAAGAATCTGAAAAAGAATATATATAATATATATATACATATTTTATATATATATAATATATATATACATTTTTATATATAGATATAGATATATACACACATATATGAATTACTTTCCTGTACACCTGAAAGTAACACATTATAAATCAACCATACTTCAATTAAAAATAAATAAATAAAAATATTAAAACTTAAATTAAAAGTAATTGAGCATGGTATCACAGGCATACCAATGTCCAAACTCATCAAGTTGTATCATTTAATATGTGTAGCTTTCTGTATAACAATTATACCTTAATAAAGCTGTATGTAAAAAAAAAAATGTATACAGTCTTAAATACAGCATAAAGTATTTTTGCACAATGAAATTTATTGAATACTGTCAAGGTAGATAAAAATATAAATTTCCATTTGACTTATTTTTTTAATTTCACAAACGGGTAGGTGATTAATAAACTGATGACTAGATTCATAACGTTTCACAAATTTGATCCAAGTTGTACACGATGGTGACTTCAAGACCCTGGACTCGACTCCCACCCAATTTATAAAGCCCAGAAGGCTGATGTTTTGCAGAACATTTTCCAGTCCTTTCTGTTGAGAGTTTATCAAGTTTTTCTTTGCTTTTACTCTCTGGAATTTTATCCCAGTGACTATCACTTTCTGTGTACCACAAAAACTTACTCAGTACTTTGGTTTGTTCAGAAGGGTTACATTAGTGTTCAGATATTTTCAGTTATTTCATCAGAAACCACTGAAGCCACAAAAAAAGATAAACTGAAAGTTAAGAATTGGTCTCTCTGAAAGAATTATGTATATCTTGTAAACTATATGGCGAGGAAGTTTTATACACAGGTTAAATATCGGTCACCTATGAAGTTAGAATGATGAGCTCTCATTTGATTGCTTACACACACTTGGGAAAATAATCTTCTTACACATTAAAACACATTTTTGAATACCTGAGCTGTTGGCAATCATTGAAAACTTGGCTCTCAACTCTTCTATGCTTCCCTGAGGAAATTGTAACAGTGGCTGAAACTGAAGTCTGATGTGGATAGTATTAAGTTTGCCAAGGTAATTAAAGTTAACCAAAAAGATTCCTAAGACAAAATCCCAACTTATAGGACATTATACTCAACTTTATTTAACTGTGATATAAATTTAAGACAATGAAAAGATAAGCCACAGACTGGGAGAAAATATTTGTAAAACACGTGTTTGATAAAGACTTGTATCCAGATATATTACAAAGAACTCTTAAAACTCAGCAATAAGAAAACAACCCAGTTAACGGGCAAAAGACATGAACGGACACTTCACCAAAGAAGATACACAGATATGTAATGAAATCACTACACACCTATTAGCATGGCTAAAATCCCAAAACACTGAGAACGCCAAATGCTAGGGAGGATGTAGCGTAAGAGGAACTCTCATTCATTGTTGGTGGGGATGCAAAATGATACAGCCACTTTGAAAAATACTTTGGCCGTCTCTTATAAACCTAAACATATTTTTATCATACAATCCAGTAATCAAACTGCTAGGTATTTACCCAAGTGAGTCGAAAGCTGACATCCACGTGAAAACCTGCGTGTAGTGTTTGTAGCAGCTTTATTCATAATTGCTCAAACCTGGAAGCAACCAAGATGTCCTTCAATAGCTGAGTGGATAAACCAACTGTGGTACAGCCACACAATAGAATATTATTCAGTGATGAAAAGAAATGAGCTATTATGCCACAAAAAAGAATCTTAACTTCACTGCAAAGTAAACAAAGCCAACCTGCAAAGGCTATATACTCTATGATCCCAACTATATGACATTCTGGAAAAGGCAGGGTTAGGAGAGCAGAAGATTGCCGTGGGGCTAGGGAAAAGGAAGGGATGAATAGGTGGAACACAGGGGACTTTTAGGGCAGTGAAACTATCTGTATGATAATGTAATGATGAATATGTGACATTATGCCTTTGGCAAAATTCAGAGAATTTTACGATAAAGTGAACCCTAATGTAAACTATGGACTTTAGTTAATAATAATGTATGAATATTAGTTCATCGGTTGTGATAAACGTATCACATCAGTGGCTTCTCTGGTGGCGCAGTGGTTAAGAATCCGCCCGCCATTGCAGGGGACACAGATTTCAGTCCTGGTCTGGGAAGATCCCAATGCCGCAGAGTAACTAAGCCTGTGTGCCACAACTACTGAGCCTGAGCTCTAGAGCCTGTGAGCCACAACTACTGAGCCCGCGAGCCACAACTACTGAGTCCACGTGCCTAGAACCTGTGCCCCACAGCAAGAGAAGCCACTGCAATGAGAAGCCTGCGCACCTCAATGAAGAGTAGCCCCCGCTCGCCGCCATTAGAGAAAAGCCCGCACACAGCAATGAAGACCCAACAGAGACAAAAATAAATAAATAAAATAAATTTTTAAAAATGTATTACTCAGTACAAGATGTTAATAATAGGGGGAAATGAGGGTAAGACAGGGGATATATTTGGGAATGTCTATACTCTCTGTTCAATTTCTCTGTAAATCTAAAACTGCTCTAAAAACATAAAGTCTATTAAAAGCAATGATACAGGTGACTATATTATTTGTGCTCTGAGACATGTGAATAAATGATATGAGAGTCTTGGTGAGTTCCAAAAGGATTCTAACTACAGGTGCTTATGAAGACTTCATAGAAGTAGTGAGATTTAAGTATTGAACAATGAGCTAAATTCAATGAGAACAACTAAAGCAAATAAATATTTTATCAGGTAACATTTTGTAAGCAGAACTCTATGTGCAACGACAGTCATTCAGACTGTATTGCATTCTGCTCTATTGAGAGAAAAAGGGGGCAGATCAGAGAATGACAATGTCTGTTGCAAGAATTAATTTTCTTATATAATTTATTCCAATGTAATCATATTTTTGCTTACTTGTTTAAAAGTTGTGGAGAAAATAGTCATGCTAGGAATATTCATGAAAGTTTGTGGAGGTGTTAAAATCAACAAATTAATCTCCCCCCATCTTGGAAATATTTTTTCCTTTGCCAAGGCTATCTTTACTTACCATTATATTTTTCTCTTTCTTTTGACTGCCCATATTTTCTAATATATGAACTATATTCAAATTTTCAGTACCAATGCTTTATTATTTCCCATGTACCTACTTCTGCTTCCTAAAGAACCAGCCTCAAAAAAGAGTTCAGTAGTCTCTTTTGTGTCAAACTCAAAGGTCTTTTCTCCTCAGTTTTGACACTTGCTGAGCTCTTACCTCTATTGAGCACTCCATTTTTCCTGAAAGCTTCTCTTTCCCCAGATTTCAAATATATGGGATTTCCCCGGCCTCTCTTTCTACTGCTCTTGACTATTCTGGTGATAATTCCTGGACAGATACAACAGCTTCCTCTCATTCTCAGACTGCTGTTCTCTGAGTATACAGGTATGAATAAGACAGATTCCTGGGACCTCACCACCTAGAGGAATGCAAGACCAGCAGGCCTATCTGCTGTAGAGTGAGGATAAACAGAACTAAGGGAGAATTGGTGGTGCTGGCTTAATAAATGTGTGGGAAAGGTAGCATGGGATCAGGGTACATAGCAATATCCCATGGTATATCAGATACTGGCTGAGAAGTTCAACAAGACTAGAGTTTGAATGTAGATACCAAGTTGAAGATTAGGAGAGCTGAAAAGTAGACAGGACTGGGTTGTACTGCAGCAAAATGGATGGACCTAGAGATTATCATACTAAGTGAAGTAAGCAAGACAGAGAAAGACAAATATCATATATCACTTATATGTGGAATCTAAAAAAATGATACAAATGAACTTACATACAAAACAGAAATAGACACAGTCATAGAAAACAAACTTATGGTTACCAAAGGGGAAAGGGTGGGGGGGGAGTCTGGGATTAACATACATACACTACTATATATAAAACAGATAAACAACAGGGACCTACTGTATAGCACAGGGAACTATACTATTTGGTAGTAACCTATAAGGGAAAGAATCTGAAAAAAATAGATATATATGTATGTATAAGTGAATCACTTTGCTGTATACCTGAAACTAACACAAGACTGTAAATCAACTATACTTCAATAACAAAATAATTATTTAATTTAAAAAAGATCTTAGGTATTTACCCTGCAACTAATGAACACAGTCAGTGCTCAATAACTGACTGGTAAGTATTGGTTAAAATCAATTAATCAGTAGAGCAATTAGCATGTATTAAATAGGAAGGGAAAAATAAGAAATGTTCTCTCATTATGAGAAATTTATTATCTATCTACTTGTAGGAGGCAAACAATTAATAGTATAAGAGAGCACAGGATACTTCCAAATCATACGGGGCATTTAAATAAGCATGGGAGAAATGAGTAGTAATCAGTGTGTTGAGAGTCAATGTATACTGACTGTCACAAATGAATTTAGAGTTGAATTAGGTCTTGAAAGTTGAGTAGGATTTGAATAGGTTAGAAGAGAAAGGAGGATGTTTTAAGTATGTGGAAAACCTCTAGCAAAGACATGAAGCTGAAAACTGGCCAAAGTTGAAATGAGAGCAATAGTGTCATTGGCCTGTACGACACTACAGTGAGCTCGGGAACGTGACAGTCATTGACGGCTGTGCACCGAGCTGGCCCCAATGACCCCCTCCTCCTGATACTTATCAAAAGGCTGCCAAAAGAAAAAAAAAAAAAACACCTGAGATAAGCTGTAAAACTTTATTTTTTTTGCTATAAGATTTTTTTAATTGAAGTGTAGTTGATTTACAATGTTGTGTTAGTTTCAGGTGTAAAGCATAGTGATTCAGTTAAATATATATATATATATATATATATATATATATATATATATTCTTTTTGAGATTCTTTTCCCTTGTAGGTTGTTACCAAATATTGAGTACAGTTCAGTACAGTTGAGTACAGTGCTATATGGTAGGTCTTTGTTGGTTATCTATTTTATATATAGTAGTGTGTATATGTTTCTATATATAGAAAACAAACTTATGGTTACCAAAGGTGAAACGGGGGAGGGATAAATTAGGAGTTTGGGATGAACGTTTGCCAAACTTTTGATAAGAATCAAAATTGAAGGTAGCAAAGACACAGGCAGAACGAGCATCTTAAGAAGTGTAGGTTGCTGTCAATAGAACAGACAGGCGTGAGGCAAAATTTGGAATTGTTCAGAATAAAACTCAAGTCACTTTAGTATAGGAGCCGCTGTCCCGACCGCTCAGACCTTTTGTAAAATCCGTAGGGCCAGACCACTGACAGACAAAGGCCTTCCCCGTGTGTTTCTTGACCTCCCTGAATAAGTCTTTTATTATCTTGCCTTCTTTGTCACTGTGGCATGCTTTAGTCTGGATGGTTTTTTCTTCCACTTGACATTCTGCTCTGCATGCCATTCTGCTCCAGGAATGTCCTGAGCCTTGATGTCTATTCAAGTCCTGACTTTTTTTTTTTAACAGTCCAACTGAAGTCATCTTCTTTTTAACCTTAACCAATAACTTCTCAGAACTCTTACTGCAAATTAGGGAAGTTCCCTTCTGAGTCAGAAAAGTGCTCCTTTTGGCTGTAAACAGGGTGAGAGTAATGACTTGCTACCCACAGTCATTTTACTTGGTGGAATTAAATTTGTTCTTCCAGCCCTAAGTAAAAGGACTACCTGTTACAAAAAATCACAATGTAGATTTTCACATATTTCCTAAGAACTTTCCACAATTCCTTTCCTTTCACCTCCAAATTAGCAGTATATCTTGCCATCTAGAAGAATTTCCATTATTTATAGTTCCTTTGCCAGCCTAAGGTCCAGCTTCCTCTAGTGTAGACAGAGAAAAAAATCGAGTTCATACACATTCCCTCTTAACCTCCTAGGCTTTATTTGGAAGTGCTTCTTCCACAAACCATAGCAGAAGTAAAACCAAAGGATTGGCCACAATTTCCTATAACATCAAATCATAAAGCTATACATGTATATTGGACTTCTCAGAAGGGTGAGATAATTTAATTACAGGATGTACAAAATAAACCTAAAGATGTATGCTTTATGAATATTTCAAGGTAAAAGATTCTGAGATATTACACATTTCAAAGGAAATCTCTTGGTGAATTCATCCTACTTTCTGACATTACTTTCCTCTCCTTACATATTTTCTTATTTGTAAAACACACTCCTGATTCAAATCTCCTAATGAGAGATTATTTCACCAAGTATGAATAATTCCACGTAGACCTACACTGTCTGATAGTATAGTTCTACATACTACACTACTGCCACTAGTCATGTGTGACTATTGAACATTTTAAATGTGGTTAGTCTGAACCCTCAGAACGGGAGAAAATATTTGCAAATGAAGCAACTGACAAAGGATTAATCTCCAAAATTTACAAGCAGCACATGTAGCTCAATATCAAAAAAGCAAACAACCCAATCCAAAAATGGGCAGAAGACCTAAATAGACATTTCTACAAAGAAGATATACAGATTGCCAACAAACACATGAAAGAATGCTCCACATCATTAACCATTAGAGAAATGCAAATCAAAACTACAATGAGGTATCACCTCACACCAGTCAGAATGGCCATCATCAAAAATATCTACAAACAACAAATGCTGCAGAGGGTGTGGAGAAAAGGGAACCCTCTTGCACTGTTGGTGGGAATGTAAGTTGATGCAGCCACTACTGAGAACAGTATGGAGGTTCCTTAAAAAACTGCAAATACAACTACCATACGACCCAGCAATCCCACTACTGGGCATATACCCTGAGAAAACCGTAATTCAAAAAGAGTCATGTACCACAATGTTCACTGCAGCTCTATTTACAATAGCCAGGACATGGAAGCAACCTAAGTGTCCATTGACAGATGCATGGATAAAGAAGATGTGGCACATATATACAATGGAATATTACTCAGCCATAAAAAGAAACAAAATTTAGTTATCTGTAGTGAGATGGATGGACCTAGAGTCTGTCATACAGAGTGAAGTCAGTCAGAAAGAGAAAAACAAATACTGTATGCTAACACATATATATGGAATCTAAAAAAAAAAAAAAAAAAGGTTCTGAAGAACCTAGGGGCAGGACAGGAATAAAGACACAGATGTAGAGAATGGACTTGAGGACACGGGGAGGGGGTAGCGTAAGCTGGGATGAAGTGAGAGAGTGGAATGGACTTTTGTATACTACCAAATGTAAAATAGATAGCTAGTGGGAAGCAGCCGTATAGCACAGGGAGATCAGCTCGGTGCTTTGTGACCACCTAGAGGGGTGGGATAGAGAGGGTGGGAGGGAAATGCAAGAGGGAAGAGATATGGGGATATATGTATATGTATAGCTGATTCACTTTGCTATAAAGCAGAAACTAACATACCAGTGTAAAGCAGTTATACTCCCATAAAGATGTTTAAAAAAATAAAAATTAAAAAATTAAAATAAAATAAAAAATAAATGTGGCTAGTCTGAATTGAGGTGTGCATTAATGGAAAATATCTACCAAATTTCCAAGACAGCACATACACACACACACAAATATAAAATAGTTAATAATTTGTACACTGATAGCTTATTGAAATGATAATATTTTGGATACATTGCATTAAATAAACAATATTTTATTAAAATTAATTTCACCTGTTTCTTTTTGCTTATTTCAATGTGGTTATTAAATATACATGTAGCTCTCTATAATACAACATATGTAATTCTATTGGACTTTGCTTGTCTTGAATAATGAAGAGGGCACTTGAAGGAGATGAGGTCGGGGGTAAGTTGGAGAAAGAGAGAAAAAAATGCCTCAGTAGGACAGTTTGTGGTGGTCTTTGGCATTCTAATTCTAGCAGAAAAAGTCTGGGGGAGATTTTTTTCATGTCACAGTCACGTTAAAGGCATAGGCACTCTAAGTCTCATCTGTTTATGGGTATACCTCACCCATGTGAATCACAGAATAAAAAAAACAAACAAACAAAAACTCCCTGTCATTAAGTCATAACCACACACATATACAGATTCCGAAAACAGCTCCAAAAAACGAACTTTAATTTCCACAGACAATGTCCTGTAAAGCAGGAACTACACATTCCAACGCTAATAGGTGCTGGATAGTGAACAGCCTGTGGACCAGGTGAGGTCTGTGGTAGACTGGAGAACACCTTTTGCACGGAAAAGGGGCACCTGGTGCTTGCGTCCAGACAATTCCCATGTGGGAATGCTGGCCCTGTGTTGCCAGACCTGATATTTTTAGAGAAACTAGAAATCCAGATTTTCAGGTGACCTTTCCTTACTTAATCTTTTAAATAATAATGCCTATATTGGGCCCATGTATACTTTGGGTTATAAATCTGTTATCTGCATCTAAATTTAGAGAGAAAGAATAGTTTTCTAAATAGCCCCATGATTTCTCAAGTTGTAAGGAAATTTCATCATGATGGAATCAGTATTCAACATAAGGATTCAGATCATGTGATTTTCCTTCATCTTCTTTATCTTGCTTTCAGACTTGGACATTTTAAGGACAGTTAGGCCTCAAAAGAGGCAGTTCATTAGTCATATATTTCTTATTTATTATTTTTTATGTATGAAATATTTCAGACATTCAACTAAATCAGAGAAAACAATATAATGAATGATCATACTCATTACCTAGTCTAAGACATAAAACTTGACAAGTGAGTAAATTGGTACGACCTCTGTGGAGGCCACATTTATGAAAATTAAAATGTTTCTACCCTTTGTTACCATAATTTCACTGTGCTCCTCTTCTCAATAATATTCAATTACAACAAGCACTGCCTCTGTCCTCAGGAATTACTATCCTGAATTTAGTGCTTATGATTCCCAGATGATGCTTTTATATTTTTGATATGTATTCATAAGTGATACTGTGTATATGGTAAACTTTCTTCTGAAACATCATTGTTCTTGAGGGCCCTATGTCTTTTCCTATCTGTCTGTGTTGTATGTGCCATTTCCGTATTTACTATTGCCACTGAGATCAAAGAATGGGCCCTATTGTTTGGGGTCGTCAACATTATGTTTCGTGAGATTTATCCATTTGATATATTTATTGCTAGCTCCTTTTTTTTTTTTTTTTTTTTTTTTTTGGTATGTGGGCCTCTCACTGTTGTGGCCTCTCCCGTTGTGGAGCACAGGCTCCGGACGCGCAGGCCCAGCGGCCATGGCTCACGGGCCCAGTCACTCCGCGGCACGTGGGATCCTCCCGGACCAGGGCACGAACCCGTGTCTCCTGCATCGGCAGGCGGATTCTCAACCACTGCGCCACCAGGGAAGCCCCGCTAGCTCCTTTTAATAGCTATAGAGAATTCCACTGTAGGAATAAAACAATGTATTGAGCCATTCTTCTGAGAAGTACCTTTAAGGTCTTTCCAATTCTTAACTACAAGCAATGCTGAAACATCCTTTTACATGCTTTCTTCTGTACATGTGGCAAGATTTTTAGGGCACTGATATTCAAAGTGTGCTCCTAGACCAGCAGCATTGGCATTACCTGGGAACATGTCAGGAATGCAAATTCCTGGGTCGTACTTTAAGGGAATTAGATACTCCGGGGATGGGGCGTGGCCATCTGTTTTAAGAAGCCTCGCACACTAAAGTTTAAGAACTACAGCTCTAAGGTAAACCTAGGTGTATTGATGGCTCATGGAAGAGGCACATCATTAATTATGTGTTTCAAAAGTTGTTTCCAAGGTGATCAAAGCAATTTATAGGCAGGAGGTTTTATGTTATCTGACAGGGCATTAGGTGGTAAAATATACTCCAGTGTCTTAGTAGTTACAGGAATGCAGTATTAACAAATAGTAGCATAAAGAACAATGATTCCGAATTAAAAGGACAGAAATAGACCCCCAAAATGTCCAGAAGGTTAGCATGAGAATATGGGGGCATCTTTTCTCAGAAAAGATTAACTTTTCTCTGATTCTGTTTAGACAGCTGGGAGACATATGGAATAAGATAAAATGAGCTCCATTTCTAGGTAAACTGCAAATCAATAAATACGGGACATAGGCAGATACTGTGTGTGTGTGTGTGTGTGTGTGTGTGTGTGTGTGTGTGTGTGTGTGTGTGTAAAATCAAAAAAGGGCGAGGAGAAAAGAAAATATGGAGGATGCCTCCCCTCGGAGTGGGGAAGACCTTTCTCTCTGTCACATAAAGTTCAGAAGCCATAAAATAAAATTCAATTTAAAAAATTTTGCGGTACGCGGGCCTCTCACTGCCGTGGCCTCTCCCGTTGGGGAGCACAGGCTCCGGACGCGCAGGCGCAGCGGCCATGGCTCTCGGGCCCAGCCGCTCCGCGGCACGTGGGATCTTCCCGGACCGGGGCACAAACCCGTGTCCCCTGTATCGGCAGGCGGATTCTCAAACACTGCGCCACCAGGGAAGCCCCTAAGCTTACCTTTTTTTGGTGGTACGCGGGCCTCTCACTGTTGTGGCCTCTCCCGTTGGGGAGCACAGGCTCCGGACGCGCAGGCGCAGCGGCCATGGCTCACGGGCCCAGCCGCTCCGCGGCACGTGGGATCTTCCCGGACCGGGGCACGAACCCGTGTCCCCTGCATCGGCAGGTGGACTCACAACCACTGCGCCACCAGGGAAGCCCTATACATTTATTAAAACTAGCTTTGGGGCTTCCCTGGTGGCGCAGTGGTTGAGAATCCGCCTGCCGATGCAGGGGACACGGGTTCGTGCCCCGGTCCGGGAAGATCCCACGTGCCGCGGAGCGGCTGGGCCCGTGAGCCATGGCCGCTGCGCCTGCGCGTCCGGAGCCTGTGCTCCCCAACGGGAGAGGCCACAACAGTGAGAGGCCCGCGTACCACCAAAAAAAAAAAAAAAAAAAAAAAAAAAAAAAAACTAGCTTTGGTCCAACGCCCTCTGGCACTGTCACACAACAGCATTCTGTGACATCGGGCACCTCGTTCAGGTCTTCATTCCAACATCAGTTTCTCAGGGCTGCACGCCCGGATCATTCTATTTAAACTGATACCCTTCTTCACTCTCAATTCAGGGACCACCACTTTCCATTTTCTTTTGTATAAAAGGGGTGTGTGTGTGTGTGTGTGTGTGTGTGCATTCTTGTGTGTTCTATTAAAAAACAAATTCGGTTTTTAATAAAAATATTTTCACATGAAAGTAGAGATATACACATTTACTATAGAAGATCCACGGGAGCAGAATGTTTGGTTTGTTTTTCCTTTTTTTTTTTTTTTTTTTTTTTTTTGTCCACTGCTATATCTAGAATAGTGTCTGGTACATGGAAGCACTCAGTGAATATTTGTTGAAAGAAAAAGTATAATTTTCATGGAACCCAAGAAACCTAAGGACTTCAAATTGTAAACCCAATCAGATTACATCTTCATGTATAATCAAAAGGTTGGGCTAAAATCTATAAATTGAAAAATTTGAATTTAATCATTTCCTTGATAACCATCCACTTTTTACAGCAAATGTTAATGAGAAAGTCAGTTCCGAAACTGGGCCAGCCTGGGAGAAGTACAAGAAAAGAGAAGCCTTGGAGGAAAAGTAAGGGTGAATATCAAAACAAGAGAAATATAAATGAATATCTAAGCATTAATTAAAGCATTATCGTGTTACCATCAACAACAAAAATGCCAACTGTGCTATAAGTACTTGGTTATCATTTAGAAAAATCTAGATGTCCTCATCTAGACAAAAATGTACTCATCATGTGTATGCTGATTGAATGTGTTATAGCAATGAGCTATGTATCTAGAGCTCATTTCTAACAGTTTTAGCTGGAGATATTTGAGAAGGGAACATGCCCAGCACGTTTGAAGACATCATGACAGGATATTTTCCTCTGGAATCTTGAATCGCTCATTTTCTTAAGAGAGTTTCAAACATTTCTGTTCTGAGTTGTAACTAAAGTTAACAAAAGCCCTATTTCCTTGTGAGGATTTGCTCAATTCCCTCTGGCCAGATGGCTTGTATACCCTGGGTTTCCTTCCAATGCTAATCTTTGGTGATCCACAGCTGCACGCTGCCTTGAGTACTTAACCTTCTCTCATTATGCTGTCATCTGCTAAAAAGGATTAGCCACAGAACAAACCCCAAACAAATCTCTTTTACATAATTGCATCCAGAAATAGAATTGAAATATTACATATGAAAGCAGTAATTAAGCAAAAATTGTATAAAATAAAAGCATAAAAATGCACACACTCTGTGTATGACAATCTGTATTTTTCTTTAAGATTTATCCCAAAGAATTACCATTGCAGATAATCATTACTACAGCTTTGTATGCATAGTGCCTGGCAAAGTCCCTGCTATATAGCTACTATTTTTAATACCATGCCTCCTTAAAATAAATAATTTTGATAGCTGACTAGGTTTATATGTATAATTAATGATTATGTAATATAAACATGGTATTAATACAATTAATGAATTCTTGTTGACTGCTAGAATTAATAGTTGGGTTTTTTTTGTTTTTTTTTTTAAATAAAGGGTGTTTTTGTTTTTGTTTTTTCCCCATTACAACCTAATTGTCTCTTCCTCAGTTTTCAGGAGTCACTCTTCACTTTACCACGAATATGGCATCCATCTTCAACAACTGGATGTCTGGTCTTGGAACACTTTCTCTTCCCTAGGTATTTCTAAATCACTGAGGAAGGTTGACAGGGTTCCAAAATTATTCTAGTTATCACTGCTGCCCAATGCTTGGTTCCTTGTGGCCAATTTGGTCTCCTTTCTGCTCTCGATCTACCCTGGAGGCCTGGAAACTTCTTCCCTCGGGCAGTTGCTGCTCTCCACTTTGGTACTTCATTCCAAGCATGGACCCCAAATATTCCCAAACTCCCCACAGCACAGCTAAGACCAGCCAACATGATTTAACGAGGCTTTACTAAAGATTGGGGTAGGAAAAAAAAGAGGAATGTAGTGAAAACACACAGACACACAAACACTTAAAACTGGATTAAACATACCAAATCTCTCAGAGTTCTTAGGCCAGGCTACTCTACAGTTACTCTGAGACAATTCTCAATGGAGCAAGCTTCCATCCAACTATCATATCACAAGGACCACCATATATCCCTCTCTGTCTTCCTACCAGGAAATCTAGACAACTGCTCTCAGATGCCCCCAAAAAGGTGTGAGGGGGATTTCTGGCAACTCTTCCCACAGTAAAAGTAACCCTTTATAATTTTCATTCTTGATAGAATAAATTTTATTGTCTTGAACTTCCTATTCCAGAATACAGGCTTTAGGTTTGCATAACCTCAGGCCAATTAACAACAAAGCCATTTTCCTTCCAAAAAGAATGTATTATCCATCTATGAGAAAAACTTTCAGCTTTGAAATAATATTTACCTGTATCCCACACCCATCCACACAAACACTCATACTCACACATATATTAAAGCCAATTATATGACCAAGTATGAGTCTGGTTTCTTGTACACTGAAATCAACAATATACTCTCTGATCACATGGGACAGGCTCTTACATTTTATTAAGTGTTAGTTATATTTTTTCAAATATTAGCAGAAGGACATGTCTTTTTTTTTTTTTTAAGAAGACAGTAAAATAAGAAAATATTTTCAAGCCTCCTATTTTTTTTTTTTAAAAAAGTCATAGTGACAATTTCCTTTACATTTAAAGTCTTTGAAAACTTTGGGAGGAAATGTCCAGAATAAGCTGATATCTAGCAGCTGGAAAAGCATCTGTATTAGTGTCTCCAAATAGTATCTGTACATTTCAATCATGTGGAGAAGTTGTGAAAGAATTCTGATACTTGAGCCCTACCCACAGCAATTTTGATTTGTGTGGGGTGTGTCCCAAGCATCAATATTATTGCAGAAAAAAACTCTCTAGGTGATTCTACATGTAGCCAAGATTGAGAATTTCTGTACTACATGAATCCAGTGAAAGGAAGGAGGAGATTAAAGACTGTTAGCTGAAAGGACCACCAAATGATGTCAAAAACTCAAAAGTAAAAGCAACAAAAGTATTCTCTGTATTTGATCAGGAAGACAAACTTTTTTTCCCAGAATTTGAGCAAATGTTTACTTGTGTTGCTTTTCCTAGAAAGTAAAACCTTTTCCTATGATTTTTAGAAATCCATATCTAAATCTAAAATTTACCTACTTTATTTTCAGAGAAAGAAAACTTCTAAAATTTTACATTGTAAAAGATTGATTTAAAAGTAAAACGAAATATGTTCCACTCCCGATCTGGTGGAATTGAACACCTTGGCCAAAAGAGTTTGAAAACAAAAATTTTGTTTCAATTTTTATGAACATAACCAGTGGTATTTGTTGAACTGGAGGCTATTCAGTGTGGATTTAAATGCTGAATTTTTAAATCATAAATAGGGAACATCTAACATTTCCACAAATTAATTCTACTTGTAAAATTTGGGGTTATACAGACTTTGGTACAGTAGGGAATTGGAGACAGATGACAGAGGAAAATGCTAATTTATTGTATACTTTTGAGATACTTAAGATCATTTTTCAGAGTTTAAGTTATCACATTCGGAACCTGTACACTACTGAGATGCATAGTAAGATAGGCTCATGAAACTTCCAGAAATACCCAACTTAAAGTATACATTGATATTATAGCAAATTTTTAAAAAGGTATTATTTTAGGCAAGTTTTTCTCTTCATGTACAGTTTGGACTGAACTAAGTTTGAAGTTGATTTTAATATTAAAGTTTTATCTAATTATCTAGGAGCATCTATCCTATTTTATTTTTCTATTTAATCTTGATTAGGCTATTTTACAACTCTATAAAGGTTGTAAACTAACTGGTAGAAATTGGATAGCAATACAAATTATTCTTGGCTAATAACAATGGAAATGCATTTCTCCTGTCAAGGAGCATTATTTCTGTTCAGAGACAAAATGACAACCCTGAAGTTTTAGCTTTTTATTTTTGACGTGTATGGCATTACCTGTTGTATTAGTAGATGGAGATACATATACAGATAATACACCAGAGATGCATTAACCCTTTCCCCAGAAGAGGAGGTAAAGTATTCATGAGCCCACTGAGGATGACAGGGTAGCTGAGAAAAGATGACTGGTAGCCACAGAACAAGTCATCCTATCCACTTTATTACTGAAATTTTCCTCTGCTGAGGCAGCAGCAGACACACACAAACACCCTCTTGCAGATGAATGCAGAAATAATGTTTAACCAAATATCGGGGCACCCTCTAGCCCAGTCCAGTTGACAAAATTAACCATCACGCCAGTTTTGCATGTAATTTCACAATCTTATCCCATCATTCTTTCATGTGGTCACTAAAATACTCTTGTCTTTTCTAGATATTTTTGGGCCCAAGTTCCTTTCAAGTTTTCTCACTACTTCTTTAACAAATCTTTGATGTGCTCACTTTATGTGAGTCATATTTTGAACTTAAAATAATTACACTCTGAGAGTCTTGGGAAGTTTCACTGAGATGTCCATGTGGAACCCATCTTCCCAAACCAATTAGACTGAATTGCCCAAGAAATGCATCTCGTATTTCAAGCAAAGCACATCCTTCCTTGCCTTTTAGACAGAATGCCAAGCAGCAATAGAAATTACTTGCTCTTGTTCCTTTGTTTTAATTTCTCATTCTACGGTTTTATTTTCTCTTTCTTGATTAAGTGTGATTCTGCTTCTGGTTTGCATAAGATAGCAAAGAATGAAATTCTGTGTGTATGGTCTGAATGTTTAATGATCTCTAGTGGGTAGAAACACAGATTTGCTCTCTCATAGGTGAGAGAGAATAGATTATCTGAGTTATTGGCCTTTTTGTTAGTCTATTTGTCTACTCGTGATTTCAAATCAATTTAGAAAATATGCCATGCTTATTGGAAAGGAGAACAGCACTCTGGAACCTGGACCAGTGATTTGTGTGTTTTTGTGTTGAATTTGACCTGTGGCCAAGGTTGTGAACTGAAGCTGCAAAGTCTGTACGTGTGTCCATGTCTTCAATTGAGAAAAGCCTTTATTTCTCATTGTGTGAGTGTCAAATATTTTCCCACTACAGAAGGTACTGCAATGAATATATTAGATACAAGTCTAAAAATAAATGAGGTATATTCTGATATAGAAACCAAAAATCATGGACATAATTTGAATATTTCTAGGAAACAAAGTCATAAAATTTCTAATATTTTAAAATGTGCTATATCTTTAAGAGGGAAAACAAGAAAAATCTTTCTCACCAAAACTGCTAACTCAGAGGCATTATTTTCTTTGAGAAATCAAGTTGGTGTAAACAAGGTGAGTCTTGAACAAATCAGACCAGTTTGATAATTTGGGATTAAGAAATCCCCAGCAATATGTAACTTCCCTGACTAACAGAACACAGTAAAACTTTAAAAAGTAAAATAGTGTCTTCACAATATTTGGATTTGTTTTCTCATGAAGGGACTAGTTAATCTGAGCTTCTTCAGCATCTTATAGTGGCTTATTAATCAGAAAAACTAATATTATTCCCACAAAATCTTTTTAAAGTTTCTCTACTCAGAGATCCATTTGTACAATCTGCTGCCCTGGATCATGTCTAAGTTAGGAGACTGAAACATTGGTTACCAAGCAGTTAATTTTGAGTGGATAAATTGTTATTACTAGAAATGTGTTTTAGAGACTAAACCCTGCAGGAAGGCCATGAAGGTGAAGAGTATTTTCTCACCTTTATTGGAAGACAATTCTCCATGAATCTCCTGCATGTCTGCATGAAACACAAAGAAAGGCTTTGGCTGCCTTGTTCTGGGTTATGTTTCCAAAGATATTTGTATGGCAAGAAGGCTTGGAAGACGGGAGTTTCTCTCCAGAGTGGGGGGGGGGGGCAGGTTTGTTTACAGGCCAGTACTAGTAAATTTCATTTAATTTCCTTGCAGCCTATTAGAAAAGATTTGAGTTCCCTAAATTCCATGTTCCTCAGCTATGATGCAAACCCACTGCAAGCCGAGCATCCACCTGTTTGCCTTTACCCCAGTCCTTCTAGAAAGTGGTAGGCAAGGACATCTGATGGGAACGTGAACATCATGGACTGTAATAAACAGTCCATGCTCTGACCCAGGAGTGTTGCATGTTCCACCAGCATCCATGAAACTGTGGCAGGCTAACCTATTAGCCAGCAAGTAGAGTAGCATCTCATACCTCATAGGGTAACATCACAGCTCCTGAAAACTCTCAGGGAACCAACAAAACACTCTCCATACCAATGTTGAAGAGAGAAAGAAAACAAAATGTTTTAGCAAATGAGCATTTCAGATTTATATGCATGTAAAGATAGCCCCAAAGTAGGTGCAAAGTCTGGACAGAATCTGACACATATTTACACAGTCAGGTGGGGAGAGAACAATGAAAACTTCTCATAGATTCTTGGGAGATGAAATAATGCACATGTGATTACCTCCCAAATATGCTGAGAGAGACCGCTGAGCTAATTCTCAAAGCAAGTGTTTTTAGTTCCAAGGGTCAGAAGCGCTAAGACCTTGCATGGCCAAATCAAAACCTTGGGCCTTTTATCAAGCCAATGTTTCAAGGGGACACCTTCAGGAAGAAAGGTGGGGAGGCAGGTACCTCTCTCCTCTTTATTAAAAAAAGAATGCTTGGAATATTACTAAACCATAAAAAAGAATGAAATAATGCCATCTACAGCAACAGGGATGGACCTAGAGATTATCATATTAAGTAAAGTAAGTCAAACAGAGAAAGACAAATATCCTACGATATCCCTTATATGTGGAATCTAAAAGGAAAAAAAAGGAAACAAATGAACTTATTTCCAAAACAGAAAGAGACTCGGAGACACAGAAAACAAAAGTATGGTTACCAAAGTGGAAAGGGGGGTGGGAGAAGGGATACATTAGGAGGCTGGGATTAACATACACACACTACTGTGTATAAGTAGATAACCAACAAGGACCCACTGTACAGCACAGGGAAGTATACTCAATATTATGTAATAACTTATAAGGGAAAAGAATCTGAAAAAGAAATATACATACATAAACTGAATCACTGTGCTATACACCTGAAACTTACACAATATTGTAAATCAACTATACTTCAACAAAAAAAATTTTTTTTAAATCTCGATCATCTCATTCTTACTCAACCCCCAGGGGAACCACTGGTCAAATCCTCAGGCCATAGTAATGCACGTATCTCAATAGAGAGTATCACCCTTCTCCATTCTGATATTGTTGGTTACTGTAATAAACTAACCACAGCCTTTTCACGTCACATCAATAGGCAATTTCTGTCTCCTTTCATGTTTATCTGAAGGCTCTGCTACAGGTCAGAAATTTGATCTTCAAAGAAAAAATAGTCAATACCTCCTGGAAAGAAGTATAGCAGGTGTTTTGACTATTTATAACAGAAGAAATAGATTCATTAGTACCGGCTTTGGAGCTTAAAGTGACACCTCTTAAATGACTGTAAAGATTGCATCAGAGGATTGAGCCAGGAGTTCTTTTTATTCCAGAAGCAGACAACCTCGTGAAAGCAAACTGCTGATGTAAGATCAAGAGGAACAATAATTACGTAGTACCGAATGAACTTATGAGGGAATGTGTGGTTGTGTGTGTGTTTTGTTTAGAATATTGTTGATATTTTTCATGAGTATATGAAGCATTCTTCTATCTCTAATCCTCAATTATTTAGACTATGGTTTTGCAGAATAAAAAAAAATTCTTTAAATGGTATCTTTTTTTTTCTACAAGAAATCTATTAGGCTGATTCTTGCACTTTTTAAAAATACTAAACCTTTCATTTCAATGGCAACATAGTTATCTTCATAGGTTAATAGGAATCTGTCTCTTTTAAAAATTGGGATGTCATTACACAAATCAACTGTGCAGCCAAAACCATGTATTGTGGGGGATCCTATTTGAGAATTCTATTTAAATCAGAACTGGAAGCCCACGAAAGAGCAAGGGTTGTAATTCAGGTCTGGAATCTATGTCCACAAAGTGCTCCGGGAAACCAGTCTTGTACTTTCTGTGGATTACAAGAACACAGCCTCACAGGCAGTATAATAGCTCAATTAATTCCTTGCTGGTCAGATCCCTTTAGCAGATTCCCAGAACCTTAAAAAAGTAGAATCCACACACATACATAGATACTGTGGGTGTAACCCTAAGGAGATAAACTCCCTTTTTTCTTTTCCTACCCTCAGAATAGAAGAGTAAGAGTTATTTAAAATTCAACCAAACCCAACCAAAAATTGAGTGCGTAATCAAGAATAATACCTGGAGTTTATTTTAGGATCACAAGTAGAGACTGTCATAACAAAGCACTGTCTAACAGGCCTACCCAAGGATTATCTGATTTTAGACCTTTGTTTGGATTTGTTACTTACTATTGGTTAGAGTAGTTTACTACTAATGCCACATAAGACATTATTCAGTTTTGTATATGATTTCATGTTCCTCTCCTACCATTCTTTTATTCGGTCACTATACATACTTCTGTTGCTTCTAAACATTTTTTGGCAACAGTTTCACCCATCTTGTTTGTTCATTAATGTGTTAAATAAATCTTTGACATGTGCTCATTTTCAAAATTCATGTGTTTAACCTCTAAAAGCTATATTTTGACAAAAAATTGAAGGATTGAAACAGTAATGTATAAATAGACTTTTTGATTTAGATATTATATATATACATTTGATATATATGTTCTTTAATAAATAATCTATATATCTGCCTATTTGAATTCTTACAGCATTCTAATATTTTGGATTTTAACCGATTCACAAGCTATAAATAAAGCAAACTATTTCATTTTGTCTCTAGAACTTTAGTTTGGTAATTTACCTGGCTTTACACTTTATGGCTATAAAAATGATATATTTTACAATGTTGGGACTCAAAGATTCCCTAGATATATAATTCCCTCAATTTATGCAGTCCACTAAAAAATGAAATTTCCCCCCTGAAGCTCTTTAAAAGATTGCTGTATTTTTGGTGCACTAAAGAACAGTGAAATAACTAGTAGTTATCTGTCTTATGCAATTAATTGCATATATGACCTAGATATTACCATTATAATCCCTGTTACAAATAGCCATTTCTTTAAAGTATAAGTTATCAAGATCACTTTGGATACTTAACTTTTAATTGAAATTTTTTAAGTTGGTCTATTATTTGATTACACTCTAAGTTTATACACTTAAATTTAGTAAAAATTTTACTTTTGTAACTTGATAGCTATGGTAATTAATCACTTAGAAGAATTTTTTAACTATTTTAAAATTGTATTTTGAGTTTATATAATCTAAAAAAAAAATGGACCAATAAAGGTAGCAAGTCCTCTTAAAGAACAAAGCATTATAAAATTTTAACTGAGGATGGGAGTTTAGAGGCAATTCAAGTTTCAATAACTTTAAATTTCACATCTAAATCCAGTGTTTGGATATTAAAATTCACTGGCTCAGGGAAATCTGTCAAGATGCACAGAAACTTCCCTCTCAGTTTAGGAGGGCTGTCCTAAGAATAGGGCTGGCTCTCAGAGAGGACAATTTAGAATTAAAAATAAATCATTGGCTCTTGACAACATCTTATTTCTAAAAAAAAAACAAAAACAAAAACAAATAGCTTGAATGTGTGTGTGCACATGTTTTTTGGTTTTTTGGGGTTTTTTTTGCGGTACGTGGGCCTCTCTCACTGTTGTGGCCTCTCCCATTGCAGAGCACAGGCTCTGGACGCACAGGCCCAGCGGCCATGGCTCACGGGCCCAGTCGATCTGTGGCATGTGGGATCTTCCTGGACCGGGTCACAAACCCATGTCCCCTGCATCGGCAGGTGGACTCTCAACCACTGTGCCATCAGGGAAGCCCCTGTGTGCACATGTTTTGAAAGTAGTGCTAATGAGCCAAAAAGTGAATTTATCATAAATATTTTGATGAATTTTTCCAACTCAGATTTTGTTTAAATGGAAAATACCTTTTAAAATAGAGTCTTTCATGGCATTTAAAATGACTTTACCCAAGTGATCTTGAGAAAGAAGAACACAGCTGGAGGTATCACACTCCCTGAATTCAGACTATACTACAAAGCTAAAGTAATCAAAACAGCATGGTACTGGCACAAAAACAGACACATAGATCAATGGAACAGAATAGAGAGCCCAGAAATAAACTCACGCACTTATGGTCAACTAATCTATGACAAAAGGAGGCAAGAATATACAATGAGGAAAAAACAGTCTCTTCAGTAGGTGGTGCTGAGAAAACTGGACTGCTAAAGGCAAAAGAATGAAATTAGAACATTTCTCACAACATATACAAAAATAAACTCAACACGGATTAAAGACCTAAATGTGAGACCAGAACCATAAAACTCCTAGAAGAAAACATAGGCAGAACACTCTGACATAAATCATAGCAATATTTTTTTGATCTGTCCCCTAAGGCAAAGAAAACAAAACCAAATATAAACAAATGGGACCCAATTCAACTTAAAAGCTTTTACACAGCAAAGGAAACCATCAACAAAATGAAAAGACAGCCAACTGAATGGGGAAAATATTTGCAAATGATATGACCAATAATGGTTTAATATCTAAAATATATAAACAGCTCATACAACTCAATATAAAAAAATTAAGAAATAGGCAGAAGACCTGAACAGACAGTCTTCCAAGGAAGACATACAGATGGCCAACAGGCACATGAAAAACTGCTCAACATCACTAATCAGAGACATGCTAATCAAAACCACAATGAGCTATCAACTCACACCTGTTAGAATACCTATCACCAAAAAGACCACAAATAACAAATGTTGGTTAGGATGTGGAGAAAAGGGAACATTTGTACCCTGTTGGTGGGAATATGAATTGGTGCAACCATTATGGAAAACATTACGAAGGTTCCTCAAAAAACTAAAAATAGAACTACCATATAATCCAGCAATTCTACTGCTGAGTATATATGCTAAGAACACAAAAATGTTAAGTCAAAAAGATACATGCACCCCAATGTTCATAGCAGCATTATTTATAATAGCCAAGATATGGAAGCAACCTGGGGTCCATCAACAGATGAATGGATAAAGAAGATGGGGTATACATTATACATACATACACAAGAGATTATGACTCAGCAGTAAAAAAGAATGAAATTTTGCCATTTGCAACAACATGGATGGACCTGGAGGGTATTATGCTTAGTGAAATAAGTCAGACAGAGAAAGACAAATACTGTATATTATTGCTTATATATGGAAACTAAAAAATAAAACAAATGAATATAACAAAACAGAAACAGACTCACAGATACAGAGAACAAAATAGTTGTTACAAGTGGGGAGAGGGAAGCAGGGAAGGGCAAGATAGAGGTAGGGGATAAAGAGGTACAAACTATGATGTATAAAGTAAATAAGCTATGAGGGTATATTGTACAGCACAAGGAATATAACCAATATTTTACCATAACTTTAAATGGAATATAATCTATAAAAAATTTGAATCACTGTGTTGTACACCTGACACTAATATCATATATCAACTATATATCAATTAAAAACATAAGCAACTGTTTTGATACAAAAGTTTTAAATCATTCTCATAGGTTTATTCTGTTTAATCAACTATGCTTTTCCATAATTTACATGTTCATGCATGAAACCTTAAGAACAATTTCTAAATAATTGTGTGACATGAAACCTGTCCTAACCACTTTGGGAAGTTAGAGATATTTTTCAAATAAAAAAGGATAAAAGATGGAGTGGGAAGACTATTTTGCAAAGTTATATTAATTTTGATTTGTATTTTGCTATGTAGCCCTTTTTTTTTCCATTTTGAATATAAAAAGTGAGTTAAAGGTTTGTGATTCTCTATCCTATAGGAATTTGATTAGACTTTCCATGGTCCCTAAAAATAAAGGGATGATTTGGGTCTTTTTTTTCTTCAATTGTCACATTCTGTTAGTGAGAAGATCATATCATATCATGTATACTTGCTTTAAAAAAAACCCACACAGCAAAAATAGAGCTAACAACCTCAGAAATGTAAAAAAAATCTTCTGTGTTCCTCATTACTCAGACGAGTGATCAAAAGAACCAGATGGATCCTATATTGATTGCTGTAGATTGCAAAACCTACTAGTTTATTCTTCCAAATCTATTATGCTTACTACATTTTCTACATGCATTTAATACAGATTAAAGTTATGATCCTAGGAAAATTAGAAGTTAAAGAAAAATTTTTGTAGTATATGGTTTTTAAGATAATTAATAAATAAATTTTATGTACTTAAATGATGTTTAATAAAAACTTATCTTTTATGACTAGTATTTTTCTGTCTTTTTTTTAATCCAAAGGTGAGTTTGAAATACTTATTTGGTTGCACCGGGTCTTAGTTGCAGCAGGTGGGCTCCTTAGTTGCAGCTTATGGGCTCCTTAGTTGTGGCATGCAAACTCTTAGTTGCAGCATGCATGTGGGATTTAGTTCCCTGACGAGGGATTGAACCTGGGACCCCTGCACTGGGAGCATGGAGTCTTATCCACTGCACCACCAGGGAAGTCCCCTATTTTTCTGTGTTTAATTGAAGTATAGTTGACTTAGTATGTTGTGTTAGTTTCAGGTGTACAGCAAAGTGATTCAGTTATACATACATATATATCTATTTTTTTCAGATTCTTTTCCCATATAGGTTATTACAAAATATAGAGTATAGTTCCCTGTGCTATACTCCTTGTTGGTTATCTGTTTTATATATATTAGTGTGTACATGTTAATCCCAAACTCCTAATGTATCCCCCCACTTTCCCCTTTGGAAACCATAGGTTTGTTTTCTATGTCTGTGGGTCTATTTCTGTTTTGTATGTAAGCTCATCTGTATCTTTTTTTTTTTTTTTTTTAGATTTCTCATATAAGCAAATTTTATGAGTCTAGTATTTTTCTTAATCTGCTCAGACTGCCATAACAAAATACCACAGACTGGCTGATATAAACAACAGAAATATATTACTCACCATTCTGGAGGCTGGCAAGTCCAAGATCAAGGTGCCAGCAAGGTAGGTTTTATTCTCAGGCCTCCTCTCTTGGCCCGCAGCTAGCCACCATCTCACTGTGTGTGTCACATGACCTCTTCTTTGTGCACTGGAGCGGGGAGAGAGAGAGAAAACGTTGGTCTCTATTCCTCTTTTCATAAGAGCATCAGTCCTATTAGATTAAGGCTCCACTCTTGGACCTCATTTAACCTTACTTACCTCCTTAAAGGACCCATCTCAAAATGCAGCCACACAGGGGTTAAGGCTTCAACATATGGATTTGGGGTGGACACAAAAATTCAGTCCCTAACAGTATTTTTATTAGCTATTTTGTATGTCAGTATTCATTAATTAAAAGAGACATTCTGTTTCACGTGGATACTATTGAGCAGGTTACAAGAGAATGCTGTGCAGAAAAGTATGTTTACAATAATCTGCAGAGAATTCTCAAGTACAAATCTAATAGCAACAAAACTTATGCTCCAAAACATCTGCATTCAAATCTAGGGGTTCACACTGAAAAATGTTGATATGTCATACCTCCTGCTGTTACTAATCCAATACAGTTGGGCTGCACCCGCAGGCCTGCAAGTCTTGTAGTTGCGCAGTCTGGAGACCAAAGGAACAGCCTGGAGACAACGACAGAGACATCAATAGTTTACTGTACAGAGGTATCTCACACAAAGTGACCTAGAGCGACACTCCACGTGCACAGCAGACAGTGGGTAGGATGTAGCAGCCATCTTCGTTACTCAGGGAAGAAGGAGGATACCATTTATAGGGAGAATTGATGTCAGGTGAGCTCATCAGTTACCAGGGGCTAATGAAGCCTTAAATTAAGAGGATTGGATAGTCATGTGTGTGAAGCAGGGCCTGGTCGATCAGGGGATGTAGAGAGCAAGAGGACAGCCTAACCATATAAATACTGATATCTACTAGGTATATTTATTTCATATCATATAATTTTAGAAAAGATGTCAAAAGTTGTTGAACATGAGTTATTCGAATGAGAGGAAAATCATGCTTTTAAAAAATGTGTTCTCTATCTAGGCATAAAGATACAATAAAAAGACTCTCCCCTTGGCTCCCCTTCTCCCTCCACCTTATTTTTAAACTCCCTGTTCCCCTCCCCACATTTTCATTCTGAATTTGACCACCGTTTAGACTCAAGTATCAGATTTGCAGTGAAGGAGAGATTATTAATCAAGGTTCAACCAGAGAAGCAGAACCAGGGGTAGTAGGAGATTATATCTAGAAGCAAATATACGTTTACTTGCTTATGTAATTGTGGAAGCCTGTTGAGCAGGCAGAGAGGAAGGGTCAGCAGCCAGTTGGAACCCAGAGGAAGGAGTCCAAGCTTGTCCGCAGGTGGGAGGTCCCACTCAGAGAAGACCTGAGCATATTTTAAAGATCTTCCAATCAATTCAGGCCAACACAGGATAATCCCTTGTTCAATTAATTTAACTGATTAACATCTTTTTTTTTTCATTTTCACCAAGAATTTATTGAACAATGTATTCACCCTTTTGTGCCACTACCTTCTGCCATTTTCCAGGCAACTTCATAATTCCATCTTCCCAAAACGTTTTATCTTGTTGAGCAAAGAACTGTCCCAGGTGCCTTTTACAGACTTCCAGGGAATTGAAATTTTTTCCATTAAGAGAATTTTGTAAAGACTGAAATAAATGGAAAGCTGAGGGTGCAATGTCTGGTAAATACGGCAGGAAGATGGAAGATTGTGCGTTTTCTGTTGACTCATTCTGGACGCTTTTCGTCGAGTGCTGCTTTCAGTTGGTCTAATTGGGAGCAGTACTTGTTGGAATTCATCGTTTGGTTTTCCAGGAGGAGCTCTTAATAGAGGACTCCCTTCCAATCTGACAGTATACACAACATCACCTTCTTTGCATGAAGATCGGCCTTTGGTGGGGGTGGTAGTGGTTCATTTTGCTTGCCCCACGATCTCTTCCGTTCCACATTATGGTACAGTATCTACTTTTCTTCGCCCATCACAATTTGATTTAAAAACAGAACGTTGTTTGTTACGTTTCAGTAGAGAATTGTGTGCGGAAACACGGTCGAGAAGGTTTTTTTTTTGCTTAACTTATGTGGAACCCAAACATCAAAGCAATTCACATAACCAAGCTGGTGCAAATGATTTTCAGCGCTTGATCTGGATATTTTGAGTATGTTGGCTATCTCCCGCATGGTATAACGTTGATTGTTCTCAATTAATGTCTCGATTTGATCGCTCTGATCAGCGTCTGTGCCTATGCAAAATGCCTTCACAGAAGAACCTAGATTTACTGTTTGACTGAATAACTGGGAGCAGCTGTGTGTATGTTCCAACATGGCTTTGACTCCTGACGCCTCCATTTATATGCATGTAAACTTAACCTGTTTATTAAAACTCTGACTTTATAGAATTGCTGTGAGGATTAAAAACTTATTATAAATGATAATTATTACTGTTATTAATTCACAGTTTTAAAAGAAATTTTGACATATATTAACTAATTTAATTCTCATTGTTATACTGAAAAACAGTGTTTAACAGATACTCTTTCCTATTGAAGATAGGAAGATAGCAATTACACAGCAGTAAAATATTAATCTATCAATGAGTACATAGAAGTAAAAATCAATAATTTCCATAAAAGAAAAGTTTTTAAAAGCATATTTATAAAATACAGAACTTGAGCAATTATTAAGTACATGAAACACAGATTCACAGCAAATAAATTTTAACTCTGAAAACTGCTCTAGAGCTCAGATTTTCAGAAGTGTAACATGTTAACTGTATACTTAGAATAGTTTCCTTTATGTATATCATACATTCAGAAAGATTTCAAGTATGCCCTATCTCTTTGATGCTTCCATTTTTTAATGTATCTGTTACTAACACAAAACATGTCATTTCATTTAAGAAATCAGAGAAACAGTAGATTCAGTGTAATAAAAATCACAGTTTCAATGAAAATATTCTTTTACCACCAGCTTTTCCCAGGAAGACAGTAGTTAAGAAACAATCCACCTCCACAGCCCTTTCCCCAGCCTCCTTCCAACATACATATAGTTTTATTAATGGTTTAAAATATCACCGGATGTCTTGCATCATACACAGAAATTTGCACAACCATACTTTAAAACTGCCAAAGTCTATCTTATTTTAAAAGAAGCACAGTATAGCAGGGACATGGTGAGAAAAATATTGTAGAGAACATATTTTCTCTTCAGGAAGAAAATGTTAATTTGCTTTGGTCTGGATGGATTTGAATGTTAAGAGCCAAGGGGGAAGTGGGTCTCCAAGGGTAATAATTCTTTTTTTTTTTTTTTTTTTTTTTTTTTCGGTACACGGGTCTCTCACTGTTGTGGCCTCTCCCGTTGTGGAGCACAAGCTCCGGACGTGCAGGCTCCGCAGCATGTGGGATCTTCCCGGACCGGGGCACGAACCCGTGTCCCCTGCATTGGCACGCGGACTCTCAACCACTGCACCACCAGGGAAGCCTATAATTCATATTTTTTAAACTAAATATTCTATGACTCATCCATGACTGAATTGCTGATATCAGACTAAATTTGCCACCTAGAATAACTCAAAAAGCTTGATAAAATACAAACAATAAATGGTGGCATCAGAGAGCAACCAAGGCAGCCAAAGCTCAAAGGGCCTGGCTCCTAGGTAACTGGGAAGGCGTTAAGATGTGTTTGTTTTTACTACTACCTTCTTCCGTCAAGGTATCTGCTGGTAAACTAACATCGGAAGAGAGGTCAAACAGAAAGTGCTGTGGAGCTGGCAGTAGTCTCACTGACCTGAGGAGATAAAAGCTGGTACTTAGTGCTACCAAAGCAGCTAGGACCAGAGAGACCAATACCTTGAAGGAAAGTGAATTACAGAGAAGTGAACCCAATGTTCTGAGTGCAATTTTCCCTCAATGTATTCACTGATTTCTAAGCTCCCCATGCTTTAGTCAAGAGGCTGAGACACCAAGTAGAAAGCAACTGGTAAGAGGCTAAAATATTAAGCAGCGATCAGAAGTCTCAAAGCCCTGAGACAAACCTTAGAGTTTAGGGACTGCTGAGGAGGAAGGGAATGGTTAAAAAAAAAAAACTAAAAAAAAACCCCAAACAAAAACAAAAACCCAACTAAAACTAAGGTTTCTGTTAACACCCTTGAAAATTTCTGCCTTGTGAGTTGAGTCAACCAGAAATAACTCAATAGTCAAAACTACTGAAACCAAGGTGTTCTGGCCATGAGAATGAGTTTCACAGACCTCCATCTAAAGGGGGTTTCATTGACTGAGGGCCCAGCTGCTATAGAGCATCATGGCCACACTTCCTACACGTATCCCAGCCGATGACCTAGCACTGCAGGGATCCTGACGCAGGCTCATTTTTGGTAGATATGGAACTCCTCAGACAGCTGGCCTTGGCTCAAATACAATAGCCCCCCTCATCTGCAGTTCCACTTTTCCCCTGTGGCCAACTTCAGTCCGAATATACTACATGAAAAATTCCAGAAATAAATAATTCATAGGTTCTAAATTGCACACCTTTTTGAGTTAGCGTGATGAAATCTCACTCTGACCCACCTGGGACATGAATCATCACTTTGTTCAGTGTATCCTGCCTGTTAGTCACTTATTAGCTGTCTTGCTTATTGGGTTATTGTCGCAGTATCTCAGTGCTTGTGTTCAAGTAACCCTTATTTTACTTAACAATAGCCCCCAAACGCAAGAGTAGGGATGCTTGCAATTTGGAGATGCCACGGAGAAGCTGTAAAGCACTTCTTTTAAGTCAAAAGGTGAAAGTTCTCGAGTTAAGGAAAGAAAAAAAAAATTCTAGCTGTGGTTGCTAAGATCTCTGGTAAGAAAATCTCCTATCCACAAAATTGTGAAGAAGGAGAAAGAAATTCCTTTTTTGCTGTTCCACCTCAAACTGCAAAAGTTACGGCCACAATGTGTGATTAGTGTTAAGATGGAAAAGGCATTACATTTGTACACTATTTTGAGAGAGAGAGACCACATTCACATAACTTTTATTACAGTATATAGACATCGTTCTATTTTATTATTCAATATTGTTGTTAATCTCTTACTGTGCCTAATTTATAAATTAAACTTTATCATAGCTATGTATGTATAGGAAAAAACAGCATTTGCAGGGCTCAATACTATCCACGGTTTTAGGTATCCACTGGGGGTCTTGGAACATACCCCTCATGGATAGGGGGGGCTACTGTACTCAGCGATAGTTTTGCTGAACCTTCTTTAGACTGCAGGATGCTCTAGCACCTTCTACCCCAACGTCCTTCCCTCTGTTCTTTCCTTGGGTTCTGACTTGCGTTGTGGTCTGCTAGCTCTCTTAGCCTCCCCAGGCCCTTTGTCTCATAGGCATTCCCCCTGATGAAATTCTTGCACGTTTATTCCTGCCTTGATGTCTGCCACTTGGAGTATCGGGGCTAGCACAGATGGTACCTGGAGTAGCCTGAGAAAACAGGCATCGAGATGGCGAGGTGGAGAACAGCTCACCAGCTACACACCCGGCAGGTAAAGAGGACACCATCCTGGCTGAACGGTGAGCCTGAATAGTTGCTGGCAACAGATTGCAGCTCAGTTGCCTGGTTTCACTGGTGGTGACCTGGGAAAATGTTCCGGTGGAAAAGCATGTTGTAGCAGGTGCGATGAGACAGGTAT
Organism: Kogia breviceps; assembly: GCF_026419965.1. Classification (NCBI taxonomy): domain Eukaryota; kingdom Metazoa; phylum Chordata; class Mammalia; order Artiodactyla; family Physeteridae; genus Kogia; species Kogia breviceps. The sequence continues at coordinate 15,215,134 of NC_081321.1, read as the reverse complement.
TTGAAAAACATGGAAGGGGCAGGGAGGAAAATGCCGAAAAACACAGCAGAGTCAGTTGGGTTTTGCTGAGTTATATTGACACCCTGCAGAAAGACTGAAGACTCGTAACAAGCACTTAGTAGCTAAGTATGAGAGCCAGAGAAACCCTCCATCAGGCTGGGTAGATTTCACCGAGCCCTCAGCACCTGTGTTGGGAGGACCACACAGTCGAGTGACAGGCTGAAGACTTATCTGTTGCAGCGTTCCATACAAGTGGGAAAGCTCGGGCAAAGCAGACCTGTCATGCGAAGGTCATGGCCCTGGCAGATAAAACCTGAGATCCTGAAACATGAGATGGAAACATCTGGATGCCTTCCCCCGAGGGCGTGGACTCTGCAACTCCCCCTGAACGCTTTGCGCTTGCAGAAGTAGCTCATCCTTCCTTTGCAAGAGCTAGCACTTCCGCTATGTGAGAAGACGCTGCTGAAGTTTCACTCCTGTGAAATATCAGGTGTGTCCCTCAGGATTTGCCCTCACTTCCTCTCATGGCTGCTAGGCTGATAACTAGAGTTAAATCACAGCATCACCTGGCAGGGGACAGGCTAGGCCTCAAAAGGGAGGAAAACATTATAAATGTAAAAGATGGCAAGAATTAGCCATGATGGAACAGTGAACCCTGTGAGTACTCCTGAGATTGGATTCTCATGGTGCTTGATCAAGGGAGACAATGGAGGACTAGATAAGCAAGGAATGATTTACTTAAGTGCACTTTTTTGAGACATGGGACTTAATGCCCTAGTTAGGAGCTAGGATGCCCGAGGATGGCATAAACTCACTGCTGGGCTCTTAAAAGTCCGAAAAACAAGATGGCAAACTCTCGACAAAGTAGAAATGCCTGAATTGCACTTGCATTTGGTATAGTAAGGAAAAAAGAGGCTACGAGAAATGGACATGCTGGAATGGATACAGTAGGTAAGACCAGAGACCCATCAGATGATCAGATTCCAGGAGAAGGCCCAGAGAATCACACGTTCACCCAGGCCATCAGCCACGCACTGGTATGAGGGGCCCAGTCATCCCTATGAAGTTCAGAGGTGGGTCTCCTCTGCAAGTTAGGAATGACAGTAGAAAAGGTAGTCACAGAGCTGGGCGCATGAACAGCCATAAGGATGATGTTTGGGCCCCCACTGCAAGCATAAAGACCAGGTGACAAGGCTTAGCTACAATCGGCTAGGAGGCTGTAATCACCACGGAAAGCGGAAAGGCCAGAGCATGCACTGAGGAGGAGCCCAGGAGACTTGACCCACAGGGAACTGTGTAGACAAGGACTAGAGCACGTTGTCCTCGAGAACAAGAGAAGAAGACAGGCCACAGAAGTTCTGCTCAGAATCAACCCCCACCTCAGCAAAACAGCAAGAATGGAAGGGTAGGGAGATGAGGGAAGTTGCCCCAATAAAATATCACAATTCCTTGCTTGGTTATCAGATCTGAGACAGTTTTCAGATTTGGAACCCACTGACTGGGTCCTAGGGATCCCTAGGAGGAAGGACTGCGTGATACCGTGGAGGTATATACTGTGGCAATTCCCTTAGACCTCTCCTAAAGAGACCTAGGGTTATTCATTTTGGTGACTGTGTACCCAAAAAGGTGGGTAATCACTAGACGTTTCAAGAACTATTGGACACTGAACACCAGTTAGTTTGCTGTCTCAACTCTACATGTCCCCAGAATCCAGCCATTGTCCTAGGGAGAATATCCGTCACATGATGGGTACACTTCAGATCTAAGTCTCCCACATTAGTCTTTCCAGGGTTTATTTCTTCAGCATCCTCTGACATTGTCAAACAGGTCATCATTTTATCTGGCTTTTCTAGTTGCTCTTAATAGGAGTCTTGGCCGCTCACAAGTTACTCCATCCCATTTAGGATGAAGTCTCATTCAGCATTTTAGCATCTTCCGGAATAATGTAATTTTTCGATTCTCTTTTGTCGACAAATAGTTACCTAACAGCGATTATAGCACAGTATGAGATCAGAGTCAGGAAAAAAGCCTAAAAGTCTACCACCTAGTAAAAAAGGAAATACCGATATTTGGCGTTTACAGATGTCATGTAACACCCCCGCCCCCTCCCTGTGCTCTTCACGTTCCGAGCGATACTGCCATCTCTTCCTCCCTCATCTCCAGTACTCACAACCTTGTCCCTCTAATTTGCTTTAAGCCCATCACGTTGAATCCTTTTATGTGTACAATTGTTATTCATCTCAGTCACAAGAAGCCCTTGACTCCTAGGTTATCACCCATCTCTGGGACCCCAAACCTACATGGCTCTGTATATCTCCTACCCTATCCTCACCTCTTGTCATTCTTCAGTTCCTGGAACCATTTCGCCAGACCTTCTGGACGAAAGCATCAGTTACCTGAAAAATACCCTACGTCTTCAAATACGGCAGCAAGGAATTTTAAAAATGGTACAAAGGAACTTATTTACAAAACAGAAATAGAGTCACAGATGTAGAAAACAAACTGATGGTCACCAAGGGGGAAAGGGGGGAGGGATAAATTGGGAGATTGGGACTGACATACATACACTAATATATATAAAATAGGTAACTAATAAGAACCTACTGTAGAGAACAGGGAACTCTACCCAATACCCTGTAATGACCTATATGGGAAAAGAATCGAAAAAAGAGTGGATATATGTATATATGTATAACTGACTCACTTTGCTGTGCACCTAAAACTAACATGACATTGCAAATCAACTACACTCCACTAAAAATTCATTCAAAAAATATGGCAGTGAGGTTTCCCTTCACTTTCTTCACTCCAACCAAGAAGGCCCATTTCCACTCAGACCCCTGACACGCTGGCTAGTTTCTCGCCCACCGTCCTACTACCCCGGGGTGCGGAGGCTGGTGGGTGTTCCTCACATTGACACTTTCTGTCTCTTCTCCCTCTGTCCTCCCTACGCCCACCCAGCTTAGAATTTCACACCATCCGCGTATGCAACCCGACCCCCTCCTCATTCCAGTCACCTCAGTCCTCTCCAGTTACTGCCCCATTTCTCTGCTTTTCTGAAATGTAACATTGGATATTTATTTTTGCCTTCAATTCCTCTCTTCTAGTCTCTAACTCAAACCCATGAGGCTTTTTGGCCTCCTCTCTCCGCTGTAACAGCTTTTGTTGAAGTCAGGAGTAATCTCCCATTGTTAAAGCTTTTAATCAGTTCTCCTGCCATGACTGTTAAGCAACATTTGCTATCAGTTGCTCCATGATTGTGAAGAAACGTTTGGCACCATTGCTCGATCTTCTTTAAACACTTTTATCGCTTGGCTTTCAGATAGAAAATTCTCCTGCTTCTCCTCCTACCTCACTGGGCGCTCTTTCACAGTCTTCGTTTTTGCTTTTTCTTTTCTCTTTTATTTTTTTCCTGCTGTACCTATTTTTCTCAGCCTCTGGCAGTGATTTTTCTACTCTCTATTTCTATGAGTTTGACTTTTCAAAGAAATAATTCTCATATAAGTGATACCATGCAGTGTTTGTGTTTCTCCAGCTGGCTTATTTTACTTAGCACATTGCTTTCAAGAATCATCCGCGTTATTGCAAATGGTGAGACTTCCTCCTTTCTCATCGCTGAATAATAACAATATTCCATTCAAAAATGCTTCTCCCACCCCACTAAGTGTCTACATCTCTCTTGCCTCCTTCATATCTTCGGTCAGATATCATCTTATATGTGAGACCTCCCATAGCACTGTACTTAAAACTGCACACGTGCACACATGCAAAGGCACACACGTACACACACACACACACAGGCACTCCATAAGCTGCTCTTCTCTTTTTCCATTGTTGCCATCCTCGTTTGACATAGCATGTATTTAACTTATTATTGAGTCTCTCTTTCCACACTAGAATGTACAATATATGAAGGAAGAATTTTTCTCTATTTTGTTTACTGCTATATCTCCAGTAGTTAGAACCCTGATTAACACATTGTAGGCACTCAAGGAAAGTTATTCAGTTATTGATCAAAAGAATTAACAAATCCTTAGGGATATAAGGCCATTTTGAGGGTAGCCACAGACAGACACCACTGGTAAGCCCAGTGGGATTTTCAGTGTATAGATGAATTTGGTATGATGTACATAGTCGAATTAAAAAATATTTCTCGGGCTTCCCTGGTGGCGCAGTGGTTGAGAGTCCGCCTGCCGATGCAGGGGACACGGGTTCGTGCCCCGATCCAGGAAGATCCCACATGCCGCGGAGCGGCTGGGCCCGTGAGCCATGGCCGCTGAGCCTGCGTGTCCGGAGCCTGTGCTCCGCGATGTGAGAGGCCACAACAGCGAGAGGCCCGCGTACCACACAAAAAAAAAATATATATTTCTCAGACTATATATTCCCAGAGAAATCTTTTGAGGGGGGGTATATACTCTCACTTTTTTTTTTTTTATCAGTGAGCCTCACAGACAAGCTGAAAAGTTGTAGCTTTACAATTCTAACTACAAACTAATGTTGCCTACTCAGTTTTTATGTTTCCTCATTAACAATCCCTCTCAGTCTCTAAATGTAATTAAGTCATTCTTCACTCATTCAGCAACCACTTATCGAGTACCTACTATTTACCAGGCTGTGTGCTAGTAGTTGGGGATGTACGGTTTCGGCTCTCAGAAAACTTATAATTGCATTTTTCTCACAATGTCCAATAGCCCCTCTTACCTACAGCTTTAGTAACGTCATGTAAAGTTAGGTGGTTATTTGTGGAAATCCTGATACATATATCACTGACCTTAACTGCTTTGGGTCTATCGCAAAATAAACACTCAAAAATAGACAACGTGGTCTAACGTAAATGACACAGCCTGTCAATACAGAGACCTGAATTCTAATTTCTATAACGGGTTAACGTTTGTAGCAGGTCAAAGGGGCTCTATTTACCTTGGTTTCTTCATCTGTAAGAAAAAGTTAGTAAACCCTATTAAATGCAAAAGATTCTCGTGAGGATAAAGTAAAAGTTAATAAAATGCTTTTGAAAACTTAATGTTCTACTTAAACATGTAATAAAATTATTAAATCAATTGGGAGCCTAATCTGTGTGATGTGACTAAAACCACGTTTTGGAAGGAGACAGGCATTGAGTCAAATGCTAGCCCTGGGACTAGGCAGCAAATGGAAACAATGACATTTAATTTACAAAGTCAGTATGGGAATTAGAATTGATGGATGTAAAAAGCCTAGCACCTAATGCAGGATCGGGCACAGAGTAGATGCCATTGTCAACTCTTTTTACTTACTGTAATATTTTGGCACATGACCATTAGAATTGCTCATTTTCTAATATACCTCAGTTTTTAAATCTGTAGAATGGGCAAAACATATTGTAACGGACTTTTTTCCAAAGGCCTCCGCAGAAGTCCTGTGTTAATAAAAGATTGTGATCACCAAGCAAAAGTCACTACTATTACCACATCGTGGAGGTAGCACTTTGACATTCTTTTTTTTTTTTTTCCGGTACGCGGGCCTCTCTCTGCTGTGGCCTCTCCCGTTGCGGAGCACAGGCTCCGGACGCGCAGGCTCAGCGGCCATGGCTCACGGGCCCAGCCGCTCTGCGGCACGTGGGATCCTCCCGGACTGGGGCACGAACCCGCGTCCCCTGCATCGGCAGGCGGACTCTCAACCACTGCGCCACCAGGGAAGCCCCTGACATTCTTTATTAGATTTCTGCGTGGTCAACTCTGAAGACAGAGACAGAAAAAATCACATTCAGAAAAAGCTCTTCAGGGCAGGACACTAGAGGAAAAGAAGAATAATGAGGTCATACAAATTGTAAAGTAAACCAGGCAAAGGGCCAAGAACTTTCATGCAAAGGGAGACTGGAGAGAATCAGCTCTCACGTACCTACAGCTTCCAACTCCTTTCAAGCAGCAGGAGACAAAGAACACTCTTCTCTGGCAATTTTTAAAAGTCAAAGCCAAACGAGCCCGTCACTTCCACTGCGATTAGAGGACATCCCTTCGCTGTTCACGGTCGGCCTCAACCACTGGATCTACTGACATCATTCTAGTCACACGGCGGAGAAGTTAACAGTTTGTGGAAGCTTCAATTCCACAGTAACCTAGTGTCAAGGTTATTCTGCTAAGCCAATGAAAGTGGAATAATGAAACGGTCGAGTCATTTCATTACAATTCGGTCGTACAGGCTTTGTGCCTCCGCCGAAAGTGCGCAGAACTAGGAGGGTTCTGTCTCCCCTCCCTTGCGCCCCTAGGTACTTCTGGCCTTTTGAAATGAAAAAACACTAAGCTTTGTATTATAACAGCTAGAAATGAGCTGCTGCTTTAGCACATTCCGAAGCTCTTTTCTGATGCCCTGCTCAACTGCCTCTATCCTAGCAGTTCTTTATCCATTTTAGACGCCATGAAACCAATTCTGTTTCCTGATCTGTCCCTTAATGCTTTAGAAACAAAATGATACTTTGCGAGCCAATGGGCAAACTCAGTTGCATTATCTGCTACTGAATTATATTGATTTCATGCATTTCACTCAAAAAACCAATGTGTGGGGATTTAGGTCACATTTTGATAATTCGGCCTACCAAAGCCTAACCATTTTTTATTCTCTGGTCAAATCTGAACATTCAAGAGTATCACAAAGAGTTATCTTATTCTACATCACAGGCTCAAAATGTAATGCATTGTTGTAAGACCAGAATTCTCCTACTGCTGTTCGAAGGTATATGATTACCATGAAAAAGTACCACAGATAGAATGAGGAGACTAGCTTGTTATTTATGTATATAGATATTTGTATTTATTTATTTTTAATATTATCGCAAAAAGATAGCCCATCACTGCTCCAGGTCTTAAATATCGAACAGTTTTACTACCACAAGAAATAGGAAATTTTGATTCCTGATACATGGCATTTGAGATTTATAATGTTGTTCAATAGGTAAGTTTGCTATTTAAATTTGGTTTTGTTCTTTGCCTGGTTATTATTTTAGGGTGTGTCTATATGCTAATCACTTGCTGCCGGTCAGATGCTTGTTTTTTGGTGATTGATTCCGAGTTAAACAAACAGGTTTCTTCTCTCTCACCCATCTCCTGCCCAGTCTTTCTCCAGCTCATTAATTTGTGGCCCAGATGAACTTGGATTAATCTTTTCTTCAGAATCACGGCTTTCTTTATCTAGTGATCATATTTAACATCTGTATGATATACCTCGGGTCAAGGTAAAGTTTTCTAAAAACTTGTGCTCATGAAATGTTTTCTCACTAGAACAGAAGGGCTGTGATTTTCCACCCAGTGCAGGGGCACAAGAAGCAAGAATACATTCCTCTGCTGGTTCCAGAAAGAAGGGCTAAGGCTCTCAGGGTTTCCTTGTTTCTCTGTGATCACACACATATTGCTAATGGCCCAAGGCACTCATACATGTCCGGGAGCTCTCCAGCCTTCTCTTGAACTAATTCCTTCCAGAGAGTCTGTTCAAGTGTGACTCATCACTTTACAAAGCCACTGCCTTCCCACACTCCTCCTGCCAAATGCGGAGGGCATGGCTTTCCCATTGGATTCCTGCCATGTCTTTCATACATTTGACGTAATGCTCCTTTCCATTGTGTTTGTGCACCAGCTTGTGCAAAAACTGCAGTCAAAAAAGTAGAGCAGAACCTAAAAACTTACCAAATGACTCTTCTGAGATTCCTTCAGTTACCCTGAAGTATTCTTTGGCTGTGAAAATCTCCACCAGTCTGAATAGGGACTTTTTAGTTCTGTTTATTTGCATGTTTGTTTTTAGTGGGAGAGTGGGGTGTTCTAAGACGTCATAGGATTTAGGAAAGTAGGAGAGATTAGAGAAGATATAAAAAATAGAGTTAGACATGCTGAAGAAGTAAAAAAAAATGTTTTTTAATAAAAAATTGCACATATTTAGTAGAATTTACCATCTGAGCAGACACTAGACCTTACCAGAGATTTCATGGCAATAGAAATATTCATCATACCCTGTCTCTGCCTGGACTTTGCTCCATTAATTACCCCTTCTCTTCTCAGCACTGTCAACCTTTCCCTTTCCACTGGCATTTTTCCCTAATCTACAAACATGCTCAAGTCTCTCCCATTTTACGAATGAAGACTTCCTCATCTCAGCCTAAAATCCACCTACTGCACCATCTCCTTTAAAAAAAGTTTTTTTTTTTTTTAATAGCTCAGCTTCTAGAACAACCGATCTACATGAACGGTCTCTACTTTCGAATATTTAGTCCTTTCCCTTATTGATTACAGTCCTTCCCACCCCTACATTATTTCTGTTCCAAAGGCAGCTTCTATGTTGCTAATTCCAATTTTATTATTCCGTATTCTTGCATACAGATGACTGGAAACTCAATTCATGCTGAGTTAAGCCAAAAGTGAGTTTTATTATTATGGTTGTTATTATTACTTAGCTCCTTTACCTAAAAACAAAAAGAAAATCATAGTTAGAGCTAACTTCATTCAAGTTCGGTTTAGCCAACCGAACCAGGACTTACTATCACTTTCTTGTCTCTTTCTCCCTCGATTTTGCCTTGACTTCTTGGCCAGTTGGCAAAAGATGACAAGGATTTCTAGGTTCACATTCTCATTGCTCTAAATCTATCAGAAAAATAGACCTTGTCTCCCATATAATTCTCAAAGATAACTGGTGGACTCGGAATGAGTTATATACCCACTGCTAAACCAAGCAGTCCAAGGAGCTGCAACATTCTGATTCAGTAAGGCTTGTGTCATATGTATTCTTTGGAATCAAGCATGGGTTTGAATTTCAACTCTAACAGTGTCTATTGGTAGTAATAATATAATTACATCTATATGTTTTACACTTTACAGCTAACATCTATTCTTTATAATAACTATACAAATTACATGTTAAACATTTTGAAGAGGATAGATATTTGAAGAACTTGAGTAATTGGCCCAACTCTTAAAATAAAGAAAATCTAGTATCTGAACTCAGGTTTGTTTAGTTTCAAAACTCTGTTCTTCTCACTCATCAGCCTGAGATACCCTACCTATGGCACTCATCACAGTGCTAGCACATACTTGACTCAGGCTAGCTCTTTTCTTTTCTCTGCACGTGCAGTTCTGATCATGTCATAACTCTTGAATATTCTGTCTTGAAGAGCCCTCCATAACCTGGCTCCTGCCTACCTACTTTAAGTGGCTTCATCTCTTACCATTTTCCCCCAGGTCATTCTGAAACATTTGTTCTTCCTTCACTTATTTGTCTGAAATCTTGAGTATAAAATGTCTTCATTCTGTCCGGCTTCCCCTCCCCATGGCAAACTATTCATTTTTCAAGTCTGGCCTCAAGCATTTACTTTCTTCTGTGTTCCTCTGCAGTTCATACATACCTCCATTATGGAGGTCATTTTATTATTATTCAGTAGCAGTTCCTATATGTTCACTCCATTATGTGTAAAGCCTTTAAGTCAAGGCCATGGATCAGATCATTTTATTTTCATATGCCCAGGGACACAGTGCAGATGCTATGTAAATGTTGAGTGAATGAATATACATACAAAGAAATCAATTCTTTTTTTTTTTTCCAAATTAGCCCAAACTCCCTTTCCCAGCATGAACTCTGTAAGATCCAAACAGCAACAAGAAAAAGTAACAGAAAGAGAGAGAGAGAGAGAAAGAAAAAACACCTAAAGACACCCTGCCATATAGAGAAATTACAGATAAAATCTTTTCTTGTCTTTTATATAAATAAGCGATCATTGATCCACAACCAATTATTATTTAAAAAGTAGAGAATTCAGGCTACTTGCCTTCTAGTCTTGGTGGACATAGGAAAAAACAAGTCCTGATAGCCCCTTTGCTTTCCACTAAGTTGATACTGATAGAGCTTGTTTAAATAATCTTCGTTTTGCACTTATTTGCACTTATTCCTCTATCTCTATTGCTTTAGCTACTGCCTTAGTCTAGATCTTCACCTTTGCTTGAATTATTGAAAGTCTCCCTCCTCACCCTTTCTTCTGCATGGGCCTCTGCAAACTGTCTTCCACTTGGCTGCAAGAAGGATATTACTAAGATAAACAAGAAATCCTTCTATAGGTTTCTTTTCTCTTTAGCACAAACTCCAGACTTCTAAAATGTCAAAGCTATTCAATACCGTCTTAGTCTCTTTGGTGCCTCTCTCTTTACTATTCCCACATTCACCTCTTATACTCCAGGAATACCAAAACTATCGAAACCATCCTCCATTCACCTATCATTTTGATTCTCTGTACTTTTCTTGGGCTGCTGCTTTTTTCTGGAACACTCTTCTCACTTTGTCTATTTGGCAAGTACAAGCTCATAATCATTGCAACCATCATTTTACCTGTATACTTGTCAGATCCTCCTACATATAACTGCTTGTTTCCTTTTCCCTAGAGGTACATACTTTTATCAGAGAGCCTATACCACTTTATTTCTTGTATTTAGTTATTCTGTCTTTCCCACTAGATGGGAAAGCCCTTGATCAGGGACTGTATCTTACTCATCTCTTGTTCCCTGGCACCTAGCCCAGTGCTCAGAACATAAATATTTGGTGTTTGGGTTGAAAAGAAGGAAGGAAGAAGAGACAGAAATGCGGAAAGAAGTAAGTCTACTTTCACTTTCATTTCAGGCCTCTGACATACACTCCCCAAAGAGAAAACTCTCGGAAAGAATAAAAGAGAGAAGAGTCTTGTCTATATCAAAGTGGCTTTTGCCAATAACAGCATTTGTTGCAACAGAATCAAGTATATATATGCATGGATTATTTGGCCTTCAGTTATCACATGTAATATTCTAATTCTCCCAGGAATTGCCTTTTTAAAAAAATAGACCTTTATTGGACTATAATTTCTTCACAATACTGTGTTAGTTTCTGTTGCACAACAAAGCGAATCAGCCATAGGCATAAAAATGTCCCCATATCCCCTCCCTCTTGAGCCTCCCCCACATCCTCCCTATTCCACCCCTCTAGGTCATTGCAAAGCACTGAGCTGATCTCCCTGTGCAATGCTGCTGCTTCCCACCAGCCAACTATTCTACATTCTGTAGTGTATATATGTCGATGCTACTCTCACTTCACCCCAGATTCAACCTCCCATCTGATGTCCTCAAGTCCATTCTCTATGTCTACCTCTTTATTCCTGCCCTGCAACGAGGTTCATCAGTACCTGTTTTTTTGTTTTTTTTTTAGATTCCATATATATGTGTTAGCATACAGTATTTGTTTTTCTCTTTCTGACATACTTAACTCTGTATGACAGACTCTAGGTCCATCCAGCTCACTACAAATAACTCAATTTTGTTTCTTTTTATGGCTGAGTAATATTCCATTGTATATATGTGCCACATCTTCTTTATCCATTCATCTGTCGTTGGATATCTAGGTGGCTTCTACGACCTGGCTATTGTAAATAGTGCTGCAGTGAACATTGTGGTACATGTCTCTTTTTGAATTATGGTTTTCTCGGGTATATGCCCCGTAGTGGGATTGCTGGGTCATATGGTAGTTCTATTTTTACTTTTGGAAGGAACCTCCATACTGTTTTCCATAGTGGCTGTATCAATTTACATTCCCACCAACAGAGGAGGAGGGTTCCCTTTTCACCACACCCTTTCCAGCATTTCTTGTTTCTAGCTTTTTTGATAATGGCTATTCTGACCTGCATGAGATGATACCTCATTGTAGTTTTGATTTGCATTTCTCTAATAATTAGTGATGTTGAGCAACTTTTCATGTGCCTCTTGGCCATCTGTATGTCTTCCTTAGTGAAATGTCTATTTAGGTCTTCCACCCATTTTTAAATTCAATTGTTTGTTTTTTTGATATTGAGCTCCATGAGCTGTTTGTATATTTTGGAGATTAATCCTTTGTCTGTTGTTTCATTTGCAAATATTTTCTCCCATTCTGAGGGTTGTCTTTTTGTCTTGTTTATGGTTTCCTTTGCTGTGCAAAAGCTTTTAAGTTTAATTAAGTCCCATTTGTTTATTTTTATTTTTATTTCCATTACTCTAGAAGGTGGGTCAAAAAAGACCTTGCTGTGGTTTATGTCAGAGTGTTTTTCCTATATTTTCTTCTAAAACTTTTATAGTGTCTGGGCTTACATTTAAGTCTTTAATCCATTTGGAGTTTATTTTTGTGTACAATGTTTGGTAGTGTTCTAATTTCATTCTTTTACATGTAGCTGTCCAGTTTTCCCAACACCACTTACTGGAGAGGCTGTCTTTTCTCCATTGTATGTTCTTGCCTCATTTGTTATAAATTAGGTGCCCATATGTGGGTGGGTTTATCTCTGGGCATTCTATCCTGTACCACTGATCTATATTTCTGTTTTTGTGCCAGTATCATACTGTCTTGATTACTGTAGGTTTGTGGTATAGTTTGAAATTGGGGTGCTTGATTCCTCCAACCACGTTTTGCTTTCTCAAGATAGCTTTGGCTATTTGGGGTCTTTTGTGTTTCCATACGAATTATAAGATTTTTTGTTCTAATTCTGTGAAGAATGCCATTGGTAGTTTGATAAGGATTGCAATTTATAGATAACTTTTGGTAGAATAGTCATTTTCACAAAATTGATTCTTCCAATCCAAGAACATGGGCTATTTCTCCATCTGTTTATGTCATCTTTGAATGTTGATCAGTGTTTTATAGTTTTCTGAGCACAAGTCTTTCACCTCCGTAGGCAGGTTTATTCTGAGGTATGTTATTCTCTTTGTTGCAATGGTAAATGAGACTGTTTCCTTAATTTCTCTTTCTGATTTTTCATTGTTGGTGTATAGGAATGCCAGAGATATCTGGGCATTAATTTTGTATCCTGAAACCTTACCAATTCATTGATTAGTTCTGGTAGTTTTCTGGAGGCATCTTTAGGATCTTCTATGTATATTATCATGTTATCAGCAAATAGTGACAGTTTTACTTCTTCTTTTCCAAATTGTATTCCTTTTATTTCTTTTTCTTCTCTGATTGCTGTGGCTAGGACTTCCAAAACTATGTTGAATAAATGGTGAGAGTGGACATCCTTGTCTTGTTCCTGATCTTAGTGGAAATGTTTTCAGTTTTTCACCATTGAGGACGATGTTGGCTGTGGGTTTGTCATATATGGGCTATATTATGTTGTGGTAGGTTCCCTCTATGCCCATTTTCTGGAGAGTTTTTATCATAAACAGTGTTGAATTATGTCAAAAGCTTTTTCTGCATCTATTGAGATGATCATATCGTTTTTATTCCTTAATTTGTTAATGTGGTGTATCACATTGATTTATTTGCGTATATTGAAGAATCCTTGCATCCCTAGGATAAAGCCCACTCGATCGTGGTGTGTGATCCTTATAATGTGCTGTTGGACTCTGTTTGCTAGTATTTTGTTCAGGATTTTTTCATCTATGTTCATCAGTGATATTGGTCTATAATTTTCTTTTTTTGTGATATCTTTTTCTGGTTTTGGTATCAGATTTGGTATCAGGTTTTGGTATCAGGTTTCTCCTTTTCATTTCTTATTTTATTGATATTCATCCTCTCACATTTTTTTTGATGAGTCTGGCTAAGGGTTTATCAATTTTGTTCATCTTCTCAAAGAACCAGCTTTTAGTTTTATTGATCTTTGCTCTTGTGTTCTTTGTTTCTACTTCATTTACTTCTGATCTGATCTTTATAATTTCTTTCCTTCTACTGACTTTGAGTTTTCTGCTCTGATCTTTATGATTTCTTTCCTTCTACTGACTTTGCGTTTTCTTTACTCTTCTTTCTCTAGTTGTTTTAAGTGTAGGGTTAGATTTTTTATTTGAGATTTTTCTTATTTCTTGAGGTGAGACTGAATTGCTATAAATTTCCCTCCTAAACTGCTTTTCCTGCATTCCATAGATTTTGGGCCCTCGTGTTTTCATTGTCATTTTTCTCTATGTATTTTTTTATTTCTTGATTTCTTCAGTGATCTCTTGGTTATTTAGTAGCACATGGTTTAGCCTCTATGTATTTGTGTTTTTTACAGTTTTTTTTCCTGTAATTGATTTCCAATTCATAGTGTTGTGATCAGAAAAGATGCTTGATATGATTTCAGTTTTCTTAAATATTCTGAGGCTTGATTTGTGACCCAAGATGTGATCTATCCTGGAGAATAATTCACGTGCACTTGATAAGACAGTGTATTCTGCCACTTTGGGGTGTAATGTTCTATAAATATCAATTAGATCTATCTGGTCTACTGTGTCATTTAAAGCTTGTGTTTCCTTATTTATTTTCTGTTTGGATGATCTGTCCATTGGTGTAGGTGGTGTGTTAAAGTCCCCTACTATTATTGTGTTACTGTTGATTTCTCCTTTCATGATTGTTCTCATTTGCCTTATGTATTGGGGTGCTCCTCTGTTGGGTGCATAAATGTTTATAATTGTTATATCCTCTTTTTGGATTGATCCTTTAATAATTATGTAGTGTTCCTCCTTTTCTCTTGTAACAGTCTTTATTTTAAAGTCTATTTTATCTGATACGAGTATTGCTACTCCAGCTTTCTTTTGATTTCCATTTGCATGGAATATCTTTTTCAATCCCTTCACTTTCAGTCTGTATGTGTCTCTAGGTCTGAAGTGGGTCTCTTATAGACAGCATATATATGGGCCTTGTTTTTGTATCCATTCAGCCAGTCTGTGTCTTTTGGTTTGGACATTTAATCCATTTACATTCACGGTTATTATCGATATGGATGTTCCTATTACGATTTTCTTAATTGTTTTGGGTTTGTTTTTGTGGGTTTTTTCTTCTCTTGTGTTTCCCACCAGAGAAGTTTCTTTAGCATTTGTTGTAAAGCTGGTTTGGTCGTGCTGAATTCTCTTAGCTTTTGTTTGTCTGAAAAGCTTTTGACTTCTCCATTGAAGCTGAAAGCGATCCTTGCTGGGTAGAGTATTCTTGGTTGTAGCTTTTTCCCTTTCATCACTCTAAGTATATCCTGCCACTCCCTTCTGGCCTGCAGAGTGAAAAGTCAGCTGATAACCTCATGGGGATTCCTCTGTATGTTATTTTTTGTTTTCTCCTTGCTGCTTTTAATATTTTTTCTCTGAATTTAATTTTTGTTAGTTTGATTAATATGTTTTCCCTCAGGTTTATCCTGTATGGGACTCTCTGTGCTTCCTGAACTTGGGTGACGACTATTTCCTTTCCCATGTTAGGGAAGTTTTCGACTATAATCTCTTCAAATATTTTCTCAGACCCTTTCTTTTTTTCTTCTTCTGCTGGGACCCCTATAATTTGAATGTTGGTGAGTTTAGTGTTGTCCCAGAGGTCTCTGAGATTGTCTTCTTTTCATTCTTTTTTCTTTATTCTGCTTCTCGGCAGTTATTTCCACCATTTTGTCTTCCAGCTCACTTATTCATTCTTCTGCCTCTGTTATTCTGTTATTGATTCTATGCCCCCAGGACCCACGTAGTGTGGATGGGGCTTTGGATGGGGAAGGAAGCAGCTTGGGAGCTCAGCAGCCTCCCCTGCCTGAGTGGGTCAGGCAATCACCCTCTGCTCCTCTCCTGCTCTTCCCAGAGAGCCCCTCCCACCTGCCTCTCCTGATCTCCCTGGCCTCAGGGGTGCTGATCTTGTTTGGCCTCCACTTCTCCTCCCCCATTCAGTCCCCCTATGTCCTACTGGTTCACTGTGGTTTTCCTCCTGTCTCCTTGGGGGTCAGAGTCCTCCACCAGCAGCTCATAGGCACCCTAGTTGTGGGGAGATGCTAACTCAGCATCTTCCCACACCATCATCTTGACTCCTCCCCTCAAGAATTGCCTTTCTTTAACTGGCTTAAAAACCCATTGATAGAGGCTTCCCTGGTGGCGCAGTGGTTAGGAATCCACCTGCCAATGCAGGAGACAGAGGTTCAAGCCCTGGTCTGGGAAGATCCCACATGCGCGAAGCAACAAAGCCCATGTACCACAACTACTAAGCCTGTGCTCTTATCCCACTAGCTACAACTACTGAGTCTGTGTGCCACAACTACTGAAGCCCATGAGCCTAGAGCCTGTGCTCTGCAATAAGAGAAGCCACTGCAATGAGAAGCCCACTCATCTCAACCAAGAGTGGCCCTGCTCGCCACAACTAGAGAAAGCCCATATGCAGCAACAAAGACCCAATACAGCCAAAAAAGAAAAAAAACCCATTGATAACTCCTGGGGCATAAAATCCAAGAAGTTTATATTCCTATTCTATTTGCTAACAAAAAAATGAATTTAAATAAATGAATTATTTTTTGTTATATATATATGTATTTCTTCCCCCAGTAGTTGACTTGACTCTTAATGAGAAACAGATACAAACATATAACAGAACCAGAGGGCTGTGGGCAACCAGGACTCTGCTCTTGAAGGGCTCCTGAACAAACTCACTTGCTCGGAATACCAGTGCAGTGGCAGCAGCTTCAAAAGTGCCTGGGTCATATGAGAAAGAAATTCACTGACTGATTTCAGGGTATATGCTGGAGGGGCAGGAATCTGGTAGAACTTTCTCTGGGGATGAGAGTGCTGACAGCTGCCTTTTTAAAAAAAAAAAAAACTCTCCTTCCACACAGTTGGCCCAGTGTTGGCAGGTGCAATTTCTGTTGCTCTCCATCAACCTAGCTAACACTCTGTGCCCCACTGCAGCATTTTGCTACCTGTCCTGGCCAGCCCCTCCAAAATGACTCCTGCTCTGCCCCACCTGGTGGGCAGCCCCAGCTAACACAAGTGCCCCTTCAAAGCAGCTCCCACTCCAAGGGGCTGCCCCACATATCAGCATTCCTGCAGCAATCATGGCCCACCCACAATAGAAGGGCACATGTAGACCATAGAGGGATACCCCTGGAGCACCTGGTTCTGTTGCCAGGGGAATTGTGCCACTAGGACCCACAGGACATCTTCTACATAAGGACACCCTTTTAAATCTGGAAGATGTAGCTGATATATCTAATACACAGACACAAACACAGAGAATTAGGCAAAATAAGGAAACAAAGGAATACCTTCCAAACAAATGAACAAGACAAAATCTCAGAAAGAGAATGAAATGAAATGAAATGGAGATAAGAATTGACCAGATAAAGAGCTCAAAGTAAGAGTGATAAGTATACTAAGCAAACCTGGGGGAAGAATGGATAAACTCAGTGAGAACTTCAGCAAAGAGACAGAAAATTTAAAAATGAACCAATTAGAATTGAAAAATACAATAATTGAAATGAAAAATACACTAGAGGGAATCAACAGCAGACTAGAAGATGCAGAAGAACAAATCAACAGTCTGGAAGACAAGGTAGTAGAAATCACCCAATAGAAATAGCAAAATGAGAAAAGAATTTTTAAAAATGAGAATAGTTTAAAGGATCTCAAAGACAACATCAAGTATAGTAACATTCAAATTATAGGCGTTCCAGAAGGAGAAGAAGAGAGAGAGAAAGGGGTAGAGATTTACTTGGGGAGAAAAAAAACAACAGAAAACTTCCCTAACTTGGGGAAGAAAACAAACAAAACAAAATTCAGGTCCAGGAATCAGAGAGGAATCCAAGGAAGATATACAGATGCCCAACAGGCCCATGAAAAGATGCTCAACATCACTAATCATCAGGAAATGCAAATCAAAACCCAGTGAGATATCACCTCACACCTGGGGATTAGCTATTATCAAAAAGACAAAGAAAAACAAGTGTTGGTGAGGATGTGGAGAAAAGGGACCCCTTGTACACTGTTGGTGGGAATGTAAATTGGTGCAACCATTATGGGTAACAGTACGGAGATTCCTTAAAAAATTAAAAACAGAGCACCAATATGATCCAGCAATTCCACTTCTGGGTATTTATTCCAAAAGAGAACCCCAAAACACTAATTCAAAAAGATATGTGCACCCCAGTGATCATGCAGCATTATTTACAATAGCCAAGACATGAAAGCAGCCTAAGTGTGTATTGACAGAGGAATTGATAAAGATATAGAATGGACTATTACTCAGCCATAAAAAAGAATAAAATCTTGCCATTTATGACAACATGGATGAACCTAGACAGTATTATGCTAAGTGAAAAGTCAGAGAACGACAAATACTGTATGATTTCACTTATATGGGGAATCTAAAAAACAAAATTAATGAGCAAATAAAACAAAGCAGAAACAGACTCATAGATACAGAGAACAAACAGGTGGCTGACAGAAGGGAGAGGGGTGGGGGCATGGGCAAAATAGGTGAAGGGGATTAAGATGTATAAACTTTCAGTTAAAAAATAAGTCAGAATGTTAGATAAAGGACAGATATGGATGGATCCTACCTTGTAAAAATTGAGCACTATAATAAATACTTTTTCAAAACTAATAAAAAAAAATAAATAAATGTCATAGGTATGTAATGTATAGCATAGGAAATACAGTCAATAATATTGTAATAACTTTGTATGGTGACAAATGGTTAACTAGAATGATCATGATGATTAATTAGTAACGTAGATAAATGTCAAATCACTATGTTGAAACTTGAAACTACATAGAATTGTATGTCAACTACACCTCAATAAAAACAGAAAAATAAATTTAATTAAAATTTTAGAACACTAAGTTTTCTGAATTGATTTTCAAAATAATCAAGAGACATGTTATGTTTATGTTAAATTTTATATATATATATATATATATATATATATATACACACACACACACACATACACACACAATATACACATACATACCACACATGCACAAATATCTATGTATGCCAAAATGACCTTAGGATACATTAATGTTAAAATGTAACATCCAAAGTATATCAGATATTATTGCTATTAAAGATATTCTTGAGTATGCATAAATAATTCAAAATAGAAAATTAGAAATACTTATCTTCTAGCTCTTCTAATCACTTCTGGTTTGCTGCTTCCTGGTTTGAATCAATTTTTGCTTAAATAAACTCTTAAAACCAAAAAAGAAATACTTACCTCTTCTTTTGTTCAAATTTTAATATATATTCTCTTCAATTTTTTAAATTTCAGAAGTAATGTTTCTCATTCCCTGGTTTTCTTGCCCCTGAAACGCTGGAGAAAAACATGAAATCATTTGTTAAGCAGACTATTTGGTATTCTGTAGACTGAAGAAAAATCAGTTAAACTGAATTTAAACATTTTGAAACCTTATTTATGTTAAACTGATTTACCGCTGAGGTTTTATGCATTCTTATCTCTCAGGGTTCCTCCAACAAAGCAAGTCCTTTGAGTTAAGCCTGATCATTGGAAATGTAGCTGTAAGATTTCTTTTAAAGGTGCTTCTAAACATAGTTAATCTTAAAATTAACTTTTCAGGTAGTTTGGCTTCAAATGCTAACAAAAGAGACTGCTTTACTCTGGAAGCTCTTGGCTTGAAACTCTGGTTAGCAACTTTGAGTATAAATAAGTAATTGTGTGTTCAGTTTTACCTGCTCAAAAAAAAAAGTAGAGGTAGGAAGAATTATCTATGAGAAACGAGAGCTAAATTTTGAAATGTTGCTCGTTTCCTGTGAAAATCTACTTCTAAAATGAATGTAACAACAGCACCCAAATCCACACATTAATATGAATACCCACTGGAATGAATATCCACTAAAAGAACACATTCCCGATTTAGTTTTAAAGGAACCATGGGGAACTCTATTTTATAGACTCATGAGTGAAAGCAATAGATAGGGCAGTTTATTATTTTGGAGCAGGTAGCACATAATCTGAAATTGCAGTGTTTTCACAATTTCAGCAAAGACAAAGTATGCCCTATGTGTATCTCATGGTGACTTGGAGTGATGCCAAAGTACACAGCACTAGAGGGTTAAATCATCATATACTATCAACTCAAACAACACAGTGATTCAAGTCATTTGCCCTGAAAGCAACTTAGAAAGAAACTCAAGTAAAGCTAGTTAGAACAACTCCATCACTGTTTTTAGGAAAGTAAAAATGTGGGGACTGAGTTTTTCAGAGGGACTCTGAAGTATACTTGTAAACAAATACAGTGTCTAATTATTAAAAATAAGCTTCTTTTCTAATAGGTCATTTAGGTCCTTTAGAGGTAGGTTTTCTGCCATATATTTAAAACACTTCTACCTTAGTAAAAAGCAACTTAACAAACCATCCAAGTTAGTCAGTCCTTAGTTCCAAAATAAGCTGAATGCTCAAAACATAATTTAGTATTTTTAAAATACTTTATAAATTTGAATTTATATTTAAACAGAAGTCAGCCTTGCTCAGAAAGTCTGAGAGGTCTTGGCTTAATAACTATTTTTTTAAGTCCGTTAATGGGCACCAATTGGAACATACTACAAATGGATGATGGTAATCAGATAAATGTACCTATTAAAAATACATGTACCCAGGCTTCCCTGGTGGTGCAGTGGCTGAGAATCTGACTTCCAATGCAGGGGACACAGTTTCTCGAGCCCTGGTCTGGGAGGATCCCACATGCCGCTGAGCAACTAGGCCCATGAGCCACAACTACTGAGCCTGCGCGTCTGGAGCTTGTGCTCCGCAATAAGAGAGGCCGTTGACAGTGAGAGGCCCGCGCACCGTGATGAAGAGTGGCCCCCGCTCGCCGCAGCTAGAAGAAAGCCCACGCACAGAAACTAAGACCCAACACAGCCAAAGATAAATAAATAAATAAACAAATTTTTTTAAAAAATACATGTACCCATACCTCTGAGGAATTTTGTTATTCATCAGTGAAAACCCTTTTTAACAACTACATTTGATTCCCCACAATCATTCATGTTCACAAACATCCAAACCAAAAGTGGATAAATATTTTCATCCTGTATTAAGCTATATTATAAAGGTCTGGGCATGATAGTGAAGTGAGAAACATTTACTGGCATACCAGGGTGGTGTAAAAATAGTAATAACTTTTGACAACAAAAAGCTTAGTCAACTCACGGTGACAGTCGTTTTCTGCCTTAAAGATGAAATTGACATTACCTTAAAAATCATCAGAAGATGCTACAACCTAAAATGATATTTATCTTCAACTTTACAAAACAGAAATTCATAAAATAGCATTTCTGGTGAGAAGAATTTAATCCATTTCAATTGTATAATGGCATAATATTTGAAACTCCAGGCATATTGAAATATTCAACTCTGTTTAATTGCTAAAACTGTATTTCTGAAGGAGCTAAATATACAAGTATTTGTTGAAATGTATTCCATTTAACTAGTTTAAACTACACAATTAGCCACTAGATAGTATCCATTTCCACTTACCTTAATTCTTTGGAAAAAACTAACATTGCAATGGAACAATTAGAAGGGTGATTACACCACTTATATCAATCCCTTCAAAACCACCAGTTAGTCCACAGGGCTGTAAACTTGAGCTTTGCCCTTTGATAAGTAACATGGTGATTATTATAGGCTTTTTGTGTATTAACCTCTGAGAATCAGTGAGAATAAAAATTTTACTTTATGCTGCTTGAACTGAAAAACAGATATAGAAATGAGTTTCAATTGCTTCTCGATCTTTTGGCTAAGATCAAGTGTAGAAATGAGTTTCACTTATTGCAGTGATGGAATACAAATAGAATACACTGATCTAAAGTGCTTTGGGGGCTTCCCTGGTGGTGCAGTGGTTGAGAGTCAGCCTGCCAATGCAGGGGACACGGGTTCGTGCCCTGGTCCGGGAAGATCCCACATGCTGCAGAGTGGCTAGGCCCGTGAGCCATGGCTGCTGAGCCTGCGCATCCGGAGCCTGTGCTCCGCAACGGGAGAAGCCGCAACAGTGAGAGGCCCGCGTACCGCAAAAAAACAAAAAACAAAAACAAATAAAGTGCTTTGGACTACAGAGACATTAATGTTTAGCTCCCATGCCTTTGGCAATTATACTTTAAACTCAATACTGATACAATATTTAGAAATCTTGTATTTTCTAAAATAATGACTGTATGTACATAGAAAATTGATTAAACTCCTATCTCATGGTACTTAAAAACTGGAAAAAAGTCAAAGCTAATTTACTGGAGAATAATCAGGGATCCTGTCAATCAAAGAGATAAGTATTATAATTCTTTCTGCACTTTCCTTTGCTGATGAACCTGGAACAGTTGTTAAACCATTTAACTGCCAGGTCCTTTAACTTAACTTTATCATATATGTGATAGAAAGTTATATTAGAAATATATATTTTTGTATTGAGATTTGCATAAGAAATGGATGGTGTAAAATGCTGCAGAAATCAAGGATAAGAAAATGGTTACTCTATTTGGAAAAGGACATATTGACAGACATATTTTTAAAACCAGAGATATACCTCCACAAAGACAACCAATACATTTCAACCAAATAGAACATATTTGCAGAGAAATATGAAAAAATGTTTAAGGTTTTTATATTGGTGCCATGACCTTATTTTCTTTAACGGTATTTGACACAGATAAAGAATACACAGGAATAAATGCCTGTACTCTGAAAACTAAAAAAATATTGCTGAGTGAATGTAAAGAAGCTCTAGTATACTTAGTTCATCGGTCAAGAGGCTCGACATTATTAAGATGTCAGTTCTTCTCATGTTGATCTATAGTTCCATGCAAGCATGTCAAAATCTCAAAAGGATTTTCCTTTAGTTTTATTTTTTGCTAGGATTTGACAAACATCATAAAACTCACATAGAAATATAAAGCAGTTTAAACAGCAAAAGCAATTTAAAAAAGAACAAAACTGAAGGACTTACACTACCCGAATTCACTCTTATTATAAAGCTATGGTAATCTGAGAAAGTGTGGCATTGACATCAAGAAAGACAAATACATGAATGGAGTAGAATAGACCTTCCAGAAATAGACCCACATTTATATAGACTAGTGGATTTTTAAAAAAATAGATCTTTATTCGAGTATAATAGCTTCATATTACCGTGTGAGTTTCTGCTGCACAATAAAGCGAATCAGCCATGTGCATACACATGTCCCCATATGCCCTCTCTCTTGAGTCTCCCAGCCATCCTCCCTATCCCACCCCTCTAGGTCATCTCAGAGCACCAAGCTGATCTCACTGTGCTATGCTGCTTCTTCCCACCAGCCAACTATTTCACATTAGGTAGCATATATATGTCAATGCTACTCTCACTTCACCCCAGCTAACCCCTCCCACCCCAAGTCCTCAAGTCCATTCTTTCTACCTCTTTATTCCTGCCCTGCAACTAGGTTCATCAGTACCTTTTTTCTCTTTTTTTAAGATTCCATATATGTGTTAGCATAGGGTATTTGTTTTTCTTTTTCTGACTTACTTCACTATGCATGACAGACTCTAGGTCCATCCACCTCACTACAAATAATTCAATTTCATTTCTTTTTATGGCTGAGTAATATTCCACTGTATATATGTGCCACATGTTCTTTATCCATTCATCTGTCGTTGGACATCTAGGTTGCTTCTATGACCTGGCTATTGTAAATAGTGCTGCAGTGAACATTGTGGTACATGTCTCTTTTTGAATTATGGTTTTCTCAGGGTATATTCCCAGTAGTGGGATTGCTGGGTCATATGGTAGTTCTATTTTTACTTTTGGAAGGAACCTCCATACTGTTTTCCATAGTGGTTGTATCAATTTACATTCCCACCAACAGTGTAGGAGGGTTCCCTTTTCACCACACCCTTTCCAGCATTTCTTGTTTCTAGCTTTTTTGATAATGGCCATTCTGACTGGCGTGAGGTGATACCTCATTGTAGTTTTGATTTGCATTTCTCTAATAATTAGTGATGTTGAGCAACTTTGCATGTGCCTCTTGACCATCTGTATGTCTTCCTTGGTGAAATGTCTATTTAGGTCTTCCACCCATTTTTAAACTCAATTGTTTGTTTTTTTGATACTGAGCTCCATGAGCTGTTTGTATATTTTGGAGTTTAATCCTTTGTCTGTTGTTTCATTTGCAAATATTTTCTCCCATTCTGAGGGTTGTCTTTTTGTCTTGTTTATGGTTTCCTTTGCTGTGCAAAAGCTTTTAAGTTTAATTAAGTCCCATTACTTTATTTTTGTTTTTATTTCCATTACTCTAGGAGGTGGGTCAAAAAAGATCTTGCTGTGGTTTATGTCAAAGAGTGGTTTTTCCTATGTTTTCCTCTAAGAGTTTTATAGTGTCTGGGCTTACATTTAAGTCTTTAATCCATTCGGAGTTTATTTTTGTGTATGGTGTTAGGAACTGTTCTAATCTCATTCTTTTACGTGTAACTGTCCAGTTTTCCCAACACCACTTATTGAAGAGGCTGTCTTTTCTCCATTGTATGCTCTTGCCTCCTTTGTCATAAATTAGGTGCTCATATGCGTGTGGGTTTATCTCTGGGCATTCTGTCCTGTACCACTGAACTATATTTCTGTTTTTGTGCCAGTACCATACTGTCTTGATTACTGTAGCTTTGTGGTATAGTTTTAAGTCAGGGAGCCTATTTCCTCCAGGTCCATTTTTCTTTCTCAACATTGCTTTGGCTATTCAGGGTCTTTTGTGTTTCCATGAGAATTGTAAAAATTTTTGTTCTAATTCTGTGAAGAATGCCATTGGTAGTTTGATAGGGATTGCATTGAATCTGTAGATTGATTTGGGTAGTATAGTCATTTTCACAAGATTGATTCTTCCAATCCAAGGACATGGTATATCTCTCCATCTGTTTATGTCATCATTGATTTCTTTCATCCATGTTTTATAGTTTTTTGAGTACAAGTCTTTCGCCTCCCTAGGCAGGTTTATTCTGAGGTATTTTATTCTCTTTTTTGCAATGGTAAATGGAAATGTTTCCTTAATTTCCCTTTCGGATTTTTTGTTGGTGGTGTATAGGAATGCCAGAGATTTCTGTGCATTAATTTTGTACCCTGAAACCTTATCAAATTCATTGATTAGTTCTAGTAGTTTTCTGGAGGCATCTTTTGGATTATCTATGTATAGTATCATGTCATCGACAAACAGTGACAGTTTTACTTCTTCTTTTCCAAATTGTATTCCTTTTATTTCTTTTTATTCTCTGATTGCTGTGGCTAGGACTTCCAAAACTGTTGAATAAGAGTGGTGAGAGTGGACATCCTTGTCTTGTTCCTGATCTTAGTGGAAAAGTTTTCAGTTTTTCACCATTGAGTATGATGCTCCGCTGTGGGTGTGTCATATATGGCCTTTATTATGTCGAGGTAGGTTCCCTCTGTGCCCATTTTCTGGAGAGTTTTTATCATAAACGGGTGTTGAATTTTGTCCAAAGCTTTTTCTGCATCTATTGAGATGATCATATGGTTTTTATTCCTTAATTTGTTAATGTGGTGTATCACACTGATTGATTTGCGTATATTGAAGAATCCTTGCATCCCTGGGATAAATCCCACTTGATTGTGGTATATGATCCTTTTAATGTAGTGTTGGATTCTGTTTGATAGTATTTTGTTCAGGATTTTTGCATGGATGTTCATCAGTGATATTGGTCTATAATGTTCTTTTTCTGTGATATCTTTTTCTGGTTTTGGTATCAGGGTGATGGTGGCTTCACAGAATGAATTTGGGAGTGCTTCTCTCCCTGAAATGTTTTGGAAGACTTTGAGAAGGATCGGTGTTAGCTATTCTCTAAATGTTTGATAAAATTCACTTGTGAAGCCATTTGGTCCTGGACTTTTGTTTGTTGGAAGATTTTAAATTATGGTTTCAATTTCATTACTTGTTATAGGTCTGTTTATATTTTCTAATTCTTCCTGGTTTAGTCTTGGAAAATTGCACCTTTCTAATAATTTCTCCATTTCTTCGTGGTTGTCCATTTTATTGGCATATAGTTGTTTGTAGTAGTCTTTTATAATCCTTTGTATTTCTGCAGTGTCAGTTGTGATTTCTCCTTTTTCATTTCTAATTTTATTGATTTGCATCCTGTCCCTTTTTTTCTTCACTGGCTAAGGGTTTATCAATTTTGTGTACCTTCTCAAAGAACCAGCTTTTATTGTTATTGAGCTTTACTATTTTTCCTTCATTTCTTTTTCATTTAATTCTGATCTGGTCTTTATGATTTCTTTCCTTCTACTGACTTTGGGTTTTCTTTGTTCTTCTTTCTCTAGTTTTTTTAACTGTAGAGTTATATTATTTGAGATTTTTCTTGTTTCTTGTGGTGACATTGCATTGCTATAAACTTCTCTCTTAAACTGCTGTTGCTGCATCCCATAGGCTTTGGGTCATTGTGTTTTCATTGTCATTTATTTCTATGTATTTTTAAATTTCTTCTTTGATTTCTTCAGTGAACTCTTGGTTATTTAGGAGCACACTGTTTAGCCTCCATGTATTTGGTTATTTTTTACAGTTTTTTCCTGTAATTGATTTCCAATCCCATTGCATTGTGGTCAGAAAAGATGCTTGATACGATTTCAATTTTCTTAAATTTTCCGAGGCTTGATTCGTGACCCAAGATGTGATCTATCCTGGAGAATGTTCCATGTGCACTTGAGAAGAAAGTGTATTCTGCCACTTTGGGGTGGGATGTTCTATAAATATCAATTAAATTTATCTGGTCTATTGTGTCATTTAAAGTTTGTGTTTCCTTATTTATTTTCTGCTTGGATGATCTGTCCATTGGTATAAGTGGCGTGTTAGTCTCCTACTATTATTGTGTAATTGTTGATTTCTCCTTTCATGGTTGTTAGCATTTGTCTTATGTATTGGGGTGCTCCTATGTTGGGTGCATAAACATTCATAATTGTTATATCTTCTTCTTGGATTGATTCTTTGATCATGATGTAATGTCCCTCCTTATCTCTTTAAACAGTCTATTTTAAAGTCTATTTTATCTGTTACAAGTATTGCTACTCCAGCTTTCTTTTGATTTCCATTTGCATGGAATATCTTTTTCCATCCCCTCACTTTCAGTCTGTATGTGTCCCTAGGTCTGAAGTGGGTCTCTTGTAGACAGCATGTATATGGGTCTTGTTTTTGTATCCATTCAGCCAATCTGTGTCTTTTTGTTGGGGTTTTTAATCCATTTACCTTCAAGGTTATTATCAATATGTATGTTCCTATTATCATTTTCTTAATTGTTTTGGGTTTGTTTTTGTGGATCTTCTTCTCTTGTGTTTCCCGCCTAGAGACGTTTCTTTAGCATTTGTTTTAAAGCTGGTTTGGTCGTTCTGAATTCTCTTAGCTTTTGCTTGTCTGAAAAGCTTTTGATTTCTCCATCAAATCTGAATGTGATCCTTGCTGGGTACAGTAATCTTGGTTGTAGGTTTTGCTCTTTCATCACTTTAAGTATGTTCTGCCACCCCATTCTGGCTTGCAGAGTTTCCACTGAAAAATCAGCTGATAACCTTATGGGGATTCTTTTGTATGTTATTTTTTGTTTTTCCCTTGCTGCTTTTAATATTTTTTCTTTGAATTTAATTTTTGTTAGTTTGATTAATATGTGTCTTGTATGTTTTTCCTCAGGTTTATCCTATATGGGACTCTCTGTGCTTCCTGAACTTGGATGACGACTATTTCCTTTCCCATGTTAGGGAAGTTTTTGACTATAATCTCTTCAAATATTTTCTCAGACCCTTTCTTTTTCTCTTCTTCTTCTGGGACCCCTATAATTTGAATGTTGGTGAGTTTAGTGTTGTCCCAGAGGTCTCTGAGATTGTCTTCAATTCTTTATTTCTTTATTCTGCTCCTCGCAGTTATTTCCACCATTTTGTCTTCCAGCTCACTTATTCATTCTTCTGCCTCAGTTTTTCTGTTATTGATTCCTTCTAGTGTATTTTTCATTTCAGTTATTGTGTTGGTCATCTCTGTTTGTTTGTTTTATAGTTCTTCTAGATCTTTGTTAAACATTTCCTATATGTTCTCAATCCGTGCCTCCATTCTATTTCTGAGATTCTGGATCATCTTTACTATCATTACTCTGAATTCTTTTTCAGGTAGATTGCCTATTTCCTCTTCATTTATTTGATCTTGTAAGTTTTTACCTTGCTCCTTCATCTGTGACATATTTTTCTGCCTCTCATTTTTTTTATAAGTTGGATTGTGTTCCTGTCTTACTGGTTGTTTGGCCTGAGGCTTCCAACACTGGAGTTTGTAGGCTATTGGGTAGAGCTGGGTCTTGGTGCTGATATGAGGAACTGTGTGAGACCTCACTCTGATGAATATTCCCTGGAGTGTGAGGCTCTCTGTTATTCCAGTGGTTCAGACTCGGACCTGCCACCACAGGAGCCTTGCCCAACCCAAGCCACATGGGGCAGCAAAAAAAAATTTTTTTAATATAAAATAAAATTAGACTAGGAAACTAACAGATATGTTAGAAACAATATAAAGATAAAAATATAGATGAATCAACAACAGGAAGGTACATCAGTACCACAATAGTAAAAAAGAGGAGGAGGGAAAAGAAAAAAAAGGGGGGGGGAGGCCTTGGCTGTGGAGGGTGGGGCCTAAGAAAGGGCAAGGTTTGGCTTAGGACCCACAGGGCTGGAAAAGGCCCTGGGGGCTGTGGAAGGTGGGGCTTAGGCTCAAGAAGCAGTAGGGGCCCAGGTTCACCCCCACCTCTGGTCTCAGAGGGCAGGGGACCTCACCTGGGAGCCCAGCTGGCTTCCTGGGTTCAAGTGGGTGGGGCAAACACCCTCCTCTCCTCTCCTGCTTCTCCTGGACAGCCCCTCCTGTCCACCTCCCGATCTCCCCAGCCTCCCTCCTATGCCTCCAGGACCTATGCAGCCTGGATGGGGCTTTGGAGGGGGGGGTACCTGCTTGGGAGCTCAGCAGGCTCCCTGGCCCAAGTGGGCCAGGTGATCACCCTCTGCTTCTCTCCAGCTCCTCCTGGAAAGTCCCTCCTGCCTGTCTCTTCTGATCTCTCTAGCCTCAGGGGTGGCAATCCTGTCTGGCCTCAACTTCTCCTCCCCCTTCAGTCTCCCTACGTCCTACTGGTTCACTTTGGGGTTCCTCCCCTCTCCTTGGTGTCAGAGTCCCCCACCAGCAGTGGCAGGCCCCCTAGTTTTGGGGAGACACTAACTCCATGTCTTCCCACACCGCCATCTTCCTGCATCTCCTAAACAAGTGGATTTTGACAAAAAGGCAAAGGCAATTCAATGCAGAAACGTTAGGTTTTTCAACAAATGTTGTTCAAACATTTAGAAATCCACATGCAAGAAGATGAACTTAGATCCTGTCTAGTGCCACATAAGAAAATTAACGCAAATGGATCATAGATTTAGATGTAAAACCTAATACTACAAAATGTATGGAAGAAAGCATAGGAGAAAATCTCTGTGAACTTGGGTTGTCAACGGTTTCTTAGGACACCAAAAGGAAGATCCATTAAATTGGTGTTAAAATTAGGAACTTCTGTTCTTCAAAAGACACTTTTAGGATAAATAAAATGACAAGCCACATTGGTAGAAAATATTTTCAAATTTTTAAAAAACGGGCCAAAGACTTGAACATACACATCACTAATAAATGAATGGCACAGTAGGCTGAATAATGGCTTCCCCAAATTTATCCCTGTCCTAATCTCTGGAATCCGTGAGTGTTACCTTAGTTTGGAATAAAAAAAGACTTTGTAGATGTGCATAAATTACGATTTTGAGATGGGAGATTATCCTGGATTATCTGGGTGGGCCCTAAATGCAGTCACATGTTCCATATAAGAGGGAAGCAGATGAAGCTTTGACCATACAAGTGAAGAAGGTCATGTGATGGAAGCAGAGGGAAGCAAAGTCAGAGAGAGAAGATGTTGTACCATGGCTTTGAAGATGGAGGAAGGGAACATGAGCCAAGGAATTCAAGGAATGTAGCTCTAGATGCTGGAAAGGTCAAGGAAATGGATTCTCCCCTAGATTTCTGCTAACACCTTGATTTTGGCTTAGTAAAACTGATTTCAGACATGAAAAAAAGCCCATGAAAAGACACTCAACATCATTAGTCATGAGGGAAATAATTAATAAACCAACCATATCAAGTGTTGGTGAGAATATGAAGAGACTAGAACTCACACACAGATGGTGGGAATATCAAGTGATAAACCACTTTGGAAAACAGTTTAGTGGTTTTCTTAAAAGTTCATAAACATGCACCATATGATGCTGTCATCCAAATGCTAGGTATTTACCCAAGATAAAAGAAAGTAAACTACCATACATAGAGTTGCATGTGAATGTTTATAGCAACTTTATTTGTAACATCCCCAAACTGGAAATGGCCCATAAAGAGGTGAATGGATAAAAAATGGTGGTATATCCATACAATGGAATGAAACTAAGCAGTAAGAAGAAATGTATGAATTAAACATGAAAAAATATGGATGAATCTCAAAATCATTCTGAATGAAAGAAGACCAAAAAAAAAAAAAAAGTACTTACTGCAAAATTCTATTTAAATAGAACTGTAGAAAATGAAAACTAATCAACAATGACAGAAAGCAAAGAAGTATCTGCCTGGGAAGAAGGCATGGGAAGGACAGAAGGGATGGATTACCAAGGGACAGGAAGGAACTTTGGGGATGATAGATGGTTTCATAAGTATATATGTATGTCAAAACTCAACAAATTGTGCTTAGATGAAGTTTACATTTATACTTCAATAAAACTGTTAAAATGAATAAATACAAGAATATTTTTGATTATCTATTTTCAATCTAGGAAGTGGATCTAAATTCCAAATCCATAGTCTGTTAATGTTGAGGGCATTTGTTCTCACAGAGCATATAAGGCCTTCAAAGGCTTTTAAATGCCTAACGTTTACTAATTTGATTTATAGTCAAGTTGATGGTATTATATATTATGTCATAGTGAACTTTTCTTCCATTATGAAACAATATCCTGTATAGCACATTTACTAATTAATGTGTAATGTTTAGTTTTCCAAGTCATTATAACTACCTGAGGGAGGAATAAATGGCTCTGTTCAATAGGAAAAGAGGATATGAGTTAGTTATATTATCTACAAGGTGCCTAGCATGTGAGTAACTGGTAGAATAATAGTAAAGGAAGAGGTAAAAGCCTAAGGAAAATTAACATAAAATACAATTTTGTAAAATATTTAAACATATAAAAATGAGTAACTTAGTTTCCATTTCATTCTAAATTCTAGTATTTCTATACCATCTTTATTTTTTAAGTTATTTATATAAACCATTTATATAGACTTCCAACATATAATTAAACACAGTATTTTGCTTCTAAGTCCTTAAAGATAAAAAAAAAAAATTCCTAACTTAAATAAAGAAGTTGACAGATTAGGAAGTGAAATTGAAGATTTAAGAAAAAAGAAAAAGATAAACTAGACCATGAATAAATACTATAACATCTATATGGAAGGACTTCCTGAGGATAAAGAAATCATGGAATTGGTATTTAAAATGGGAGTCATGATTAAAACTCACTCTTTGGGTTAATTTAAACCAAACTGAATTTTCTTGCTTGTTATTTTATATAATAATAATAATATGAAATATTAAAAGGACCACTTCTCAATTTCCTCCTTCTATCTTCCTCAGTGGAGTGTTTTCTCCAATATGGGTAGAATCTATCTAATAAATGTGGCCAGGGCATGGCTGCCCATTGTCATAAAAAGTTGCTGTGTTTCAAACCAAGTCCACACAGTCCAAAAACATTCTTTTATAATGAATACTAAGCATGTACTTCAAACATTTAAACCATTTGTGCAGATCCACTTGTCAAACAGCAAACTCAATACCAACATTCATTACAGGGTTAAAACAAGAGAAAATAAAACCATCCTCATTTTGCATTTCCTTTGTCAAAGTATTTCACCAAACACTATATTGTTAACTGAGAATGGAAATTTATAGAATAGTATACTATCTCTCTTTTAAAAGTATATGCATATGTACATATTACGTTTGATATCCTAAGAATTGAAAGAAGCAAGGAAAATACTTTTTCAGGCTATAAGCTCTGTAGCAAATATCCAAATGGTCTGTCTCAGTTTCTGCTTACAGTGCATGCTAACAGTTTTATTATCCATTTTTTACTACAAAGAAAAGTGCAGCTGTTCATTCCTCTTAACTCTGATGAATTAGCTGCTGACCTCAAAGATGTTAAGCCCTGTGTTAAAATTAAGACTATAGAGAACTGGCACATTTTGTATGTGAGAATGCAAACTCTTTCTACATTATCCTATCAGCTCTGACAGGCTCTGTTAGGTCTCAGACTTAAGTCTTTCCGAGTTAGCTAAGAGCATTAAAATATGGACACAGAAATATTAGCACCTAGTCCTGAGTTTAAATATCATCACCAAGAATCGTGCCTCATTTGCAGGTGCTTATTGCTGCCATTTACTTTTTCAGATCAGGAGGAAATTGAAGGTGCAATTCTACGAACAACTGCCACACCTCCCTTTAAGGCAGCAACTAAAATCAGTGAGGCCAGATGGCTTAAAGACTGTGGGTATAGACAATGCTCCTTATTTCTATTTTTTGCATCATCTTCCAAACTGTAAACCTCTCTGTTTATCTATCCTCTCTTCTATTCTAATACTCATCATGTTCTGACTTCATTTTTCCTGACTCAGATTTCTACTCCATTCCTTCTCCTAGACTCTTGCTTTCATCCTCTAGAACTTTGAATTTGTGAAAAAAGAAAATCCTGTCTCCAAGAGCTTCATCAAATATTCCCTTCCCTTCCTTCCTCAACAGAAACCTTTCTCTGCCCAGCACAACTGCAGTAGAGGCAGATATGCACCAGCAGAACCCTTCAAAGAAGAACTTACTGACCAGCTGTAGGCAGTGTGGTGAACAACCCCCTATAAGCTGCCAGCTCTCTCCTGGTTGGCAGCAGCTAAAGGGTCTCCTCATCTGAAGTCACCCCTTTCTTGACGACAGGCTGCAGCTAGTAGCTAAGTGAGGTAGCTGAGTGCAGCTCTTTTGACCCCAATATAGGGCACTCTGATGGGCTATCTTCACCGAGGCACTACCTGCAGTTAATAAGATTGTATCAGCACTGCCTTGCAATTTCTTCCTCTGCCAAATTCAGCCTCTACCTTTTTCTCTTCACAGGGGTTATTCCTAATAAAAAACAAAACAAAACAAAACAAAACACTTGCCCTTTGAAGTCCATCTCAGTGTCTACTTCCAGAGACGCCAGCCTGGAATCGTTGGTATTAGTAGTGGTCCAAAAAGCAATCAATAAGATAGGATTTGGGGTCTGATCATTCATCTGGCTGATGATGATAAGTCTTGATGGCAGATGAAACACAGACAGCCCCTGGCACAAGGTGGCCATCCAATTGTTAAAACTGTCACGGGTTGCAAATTGGGAGGCTGTAACAGTGGAAGGGGGAGTGAATCTGGAAATGAATGAATGAATGAATGAATGCTCGCTCATGGGCAATGAAGAATGTCCTGGCCAGTTGTTCACAGGCATAGAAACGAAAAGACTAGAAAGTCAGGACAAGAAGGTGTGGGACTGAGGTATGAGGATGGAAATATGGGAGTCAGCATGAAGTGTAAAGATTTTTGTTAATGCCCAACAGGGAGTATCGACCATGGAAGAAGCAATAAACAAGCAAGCAGACAAAATGACCTGGTCAGTTGACACCATGGCTGATGCCATAAGTGCTGGCACGATGTACACACAAAGTGGGCACAGTGGCAGAGCTGAAGACTCTGTACAGGCCCAACTGCATGGATTCCACCTTATTCAGGTTGATTTATTTGTTTACCATTTATCATGGCCGAATGTCCAATCTGCCAGATACAGAGACCAATGCTAAGTGCCTAATATGGATGCTTATTCTTCCTCAAGGAGAATAACTGGCCACTTGGTGATGAGAACTACATTGGTTTGCTCCCATCCTAGAAGGGCCAGCTCTTTGTCCTCACAGGGATAGAGAATTATCCCAAGTATGCTTTTGCTTTTCCTCACTGCAGGGCCTCAACTTGTATTACTAAGTGTTTGATCCACTTGCATGAGATCTCTTATAACATCATTATCAGGCCAGAGAATTTCACTTCATAGCAACACAGATGTGACAGTGGGCACATGACATATCACACACTGGTAATATCACGCACTGTGTCACCCAGAAGGCATAGCCTGATAGTGCATTAAAAGCTCTACCAAAAGCACAGTTGAAGCATCAGCTCACAGATAATACTCTGAAAAAATGGAGCACATTTACCAGGATGCGGTGTATATATATTGAATCAAAGACTTTTATATAGAGCTGTGTTCTCGATAGGACACATGCGTCTAAGAACCAAGGAGGTAGGAACAGAAGTGGACCTGCTGATCATCACTTCCAAAGACCCATTGAGGGACTTTGGGCTTCCTATCCCTGCAAATCTGGACTCTGCATATTCAAAGTTCCTCATTCTTAGAAGGATCACTTTTGCCAAAAGACAAAGCAAGCATCCCATTGAATTATAAGTTTGGGCTGCTGCCTGAACACTTCAGACTCTGTTTCTAGAGACTAGTAGGTAAGAAGGTGATCTCCAACTTGGCAAATGTAGTTGCTCATGATCATTAGGAGAGGAAAAGGCTGCTGCCATACAATGAAGGCAGGGAGGAATATGTGTGGTATCTAGATAATCCATGTCATGCCTCTTCATACTGTTTTGCCCAATTTTGAATGTAAATGGACAAATACAGTGAACCCAACCTGAGAAGAGCATGGTGACAAGAGGCTCAGGTTCCTGAGAGTAGGGTCTGGATCATGCCATCAGGTAAGCCAGCAGGGACAAGCTGAGGGGGAGGAAAATGTAGAATAAGTAATAGAGGAGTGAGACAACGAGTATTAATTGCAGCCCTGAGATCAAAGGTAGCAGCAGGGACTATAGTTTGTCTTACTAATCTCCCTCCTCTATATATCCCCTTGGAAGAGTTAATCACGGGAATTCCAGAGGAGCTGCTCTCTGAACTTATATAGAGAAGCAGATTAAATTGGCACAAAGGACAGACTATGGTAGACCAGATGTCTCTGTCCAGATTCTCCTTCAAAAAAGTTCTCATTGCTCTGCTGAAGGGAGCTTGAGCAGCAGTATCCAGCTTCAACTCCTTTGGTGTCAGCCTCTGCTGAAGGGCTGCCTTGCCTAGGCCAGGTCCTTCCCAGGATTTCCTACTTTTGGTGATTGAGTGAGGTAGAGTGAGACCTGCCCATTTCAGGGCATACGCCAATGGGCAATGCTCGTTCCAGAGTGTCTCACTGGGTTGGCAGAGGCTTTATTGGGCCTGTATCTAAGTTCAACTTCTCTGCCCAATCCTGCTTCTTCCCCTTTCCCTTCACAGGTGTTGATCCCTAACTCCAGCTAACTGTATCTTGCACCCCAAACTCCATCTCAATGTCTGGTCCATCTCCAAACCTACTACATCACCAGTTCTACCTTTGGACATTCACGTGAAGGTTGTCTACTCTCTCTGAGTGCCCCTGCACCTGTGCACAGGTATCAGTATCTTGGTGGCTTCTACAAGGTAGAGAATGTCACTGGTTGTAATGCAGGAGAGTAGCCTATTAACATAATTGCACTCAGAATGAGAGAAACACTACATTTTGCGAGGTCAGGGAGTACTGTCAGAAAGATGATGAAACTTCAGGACAGTGGAAGCTCGAGTACATGCTGTGCTTATGCTCATGTGGAAAATGCAGAAATGAATGGGGACATCTCCCTGATGGGTGGGGAGAAAGAGATCTTTTCCTGGTTTATTTAAAAGTGAAAATTAAAGATGGGGTGGGGTGGTATCTATAGAGAATGACTTTGTATGATATGTTACTTACTCCCTTAAAAAAAAATCTGCCTAGAAGACTGACATTATTCTTCAAGGATCCTGGAAATAATTTGTGCTTCCTTTTAATGTGACATCTTTTGCAAATTGGACATTCAGAGTGCCTAGTTTTATTCAGGTTACCCCTGAGGAATTATCATCCAAGATTTCAGACCTGCAGTTAAGTATTCAGCTATATCTCAGATTAAAATATTCATGCTAAGCTGGATCCAGGAGCAAATTTTCAGTCTGATTATCAAACTGAATAAAAATGGTGTAAATGACTGTGGTCAATAGATCCAAGCCATCATGGTTCCTGGAATACACAGAAAATCATTATGGAGTTCTTACCAGAATCTGAGTTACAGTTTCATAATTCCTAGTTCTGAACTGGTTGGTACAGAGGAAAAACTAGACATATAGCATTATAAGGATTGACTAAATTGAGGAAGTGTTAAAAATTTCTTCATTACATCATCATCTAGAAAGTATTTTACAGTCTAACTGCAACAACCTCCCAAATTCTTAAGAAATTATTTTTCCATCCATAAGGAGAGAAGAGGTTGATGGCAGATGTGCTGAAAAATTTATCTTTCTCAATGGAAAGTCAAAATATGCTGGATTTATTTTTTTTACTGCTACTGTAGGTTTTTCAATTATGCAAGCATTGGAACATTCAAACATACTGTGTCTCTAACACTGGAGAAATATATGGAGGGTACTGTGCCAGGATTGGTAGAACAATGACCATGATTAGAGCATACTGCTCAAATGGAATAGGGGTGCAAGTCCTCAGGCACAGGTGCCCTCTTGGTTATTACCTACAGAGACAGCTATACAAGCTATCTTGATAACAAATCTCTGATTCTCCAGAGAGGCAATGTACGAAGTCCCAGACAATGAATATTGCTCACTTAAAGCCAATCATGACAATCCCATTTACCTTTCCAAGTGCCCAATTTCCCAGCCTGCTTTGCAGCCGAGGTGGCCATGGGCCTCAGTTAGCATCAATGATATGTAAGGGGACATAAGGCAAGAGGGAAGCAGATGTAACCAGGTTTGTAGGTTTGATAGTACAAAACCGGAGTTCTCATATGATAAAGCTCCCATTTATCATACACTAAATTGTAAGTATGAATGGTGAGTACTTAGACATGTGAAAAATTGAAAAACAATTAACACATTTTCTCTGTGAAGTAGGAGGTAAAAATTTATCTGCTGCACATGATGGGGGTGAAAAGAGGGTCACATACTTGAAGAAAGTGAAAAGCTTCAGTTTAATCCTTTAAAAATTTTTGCCCCATGTTGGTCCAAGTTCTATTCATTCCACGGAGCATTAACTCCTTTGCATTTGACACTTGTGTACCTGGTCACTCTGGGAAGACAGAGCCATTAATGTGCTTCAGCTGAATTGGAAGTGGTGTGGCAGACAAAGGCAGAGTCACGTGGGTCCAGTTAGATCAGATTCAGGTATCAAAGGCCCTATGGCTCCCACTTTGGTGGGTACGATGGAGGCTGTGTCAAAGCCCAGAACTCATTCAGAGACGCTGAAACAGGTGGCAGCATTAGTGGATGAGGCAAACAGGAAGGCAGCTGGAGCTCTCTCCAAGCAAGCAACTAGGACTCAGAGGACAATGGGTCAAAGCAAATCTGAGGGGATGCAAAATCAGATCTAAAACATCCTCTTTTCGTTAACCCAGGCATCAGCCAAGTCTGATATAACCGTACAACTTCATCTAGATTTGTAAAGAGAAGTAGAAGGCAAGGCCATTAAAAGAAGGGAAGCTCGCCACATGATTACCCTTATTCCACAGATACCCTGATGCAGATAGCAGCTTAGAAATCATTGCAACTAGGAGCTCTGCTGTTTGTTAATTTAGGACAAGTTTAGAAGTAAAATTAACAGTGATCTGGTCCCACAAGACTGGAGTGGGGTGGAGAGAACACGTAAGTCAGAGGAACAGTAGTCAAGGGTGAATTTAGACAATGTCTCAACTTCTTCCCAAATGTTAAATGAAGGAGGGGGATGAGAACACTGGGTTTATAATGAATAAGCAATAACAGAATAAACAATCTCAATTATACTCATTTTCCAAAGCGACAGACAAGGTACCAATTTTTTAATCACCCTCTGGATTTCATGGGGAATCTCTCATTCATATGTCTGCACAGTACTCCTGGTCCTAACTTATGTTTTTCTCTGAACTCTTTTGCTTCTCTGTACCTGAGAGAGTCCTTTATAGGGGGAGAGACAAAGTAAAAGAAAAAATAAGTTCTCCAGTTCATATTCCATTAGATAGCATCATTTGAACATATCAGCTAAATTTATGGCACTTTTGTTCTCTTGAGTGGGCTGTCTGTCTCTAAAGATCATCCATTTCCCTATCAGATTGGGAGCACAAGAAGCTGCTTCAGGTCAGGTAGGAACCAGCACATCAGTTAATATTCTGAATGTGGCCTCAGTATGAGATTTGATCCAGCCACTATCTTTCTTCACACAGATAGAACATCTCCATTTCCTGAATATTGTTTTGCAACTTAATCATATTTATAAGATCACTCAGCCTTAGCTGACACAGACATTCTCTTCTAAAGGAAGATTTACAAGAAGCCTGCCTAGAGGAAGTGAGATGCTCCAGATGACCCCTGAAAGTCTCTGCCAGGCTGTGTTTTTAATTTTCCATAACATTTCATTATGTAAAACAGATCCATTAGCTGTGTTTACTCAGGCACATGGAAGAAGATTGAGACAATTACCTAAAAATCCACTGTGACTAAAGAAAAAGTGGGAAATGGGGCCTGAGTTATCCAGGGTGTTTATTTCCATTGATCAAAGTCACAAAATAATTACTTCATTTCACTCTGCCTGATTAGTCATAAGTTCATGACAGTTTTTATCTTAGGACAGACTGAAAGAGAAATATGGTGAAACACTATAAAAACTGACATAGCAGAAAGCTGTCCATTAAGGGTTCCTTAGTTAAAGTGAAAGAACACTTCCATAAAGTCAGAATTGTTTAAAGTTTAAGTTGGATTATTGAGGCTAAAAGAACTAATTCAGTGAATACTGACGAAGAAATGATGATCAAAAGACTACTAAATTTACACCACAAATAATAAAAAAGCTTTTGCTAGTTCTTAATCACAATCATGGTCATAATGCTGAGCTTCACAGAAGAGCACAAAATAAGAGGTAAATAATGTATGAGATACTTTTTCTAGTAGGTGTTACATGATCTAAAGAAAGAGACATTTTGAAACACTGCTTAGAAAACTTACCCATGAATTTAAAATTCACCAAGGCAATGGAAACACAAAAGACCCCAAATAGCCAAAGCAATCCTGAGAGAGAAAAACAGAGCTGGAGGAATCAGCCTCCTTGATTTCAGAGTATACTACAAGGCTACAGAAATTAAAACAGTATGGTACTAGCACAAAAACAGAAATATAGATCAACGGAACAGGATAGAAAGTCCAGAAATAAACTCAAGCAACTATGGTCAACTAATCTACAAAAAAGGAGGCAAGAATATACAATGGAGAAAAGACAGCCTCTTTGATAAGTGGTGCTGGGAAAACTGGACAGCTACATGTAAAAAAAAATGAAATTATAACACCCTCTAACATCATACACAAAAATAAACTCAGAATGGATCAAAGACATAAATGTAAGGCCAGAAGGCTAGATACTATAAAACTCTTAGAGAAAAACATAGGCAGAACACTCTTTGACATTAACTGCAGCAGTATCTTTTTGGATCCATCTCCTAGAGTAATGAAAATAAAAACAAAAATAAACAAATGGGACCTAATTAAACTTAAAAGCTTCTGCACAACAAAGGAAACTATAAACAAGATGAAAAGACAACCCTCAGAATGAGAGAAAATATTTGCAAACTAAGCGACTGACAAGGAATTAGTCTCCAATACATACAAACAGCTCATGCAGCTCTATGTGAAAAAACAAACCCAATCAAAAAATGGGCAGAAGATTTAAAGACATTTCTCCAAAAAAGACATACAGATGGCTGAAAAGCACATGAAAAGATGTTCAACATCACTAATTATCAGAGAAATGCAAATCAAAACACACTGGTCAGAATGGCCATCATCAAAAAGTCTACAAACAATAAATACTGGAGAGGGTGTGGAGAGAAGGGAACTCTCTTACAACTGCTGGTGGGAATGTAAATTGGTACAACCACTATGTAGAACAGTATGGAGATTCCTTAAAAAACTAAAAATAGGGCTTCCCTGGTGGCGCAATGATTGAGAATCCTCCTGCCGATGCAGGGGACACGGGTTTGTGCCCCGGTCCGGGAAGATCCCACATGCCATGGAGTGGCTGGGCCCATGAGTCATGGCCGCGGAGCCTGTGCTCCGCAACGGGAGAGGCCACAACAGTGAGAGGCCCGCCTAGCACACACACACAAAAACAAAAACAAAAACAAACAAACAAAAAACACTAAAAAACTAAAAATAAAACTACCATATAATCCAGCCATCCCACTCCTGGGCATATATCCTGAGAAAACCATAATCCAAAAGGATACATGCACCCCAATGTTCACTGAAGCACTGTTTACAATAGCCAAGACATGGAAGCAACCTAAAGGTCCACGGACAGAGGAATGGGTAAAGAAGTTGTGGTACATATATGCAATGAAATATTACCCAGCCATAAAAAAGAAGGTCATACGGGCTTCCCTGGTGGTGCAGTGGTTGAGAGTCCGCCTGCCGATGCAGGGGACATGGGTTCGTGCCCCGGTCTGGGAAGATCCCACATGCCACAGAGTGGCTAGGCCCGTGAGCCATGGCCACTGAGCCTGCGCATCCGGAGCCTGTGCTCTGCAACGGGAGAGGCCACAACAGTGAGAGGTCCATGTAACGCAAAAAAAAAAAAAAAAAAAAAAAGGTCATAGTAAGTGAAGTAAGTCAGACAAAGAAAGACAAATATATGATATTGCTTATATGGGGAATCTTAAAAATGGTACAAATGAACTGATTTACAAAACAGAAATAGAGTCACAGATGTAGCAAACAAACTTATGGTTACCAGGGGGAAAGGGGAGGAGAGATAAATTGGGAGATTGGGATTGACATATGCACACTACTATATATAAAATAGATAACTAATAAGGACCTACTATATAGCGCAGGGAACTCTACTCAATACTCTGTAATGACCTATATGGGAAAAGAATCTAAAAAAGAGTGGATATATGTATATGTATAACTGATCACTTTGCTGTACAGCAGAAACTTAAGCAACATTGTAAATCAACTGTACTCCACGAAAAAGTTTTAAAAATAAAATAACATTCACCAAGGGAAACACAAGCTAATTCTCATAATGGGAATAATGAAAATAAATATACCAAAATTGGACTACTGTGATTCAAGAAAGTGATTTAAAACAAAACCCAATTTTTCTTTTCCCATGGTTGATGAAATATCAAGTCACAAACCATGCTCATCGTAATTTTCTATATATGGTACTGGCAAGGCTATTTACTTTCAGCCAAAGATCAGGAAACATTCCTTGGCAATGGGATCTCTTAATCTGTGAAACATTATCTGAGGGAAAATGGTAGAATCCCCTTCACTGGTCACTCACTGTTTACTTCAAAATTAGAGTGGACAAAATATGATAAGACATATGGGAAGAAAATTCACTTTAAAGGGATAAATGAGAGATAAAAAAGGGAAACAACTTCTGCTCAGTGCCCACTCTGTGAAAGAAAGGCATTTTAACACTTATTCAATATTTGCAGCCAATCTGGGAAAGGATGTTATGAACATTTTGCAGATGAGAAAACTGAAGCTAAGAGCAGCTCGCTGAAGTCAAGAGTAGTGAATGACAGGACTGGGGACTTGACCCAGGTCTGTCATATAATGTGATGGTTAATTTTATGTGTTAACTTGACTAGGGCATGGGATGGCCACATAATTTGGTTAAACATTATTCTGGGTGGGTCTGTTAGGGTGTTTCTGGATGAGAAACACCAGAATAACATTTATTCTGGATGAATGTTATCCAAAATAACATTTTATTTGATAGGCTGAGTGAATAAGATTGACCTCCCCAACATGGGTTGGTCTCATTCAATCTGTTGGAGGCCTGAATAGAATAAAAGCTGGAGTAAGGAAGAATTCATTCTCTGTTTTTCAGCTGGGATATTGGTTTTCTGCACTTGAACTGGAACTTACACCATCAGCTCTCCTGGGTCTTCAGCTTGCAGAAGTGGAACTTCTCAGCCTTCATAATCATATGATCCAGTTTCTCAAAAAAAAATCACACACACACACACACACACACACACACACACACACACACACACACACACACATATATATATTAGTTCTGTTTCCCTAGAGAACATACACTTAGGCCCATAGCTCTTTCTGTTCTGAGAAAGAAGGTATGTTAAAGTGACTATCACAGAAAAGTCAAGTGCAGCAATATTTAAATCTCTACTTAATTAGGCAGTCAGTCTTTTTCTATCTTTGCTATGTGTAATTGCACACTATGTCCAAGATATGAACCTGTAAGGGTAGGAAAAACAAGCATACAATAGCAAAATAAGACTATCTTCTCATCACTGGGTTTGCAAATTAGGAGATTAATGAAAACTATCAAGAGTCCAGTTACAATAAAGTTATAGGAATGAAAGCCAGGTTGCTGGGGACAATGATGGGTGACAGAAACTATCATCAACAATTCATCCAATGTGCACATTGTTGTCAGAATTCTCTTTCAGTGGCAACAGGAAATGTAGATCACTCCTTCAAGGAGAGAAAAGAGAGAAAGTGTTATGAGAAGAAAGAAGGATTATGGAAAGAAGTAATCTTTTCAAACAAAATGATACTT
Source organism: Kogia breviceps (assembly GCF_026419965.1). Taxonomy (NCBI): domain Eukaryota; kingdom Metazoa; phylum Chordata; class Mammalia; order Artiodactyla; family Physeteridae; genus Kogia; species Kogia breviceps. The sequence continues at coordinate 15,172,639 of NC_081321.1, read as the reverse complement.
CAGTATGTTCATAAGTTGAGAAGAATCAAGGAAAAAAGGAAATGGAACGGTTGACGGTGAGATTAGATAATTAATAGTTAACAATAATAGGGACTTCCCCGGCAGTCCAGTGGTTAAGACTCTATGCTTCCATTGCAAGGGGCCTGGGTTCAATCCCTGGTCGGGGAACTAAGATCTCACATGCTGCGCGGTACGGCCAAAAAAAGTGTTTTTTTAATTTAAAAAGAATAGTTAACAATAATAATAATAATTACTATTTAATTAAAATTACTGAGACACTATTTGAAGGGATGGAAATCAGAGGAAGTAGAAGTGATACTTTCTGGAAAAAGATGGAAGAAGAAGATGTGAGTAAACTCAAAGCCATTTAAGGCATTGCAGTCATTAAGGCACTATCTCTAGGAAATCAGGAAGACCTTGGATATGCATAAAAGGGCCATGCTTAGGGACTTGAATAAAGTAGGAAAGACTAGAATATGTAATATATGCATGAAGAAAGGGACAGGGATGGCAAGAAGGAATTGGATGGGATAAGAGGAAAAGGATTGTTGAGCAGCCCTCGGGCATTTGAGGTGGAACTAAGTTCCTGCTTAGGTGATGTTTGCCACCAACCATCAGCATCTTGGAAATAGAAAAGAGATGGTTTGATTTTTCCTAGGTTGATGATTCAGAGGGTAAGAGATGTATCAAAATAGAAAGGGTACAAATAAGAATAGAGTTGAAATGGAAAGTCAAGAATCCCAAGCTGGGAGGGAGAAAAGTGAATATAATTGGGACTATCTACTTGGAAAAATATGAGAAGCCAAGGCCCTGGGAGTTGACTTGAAGAGAAGCTCAATGGAAGTAGAATAATGGCAAAGGCAGAAACATAAGAGGCCAGGAAGATTTTAAATGTTAAAACTTGTTTTAAATTACTTCTGGATGATAATGAGTTCTAAGGTGTAGCCAAATATGTGAATTACTAATATACCCTGGAACCAGTAAGCCAGTATAACAGGATGGAAGGTCAATATACAAAAGTCAATTGTTTTCTTATACACCAACAATGAAAAAATTATATCTGAAATAAAAAATACAGTTACAATAGTACTTAAAAAGATGAAATGCTCAGGTATTAATCTAACAAAATATGTACAGGATCTGTATGCAGCAAACTACAAAAGTCTGATGAAAGAAATCAAATAAGCTATAAAGAAGTGAAGAGAGATTCTGTGTTATTGGATTGGAAGACACAATATCATTAAGATGTAAATTCTTAAACTGCAGCTTCAACACAATTAAAATAAAAACCCCAGCAAACTAGTTTGCAGATATCAAGAAGCTGATTCTAAAATTTATATGGAAAAGCAAAACACCTAGAATAGGCATACATTACCGAAGAACAAAGAGGGCTCACGCTACCTGATCAAGATAGTCACACTCACACTACAATAATCAAGACTGCAAAGTACTGGTAAAAGAAAAGGCACGTAAATCAATAGGAGAGAACACAGAGCCTAGACATAGACTCATACAAATACAGTCAACTGATCTTTGACAAAGGTGCAAAGATAATTCATCAGAAATAAGAAAGCCTTTCCAACAGGTGTTGCTGGAACAATTGGATATCTGTAAGCAAAATAATGAACTTAGAACTTAGAACTTAGAACTCATCAAAATTAACTCAAAATAATATGTAACTCTGAAATGCAAAACTATAAAACTTTTAGAAGAAAATCTCCATTTGATCTTGGGTTAGGTGATGAGTTTTTATATAAAACACTAAAAGCATGATTCATGGAATAAAAAATTACTAAATTGTATTTTATTAATATTAAAAACTTCCTTTCTGCAAAAGACACTGTTAAAGAATGGAAAGACAAGCTGTAAACCAGGAGAAAATATGTGTACAACACATTAGCCAGAATATACAATGCATTCTTAAAATTCAACAATAGGAAAACAAACACCCCATTAAAATAGACAAAAGCTCTGATCAGACACCTCACCAGGATATGCAGGTGGTAAATAAGCATATGAAAAGATGTTCAACATTTGTCATTAGAAAAATGCAAATTAAAACAACAATGAGGGCTTCCCTGGTGGTTCAGTGTTTAAGAATCCAACTGCCAATGCAGGGGACAAGGGTTCAAGCCCTGGTCCTGGAAGATCCCACATGACGCAGAGCAACTAAGCCCGTGCACCACAACTACTGAGCCTGAGCTCTAGAGCCTGTGGGCCACAACTACGGAACCCCGTGCACCTAGAGGCCGTGCTCCACAACAAAAGAAGATACTGCAATGAGAAGCCCGCGCACTGCAATGAAGGGTAGCCCCTGCTCGCTGCAACTAGAGAAAGCCCGCGCGCAGCAGTGAAGACCCAATGTAGCCAAAAATAAATAAAAATAAATAAATTTTTAAAAAACCAACAATGAGATATGGCTATGTTAGACTTACATGAATGAATAAAGTAAAATTTTTAAAAACCTGACAATACCAATTGGTGGTGAGGATGTGGACCCACAGAGTCTCCTACTCATTCCTGGTGGGAATGCAAAATGGTACAGGCACTTTAGAAAATAGTCTGGAAGATTCTTACAAACATAACATAGTCTTATCGTACAACAAAACCCAGCTGGTTTGAAAACTTATGTCCACACAAAAGTCTGTGTGCAATTTTTTATAGGATTTGTATCCATAATCCTCAAAAACTAGAAGGAACCAAAATGTCTTGTAATAGGTGGACAGATAAACTGTGGTACATCCATACAGTGGAATATTATTCAGTGATAAAAGTAAGTGAACTATCAAGCCATGAAAAGACATGGAAGCACCTTAAATGTATATTGCTAAGTGAAAGAAACTAAACTGAATGAAAGAAGTCTGAAAACACTACATACTGTATGACTCCAACTATGTGACATTCTGGAAAAGGCAAAACTGTAGAGATGGTAAATAGATCAGTGGGTGCTAAGGGTTCGGGGTTATGGGGAGAGATGAATGGGTGAAGTATAGGGGACTTTTTAGTATGGCAAAATTATCTCATAGTTAAGGATACTGTAATGATGGATACAGACATTATGCATTTGTTAGAACCCATAAAAACTGCAGCAGAAAAACTGAATGTTAATTAATGTAAGTTCAAAAAATCATTTAGGAGGTTGAAGATTCTGGATTCAATGTAGATTGTGACAAAAGAATCTAACTATATTACAAATGTATGAAGCAATCTCACTGAAGTGGATAGGAAGGAGAAGATGTTGACCTAAATAACTTTAGAAATGAATGTTGATTCTATAAGACTAAAGGCAAAAGGCACTGTACATAAGCACTTTCTATTTAATAAAGTTATTTTCCAAAGGGGTACAGGTTAACAGTTCTGAAACCACTATACATATATACTAGAATAAACAATTATATAAATGCATGGTAGAAGATAGGGACCAAGTTTCTCACTGTGGGGTGAGAGGTTACAGACAAGCCAGGCGGAAAATGTTAGAACGATCCATGTGGAATTAGATGATTACTCATGTCATCTTAATATAGATACTGATGAATATGATATATATAAATATTTATGGATAGGTGTGTACTCACTGATTAGTGTGATAGAGATTTCCTTGCTTTCCTATAAAAGTAACCAGGGCTCCCTGGAGAAATGGCTGATTCTAGGACTGGGGCAGGGAATAAACAACATGAGCCCTGAGCATCTTATAGTGCCAGAAAGTAAAGAAGTACTAAAATAATTTTAAAAAATCAATGATGTGGGTATATCAATGGGATACAGGTGCCAACTGAAAGAGCTGCCAATGGCCAAAGCAAGAATAATTTGAGCAGAAAAAAAAAAGAAAATCAAGCAGTATTGGCTTATAAAGATATAAATAAATTATTGAATAATTAAATAAGTGGGGGAGTAGAGACAAATAGGTGTTGCAGAAGAATACCATGTAACTCATACAGATGCTCTGTCCTCAAGAGATGAAGCATAATTTCTTTAAGTGTGGGCTGTGCATAGTGACTTCTTTCCCAAGGAGTGTAGTGTAGAAGGTGGTGGGGGGGTGGCTGGTGTGAGAGCAGTTTTACAGGAAGAAACCTGACAAATACAACCTCCTCCAGGTGATCAAAGTTAACAGCAACAGTCCTAAGTCATGTTAAAGCATGTTCTCTTGATATGATGTCATGAGAAGGGCCCTTTACCTGTGTGCTCTTTCTCAAAACTCTTCAGTCAAATCATGACCAAAAGAAAATCATAGAAAAACCAATAAAGGGACATTCTACAAAGTACATGACCAGTATACTTCAAAACTCTCAAGATCATTAAAAAAAAAGTCTGAGAAACTGTCACAGCCAAGAATTGCCTAAAGAGAAATGATGACTAAATGTAATGTGATACCCTGGATAGAATTCTGAAACAGAAAAAGGGCATTAAGTAAAAACTAAGGAAATCTGAAAAATGTATGGGCTTAATAATAATGTATCGATATTGGTTTATTATTTATGACAAATGTACCACATTACTATAAGATGTTAATAATATGAAAAACTGCATGTAGGGTATATGGGAATTCTTTGTACTCTCTTTGCAATTTTTCTATAAATTTAAATATACACTATATATAATATATATATGTAAAACTGTCTATTTAAAATAAAAAGTATCATGTCCAACAGTAAAACCTTATCATCTTTCACCAAAAGCCATTTTCTTATTATCAATTGAGTCATTTAAGTCAGAAAACTAGATGTATTCTTGATTCTCTCTCCTTCCTTTATCTGCTCATTTAAATAATCACTGAGTTTGGTCAACTATTGTTCCTTCATAATTTACAAATTCATTTCTACTTCTTCATTCCTACTGCCTTTCCAATAGTTTTCACCAAACACCTCAACAGATTTATATTTAATGTCCCAGCTTCTGCTTTTTTTCCCACCTTAGTTCATTGTATCATGCTGTAGCCATAGTAAAATTTCAGTAATACCAAAATGATTATTTTCCTTTATTGCTTAAAATTCTTACTGACCCCTCTGTGCCTTCATCATGGACCCCAAATAGCATAATTATATCACAGAAGGTCTTTGGGAACAATCTTTGCCTACTTTTTCAGTATCATCTCTATTTTGCTTATGCCCATCCTTTTCTCCCATCCTATTGAAGGGACTTAGAATTATCTGAACAGTTTAACATTCTCATATCATTCTACAAAGTTTTCCTTCTGCAGCTGAAATTCTTCCTTTTCTGGGAAGCTTTCTCCACATCTTCCAGGCTATTAGATGCTCTCCTTTTTCCAAGTTTTCTGGGTGCACTTGGGTGAAAACACTTATTATATTTCATAGTAATTTTGTGTCATTTTTTAAACTCATATACACTGACCTTGAGCTCTTTTTTTTATTTTTTATTTTTTTATTTTTTTAACATCTTTATTGGAGTATAATTGCTTTACAATGGTGTGTTAGTTTCTGCTTTATAACAAAGTGAATCAGTTATACTATACATATGTTCCCATATCTCCTCCCTCTGCGTCTCCCTCACACCCTATCCCACCCCTCTAGGTGGTCACAAAGCACCGAGCTGTTCTCCCTGTGCTATGCGGCTGCTTCCCACTAGCTATTTTACATTTGGTAATGTATATATGTCCATGCTACTCTCTCACTTCATCCCAGCTTACCCTTCCCCCTCCTCGCGTCCTCAAGTCCGTTCTCTGCGTCTGAATCTTTATTCCTGTCCTGCCCCTAGGTTCTTCAGAACCTTACCTTGAGCTCTTTGAGGGAAAGGATAACCTCTTTTCTCTCTGAATTCCAAGAATCTACCACAGTGTCTGAATATAATATTCAGCAAACATCTGCTTAAAAAGTTCTACAACTCAACTCCTGAAACCACAGCTGTTCCTAAAGAATTTGTCTTTTTTCTTTTAGAAAAAGTATGGTGTATATTTGGGGGGAGGAAGAGGGAGGTGATAGTATTTGTTAAGCAAATATCATGTGTTAGGTATTGGGATAGGATATGTGTAAGTATAGATATATTAATTTTATAGCTGACAATACTGAGGCTTGGGTGGAAGAAGTTATAGTGGGCAAGAGTTTTGAAGTTTAGAGGCATGATTCTCGCCTTGCCTTTCATACCCAGATGAATTCAGAAACAACTGGGATATAAATGCAAGAGTTTGACAGATCTAAACACTAGACAGAGCTCTATAGCTCTATGGCTATAGGGCTAGATTTTCGGATTTCATACACAAATGAGAGTTGGATCTGCAAAGCTGAGGTACCTACCAGCATTGCTGCTTCAAACATCACCAGCAATTTGGGGGACAAAGATAAACCTCCAGACCTGCTCTAAGTTCCAAGGAATGAGATCTCCTAAACATCAGTAATGAACTAAGTTTTCTGGGATATCAGACACTACTGATCACTGAGGGCTTTTTCCTAGGACTGTATATGTTTTATGTTTTTGTTGAGCTTGACATAAGAAAAAGGAAGATCCCTATGATGCTACATATTTTCCCTGAAAATACACTTCACAGAGTAGAGTACTCCTTTAAATTGTTCATGAAAAAAAAAAAAAAACCAGCATGGGATGTAGAGAATCAAAATTGGAATTCTTTTTTAAAAAGGAATAAAAAGTGTAAACGTTTTGGAGAGAAATTATAGAAATAGAAAATAAAGAAGTTCCAATTATTCACAGTTGAGGTCTAAAGGAGGCATACAAAGGAATAGATTAGAAAAAATTAAATCTATAATTTAAAAAATTCATTAAATAAACAAAGATGACATCCTCTCAAAGATACTTGATTTCAAAAATGAAGAAAGAAAACTTAAGGAAGCCAAAGAAAAATATCAAGTCATTTGTAGAGAGGAAAGCAGACTGACCTTTTGTTTCTCCACTGCAACTTTCAACAGTAGAAGTCTACAGAATAATAAGCATCTTGAGTACAGGATGCTCAAGGAAAGAAAGTTTACACAAAGGGTTTAATATATAGCCAAATTATCTTTTAAACGATTCATAACAAACTCAGGAAATATCATTTCCATGAGTAAGTACTTCTTGAGAGAACTACTTCAGTCAAACTTAAGCCAGTCAGGAGACAACTAGGGAAACCATGGCAAAGGAACTGTCAGGGAGGACCAAGGCTAAAGCAGATGTAGGGAGTCAAGTGACAGGGAAAAAGATGTAACCATTTGTATTCTGAAAATGCAGAAATGATGAAACTACGGAAAATTTGTGGGGAAAGAGGAGGAAGATTGAAGGTAAAGAAGATGACCTCATCTGTAATCTCTGGAGTCAAAGGATATCATTTAATGCTGGCAGATCAATTAATACATGTTTAAGCATATTTAAAAATACAAAAGTAAATGTGAAGAAAGCACTGTTGGCTAAGGTCAGTTGGTGAAGAGAGAGAGACAGAGAGAGAGAGAAGTGGAAAGACGTGAATTTTAGCCTTGCTTATAGTAGAGAACTAATAGAAACTGGCTAAAGAAACATTAGACCCCAAATGTATATATCACAATAGAAACAGATTCACAGATGTAGAGAAGAAACTAGTGCTTACCACTGGGGAGAAGGAATTGGGGAGGGGCAAGATAGGGATACTGGGATTAAGAGATACAAACTACTTACATATAAAACAAATAAGCAACAAGGATATATTGTACAGCAAAAGGAAATATAGCCATTGTTTTGTAACAACGTTGAATGGAATATAATCTATAAAACTATTGAATCACTATGTTGTATACCTGAAACTAACATAATATTGTAAATCAACTATACTTCAATTAATAAGGAAAGAAACACTAGACCAGTGGTCCTCAGAGCATTGTCTGTGGACATAAAGGAGTCCTGGCAACACTCTGAGGAGGTTTATGAGATAAATAATATTTGCATAATAATACTCAGATGTTATTTGCCCCTTTCACTGTGCAGACATTTGTACTGATGCTGCCAAATAATAATGATACAATTGTTTACATTTTAGAGGAAATCAAAGCAATGACACAACTGTCATAGCAGTCATTGCATTCTTCACTGTCATGACACTTAAAAAATACTTCCAGCTTTACATAAGAATGTCCTTGTTGAAAGGTAAAAATTCTTAATTTTATTATACCTTAACCCAGGAAGACATGTCATTGGAAAATCCTGTGTAATAAAATGGAAGGTACACAGAACACTTGTGCTGCCCACCAAAGACTGACGATCGTCTCAAGGAAAAGCATTTGTGCAACTGTTTCAGCTGTGAGTGGAAGCAGCTGCTTTTTGAATGAAACACCACTTTTACTTGAAAGAATAAGTGACAACCTGTGGTTAATCTGCTTTTAGTATTTAGCAGACATGTCTTAGAAAATGAACAAACTAAGCTACCCAGCCCAAGAAAAACCACTGAAAAGAAAAAAAGCAGAATCTTGGAAAAATTGTCTCTGCTACTTCAAGCTTGACAGTTTGCTAATACTTAAAGATTTTTTTCTGATGAGAACAGTGATGATGCTAATAAATCTGTCTTTTATAACAGTTGATAAAATGTGTCAAGGTTTGGAAGATCTGTATAAGTCAGTGAACCAATATTTTCCAAATGAATAATGCATCATTTTATAAAAGGATGCATAAGCAAGAGGTCCATTTGAATTGCAAAATAGATCTCAGTGCAACAGAATACCAAAACTCTATTGATATGGTTTAAGTTCCAACTTGTGGTATAATATTTTAAAAACTACTAGTTGCTGAGTTTTAGTGTAATGTCAAAAAAGGATAATGACAATATTCTGAAAAATCTACTAAAATACTTGGTACTTTCCAACTACATATCAGCGTGAAACCAGATTTTCTACATACACTTCAACCAAAACAATACACCATAACAGAATGAGTACAGAAGCATATATAAGATTTCAGCTGTGTTTTATTAATCCAGGCATTGAAGTGATTTGCGAAACATGTAACAATGCCAACCTTCTCATGAGTAATTTTTGTTTTGAAAAATTATATTTATAAATATGATATTTATGTTAACAAGTAATGAGTTTATTACTGTTACTTTGAAATAAGATAAATAAACATTTAAAAAGTACCTCAGCTCTAATTTCTAATGCAGGAAATATGGGTAGGAATAGCTCACATAAACACGGGCCCTTTGGGATTCTGAATACTTCTTAAGATCATAAAAGAAATCCTGAGACAAAGAAGTTTGAGAATTAAACTAAGTGTGTTATATAGCTTGACAATTTAAAAGTCTGTCTTGGGAATAATCCTTTAAAATGTAGGATTAAGGGGACTCACCTCAATATAACTGAATGTTTCTTAAATATATCTAAAACCTTGCATTATACATTAGCTGGATATAGAATTCTGGGAAAATCTTGTGCTCCCTCCTGTGACTTTCATGTTTTCTAATAAGAAGTTAATCCTCAAAGAAATTATTATTCCCCTATATGTAAAGTGTTATTTTGCTATTTTCAAGGTCTATATCTTTTGCTAAATTTGGGAGGTTTTCAGCTCTTACATCTTAAAGTATTTTTCAGCCCTGCCTTCTTCTTCGTCTCATTCCAGGACTCCAATGACATGAATGTTAGGTCTTTTACTATAGTCTCATAGGTCTCTGAGTCTCTGTTAAAACTTTTTTCAGTCTGTTTTCTCTCTGTTCTTCAGACTGCATAATCTATTGTTCTATAGTCAACTTCACATGTTCTTTCCTCCCCCTCCTTTCTTCTACTGAGCTTATCCACTGAGTTTTTAGTTGCAGTTACTGTATTTTTCAGTTCTAAACTTTCCATTTGGTTCTTCTTTCTATCTTCAATTTCTCCTCTGAAATGTTCTATGTATTCGCTGAGACATTCTATTTTTTAATTTGTTCAAGCTTGTGCATAATTACTTGTTGAAACATTTTTACAAGGGCTGCTTTAAAATGTTTGTCAGATAATTCTAACATCTCTGTCATCTTAGTGTTGGTATTTACTGATTGTTCTTTTTGAGTTGGGATTTTCCTTGTTCTTGGTATGACATGATTTTCTGTTGAAACCTGGACATCTGGGTATTATGTTATGCGACTCTAGACCTTATTTAAAATTTCTGTTTTAGTTAGCTTCCTCTTATAGAACTCAGGCAGGGGAAGGGGAAGGGGAGCGGACACCTCTGCTGGTGTAAGTCCAGGTTCTCATTCAATTTCTGTTGACACCTGAGGGGCAGAAGGGGCTCTTTGTTAAGGGAGGTGTTAGTGGGAGTTCTGGCTCCACATTAACACCACCTAGATGGGTGGGAGTGAGACTTCTAATTCTCTAGTGGGCCTGCTCTGACACCAATGGGTCATGGGGAAGGGGGTGGATTGAGGACCATCAGCATTTGCAGGTACAGGTGGAGGTAGGGCCACAGTTTTTTTCTGTGCTGTTTGGTTAGTGTAGAGCGGTTATTGTATAAACATGTTCTGTTTTGCTAGGCTGGCCCTCTCCCAGTCATCTGGCTAGAAAGAGTGGGCTTTTGCTGTGGCTTTCTTTTTGGGTACGTCTACCGGTATTTCTGAGTTTCCAGCTTTTCCAGTTCCACGTCTGATTTATATGAGCCAAAAACAAAACCCAAGGAATTCACCACTGAGTTGTTCCTTGGGTTCCAAGGTCTGTAGTTGTCTTCTCTCCACTTTTCAGAGCCTTCTCATGTTTGTCTTATATAAAATGTCCAAGATTTTTAGTTGTCCTTAGAGGGAGGAATAGGGAAAAGTACATCTATTTCATTTTCCCAGGAGTAGAAGTCTCCAAATGATGGACTGTTTAATAATACCAAGGAATAGTACAAGGTAGTCAAAGAGAGAAATGAAATCGGATAAATCTCACAATGTATACTACACACCATAAAAATATTCTAAATGAATTAAATATTTGAATGTGAAATACAAAACCATAAAAGTAAACATGGAAGAATTATTTATAAGCTCAGACTGAGGAAAAAATTCTTCTAATTATAATATATTTGGCAACTGTAAAAGAACATGAATTCATTTAACTACATAAAAATTAAATCTTTTATATGATATAGCAAAAAACCCCAAATATTATAAGCATAGTCAAAAAAAAATCAAATGGCAAACTAAAAGTATATATTCCCAATTTATGTCATAAAGAGTTAATCTTGGCACACAGATAGCTACCAATTAGTAAGAAAATCATCACTAGCTCAATAAAAAGTAGGCAGAGAATATGAAAAGATAGTTCACAGGAAAGCAAATACAAATGGTTCTCAAATATTTTAAAAGATACTTAACCTCATTCATAATAGAGAAACACAAATTTTAAAAACACTGGGAAAACATTGTCCTCCACCTTTTTGAGACTAGCAAAAATCCAAAAGTTCATAACACATTCAGTTAGTACAAATATGGGGAAATAGTTTCATCCATTGCTGGTAAGAGCATAAACTGGTACAGCCCTTTGGTGAACATTTTGGTAATATCAAAATTACTTCTAGGAATTTATCCTAAGATATATTTGCATGTGTAGAAAATGATGCATGTATGTGGTTATTAACTGTAACATTTTATTTTTGCGGAGGGGTACGTGGGCCTCTCACTGTTGTGGCCTCTCCCGTTGCAGAGCACAGGCTCCGGACGTGCAGGCTCAGCGGCCATGGCTCACGGGCCCAGCCGCTCCGCGGCGTGTGGGATCCTCCCGGACCGGGGCACGAACCCGTGTCCGCTGCATTGGCAGGCGGATTCTCAACCACTGCGCCACCAGGGAAGCCCTATAACTTTTTTTTTAATAGCAAGAGATTGAAAACAATCTTTGGTTAAATGAAAACATGTGTGTAATATGCTACCACATGTATTTTTAAACGAGGAGAGAAAATCTACAATTTTATTGGCTTGTGTTTAAATTAAAATTCTTTGTAAGAATAAACAGGAAACAAGTAAGAGTGACTTCCTGGGACCTGGGAGAGGCAAGATATTTTCTGAGCCAACAGAGGACTTGTGGGAAGGCAACTTTTCTTTGGATACCTTTTTGTATTTTTGATATTTGGATCATGGGAAACAAGGAAGAAAAAAGAGGAGGGAGAAAGAGAGAGGAGGGAAGGATGGAGGAAGGAAGATTTAGGAGACTTATGGGGGCAAAGGGACAGGAAAAAAAAAAAAAAAAAAAAACTAGCATGATAAGAGATGGCTGCCGGGATCCAATTAGTGATTATTTAGGCATCACAAAGGGGGACAAGTTGATGATATTGAAAAGGAGAGTAAACAATAAGGTCCTACTGTAGAGCACAGGGAACTGTATTCAATATCCTGTGATAAACCATAATGGAAAAGTACACGAAAAAAATATACATGTATAACTGAATCACTTTGCTATACAGCAGAAATTAACACAACATTGTAAATCTACTATACTTCAATAAAATAAGTTTTTAAAAAAAGAAAAGGAGAGTGCAGCACAAAGTTTGCCAAGAGGGTAATATATATATATTTTTTATACATTTTATGTTGACCAATGCAAATTACATAAGCTGTATGTTCAGTTTTGTTCTTCTACCAAGTGATAAGCACAAAGGTGACTTTCTTTTCATAGACAGGTAAAGCTTTCAAAAGCACTTGGAAAATGTAGTTGACTCGAAAAGTCGGGAATGGATTTAAGATTCTGGTCCTGAGACCTAGTCCATTATCACACTTACCCATTCCATAAAATGATACTCCATAATAGCAGCATCAGACAGTCACTGTGGGCAACAGATCATGCAGGATGTATCTGGACAGAAGGAGAGAGGCCAGTCAGAGATCCCTGAACATTAACTTTGCTCTTTGCAGGGTAAGAACATGGTCTTGGTGCTGGGGTTGACTTGAGAACCAGGAAGCTCCCATTACTTACAAACACACCCTTTCCTAGGCATATTAAGTCTACATACTACCTTGAAGAACACAGTAAGTCCCAAGTGAAAAAGAACTGTGGCACCACTGTAAAATAAGCTTTTCAGAGCTAGTGAGACCCTGCCTGATGCCTGAAAGCATCGTGGCCACCCCATTCCCCCACAGCAGAGATTCTTGTGGACCTCAAGGAGTGCCATCAAGGTGGGCTACCGTGTGCCTATTCTCCGTGGCCAACGACTGTAAGTGAATAGCTGTATCTTTTGTCAAGTAAGTCAGAAACTTTATCAGACCTGTAAGTGAGACAGTGAGTGAGTGAGAGCGGAGGGGGTGGGAAGAAAGAAGAGATGGAGTGAGAGCAGAGAGAGGGTAGAAAAAGGGGAGTGAGGAAAAAGAGAGAGAAGAGAGGATGAGGAAGAAAGAGGAGGGAGAGAGGGAGGAAAGAAGGAAGAGGAGAGAAGGAGCAGGAAAAGGGGGGAGGGGAGAGACAGAGGGGGAGAGAAGGGGGAGAGGAGAGAGAAAAGGGAAGGAGAGAGGAGAATGATTACTGGATGTTTGATGTGCTCTCCTACATATTTTAAATTGAAGTATAGTTAATTTATCATGTTGTGTTAGTTTCAATGTACAGCAAAGTGATTCAGTTATACATACATACATATGTATATTCTTTTTCAGAGTCTTTTCCCTTATAGGTTATTACAAGATATCAAGTATAGTTCCCTGTGCTATACAGCAGGTCCTTGTTGTTTACCTAGTTTATATATAGTAGTTTGTATATGTGAATCCCAAACACCTAATTTATCTTCCCCTCCCACCACTAACCCCTTTGGTGACCACAGTTTGTCTTCTATGTCTGTGGGTCTACTTCTGTGTTGTAAATAAGTTCATTTGTATCATTTTTTTAGATTCCACATATAAGTGAGATCATATGATATTTGTTTTTCTCTGTCTGACTTACTTCTCCACTATAGTACTCTTCCCAGGATGGTCCATGGCAACTGTGGAGTTTTTTGTTTTGTTTTTTCTCTCCAAGTGAGGACCTGCCTCCGGGAATGACTTTTTCAAGATACCTTCTTTACTTCATCATTTCAAAGTAGTTTACGCCTAATGCCCTGATGATTGTTATTCTTCAGTAATTTCCACTGAAGGCAAGTAGAACCACTATAAAAGTTTTACGTTAGCATCTGGAAGGTTAAACTTCCCTGCTATTATTGTAATACCTCTCGAATGTCATTTGTCACTAATTTAGGGTCAAACTGTTTAGTGTAGTAATGAACACACACATACACACAAACATCTGAAACAAAACATATTTCGGAGACATACCCAGCACAAACACAGGGAATGCCTATATAGGTTGGTGCTGCTCCAGTAGCCTGCTGGTACCTCACGGTAACCTCCAGGGCAGGTGTCTTCCCCACAGGTTACAGAGGAGCCTGTGAGGCTTGGCAGGGTAAATTATCCAAGTTGGCGAGCAAAGATGTCTTTCACATTTACGCATTCTTGTTTGAGTTCATATTCTTTCATATTCATAAGCTTTCCCGGGTATTGCTTTTATTCTGTTTTGTTTTTTTTTTTTAACCCTTACTCCATTGTGACCTAACACCCCACACTGAGGTTTATCTCATGTGCAGACCATACAGCTAATTTGGTCTTCTAACTCTAACAGTAAGGAAATAATTTTCATAAGTAAGCGATCAACAGGTCATTGTTACATGCTCCTGCCTGGGTTCAGAGGCAATCTGCCATGTCTTTGGTATCTTTGCTTGCAGAACTCCTGATAACAGGAGCTGTGATTTATTTCTGAGCTCCCAGAACTACACATCCTTGAACTCTGCAGATTCCTATTCTCTCCTTCCTCCATCCAGAGCTGAAGCCTGTAACTGCAAAATATACCATACAATTTTTAAAAATTCTGCACCAGAATGGTTGAACAAGCGCAGGAAAGTTCAATATCAACTTGGCTGGGAGAGGTGCAAAAAAAAATGCTATTTGCTATACACACTGGATTTGTGGTGTGCAACAGATTCCAGGAATAATCACAGGATTTGTTTAATGAAAGCTATGACAACAAAATGGAATATTGGTGTATGCTACCTCAGGGTGATTTTTCATTTATATATCCAGTAAGCCTTTATGGAGTTTCTGCTAAGTTCCAGAATTATGCTGAATACAATCTAGATAATACAAACCAAAACCTGATAACGTGTGATGCCTACTGGGTAAACATGGTGAGAGCGTCAGGCAGGAAATTCAGATGCCTGAGTTAAAAACCCATCTACAAATAATTGCTGAGTGATCTTGGCCAGGTCATTAATCTCTGTAGTTCTTTTTCCTCAGCTATAAAATAAGTCTCTTTCAGGGCTCAAAGTTGTATGGTCTGCAATAGGTGCTGAAAAACTAACAAAGTTGAAAAATACAGATGTTTGCCTACAGACAAAATGCTGGTGGAATTCCAAAATTAAAGGAAAAATCATAGGACCCACTTTCAGTACTGCCTGATGAATTACTAGATCCTTTGAAATGTTTATCTTCATTTCAAGAGTCACCCCCCTGGTCGGGGAGGGGGCTACAGATCTCTATAACATATAATTGCACTAGAGGTAGAGATTAAGGAACCACAATTAAGACTGCTTTAAAAACAGCAACAAACAAATACCATATGATTTCACTTATATGTGGAATCCGAAAAATAAAACAAGTGAACAAACATAACCAAACAGAAACAGAATCATAGATGCAGAGAGGTACAAACTTCCAGTTGCAAAATAGATGAGTTAAGGGTATGAAATGTACAGTGTGGAGAATACAGTCAGTAGTTATGCAACATATTTGTATGGTGACAGATGGCTACTAGACTTATCATGGTGATTTTGTGTGTGTGTGTGTGTGTGGTACGCGGGCCTCTCACTGTTGTGGCCTCTCCCATTTGGGAGCACAGGCTCCGGACGCGCAGGCTCAGTGGCCATGGCTCATGGGCCCAGCCGCTCTGCAGCATGCGGGATCTTCCTGGACCAGGGCACGAACCCGTGTCCCCTGCATAGGCAGGTGGACTCTCAACCACTGTGCCACCAGGGAAGCCCCATGGTGATCATTTTGTAATGCACAGAAATATTGAATCACTATTTTGTGCACCAGGAGCTAACATAGTGTTGTAGGTCAATTATACTTCAACAAACACACAAACTCATAGAAAAAGAGATCAGATTTGTGGTTACCAGAGGCGGGGAGTGAGAAAGGGGGGAATTGGATGAAAGTGCTTAAAAAGGTACAAAGTTCCAGTTATAAGATAAATACTAAGAATGTAATGTAAAACATTATCAAGATAATTAACACTGCTGTATGTTATATATGAAAGTTAAGAAAGTAAATCCTAAGAGTTCTCATCATGAGGAAAAAATATTCTTTTTCTTTTTCCCTTATTTTTTATCTACATGAGATGATAGACATTCACTGATCTTGTGATAGCATTTCATGATGTCTGTAAGTCAAACCATTATGCTGTACACCTTAAACTTATACAGTGCTGTTTGTCAATTATATCTCAATAAAACTGAAAGAGAAAAAACAAGCAACAAGAAGGAAACTGTTAAAAACAACAAATGAATCACTACCTCTCTATTAGCAAGATAATTTTGTCTATTTTACAGTGCAAAAGTTATCTAATTTAATTTTCCTTCCATCCTTAGCAATACTGGTTTGTCAGATCATGTCTCTATTTTATGTTACTAACGTCCTTTGGCACCAGAATCCACATTTGGAGCTTTATTATCTCATTATCAAATAATTAATTTTTAATAATAGAAAATGCTACTGGTAAGCTTGAAAAAATAGTTAGGACCTAAAGATCATCTCAAGACTAGCTAAGAAATATTCTTATCACTGTTTCTCACATGGAATCCCTCTTTTAAATCTTTCCAACTAATTTTCTTCTGTTATTTTTATTTGGAATTGTATGAAATATATGAAATACTGTATCCAAGAAGCTGTTTTGAAAAATCATTTTTAAAATTTCCAAAGTGTGTTCTACTCTACATATAGTACTAACAATGAAATGAAGTCTTGCTTGAACCATGAGCATTACCACTGTGAGCAAAAATGTGATTCCAAGTAAAAATATCCATAAAAACTGCACAACTCTGGGGTTCCCTGGTGGCGCTGTGGTTGAGAGTCCGCCTGCTGGTGCAGGGGACGCGGGTTCATGCCCCGGTCCCGGAAGATCCCACGTGCCGTGGAGGGGCTGGGCCCGTGAGCCGTGGCCGCTGAGCCTGCGCGTCCGGAGCCTGTGCTCCCCAATGGGAGAGGCCACACAGGGAGAGGCCTGCGTACCACAAACAAACAGACTGCAAAACTGCAAAATTCAAATATACCATGATTTATCAAGATAATTGACTCAATAAAACAGAGTTCTATTTCCAGAGATAATTGGTCAGAAGGGTTACTACTCCATGGACAGCAGAGTTTATCTGAGTAGGCCAAAACATCAGCAATGTGTATGATTCCATCTACAAGAAAGAGGGAATAAACTAGTCCTATAATTACAGTCATGAAGAACAAAACTTAAATCATGTTGATGCTTTTTTAAGTTATTGAAGAAATCAAGGAGACGCTGGAAAGTAGACTGTAGCCAAAAGAGAGGAGTAATTTTAAGCAAATATTATCTTAGCAAAAGCAGAGAAATTATGTTGGAAATGAGTCTGAAGATATTGCTTAGAGGAATGCTTAAAAATACATTCTTGTGCATACGCACGCTCACTGGCAAACAAAGACACTGCTCTCAGAAAGTGACATGCCAGTCTTATCCTGGGCACTTCCTTCTCACTGTTATTTAACAAATCATCAGGTAGAATCCTCCGGCTTCACTTTGCTGCCTTTGGTTGGGATGCGAATATATTAAGAACAAAAGCATAAAATCCAAAGTTCATATTATTTTCTTGATTCACCTTGAAGTGACTCCTTTCATACAGATTATAAAGTAAAATGATACATAGGAGAATTAAATAGGCTGATGCTAAGTCATTTTTAAAATGCAATTACTTAACTTAGATTGTCTAACTAACAGCATAAAGGAGATCTGATAGTCCAGCTATAAAGATATATATTTGCTTTAACATAGCCAATCCATTCTTGCTAATACTTAGTATCACTGTGGAGAAAGGTCACCCCAACTGGACTTCATGTGACAAATGTCTGGACAAATGAATTCCTATAAGGCAACGAGAATATAATTGCTAAAAATATAAAATGAGAACATCTTAGGCTGCATTTGTAACCTTTTAGCATTCAAATATATGGAGACAACAGTATTCTCACTGCTCACACCACATTTGGAGCTCTGGTTCTCATTCCAGAAGTGACATTTTAAGAGAGACAATAAATAATTGGAGCAAATGCAGAAAGAAAGTAATGGCATAATATAGGAGCTTGAAGTTTGCTGTAGGAGGAATGACAGTAAAAACCAAAGGCAGTTGTCCTCGAAAAGAAAGGGAAGGAAGAAGTAACTAATTATTGTGTACCCACCATTTCTGAAGCACTCTGCTAGATAATTTCAGCAGGGAAAAAAAAAAACGCTAAACCACATCTGCTTTCTAAAGAGACTTATGATCACTAACAAAAGACTTTTCATCAGCGGGCCACTGCATTCATTTGTAATATGTAAAATGAGCTAGGAGCTCACTTTGGGAGTAGGGACTGGAAATAATTACATTAATTTTAATTAATTATAATATTTTGTATTAACGATGCAGAATCATTATTAAAACAGAATGACTTTTGTAAATACCAAAGACAATCATTAAGGGCAGGAGTTATGAGGAACAGAGAAGGCAGGGGAGACTTAGAGACAAAGGAGGCACAGTTGAGACAAAGTTAAAAAGTAAGGGAGGAGACCTTAAAGATGGCAGGGGAGTAAGACGTGGAGATCACCTTCCTCCCCACAGATACATCAGAAATACATCTACACGTGGAACTGCTCCTACAGAACACCTACTGAACGCTGGCAGAAGACCTCAGACCTCCCAAAAGGCAAGAAACTCCCCACGTAGCTGGGTAGGGCAAAAGAAAAATCAGAGACAAAGAATAGGGACGGGACCTGCACCTCGGGGAGGGAGCTGTGAAGGAGGAAAGGTTTCCACACACTAGAAGCCCCTTCGCGGGCGGAGACTGCGGGGGGCGGAGGGGGGAAGCTTCAGAGCCGCGGAGGAGAGCGCAGTAACAGGGTACGGAGGGCAAAGCGGAGAGATTCCCGCAGAGGATCGGTGCCGACCTGCACTCACCAGCCCGAGAGGCTTGTCTGCTCACCTGCGGGGCAGGCGGGGTCTGGGAGCTGAGGCTTGGGCTTCGGTCGGATCCCGGGGAGAGGACTGGGGTTGGCGGCGTGAACACAGCCTGAAGGGGCTAGTGCGCCACGGCTGGGCGGGAGGGAGTCCGGGAAAAGGTCTGGAGCTGCCGAAGAGGCAAGAGACCGTTGTTTCAGGGTGCACGAGGAGAGGGGATTCAGAGCACTGCCTAAAGGAGCTCCCGAGATGGGCACGAGTTGCAGCTATCAGCACGGACCCCAGAGACGGGCATGGGACGCTAAGGCTGCCGCTGCCACCACCAAGAAGCCTGTGTGCGAGCACAGGTCACTCTCCACACCGGCCACTCCCGGGAGCCTGTGCAGCCCGCCACTGCCAGGGTCCCGTGATCCAGGGACAGCTTCCCCGGGAGAACGCACGGCGCGCCTCAGGCTGGTGCAACGTCACGCCGGCCTCTGCCACCGCAGGCTCGCCCGGCATCCGTACCCCTCCCTCCCCACGGCCTGAGCGAGCCAGAGCCCCCGAATCAGCTGCTCCTTTAACCCCGTCCTGTCTAAGCCGGAACACACGCCCTCAGGCAACCTACACGCAGAGGCGGGGCCGAATTAAAGCTGAACCCCAGGAGCTGTGCGAACAAAGAGGAGAGGGGGAGGTCTCTCCCAGCAGCCTCAGAAGCAGCGGATTAAATCTCCACAGTCAACTTGATGTACCCTGCATCTGTGGAAAACCTGAATAGACAACGAATCATCCCAAAATTGAGGGGATGGACTTTGTGTGATTTTGTTTGTATAGTTTTGATTTTACCATTTGTCCTAGAGTTCTGTGTGTCCATTCTTTTTTTTTTTTCTTTGTATAGCTTTTAGTGCTTGTTATCACTGGTGGATTTGTTTTTTGGTTTGGTTACTCGCTTCTTTCTTTCTTTCATTTTATTACTTTTAAATTTGTTAATTTTTAATAATTTTTTTATTTTTTAACAACTTAGTTTTTTCTTTCTTTATTTCTTTTTTTCTCCCTTTTCTAATGAGCCATGTGACTGACAGGGTCTTGGTGCTCTGGCCGGGTGTCAGGCCTGTGCCTCTGAGGTGGAGGAGCCGAGTTCAGGACATTGGATCACCAGAGACCTCCCAGCCCCACATAATATCAATTGGCAAGAGCTCTCCCAGAGATCTCCATCTCAACATTAAGACCAAGCTCCACCCAACAGCCAGTGAGTTACAGTGCTGGACACCCTATGCCAAACAACTAGCAAGACAGGAACACAAACCCACCCATTAGCAGAGAGGCTGCCTAAAATCAAAATACAGTCACAGATATCTCAAAACACACCACTGGATGTGGTCCTGCCCACCAGAAAGACAAGATCTAGCCTCATCCACCAGAACACAGGCACCACTCCCCTCCACCAGGAAGCCTACACAACCCACTGAACCAACCTTAGCCACTGGGGACAGACACCAAAAACAACGGGAACTACAAACCTGCAGCCTGCAAAAAGGAGACCCCAAACACAGTAAGTTAAGCAAAATGAGAAGACAGAGAAACACAGCAGATGAAGGAACAAGGCAAAAACCCACCAGACCTAACAAATGAAGAGGAAATAGGCAGTTTACCTGAAAAAGAATTCAGAGTAATGATAGTAAAAATGATCCCAAATCTTGGAAATAGAATGGAGAAAATACAAGAAACGTTTAACAAGGACCTAGAAGAACTAATGAGCAAATGAACAGTGATGAACAACACAATAAATGAAATTAAAAATTCTCTAGAATTAATCAATAGCAGAATAACTGAGGCAGAAGAACGGATAAGTGACCTGGAAGATACAATAGTGGAAATAACTACCACAGAGCAGAATAAAGAAAAAAGAATGAAAAGAATTGAGTACAGTCTTAGAGACTTCTGGGAGAACATTAAATGCAGCAACATTCGAATTACAGGGGTCTCAGAAGAAGAAGAGAAAAAGAAAGGGACTGGGAAAATATCTGAGGAGATTGTAGTTGAAAACTTCCCTAATATGGGAAAGGAAAGAGTCAACCAAGTCCAGGAAGTGCAGAGAGTACCATACAGGATAAATCCAAGGAGAAACATGCCCAGACACGTATTAATCAAACTATCAAAATTTATATACAAAGAAAAAATATAAAAAGCAGCAAGGGAAAACCAAAACAGAACATACAAGGGAATCCCCAAAAGGTTACTAGCTGATCTTTCAGCAGAAACTCTGCAAGCCAGAAGGGAGTGGCAGGACATATTTAAAGTGATCAAAGGGAAAAACCTACAACCAAGATCACTTAACACAGCAGGATCTCATTCAGATTCAACAAAGAAATTAAAACCTTTATAGACAAGCAAAAGCTAAGAGAATTCAACACCACAAAACCAGCTTTACAACAAATGCTAAAGGAAGTTCTCTAGGCAGGAAACACAAGAGAAAGAAAAGACCCACAAAAGCAAACCCAAAACAATTAAAATGGTAATATGAATATACATATCAAAAACTAACTTAAATGTAAATAGATTGAACTGCTCCAACCAAAAGACACAGACTGGCTGAATGGATACAAAAACAAGACTCATATATATGCTGTCTACAGGAGACCCACTTCAGACCTAGGGACCCATACAGACTGAATGTGAGGGGATGGAAAAATATATTCCATGCAAATGGAAGTCAAAAGAAAGCTGGAGTAGCAATTCTCATATCAGACAAAATAAACTTTAAAATAAAGACTATTACAAGAGACAAAGAAGGACACTATATAATGTTCAAGGGATCAATCCAAGAAGAATATATAACAGTTGTAAATATTTATGCATCCAACATAGGAGCACCTTAGTATATAAGGGAAATGCTAACAGCCGTAAAAGGGGAAATTGAGGGCTTCCCTGGTGGCGCAATGGTTGAGAGTCTGCCTGCTGATGCAGGAGACACGGGTTCGTGCCCCTGTCTGGGAGGATCCCACATGCCGCGGAGCGGCTGGGCCCGTGAGCCATGGCCGCTGAGCCTGCGCGTCCGGAGCCTGTGCTCCACAACAGGAGAGGCCACAGCAGGATGTGGAAGCAACCTAAGTGTCCACTGACAGATGAATGGATAAAGAAGATGTGGCACATATATACAATGGAATATTACTCAGCCATAAAAAGAAACGAAATTGAGTTATTTGTAGTGAGGTGGATGGACCTAGAGACTGTCATACAGAGTGAAGTAAGTCAGAAAGAGAAAAATAAATACCCTACGCTAACACATATATATGGAATCTAAAAAAAAAAATGGTTTTGAAGAACCTAGGGGCAGGACAGGAATAAAGACATAGACGTAGAGAATGGTCTTGAGGACACAGAGAAGGGGAAGGGGAAGCTGGGACGAAGTGAGAGAGTCGCATGGACATATATACACTACCAAATGTAAAACAGATAGCTAGTGGGAAGCAGCCACATAGCACAGGGAGATCAGCTAGGTGTTTTGTGACCACCTAGAGGGGTGGGATAGGGATGGTGGGAGGGAGATGCAAGAGGGAGGAAATATGGGGATATATGTATATGTATAGCTGACTCATTTCATTATAAAGCAGAAACTAACACACCATTGCAAAGCAATTATACTCCAATAAAGATATTTTTTAAAAAGTAAGTATGATTTAAGCAAAAGAAAACTTATAGGGGTGGTGGTGAAGTTGGCAGGAATGATGAGAAATGGGAGTACAAAGTTAAACATGAGCTGCCAGATAGGGAAATTAAGTCACATGAAGGAGTCTGTATTTTATCCAAAGCCTGATGGGAAACCATTAGCAGGGAAGTTGCAATACCAGTTTTGAATTTTAGAACGGCCATTCTGTCCAGAAGATGGAAAATTGATTGGAGGCATGAAGAACAGGTAGGAGAGTGTATTGCCTTATATCAGGTAAAAGACGATGGTGACAAGGAATAAGGTAGTTGCAATGGGAGTGGGAACAAGTGAATGATTTGACAGCCCAGGGTAACTGACAGAGAAGGTAATATCAAGGGTGACATTTAGGTTTCTGGCTTCAGCAAGTAGTTCGATGGTTATGTAATTCACTAAGCCAGATGAAGAATATGATGACTTCTGTTTTGTACATGTTGAGTTTGGGTACCTGTAAACTAAGCCCAAATGTTCAATATGCAGGTGGACACATGGGTTTCTTTTTCTGAGCCAGAGAGACCCATTTGAGACTTAGCAGCAGCATAGGGGTAGTGAATGGAGACATGAGTGCAAACAATTTAACAGAAGGAAAATTTGGAGAGGAGATTGCTTAGAGTAGAAGTAAACAGCACCAGCAGTTAAGTGCCATGGAAAGGCTGAAGATTCAGCACTGCAGTGTAAAGAGAGATAAGGATGAGTAAACAGACAAAAGCATTCCAGAGGAGAGAGTAGTTCAAAGTGATGAGATTTCAAGTAGAATCAGAAGGTCCTTTTGGATTAATAACCAGGAAGTTTTTGATGAGAATTCTGAGTACGGTTTTAATAGAAAATGAGAATGCTATCCCTTAAAAGTCTCTGTAATCCTTATATAAGCATGATTAATAGTATTTTTAAAAGTTAACATTAAAAGAGAATTTCATTGCCTAAACCCTGCTTAACATTATTCTGAAAAGAGAGAAATAAAGCAATATTATAAATTTTGCTTAAGTCTGAGTGTTTCTTCATAAACACAGTAAATGAGCAATTCACGGCAAGGCCAAGGGATTCAACGTATTTTTTTTTTTTTTTTTTTTTTTTTTTTTTGCGGTATGCGGGCCTCTCACTGTTGTGGCCTCTCCCGTTGCGGAGCACAGGCTCCGGACGCGCAGGCTCAGCGGCCATGGCTCACGGGCTTAGCCGCTCCGCGGCATGTGGGATCTTCCCGGACCAGGGCACGAACCCGTGTCTCCTGCATCGGCAGGCGGACTCTCAACCACTGCGCCACCAGGGAAGCCCAACGTATTTTTAAGAATCAGACAAGAGGTGTTGAAATCTGTTGCTCATGTTGGTTTGAAAGAAGTTATAGTAATGCTTATAAATGAAGAGGGAAAACTTGCTGCAGTGAAGTCCTTGAGCAAGAGGGCTGAGATCAGATGCACAAGTAGAAATATTGGCCTTTGATAGGCATGTGGATGATCCTTTCACACTAACAGGAGAAGGGGAGTAATGGGCACAGATATAGATAGATTGTTAAGTGTGATTCTAGGAGTGTGCAGTGGTTCTCTTCTAATGGCTTCTATTTTCTCAATGAAACAGGAGCAAGGTCATCAACTCAAAGTAGGTAAGAGAGGAAGTGTTGGAGATTTGAGCAGAGAAAAGATATGAAATAGAAATCTAGCATAGTAGGGAATGAATGGTACAGAGAAATGTTCTAAGATTGTGGGCAACTAAGGATATATACATGAGGGTCTGTGGTCATAAAGTGAGAGCAGTCAGCATGATTTTGTGTTGTTTCCAGCCACATTCAGCTGGACATGTGCTGACCAAGTGGAACATTAAGGATTATGCCTGGTAGGCACACAAAAGGATAGAAAAATAAGGACATTATTTATTATAGTGAATGACAATTGAATTTATGCTGGATAAGGAGGAAAATGAGAACTTGAGGGAAATGAGAGATAGTAAAAAGCTGGTAGATTCATCTGGAGTAGAATAATTTTTTTTTAATTATTTATTTATTTATTTTAAAATTTATTTATTTTTGGCTGTGTTGGGTCTTCGTTGCTGCACACGGGTTTTCTCTAGTTGCAGAGAGTGCAGACTACTTTTCATTGTGGTGCGTGAGCTTCTCATTGTAGTAGCTTCTCTTGTTGTGGAGCACTGGCTCTAGGCGGGCGGGCTTCAGTAGTTGCAGCACGTGGGCTCTAGAGCGCAGGCTCAGTAGTTATGGCTTACGGGCTTAGCTGCTCTGTGGCATGTGGGATCTTTCTGGACCAGGGCTCAAACCCATGTCCCCTGCATTGGCAGCCAGATGCTTAACCACTGCGCCACCAGGGAAGCCCTAGAATAATTTTTAGAATTGGCATAATCATAGAAGTAAACTAGAAAGATGAGAGGTTGTGGTCAGAAAACAGTGTTTGAAATTGAGATTATGGAGCAGTTTGGGTTATTGCTGATGACAAGATTTAAGTTATGATCAAGAAGGAGTACAGGAGATGTTTAAGGTAGAGTGCAGGACCAGAACATTAGAGGAAGGGAGACTGAGGAATTGAGAGGCCAGCATATTTGAAGGATTGTCTATGTAGATAGTAAAATTGCTACGAAGAATGAGAGGAACAGTGCTGTGCACAGTACCCTTGAGCATGAAATTTAGACCTTCAGGAAATGAGGAAGAGGGACTTAGGAGTCCTACAGTTGTCTCCAACAAGGTGAGTTAGGATGTGGTTTAGTTTGATGGATTTAAAGATAGTGACTTTTAGGATAAGAGGGAGACACAGAAAAGTAGCAATAGAAAACAAAGTGAATTGATGCTGTTTCAGTGCCATGGTTGAGGGTTTGAGGAGGGCTCCTCTTGAGAGAGCTGCAAGAGAAGCAGTGTCCTCAAGTAGAAACATTTAGTGGGTATTTTCCCTACCCATATTTCTCTCTCTCCTTCCTCTCACTTTCTCTTCTCTCTCTCCCTCCTTTCTCTCTTCCCCCACCTACACACACACACACACACACACACACACACACACACACACACACACACTCCCACACATATACAGCTGCTTATAAACATACATATCAGGTAATGCCATCCCTTACCTTCTTTTCCAGGTAAGCTCTCATCATAAATATTAAAGGTATTAGCACCAAATCCCTGTTTTCTTGTCCCTCCTTCATCTGATTCTTGCTGATTTCAATATCCATTTAAAATGTCCATTTTAGATTCTGGTTTTTCAGTTTCTTGACTTTCTCAATTTCAGTGATCTTATCTGCCATCCCACCTGAGTCATCTACTTTCATTGTTAAAACCTAGATATTGTCATTGCTGATCATTGTTGTGGCAGATACTTATGGTTGGCTAAGAGCCTTCCCAACTCCACCTAGCCAGCAGTACACATCTACAGTGGAGAGTGCAAAAGTTAAGAGCTTTTCCCAGGCTTTCACTGAATGGGGTCCCACATGGTGACCTCACGAAACATAAATGCAAGTCCACAGGTATTGCTCTTTCATTTGTTCCTTTTTCTTGCCTAGAACACAGACGTGACCTGGAGATGCAGCAGCCTACTGGCAGCCACAAAGTGAAGAGTATAAGGATCTAAGGCTCAAAGCCAGTATACTGAGAGTGGTGGAGGAAATCAGAAAATGCCCAAGCCTTCTACTTCTGATTGTGGTTTAGCTTGCATCAGTCTAATCATCAATCTGAGAACAAGTAGAAAAGTAAACTAAGTTGTTGGGGGAAAAAGGTAGAGAAGAAAAGACTTGAGAAGTCAAGGTCCCTGGAAAAATAGAAGCCACCAGTCAGGAAATACAACAATCTCAGGTATGATAAATATAAAGAAAACCACATTGAGAAACATTAGAGTAAACTTACTTAAGAACAAGTGCAAAGATAAAGATCTTAAAACCAGTTAGAGAAACCAAACACACTACCTTCAAAGAAGCAACAATAAGAATGATAGCTGACTTTGCTAAATAAATAGAAGCCAAAAGAGAATATATGATGTATTTTAAATCATTGAAAGATGATTGCCTAACTTGAAATCTATACCCAACAAAACTATCTTTAAAAACTGATATTTAAAATCTTTAAAATGTTCAGATAAAAAATTTGATAGAATCTGTCCACAGCAAATTTGGGAAGATACTTAAGGAAGCTCTTCTGGGAGGCAGAGATTTTAATAGAGAGAGAGAGAGAGATAGAGAGGTAGATAGAGAAATAGAGAGAGAGAGAGAGAGAGAGAGAGAGAGATGATAGAGAGACAGATACCAGTACAAAGGGTTAATATATATAGCATATTTATATAAATACTGTATAAAACAATAATAATATTGCCATGTAGAATTTAAAATATTTGTAGAATTAAATAAATGATTATAATAGTGCAAAAATTTGGAAGGAGGAAATGGAGTTATAGTATTTTAAGTCCTTGAATTTTCTGAAGTTGCTTAAGTATCAATATAAGAAAGTTTCTATTAAGTCAAGAATTCATGCTGCAATAGGTTAACCACTGAAAGTAGATTTTTAAAAAAATGTAAAACTAATAAGCTCATAGAAAAGAAGAAATTGAATTAGGAAAAAAACAAGTAATCCAAAATAGACAAGAAGCAGGAGAGAAAGGAAAGTAGGGAAGGTGAAATTAATAAGAAACATATAGTCAATTTTTGAGCATGAAAATAAATGCTTCAATTAAAAGACAAAATTTTCAAACCCGAGAAAACCCCAAACCTAATACATGCTGCTTTCAAGAGACACACTTTAATTATAATGACGCATACAATTTTAAAGAAAAAAATTTGAAAGTTAAGCTATGCTAATGCTAACTTAAAGAAAACTGTTATGTCTACATTAATATCAGATGAAGCAGAGCTAAGACAAATGCATTCTTAGAGATAAAGAGGGTCATTTCAATGACAAAACTGTCAATTAACTAAGAAGATAAAATAATTCTACATTTTTATTCATTGAATAATATAGTCTTAAAATAGGAGAATTTTTAAGAGAACTAAACTCAGAAAGACAAGTCCTAATCGTAATGAGAGATTTTTAACATAACTGTCTCAAAATGAGACAAAATAAGCAAAATAAGCATATATAAGATTTGAACATGTAACAAACTTGACATAATTAACATATAGAACACTGTACACAACCAATTGCAGAATATACATTCTTTTCTAATTTACATTAAAACCTCTACCAAAATCAAATATATACTGGGCCATAGTTAGGATGAATTTCAAAAGACTAACATCATATAAAATATATTTTTTGACCACAGTGAAATTGAGTTAGAAGTCAAAACAACAAGATTAAACAAATATTTTAAAATTACTCAGGCATTAAAAAAAGAATGAAATAATGCCATTTGCAGCAACATGGATGGACCTAGAGATTGTAATATTGAGTGAAGTAGTCTCACAGAGAAAGGCAAATATCATATGATATCGCTTATATGTGGAATCTAAAAAACTGGTACAAATGAACCTGTTTACAAAACAGAAATAGAGTCACAGATGTAGAAAGCAAACTTACAGTTACCAAGGGGGGTAAGGAGAAAGGAGGGATAAACCGGGAGATTGGGATTGACATATACACACTACTATGTATAAAATAGATAACTAATAAGCACCTACTGTAGAGCACAGGGAACTCTACTCAATACTCTGTAATGATCTGTATGGGAATAGAATCTAAAAAAGTGTGGATTTATGTATAACTGATTCACTTTGCTGTACAGCAGAAATCAACACAACATTGTAAATCAACTGTACTCCAATAAAAATTAATTTAAAAAAAACAAAGGAACAATTTAAAAAACGTTTTAAAATAAAATTAAGCAAAACTCTTAAATAACTCTTATGGCGAAGAAGAAATCACAGTGAAAAATTTAAATAAATGGAATAAAATTAGAATAATGGAAAGATTACATTCCAAAGTTGTGGGATGCCACTAAAGCTTAACTAAGAGCGATGGCTTGCAAACCTTCGCCCACATCTGGATCACCTTGAGGGCTTCTTCAAACACAGGTTGCTGGACCCCAGCTCTAAAACCTCTGATTCATTAAGTCTGGGATAAGATGAGAATTTGCATTTCTAACAAATTCCCAGGTGATACGGATGCTGCTGGTTCAGGAGCCACAACTTACACTAAGAGACTACAAACAACTTCCTGACATAAATGAATACAGTTGTAGAAAAACACAACTTACCAAAATTAACACAAGAATACATTTAAAAGCTGAATGGTTTTACACTTAAAATTTTGAATACTTAATTTACAAACGTTTACACAAAGAACAAATTCCAGGTCCAAATGGCTTCACTAGGGAATTCTTCCAGCCACTTAAGGAAAAAATTATACCAATCTTACACAAATCCTTTCAGAGAATAGGGGGAAAAAAACCTACTCATATTCCTTTATGCGGTCAGCATATTAGTAAATGAAAACCTTAGAAGGATACTACAAAAAAGGAGAAAAATGTAGTTTAATCACTCTCAGAAGCATAGATGCCAAATCCTAAAAATAGAAAACTAAATATGTAAACAAACTGTATCCATCACTATGTAAAAGAGAGAGAGAGAAGGAAAGGGAACGAGAGAGAGAGAAAGGAGAGATCTAAGCTGATGGCAAACAATGAGTTACTGTACCAGCCTTGGAATGTCTTGGATTTTCTACCTGGGGACTTCTTGGTAAGTGACAAAAGTATATTTAACATTTACCCATCTAGCCAGCCTTAGGTTTGCCATTATATGCAACTAAATGATTTATTGATACTACTCTATCACCTACAAAAACCTCAATCTAAGCATCTAACTACTACCTCTTGTATTTCAAATACCCCAATTCCAAAAATGGTGCATCCCAACTTTGAATGAGATCCATTAACTTGGACAATCACTTCCCCTGGTCCATCACCATTGTCATTTCCTTGTGTATAATCTCAACCCTTTGACATCCATCCTCTCTCTCATTCACAGAACCCCAACTCTAGTTAGATTAAATCTCTGCCTACTTCATGATTATACATGAGTGATTCATATGGTTGACTAAGAACCAGCCAGATTGCTAACCCATCTCAGTTTAAACTTCTAACCATGTGCCTTTACAGTTGCCCAGAAAACTTACATTTGCTCATCAGTTAATTCTCCCCCTTCTCCACAGTTTCACAGCTATTTCTCTTTTTTTAAACATCCAATACTTATCCCTGCCTTCCTCACTCTCAGCTAATGATTCCCTATTTTACTATGATAATAGAAGCACTCAGAAAATAATGCCCTCATCTTCCCCCACCCAATTTACCAATATATCTGCAACTGCAACTGTGCAAACCCTGTCTTGCTGTTGGTTACACCTGCACTATCACACAAGAACTTCACAGCGTCCCAGGTCAAAATCAAAGTCAGGAAGAGGCTTAGAAAACGTGCACTAGAGCAGTGTTTCTCAAGTGTGGTATGCAAACCCACAGCACCAGCATCACCTGGGAATTTGCTATAACTGCAACCACCCAGACCTATTGAATTAGAAACTCTGGAGGGTGGGACCCAGCGCTCAGGGTCTGTCCAGCCCTACAGGTGGTTCTGATGTGCACTGAGGTTTGAGAACCACTGGTCTAGAAGGGACAGGTCAATTATGTTGTTTTAATGCCTGCTCAAAACAGAGTAGTGTACAATAACTGCTTTATTTTTAAGGGGGGAGGGGCACATTTAAGCACACACTTTTTGGACTTCAAGAAGTTTAAGAAAAATTTAAATTGCTTCTAGGTTCTAACACATTATTTTTCTAGATGAAACTGAAGCCCAGTAATGTGCCCAAGTTCACATAGCTAGCCTTGATTCTGCCCTTTATTAAGGATGTGTAATGGGCAAATCAATTCACTTCCTCCTAAAATAGAGAGTTGATTTCTACACTTCTATATTAATATCCTAGGGCTGCCATAACAAATTACCACAAAGTAAGTGACTTAAAACAACAGGAATTTATTCTCTCATAGCTGTGGAGGCCAGAATCCAAAATCTAGGAGTGTCAGGAGGGTTGGCTACCGCTGGAAGTTCTAAGAGAGAATCTGTTCCATACCTCTCTCCTAGCTTCTGGGAGTTAGCGACAACCCTTTATGTTCCTTGGCTTATAGATGCATCTGTCCAATCTCTTCATCTGTGTTCTGTGGCATTTTCCCTCCTATGTCTACCTCTGTGTCCAAATTTTCCTCTTCTTGAAATCTTGCCGTTTGAGACAACATGGATGGACCTTGAGGGCGTTATGCTAAGTGAGACAAGTCGAACAGAGGAAGACAAATACTGTATGATATCACTTACATGTGAAATCTAAAAACGTTTAACTCATGGAAACAGAGAGTAGAGTGGTGGTTACCAGGAGCTGGGGGTATGGGAAGCGGGGAGATGTTGGTCAAAGGGTACAAATTTTCAGTTATAAGATGAGTAAGTTCTGCGGATCTAACGCACAGCATGGTAATCACAGCTTATAAGACTTCTGTAATTGTATATTTGAAAGTTGCCAAGAGAGTAGATCTTAAATGTTCTCACATAAAAAAAGGTAATTAGGTAAAGTGATGAAAGTATTAGCTAATGCTATAATGGAAATAATTTTGAAACACATATGTACCAAATCAATACTTTGTACACCTTACACTTATACAATGTTATATGTCAATTATATCCCAATAAAGCTGAAAAAACTCCAGAAAGCCCCAATTTTCCTCTTCTTATAAGGTCACCAGTCATTTGATTAGGGCCCCACCCTAATCCAGTACGACCTCATCTTAATCTGCTTACTTCCGCGAAGACCCTATTTCCGAATAAGGTCACATTCACAGATACTGGGGGTTAGTATCTGAACATATCCTTAGGATAAAGGAAGAATACAATTCAACCAAGTACATCTTCCTTTTACCTTTCAAAGACTATGGAAGGGGGAAAATGAAGTAAAGAATTTGCCCCAATAGAAATCCAAACTTGTACAATCCTCTGTGGACTCTGTAAAGCACAAACTCACAGCATCTATGGCGCTTAGGACCACTGCCTGTCACCTCAGCCCACCCCATGTAAGAAACGTTGTGTTTCCTGCCGGACCAAGGATGCTGATTCCTGGAATCTGTCTCCAAGACTGCCACTGCCCATGGGACCATCCCAAAGTGAGATGCTTCCTCCCATCCCACACTGTCAGACCTACCCTAAGGCCACAGTTTAATTCCAAACCTAATGAGAAAATAAAATGGCATAAATTTATATGATTTCATTTTATAATACAAAAATTTTAATGATCTCAGTAAGAGGAATGTGGTATGAACATGTTGGTGTGATTAATGATGCTTATTTTACTTTATAATAAGGCTGACCAAGCACTTTACAGCTATGAGTAGAAATGAGAGCAGCTCTGCCCACTGTCTTCTTTGCTTGTTTTTGCATTATTAATTTTTCTCAATCTATTGTTTCTCAGTAGGAATCTTTTAGAAACACTTGTCAGTTTGGGGAAGGGTTAGTATAATTAAGACCAGATATTATAATCCATAAATCCACTTCGCTAGGTACAGGTATCAATAAATTGGGATACATCCCAATACAACTCCTTCTATGTTGTGAAATGTCTGCTGTTTTTTCAGGATGTATTGGGAAATGTACATCATATATGATTGTCTCTTGTACATCCAAGTGAAGAAGCCAGGACCAATTTGTATATTTAACATCAAATAAAATATCATTTTTTGATAATAAATATTATATAGCTATTTGATTAAAATTACATGTGATTAAAATTCTTACAGTTTCTCCATATTTCAATGGCTCCCCTTACACACCCATTTTGAGAACATCAATCCAGGAAACATCAACATCCATCTAAAAGAAGCATCCAATAAATCCTCTTTTAGTTCTTCATGCTCCGGTCTCATCTCAGTTACCCTCTCTTTTCTTTTGCCATCACCAGCACTTCCATCTGACCTCAAGCTTCTGTGCTTCTAGATTGCTTGATGAACTATTATTTAAAACCTAATGTTATATTTCATAGAGAAAATCAGTCTCATTATCCTTGTATCACACCTCTTCACTTCCTTCTCAATCCAGTATAAAAGAGGCAGCAAAGTGTGTGGGTTAAAATCTAGGATTCGAGAGTCAGAAAGATCTGGGTGTGTGACACAGAGGGAGTTACTTGACTTTTCTGCGCCTCAGCCTCTTCGACATGGAAAGTGGGGATAAAAACAGGAGCCGCTAGTCTTCTTTGGAATATTGAATAAAATAATGTATGCAAACTGTCGTCCAGAAGGCTTGTGGTTCTAAAAACAGAGTCAACTGTAAGAAATGTTTCTGCATAGTCAAGGTGGATGAAGTCTGGAAGTATCCAGTGCATTTAGCAGCATAAGATAAATGTGCTGTAGTAGTAGCATTATTATGCCTGTTGATGTCTTTGTTGTTTGCTCATCCCTCTCTAGACTCTGTACCATTCTATCACATCTGAATGTGGAAACATCATTCAAATGCTGACAGTTTGTTACCGTCTGCCCTCCTTAAAATCTTGTCCTTCCCTTATTGACCCCTGATACTTCTCTAGCTTTTTGTTTGTTTTGCGGTACGCGGGCCTCTCGCTGTTGTGGCCTCGCCCGCTGCGGAGCACAGGCTCCAGACGCACAGGCTCAGCGGCCATGGCTCACGGGCCCAGCCGCTCCGCGGCACGTGGGATCTTCCCGGACCGGGGCACGAACCCGTGTCCCCTGCATCGGCAGGTGGATTCTCAACCACTGCGCCACGAGGGAAGCCCCACTTCTCTAGCTTTTGATGATGGTTTTCTGGCTCCTATTTGTTAACTCTCCCAGCTTCAAAACTGAGATCTCAATTTGGACACTATCAATGGTCCAGCATTAAAGATACTGAGGCACAGAAAAGAAAAAGGAAATACAGGGGAGTAGGCTGGAGTAATCTATATCCCGGAGTCTACCCCCAGGGCTGCCACTATATGTACTATATTGTTTTTAGGATTGGAATTTAGCATCATTAAAGAATTTGGTTCAGAAAATAATCAATGTATAGTGGAAAACCAAGTTGAGGGCTCTATTTCTACCTGAATCAGGCAATCATGAACTTGACAACAAAACATGCTCTGTACTCATCTCTCATGCAGTGCCCGTGGTATCTTGGGTCCAAGTCATCTGTAGCCGGCCAAACTAGTTTTAAGGACAAAACTTCATTTTTGAATTTTTGGTTAATTTGTGCATTCAAGGCTTGATTTTGAATGCATGGTTCTGCTGGAAATTTAGGGACATGTGGCTTAAACTGTCACTTTGAGTGACACTTTCTCATATACATGCTCCTGAAGTCCCTATAGCTGTAAACCGCAGAAATGGAACAATTACAGCAGTAGTTGCCGAAGCATACAGGAAAGTTTCTCCACCAGCTATTCTCATTTCTCTGGTTTCCATGCAGTCGCCCAGCACCCTTTCATCTTACATAAGGTTGTTTTCCTCAACTGGTCAAACTTTGTTAAGTCAAGCAGCATTTCTGTGAGGCCAGCCATTCTTTCCAAGGTTCTAGAGATGAGATAAAACTAATAAAAGCAAAACCTGTGCATAAAAGACACCTCCGGTAAACAAAATATCAGTCTTTGAAGTTTATTGGAAACTTCATATTTTATATTACTAGAACCCAGAATAGAAGTTTGAGCATTTAAATTGAGCTTCTAGGATTCTATTAGAGGATGATTTACATTTGAAGCATCTAGGACATTTAATTTTGCAAACTGTGAAGCCAAGAAAATGTTCTTAGGATTTATAGCTTGGGGAAAAATACATAAAAGTGGTAATAAAAGGAAATATTCCGTTTATACTTTCTTTGGGATTACGTGTAGAGTTACATTTTGATGGTCTGCCCAGAATTTCAAAACCTTGGATGTATATATCAAAGGTACTCTGTACATGCCTTCTTCTTTGCCTCTATTACTTCAGACGCTCAATTTCCCTTGACCTCAAGCAGAGACTGAATGCCATTGATTTCTTGTCTGCAACATGCATACCAGGTTATCATGATCAGACCTGAATCAGAAATCTTCATGTTTTCTCAAATGCCAAGTAGACACAGCCATTTTAGAAGACAATTTCACTTGAGAAGACAATGGCTAATTAAGAACCCCAATTCCTTGTGAAATATGGCATCTGACGTAGAGGAAAACTGAAAGGGGTCATTTCTCACAATGTGGGCAGCCATTTATTTGTATTCAGTTGCTTGTAATTCCTTTCAAGTTCTCACCTCCTTCTTATATTTTAGGCTCCAATGCCGTGGAGCACACACTTTTAAGAGTCTAGCTACTGCTGAACAAACCAGGAACACTGTGCTTTTTGAACTGTCTGTAGTATGCATGTTTATACATTCCAGCATTATGCTGGCTTTCAAAACATGTAACATATTCAACACATCCTAAACTTGTTCTCTTTAATGAGTTAAAATACCTTTAAATCCTCCAGTGACATGAGTCATAGCAAGAAACGCTGAAAAAAGAGGAGAAATGAGCATAAATTTCACTCAAGCAGCCCTTGTCTCATATGCAAGAAAGGCCAACATGTTATTATTTGGGTATTGCAAAGGATAAAATAAATTCTTTTAAAAATTTTACTAGTAAATGTAAAATGCAAAACTATAAAACTCCTAGTGGATAACCTAGATGACCTTGAATATAGCAAAAACTTTTTAGATACAACACCAAAGATACAATCTATGGAAGAAATAATTGATAAGTTGGGCTTCATTAAAATTAAAAATCTCTGCTCTCTGAAAGACAATGTCAAGGGAATGAGAAGAGAAACCACAGACTGGGAGAAAACATTTGCAAAAGACACATCTGAAAGAAATGTTACTCAAAATAAACAAAGAACTCTTAAAAGTCAACAATAAGAAAGTAAACAACCCAATTAAGAAATGGGCCAAAGACCTTAATAGACATTTCACCAAAGAAGATATATGGCTGGCAAATAAGCACATGAAAAGATGTTCCACATCATATGTCATCAGGGAAATGCAAATTAAAACAACAAGGGGATATCACTACATACCTATTAGAATGGTCCAAATCCAGACACTAACAGCACCGATTCCTGGCAACAAATGAAGCAATGAGAACAGTCATTCACTGCTGGTAGGACTGCAAAATGATACAGCCACACTGGAAGACAGTTTGGCAGTTTCGTACAAAATTAAACACGCTCGTAACGTATGATCCAGCAATTGTGCTCCTTGGCATTTACCCAAAGGAATTTAAAACATGTCCACACAAAAACCTGCACATGCATGTTTATAGCGGCTTTATTCATAACTGCCAAAACTTGGAAGCAACCAAGATATCCCTCAGTAGGTGAATGGATAAATTGTGGTACATTCAGACAATGAAAATAATATATATAATACATATATTCAGCACTAAAATGAGCCACCGAGCAATGAAAAGGCAATAAACTTAAATACATATTACTAAGTGAAAGAAGCCAAAGAAATGACTACATGCTATCTGAATCCAAGTATATGTTACTCTGGTAAAGGCAAAACTAAGGAGACAGTGAAAGAATCGGTGGTTGCCAGTGGTGGGGAAACAGGGGAGGGATGAATAGGAGGAGCACAGAGGATTTTTAAGGCAATGAAAATACTCTGTACCCTCTTATAATGACAGATACTTGTCATTACACATTTGTCCAAACCCACAGAATGTACAACATGAAGAATGAACCCTAATGTAAACTATGGACTTTGGATGATTATGATGTGTCAATGTAGGTTCAGCAATTGTAACAAATGTACCACTCTAATGGAGGGTGCTGACAACAGAGGAGGCTTAGCATGCATGGGGGTAAGGAAGGGGTAATACAGGAAATCTCTGTAACTTCCTTTCAGTTTTGCTGTGGATCTAAAACTGCCCCCCAAAATAAAGTTATTAAAAATAATAATTAAATAATTTTTCTTAAAAAAGAAAGAAAAAAAGAGCCGGGAGGAAATGAGTGCTCTAACACAATTCCTAACAAAATTCACTTGTGAAAGCATTTCTAAGTTAATGGCCCGTACAGATGAGTTAAAACTCTGCCTTTGACAATCTCAAATTCAACAAGCTTAAAATTAAATATATAATATTTTTTCATTATAGTTTCCCTCTAAAACTGTCACTGTATTCCCTGACATTTAAATTCAATACCTAGGCTCAATCTGTAGATACGGATGCATTTGAGATCCCTGAATCACCTAATACCTAAGTGCTCTAAACAGGTGTCTGCTAAGAAACATATAATCCATTTAGTGGAGGCCTATAATATTTGTTTTGTTTTCACAGATGGTGTTGGATTACTGAAGCAGAAATATGCAAAGAACTTTTTAGAGTACCTTTCCATTTAAGTTGGACTTTGCATTATTTAAAGCTATGATAATTTAACTCAGCTCTAATCCTCCAGTCTGACCAAATCTGTTATTTTCTATATCTCCTAAATTTCAGGTTTCCTGTTACTAACCCCTGCATCATACAAAAAGTTTCAGGGAGGAAAACATATCATTCACTTTCAAAGTGTTTAGTCTGTCTCCTTATCTTTTTCTTTTCAGAAGGCGGGCAGTGGACACTAGTGGGTTGAAACGGAGTTAGGAAAAACAAATAACAGTAAATCTACTACTGACTGTTTGACCGTGGGGAAGTCATTTAATTTCTCTTTATTTCAGTTTAGTCATCTGCCAAATAAGGTAATAAACTTGTTCAAACTACTAAGTTTTTAAAGGGCAAACGTGTTAAAGTAGTTCAGGATTTGCTTGTTTGTTTGTTGAGAAATCATATAAATTCAAAATATTATCATTATTTACCTAATCATATACAGTATCTAACATGGGCCTTTTAGTTACCAAGGGTGACAGTGTTTGTGGTCGAGTAGGAGTTGGACGGTGAATTCAGCCCTTTCATTTTGTGATCTTGAGCAAATTACACTTGTGTTTCTTCGGCTGCCTAGAACCTGAACTACTTTTTTATACCTGGAGAATGTCTCCTCGTATACATTGTTGTTGAACCCTCTCCCACTATAGAACCTGAAAAAAACCAAAAACCCACTCCTCTATCTGCCTTTCACTACTAGCACCTAGGGTATTGGCACAGAACGTAGGCTTTTCCAAATAGATTCTTCCACCGGAGACTCTGAACTCGGATTAAATGAAACAGGCATTGAGAGTAGAATTCATTTTGTCAATGGTAATGGCAGGGGTGGGGATGGAAGCTCTGGGAGTTTCCATTGGGTTGTTCCTACTAAATGGTGCTACTTTATTAGGCGAGGGGCTGACATGGGGATTTCAGCTGGTTGTTCACGATATCTATCTCAACTCTATACTGAGGAACTGGGAGAATCCAGAGGATGAACTTCGAGTGTGATATTTCATATCAGAATTCCATTTATCACGTGACCCTTCTAAAACCCTCATTCAAACAAATGGATTCAGGGGTGTTCTAAGTTCCCAGCAATTAGATTTAGCTCAGAGCTTGTACAATTAAGTCCAAAGAGATCTGTGTATTTTTTCAAGCTGTCCTAGTACAGTAGGGAGGCTGGAGGACACATTTGTGGTAGGCTGAAAAATGGCCCCTGACAATACACTCCACATCCCAATTCCCAGAACCTGTGAAAACAATGGCCCTCTGTATCCTCTGTATCCATGGGTTCTATATCCATGGGTTCTGCGTTCACAGGTTCAACCAACTGCAATTGAAAATATATTTTTTTAAATCCTGAAAGTTCCAAAAAGCAAAACTTGAATTTACTGCTCACTGGCAGCTATTTATGTAGCACTTACATTATATTTACAATTATATACACAGCATTTGTATTGTATTAGCTATTATAAGTAATCTTAAGGTGATTTAAAAGATGTACATGGGGCTTCCCTGGTGGCGCAGTGGTTGAGAGTCCGCCTGCCGATGCAGGGGACACGGGTTCGTGCCCCGGTCCGGGAGGATCCCACATGCCGCGGAGCAGCTGGGCCCGTGAGCCATGGCCGCTGAGCCTGCGCGTCCGGAGCCTGTGCTCCGCAACGGGAGAGGCCACAACAGTGAGAGCCCCACGTACCACACACACACACACACAAAAAAGATGTACATAAGTTATATCCAAATACGACACCATTTTACATAAGGGTCTTGAGCATCCTCAGATTTTGGTATCTGCAGGGTTGGTGGGGATGGAATTAGTCCACCACAGATACCAAAGGACAAATGTATTATCTTATACGGCAAAAGATGAAATTAAGTTATGGCTCTTGAGAGGAAGAGTTTATCCTTATTTTTCTGATGGACCATAAGTAGAATCATAGGTATCCTTTCAATAGAGAGGCAGAGGGGACAAACATACATAGAAGAGAAAACAATGTGAAGATACAGCAAAGAGAGATTTTTTTTTAACATCTTTATTGGAGTATAATTGCTTTACAATGGTGTGTTAGTTTCTGCTTTATAACAAAGTGAATCAGCTATACATATACATATATCCCCATATCTCCCTCCACTTGCGTCTCCCTCCCACCCTCCCTATCCCACCCCTCTAGGTGGTCACAAAGCACCAAGCTGATCTCCCTGTGCTATGCAGCTGCTTCCCACTAGCTATCTATTTTACATTTGATAGTGTATATATGTCCATGCCACTCTCTCACTTCGTCACAGCTTACCCTTCCCCCTCCCCATGTCCTCAAGTCCATGCTCTATGTCTGCATCTTTATTCCTGTCCTGCCCCTAGGTTCTTCAAAACCATTTTTTTTAGATTCCATATATATGTGTTA
Source organism: Kogia breviceps (assembly GCF_026419965.1). Taxonomy (NCBI): domain Eukaryota; kingdom Metazoa; phylum Chordata; class Mammalia; order Artiodactyla; family Physeteridae; genus Kogia; species Kogia breviceps. The sequence goes on along the minus strand of NC_081321.1, from coordinate 15,133,131 downwards.
GCATAGGGTATTTATTTTTCTCTTTCTGACTTACTTCACTCTGTATGACAGTCTCTAGGTCCATCCACCTCACTACAAATAACTCAATTTCGTTTCTTTTTATGGCTGAGTAATATCCCATTGTATATATGTGCCACATCTTCTTTATCCATTCATCTGTTGATGGACACTTATGTTGCTTCCACATCCTGGCTATTGTAAATAGCACTACAATGAACACTGTGGTACATGACTCTTTTTGAATTATGGTTTTCTCAGGGTATATGCCCAGTAGTGGGATTGCTGGGTCATATGGTAGTTCTATTTTTAGTTTTTTGAGGAACCTCCATACTGTTCTCCATAGTGGCTGTATCAATTTACACTCCCACCAACAGTGCAAGAGGGTTCCCTTTTCTCCACATCCTCTCCAGCATTTACTGTTTGTAGATTTTTTGATGATGGCCATTCTGACTGGGGTGAGGTGATACCTCATTGTAGTTTTGATTTGCATTTCTCTCGTGATTAGTGATGTTGAGCATTCTTTCATGTGTTTGGCTGGCAATCTGTATATCTTCTTTGGAGAAATGTCTATTTAGGTCTTCTGCCCACTTTTGGACTGGGCTATTTGATTTTTTGATATTGAGCTGCATGGGTTGCTTGTAAATTTTGGAGATTAATCCTTTGTCAGTTGCTTCATTTGAAAATATTTTCTCCCATTCTGAAGGTTGTCTTTTCATCTTGTTTATGGTCTCCTCTGCTGTGCAAAAGCTTTTAAGTTTCAGTAGGTCCCATTTGTTTATTTTTGTTTTTATATTTCCATTTCTCTACATGGTGGGTCAAAAAGCATCTTGCTGTGATTTATGTCATAGAGTGTTCTGCCTATGTTTTCCTCTAAGAGTTTTATAGTGTCTGGCCTTACATTTAGATCTTTAATCCATTTTGAGTATATTTTTGTGTATGGTATTAGGGAGTTTTCTAATTTCATTCTTTTACATGTAGCTGTCCAGTTTTCCCAGCACCACTTATTGAAGAGGCTGTCTTTTCTCCATTGTATATTCTTGCCTCCTTTATCAAAAATAAGGTGACCATATATGCATGGGTTTACCTCTGGGCTTTCTAAACTTTTCCATTGATCTATATTTCTGTTTTTGTGCCAGTTCCATACTGTCTTGATTACTGTAGATTTGTAGTATAGTCTGAAGTCTGGGAGCCTGATTCCTCCAGCTCCGTTTTTCTTTCTCAAGATTGGTTTGGCTCTTCGGGGTTTTTTGTGTTTCCATACAAATTGTGAAATTTTTTGTTCTAGTTCTGTGAAAAATGCCATTGGTAGTTTGATAGGGATTGCAATGAATCTGTAGATTGCTTTGGGTAGTACAGTCATTTTCACAATGTTGATTCTTCCAGCCCAAGAACATGGAGTATATCTCCATCTGTTTGTATCATCTTTAATTTCTTTCATCAGTGCCCTATAGTTTTCTGCACACAGGTCTTTTGTCTCCTTAGGTAGGTTTATTCCTAGGTGTTTTATTCTTTTTGTTGCAATGGTAAATGGGAGTGTTTCCTTAATTTCTCTTTCAGATTCTTTATCATTAGTGTATAGAAATGCAAGAGATTTCTGTGCATTAATTTTGTACTCTGCTACTTTACAAAATTCATTGAGTAGCTCTAGTAGTTTTCTGGTAGCATCTTTAGGGTTCTCTATGTATAGTATCATGTCATCTGCAAACAGTGACAGCTTTACTTCTTCTTTTCCGATTTGGATTCCTTTTATTTCTTTTTCTCCTCTGATCAGCAAAGAGAGATTTGAAGATGATGGCTGTGTGACCAAAAGCAAAGGAATGCTGGCAGCCACAGGAGCTGAAATAGGCAAGGAACAGATTTTTTCCTCTAGAGCCTCTGGAGGGAGCACAGCCCTGCCAGCACCTTGATTTAAGCCCTAGTGAAACTAATTTTGAACTTCTGGCCTCCAGAACTGTGAAGGGATAAATTTCTGCTGTTTGAAGCCACCATATTTGTGGTAATTTGTTACAGCAACCACAGGAAACTAATATACAATCCATTGATACATCCATAAATACAGCAAATGTATTTTCTAAAATATTGGCTGAGTGATTGCTTCAGCAGCACATATACTAAAATTGGAACAATACAGAAATTAGCATGGCCCCTGCCCAAGGATGACATGCAAATACATGAAGCATTCCATATTTTTAATGCATAGTCAGATGTTAACAATAAATTCAAAAGAATGAAGAAAATTATTAGCTGAAATGGAAAATGAAAATAAAAAGCCTAAATGTCAAATATATAGGCTTTGTAGAATAATTTATATTAACATGAAAGGATATAAGGCAAAAATGAAAAGAATAAATCTAAAGAAACAGAGGAAAAATCTTCCTTAATTAAGACATTGCTGTATCAAGGCCAATGTCCTTTTCTGAGACCTTCATCATACTGCCTGATGATCCATGGGACTACAATAAAATATGAGGCATCCTAACTATAATTCGATATAAAATGAGGTGGAATGATCATGGAATGGTGATAAGAACACTAGTTTTTCAAGATGTAAACGAATGAGACACAGGAAGAAGGTTGTTGAGACATAGGAAGAACCACCAATTTGAGAAACATAGCAATGACTAGAGTTACAGATAGCTTCCAGAGGGAATTCTGATTTAATCTGCATTCAGCAAGCAGCTCATGACAGCCTCAACTACTTTTCCACTATAACATATCCAAGACAGTGGTTCTCAGACTTTGGTTGGAATCAGAATCATCTAAGAACTTGGTATAAACCCAAAGGCTCAGGCCTACCCTCTTCAACAAGCCTGCTCTACTGTGTTCGTTGTGAGTTCTCCAAGTTTTCTGATACACACCAGCATTTGAGAACCAGGAATCAGGGAAAATACACAAAAGACAAACTTTAATGTCATTGGCAGCTATGATTAGTCCCCCAAGAATGTAACAGAAAACTTAATTCTTTTCCCTCACTACACATTCAAATCTGTCCTCTGAGGCTAATTCTAAGGAGAAATCTAAGCAGATCCCATGACTTTTTTGATCACTCTCAGAAAATAAAAAGTTCTCTGGTCACCTTTAGTCACAAAACATTTAATTTTGATATTTAAATGATCACTCCCAAGTGATACTCCAGACTCCATACTTCATTTAAAACTCCTCCCCTACCCACTCAGGCTAAAGAGTAGGTAGGAAACCTAGTGTGGGGAGGTTCCTAGTTCCCTCCTTCTCATTCACTGCCCCTTTTCCCATCAGCAGGCTGGCTCTAGAGCTTCCAGATTTCGAGGAGACATATTAGAGAGAGGTAAGGCCCAAGAAAGTTCTCATTTAATAGTCACCAGTATAATCTGGCCCTGGTTTTCGCTGGCTTGGCTGGAATCTAAGGGTGATTCTTTCTCCTGGAGTGTGTTTGTACTTTCTATGGAGCCCTGTCACTGTCAATGGATCCCCTACTGTTGCTCCTCTTAACACAGGTGAGATCTCCTCTGCCTGGACATTTATGACTTCACCATGAATTTCTGAGGCCAATTCCACTCTCTCAAGAGCCTAACGCCCTCCAAGGCAGCTCCACTTATATCTCTCTCTTCCATGTGGCCCTCAAGAGTCCCCAGAAAGCCCGAATGAATTCGTCCTTCCAAAGACTTCTGGCAATGGCAAGCTGTTCCTAAAGCAGCCAGACTTCAGGCTTTTCTAGCAAGAATATCAGTGCCTCAGACCCCCCCACAACAGGCAATTTCTTTAAAGGACCCCCTTGAATCCCCTCTCATTTGGCTTCAGGGGAAATGGAAGAGACATTTCATAGTACTCCAAATCAAATGGTCTCTACTTAAAAGACATACAACTGAAACAAAACAGAATGGAAAAGTAAAACAGAAAACAATGGGTGACAGTGCATTAGGAAGCATCAAGAAAAATGAGACGAACTGCTACATTAATTAGAACAAAGTAGAATAGAAAGTAGATTTTTTTAAGCACTGACAAAAGAGGATCATGAAAATAGTAAGAGGTAAAACTCATAAAACGTATCAAAATACATAAAGAAAAATTCTTGGCATTTACTGATAATTTGACATAGTCATAATTTAACACACATTTCTCAGCCCTTAACCAATTATATAGAATACATATGATGATATAAAAAATTAGAATAATAGAATTTAGAATTTTATATATATCAAATTTTGTAAACCTTTCAATAGAAAGTTAACCAGTGCACATGACCCTTCAAAAACAATATATACCTTGTGAAAACAAAATTCCAAAGTGTCAAAAATATGCTACCTATAGTCTCTCTCTGCAAAAGAATAAAACTAGATATTTACAGAAGAAATAGTAAAGAAGGATCTTAACTATTTAACAATTCAAAACCATCCTCTTAAATACTGGACCAAAAAAAAATCTACAATTATAAACTACTTAGGAACTAATGATAATGAATGATCTATATCCAAAATTCACAGGAGATGGTCAAGGCAATGCTCAAAGGTAATTTTATATTTTAAAATAGAAATTTAAAATAGTTTTAAATGAATTATTTGTCCTTTATCATATAATCTTAAATTCATGTATTTGGGAAAAATCCATAGAAGTCTAGGGAAAGAAAATATTAATAATTTTGAGCCTTTGGACTATGATGCTGAAAAAGAAAAAATATCTACCTTTTTATTTTTTAAAAAATACTGGCTGTTTAACTTATGCTTGGCATTTTTCTATACATAAAAGAGTGAACAAGTCACAGGTCTTGTCCTCAAGAAATTTAGTCAGTAGAGAATGAAGTCATTAGATAATTAGAATACAGGAGATACCAGGAGTTCTTTGATAGTCGTAAGTCCAATACAAGGGGCCAGGGAGTAGGTAGCTGCACCATCTACAAGCCGTAAGGTGACAGTGAAGGTCTTATGAGGGACCGGATACACAAACGAAGTCCTGAGAGTAAAAGGCATCATCCATCAGGGAGAGGAATGTGGTCAGCACAGAGAGAAGCATGTGGAAGGAGAGAGAACAGAGTGCATTTAGAGAACTGAAAATATTCAACATTGATAGACAGCAAATGATGAAATGTGGTCTTGGAGAGATGAGCCTGGACCCTATCCTGGAAAACCTCATAGGAAATGTTAGGGAATTTCAACTTCATCCTGAGAAGGGATGAAAGTAGGGGTGTGACATAAGAAGAGGTACACTTTAGAAATAAGGCAGGATGGGGTTATGGCATGCTATCCTCTCCTTTCTAGGGTGAAACCCATGCCACACTAGGAGCAGAGAGGGCTCAGGAATCTTAGTCAGTAGAGCCAGGCATAGATGGGAGATGAAGTCAAGCAAGGAAATGAACACTGAAAACCCAAAATGATGTACAGGGAGCCAGAAACTGAATACTAACAAATACTGACTTCTTAAAAAACCAGAAGATCCAAAAGTGAAGGACAAAGTAAAAGCAGCCAGAGAGAAGGGCACAAAGGAAGGATACCAAACTAAAGGAGAGTGGAGGTGCAATACTAGAAAATTAACAGAGACATTATAAACTATCTGAACTGAGGAAAATTGGCAAAGCTTTCACTGGTGATATTAGGGAGAATAATTTCAGTAGAGAGTTACACCACACTTCTACTGGATTTCCTTTATGGTCAATTGGCAAGCTACCTTTTAGAAACTGGACATTCAGTCCTACTACGTAACTTTAATTCTCCAGTCAGTTAAAAACGCATATTATACCCCCATTCCCAAGATGCCTAGGTAGGCTGAATGCGAATGCTTAGAATCCAGGTTGTGATTCCTTGGAATCACAGAGCAGTGGTTACTCTACATAAGGACTTTCAACAAAACAAAACAAAAGCTTTATGGGAAGCTTCAGAGTAATCTCGCAAGTGGATCATTAATTTTAATAATACTGGAAGCTTTTAATAAGATAATGTTAATTTCCTTAATGTCGTTTCTAGCAATGATGGTGACATCATATCAAATTATAACCAAAGCAGTATATGTTAGAAGTGAGAGGCTTAAATCCAAAATGTGAATTATGGGAATGTATGAAATTGCAGCATAAGGTTCTTAGGGGGTGTGATTAGTGAAACATCACTTTCCACAGATTAGGAAATCTCTTCCCAGTGCCACTGAGCCCTTCTGATTCCATCAATTTGGTTACGGATTATTTCCCAACATCCATTGATGGCAACCACTAATATGTTTCTCCATGGTATTTTAAAAGTAATCTTAAGGATAAAGTGGAATGGATATGAGTCATCTGCTCTTGCTGTAACAATCGGCCAATTCAAAATGTTAAGTGCCAGCTCTGTTATTATGAATATCACATAAAATAAATCAACTGCCAAAACTGATTATGTTGATACACTCATAGATGAAGTTAAAATTTGCAGAATTTCAGTAAATTGAAGTTCTAGGATTACATATGCATCTAATTAGCTTTTCACTCATTTATTCAACCAATCATACACCAAAATTTATTGAGCATCCACTATGTGCCAGGTCCTGTTCCAGGCGCAGGGAGTAGAGTGAACAAAACAGACAAAATCGTGTTCTCAGTGATTGTTGTAGTGTTGCTTTCTCTAAGGATTCATTTCTGAAATAGGAAAAATTCATTACACGTGACATTTTGAAGAGGAGTATGTTCTCTGAAAGCTTTGGAAACGCATCCGTGATATATTTTTCCCCTTTTTCCCAAATCCATTTAAAATATTTATCATCTCTGAGAAAAAAATGAAATAATGTTTGCCTTTTGAAGGCAAAGAAAAAGGGTCTTTAATAAAATTTGCTTATTGCTTATGAGAAAGAATTCTAAAAACAGCACAGAATTTTTTTAAAAAACTTTTTAAAAAATATAATTTTAAATTTGGACTCTGTCAGCCAAATACTTGATTCACCAGCCACCTGAATATTGGAAAACTCAATAATCTCCAGATGTGTCTCAATTACACCAAGAATAAGACGAAGTACACGTCAACTTTTGCAACTTTCATAGCTCCCTCCTAATGCTTTTGTTCTGCTTACGTATCTTGGAGAATTATTCATCCTTTTGCATATTCATGAGTGGTGTCATATAAAGATATGGCAGAATTGAGAGCTTTTCATAACGTTTTCACTTATTCACAAAACATATCACTTACAAATTCAAACAACATGCATAATGATAAATGCATAAACTTCTATGCTTTATTTCTTTAAATTCCGCAGCTACTTCGTTAAATTTCCTCCAATTTCATGACTGTTACAGGCAAGGTCATATATTTTATTGTGATTTGCTGCAGAAAAATTTTACATTCTATGTAAGTTGATCCCCATCATTTTTTCTACTTTGATTAAATTTAGGAGCTTTTAAATTAGGATATATTTTGAAATTTTCAGTGGGTCTCATGTAGACTTAAATTGTTCTTTTCTTACAGCTTTCTCATAATATATTATTAAACAAGTTGAGGAAGTGATCTCATTTACCGTGTTGATTTTTTTTTTCATTTAGTATCGACTACATCCCCCTTGGTAGGAATCTACTTGTAATTCATATATTGAAATATTTCTTGTCTTTCATTCTAATGTAATCAGTCAATCACCTGATAACTCAACAAACATGTATTTAACCCTTACTTTGTTGGAGGCACTCTTCTAGGTGCCAAGAATATAACAGTGAACAAAATAATTCCTGCCCTCATACAGCTATTATGCCCTCCTAAGAGTAAACTTTTTTTATGAAATGTATTCTTTTAAAGATAAAATTTAGTTGCACTCTTTTATTCACCCTCTTCTGAGTAAAGGTTCGGTCATTTATGAGCACAGTTTTCCCACAAAATACACTTTAAAATCACAATAATTTAAAGTATATTTCATATCTTTCTCGTATTTTATTTTTCTAGGTCTCTCTTTCCAATTTTTCTTTCCAACACCTTGTGTTATAAATGTCTCTTCTTATAACTAAATTGTTTGCTAAAGTCATTGGCACAAACAGCAGAATGCTCTATAGTCTTACCATTGAAAACATAAATATCAATGTGTTTAAATCCTCAGTATTGTACCTTTATGTTTGAGATAATTTGGGTTGATAATCTTGTGGCTGAGATTGCAAGTTGTCCCCAACATACATTTCCCCCCCTCTTCCTTCATAGTTGAAGCTTGACCTTTGGGGGTTCTTCTTTTTCATTGGCTGGACCATAGACCAGCCTCTGAAGCTTAATCAACCATATGCGACCATGAAGTGGAAGCCATATAGTGCATATGGCCCAACAGCAAGAGAGAAGGCATTTGGATCCCTAGTGATTATGCACGCATCATGCCAGCCCTGGACAGGTAGCACTCAGATTCTGTTCGCCTGAAAGAGAAAACCCCTGTGTTGCTCACAACATTGTCATTTGTGAATTTCTATCAGTTGCAGACAAATCTAATCCTAAGTGATGCATGGTCCACAATGTATTTTCATAAATTTATCAGTCTTTGCTAGATCCTATATAATTCTGACCACCCTGATTATTTACTGAAGATGATGAAAATTTCAGCTATGTCACATGACTGTTACTGACAACAGCATGATTCCCCAGTTCAACACCTGGAGATTTCTGTGAAAAACGAAAGCACAACCTTTTTTGACATCATTTTCACATAATCATAGATACCTAGAAGAAAAAAAAAACCAAACAACCAAATGAACCATGTGCAAAATAGCAAATGACTAGTGATAATAAAAATATTTGTATGAATAAAGGCAAAATTAGGAAAGGGAAACAACAGACAAATACGTTGGTACAGGCAGCTATCACCAAGCAGGCAGGGAAAAGACGCAACTAGAGTGTTTGATTAGTTAAGTCACATTCAGTTGCCCACAAACTTTACTTATTTTTGTCAAATAGGATGTTGAGAAAATGTTCACTTCGTAAAATCATAGTAAAAATTGTGACTTGTGTTTCACAATTTGTGTAACTGAGTTAATGTAATTGTTGCCATTTTATCACTTTTCTCAGGGTTAAATTTTGCCTCCCCTCACTTTTCTGGGAAATCAGGATTCACATATTCCCCGCTCTTCCTTTTCTCCCCCCTCTGCTTGATGCTGTCTTAGGCATGAAATTGTACAAGGGGTTCACCTTCATTTTCTAAACAAGCGCTTGTACATTAAATACTAGATCCATCGTGTGTCATGCAACTATCACATGATGCTGATTATTTTTCCAAATTCCAGGGATTTACAACCACTGCTTAATTGCTTGAGAGCATTTTTAATCCAGGGTGGTTAACATTACTTCAACGGCGACATCATTTAATTGGCAACACTGTAGGATTACAAGAAAAGCAAGCCTTGCACCAGAGACATCAAGTCTACCAAAAAACTAAATAAAAGAGAACGAAACCATCAAGTTTTAAAAGCTGATGTGAAAAGTGCTTTATTTAATTCAAATAAACTAGTATAAAATAATACTTTAAAACATGTAAATTAAGAGCCAAGCACCTAAAAGTGAAGATAACATCTAGCTGAGAGAGATAGTTTATATTCTGGTGGATAGTGGGATTAAATAACATGAAGACTCAAAATATACCTATGTATAAAGAGTTCGGTTCCCAAAACAATTTTGAAATATTTACACCATCTCTAAGTGAATGGCTGGAATATGAACAAAGTACCTATTTAAAAGAGCTTCAAAGAGCATATCTATTGTTGCAATTAATTTATTACCTGACATGTTGAAGAAATTACAAATGTAGAAGTCTATGGTACTAGATAAGTCTAGACCAGAAATTATATTACAATTTTTGATTATCAGTAAACAAACCAGTTTAAGAGATTCACATGAGGGAAAAAAATGCTTTTAGTTTGGATTCAACTGAGCAAAAGTACAGCCCAAACTTTTTTTTAGCAAGACAAAATAGAAGTTCAAGTTACATATTAAATCTTGATTTTGACTCAAAATTTTAGGAGGTTTTAATAGACTGCTAAAGCACCATAGCAAGTGTCATACCCTGATACCACATTAACTAACAATATGATCAGAAACCCATTTATTCCATAAATACAAAGTATTAAAGTTTTACTGACTTGATTTTAAGTTTCACTACTTTCATTAACTTTATTTTTTTTACCTGTGCACAATTCAGTACACAGAGGTATGTATGGAATTGCTTATTGGTAGTATGGTATCATGAAGAGTGGTTAGTCAGACTGTCCTGGGTTTAAATCAAGATCTTTGCCATCTGTATGATTTTGAACAAATTGTTCATCTCCATGTAATTTTGTTCATCTCGCCTTAATTTTTTTTAATAATAATAATAATATTTCCTTCATAAAGTCATGCGAGGAGGAGCTTATAAGGCTCAGAGTCTCAAATGACAAGAGGGCACAGAAGTCAACTCTAGCCTCACTTACTCTCACTTGCTTACTTTCTTTTATGTCTTTGAGCAGCAGCCCAAGGAAGAAAAAATAAGAAGACACATTTCTGGATGAATTGCTAACTTCTTCCCTCTCTTTATCCACCAGTGTTCTTGATACACTGCAAGGAAACTTAAGGAATTTGAAAAATCTTATTTTCCATGTCAGAAGCTATTACATCATCCTACTTGCAACAACATTTGCTAATCTTCTCCAGGTGTGATGAATTCTTGGGCCAACTAGAAGAAACGTCATAGGCTTGGAAAGCTAGAAAAGAACGCATATTTAAGTTTTTCCAAGTATTACCTCCATCACAACAATAAAGAAGGAAATGCAGAGTGATTGAGTTGAAAGGACAGGAGGTAATATGGCTATGCTTTTGAAAGGATACCCAGTCAAACAATGGGGAGGAAATGGTATTATCTGGATCCGAAGCACTTGCCAAGCAGACCTGGGCAGACACGGTGAATCAGTCCCTTATTAGATCTGTCCGTCTCAGATGCACCCTGTGCTTTAGAGTTTAGATGCAACTACTCCTCCCATAGTCACAATGAAAAAAAATCTATAAAAAGAGGCTATTTAACAATTAGTGAGATTCCCTGGGATGTGCCCATGAATAATTTCCTCCAATTCTTCACAGTTTCGTCCCAATACGTTGGAAGAGTGTTTACCTCTAAGTTACAGTTTTTTAACTTTAAAAATTAATTACATATTAGGTTCTGCATTACTATGAGCTTCACTACTCTTTATGGAGAATTAACATCAAGTTCAAAACAGCAGCCTCACTGCTATAACCTCACATGGCCCTATATGATTGATAGGAGACTCGTTTATACCAATACTTTCTTATTCTGTTTGAGGAATATCAAAGATTTATGAATTCAATTGAGAACATTTTGATCTCTAAACTTAACTATTTAAACACCTTCCCAAAATCAATTAGCTCATTTTCAATTAATTAAACCCATGAAACCATGAAAAACATTAATCTTGATCATATCTCAAGAAGCTGATACACTTCAAGAAGCTGATTTTTGGCTTCCACGTGTCTTCTCTTATAACATTAATCTCTACCCTGCTGTTCTAAATATTAATGCTCATATTTAAAGGTAGAGACACATACATCTTAAAATGTGTTTTAAAATGTAACCTGTGAAATCAATGTTTTAAAGATTATATTATGTCACAGTAAAATGTTTATTTTGCCCATGGAGCAGTTCCAATATGACACTAAGAACATTTAGCTTTTGAGCAATCCAAGTCTTGTAAAGAATGCTCATATTGTCTTCAAGCTTCCTGGAAAGCATAGCGTTCTGGCTCCCTTTTCAGATGCAAGTGATAGCTTCTTAAGCATTATTCTTAGAGAAATGACTTTTTTTGGCTCCCTTTTTGATCCCAGCTCTGGAGAGATAAAGATGTATCTTACCCTAGTATACACTGGGTCATACCGTTACCAGATCACAAAGCCCAGGTAAGACCCATATGTGTCCCAGTGTGTTACCTTCCACCTAAAAAAAATAACTATCACCCCCCCTCCACCCTCAATATGCTTCTTCTGAGGGAATAAAAAGAAGGTGAGATGGTAAGGGTGGCTACTGCTGGATGCTTTAAGTGGGCAAGTGACCTTCAACAGGTTAGAGTAGCATAAAAGAACACTGGATTAGCACTGAAAGGAGAAGAAAACCTAAATTCTCCCAACAACATTTATTCCCTAGCTATGTGACTCTTCTAGTCTCAATTTATTCTTATGCAAGGATAGAAAGCCACATCATCACTGGTGACATCCTAAAAGCTAGCAGAGGGTACAATGAGAACATCTAGAAGGACAATGATTCAGACCGGGCAGGGGAGTGGACTTTAAGAAGTCTTTACTCCAGGGCTTCCCTGGTGGCGCAGTGGTTGAGAATCCGCCTGCCGATGCAGGAGACACGGGTTCGTGCCCCGGTCCGGGAAGATCCCACATGCCGCGGAGCAACTGAGCCCGTGAGCCATGGCCGCTGGGCCTGCGCGTCCGGAGCCTGTGCTCCACAACGGGAGAGGCCACAACAGTGAGAGGCCCGCATACCACAAAAAAGTCTTTACTTCAGAGACACAGGACTCAGTTGAGTGACGAAGATGTTGGAACCGACAGAAGAGATGGTATATGTGCAGAGTTACTGTGAGGATTAACAAGGCGATAGCCAGAACAATTACCCCCAGTGCTTTGTGCTCAAGATCAATTCTTTCTCTCCTTAATCCAACAAGACAGAGTTTGCTTTTGATAAACGTGCTACCAACCTCATTCTTAGCGCACAAAAGAGCACCTTAGAATTATGGAAAAGCATGGTCAGGGCCAGCTTCATGGGCATATAATCTGTGCTGTTGAACAGAACTCCACACTCACAAGGGTCCTGAGCTTGGTTTAACACCGTCTTGAAATCCTTAATAATTTTGAACACCGTACCCCACATTTTCACTTTGCACTGGGTCCCATACATTATGTAGTCAGTCCCGGGTAGGGTATCAGACAATCCAGATTTGTGTTGATCAGACTGAAATCCTGGTTTTCTCACTTCCTAACTTCATGTACTTCTTGAGTTTCTTTTTCTACAGCTTTAAAATGGAAATATCAATGAAACCTCTGCATTTGTGGGGATCAAATGAATTATGACTGGAAAACTCATTTTTATTCTGTAAAGTATTGCAGAAATCGGTAGGCAATCGGTTAGCTACTGAGACCCTTGTGTATAAAGTTACTATTTTGAATGACTTTAAATATCTGGAAATTAGTACATGACTACTGCTCTTGCCTCTCTCTTTTTTCTTTTTCTTCCTTCTCTTTGTTTCCTTTTCAGTTGATCTCACATCATATGCCAAATACTTCACATAGTGCTGAAAATGTAAGTCCAGGAAGACAGAGGTTCTTCCCTCAACAAGTTTGTACTTATATGGAGGAAAAAGAAACATAAACTAACAATGATAATGAATTGTAATAGGTATATCATAGAGATACAATGAGAACAGTGATTCAGTAAGGGAAGTGATGTGGGTGGAGATGGCCCAGGGAAGTCTTTCCCAAAAGAGTTGACACTAAAAGAGGGGAAAGATCCAGATGTAGGAAAGAGACATCGGGAGAAAGAGAACATGCATGTGTAGTCATAAAAGCTTGAAACATGTTGCTTATGGAGAAGCAAAAGTAGTTCTATAAATCTGTGCGAAAGATGTACATGGAGAAGTGGAGGCTGCTCAACAAGACAGACAAAGGCTGGAGGCAAAGATATTAAGGGATAAACCAGAATTTTAACTTCATCCTGAACTTTCCTTGAAAATTATAGGAAGGTAATGAAAGTAGAAAAATGGTCAGATATGGTCAGATACATGCTTTAGGAAGATGTGTAAAGATGAATGATAATGGAGCCTGAAGGGAAAACCTTTCCTAGAATAGCTCACATCTTGGGCAAAGGTAAGAATTATATGCAGAAGCACAGCTGACTCTGCTGATGTTCTACAGTGGAAATTCAGAGCAAGCTTCAGGCCCTCAGGGAAGATTTTATTGAACAACTGTTCCAGCTCAGGTACTCTGTTATATCCAGAGAATATAGAGATAACTAAGAGGATCTCTCTTCTCAAGAAAGGTAGAAAGCAATGTAGACAGTACAGTGAGGGTGCTATACGCATGATACTGAGAACAGATGAGGTGCCCCTAACCTTCCTAGGGACATAGGTAGTCTTTCCCGAAGACCTGACACGAAGTTTCAGAGGAATCTCCTGAACTGAGATTTACAGGATCAAAGGGGTTAATCAGACATGGCATAAGGTTAAATTAGAGGAAGAAAATGTTCTAAGCAAAGGAGGTAACGTATGAGAAGTGAGAATTTATACTGACCGTGTACAGCCTTGTCTAGGGGAGAGGTGATAAGGTACTGAACCAGGACAGTGACTATAGGGACAGAATATAAAAAGAAAAGCCCGATTTATGAAATGCTTACGAAGTACTGGCAGGACTCGGTTATTATTTGGATGTGTGCAGTGGCGGGGAAAGGATGCAGTACTACTCATGACACTTCTGACACCAAAAGTGTGCTCTTTTTTTCCCCCCACACCAATCAATTCTTCAACTCTCTGAACACCAGTTGCGGGTCCTATAAGTTACTTGTGACACCTGGAGACAGTTCAGACCCCTCAGATTAAAGGGTCAGTTCCACGAGGCTGTCCCCCACTTTAGACCCCAGTCACAAGTCCAAGCTCCCAATCCTTCGACCAACCAGCTATAAATCAAGGGTTCCCACGACCCCCTCCCAACATTTGATGATTTGCTCACAGAACTCGGGAGAAGTTTACTTACTATTACGTGTTGATTATTACAAGTCAGGAACAGGCAAATAAAAGAGATGCATGGGCAAGGTATGGGGGCAAGGACACAGGGCCTTCGGGCTCTCTGGGAACTCTCCACCCTCTCAGCACCACAAGAGGTTCACCAAACTGAAAGCTCTCTGAATCTTGTTGTCTAGGAGCATTACGGAGGTTCCATTACGTAAGCATAATCAGTTACACCATTGGCTGTAGGTGATTAACTCTATCTCTAAGCCCTCTCCCCTCTCAGAGGTTGGAGAGGAAGTGGGGATGCTGAAAGTTCCAATCTTCTAATCATGTGGTTGGTTCCTCCGGCAACCAGCCCCCATCCTGACGCTACCCAGCGGTCCACCAAGAGTCACTGCACTAGCATAAACTCAGGTGTGGCTGAAAGGAGGTTGTTATGAATAACAAAGATGCTCCTCTCACTGCTCTCAGGAAATTCCAAGAGTTTCAAGAGCCCCGTCTGTACTAGGAACCAGAGAAAAAGACCAAATATGTCCTTATTATATCACAGTATCACAGGGCAGGGTGGGGAGGAGATTTCTTTTCCATCTTGCCTTTTTCAAAATTTATATATCTATAGTCACATTTATCTTGAAATCCCAGCATAACCTTGGTTGTTCAAGGGTAGCTCTAGGGAATTCCCCGGTGGTCCAGTGGTTAAGACTCCACCTTCCAATACGGCGGGCATGGGTTCCATCCCTGGCTGGGGAACTAAGACCCCACCTGCTACGTAGTGAGACAAAAAAAAAAAAAAAAAAAAAAAAAAAAAAGTAGCTCTAGACGTAATTGCGGACAAACACATCCTTTTGTCAAACAACTCCTTACTATCAACTTGAGACATCATATGTAAGGCATGAAGGCATCTCCTTTCTTAGAACAATTTCAAGGGGTTCCACTGTGGAATCGCAGAATTTCAGGGCTGGAAAGCATCTTGTTATAAAACCCAAATATGTGGGACACTCTGCAATTTAAGCTGTATCCACATTTTCATGAGACCAATAGGCTAAAGAGCAAGGGTCACTTGCTTTGACAAGTTTATCTTCAATTCCTGGTTCTGAGAAATAAGATTTTGAGAAGCTGGGAACAAAAATATGTGACTACTGACTTCACAGCTCCCTGCGCTTTCAAATTCACGTTCCTACTTTGTCAAACAACTGTCAAATCAAGGTTGATTTTTTTTTCCTCCTCATTTAAATGTCTCTCATGCTTTCTGATATGAGAATCATGCTAAAATGAAATTAGTCACTGTTTGTTCTCATTTTGCCTAGCTTTTTCGACAGGAAAGAATAATATAGCCTAAAAGGAATACACACTCAAATGGGTGAAGTGGGAATATATGAGTCATGGAGAATAAAACCGTTCTATCAGAAACAATAAGAATGACTGCTATATAGTTTATTAACTAGAAACTTACAGATTATCTTATGAAATTTCATTTTTAATATTGAGAACATTCAGTGTGGGGGTGACATAATATTTAAAAGCCCTATAAGTCCAGAGGTAGAATCGGTGTGGTTTAAAAAAACTATTCAACAAAACATAATTTATCAACTGTATATGGGACAAACCAAAACCTCCTTTTCTCTTCTAGAAAATGAGTTACCTTACTGGAAAATGATTGCTTAGAACATTCCTTCTTTTAGAATCCAAAGGAATCTGTAAGTATAGAAAGTCACATGGACTTATTCAACCTAGAAAACATGTACACACACAAACACACACATACACACTCCACTCATATAGACACCCATGTCATACCAAATTTAAAGCCTTTACCATTTGGAGCAAGGAAAAAGAAGGAAAAGGCTTTACATGTTGAAACAAAAGGAAAATGACAAGTCATTTTTTGGTATTTGATAAGCTAATCATAGATTTCTGACATAAACTCACGATTATAAATGCAAAGTATCTTTCTAAAGCATCATACCAGACATGCTGCAAATTCTGAAACATGAGATCAACCAATGATTAAGGTCTGAATAAAAACCATGGCTGAATACATGGGATGACAGCCAAAGAACAGACTCCTATGAATAAATAATAGTTAAATGCCACGTGTTTAGTTAAGTTAATGTTGTAGTTTACTTACTTTCCAAAATTACATTCATTCAATGAATATGTGAAGACCCTACTACATGCTAGAATTATTATTCTGTTTGTAGCAAGTTCAGGGTCATAAATAGGTGCTGAGAAATAATCTCTTCCCTAAGAGATTTGGTTTCACTCACTACTGATTTTGTGCTATTATCTGTTGTTTTTAAAATTGATAAATGTTTACCACATTCGGTAACATTTTCCAGACTTCCAGACAGATGAATTCATAGCATACACATTCACTTCCTCTGGAAAACACAATTCGAGCTTTTATTTCCAGAGAATATAGAGTAAGTTTATTTTTAAGGAGAATTCATGAAATAAGAAAACGATTGCTTCACCTAGGAGTCTAGACTCAAAGCCACGATAATCTAGAGAAATTCAGGGACGTATGTCTTTTTCCACAGGGACCTGTTCCAATTAAAGTGAATCTACTCTCCTGTAAAGCTCTCTTTAACCAGATACCACCAACTTAATGAGAAATCCACTATCTACTCTGGCCTCATCAAACAGGCTTTCAGGACAAATTCCTCTATGTTCACTGTTTTATGTTGACTTTGTAATGAATTTTTGTACAGATTTTTTTTTTTTTTTTTTTTTGTGGTACGTGGGCCTCTCACTGTTGTGGCCTCTCCCGTTGCGGAGCACAGGCTCCGGACGTGCAGGCTCAGCGGCCATGGCTCACGGGCCCAGCCGCTCTGCGGCATGTGGGATCTTCCCAGAACGGGGCACGAACCCGTGTCCCCTGCATCGGCAGGTGGACTCTCAACCACTGCGCCACCAGGGAAGCCCATACAGATATTTTTTAATAATAGTCTTATTTCTTTTTACCTCTTCTACTATAGTTTACTGGAAAAGAGGAAAATTATGTTAAGAATGTAATTTCCTGGTTTCCTTGTCTTGTTCTTTGTGGGTATCTATGTTTTGTTCATCTGCCTTGTCCTCACTTGAGGGTAAGGAACATATTTATAGTTTTATGTTGCACTGTAACTAAAACATCTTTTAAAACCATAATTCATTTGTTTACTACTCCTCTGGGATTATATAGATTTATTTAGATATGTTTATATTACACACATCTACTAATATTAACATACACATTAGTGATTTTATAGTGTGCCAAATAGCTACTTAATTAAGGCTTCCAAAGGTTGACAATATGGAATTGGAATTCTCTAAATTTGCATCTACAGAGATTGCTGGTGAAATTAGATGTGACATATACTAACTAGTGTTAAAGACTCAACAAAAGAATCTTGTTAATGTTCATTCCTTCTCAATTATTCAATGTTTTATTAAGTAACTTGATTACTGTGTCTATTCCTAAAGACGCTACTTGATCCCTCTCCCAATTTGACTTGATTTCCTCAACAACTTCTCCAAAGTCACACAGTCAAGGACAACCTAGAAGTGGACTTGCATCTGTATATATAAAAAGCTTGCACTTGCACACTGGGCACACTCTCAACAACAAGGACATATCAAGAATAAATGAGGTTATACAGACAACCACAAAGACTCTAGAGACAAAGTGCTAGGGCAGGGTTGAATGAAAAGGATCATCACCTACACAAGGCCACTCCCTCAAGACTGAGAGAGATAACAGTTTTGCTTAATATATAGAAACAAACACAGAGAGCCAAGCAAAATGAGGAAACAAAGAAAAATGTACCAAATGAAAGAGCAAGACAGAATGTCAGGAAAAGACCTTAATGACATAGAGATAAGTAATCTACCTGATAAAGAATTAAAAGTAATGGTCATAACAATGTTCATCAAACTCAGAAGAAGAATGAATGAACACAGTATGAACTTCAACAAAGAGTCAGAAAATATAAGAAAGAAGCAATCAGAGCTGAAGAATATAATAACTGAAATGAAAAATACACTAAAGAGAATTAAAAGCAGATTAGATGATACATAAGAATGAATCACCAATCTGGAAGGCAGATTAGTGGCAATAGCATAATCACAAAAGAAAAAAAAAGAATTAAAAAAAATTAGGATAGTTTAAGAGACCGGTAGGACAACATCAAGCATATTAACATTCACATTATAGGGTTCTCAGAAGGAGAAGAAAGAAAGACAGGAAAAGAGAGGGAGGGAGAGAGAGACAGAAAGAAGGAAGGAAGGAACGAAGGAAGGAAGTAAGGGAGAAAAAGAGGAAGAAAGGGAGGAAGGAAGAAAGGGGCAGAAAAATTATTTGAAGAAATAATGGCTGAAAACTTACCTAACCTGAGAAAGGGGACAGACATCCAGGTTCAGAAGCACAGAAAGTCTCAAACGAGATGAACCCAAAGAGATCCACAGTAATATACATTATAATTAAAATGTCAAAAGTTAAAGACAGAGAAATTTAAAAGCAGCAAGAGAAAAACAACTAATTATATATAAGAGAACCTCCATAAGCCTATAACCAGATTTTTCAGCAGAAACTTTGCAGGCCAGCAGGAGTGGCATGATATATTCAAAGTGCTGAAAGGAAGAAAACTTACAAACAAGAATACTCTATCCAGCAAGGTTATCATTCAGAATTGAAGGAAAGATAAAAGAGTTTCCCAGAAAAGGAATAAACAATAGGAATTCATCACCAGTAAACCAGTATTACAAGAAGCGTTAAAGAGACTTCTTTAAGTAGAAAAAAAGGGCATAACTAGAAATAAGAAAATATAAAAGAAAAAATCTCACTGATAAAGGCAAATATATAGTAAAGGTATTGAATCAACTAACTATAAAACTATTATAAAAGTTAAAAGACAAAAGTAGTAAAATCAGCTATAACTATGAGTGGTTAAAGAATACACAAAATGAAAAGGTGTAAAATATGACATAAAAATATAAAATATGGGGGAGAGTAAAAAATAGAGTGCTTTTAGAATGCATTTGAACATAAGCAACTATCAACTTAAAATAGACTGTTTTATATAGAGATTATTATATATGAACCACATGGTAACCACAAACCAAAAATATAATAGAGACAAAAAATTAAGAGAAAGGAATCCAAACATAATGCTAAAGGAAAACATCAAACCGTAAGGGAATAAAACAAGAGAAGAAGAAAGGAACAGAGAAGAATTACAAAAACAACCAAAAAACAATTAACAAAATGTTGATAAGCACATACCTATCAATAATTACTTCAAATGGAATTGGACTAAATTCTCCAATTGAAAAGCATACAGAGGTTGAATAAATAAAAAAACCCTCAGGTGGCTGGAAGGAGCCACACCAAATGGGGGTGTAAGGAGGTAGGGGGTCCTCCCCTGAAGCTGCAGGTGGCTGGGCTTTCACTGGGATTTCAGTTCTGTTGCAGGACTACATGAGCACCTTTTGGCCATAGTTACAGGAACAGGATTCTGAGGACCCAGATCTGGACTTCTTTTTCCTCCTTTACCATTGTGGAGGGCTAGCAGACATTCTCAGACACCTGCAGCATACAGAATCTAGACCATTTCACTCTAGTATTTCCCCCACATACAGTTTTTAATTACTCCAGGTATAAAGTGTATGCAATTCTGCATTATCAAAAAGAACTTTTCAAAAACTAGGTTAGCCATTCTCATTCAAGTACAGAAACGTTACCACTCTCACATGCTCTAGATAGTTGAAGACAAGAGGAGAAATCGGATTGCTCTGTTTGTATTTTTTTTCTTTTTGTGGGAACATTTTACCTGCTGAGTGTCTATGAATTTGCTTTCTAAAAAAAAGAAAAGGCTTTTATGAGTTTACAGTAGAATCAGTGGAAGGAAGAGTTAATAAGGGCTGTTTTTAAAACAAACAAACAAAACAAATAATTTTAAAAGAACCACTTCACATTCTTTACTATTCTCTAACTACACTCGGGAACTGCATTTCAGGGATGATTGCTGTATAGCTGGCAGATGAAGGAAAACCATGGAAAAGGTCCTCTTAGTGAACAAAATTTAGTTCTTAACTTTCTAGCTATGAAATTCCCCCAGGCATTTGTTTTGGTTGAAACAAAACTTTAATCTCTGCATCATACCTAACTCTGCGACACACGTTACAGTATGAATATTTTGTTTTGAATTAAAAAAAAAAAACTGTTTTGTTCCAGTCTGTTAAGAATATTCAAAATAATAAAGGTGTTGCTTAATAAGACTGCTAGAATTGTTTAGCAGTACATGCACAAATACTTTACTAGATTCTTTGTTTTGATAGTGTTTTGTTGAGATTGAAAATCCTAAAATGGTCTGCCCAAATACAAAAAAAAAGAAAAACCAAAAAAACCCAAGATCCTCTTATATGCTATGTATAGGAGACTCACTTCAGATCTAAAGACACATACAAGTTGAAAGTGAAGAGATGGAAAAAGATATCCCATGCAATGTACATGAAAAGAAAGCTAGGTTAGTAATACTTATATCAGATAAAATAAACCTTAAAACACAATGTAATGAAAGACAAAGAAGGGCATTTCCTAATGTCAATCCAACAAGAGGATATAACTTTTGTAAATATTTATGTGCCCAACAAAAACTACCTAAATATGTAAGCAAATATGAACAGACATAAAGGAAAAATTGACAATAAAACAATAGTAGGGGACACTTAACACTACACTTACATCAATGGATAGATCATCCAGAAAGAAATTCAACAAGGGAAAATTGGCCTTAAATGAATGTTAGATCAGATGAACTTAATAGATGTATACAAAATATCCCATCCCAATCTGCCAAATATATTTTTTTTACAAGTGCACATGGAACATTCTCCAGGGTAGGTCACATGTTAGGTCACAAAACAAGTTTCAATAATTTAAGAAGATTGAAATCATATCAAGCAGCTTTCATGACAACAGTGGTATGAATCTAGAAATCAATTACAAGAAGAAAACTGGAAAAAACACAGAGGTGGAGGCTAACCAATGTGCTATTAAATAACCAATTGATGAATGAAGAAATCAAACAGGAAATGAAAAAAAACCTTAAGACAAATGAATATGGAAGTACACCATTCCAAAATCTATGCGACACAGAAAAGTGGTTCTAAGAGGGAAATTCATAGTGATACAAGCCTACCCCTAGAAAAATCTCAAATAAACATCCTAACTTTACACCTAAAGGAACTAGAATAAGAAGAATTAACAAAATCCAAAATTAGTAGAAGAAAAGAAATGATAAAGTTCAATGTGTTCAACTGACACCACAGAAACACAAAGGCTCATAAGAGTCTACTACAAACAATATACACCAACAAATTGGACAACCTAGAAGACATGGATAAATTCCTAGAAACACACAACCTTCCAAGACTGAATCATAAACAAATAGAAAATCTGAATATACCTATTACTACTAATAAAATTGAATAATTAAACAATTCCCAACAAACAAATCTCAAGGACCAAACAGCTTCACATTTGAATTCTACCAAACATTTAAAGAAGAGTTAATACCTATTATTCTCAATTCCAGAAAATTGAAGAAGAAGGAAGTCTTCCAAACTAATTTTACGAGGCCAGCATTATCCTGATACCAAAACCAGACAAAGACACAACCAAAAAAAAAGAAAATTACAGGCCAATATCCCTGATCAACATAGATGCAAAAATACTTAACAAAATATTAGAAAATCAAATTCAACAATACATTAAAGGGATCACAAACCTGTTCGAGTGGGATTTATTACAGTGATGCAAGGATGATTCAACATGTGTTTAAGTCAATCAAAGTGTTATCCCACATTAACAAAAGATAAAAGTCATATTCAGATCAATAAACACAGAAAAAGCATTTGACTAAAATTAATATCCACTTATGATAAAAACTCTCAAAAAAGTGGGTATAGAGTGAATGGACCTCAACATAGTTAAAGCCATATATGACAAAGCCACAGCTAACATCATACTCAACAGTGAAAAGCTGAAAGCTTTTTCTCTAAGATCAGGAAAAAGACAAGGATGCCCACTATAATCACTTTTATTCCACATAGTATTGTAAATCCTAGCCAGAGCAATCAGGCAGGAAAAAGAAATAAAATGAATAGAAATTTGAAAAGAAGAAATAAAACTATCACTATTTGAAGGTGACATCATAATATAGAGAGAAATCCCAAAGACTCCACCAAAAACCTATTAGAACTAATAAATGTATTCAATAAAATTGCAGGATACAAAATTAATATACAGCAACCAGTTGTGTTTCTATAGACTGTCATCATAATAATGAACTATCAGAAAGGGAAATGAAGAAAACAAATCCCATTTACAATTGCATAAGGTTGTAAACTACATAAGGTTCCCTGTACACACCAGGCTTTTTCAAACTTTGTGCATTTTCTCATCTCTCCCATGCACCTTTAATACCCTTTTCCCATCATTGTCAGCCTAGCATTCTTCAAGACATGTTCAGATGTGTTTTCCTTCCCTGAAACCCAACTTGGATTGAGAGCATTTCCTCTGTGCTCCCTTAGAACTTGTGTCCAAGTTACTTGTTTTCATTTCTTCCATTAGAATGTAATTTCCTAAAAGATCTTTTTGGGTTTTTTTTGCTTTGAAGTATAGTGATTTACAATGTTGTGTTAGCTTCAGGTGTACAGCAAAGTGATTCAGTTATACATACATATATAACAATTTTTTCAGATTCTTTTGCCTTATAGGTTATTACAAAATATTGAGTATAGTTCCCTGTGCTCCCTAGTAGGTCCTTTTTGGTTATCTATGTTATATATAGTAGTGTATATATGTTAATCCGAAACTCCTAATTTATTCCTTCCCTCCCTTTTCCCTTCCTTAACAATAAATTTGTTTTCTATGTCTGTGGCTCTATTTCTGTTTTCTATATAAGTTCACTTTTATCATTTTTCTTAGATTCCACATATAAGTGATATCCTATGATATTTGTCTTTGTCTGGCTTACTTCACTTAGTATGATCATCTCTAGGTCTATCCATGTTGCTGCAAATGGCATTATTTCATTCTTTTTATGACTGATTAATATTCCATTGTGTATATATATACCACATCTTCTTTATCCATTCATCTGTCGATGGAAATTCAGGTTGCTTCCATGTCTTGGCTATTGTAAATAGTGTTGCAATGAACATTGGGGTACATGTATCTTTTCGAATTATGGTTTTCTCTGGATATATGTCCAGGAGTGGGATTGCAGTTTCTTAATCATTTCTGAGTAAGCCCAGAACAATTACTGCAAAACAGCAGTTCCCAGACTATCTTATTTATTTATAGCCTCTTGAGTTGAAAATATTTTCCATTGAAACTATATATATATATATATATATATATATACACACACACACAAGTATATATGTGTGTGTGATTATATACATACATATGTATATAATCAAGCTGGCACTGAATAGGTTAAAATTAGACCTTCTTGCTGGTTTTGATTTCATGGATTATGGTTAACAGGATGTATAGAGAAAAATTAGTTTACAGCTAATAATATCATTATGAAACACTTCAACAACCAACATTTTCACACACATTAAAACGTCTACCATATGCCAGACCTAGGAGCCTGGGAGAACCTTACAAGGTAGATAGCCTTGCTTAGCAACTGCTACAGTCCTTTTCTTCTGAGGACAGTATATATTTTGAAATGACAGAATGTGGTTAGTTCTAAGGTGTCCTGATAGCATTTGCATCTCATTATCTGATAAAAGGCAAGAGCACACCTTTATCACACTTGGCCTGTGATCTGATGCAATGCTAGGAATTTGTTGATAGAGTTGAGTAGATGCCTATCCAGAAAGTCTCTAACTATGATCTTGGCAAGAAATATTCTATGAGAAAGCTAACAGTTTTGCCTCATAATCAGTTTTGCCTTGAGGGCTCCTGCAACTCTATTTTTACTCCCATTTTTGCTCCATCTGCACAAGAGTTGAGCTGCTGCCACCAAATCAACCTGATACAATTCATACCATTTTTCTCATCAGTCAGTCATTCCCCATTATTGTCCAACAGCTTTCTAAGAAACGGTATTCTTCAGAAGCGAAGTGCAGTGACTCTCCTTTGTTTTTAAACACTCTTCCTCTGAAAGCCATCTGAGTTTTTCATTTCTTTCTACCTTAGTGCTTCCGTGTGTGTGTGTGTGTGTGTGTGTGTGTGTGTGTGTGCGTGCATGTGTGTATGTGTAGGATTGTACATTTCTGAGCATTATTAAGACCCTTGCTAGTGTCTCCTATGAGTATGTCTTCACTGAGAGAATTGTGATATCAGAAATGCCGTCTAAACCAGAGTGCAGAAGATATTATCAACCGAGTTTAATCATAGATTGGTTTATCCTTTTGTTCTTTTCTTAGGAGAAAGGAAAATATAAGCATAGTATTTCTACAGGAATTGCACAATAGTTCTTCCATCTCTAAATGAGTGGTTCATCTGCCTGCCAGCAGGGGAATTTATACAAACTGCCCAGTCAGACTCCACCTCTAGACACAGCCTTACTTGGATAGCTCCCCACAGAGGTATTCAATATTGTAAATATCTCATCCTTTATAATCAATATAAATTTAATTTTCTTTGTAATAATTTGCAAGAGAATACTTGCTTTGAAATATGAAAGAACTGGGTTTCAATCCCCGGTCTGCACTGAAATTTATTATCATGGAAATGATAATACTAACTTCATGCTCCTTCAAGGATTAAATGACAGAATGTATCAAACATAGCAATATATGAGATTTTTTATAGTTGTCTATAAAATGCCTTTTCCTTAAAATAGAATATGAGGGGAGTCTTTAATTATTTGCAAAAGTCAGAAAACACAAAGGCAAATGAGTTTTTTTCACTAAGGCCAAAAGGTTCTCTGAATCTTAAGCAATACGAAGCAATTTCAAAAGATGCAGCAAGAGCCCCTGCATGATCTAGCAGTCACCGAGGATGAGCATGGTATGTAGCCAGGAGTCTGCTGTAAGTGGTGAATAAATAGGCTCTGGAGTTAGGCTACCAATTATAGTCATTTGATCTTGGGCAAAGAACTTTACCCCTCATGTGCTTTAGTTTCCTTATCTCTGAAATCGTTTCTGCCTCATAGGTTTCTTAAGAAGGTTTAGAGTTGATACGTTAAAGCATAGGGAGAAGAGGAACAGGGAAGCAGAAAAATAAGGATGTCATACTGACCAGCTCTCTAGACCTGACAGAGTTTACCCGGACCTGAGCACCAATCTTTCATTTTCATGTGACTATTAAGAATAACTATGAACTTTCCACAAGCAGGAATTTCATTGGTGTATACATCACAAAACCATTCCTCCCAAGTGGTTTCTCTTTTTTAAAAATTTACTTTATTGAAGTGTAGTTGATCTACAACATTGTGTTAATTTCTGCTGTACAGCAAAGTGGTTCAGTTATACACACTTTTTGTATGCCTTTCCATTATGGTTTACTACAGGGTATTGACTATAGTACCCTGTGCTATACAATAGGACCTTGTTGTTTATCCATTCTATATATAATAGTTTACATCTGCTAATCCCAAACTCCAAATCCATTCCTCCCCCACCCCCACTCCCCTTGGCAACCATATGTCTCTTCTATATATCTGTGAGTCTGTTTCTGTTCCTTAGATAAGTTCATTTGTGTCATACTTTAGATTTCACATATAAATGATATCATATGGTATTTGTCTTTCTCTTTCTGACTTATTTCACTTAGTATAATAAACTCTTGGTCCATCCATGTTGCTGAAAATGGCATTTTTCATTCTTTTTAATGGTTGAGTAATATTCCGTGTGTGTGTGTGTGTGTGTGTGTGTGTGTGTGTGTGTGTGTGTGTATACCACTTCTTCTTTATCCATTCATCTGTCAATGGACATTTAGGTTGCTTCCATGTCTTAGCTATTGTATACAGTGCTGCTATGAACATAAGAGTGCTTGCATCTTTTTGAATTATAGTTTTGCCTAAATATATGTCCAAGAGTGGGATTGCTGGATCATATGGCAATTCTACTTTTGGCTTTTTGAGGACCCTCCATCCTGTTGTCCATAGTGGCTGTACCAATTTACATTCACCCAAATGGTTTCTTTTGCTTAACCCTTTCTTCCCAACTGTTTTTCATAAAAGGTATACATTCTTCCCTAGAAACTTCTAGCATCTACACATTTGATGAAAACTGGGCTCGGAATTTAACTCCTTATTTCACTGGTTTATCTTTTCTCTTGCTTAGTTTTTAATCATGATGACTTACATGTAAAAACCTACAGGGATATTTCCATTCTGTTTTTCATTCTTATCTTTTGACATATTTTTTTTTTTTTTTTTTTTTTTTTTTTTTTTTTTTTTTTTTTGTGGTATGCGGGCCTCTCACTGTTGTGGCCTCTCCCGTTGCGGAGCGCATGCTCCGGACGCGTAGGCTCAGCGGCCATGGCTCACGGGCCCAGCCGCTCCACGGCATGTGGGATCTTCCCGACCCGGGGCACGAACCCGCGTCCCCTGCATCGGCAGGCGGACTCGCAACCACTGCGCCACCAGGGAAGCCCTTTTGACATATTTTTAAAGTTTCAATTCAAATATTTTTGATGAAACAAAAATTCCAAGCTTTCAGATATTCCTTCACACCCTATGCAAATCATCTCAAACCATAGAGACTTGTGATTCTTAAACCATTCATTCTAAAAGAAGGAAAAATAGATCAGTGTAGGGAAAAAGAGTTGGAAGCAAATATTGGTGCAAACGCCTATCTTATATAAGTTCTGATTACATCTCTTGTAAAATTATAGTTTTAGGACCCAACAGATTTTGACTGATAGCTTCTATTCTATTTAAATCTGATACAGCCAACAATGTGTCATAATAGTGTACATTTTTCTTACTGTAGTTAAGTCAAGACATGACTTATTTGGAACAAACTTATCCTTATACCTCAGCAGATGACTTCAGCTTTATTTAAGAGAACAAACAGTCGGGAAAAATTTAAAGGAACTGACCAAGACCAAGCAAGAGAAACACGAGGCTGAATGCTCTCAAGATCCTCCTGCAGAGTAAGCTTTGTTTTAAATGCATGTGGTGTCTCAGTTCAAATCTCTGAGTCTGGGGATCTACAATAGTTGATAGTAATTCTACCTTCCCACTTTTATGTCTTAATTATATTTCATAATCATTCTGTTACATGTTTTGTTTTAACAAGTAAGCCCTAGGTATCCCTGTGCCACTGCAGAGAAGGTAGTCTCATGAAGGTTATGAGAAGCCTGGTCAGCAGGGCATACCATTTCCTGTTAAAAGCTGTTTCTAAGATATAAATAGAAGCTTTTCCAGGACTGCAGCTTGATGCTATATTGGGAATCATGTAACATTTACAGTATACTTCCATGTAAGACAATCTTGTGCTAAAGCATTGCTAAAAGAGACAGAGCCTCTGGGGTTCACCACATATGATATTCAGAAGTAGTGGCAAGTCCAATCTCCTATTTTGATCCTCACTTCTTATTATGGTAAGTAGCTTCCTGATTTTCTGCCTTGTCCAGCTAGCATTGCAGTATTTTGTCCATTAGAAGTAGACAGTGAACATTCCTCCTAAAATTCCATTTACTTGCTCTGTAGCTACTGCAATGGAATTTAAACTAAATACTTTTAAATATAGGATGAAATATTTAAGCTCTTTTTGAATGAAAGAGATAGGTTTAATTCAAAAAGGGAAAGAAATTTAATTCAAGTATATAAAACAGTACCATCCAATGACCTAGAAACTTTCATGAAGAGCTAATAAGAATGCCCCAAATTCTAAATTTAGATACTCATTGGACTATATGATAGTTTACTACAAAATTTTACTCATTGTTTTCCTAAAGAATCTGCATATTTCAGTATCTCAAGTTTTTTTGCATAAATTCTAGATGATGTTTGACATTTTAAACAATTCCTGGGAGGAAATCTTATAATACATATGGAAGAAAGATGTGCATGATTAATATATTTGTGAAGCTGTCTAATTAAAATAATCTTATGAATTTGTATGCCGATGTCACTGTGGACATATTTCCTTAACATTGAATTTTAACGTATGTTTAGAGTTATAAATGTAATTCTTAACTCGAAGATGAAGAAAAAAGTAGTAAAATGATGTCACATGTAAACCTGAGGACCAATGATAAACACAGGGCTATAGACAAAATTCTTCTCAGAGACATCAATGAGCTTAAAGATACCCCAGGATTTGCTGGCCCAAGATCTGGAAGAAGACAAGAAATCAGAGACAGAGATATAAGCTCAGGCACTCAAAACACGTTTATCTTAAGAATATTGTCCATTCCTGTAGGAGTAGTTGACAGGCTGAGCAGTGCTTTTGATGGCCTGTGGGACTGCAGAAATAAAAGTCAAAATCAGGAACTTGCTAGAAGAGGGAACATTGATAATGTACCCACTCCAAAGGGTGATACCCATAAAGTAAGCTGGAATAAGCAAACTCAACACTCTCTTGAACATGTAACCTATCATCTGTTGGGCCCAGGAAGCTTAACCCTTGACCTTAAGTATTTCTGAACCTGTAGGACCCTTATGCATCCTGAGAAAGCCAACAAAAATCCTCTGTGAAGGATGATATCATATGAAAGTCATCAAAATTTTTTCCAGACAATTTCTAATACATCAATACTATTATCACAAAGTTGGATAAAATCAGGTACACACGGAATGGCAATATCATGAGTGAAAACCAACAGACAAAAGACAGAGCTTTCCTTGGCTTGAGGGTTCCCCTGCTCTGCCCAGGCAGTAGAGCTAATTCATAGCCCCACCTACTACTGGCTGTAGTTTCAAGCCTCATCTGACCAGAAAGTGTGGCCAGAAAGCCTAGAAGCTGTGTAGCCCAGCAATGCTTGAGAGTCCAGACAGGCAGAGCTGATTGTCTGCAGAGCAAAGCCAGTGGCCCTGTTTGGCCACAGAACTTGGGTTGCAGACTGGCTTGAGTCAAGACCACAAACAAAGAGCCTTCCTGGCCTTGGAGCTGGTTTTCCTGCTCTGCCCAGGAAACTAATTTGTAGCGCCACCCACTGCTAAATACAGCCTTCAGCCTCTCAGACCAGGGAACCTAACCAAAGCACAAAGGAAGCTGCATAACCCATCTAACCATGCTTACAGTGACACTTGAACAGAGAGCATAACCTGTGGCTTTCTCCATCTGCAGAGAAAAACCAGTGGCCCTGTCTGACCAGGGAATTCAGTGCATAGGTTTGCCTGATTTAGGTTCCCCAAACAATGAGCCAGGCAGGTCATGGGGCCTGTCCTGGAAAGGACAAGTGCAGGAAAGCTAATTCATAGCCTTGCCTACTTCTGGATAGTACCCATGCCAGTAGTCTAGAAAGCCTGACCAGAGAGCCTAGACAACTTCAGAGCCCATTCTACAGGGAAGCAAGCCAGTAGTCCTACCCAACTGTTCTCAGCCAGGAGCTACCCCCATCAACTAAGAGATCAGACTGTGAGCTTGTCTCAAAACAGACCCTGATAATGAGCCCCACCGGCCAAAGGATGTTACCAGTAGATACATCTAGAAATTAAAGCTGAGCTGACTGGCAAAGAACTGTCTCTGCCAAATCAAACTTGTAAAGTCTGGAAGAGGAAACCACTTACTCAAATGTACAGATACCAATGTAAGGAATCAAGGATCACAAAAAAAAATCAGATAAGGATGACACCAACAAAGAGAACTAATAAAGTTCCAATAACTGGCTCTAAAGAAATGGAGATCTATGAACTGTCAATTCAGAATAAACTTCTTTGGGAGGACCCAAAGAAGTTTAGTGAACTACAAGAACACAGACAGACAGCTAAACAAAATTAGGAACACAATGCATGAACAAAACAAGAAGTTCAACAAAGAGAAAGAAACCATCAAAAAAAACAAAAACAGGGCTTCCCTGCTGGCGCAGTGGTTGAGTCTGCCTGCCGATGAAGGGGACACGGTTTGTGCCCCGGTCCGGGAAGATCCCACATGCCGCGGAGTGGCTAGGCCCATGAGCCTAGCCTGTGCAGAGCCTGTGTTCCACAACGGGAGAGGCCACAACAGTGAGAGGACCGCGTACCACACATACACCCAAAACAAACAAAAAAAACCAAACAGAAATCCTACAGCTCAAAAGATCAATGACTGAGCTGAAGAATCCAATAGAGAGTTCAAAAGACTCAACAATGCAGAAGAAAGAATGAGTGGCCCAGATGATAGGACATTTGAAATTATCCAGTCACAGGAGAAAAAAAAAATACATATACACATTATGGGAATTCCAAAGACAGAAGAGGAAGAAAAAGGGACAGAAAGTATATTTAAAGCAATAATGGTTGAAAAGTTCCCAAATGTGGGGAGAAAAATGTACATCTAAATCCATGAGGTGCAAAAAGGTTAAACCTAAACAGGGCTACACAAAGACACATTATAATTAAATTGTCGAAAGTCAAAGATAAAGAAAGAATTTTGAAGGCAGCAAGAGTAAAGAGAGATGTTATATACAAGATAACCTCCATAAGATTAATTAATGGCAAATTTCTCAACAGAAACTCTTCAGGCCAGGAGAAAATGGGATGACATATTCAAGATATTGAAAGAAAAAATAGTTAAAAAGGATTCTATACCTGGCAAAAGCTGTTCTTCAGACCTGAAGGGAGATAAAATCTATAAAATCTTTCCCAAGCAAACAAAAGCTGAGGGAGTTCATCATCACTAGATCTGTCATACAAGAAATGCTAAAGGGAATTCTTTGAGTGGAAGTAAAAGGACGCTAATTCCCACCATAAAAACATAAGAAGGTAGTATGAAACTCACTAGTAACGGTAAATATATAGTCAAAATTAGATTCTGTAATATGGTAATAGTAGTGCACAATTCACTTACAAATCTAGTTTAGAAGGTAAAAAACAAATGTAGTAAAAAATAACCATAACTATAATAATCTGTTATTGAATATACAATATAAAAATATATAAACTGTAACATTAATAACCTAAAAATTTGAGGGGGAGAAGTAAAAGTGTAATGTTTAGGAATACTATCAAAGTTAAGTTGTTATCAGTTTAAAATAGAGTGTTATAATTTTCAGATATTTTTTGTAAGCCTTTTAGTAACTACAAGGAAAAACCTGTAATAATTACACAAAAGAACATGACAAAGAAGTCAAAACATACTAATACCAGAAGGCATCAAAATACCCCCCAAAAGACAGCAGGCTAAGAAACAAGAACAATGGATCCACAAAAAAAACAGAAAACAATTAAAATATCAATAGTGAGTCCTTACCTATCAATAATTCCTTGAAACATAAAAGGATTAAACTATTTAATCAATGGCATAGAATGGCTGAATGAATCAAAACCAAGATTTTACAATATGCTAACTACAAGATGTTCACTTTAGCCTGATAGACACACATAGGCTGAGAATGAAGGAGTGAAAGAAGATGTTTCAAGCAAACGGTAACCAAAATAAATTAAGCGTAGCTATACTTGTATCAGACAAAATAGACTTTAAACCAAAAATGGTAAAAAGGGATATTACATAATAAAAAAGGGTCAATTCATCAACAAGATATAATAATTCTAAATATTTATGTACCCAATATCAGAGCACTAATATATAAGCAAAAACTAACAGAACTAAAAGAAGAAATAAAATTAATACAGTAATAATTGGTCACTTTAATTCTCATCCAGGCAGAGAATCAATAACAAAACAGCAGATTTGAATGACACTATAGACCAAACAAACCTAACAAACATATACAGAACTATATATCTGACAAGAGCAGAATACACATTCCTCTCAAGCATACATGGAACATTTTCTAGGAGAAACCATAGGTTAGTCCAGAAAACAATTTTTAGTATATTCAAGAAGACTGAAATCATATCACAAAAACAAAACAACAAAAAAAGAAATATCAAGTATCTTCTCTGACCACAATGGTGTGAAACTAGAAATCAATAACAGGAGGAAAACTGGAAAAGTCATGAACACATGGAAATTAACACTCTCCTAAACAACCAATAGATCAAAGAAGAAATCAAAGAGGAAATTTAAAAGTATCTTGAGACCGACAAATGGAAACACAGCACACCACATCTTATGAGATGCAGCAAAAGCAGTTCTAAAAGGAAAGTTTATAGCAATAAACAGCTACATTAAGAAACAAGAAAGATTGAAATAAACAACTTAACTCTATGCCTTAAGAAACTAAAAAAAGAAATATTATTCAGAATAAAAGAAGCAAATCCTTCCATTTCTGACACCATGGGTGAAGCTTGAGACAATTATGCTAAATGAGATAAGTCAGACAGAGAAAGACAAATACTTTATAATCTCACCTATTTGTGGAATCAAAAAAAAAAAAAGGCCAAATGTTTAGAAACAAAGAGTAGATTGGTGGTTGCTGGTGGCTGGGGGTGGAAGGGGAAGGAGATGGGTGATGGTGATCAAAAGGTACAGACTTTCATTTATAAGATGAATAAGTTCTGGTCATGTAATGTACAGCATGGTGACTACAGTTAACACTACTGTATTATATACTTGAAAGTTGTTAAGAGAGTAAATCTTAAAAATCTCACCACACACACACACACACACACACACACACACAAACACACACACACGAAAACTGTGTAGGGTGATGGAAGTGTTAACTAACCTTATTGCAATAATTATTTTGCAATATGTACAGATATGAAATCATCACGGTGTATACCTTAAACTTACACAGTGTTATAGATCAATCATATCTCCATAAAGCTAAGAGAAAAACATTTAATCAATATTAAAAAAGTATTAAAGAGATACTTCACATTCTTTTTACTAAATCTTTGCAATCCTGTGTGTATTTTAAATAACAGCACATCTCAATTAGGACCAGCAACATTTCAATTGTTCAGCAGACACAGGTGACTTGTGGCCAATGTATTGATTGCATGGTCTAAACACACCCAGACATGAGACTTTTGTGCAAGAGATAAGCAGATTTTGCATATGGAATTGCATGAGTAATTGTAGCCAGGGGATGGATTGTAACAGATTGAATATGGCCACAAATATCTTGCAGCTCACCCATTAAGTAGTGGAATCTATTTCACCGCTCCTTGAAGCTAGGCTCACCTTTTACTTGCTTTGACCAACAGAATGTGACAAAAGTGGTTTTGCATGAGTTCCAGAGCCTATTTTAAGAGTTCCTAATTCTCAAGAAGATTCCTAGCTTTTCTTTCACAAGCTTTTCTTGGAAAATATCCCTGCTGTTTAAGGAGGCTGGGCACCAACTACTGAAAGACGAGAGATTTTCTAGGTCGATGATCATAGGCAACAGGGAACACCCAGACTGCAGGCATGTGAGTGAGGTCACCTTAGAACCCTCCCCCCCAATCAAGCCACTAGAGGATTGCTCTGTATAAGCCCAGGTGAGACCAGCAGAAGTGCCCAACTTCTCCCAGCTATCCTTTGTCCTTTCTGTCATTGATAATCTCCCAACAGCCCTCTTAACTACCTATTGGCATTTATTTGGCAAGGACACATAGGTGAGGCTATTACTTCCTAACATTCCATATAGATAGGCATTCGATCTATTCTCAGCCTTACATTCCTAACCTGAATAAGAAATGCTGTAATATTTTCCCTTTTCAGTGTTAGTTCTAAGACCTCTCTGATTCTCTAGCTCTCTATTCCCCTCCACAGTTTAGCAATCTTAGCTTATATGGTGGTGGGGTAGGCAGCTGCTTCTGCCCTATTACTTATTTTCCCAGTTTTTTCCTGTCTTACAGCTATTCAGTGAGAACATTTCCTTTGAACAATGCCTAGCTGGCCACAGTGGGATTGGATCCCAGGTCTAAAGCAGACAAATGAAAGCAGAGGCAGAATAGGAAATATATCAGTTATAATCCTCACATTCATTTGTCCAAATAAATCGCAAGTACATAGAACACGATTTAGCTTATAAACCTTACACACACTGCCACACTGCAGAGAGTTGCATGCATGGTAAATACCAAATATGTAAGTTTCACTTGTTGATTGAGTCAATAAATCCATCCAGACAGAATTCATTCCTTTCACATACCTGATTTTCTCTCCTCAGAGGAAGGTTATACTTTCAACCATTTTGAAGTCAACAGGCATAAATCCTTCCCAAAACAGCTACATAGACCACTAGTGCCTACCGGGTAACTTTCTGCTCAGGGACAAACAGAAAAGAGGATACGGAAGAGGAAGAGAGTTACTGTGTGCTACACATTCATGAAAACATACTCTTAGCTCCATTCTGGCTGGAAACAGAGAATTAGGCCAAGCAGTTCTTAATCTATAATTTTTTGATACATTGATTAATTCGATGGTACAATAACTAGCATTTGTAATCTGCTTCAATTAAATCGATTTTATAGCTTGCTGATTTTCTAAAATATACTTATAAATAGATTCTTTGATTTTTATTTTAAGGCTTTGATCATGTCAGACATTGATATACTATATGTGGGAATCGGTGCAAGACCATGGAATGTTGATTAGCATGAACCATAAGTCAGATATCATTGTTATGTGAATAAATAAAAATATGAATTTTCTACTCATTTCCAAGTTATAGTGTGATTAACAGATAGATAGCAAGAGGTCATATTTTTCTAAAATGCAGCACTGGTTGAAAATCCCAAACATTAACTATTTATCTCTTTCCAGATCCTTAACTGAAACATTAAAGCAAAATAATAAAAATATTTTTTGAAATAGTATGAAATAAGTATACAACATATTTTCTTTATACATGTGTGTCAAAGTTTACAAAGTAAGGAAAACCTGTTACGCAATTCTAGAGAGACAAAAAATAGAATGGCATTGGCAAAAATGGGAGACATATAGAAGGTCCCAATAAAAATTTTGAATAAACCTTTATGATTTTGGAGAGCTAATTTCAAAGTTTAGATGATTAACTTCGCTTCGTAAATTACTATTTGCAAAACAGTAATAATTCAGGTAAATGAGCATCTAATAGCTAAGAATCCATTGCAAATGACACTGTTTCTAAGAAAAAGTTCCTGCTTTTTATCAAGTGTTTTATCCAAAATGAAGGATAAGAAAAGGGAAGGAAATAATCCATAGTGTGAATTTTGGTATTTTGTTTGTTGTTTTTGCTCTCCCTATGCAGTTTATTTTATTTCTGAATCCAGACGTTTAACTTATCAACCCAGATAGTTTCATCAGTATACTAGATTTTGATTTTAAATAATACTGGATTTCATGGAACCAGTGACTCTAAATAAGTTCTATGAAGCACAAGGACCTCTCAGAGAAACACTAAAAAAACAAAATATAAATCACAAATTTAATTATTCTGCCTTTAAATATTAGATCATTTTTAAGTTTAGATTTTTATTCCAAATATCTTGATTAAAATTTATTATATCAGTAATTTTGTTGAAAATATCTATTGAGCCAAGTTCTCCCTGGTGCCAAAGTTACTCCCTAACAGTTACTTCATAACAGTTCCAAAAAGCAAAGTTCCAGTAGCCTGAGAGAGTTAACACTTTCCTTGAAGGATTAACGTAAATCCAAAGAAAATACAAACCCATAAATGTAGAAATTTTCATTAAATGGAAATTAAGAAGAGCACTTTGGAGGACTGGTACAGAGAAGGCCACATTAGAAAATACTTTCAGTTGGAAAGAATAATAACCATTTAAACACTACTAAAAGGTCATTTAAACACACATATTATATGAAGTCTATTTGACCATACTTTTCGAAATGGTTAAGAAAATCGGGGATTTTTAAAAACACAATATGCAAAGTTTTTAATGCATATATATATTTTTTTCCCCTCAGATTCTTGAAGCAAGCTGAATTTTCCCCCTAGAGCTCTTGTATCTATGCACATTAAAAATGCCTTTAGGGGCTTCCCTGGTGGCGCAGTGGTTGAGAGTCCACCTGCCGATGCAGGGGATGCGGGTTCGTGCCCCGGTCTGGGAGGATCCCACATGCCGCGGAGCGGCTGGGCCCGTGAGCCATGGCCGCTGAGCCTGCGCGTCCGGAGCCTGTGCTCCGCAATGGGAGAGGCCACAACAGTGAGAGGCCCGCGTATCACAAAAAAAAAAAAAAAAAAAAATGCCTTTAAGCCTAATCTCCTTTGCTCAGAATCCCGTGGATGGTTTGCAAGGTGTTAATGAAGTTAATTACTCAACCTGTGGTCAGGATGCCAATCCACCTCATGTCCTCGGGGACCTTATTCTATCTGTGGCCATCTCTTTCTTCAATATCTTCAACATCTTTATTTACCCAGCCAGGTTGGCACCCTTAATTGTTCCTTCTCTGCAGGGCAACAGGAGCTCTATAAGAAGCTTGGTGGCTATGTTCCCAACACACAGGCAATTTCTCCAGCATCTAATTCCTATGGACAATTTTAATGCCTTTCATGACAGCTTTATTTACACTGTTTTTATCCTATTGCCTTGAATCAGGAGTCTCCCTTTAGATTCATTAAAGTTGAAAATCTGCCTGCCTTTGCTTTTCTCTCCCCTCTCAGAGGACTTTTTTTCTTTGTTCTGCAGCCCAGAGGCCAGCCCT
This sequence comes from Kogia breviceps, assembly GCF_026419965.1. Lineage (NCBI taxonomy): Eukaryota > Metazoa > Chordata > Mammalia > Artiodactyla > Physeteridae > Kogia > Kogia breviceps. The sequence continues at coordinate 15,095,840 of NC_081321.1, read as the reverse complement.
GCTCAGCCCTCCTCCAGCTGGTGCTTCCTAACTCTTGCACCCACCTCATGGCCTGGTTGGCCCCTATTTATCTACATATGGAGTTAGCCAAAATCGAATCTTTTCTTACAGCTTTTAAACATATTCAGATCTATTCTACCTAAAAAAAAAAAAAAAAAAATCTTCCATCACTTATCCCGAATCCGTCTGTGTTCTAATTCCCCTCTCTCCTTCCCCTTTTGATCAAGCTCCGTGAAGGTGTAACCTACCTTCAGTCTCTACTTCTTTACCCCACAGGCCCCAGAATACTATTCCTTATAGCACACTGAATTTGCATCGTCTTCCTAGTCACTAGCTCCAATGCATATTCTTCTGAATTTATTTTACTTAAACTCCTTATGGCCTTAGAATCTATAGACTGTTCTTTCTTTCTTGGAATTCTCTCCTATATGTGTGGCCCTTTTTTCTTTTGGCTTCCCAAACAGGTCAGACAGGGGAGTGAGAATGGCTTTCAATACTAAAGAAAATGATCTCAAACATAAGTAAAAGCATAAAATATGAATGTTCATATGACTTGTAATCTGTCCAGAATATTCCTAATTATTCTCAACCAATTATTTTTCAGTAAAAATTTACCAAAAAAAACCCCTTGTCAATGTATCTCCCAAATACACGTATTTTAATTAGTATCACCTTATACTTGTAGATTAATTTCAAGGAAAATTGACCTCTTCACTATATTGATTCTTTTTATTCAAGAGTAAGGTATTTTTCACTGCTCTTTCAAATCTTTCTCTATGTCCATCATTAGAGTCCTGTGTAATAATAGTTAAACTTATTTCTAGATATTTTGTCTTCTTTGTTATTACTATATTAACCGTGAAACCTTGCCAAATTCTCTTACTATTTGCAAAAGTTTTCCAGTGGATTTTCTGAAGGCCTTCCAGATGTAAATTATATCATATCACTCATTAATTTTTTCAATAAATAGTTATCAAGTACTAATATGTGCTAGGCATTAATCTAAACACTAGGGAAAGAGCAATGACCAAAACAGACAAATTCTTGTTCTCCTGGAGCTCATATTCTAGTTAAAAAAAAAAAAAAGTTTAAAAATTAAATATGCAATATGTCAAGTGATCATAAATACTTAGAAGAAAAATAAATTAGGGTAAGGGAAGAGAGAATAACAGGGGTAAAGAGCAGTTATTATTTAAATTGGGTAGTTATTAAACTTCGGCCTGAATAAAGAAGGAAGTGAGCCATTTCAATATCTGGGGAGAGGAGAAAAGCAGGAACAGCAAGTAGAAAGGACCTGAATAAGGAAGGTGCTCAGTGGAGACCAGTTGGCTGATTGTAGGTGGGAGCAGGAGCAAGAAGGACCACATAGTATCTCATGGGTTTTGCATTTTATTCTGGGAGACATGGGAAGCCAAGGTTGAGATTTGTGAGGGAAAATGGCATAACTGAACTATTCTTTTAAAAAGATACCTCTGGCTGTTTTGTGGAAAATGATTGGAAAGTAGGAGGCTAAAGCTAGGCTGCAGAGGTAAATGGTAGAGGTGAGATGGTGGTGGCTGAAAAGAAGAGGTACCAGGGAAGGTGGTGAGATGTGATCAGATTTGAGATGTATTTAGGTTTAACAGGTAGATTTACTGATGAATTGTAAATGGTATGTAAGAGAAATTGAGAAGTATAAGAATATATTCTTTTTTCAGTAAAGTATTTGCCATTCTTGTAATTTACTTTATCATTGGCTCTCTCCTTGTCATTTCTAAATTTGTGTCTTTGTGTTTTCTCCAATTTTCTTTGAGAGCTAGGCAAATAGGTTATCTATTTTATTGTTATTATTTCTCAATCAATTTTAGAATTTATTTATTGTTTCTAATGTATTCTCTTTTATTTATGCAGTTTTTATTCCTTCGTACTTTTAAAATAAATTTTGCCATAATTTAAAAAATATTCATCTGAATACCTAATAATATTAATTTAATTTCTTCTTTCAGAGTAACCTAATGATTTATGGCTATAATCATTTCTCTAACCACAGTTTTTGTCATGTAGCATAGGTTTTTCTGGATCTAAACTCTTGTTTTTACTTTCCAGCTATGAAATTTTGGCCTAGATTTTCTCTTCAATGTTAGAGTTAATACTAGAATTAAGAAAGAAATTAGAACTTCAAATTATTTTCTTATTTAAATTTTTGTTATAAATTTCTATTTTTATTGCATTATAGTCAGAGAATATTGTCTGTAATATTTCTACTTTTTAGGAATTACTGAGATTCTCCTTGCACTCATCTAGACAATTTTGGGAAACAACCCATAGAGACTTGAAGAGAAGGAACATTCTCTGTTATTAGGCCACAGAGTTAAACAGGCAACTATTAGTTCTATTTAATTAATGTTGTTACTGCGATTCACTATATCCTCATTTTCTTTTTATTGATTTATTATTTTGCCTGTCATGTCATATGATTTATAAATCTCCTACTAGTATTGTTCCCATATATTGCCTCTTGAAGGTGCTAAATTGTTTGTGGTTTTGATGTTGTTTTATCTGGGATGTGAAGATTCATGATGGGGTATGATGGAGCACCTGGGATTAGACAAAGCATATGTTAAACATAAAGAGAAAAGCTGAACCAAAGAGTAAGTCTGGGTATCAGATTGCTGCTAAAGGCAACCAGGGAATGAAAGTATAAGATCCTGGGGAGAGAGAAATGGCTCAGGAAGTCAAGTGGACATTTTGCAGTGTTTTTTCCCTTGGTGACCTTGGCCATTCTGAGCATGGAACAAGAGGCTGGCGAATCCAGGAAAAGGCCAAACAGATGTCCCTGCTAAGAGGTAGAAAAACAAACAGAACTTTTGACCATCCCACAAGGCTGGAGAGACATAAATTAGAGACCTGAGCTGTGAGCCCAGTGAGAAAGGAGGGGAAAAGAACAACATCCACACTCTGCTGGTTTCCCCTCATGACATTGATTGATTTCTGCAGCTACATGGGGAAAGGAACCTAAGAAGCCAAGCAGAACGTCTTCGAAACACAAAGAGAGTTTTTGGCAGAGTCACAGTACTTAGGAGACAGGGACTTGAGTTTTGGACACCACGGAATAAAGGGGCCCAAGTGAAGATCCTGGGCTTTCAATTAGAATTCCTTCGGAGATACACCTTGGGAACAGGGTTCAGAGAGACCCAGATGGAGCCCTAGAAAAACTGCAATCCAGCCTTGAATTTAATTTCTGATTGGATTCTGAAGGGAATCCACTCTTTCTGCTCTTTGAGGAAGATGATATGAGCAAGCCTCTACATTTTTCATATAGAACATCAGACACTGAATCAAAAAACACTATCTATGCCAAAACAAAAACAAAAACAAAAACAAAAACAAACCCCAGGACTATCTGACCTCACACCAAGAGGAAAAGGAGTTAATATAAAGAGATCCATAGGTTATCTAGATACTGAAATTATCAAATAAGGACATTCAAGTATCATGACTAATATGTTCAAGAAAATAGAAAGAAAGATGAAGAAAATAGATGAAAAAGTGGAAAATTTCACCAGGGTATTTAAATCTCAAAAAAGTCAAATGGAAGTTGCAGAAATGCAAAATGCAATGATTAAAATTACAAGCTTGATAAAAGGATCAGAGAACAATAGTTAACTGGTGAAGTGAAATACAGATCAAAAATTTTCATACTGAAACACAGAAGAATAAAAAAGATTTAAAATAAAGAAATATATATAAGAAAAATAATTAAAATGTCCAAAATATTATCAGAGTACAGGAGGAGAGAAGAGAGAGAATCAAGCAAAGCAATGATTACAGAGAAAATGGTTGAGGAAAGTCATCAAGTCACAGATTCATGGAGCTCTTGGCACACCATCAGGATGAAAGCAAGGAAGGTGACGCCTCCACACATCATGATCAAACTGCTAAAAGGCAAAAACAAAGGGAAAATCTGAAAGCACCCAGAGATGTAGAGGGTTGGGGGCATGGGGGAAATACATTACTAAAACAAGCAATAGTAAGACTAACAAGTGATTTTCAACAAAAGGAACGAAAGCTATAAAAGAATGATACAACACCTTGAAGGTACCCAAATCAGTATCTACCCATCAGAATTCTATATAAAGTGGGGGAAAAAATCCAGAGACCTGCAAAAAAAGAATCACTAAAAAGATTTCTCTGGCAAAAGTAAGATGATCCCTGGGACTTCCCTGGTGGTGCAGTGGTTAAGAATCTGCCTGCCGATGCAGGGGCACGGGTTCGATCCCCGGTCTGGGAGGATCCCACGTGCCGCGGAGCGGCTGGGCCCATGAGCCATGGCCGCTGAGCCTGCGCGTCCGGAGCCTGTGCTCCGCAACGGGAGAGGCCACAACAGTGAGAGGCCCGCGTACCGCTAAATAAATAAATAAATAAAACGATTAGTGAGTTATTTTGCTTTTAACTGATTTCTAACAACTACAGTCTCAGTTACAATTAATTATATAAATTACATCTAAATGTAAATGTCTTCTGACAGTTTTATATTCAACTTCTGTGGTTCAGAAAAAGAATCTTAATTGATAATCAAGATAAACTTGGAACCAAGTTAAAAATCTTGATATAAGTAGGAGAAAATGTGTAATTAGAATGGCATATAATGTGTCAGTAACAACCAATTATGGTTTTAATCGAGTAATTCAATCTGAAAGCTGTTTTTAAAAGATATATATCAACTTCAAAACTTTCAAAATGACAAAATTTAAATTACATTTACCGCTTATTCCTGCATGTACACAATAAAAAATTTTGAATAAAAAGAAGAAATAAGTCAACCAGATTTTTTTGAGTAAACAATGCTTAGACTCAGATGTCATAAAATTGTTTTACTTGATACTACATAGATAAACTATCAGTCTTAAAACATTGTGCTTTACTTTAACCACCTCAGTAGTAAGGCAAAGGTCACTATATAAGAGAATATATCTATGACCACCTTTATGCCAAAAATTACACTAAAGAAACTTAAAAGACATATTAAAAAACAACAGTGTATGTGCTTTATCTGATCCTATTTCAAATTTAAAAACTGGGGGAAAAACATGAGAAATGTGAACTGGATATTTGATGATTCTAGCAAAAATTATTGCTATTTTTAAGATTGACAAAAGAATTATGGGTTTGTTTAAGAGTTTTTGTCTTAAAGAAATAAAATGTTTACAGAAGAAACAATGTAATGTCAGGGATTTAACATAATGGGGCAGAGAGAAGATGAGTAATTGACAGAACAGATGAAAAGATCAGTCATATATTGACAACTGGTCAACCTGGACAAAAATTACACTGGGTTCATTTACAATTCTTTCCTTTTGTATATGCTTGAGATTTTCCATAATAAAATAATTTTTAAAAAGATTTTCTAATATTGTCTTAGAGAGAACTCATTCATTGCATGAAAATAGAGAGATGATAAAGATTTGGGGTTAAATGTGTAAATATTTACCCCCTTCATATAGAGTTCTTAAATGTTAATTCATTAAGTGTGAAAAAAAACCATAATTTGTGGGTTAATTCCTCTTCATTAAAAAATACTGCATTGACTATTTACAATAGCCAAGACATGGAAGCAACCTAGGTGTCCATCAACAGATGAATGGATAAAGAAAATGTGGTATATATATATACAATGGAATAATAGCCATAATAAAGAAATACTGCCATTTGCAATACGGATGGACCTAGAGAATATCATATTAATTGAAGTCAGAGAAAAACAAATATTATATAATATTACTTATATGTAGAATCTAAAAATAATACAAATGAACTTATTTACAAAACAGAAACAGACTCACAGAAATAGAAAACAAACTTATAGTTACCAAAGGGAAAAGGTGGGGAGGGGTAAATCAGGAGTATGGGATTAACAGATAGATGCCACTATATATAAAATAGATAAACAACAAGGGTTTAATGTATAGCACAGGGAACTACATTCGATACCTTGTAATAACCTATAATGGAAAAGATTCTGAATATATATATATATATATATATATATATATATAACTGAATCATACATGAAACTAATACAACATTGTAAATCAAATATACTTCAATTTTTAAAAACTGCATTAAAAAGTAACTTCATTGCAAGAGATTAGAATACTGTGTATCCTTTATTTTTCTTTTTGGTTTCTCCAAATACTGAAATAAAATCAACGATCCTACAATTTGGAATTTTATAATGATATTGTTTAAAATAGAAGGCAGGGGAACTAGAAAAGATGGTGAGCTCTCAGAAAGCACTTAAGATGACTCTGATTCTATCTCTGACTTGTACCCAGTGATCCTTTTTGTTATCCTCAATTTTCTGATGTTGGCACCCATTGGCATTTTTTTCTTTAAACTCTTTAAACACTGATTATTTTAAAGTATTGCTTTGTAGTCGATTGTGTCAAGTTAACCCAATGAAATTACATGTCATGTGCTTCAGTGTGCAAACACCATTGTCTTCAGAGTTTAAAAATGTACTTAAAAAGAATGCAAGTGATGACCTCTAAGAAGCTTATAAAGTCTTTCATGATGTTTGAGGTAATCATAATAGGACTACATGTCTTCCCAACCTCCTGATAAGCAAGCTTAGAAGTTTCAAGACACTTTTGCTTACTTGGTGCCTAGAGAATTTGAGAAAAGAATTACTTTTCTTGCATCACGAATTCCTAATTTCTATATTTTGAAGATTTCACAATAGCTGTCTCAGATCCAGCAGTCAGATTTTTGCATTAAAGAAACTGGTACACTCATTTCCCTTCAAGCACTTTGATGTCATATGAGAGATACTTGCATTTTGCCAGAGTTTATCACGGTAAATTCAAGCTGTGACGGCATTGACATAAAACCCAAATATCCAGATGAAGAGTGAAAAATCCAATAAATCATTTGAATGTTTCTATACAAGACTTAATTAGTTGAAAATGATTTCAGTTGCCTGTATTTTCAAATATGAAACCAGAACTCGAGAGATAAAATTCTGATTTTTTTTTTTCTTGTGGTCTATTTAAAGAGGCAAAGGGCAATAAAATGATAACTGGAATACTGATGGCCTTTTGCATAAACGGACACAAATGAGTATGAATATACCATGCATCCAAAAAAAGAATGAACCTTTTTTTAATGGATTAAGTTTTTCCACTGCTTTTGTTTTTTGAGGAATTAGCTAACACAACTTCTTTTTAAAAAAATAATTTAAAACTAATGTTTCTCTATAGTATCTCCTGAGATTATGATCTCTTACTTAATGATAATGAGCTCCTGAATTGCCTTAAATCCTTACTGTTAAATGCAATAAAGAATACATTTGCTGGGCATTATTTGAAAGCCTTTTATATGATTGCCTTAGTCACTTTAATACTAAATGTCTCCAGCCTGTTTTGCCAGTAGAAGTTAATAACAACAGAAGAGCTGACAGGGGGTGTAAATTGTAGTTTTTCAATTCTGGTCCTTGATGATACATCCTCCAGAAATCATTCAATGGGGTTTTCCAACTTATATGGTAGCAGTTTGGTTTCCAGTGATTAACTAACTAAAAGAGGTTAGTTGCTGTAAATAGGCCAAAATCCCCAATTCCCAAAACACACGGAAGGCTGGGCACCAACACAGCTTTATACATCCATCATTAGATGTGATAACATGACACCCATTTTCCTAAGTGGTTTTATTAGCTTCACCTACTTGCAATAATTAATATTTAATAGCAAGGGAGAATTGGCAACAATTAGCTCCTGGAAAGTGGCCAATCTAGCCACGTTAAACCGAAGTTTGCCCAGCAGAGTTCCCCAGGCTTGGTTATTAACCAGAATGAATAAGAAAGTGAGATTGTTGCTATGAAGTATTGCAAGGACTCATCAACCCAGAGTGGTTGGAAGGCTTTCTCTGAGTCACTTGGACACAGCCTCAAACTGCACACGAAAATGAGCATCTGCTAAGAAAACCCAGTAACATACCTGTCTGAACTTGAGCAATCAGAAATGAGTCTTCTCTTTTTGATCAAAGAAAACATACAGAGAGGTAAAATGGCGGCATTTTGTGCGTACCTCATCAGGGATCATGAATAATGACTGTAGCCAGAATCCAAACATCCAAATATCACAGAAAGCCAGCACACATGTATTCACCTTCTCAGCCAACAGACTCAGATTCTATGTGTAGATTTAAATAAAAGAGTGTGTTTGTTATTTAATGCTCTAAGGTCAGACAGATCTGAGTTTGAATTCTAGTTCTGCCATTTGCAAACTATTAGAAAAGAATCTTTCAGGCCCCAGTTTCATGACTGGTAAAATGAGAACAATAGTTGTACCTCATTTACCAGTAGTAAGAAGTAAAATAATGCCCATTAAAATATATCACTGTTCCTGGAAGTGCTCAATAATTTTTAACTACTATTCATGTTATTATAGTCAGTCATATATAGTTTCCAGAATGCGAAAAAGCAAAAAAAAAAAAAAAAAAAGATACCCAGTTAAATTTTAATTTCATGTAAATAACAGATAATTTCTTAGCATAAATACATCCCATGCAATATTTGGAACAAACTTTTCTAAAAATTTTATACATTATTTTTCTTAAATTCAGATTTATCTGGGCATCCTTATTTTACTGGCAACCCTATTTATACATCATGTGAGTATGAAAATTCATTTGTCTGTGATTTAGTTAAAAAGCTGTGCATATATCCAGAGAGAACCATAAATTGAAGAGATATATGCACCCCAATATTCACTGCAGCACTATTTATAATAGCCAAGACATGGAAGCAACTTAAATGTCCACTGAATGGATAAAGAAGATATGGTATACATATACAATGGAATATTAGTCATAAAAAAAGAATGAAATAATGCCATTTGCAGCAACATGGATGGACCTAGAGATTATCATACTAAGTGAAGTAAGCCAGACAGAGAAAGACAGATATCATATGACATCACTTATATGTAGAATCTAATTTTTAAAAATGATACAAATGAACTTATATACAAAACAGAAATACACCCACAGACATAGAAAACAAACTTATGGTTACCAAAGGGGAAAGTGGCGGGAGGGATAAATTAGGAGTTTGGGATCAATATATACACACCAGTACATATAAAACAGATAACCAGCAAGGACCTACTGTACAGCACAGGGAAATATACTCAATATTTTGTAATAACCTATAAGGGAAAGAATCTGAAAAATATATATATATTATACTCACATATATACTTGAATCACTTTGCTGTACACCTGAAACTAACACAACATTATAAATCAACTATACTTCAATTTAAAAAAAAACCCTTTTGATAAATAAAAGAGATCAAAGTCAAACAAAATGGACACATTAAAATTCCTTTTTATTTATCTTATTTAAAGAAATATTCCCTCAATCTTGCCTCAGTGTCTATGCACCTCAACTTCAGATCTAAAAAGTTTATATTCTGATTACGCGATACTCGTCTTGGAGAGTTACACCTATAAAAAAAAAATCAAAGTAGACTTGTGGAAAAGCTCCAGGCCTCCAAAACGAACATTAGCACAGGCTGCTGGCTACAAGAAGTACTCCCAGTCAGGCCTGCCTGCCCCGTGCCTCTGTGCTTTATCTTCAGCTTGGCTCCCGTCAGCTCGTAACCCCAGACTGAGCCGTGGACTTTGGCTCTCCCACTGGTATCTCTGTGCTACCCCAGTGTCTGGCCCTAGTCACGTCCCTGATTCTGTTTCAACTGCATGGATGGAGCTTTGGAATGTTGTCCATGTTTTCTCAGCATTTCCACCCTGTTTTGTTCCTGGCTTGACTCTGCACATTCATCTCAGTGCCAATATCTTGCACAAGTCCATTCTGCTATGTTACCAATACAGGAACTGTTTTCTAAGCCCCAACAGATTAGACTCTACAAATTAGTGAAAGAGCCAGATATAACAGGAACACTGATAGCAATGAGAAATTATGGTTAGCCACCTGACAGCAGTGATAGGCTATAATAATAGCGTGCTGTTGGTTGAGAACTTACTGCTCGCCAGTCAGTGTGTCAGACACTTAGCTACATTGTCTCTTCTCATTCTCTTCAGTGTAGGCAATACTATACCCATTTTACAGATGAAGAAAGTGAGACCACGCTGCTAGTATGTGTCAGAGCTAGAGATGAATACATCTCTCTAACTCTGCAAACCACATGCTTTTGACCACAAAAGGCTACGTGCTCAGCAAAAGAGGGCGTAGAAAAGAAAAATTTAAGTGTCATGAACCCAAACAGCACTGTAGTCTTGGGCCACTGAATACAGATACAAACGGTGACTATTTGTACCTATCTTCAGTGTCTCAAGAGTACAACATTCCTTTGGGATTGGCAGATACAAACTACTATATATAAAATAGATAAACAACAAGGTCCTACTGTAGAGCACAGGGAACTATATTCAATACCCTGTAATAAACCATAATGGAAAAGAATATATATATGTATTATATATATGTATAACTAATCACTTTGCTGTACAGCAGAAATTAACACAACATTGTAAATCAACTATACTTCAATTAAAAAAACAGTATAAATTACAATGTATATATTGTAATTATATTGTATATATAATATATTGTAATAGATATTGTAATATATTGTATATATATAGTAATATATTGTAATATATATTGTTGTAGTATTGTGGTCTTGAGCCCAGATGGTCCCACTCTATCATGATGCAGGTCAACTTGACATTTAATTTTAGAAGGTAGAATCACCATGAAGACTTAAATTATTCAGAGAGACAAAAGCCTAAAACAGCAGCAGCAAATATGCAGTATGGTTTAGATTTTTGTCCAAAACACTAAAAAGAAAAAAAGGAAAAGTTGTTTTTAAAAAAGAATCCACCTCTTAGCTAACTGGAAGAGTCAGTTATTCTGAAGAGTTTATATCCTAAGCTCCCAGCTAGCAAAGCTGTATACAGTCGACCCTTGAATAACACAGGCATCAGGGGCTCCCACCCACTGCCAAGTTGAAAATCCACTTATAACTTATAGTCCACTCTCAGTATATGCGGTTCCTCTGTATTTCAGGTTTCACATCTGGGGATTCAAACAACCTCGTATCATTGTAACACTGTAGTATTTACTATTGAAAAAGATCCGCCTATAAACGGGCCTGCTCAGTTTAAACCTCTGTTGTTCAAGGGTCAATTGTGTATGTATATATTTATATACACACACACAGAGCTATTTCAAACTCTAACTTCTCTTCAACTAACTGAAGATCCTGAAGAATTCTTATAGTCCTAAGACTCTGGTCTTTCTAGAATCTGAGGAATTGTAGTCTAAAGTGTGGGCACCTCAGCCCTTGTGTCAGTACTAGACCTCTGTATATATACTCTCCGTATAATCTCTCTATATCTATATTGATATCAGTACAGGTATAAACATCCAAGATCTATATATACTATACCTATAACCTATTTCCTGCAGATTTGCTCCTCGTCCTAGTTTAACAGATACAATCACACAAGGGAAAAATCTACTAGAGCCCATAGTATGATCCAGAAAGGAATTATTCTTAGAACATAACAATTAAGATGTAATCCACCTCCACCTTCAGGGGTTGTCATTTTTAAGTGATGAATGCCAAAGAGGTAAAAGTGGTGAGAAAAAAAAAAAAGTTGTATCCGGAACATTCTGCTGTGTGCAGCATTTTGGGAGTCAGCCTGTGTGCTCTCTGTGTCTGGATTTGCTTGGAAGAGACTCAAGCATCTGAGAGGGTAGCTGTGGTGGGTAGAACCCTCAGAGGGTCTGGAGACCAAAGCTTTGGATTGAAATCCTAGTTCCTCCACATCCCGGCCAAGCCTCTTAAAATCACAGAGCTTCAGTTTCCTCATCTGTAACATGTGGATAATGCCACCTACATCAGCGGATTGTTGCTATAATAAGGGTTTTGTGTACAAATGCTTCTAACACAATGTTTGGTGCATGGAAGGCACTTAATGACTTGACTGAGAAAGGTTCACCTCTGCCTTTGCTCTTCTAGAAAGAGTCAGTTGAAGCAGAATGAGGCTGCTCTTGGAGGATCTGCCTAGTAGTTTTGATGAGGAGTCAGAGAAATCTTCCTGAGAAGTTGACAAGTTCTCAACATCAGAAGAGATAAATACCATCTCAACGTCGGGAAACTTACAGATTCAAACCTTATAACACCTTCCTCTAGTTTAACAGATTGCTCAGTGAATTAACAAATTAAGGTCATAGAAAATCTTTAAAAATGTGTGTAGGAATGAATATATTTAATACCACTGGACTGTACACTTCAAATGGTTAAGATGGTCAATTTCATGTGATGTATAATTTACTACAACAAAAACATGGGAGGTAAAAGTGTGTGTAGGAATGAGGGCAGAATAGGAGAGGGGTTACTCTTATTATACATCCAAGAAAAGAGGTTTTTTTCTTGTATTTTTGTTTTTCTTCTTTTCTCCTGTTTAAGAAATTTAAATTCAAAGCCTTCAAAAACATAAGACTAAGAGTACTTATTATGAACTTTTTGATTTGCACAATATCACATGGGAAGGGTGGAGAGGATCAGAGTACAAACTGATAATCCTATACATGGGTGAATTTTAAAACACCTGCTTAGAATATCACGGGACTAAGACTTTTACCACAGAGTAGAACAATGAAGTTAATTTACCTAATGGCATTATGCCAACCTGGCTCAACTAGTTTTTTTGAATGCCCAAATGCTCCCTTTTAGGTGTTTTCATTAGTTGTACAGCTATTACATGAAATTACGTAAGATTCCTTGAAGGCATATCTGGTGCTTTAATGAACTGCCATCAGTGGTTTTTAATTTTTTTTTTTTTTGCGGTACGCGGGCCTCTCACTGTTGTGGCCTCTCCCGTTGCAGAGCGCAGGCTCCGGACGCGCAGGCGCAGCGGCCATGGCTCACGGGCCCAGCCGCTCCGCAGCATGTGGGATCTTCCCGGATCGGGGCACGAACCCGTGTCCCCTGCATCGGCAGGCGGACTCTCAACCACTGCGCCACCAGGGAAGCCCCATCAGTGGTTTTTAAAGTATGTACGCATCCAATCCAATTACAAAGGTCAGCTCCTTCAATAATAAGTTAAAATATAGAAAAAAATTATATTTTATGCAACTTTTTGCTTTTGTATATTACTATACAGCTGTTGCTTATATCGGTTTTTGTGTATAATTCTCTATTGTGTCTTTTTAATTTGATATACCATTGTAATTTTTGATGCTATTTATAAAAGCTTCATAATTATCACTCTGAACAGTTACATAAGTTTTCTTTGTTGATGTATGGGATTTGCAAAACTATTCTCTTACAGCTGGATATTTGGGTGGTTTCCAATTTGGGGCTGCTATTTTACAATGCTACAACAAATATCTTCTTTTATGTTTTTTATCTTTTTAAATTCTTTTGTATCATTTCCAGAGAAATTCTGTTAATCAAAATATTTGTCTATGTTTTATATATTGCGAAACTGTCTTCCAAAATGATCATAGCAGTTATATTCTGCCACAAAATATTAGAGTTGTTAACTGTTTCCATTATTTTATTGACTTTAAGGATGAATAAATAACACTTTGTTCTTTTAATTTGCTTTTATTTGATTACTAAATATATTGAGTTAAAAACCAACTTAGGTTATGAATTGTAAGAGACTAAAAGCAAACACACTCTCATAATAATTGATAAGCAAGAAGTGTGTGAATCATCTTTTCTTTACATATTCTTCCCAGGTTTAAAGATCTTTGTTTACCTCCCCGTCTTTAGCTTTTTGAAACTCTATTTTGTAACGTTCATGGAGCACTTGCGTACATAATATGAACTTGGGTATATTACCATTGACAGTTACAAAATTCATTAGACATAATGAAAAATAGACATTTGTACAATATTTAAAACTGAATACAGATTTAAAATTATATGTAAGACACTGATTCTTAAATAGTTTTTCATCATGAAAGAGTTTGGGAATCTTGTAAGAGCTGTATACCTTTTTTTCTACAAAATTTGACCTAAACTGTAGGAGATTTGACAGTCCCCATGAAGAGCATCTAAGAACTCAACCTAAAAGCCTCTTATACCCCAAATCCGGTCCCTTCTTCCTGAATAGCAGAACTTTTCATTTTAACTGGGCATATGGCTGCCCCGAATAAAGACTACATTTTGCAGCTTCCTCTTGCACGTGGGGTAGCATATGATTTAATACTGGCTAATGGAATGTAAACAAAGTCTGATGGGCAACTTCTGTAATGTAAGTGGGCGTGGACTTCTTTCCTCCTTCTTCCTTTCTGTTGCCTGCATGCCCCGAGTTATGGAGTTCAAGCAGACCAATAACAAAAAAAGACAGCCACGTAAGATTTCTGGGTTCTGGGGAAACCGCATTAGAGGCCCTGCCATTTGAAGCTGGATCTGGGAGGAGTGAGGTAGGAGGTAGGGTGGCCATTGTAAACTGCCATGTGAATCAGTGACAGTTATTTGCTATTCTCTACTGATTACATAAAATATATTCTCCCTACAACATTTTCTCAAGGGAAAGAGGAAAGGAGCTTTAATTTTTCAACAGAGTTTTATGTCATTCTTATTTTTGATAAATATGAGCTTTCTGATGCCCAAGAACGTAGCTTTTATGACAGAAAATTTATTCAGAGGTTTACTTTAGTTTGGAACACTACTGCTTAATTAAAGTTATGAATACATGTCTACCTTAAGCTTTAAGTATAGCTTACAAGACATCCTATGAAAAATTTAGCACATTTTAACAATTATAGGGGAGATTTAAACAATATTTGGTCTCAAAAACTTAATTAGTTAAACATGTTCAAATCTGCATCTATAAATTAATGTTTTCACTATCTTTTTTTTTTTTTTTTTTTTGCGGTATGCGGGCCTCTCACTGTTGTGGCCTCTCCCGTTGCAGAGCACAGGCTCCGGACGCGCAGGCCTAGTGGCCATGGCTCACAGGCTTAGTTGCTCCACGGCACGTGGGATCTTCCCGGACCAGGGCACGAACCCGTGTCTCCTGCATCGGCAGGCGGATTCTCAACCACTGCGCCACCAGGGAAGCCCTCACTATCTTTTTTAAGTACTTCATTTGCCTGACTAGTGAATCTTCTCAGGTGCTTAAGTAGTTTTTATCAAGCTAATGACAAAACATTAAAATATGGTATATTATATACTAATTAGAGTTTTAAAAATATTTAAATACTGTTTATACACATAATAAAAATTTTAAATGAGAATTCCAAGGCTGACCTACTATTTCAAAGTCCAAATCATCTTAAATCTCTGTAAATATGAACAGACTTCTTAACACAAACATATTAACACTGCAGGTTTAATTCTGGTAAATATTTCTAAATTTAATTCTAAATTTCTTAGAATTGAAAGATATTAACTCAAGGAAAGAACTATTATGCCATCCCAAACAATTCAAGACGTGTTTGTAGAGGGCATGGGTGCTGTCGCATCAGCCAAATGAAAATGCATAACAACCAGAGATTGGGGCCAGAACAGTGACTGGAGTCCCCTTGCAACAAGGTGAGCTCTAATGATAATCTGTGACAGAGATTTCAGTCCTCCTGGTTTCACTGGTGCCCTGGGAACTCTGCTGCCTTAGGTCGCTTTAGGAAGTTTGTCACCTCCTTGAATGGATTGTGCGTTTCTTTGGTCCTTTGGATAAGTAATTGTCTTCCCCATTTAACTCTGAAGACTTTCATTTTAATGGACTTCTGTACTCTTTTCACATATCTGTTTTCCTTTAGTTCCAACAGCTTTCACAGATTTTTAAATGACATACAATTAATCTATCTTATAGGGTTATTATGAGGATTAAATGAGTCAATACATGTAAAGTCTTTGCATCAGGGCCTGATGCAGAGGAAGCTCTTTATCATCTCATATGCTTTATCTGATTAATCAGTCACAATTTCCAGTGTCATTCTCCTGCCAACATTTTTGTCCCATAGGGGTCATAGGTGTGGTTCCTATAGTAGTTCCAAATGCTAAATCCCTGGCAGCAGCATTAGAACAAATCAGCCTTAGTCACTTGCTTTAATAGTTTGTGTTTCATCTTCCTGAAATAGGATCAAAGCCTGTACATATGGTTAAACTAGGTGATCCCAAGTTTTCTTATCAAACTTGAAGCTCTTCTCCCTTTCCTCTCTCCAGACATGCTACCACTAAAGAGAAGAAAAAAGGTATTATCTTTTCAAGGGTCAGAAAAGCACTTAATGGACACAGTTTGTTAGCGGGTAAAATTTTTCCTTTTCTCTAAAGAGAAAAGATAAGATAGATGCAGAAACGCTTTATGATATTGAATTAGGCAGTGATTTCTCAGATATGACACCTAAAGCACAAAGAAAACATAGATAAATCAGACTTCACAATAATTTAAAACTTTTATGCAACAAAGAACACTACCGAGAAAGTGAAAAGACAACCTATAGAATGGGAGAAATTACAGCAAATCTTAATAAGGGTCTAATACCCAGAATACATAAATACACATACAACTCAAAATAAAAAGACAAATACCCCAATTTTAAAATGAGCAAAAGATTTAAATAGTTATTTCTTTTAAGAAGACACACAAATGGCTAATAAGCACATGAAAAGATGCTGAACATCATTAAGTGATTAGAGAAATGCATCATTAAGTGATTAGAAAATACGAGACACCACTTAATACTCAGATGCCAATGATAATAATAATAGAAAATAAGTATTGGTGAAGATGTGAAGAAATTCATACACTGCTGATGAGAATGTAAATTAGTACACTCATTTTGGAAAAAAATTTGACAGCTTCTTAAATACTTAAACATAAAGCTACCATTCCTACTGTATACCCAAGAGAATTTAAAACATATTTTCTCGCAAAAACTCCTTGCACATGAATATTTATAGCAGCATTATTCCCAATAGCCAAAAAGTGGGAACAAGCCAAATGTCAATCAACTGATGAATATATAAACAAAACATGGTGTATTCATACAACAGAATATTATCCAAAGGAATGAAGTACTGATACATGCTACAACATGGATGAACTTTGAAACATGATGCTCAGTGAAAGAAACCAGACACAAAAGGTCACATATTATATGATTCTATTTAAATGAAATGTTCAGAATAGGTAAATCCATAGAGACAGAAAGTAGACTAATGATTGCCACAGTCTAGGGGGAAGGGGAGAGACTGTTAACAGGTATGGGGTTTCTTTCTAGGGTGATGAAAATGTTTTGGAACTAGACAATAGTGATGGCTGTACAACCTTGTGCATATACTAAAACCACGGAAATGTACATTTTATGATATGTGAATTATATCTCAATAAATAATTTCAATAAATAAAATAAAAAGAAAAGCTAAATATTCTAGTTACTATGGTTGCATTAAAAAAAAACAATTATGCACCAAAATGTGGTGGCCAAAAAATGACCATTTAATATAGGCATGGAATTCAAACAGACTAGAGCAAGATGGCCTTTCTCCACTCTATGATGTCTGGAGCCACAGGTGGAAGGCTTGAAAGAGCTCAAATCATCTCTAGACACCTTTACTCATATGTCCGATAGTGGATGGTTGGCTGTGGGCTGAGCCTTAGTTAGGAGGGTTGACTAGAACACTTTCTTACGGCCTGCCCACATGGCCTGGGCTTTCTCACAGCAGGGTGGTTAGGTTCCAAGGACAAGTGTCACAACAGAAGGAGAAGAGAGTCAGGTGGGAGCTGTTTCACCTTTTATGACCTAGCCTCCCAGAAGTCACCTGGTCACTTCCAGAACTGCTATCCCTTAGAAACAATTCACTAAGTCTAGCTGGTAATCACTGGTGGGAACACAGAACTCTCCCCTTATTGGAGGAAAGACAATGTCAGATTGTAAGAAAAACATGGGGAATAGGATATATTAGGGAAGAAAATCTGCCATACTCTTTAACAACAACATCCCCCTGATAAAAAGTATAATCTATTCAAATTTTGTAAAATAGAAAACCTGAGATTCTGTGGATAAGTCACTAGACTGCAGCAAAAACAATATAAAACAATGTCTCATATACACACCACTATATATAAAATAGGAAACAAATAAGGACCTACTGTATAGCACAGGGAACTCTTAATACTCTGTAATGACCTATACGGGAAAAGAATCTAAAAAAGAGTGGATATATGTACAGGTATAACTGTTTCACTTTGCTGTACAGTAGAAACTCACACATTTTAAATCAACTATATTCCAATAAAATTTTTTTAATTAAAAAATAAAAAACATACAAATACACAAAAAAAGCAAAAACAATGTCTCCAACAACATGACAATGAATGAACAAGCATTGAGAAGATGTATATATCCTGAGCACTTTTTTGACTATGGGTTACATCTTCAATCAATCACTCCTTCAGGTATTCATTCATTAAACAGAAATGTATTACTGCCAAGTGTTCTTTTAGGCTCTGGGACGCCTGAGTGAGCAAGAAAAGACATATGGCACCTCACCTGAGCAGGAAAGAATAATGACCACGGAGTCACATAAATGTGATCAAAGGGGAACCACAGTGTTGGAAGAGCGCAGCTTAGTGTCTGCTCAGACTACCCAGATGTGTAAATAGCCACTGTGTGATGTGTGGTTTTCAGGCATTAATCATAAACAACATGATCCAGAAAGAACATAGTAGTTTCTGGAAAAAAAAAAAAAAATCCTCTGCAAATGAAAGAAGATACCAGAGCAAGGCTTAGGCATCTTAAATAATTAACCGGAGAGTAAAACAACAATTCAGTGGAGAAACTTTTCCTTTTCCTCTCAATCTCCCTTTCCAGTCTCCAGTCCCTAAACCACCAACCCCCAGAATGAACTTGAGGGAGGAGGTTATAAAATCAAGAATTTAGGTGATTATGCAACAAGTTCCAGCAACTTTTTAAATCTTAGGGACAACATACATTTGTGGGCCTTTTTAATGACTCACATAACAATTTCAATTTTTTTCACATCACAATGCCCATGTTCATAGAGTTAAAATTTCCAGTAAATTTGTCACCTTTCACTGTGTTTAATCAAAGTACAGAAAGTTGAGTACAGCAGAAACTAACACAGCAGTGTAAATCAACTATACTCCAATAAAAACATTTTTAAAGAAAACTAAAAAAGAAAAGAAAACGAAAATGCAATTTAACTTTAACCAGTCATTTCCAGAAACTTACATATTCTGTAGTCACACTGATTTTAAGCGGGCATTTTCTTTAGAACACACTGAATGGACCCAGGTTTTTTTCCCCCAAGCCCTAATTATTTGAGATAACAGAACATGAAAGTAGTGGCAATGTAATTAGAGTTTTATGCAGCTGAAATTCAATCCATTTCTCAAGTTACATAAAAGAGACAGGACACTAATTCACCCAGAGAACAGAATCAACAACCTTAAGTTTTCCCACCCAAGATAGTTTGTCCCTGGCAAAGGAGCTTGCAGTCTTGTGAAATGGCAGCTGGGATGGAAAGAAGTGACTCTTGCCATTTTGAACAGAAGAATATAAAACAACTACAACCAAGCAGCTTAGTCGGATACTGAAAACACAGAATTTAATATTATTTTTAGCATAGCTAAAATCCTTTTGGGTAAACTAACATTTTCTTTTTAAAAGTAAGCAAAATGGTTTAGGAAAGGTCTTTCTGGAAACTCACCTGTTTAAAAATTAAGCATAAATGTATTCCCATCGTCTAGAATACAGTCCCACCCTCTCCTGCCCCATCCTCCCTGAACCCTCCATCTCTCCAGCCTCACACAAGTTCTTATCATTGTGTGTTGTCATTTCATCGATTTCCAGTTCATTTCCAACATTAGGCTGTAAGCTTCATGAGGGCAGGAACTGGGTCCTGCTGTCTGTATATACTGGTATCTGGCATTTGGTAGACACCTGAAGAATGTTTGATGAAAGAACGGGAAGAAAAGGAAGAAAGAGGAAGGGGAGGAAAGAAGGAAGGGAAGGAGGAAGGGATGGAGGGAGGGAGGAAAGGAAAGGATGGATGGACTCTGAAGATCGAAGCAAAATTGTCAACGACACATAATAGGTCCTGAACAGTACTCAAAAATTTTCACTTTGATTTGTTTAGATTTGGTACTCTGCCTTTAATACTAACTAGAAAGGAGGTCTCATTTTCTCTCACATTTGTTTTCCCCGAACTACTTAAGTAACATCTGATTTACAAAGGATGTGTGACACATGTTAAGCCTTGTTGCCATTGAAGCTGCTGGGAAATAAGTGTAGGATTCCATTTTGAGATTTTTCTCACAGACTCCTGTCTTCTCTGAATTTCCTCACGATTTGTCATACGGGAAATTAAAGGTCATCAAGATGAGTAAAGCACAAAACTACCATACATTTTACTACAATCCTTCTCAGAACTCCAGTTAACATGTTTAATTGTACCATCCTTACTAGTTGCCATAAAAAGAGAGGTACCTTGAAAAAGAAATTACTTTTTTTATGGGCTTATATCACCATCACATAATCACAGAGAACTTAACAGTGTTCCTGTGAAAGCAGAAGGACACTACCATCAAAGGGATATCTTCACAATTTGAGCTTACTGTAGTTTTTTTTTTAAAAGTACTTATATTTCTCAGACTCCACTTTGTTCCTAGAAACTGTATTATATCTTTGTTGACCTCTACTTCTTAAAAATAGTATTCTCAACACAAATATTATGGAATGACTTCTAATAAGAATTTATTCACACTGAAAGAAAAGCTTGCATAAAATAATGGCTTCATATGAGGTCAACTGACTATGATAAAACTTGACACAGAAATCTGGAAATAATGGAAGGCTGTTCTTGTATTTTTTATAAATTGGAAATATGGATAAATTATCTAATTTTTTTCTGAGAATTAAACCAAATTGGGACTTCCTCCATCATTTGGGGGAGGAAAAATATTCTCAGATAAGTATGTAAAGATGAGCAAAACCTTTTAAACTTTTAAAGACTTGAAGTCAATAGAGATATTTGAGCTGACTTCTGATGGTAGCTCTCAGACTGGGAAAAACATGCCAGTTCTGGTTACCAGTTTGCTGGTTTCAAAGGACCATAGCAAAACTTATCTGCCTCAAGTGGAAAAGCCAGTCTGATATCAGGAGATTAAAAGACGCTATTGATGATTTTACAGTGTAGAAAGTATCAGGTGTTACTGGTGAAAGTGATTTTCATTGTCTTTATTCCCTGAGGTAGTTCACACAAAGGGCACAACTTTAAAATCTACATAACGATGAGAGAAGTTACATGTAATACCTATAAAACATTTAGATTCTAGAAGAATCTATTCTAGCTAGTAAATGGAAGATTAAAGAGGTTTCAAATCTTTCATCCACAATTTGTGTATGAATCACCTAAGGAAAAGACAGCTTATTAAGTTTCCCAAGAACAGTATCATAACATATGTTCTTTTTAAAATAATAAGCCACTGCTAAACAGAATGTGGATGATGTTATTTGCTCTATTACATGGGTTCCTGTAAATTTGACTTCAAATCTTCTTAGGGAAATAGGACACATCATACTCTCTAAATCTTGTTATTCTGCGAGTTGGGATCCAAAATAGAATTGAGCTCAAATATTTGATATGACTTTTATGGGAATATATCTTATATTTCAAAGAAAGGCAAAACAATATCAATTATTATAAGATAACAATAATCAAGAAACATACACTTAAAAATATGTCCAGGGAAGTCTGTTCTATTATCAGGGATGTGGATCTAAGATGAAAAAAACCTTCTTAATACATAAGGGAAAATAGAAGAAACCTAGTGAATTTTTTTTTTTTTTTTTACTTTTGCAATGTTACTTAATTTTGTATCTCTCCAAAAGTGTTCTGAACTTACTAAGGGAAGAAATTACTAGTTCAAGATCGTATGGTAAGAACTATAATAAGTGCCCAATAAAGATCTGTAATTACCAGGTACATTAAAGTGATTCAGGCTATCTTATTATCCTATCTGGTAGGATCTTGTAACTAAAACCTGTGGATACTAATCTTATAGTCTACATACCTTGGAGATAACTCTATAAAGTATACTAGGCAAATGTGATGGTTCAATTCACAGTGGATATGTGGCTAGGGTCTTTTTTTGAGGACTTTTATTTTGCATTGTCATAGAATTTTAAAATTTTCTTTATTTTTACATGTCAAAATAAAGTAAGAACTGATTTGGAAAGCCAATATGAAAGAGAAAATTGGGTATTATCTTGCAAACTATGCTGTTTTGATGGCCAATTCCCATCTTTCCAGATAGTTGGTTCTTAATGATCCAGAATCTCTACATTGTAGCAGCTTCTGTCATGATTACTATCAGAGTAACTATGGCTAATAATATCCAAGCAAATTTAAATATCATATTTATTGGAATAATGAATCCATGGAAAGAAACACTCTGAAGGGAGAACTTATTCAATTAAAAATTTCAGTTTTAAGGATGTAAAGAAAATCCCTCAGAGCATGAAACTATGAAGGGGCCTTTACAAATCTAAAGGTTCCATTTTTCCGATATGGTCAAACATAACATGAGATCTGATTGCACTGTTTCCCAGCCAAGTGAGTAAGTCAGACAAATAGGACCAGCTTGTCTCCAGTAATATGTACAGCTTATTGATTAGTTCTGAGGAGGGCCCTGGACCTCTCCTGGGCTCAAAGAAATTAAATGAGTCTACACTATGAACACTTTGAAGATAAAAAACTAATGCACAGAATTTCTTACTAAATGGTCTGGAATCACATGCAGAGAAAGGCAGTCATTCCAGAGCTGGGACCTGTGAGTCCTAAATCACATCTTGAATTATTACTAAATCCTGTTCCAGGCAGTTTCCTGTTTTCTTGTTACCATTCTTTATTTTAGATTGGGTTTGAAATACTTCTCACGTTGCTTTCAGTGATTTATTTTCTATTACAATTAGATACAGTGATTAAAATGTTTTACATTTTTGTATTTTCTGTGCACATGGATAACATCTAGATAGACTCTCCCTTCCCACACTCTATACTTTAAGAAAATAGGATAGAATGGTCATGAAGAATTACATTTTTTTTTCTCAAGGTTAAGCTGACCAAGACTGACAATAATATACCAGAAAGAAACAAATATTAGAAGGTTATTTTTTCGTTTTCCCCTTTCTTCAATAAGCAGTCATTTAGTAATATAAAAAAAGTCTTATTGGAAAAGTATAGTTTAGTGTTAACAGTGTTCTCACATATATTCCATGACAGAGAACAGAACAATAATTATTCTGCCAAGCAAAAGCCATAAATTGTAAGTACACTTCCAATTCCTCCCCTTTTTCAAATGTCTGTAAATTTCATGCATTGGGATATCAAGGAACAGAAATTCAGAAAAGATAAAGGTTGCCTGACTCTTCTACTTTAGAAAAGCTTTGTCTGATATAATAAAGAATACTGTACACTAAAATTGTAAATAAAAACTGTATCTTAAAACTTGGTCTTAGGGCCCACAAGTTTCCATATAATTGTACAGAATAATGAATGACGCAAGTTAAAATAAATTGACATCATTTTACATGCACATACATAGTTCTATAACTGAGCAAATGAATTAGATTAGCCTATGATTATAATTAATGAAATTAAATTGTCTAAAAATTACACGGTACTAAATATCCATTTTATATAAGAAAAACTGCTTTGAGCTAGTTTTATATATTAAATATAAGTGACAGAATAATACAGAACTCCTTATTTTAAATCTTGAAATGTATTCAGAGTTGGGGTTTTTCAAGTAAAGAGAAAGAAAGCTAAGACCTGCATTTAAAAATGATTTAATATACAGTCATTTGAAAGTTTTTCCTAATTACACAAGGTAACTGGGATGCACCTGGCATATTTTTAAAAAAAATCATAACTTGCAACAGAGCATTTGTCATTTTTATTGTTATCAGTTTCATTGTTAGACTGTCCAAAAAAAAGTGTAATGCCACAGCAACTGGATCCTGTGAACAAGAGTAGCAATTCACCCCCAGTACCTAATATTCCAAGAACATGGATTTTCCCTTTCTTTTGTTCCATCTTCTCCTTTTTGTTGAATTTTCATGGTGTATCAGTGCTCAAGGTAGCTGTGATTGCAAAAGTTATTTTTTGATTCAAAAGTAATAATAATAATCCTGTTTGAGGACTTCCAAGGACTTTCCTCACTCCTAAAACTTCTATGGGCTTCATCAGAAGAAGCCCATTAAAAGAAAAGAAACCACAGGCTAGCAATTTTGTTTGCCAGAGTTATTTGTACTAACTGTATGTGACCGTTTTAAACAGACCACTATGGAAAAGAGTTGAACTCTCAGTCTTTATCTTGAGTTCAAATACGTGTCATTTAAAATAACACATAAGCTTTGGTGACAATGATCAAAGATTAGTTTATCTATTTAAAAGAAATCAAGAGCCAAATTAGAGGTATAGGCAGTTAAAATTACTCAGATGTGGAGCCAGGTCTTGGGGTCTCATGACTCCCAATCTATCGCCAACATTGTTCCAATTTTATCAGAGCATTGTAGCCAATAATTTTGCATTTTATATATACATATAACTCCCTGGAGTTTTATATTTCCTAAATATAATATAAAAATATAGATGTAAAATATTATATACAGTTTTATATTTCTTAAAATGTACTACTTCTCTGCTTTACCATAAAACCTTCACAAAAATTTAGTCTCTTATTCTATACACTATTTCCAGTGATACGAGTAGAGATTCAAAAAAGTAACTTTTGGATTCACAAATAAAGAGGAGTTTTGGAAGAGTCTGGCAGGAATGTTCTCATGAAAAGCCAATGAGGAAGCATTCAGAGAGAAACTAATTGCCTTTGTGTTTCATTTCATTAGTCAAGTCACTCAGAAGTATCAAACTAGTTTGTACAGTCAAACTTTCAAGCCTCAATCAGACGTCTAAAAAAAAAAATCGAAAATCGAAAACTCAGAAAAATATTCTTTAGTCATCAGGCACACAAAGACTGGGTGTGACAATCTCAAACGCTTCTTGAAGGAAACAGGAGGAAGAAAATTAGTTTCTATCACCCTTAAAAATATCCCTGGGAATGAAAATAATCACCAGAGTCAAAGGAGCTGATTGTGTCTCCCTTACTTGGTCCTGTGCTAGTTGGCATGCTGACTGCTGGTGGGACCTGATTGGTGGATGTGGTAAACCAACCAGCAGAGCTCTTTGTGAAGGGAATTAATTGAATGAAAACATAATAATTAACCTTAAGCCTCTAGTAATTAATCATAAATAGATCAGTCTGTTCAATTTTTTCAGATTTCAGGAAAAAGAAGCCACAGACTGCAGTTTGTTTAGTCCATCAATGGGGCTACCCACAAAACATTTTTGCTTTTGGAAAAAAAAAAAAAGCTGTTTGGCTAGGGCCTTGAGAAAAGCATTTGACCAAAGTGTTTGAGTCAATGGCTTCCTGTAGACAGCCTCTATATAGGGGTGTGATACAGTAGACAGCTATGGAGCAATTTGCGGAAGATTTCAGCAGGCTGAACTCTATCTGCTAGTTTCCGTGAAATGTTTGAAGTAAGTGTTCATCTTGAAAATGTTTACCTTAAAACAAGAATTGCCTTCCTGTTTAATTTTGAAATATGCTTTTCAGCTGTTAGAATGTCATTACAATCAATGTTTGCTTACCTAATTGGTTTTATAAAGCAAGTATTGTCCAGATGTTGCTTTAATGCTCTAAGCACTTCACAAAGTACTCGACATAAAAGACAAGCTCCTTTGGTACTGCAAATGTTATGTCTTTATTTCCGTGTGTAAATGCTGATATTAAGTATTTTAATATTAATGTACATTATCAAAGAGATTACTGTTAAGACACATTCTCAAGTTACTGTAGGTTCTTAAATTTAAATGCACAGGGGAACAATTATCCAATTCCTGTGATTTTCTCCAAGGAGTGTGTAAACCTGAAAATTTCATTATAGAAGAAGAGCTTCCCATGTTTTAGTAGACTCCTCCTTTGCCTGAAGTATTATCTGATCTCAGCTAATTGTGATTTTATATTTTTCTTAAGCTTCTGCTATTTCCACCTAATTTCTTCATTTCCATTTGTCAAGTCCTGGCTGGGTCCTTTTTCAAAGTTAACTGTGTTCCTGTATCTTTCTCTCCATTCTGAACATCACTCCTAGTTGGAATCGTTATCATCTTCTTAAACATTTTCAAAACCTCTTGAAACTGTTATCCAGCCTATAGTTTCATTCTATCCTACAAGTCTTCCTCTTAGAAATCTTCCATCCCCCCTCTACTTTGCCAAACAGATAGAATACATCTCCATGAATTATTGCTCATCTATGTATGTATCTTACACTCCAGCTAATATAGAGAATAAGCTATGGCCTCTCAAAGGATATATTCCACTTTCCTACTTTTTTTGCTTTTGTTATTTCTCCCCACCAAGAAGGCTCACTATTCTTTTACTCATTTTTCTTTATCCAGTGTAGCTGTTGCAGGGGACTTCAGCTTCTTCTTGTGATCTTGCATTTCTCTAATCGCAGAGTACTTCATCTATTCTATTTATTTTATTCCGTTGTGTCTTGCCTTGTAAAATCCTTTGCAATGTATCCTGTATTGGTGGTTTGTTGTGCGTGCTGTGTTGCTTCAAATCCTGAGATTCTGTGAAGGGTTTTGGTACTCTTCAACAAGAGTAGCTCTGCTTAGAAGACTATAAACCTTGAAAACCACAGACATATATTATTACTCAGCTCTTAAACTCATATTTAAGAGCTAGGGAGAAAAGGAACTTAGGTTTTTTTAATTTTTTATTTTACTTATTTATTTATTTTTGGCTGCATTTGGTCTTCATTGATGCGTGTGGGCTTTCTCTAGTTGCAGCGAGCGGGGGCTACTCTTCATTGCGGTGTGCGGGCTTCTCATTGCGGTGGCTTCTCATTGCGGAGCACGGGCTCTAGGCGCATGGGCTTCAGTAGTTGCGGCACATGGGCTCAGTAGTTGTGGCTCACGGGCTCTAGAGTGCAGGCTCAGTAGTTGTGGCGCATGGGCTTAGTTGCTCCGCGGCACGTGGGATCTTCCCGGACCAGGGCTCGAACCCGTGTCCCCTGCATTGGCAGGCGGACTCTCAACCACTGCGCCACCAGGGAAGCCCCAGTTTTTTTTCATTTTAATGTGCATCCAAAATGCCTTCTATATGATAGTTGATCCCCTGATAGGGATCAACTAATATTTAAATACCAGTTAAGGTTTTACCTCTTGTGAGTTACTGAAAACATGAAAATCCTAAAGGAGAACATAAATACTTAATTTAAAAATATAAACACTTATCAATACTTATATATAAAAATATATCTCACATGAGAGTAGACCATGAAAGGGTTAAACAGTAAGTCCCTGACCTGTTAAGGAAGAAGACAGTTACTTCAGCAGAAATGTCATGTCATCTATGTTTCTACCTAATGGGACTATCATTTGTAGCCTGGAGCTCAGGAGGAAGGATTTTTCTCACCCAAACAAGGCCAATTTAACTTTCCCTAACCATGTCATAAACAGAGAGCAGAAATGGGGAGAATGTATTTGTGGTATGATAATACATACATATAATCTATGTCCCTGTTTCCTGGGACAGGGCTTCAAAAATCCTTGGAATTTCCTGAGTGATAAGCAGTGTCTTTGTGATGTTAATGAGGTGACTCATGGTAGGTCCCTAAATAGCTCCAAGATGGAGACTACTCGCCATAAAGACCAATTCTGTGATTAGAGGATTGGAACTTTGGACCAACTCAATTTCTGGGCATGGGAGATGGGCTGGAAATTGAGTTCAATCATATGGCCAATGATTTACTCAATCATGCATATGTAATGACACCCCGATACAAACTCTGGACACTGAGGCTCAGTGGAGCTTCTTGGTTGGTGAACGCATTTATGCACTAGGAGAGTGATGTGCCCGGATTCCAGGAGAAGACAGTGTAGAAGCTCTCTGTTTGCCCCCAACACCTGACCTGCCCCAATGCCTCTCTTCCTTTTGCCATTATAACCTTTATAATGATACTGTAATCATAAGTAGAGCACCTTCAGCGAGTTCTGTGAATTCTAACAAATTATCCAATCTGAGGAAGTTGTGGGAAGCCTTACGATTTTTTTTTTACCAACCAGGCAGAAGTGAGGGTGGCTTGGAAACAGCCAAACTTGTGGCTGGTGTCTGAAGTAGGGGCAGTCTTGTGAAGGAACTTTACCTTTAACCTGGGTCAGTACTAACTCTAGGTAGTTAGCACTGGAATTGAATTCGAATTTAATTCCACTGGGTGTCGAGACACCTAGATGGTATCACGGGACTCGTCTCAGAATGCAGTACTGCAGTTAGTCAGGAGGTAGTTGTTCAAAAAGCATACATAAAGCACAGAAATGAGAGAGAGTGATGTATGGAGCCTGGCAAAGAAGAAGACACATCCCAGGATCATATGCAATTAACTATGGAAAATTTTCCAAAAGTAATGGGGAAATGAACTTTCTTAATAAAAACATTGACAGTGACTCTTCTTTTATTTTGACAGTGACTCTTGAGGTAAATTTTGTGACAGGCATAAGGTAGACTGAGAAGCATAACTTGACTCCATCATCATAACTCAGAATAGGATGTGTTCCTACTTAGAAATGGCAATGTAAGAATGAGGTGTATATGGGTGTGGGAGGTACAGACTGCATCTGGATGAGAACAAAGATATTTCTCTTAGCCACACACATTAAGGAAGTTTCACCCATTTTTAAATGAAGACAGAATGGGAAATCAGTAACA
This sequence comes from Kogia breviceps, assembly GCF_026419965.1. Classification (NCBI taxonomy): domain Eukaryota; kingdom Metazoa; phylum Chordata; class Mammalia; order Artiodactyla; family Physeteridae; genus Kogia; species Kogia breviceps. The sequence goes on along the minus strand of NC_081321.1, from coordinate 15,067,016 downwards.
GAACACTTCCCTGTTGTGCATCATTATGCTTAACAGCACAGTGAAATAAATGTCACTTCCAATCCACTGCATGGGTTCACTTTCACCTAACATTTTCATTGTCTTCCTAAAGTGGGAATTGAAAGACTTCTCCAAGTATTCTTGGAAAAATCTACCTGAATTAGCATATTTTGTAGTCAAAATTCTTGTACCCAGAGTGGGCAAGAGCAAATGCACACTGACCAGCTTATTTCACCAAAACCAAGCTTATTCGTGTCTGAATGCTTTACCTATTCCACTTCTCTTTAATGAGGGTTCACAAACTGACTAGCCACTTTTAAAGAAAACAATCATTAATACATACATACACATATACATACATACATACATACATAAATTGAAGACCTGGGACTGATTTCAACTTGTAAATGGCCAAGTTGTTTTGGTTCTGGAATTCTGGAAGGAAATATATTGAGAATATCAACTATTGACTCATAGCAAATTTCCCTGATGAAAATATGCAGGAAGTGGGAGTGATGTGAATGAATGTGTAAAGGGGCATTATGTCCTGTACTTGATGAATGAATAGGCTTAGTTGGCCATTATCAAACCGTCATGGGAACCATAAAGCTTACCTTCGCCCTTTCTTACAATCTGATAATCCTTAGAAAACAAAATTGTTTTTCCTGCTCATTTTCAATGTATTTAGTATTCTCTGCTTCAGGAAAAAATTATTAAACTGAACAATTTCTGGTTTAAAACACATTCTAAACCTTAGTTTTATAAGATCACAGGTTCTCTCTTAAAAATCTCAAGGTCACCTAAAAATATTTTCGACAAATTTTTATAATGATACTAATTTCATAGTGATAAAATCTGACATACAGTTCCCAAAAGTATGCAACTCATTGGATCATGAAAATAACCACAAATTCATAAAATCCAATTTGCCACAGCACAGTACTTTACAGTATGTGATGGCTAATTTTATGTGTCACCTTGGCTGGGCCACAGTTCCCAGATATTTGGTCAAACACTATTCTGGATGTTTCTGTGAGGCTGTTTTTGAATGAGATTAATATTTACATTGGTAAACTTTGAGCAAAGCAGATTGCCCTTTATAGGGTGGGCCTCATCCGAAGGCCTGAATAGAACAAAAGACTAATCTCTCCCAGGGACAAGAAAAAATTCTACAACAGACAGCCTTTGGACTTGAACTGCACCATCAGCTTTTCCCTGGGTCCCCAGCCTGCTGCCCCAGATTTGGGGACTTGCCAGCCTCCATGACTGTGTGAGCCAGTTCCTTAAATCTCTTTCTACATGTATACACATCCTTTGGTTACATTTCTCTGGAAAACTCTGCCTAATACACAACAGAAACAATAAACATAAGTCAAATGGGCAAAAGTAGTTTCAAACCTAAAAAAGAATAACCTTGAGCTACAGAAGTATTTATGTAATGAACTATATGCATTATAATAAAAAAATTCCCTAATCACAAATATCTTTATTTACAGAAAATATTCACTTTTGCCAGTCATCACAAAATATGATCCATCAATTATCAAATTACATTGCCTTTGATAATAGTATCAAATAGTATTTTTAATATATACTGACAAAGATATCTCTCCTTTTCTTCCTGGTTTTCTTTCTTCTGGTAAGAGTACTTGACTTTTCTGTGGGTAATTAATTACGTGTTTCAGGTTGACCTCATACGCTAGGCCAGAGGTAGGTCAGCCTGTGTGTGGAAAGCCCCTCCACAGACGAAGTGGAAAATTCATAGGTCCTGCAACGTAGCTACTGATAAATAGAGGTTCTGTAGCCTTGGAACAGGCGCCACAAAAAAGAGAGGTGGTCTAAGCATTCTACAAAAAGAATTTCAGGACCCAGAACCACACATTAGGCCAGTGGTAATGGTTCGCCGAAGAGGTTTCTTTGCCTTACACTCTAGTGGAAGTGTTTTCTGAGCCCTGTTACAACACTTCTCACAGGTGGAAAGATAAGAGTACTGGAAGTCTCTTTGTCCAGGGGTCCCCTCACCTGGCAGATTTCTCATTCCATGTGAGCTACCAACTTTCATCACCACCTTGAACTGATCAGGACAAGAGAAGCCAGGCTCATTCAGATATATCCCAGAACTACTGAAATACTCAGGGATGGGTATGCGACTCAAGTCAGGACAATAGAGCCACAATCACTGAACTATTTCTGGGAATGTCAGCAAAGAAAAATTCTCTTTCCTGGGGTATTGTGACGCTGCAAGAACAGGGGGTGGTGAGCTCCTCTTTTTCTAACCTGTGGAAAGATCCTTCCTGAGAGTAAATCATGCAGAAAAAAGCAAAGCCAAGACAGAGAGAAAAGGGATGCTGTTCGTGGATCTATGTCTTGATCAGCCATATCTAAAGTCATATCCACCTCCTGGAGTTTTTGGTCACATGGGCCCAAATACCCAAGTTTAGCTCAAGACTGAATTTAAATTCTGTCCCTTGAAAACCACAGAAGTCCTAATTCACTTAGATAGCTTTCCAAGAATTATATCTAGAACTTACAATAAATAAAATGGAAGCTATCATTAGACCTATATGAGTTACTTTACTTTTGTGACATAACGTGTTTTAAGCCCTACTGGCAAAGAAATGAAGGCTTCAATGCAAGTGCTCATGAGACTGAAACCTGAGTTGAGTGAACACTTTTCTCAGTACACTGGCCTCATTTTCAATCTATTCTTTATTTTCCGTTAGTCCTTCCCATAATTTATTCAAGGTGGGTGAGGAAGATGCTGGGTACAAGAAGCAGAAGACACAGGAAACAATGATTGAGACCATGCCTTCTCTCCTCAAACAGCTACCACTATTTTCACACTTGTTAAGTGTATTGGTTAATGCAAGTTTATTTTCAAATTTAGGCACTGTGCTTAGAAATGGAAAACTCTCTCCTTTTCTCCATATACTCTTATTCTATCTACATTTGAGCATCTTTTTCTTTTCTTCTCTTCCACTAAACAATTTGAAGCCTTCTAAAACAAGAGCGTCTTGGGCAGGAAACCAACCAAATGACTACAGGGTTGTATTGATATTTCTACCCTTTGGAAAGGTGTGTGAGGTATTCCTTTCCCCAGGCTACCAAGAGCCTCCACTGTAACGCAAAGCAAAATCTCCATTGTCCATACACTCATAGGTATAAAAGAGCTTCTGAGGACACATCAGGAGGCCACATAAGTGGACACTAAACGTTTTTATAAAGAGATAAATAACTGTCAATACGAGTCATATCCTTTTTACCACAAATATACTGCCATGATTTTTTGTTGTTCATTCAATCATTATTTTTTTATTCATTTATTGTTATGAAGTATAGCTGATTTACAATGTTGTGTTGGCTTCAGGTGTATAACAAAGTGATTCAATTATATATATTATTTTTCAGATTAGTTTCCCTTATAGGTTATTACAAAATATTGTGTATAGGTCCCTGTGCTATACAATAGGTCCTTATTGGTTATCTATTTTACATAGAGTAGTGTGCATATGGTAATCCCAAACTCCTAATTTATCCTTCACTCCATTCCTTTCCCCTTTGGTGAGTATAAGTTTGTTTTCTATTTCTGTGTGTCTATTTCTACTTTGTATATAGGTTCATTTGTATCATTTTTTTTTAGATTCCACATATAAGTGATATAAGATATTTGGCTTTGCCTGGCTTACTTCACTTAATATGATCATCTTTAGGTCTCTCCATGTTGCTGCAAATAGCATTATTTCATTCTATTTTATGGCTGAGTAGTATTCTATTTTATATATATATATATATATACACACACACACACACACACACATATATACATATATATACATACACATATATATACACACACACACATACCACATCCTCTTTATGCACTCCTCTGTTGATGGACATTTAGGTTGTTTCCATGTCTTGGCTATTGTAAATAGTGCTGCTATAAATATTGGGGGGCATGTATCTTTTCAAATTATGGTTTCCTCTCGATATATGCCCAGAAGTGGGATTTCTGGGTCATATGGTAGCTCTATTTTCAGTTTTTTAAGGAACCTCCATACTGTTCTCCACAGTGACTGCATCAGTTTACATTTCCAACAACAGTGCAAGATTTTTTTAAATGCAATGCTATCTGAGACTCCCTAGCAGTGACTGTATTAAATTACATGGAAGGGAGAGAGGCAATCCCTTTCAGCTGACAGCAAAGTCAAATAAGTGCAAGTTGAAGCAATAGGAATTTAGATAAAGTGGCAAAAGAGAAAATGGACAGATTACAATTTGTAGATTACAGACACTAGAATGTCTTCAAGGAAGTTGTAAAATCTTTTTTCAGGGGGATGGTTCATGAAGAAAATACTGTCTACCATATGTTTGCCTTCAGGCAGGGAAAGGACCAGATACATATTTTTAAGCCAGTTCCAACTCTAAGGCCCAGTCATTACTAACATGAAGAAAAAGAGCTGCTATTGACTGAACCAGCGTGTTTTTCTCTGACTCATTCACATTATGTGGAATTGGCTCAAAAAAGAGAACAGATGTGGGTCATCAGGGTGCAGTGCCAACTTTTTGGCTCATCTAAATAAGAAAACCTTCTATACTCCGCATTTGCAGATGTGTGGTATTAGCTAACATTTAACACTTCAAAACAATAGGAGAATAACTAGTGAAAAGGAGAGGAAAAAAAGTTCACCCTGTTTTTCATCACTTCCAGTGAAAGCATGTCCGGTAAAAGTCAGTCCCAGATACCACTGTACCCAGTGTCATTTTGCAATAAGTTAGGAAAGCAATAAATTGAATATTATTCTACTCCTCCCCAATAAGGCTGATTCTCCAGTGTTTGCATTTCTCATCCATGAGTTACTAACTCTTGTTATTTTTGTTTTCCAAGAGAGAATTAATCTGAAAGTACATTTTTTTTTTTTTCCTGGAGATATTCTGCTTATTTTCTGGCTGTCTGCAGATAACCTGTGTATCTGAATTGATAAAAACCAGATTGTTCGAGTCAAACCTTCAAGATGGCAGAGGAGTAAGAAGTGGAGATCACCTTCCTCCCCACAAATACATCAGAAATACATCTACATGTGGAACAACTTCTACAGAACACCTACTGAACGCTGGCAGAAGACCTCAGACTTCCCAAAAGGCAAGAAACTCCCCATGTACCTGGGTAGGTTAAAAGAAAAAAGAAAAAACAGAGAGAAAAGAATGAGGATGGGACCTGCACCTCTGGGAGGGAGCTGTGAAGGAGAAAAAGGTTCCACACACTAGGAAGCCCCTTCACTGTTGGAGATGGGGGTTGGCGGCAGAGAAGCTTTGCAGCCACAGAGGAGAACGCAGCAACAGGGGTGCGGAGGGCAAAGTGGAGAGATTCCCGCACAGAGGATCTGCGCTGGACCAGCACTCACCAGCCCGAGGGGTTTGTCTACTCACTCCCGGGGCCAGTGGGGGCTGGGAGCTGAGGCTCAGGCTTCAGAGGTCAGATCCCAGGGAGAGGACTGGGGTTGGCTGTGTGAACACAGCGTGAAGGGGGCTAGTAACGCCACAGCTTGCCGGGAGGGAGTCCGGGAAAAATTCTGGACCTGCCTAAGAAGCAAGAGACCATTGTTTCGGGGTGCATGAGGAGAGTGGATTCAGAGAACCGCCTAAATGAGCTCCAGAGACGGGCATGAAACGCTAAGGCTGCTGCTGCAGCCACCAAGAAGCCTATGTGCAAGCACAGGTCACTATCCACACCTCCCCACCCGGGAGCCCGTACAGCCCGCCACTGCCAGGGTCCCGTGATCCAGGGACAACTTCCCTGGGAGAACACACGGCGCGCCACAGGCTGCTGCAACGTCATGCTGGCCTCTGCCACCGCAGGCTCATCCGGCATCCGCACCCCTCCCTCCCCCCGGCCAGAGTAGCCAGAGCGCCCTAATCATTTACCCTTTTAACCCAATCCTGTCTGAGCGAAGAACATGCCCTCAGGCAACCTACATGAAGAGGTGGGTCCAAATCCAAAGCTGAACCCGGGAGCTGTGCGAACAAAGAAGAAAACGGGAAATCTCTCCCAGAAGCCTCAGGAGCAGCAGATTAAATCTCCACAATCAACTTGATGTACCTGCATCTCTGGAATAACTGAATAGACAACAAATCATCCCAAAATGAGGCGGTGCACCTGGAGAGCAACCGTAGACTTGGGGTTTGCTTTCTGCATCTAATTTATTCCCAGTTTTATGCTTATCTTTGTTTAGTATTTACAGTTTATTATCACTGGTAGATTTGTTTATTGATTTGGTTGCTCTCTTCCTCCTTTTTAAAATATATATAGATATATATTTTTTTCCCTTCTTCTCTTTTTGAGTGTGTATGTCTATCCTTCTTTTTGTGATGGTATCTGTATAGCTTTGCTTTTACCATTTGTCCCAGTGTTCTCTCTGTCCGTTTCTGGTTTTGTTTTTTAGTAGAGTTTTTAGCACTTGTTAAAATTGGTGGATTTCTTTTTTTGGTTTGGTTCCTCTCTTCTTTCTTTCTTTTTTAAAATTATGTTTTAATTTTTAATAATTATTTTTTATTTTTATATTAATAACTTTATTTTATTTATTTATCTATTTTTCTCTATTTCTTTCTTTTTTTCTCACTTTTCTTCTGAGCCAAGTGGCTGACAGGGTCTTGGTGCTCTGGCCGGGTGTCAATCCTCTGCCTCTGAGGTGGGAGAGCAGAGTTCAGGATATTGGTCCACCAGAGACCTCCCGGCTCCAAGTAATATCAAACAGCAAAAGCTCTCCCAAAGATCTCCATCTCAACACAAAGACCCAGCTCCACTCAATGACCAGCAAGCTCCAGTGCTGGACACCCTATGCCAAACAACAAGCAAGAAAAGAACACACCCCACCCATTACCAGAGAGACTGCCTAAAATAATAATAAGGTCACAGACGCCCCAAAACACATCACCAGACGTGGTCCTGCCAATCAAAAAGACAAGGTCCAGCCTCATCCACCAGAACACAGGCACCAGTCCCCTCCACCAGGAAGCCTACACAACCCACTGAACCAACCTTAGCCACTGGGGGCAGACACCAAAAACAACGGGAACTACAAAACTGCACAGTGCAAAAAGGAGACCCCAAGCACAGTAAGTTAAGCAAAATGAGAAGACAGAGAAACACAGTAGATGAACGAGCAAGGTAAAAACCCAACACACCAAACAAATGCAGAGGAAATAAGCAGTCTACCTGAAAAAGAATTCAGAGTAATGACAGTAAGGATGATCCAAAATCTTGGAAACAGAATGGAGAAAATACAAGAAACGTTTAACAAGGACCTAGAAGAACTAAAGAGCAAACAAACAATGATGAACAACACAATAAATGATATTAAAAATTCTCTAGAATTAATCAATAGCAGAATAACTAGGGCAGAAGAACAGATAAGTGACTTGGAGGATAAAATAGTGAAAATAACTACTGCAGAGCAGAATAAAGAAAAAGAATGAAAAGAATTGAGGACAGTCTCAGAGACCTCTGGGACAACATTAAACACACCAACATTAGAATTATAGGTGTCCCAGAAGAAGAAGAGAAAAAGAAAGGGACTGAGAAATACTTAAAGAGATTATAGTTGAAAACTTTCCTAATATGGGAAAGGAAAGAGTCAGTCAAGTCCAGGAAGTGTAGAGAGTACCATACAGGATAAATCCAAGGAGAAACACAACAAGACACATATTAATCAAACTATCAAAAATTAAATACAAAGAAAAAAATATTAAAAGCAGCAAGGGAAAAACAACAAATAACATACAAGGGAATCCCCATAAGTTTAACAGCTGATCATTCAGCAGAAATTCTGTAAGCCAGAAGGGAGTGGCAGGACATATTTAAAGTGATAAAAGGGAAAAACCTACAACAAAGATGTCACTACACAGCAAGGATCTCATTCAGATTCGACGGAGCAATTAAAACCTTTATAGACAGGCAAAAGCTAAGAGATTTCAGCACCACCAAACCAGCTTTACAACAAATGCTAAAGGAACCTCTATAGGCAGGAAACAGAAGAGAAGGAAAAGACCTACAAAAACAAACCCAAAACAATTAAGAAAATGGTAATAGGTGCATATATATTAATAATTACCTTAAATGTAAATGGATTAAATTCTCCAACCAAAAACACAGACTGGCTGAATGGATACAAAAACAATACCCGTATATATGCTGTCTACAAGAGACCCACTTCAGACCTACGGACACATACAGACTGAAAGTGAGGGGATGGAAAAAGATATTCCGTGCAAACGGAAATCAAAAGAAAACTGGAGTAGCAATTCTCATATCAGACAAAATAGGCTTTAAAACAAAGACTATTATTACAAGAGACAAAGAAGGCCACTACATAATGATCAAGGGATCAATCCAAGAAGAAGATAAAACAATTGTAAATATTTATGCACCCAACATAGGAGCACCTCAATACATAAAGCAAATGCTAACAGCCATAAAAGGGGAAATCAACAGAAACACAATCATAGTAGGGGAATTTAACACCCCACTTTCACCAATGGACAAATCATCCAAAATTAAAATAAATAAGGAAACACAAGCTTTAAATGATACATTAAATAAGATAGACTTAATTGATATTTATAGGACATTCCATCCAAAAATAACAGAATACACATTCTTCTGAAGCACCCATGGAACATTCTCCAGGATAGATCATATCTTGGGTCACAAATCAAGCCTTGGTAAATTTAAGAAAACTGAAATGGTATCGAGTATCTCTTCTGACCACAACACTATGAGACTAGATATCAATTACTAGAACAAATCTGTAAAACATACAAACACATGGAGGCTAGACAATACACTACTAAATAACCAAGACATCACTGAAGAAATCAAAGAGGAAATCAAAAAACACCTAGAAAAAAATGACAATGAAAACACGATGACCTGAAACCTATGGGATGCAGCAAGAGCAGTTCTAAGAGGGAAGTTTATAGCAATACAATCCTACCTCAAGAAACAAGAAACATCTCAAATAAACAACCTAACCTTACACCTAAAGCAATTAGAGAAAGAAGAACAAAAAACCCCAAAGTTAGCAGAAGGAAAGAAATCATAAAGATCAGATCAGGGATAAATGAAAAAGAAATGAAGGAAACAATAGCAAAGATCAATAAAACAAAAAGCTGGTTCTTTGAAAAGATAAACAAAATCGATAAACCATTAGCCAGACTCATCAAGAAAAAAAGGGAGAAGACTCAAATCAACAGAATTAGAAATGAAAAAGGAGAAGAAACAACAGACACTGCAGAAATACCAACAATCATGATAGATTACTAAAAGCAGCTGTATGCCAATAAAATGTAGAAACTGGAATAAATGGACAAATTCTTAGAAAAGCACAACCTTCCGAGAATGAACCAGGAAGAAACAGAAAATATGTAAAGCCTGATCACAAGCACTGAAATTGAGACTGTGATTAAAAATTTTCCAACATACAAAAGCACAGGACCAGATGGCTTCACAGGTGAATTCTATCAAACATTTAGAGAACAGATAACACCTCTCCTTCTCAAAATCTTCCAAAATACAGCAGATGGAGGAATACTCCCAAACTCATTCTATGAGGCCACCATCATCCTGATTTCAAAACCAGACAAAGATGTCACAAAGAAAGAAAACTACAGGCCAATATCACTGATGAACATAGATGCAAAAATCCTCAACAAAATACTAGCAAACAGAAACCAACAGCACATTAAAAGGATCATACACCATGATCAAATGGGGTTTATCTCAGGAATGCAAGGATTCTTCAATACACACAAATCAATCAATGTGATAAACCATATTTACAAATTGAAGGAGAAAAACCATAGGATCATCTCAATAGATGCAGAAAAAGCTTTCAAAAAAATTCAACACCCATTTATGATAAAAACCCTCCAGAAAGTAGGCATAGAGGGAACTTTCCTCAACATAATAAATGACATGTATGACAAACCCACAGCCAACATTGTTCTCAATGGTGAAAAACTGAAACCGTTTCCTCTAAGATCAGGAACAAGAAACGGTTGTCCACTGTCACCAATATTATTCAACATAGTTTTGGAAGTTTTAGCCACAGCAATCAGAGAAGAAGGAGAAATAAAAGGAATCCAAATTGGAAAGGAAGAAGTAAAACTGTCATTGTTTGCAGATGACATGATACTATACATAGAGAGGCCTAAAGATGCTACCAGAAAACTACTAGAGCCAATCAATGAATTTGGTAAAGCAGCAGGATGCAAAATTAATGCACAGAAATCTCGTGCATTCCTATACGCTAATGATGAAAAATCTGAAGGAGAAATTAAGGAAACACTCCCATTTACCACTGCAACAAAAAGAATAAAATACCTAGGAATAAACCTACCCAAGGAGACAAAAAACCTGTATGCAGAAAACTATAACACACTAATGTAAGAAATTAAAGATGATACAAACAGATGGAGACATATACCATGTTCTTGGATTGGAAGAATCAACATTGTGAAAATGACTATACTATCCAAAGTAATCTACAGATTCAATGCAATCCCTATCAAACTACCAATGGCATTTTTCACAGAACTAGAACAAAAAATTTCACAATTTGTATGGAAACACAAAAAACCCCGAAGAGCCAAACCAATCTTGAGAAAGAAAAACGGAGCTGGAGGAATCAGGCTCCCAGACTTCAGACTATACTACAAATCTACAGTAATTAAGACAGTATGGTACTGGCACAAAAACAGAAATATAGATCAATGGAACAGGTTAGAAAGCTCAGAGACAAACCCATGCACATATGGTCACCTTATGTTTGATAAAGGAGGCAAGAATATTCAATGGAGGAAAGACAGCCTCTTCAATAAATGGTGCTGGGAGAACTGGACAGCTACATGTAAAAGAATGAAATTAGAACACTCCCTAATACCATACCCAAAAACAAACAAAAAATGGATTGAAGACCTAAATGTAAGGCCATATAGTATAAGACTCTTAGAGGAAAACATAGGCAGAATACTCTATGACATAAATCACAGCAAAATCCTTTTTTACCCACCACCTAGAGAAATGGAAATAAAACAAAAATAAACAAATGGACCTAATGAAACTTAAAAGCTTTTGCACAGCAAAGGAAACCATAAACAAGATGAAAACACAACCCTCAGAAAGGGAGAAAATATATGCAAATGAAACAACTGACGAAGGATTAACCTCCAAAATTTACAAGCAGCTCATGTAACTCAATATCAAAAAACAAACAACCCAATCCAAAAATGGGCAGAAGACTTAAATAGACATTTCTCCAAAGAAGTTATACATATTGCCAACAAACACATGAAAGATGTTCAACATCACTAATCATTAGAGAAATACAAATCAAAACTACTATGAGGTATCACCTCACACCAGTCAGAATGGCCATCATCAAAAAATCTAGAAACAATAAATGCTGCAGAGGGTTTGGAGAAAAGGGACCCCTCTTGCACTGTTGGTGGGAATGTAAATTGATACAGCCACTATGGAGAACAGTATGGAGGTTCCTTAAAAAACTAAAAATAGAACTACCATATGACCCAGCAATCCCACTACTGGGCATATACCCTGAGAAAACCATAATTCAAACAGTCATGTACCACAGTGTTCATTCACTGCAGCTCTATTTACAATAGCCAGGACGTGGAAGCAACCTAAGTGTCCATTGACAGATGAATGGGTAAAGAAGATGTGGCTCATATATACAATGGAATATTACTCAGCCATAAAAGGAAACAAAATTGAGCTATTTGTAATGAGGTGGATGGACCTCAAGTCTGTCATACAGAGTGAAGTCAGAAAGAGGAAAACAAATACCATATGCTAACACATATATATGGAATCTAAAAAAAAAAGGGGGTTGTGAAGAACCTAGGGGCAGGACAGGAGTAAAGATGCAGACGTAGAGAATGGATTTGAAGACAAGGGAAGGGGGAAGGGTAAGCTGGGACAAAGTGAGAGAGTGGCATGGACTTATATACACTACCAAACGTAAAATAGCTAGCTAGTGGGAAGCAGCCACATAGCACAGGGAGATCAGCTTGGTGCTTTGTGACCACCTAGAGGGGTGGGATAGGGAGGGTGGGAGGGAAATGCAAGAGGGAAGAGATATGGGGATATATGTATATGTATAACTGATCCACTTTGTTATAAAGCGGAAACAAACACGCCATTGTAAAGCAATTATACTCCAATAAAGATGTTAAAATAAAAACAGATTGTTCACTTCTGATGAAATGTTGATAGAACCACAAAATGCTTTATGAATAAAACTCAATTAGAATTCCTAATAATATGCAGGCCTGTGGCCATTTGCATTCGTTGGGGTTAGGTGTGCAGTCACACACTGCCTTGAGCAGCATGGATCAAAGCACAGCAGTGTCATACTAAAACATACTGGAAGGAGTACAGACCCCAGATGTTCCTGATTGAAGGCCAGATTTGGTCCTTTAAGATATTTGCATAATTCCCTTTCAAAATTAATAGAGGTTGCAAAACTATATATTTGGGGGGAAATGTTAAATTCATCCAGCTCAGCGATTGTTCTTTAATAGCTGCTTGTTCAGAAAACTTTCTCTGACATAGCCAAACATCTCCACTCTTCTTCTGCCGGTAGTTTAGGAAGTTGAAGAGGAAAGCCAGTTCACCTGAGTTGAGGGAATGTTGCGCACAGCATTTGAGAAGAGGGTTTGGTGATTGTGATGCTATGTTGTTGCTACTACTGATGTAATTAATCAATGATGAGCCATAATAACCTTATAAAGTAGATACCTGTGTTTTATTTTTACAAATGAAGAAAATGAATGTTTGAGAAGTCATTTTTCTTGAAGTCCTAGAAGGATCAGCTGTCAGTATCAGGAGTTACACTCAAGCCAATAGACCTTCCGGAACTCATGCTCTTTCGATACCCAGATGAGTTACTGACTTGTCACAAGCACCAGGGTATTGAACTCAGGAGAGAGAGTAGTGACCACCTGAGGACCTGTTTAAAAGGTGGGCCCTCCAACCAGCTTAGCCCCCAACATTAGCCCTGTAGCTATGTGCCCAGAGGTAAAAAGAAAGTAAAACTTAACAGGATAAAAAGTAAAAGAGGTTGAATATAGAGGTACTTAGATCAATCAACTCTCATTACTAACTGCAATCAGAGCTCCAAATAAATTCCTCCATTCTCAATCCTGTATGAAAGAAGCAGAAATCAGTCCTATTATCTAATTGATATTATCCAGTCCATTTTACTCTTTCGGTATATCACATAATTATTATGTACTCAGTCCAGGATTTTTAAAGAAAATTATTCTCTCACTCTCCTTTGTTCTAATTCTTTTTTTTTTCTTTTTTCTGAAAAAATGTAGGCTGTGGTACAAGAAACCACCATACTGTTAATCATAAATGAGAAAATTGAAGGTTTATTCAAAAGCACTAGGTTACAAATCTGGGCCAAGAATTTAGAAGGTGTCCATTTTTTTCTGACACCTGACAGCTTGGATTTCTCTATCTTTTTTGAAACAGGAGTATCAAGAGATTAGTTTTCTGGCTGTTCTATATGACTTTGCCAAACCCACAATACGTAGAAACCTATCAATGTGATAAATAATATGAAAAACAAATCCTGGGAAACGGATTAATTTTGGTGGAGACTTCCTTCAAATAGCCAAATTCATCTTTCTCAAAAGAAGCAGAGGAAGCTGCTAATGTTGCCCTGGAAAATTTGAAAGTGAAATATGTTCACTTCTCTTTACTTATCCAAATATCTCAACTTAGTTCAAGCAATGGACTCAAAACATCCTGTGATTGAAAAGGCAGATTTTTTTCAGTTACTTTCCCCTAACTGATTTAAAACAGAAAATTTATACTGCAAGTAATAAAAAGAAGTAATATAAAATGCTGCCCCCCACAAAAAAAAATTATAAACAAATGCAAAAAGACACATGAGGGGACACTGGAAGAAAAATTGAGGTCACAAAAAAGTGGTTTCGAACAAAATAAAATTTCAAGACATTAAAGAATTAATCAACAGCGGTGATTTTTATCCCTAAATAATGTAGTAATTAAGATCACAGGCTCAGCCACTTTATAGCTGTGTCTTCTTAGGCAAATCATACTTCACCTCTAGCCATCTTATTTTCCTCACTCATAATATAGCTGCACCTAACCTCAAATGTCACTGTAAAGATTAAATAAGGCTTCCCTGGTGGCGCAGTGGTTGAGAGTCCGCCTGCCGATGCAGGGGACACGGGTTCGTGCCCCGGTCAGGGAGGATCCCACATGCCACGGAGCGGCTGGGTCCGTGAGCCATGGCCGCTGAGCCTGCACGTCCGGAGCCTGTGCTCCGCAACGGGAGAGGCCACAACAGTGAGAGGCCCAGGTACCGCAAAAAATAAAAATTTAAATAAAGATAGATTAAATAATTTGATACTTGAAATGCTCTGAGAATCTTGCCTGGTACATAAAAATGGCTTACTACATAACTGCCAAACAAACGTCACTACTTTATTTATTAAACTCTAAAACTTGAATTGGAAAGGAAGCCACTACTTTTAGAAGGTTGCTTAATGTACTTAATTCTGCTTTTTCTACTCTTTCCATGTCATATGGGGGGAAAGGGGAGACATACTCTAAATCTGGGCTCATCTTTTGTCTTCCAGCATTTTTCTCATCTTTGACATCTATTTTAAAAGACTACTGACCCTCAAAGTGATAGAATAATGAGCAGCAAAGTTAATGGTCTCTACTTCTCTGAGGGGGTATCAATTCTTTTGTCTCACTGTAATTTATTAAATATTCTTATGACAAGCTTTTATGTTAGGAATAACAGTGTATTCTTTGTTCAGGTGTGTGTGCCAAAAGAAAATACTAGTATAGAGGAGAAGGAAAACATAGCTGATTTATCAATCACTAGAAGAGTCTTATCTAAAGATCCATTGCTTTAAGTTTGAAATTTGGTCTAGAACAATGGCTCTCACATTCAGCATGTATTAGAATCACTGGGAGGTCTCTTTTAACGCTGGTTCCAATTCCCAGAATTCTTGATTCAGTAGGGCCAAACATCTGCATTTCGAACATGTTCTCAGGTGACGGTGATCGCGAGACCACACTTTGAGAACCTCTGCTTTAAATCTATATAATAAAGTCACTGGGAAGTTTTTTCAAAAAATACCAATGCCTTTTAAATCAGAATCTTTGGGGGTTGGTCTGGGCAACTGCATTAAAAAAAAAAATACTCTTCCCAGGAGATGCTACAGTACAGCCAAGATTGAGAACTCCTGGTCTACAGAAAGGTTTGTCAAGTAGGATGGGTGTTGAACCAGATTCACCTAGGAAGCTTTTCCAACTCTTCCTTAGCCCACCCCCAAGGTTAGATGACGCCTTGGAAAGGCGGTGGAAATAGGGTTTCTAAATGTTTCTCGAAGTTAGTCTTGGGATCACTTCAGTCAAAATTACCTTATATTTATTAAAAATGAGGATCCCTTGCCTCACCTGGGACCTACAAAGTCTCGGATGAGTTTACACACCACACCAAAGTTTGAAAATCACTGCTCTAGGGATCAGAAGAAGCAGGTTCTAATTCTTCCTTGCAGATTAGGAGTTGCACTGGAACCTCACAATTAATATGGTAATTGATTAGTTTACCAGCCCTACAGAGGTGAGAGGAGAATTGATAAAAGGAGACAGGCAGGAAGGAACGGGGCAGATGGGCAGGGGTAGAAAAGGTAGGGCTCCTCTCTCCTTACCAAAACCAGTAACCACCCAGCTGGCCTCTCCTCTAATTTGCCCTGGCACCCAAGAACGTCTTCTGCTGATACACATTTCTAAAGCACCCAGCAGCCTCTGCTGACAGCTGTGTTGACTGCTGTCTCGACTCAGAAAAAGCAAGAGAGCAAAAGAATTTTGCAAGGAAACATTTTCATTTTCCCCTCTAAACAAGGAAAGAAAAGCTGTATGTGGGGAAACACAGGATGCAAACACGATTATGTAATGTAGTGAAAACAACAGAGACTAATGTGAAGTGAAGTGTTTAGGAAAGTGACTATTGAGAAGAGACTGTCCTTGGTGATGCTGTTTAATTAACCTCTGCTATTCAAAATCCAACACCGGATTACTGGCATATATTATCATGCTATTCATAATGATTTCAAAAATGACTTTTCTGGGCATTTCCAAAAAGACAAAGATGAATGAAGAGTGCTCATGTCACTTTGGAAAGATAAACACTGCCCAGGGTGTTGTCAAGCATAATCATTTTCTATATGGCATTCCAGAGTTTCCAGTTTTGCCCCTAGAACTGATGTGCTCCTGATGCCTTTGTGCCAAAGGGGAACCCCAAGCTCTGTTAGCTGGATTCTAGGTGAATCTCTTGGCCGATGATGTTTTCCATCAGCCCACAGCTCGTTGTGCTTTGGCAGCTTTAGGCAACGCTGCATACTGAAACAAAGCACAATCAGATCTATTTGATGAAATCTGCCAAAAGAGTTTTATATCCCAGCATAGGGTTTCTAACAAGATTTTCAAATAACTAAAGACTTTCTAAGATACAAAATATTGTATCAACTATTAGTGTTACACTCTTCTAAGCAGCTTTTTCTTCATGTGTGCTGTGTACAGTCACTCTAACTCCTTAACAGTGATTTAAAATTTTAGGATGACAATCTGTAAATTTCTGAAAATGATTTAAGCATATAAAGTTGCAAAGTCAAATGATTCCCCTGTGACCTTTCCTTGAAATAAGAGGAAATTGAAAGAGTTTGTTTTCCTTCCATTTTATCTGAAGTAACCAGAGGGTTTTATTTTTGTTAACTTATCAGATTCACTAAGACTGTTCTCATCTAAAATAAAACTGATTCTGCAAAGACTGAATTCTCCTATGTCATGCTACAGCTCAGCACTGTAGAAATTAGAGGTAGTATCCCAGCCTTCCCTGTCTTTTCAGTAGTCTAGTTCACTGTTCATCATTATTATTCTGAAAAATGTGTAGAAACTTCTGGAAAGTATGAACAGATTGGATATATATGTGTAAGGATGAGAAAAAAGAAAGGAAGGACAGTGTGCTGGCACACTTTCCTTGAGAAGCATAAGATTTAAGATAGCGGTTCTTATCTGTGTCAAGAAAGGATGATTTGCAAATTCAGAAGGGCAGCTCAGTTTCTACTACATCCTGTAAAGAGAATTATTTCTCTCTTTGAGAAAGACCATAAATTCTGATGGTACTTGTCAGAATGGGAAAACATTTCTTGAGTCTCCCACCTATACAATGAAGTGAAATTTATTCTTTTTTGTTTAGACTCAAAAGCACCACCATTTAATGACATGAGCTCATGATTTTAATGAGATTAGAAAGATTTTAGTAATGACAAAATATTACAAGTGGAGTAGCTAAATGATTAAGAGGAAAACATGATGAGAATAAATGTATGTAAAGGAAAAAGAAAAAGCTTTCTAATTTCCAGTGCAAAGTACACAGATACAACATGTGACATAGGAAAAGACAAACTTTCCAGCATTATTTTTTTCTTATGACAAGACCACATAAATTCATATGCTGTTTTTTCCTATGCTGTTTTTGATCATTTACTGACATTTTAGCCATGAAATATGATAGTAAATGTCACTTATTAAAAACAATTTCAAATTGGTTAAACTAATTACTGGGAATAAAGCGTGTTATGTGTTTTTAAACCAATGATATGAATTCATTTTTTATCATAAGGGAGAGTTTCTAAATAGTGGCTGGAATCACCATATTGCTTTTTAAAGTGTGTTCCGCAGACTCCTGGGGGTCCCTGAAGATATTCCAGGGGTTCATGAGTTCAAAACTATTGATATTTTGATCATTATACTAAGGTGTTATCTGCCTCTTCCACTGCGTTACATTTGCACTAATGGTACAAAGGCAAAGATGGGGAAACCTGCTAGTGCCTGAGCACTAAGAAAGGCCATTGCACCCAGAATCATCTCTACACATTTTCAATTTTTAAAAAAATAGTTTCAATTAAGAACTTCCTTGATGAAACATTTAAAAATTATTAGTTTTTTAAAAATCTTCACCCGTTAGTCTACTTCTTTTTGATAATCTATGTGATGTAAGGGGTAATGCATGTCAAGCACTTCTGCCACAAAATGAAGCACAATGATTTTCTCAAGTAATAGCAAATGTGCTATTTTTTGAGTTGCAAAACGAACTAGCTGCTTTTTTGCATGAAACACCACCCCTGCCTGAAAGAGTAACTGGCAGACAAGCTATGATTGTGCAGAATTAGGCATCTGGCTGATAATTTCTTCAAAATCAAAGAAATGAGCTGATTTCACGGAAATGAGCTGATTTCAAGGAAAACAATTGACAGGCTTGTTGTCAAAAACAAAATTCAAGTTTTTGAGTAAAATATTAGAATTTTGCAAAGTTATATTTGCCATCATGAGTTTGATAACTCCTCAATACTTAAGGAGCTTTCAAATGAGCTCAGTGGTTATTTTAATGAAAGTAATTTTTCTATTATAGAATGAAATATGTCAACAATCAGTGAATCCAGAGTTTCCGAATGACTAATATATCATTTTATAAAATCAAGCGTGGGTAAAAGTGCAAGAGAGACCCATGGATTGTAATGTATAGATACATAAAGTTAATTAACATGTTTTCATATCCCATACTGCAACTGAACTTTAAGAAACTACCACTTGCCACGTTTTGGTATAATATCAAAGAAGAATACACACAATTATTTGAATATGTTATTTAGATACTCTTCTCTTTTCAAACTAGGTATCTGTGTGAGGTGGAAGTCTTCATATACTTCAACCAAAGCAACGTTACAAAAGATTGAATGCAGAGCAGATATGAGAGGATCAGCTGTCTTCTATTAATCCAGACATTAGATTTACAAAAAGTATAACACATGGTTATTTTCATAAAAATGCTTTACTTATGTTATTTTTATTATTTTTATATGAGCTAAAATATTTTAAAATTCTCAGTTATAATTTGTAACTCAGTAAATATTGATAGATATAATCCAAATAGGCAAAAGTTTTTGAGATCCTCTATAATTTTTAGTAGTATAAAATGTTCCAAAACAAAAATATTTGAGAACAACTGTCCTAGGCTAGGGTTATCATTTTCACTGTCATCCTGTAAACAAACACTGATTTTGGCACTTAAAGGTAACTTTTTAAGGGCAAGTAGCCAGAGAAACATTATGGAGTTTAGATCATTCAGAGACTTAGAAGATGTACATACCCTGTGAATAGTTCCAGTAACCTGCAGATTGTAGCATATGGGCTTCTTCTTGAGCTGATGTCCAACCCTATTCAATAAAAGTACATACTACTCTCCCTGCTTGACAGTGTGTTGCAAAATCAAGGACATATACCTTTTCTTGCAGCATCTTAAAAATAAGTTGTCTTCAATATAAATAAATAAATAATTCAGGAAAAAAAATTCAGAAGAAAACGAATTCAAAGGGAAGAGTAAAAGCCAATGTAGTGAGTTCAGTGACTGCGAGATTGAGATAAGAGAAAAAGAAGAAACTGCATCAATGGATGGTAACAAATGTTGTGAAACTTGATTCCAGTGATGCTTTTCACTGTTGTTGATGTACTTGAGAATGAATCTAAGAGTCAAGGAAAACATTCTAGGTGCAAAGCTGATCACCTAGGGGAAATAGACATGTGTTCATTTCTACTTTCCTTTGAATGTTATGACTTAGGATAAGGAAGGAAGAAACAGAAAATGAATTGATGATTCTGTCATTGGTGCTTTGTTGTTCAGGGATACAAATCAGGAAATAGAAGTTCTCTAGTGATTTTAACAGAGAGAATTTAATATAAAGGATTATGA
The DNA here is from genome assembly GCF_026419965.1 of Kogia breviceps. Classification (NCBI taxonomy): domain Eukaryota; kingdom Metazoa; phylum Chordata; class Mammalia; order Artiodactyla; family Physeteridae; genus Kogia; species Kogia breviceps. Next base: position 15,047,139 of record NC_081321.1, on the reverse strand, counting down.
GGTATATCGAAGTAGAAACTGCAGGAGCCAGCTACCACTCCCTAAACCTGAGGAAACAAAGGGAAGAGGTTATTAAAACTTGAAAGCTTGGAGAAGAAGGGGCCCTGCAGAGCTGGGACCCAGACCCCTGAAGAGGGGCTGATGTTTGATGGGTGTGGTACCTTAAACACCTGAAGAGAGGGTAGTACAGAGCTGGGATCCAGGCTACTCTGCACAGGTGCTGCTCAAGTTGTGCTGATGCCTCAGGAGCAAAGGGAGCTGACCTCTATGAAAAGAGTTATTTCTGGGAAAATTATAGAATCCTTAGGCATCCGTGCTTGTGTCATCTTGAAATTGAAAAATACTGCCAATAAAAGTAAAAGGAAAAAGAAACAAAATATTGTGCACAGGTTTACACATATACCAGGCTCTAATCAAGCTGATGACAAAAAGTAAATGATAGAAAAATAACTGTGATTCAATTGCCAGAAACTTAAAAATGAATGTGACAGCATGATCTATCAACATAATTTTGAATATTTTAAAATGAGAAAGAAAATTATGTAGTGAGATGCTTAAAAAATGTAAGATATAGAGGAGGACATGGAAACAAGGATGAACTCCAAAGCACGTCACAGACCTACCAGAATTGTTTCTGGAAGATTATAAAGATGCAGAAAACCTAAAATAATTTTTAAAAGGATAAAATATGGGTAATTATAAATGTATAATGAGATAATGCTTATAAAGATGTTATGTTAATAAGTGACAGAAAAGTCACTACTCACCTTCTCTTTGGTTACCACCTTCTATATAAAGGTAGCACTCTTAAATCAGAAAGTGGCGAACAAATGCTTTAAAATGAAATAAAACGTGATAAAGGTGAAATGATAGTCAAAGCATATCTAATTTAAATAAATTCCTTTCTTTAGTCCCACCGGAATTGCTTCCCAGGGAACTGAAAGAATCACAGATGCGACTATAGAAACGGTGTCTGGAAACTTTGAAAATTAAAGAATGGGAGGCGTGCTAGAAGTGTTTATTTCCTGGTCATCTAAGAGAAAAGGGATGGATTCCACCAACTACAGTTCAGTAAGTTTGATAGATGTCTGCAATTTTAGATTTTAAACCTAAAATCTGATACCAGTATATATTCCGAAGGAAAGTCACAGTTAAACTAACCTATTAACTTTTTAAACAAGACTGTTGGACAGGGAACAAGGGAATGTCACGGATATATTGTAATTTGAATTAAAGAAGGTATTGGATAGAAACTCTCTGGATATCTGTTTTGAAATTAAGAAATGCCGTTGATAGCATATACATTTTTTTGCAATAACTAAGCCAATGGGTAACACTGATAGACTAATAATCTTAGAGAGGCCAAACCACGGGCTATTCACTAGTGACCAGAAGGCAGACGTGGAGCCAGGTTCATCAAGTTTGTAAATGACACCACACTGGGAGGGACAGCAAATACATTGCATCTGGATTCAGTAGACTCTCCAATTAATGGAATGCTGCGATAAAACCAAAGAGATGCAATTTAGCATGTATAACACAAAACAATGCTTTTAATTTTTAAATTATATTCCAGGCTATGGCAGTCTAGTCTTGAAAATATCTGTTCTGAAAAGATGAGATGGTTGAGTTGACCACAATGTGTGATAATGATGTCGAGAACCCAAAAAAGTACTGTTAGGTTACATGGAATGATACTACAGAGCCTAAATCCAGCTGTTGGTAGAGTTGGGTAGGGATCATCCCACTATAATTTCTAAAGTCAGATTATCTGTGGGGAACAGTCTTGACATATCCTCTTGAAGAGGAACACTGACAAATTGAACTTTATTCCAAAGAGGCCAAATGGATTAATGAATGTCTGGAGACCCAAAATGTATGCATTCATGGGTGTTTAGTCTAAAGTAGAAAAGAATAATCACTCTATTTATCTACAAATATTTGAAGGCCTATCCCATGCAGGGTTTATTCTGAGTTTCCAAGACATCAGACAAGGGACCACTGCATGAAAGTAAAGAAAGTACCCTAAACGAACACATGAAGAGTCTTCCCCAATAAAGCCTGCTGTCTCACAATGGAGCACCACTGTCACAGGAATGGTCCAAACAGAAGCTAAATGATCAAGTTCAGGTCCTAAAGAAGGATTTCTTCATTTGGTGAGAAACTGGACTAGTTTTTCTAAGATCTCTACCACTTCATACTTCTTTAATTGATATAGTTGACAGTATCTGGAGGCATCTAGCTGTGTAGTCAGCAACCTTATAAGACTCAGACCTAGTCTTCTTCCCTATAATGTCTAGATAAACCAAGAAAAGTCGAGAATATAGCTAAACTATTTGGGCAATAGCAGCTATTGAAACTCAGGTAGAAAAGGGGGGAAATAATCACAATTTCAGATTTACACTAAAAAGCCAAGTTAATGTTAAGTCCACAAACGGATATGGTTATCACAGTAATAAGAAACTGTCCATAACACAGCCCTGAAGGTGGCAAACAAATGTACCATGTACTATACACCGCCAGAAATAAAACTGATTAGAGCAAAATTCTACTTGAGTTGCACGCGCCTGGCTTTTCCTACTCTGGGTTTCAAAATTCTAGCCATACACATAGAGGCAGCCTAGTTCAGATATCAATCTCATTAGGCGTCTGCATTTCTGAGATTTATGAAGAAAAGATTAGTGAGAATGATTTGGAAAGCCCAGAATTCATTAACTTCAACACAAATACATGCTGTGACCTCCAAGGTAGCTCTGGCATACACTTCCCAGTCATCCTCTTAAATAGCACTAGAGAAACCTTTAGCCAGAGTGATTAACGGAATTGTTCTCTGGGTAAATTTTAGAGGCCTTTCTCCTGCTGGTTTGTCCCGTGATCCTCTTCTGTGTGTCCTGTGCAATTCTTGTCCCTCATTGGACTCTAGTGGAATAAGATTTCCTTCTTTCAGGACCCTTGTTACTGTGATAGGGACTCCAGCTCTATTCATATGCTTACTTAAAGTTTATTTAATATGCAAATTACTGTGAATCAACTACATAGGATGCTTTGTTTACCTCTTAAATGATCTGCAAAATGTCTTTTCTTATGTTATTACCTATTATCTTTTTTTTTTTTTTTTAAACTTTATCTATCTGTTTATTTTTGGCTGCGTTGGGTCTTTGTTGCTGCCTGCGGGCTTTCTCCAGTTGCAGCGAGCGGGGGCTAATCTTCGTTGTGGTGCATGGGCTTCTCATGGCAGTGGCTTCTCTTTTTGCGGAGCACAGGCTCTAGGCACGTGGACTGCAGTAGCTGTGGTTCGCGGGCTCCAGAGCGCAGGCTCAGTAGTTGTGGCGCACGGGCTTAGTTGCTCCGCAGCTTGTGGGATCTTCCCGGACCAGGGCTCGAACCCATGTCCCTGGTATTGGCAGGCGGATTCTTAACCATTGCGCCACCAGGGAAGTCCCTTACCTATTATCTTGAAGTGACTTTCCTTTATTCAGCTCAATGGTACAGCCGTGCTCCATAACATAGGTGTCCTTTGTTTCCTGCAATCAATATTCAAGTTTTCTTTGGATTTTCCATGCACTCATCCTGCTGACCATCCCTTCTCCGAGGATGATGTGTTATTCTATTCTATTCCCTTCAATGAGAAACCTCCTAATTCGGGGGGGGGGGGGGGGGCGGGGAGGGAGGCATATTGGGGTAGAAAGGAGACCTCCAGTAGATCAAGTCAAAAACTACATGATATCAATTTACATTCCCACCAGCAGTGCAAGAGGGTTCCCTTTTCTCCACACCCTCTCCAGCATTTACTGTTTCTAGAGTTTTTGATGATGGCCATTCTGACCGGTGTGAGATGATATCTCATTGTAGTTTTGATTTGCATTTCTCTAATGATTAATAATGTTGAGCATTCTTTCATGTGTTTGTTGGCAATCTGTATATCTTCTTTGGAGAAATGTCTATTTAGTTCTTCTGCCCATTTTTGGATTGGGTTGTTTGTTTTTTTGTTATTGAGCTGCATGAGTTACTTATAAATTTTGGATATTAACCCTTTGTCAGTTGCTTCATTTGCAAATATTTTCTCCCATTCTGAGGCTTGTCTTTTGGTCTTGTTTATGGTATCCTTTGCTGTGCAAAAGCTTTTAAGTTTCATTAGGTCCCATTTCTTTATTTTTGTTTTTATTTCCATTTCTCTAGGTGGTGGGTCAAAAAGGATCTTGCTGTGATTTATGTCATAGAGTGTTGTGCCTATGTTTTCCTCTAAGAGTTTGATAGTGTCTGGCCTTACATGTAGGTCTTTAACCCACTATGGAGAACAGTATGGAGTTTCCTTAAAAAACTACAAATAGAACTACCATACGACCCAGCAATCCCACTACTGGGCATATACCCTGAGAAAACCATAATTCAAAAAGAGTCATGTACCAAAATGTTCATTGCAGCTCTATTTACAATAGCCAGGACATGGAAGCAACCTAAATGTCCATCAACAGATGAATGGATAAAGAAGATGTGGCTCATATATACAATGGAATATTACTCAGCCATAAAAAGAAATGAAACTGAGTTATTTGTAATAAGGTGGATAGACCTGGAGTCTGTCATGCAGAGTGAAGTAAGTCAGAAGGAGCAAAACAAATACTGTATGCTAACACATATATATGGAATCTAAGGAAAAAAATGTCATGAAGAGACTAGGGGTAGGATGGTAATAAAACACAGACCTACTAGAGCATGGACTTGAGGATATGGGGAGGGGGAAGGGTAAGCTGTGACGAAGTGAGAGAGTGGCATGGACATATACACACTACCAAATGTGGGATGGATAGCTAGTGGGAAGCAGCCGCATAGCGCAGGGAGATCAGCTCGGTGCTTTGTGACCACCTCGAGGAGTGAGATAGGGAGGGTGGGAGGGAGGGAGATGCAAGAGGGAAGAGATATGGGAACATATGTATAACTGATTCACTTTGTCATACAGCAGAAACTAACACACCACTGTAAAACAGTTATACTCCAATAAAGATGTTTAAAAAATAAAAATAAAATAAAATAAAATGCAAAGTCAAACAGCAAAAAAAACCCCTACATGATACTCTTTGTATTACCTATTAATTGCTCTCCTTGGTGGTATTGGCTCAGTATTTGGTTTGGTTTGGTTTTCCTATAACTACTTCATGCCCTATGTTCTGTGAACTAAAAAGCATGAAAATACAGGCATAGCTCAGAGACGTTGTGTGTTTGGCTCCAGATCACCACAATAAAGTGAATATCACAATAAAGCGAGTGACATGAATTGTTTTGGTTTCCCAGTTTATAGAAATGTTATTTTTATACCATACTGTGGTCTATTAAGTGTGCAATAGCTTTATGTGTAAAACAACAATGTACATACCATAATTTAAAAATTCTTTAATGCTAAAAAATGCTAACCATCATCTGAGCCTTTAGCAACTCACAGCATTGATTCAAAGATCACTGATCACAGATCACCATAAATACAATAATAATAATAAAGTTTGAAATATTGAGAGAATTATCACAATGTGACACAGAGACACAAAGTGAGCAAATGCTGTTGGAAAAATGACGCTGATAGACTTGCTCAATGCAAGGTTGCCACAAACCTTCAGTTTGTGAAAAACACAACACATGTAAGTGCAGTAAAGCAAACCACAATAGAATGAGGTATGTCTGTAAAAGGTATAAACAGAAAGATTTTATGATAATAGTTTACATTTTTTTTCATACTCTTTCCTAGGTCATATGATCCTATACAAATGAGTATACGTATACTAATACTAATGAGTATATGTTGTACATACATGTTTCAAAACTATACACGCATCATAGACATTCTACGATATGTATTTTATTTTATTGCCAGAGGGAACCTGAGTGAATCTTTCCTATCTGACTGTAACTAACATCAAAATATTTTGAGTAAAACTAACTTAGGCCATATGATCTGTGATTAAAAAATTAGGATATGGGATATTGTGTACATGCTCATTTGTTTTACCCAGCTTGCCTTGACTCATTAAAAACTATTTTCATTCTTTGCTGGGAGTATTGAGCGCCCAAAAAAGCAAGATACAAATGGATTTGATTCATGACTGCCTGGGTTCTGGGAACAGACACCTTCTGGCATGTGTTCACAGGTGCAACGTTGCTTCTTGATGGTAGTCTCTCTGACGCAAACAATATCTGCTTGTTGAAAAGGTGGCCATTTACTTCCTTTGAATGGGAAACCCAGCAGATTTAGATTCAGGTCACAAAAGTTTTTTGGGGTTCTACCTTTTTGAGATTTTCAAAGAGGTGCACAAAGCGTCTTTGTCTTCAGGGTTCATGGATTTGCTGTATCCAATATCAAAATATGCCTTGTAGGTAGCCAGGAATATTGCAACTTATGTTTAAATTGTGGTTTTGTCTAATATTTCTAAACAACATTGTCTAAACATACTCAGTTGGTATCATGAGAGTTAAGACAAGAGAATCTAAGGGATGCGGTTTTCCTCAAAACTAACTGAGAGGTGAAATCAAAGCACACAGTGTTGGAAAATCTTTTGTAAACTAGTAACAGCTGCTTAAAAAAACAGCTTTTGTTGGGATGGAGGAGAGAGAGCCTGCCTGCACAGGCTCAGCACGTAGAGAAGTCCACCTCGTGTTAAGTCAAAGGAAATTCAACAATGTTATCTAAAACATACAAAGGGCATAAACTGATATGAGGTTAAATCGACTGTGTAAATATTCTTAAGAAGATATTATTAAAAAACCAAATGTTTTCTTTTGTCTAAACAATGAAATATGGAATTGTGTAGCTTTGCCATTTCCTTTTAGGCTGTTTAGGACTCAAGTTACTTTTATTTCCTGTTTTCTTCTTCTAATATGAAAGGTACAAATATAAGCATAAATCTAAAAGAAGAAGAAAAATAGGTTCTGGTCTTATTCAATGTGTCTTACATTTTAGCTGAAATCAGGTACATGTGACGAAAACAGGAGGTTTCCATCTCAGCAGGAACACTGTGTTTCTTTGGACCTTGAATTACGTAACATGATAAAGGACTCCCTCTTCCTAAACTTTTCTAGCAATTTCCCAACCGCATTCATTAGCAAATATAGGCCACTGTTTACTTCAAATTTTTTCTTGTGTATGAAATTATGGAAGTTACCAAGTATTTAAAATTAAACTTAGATGCTCAAACATCCATTAACAGAACAGAATTTTGTTGCTGTTATAACAACTTGATACAAGTTACAGTACTATATATTATTAAAATTTAATCAGAAAAAATGTAAGCTGCACTGGTAATGATTATAATTATAGTATTAGATAGAAATTCACTAGGGAATAAGAACGACTCTCGTAGTTTTAAAAACCAGCAACAACTTAATGGATGGTGGGTGTTGTCTCTCTAAACAGATAAGCATAATTAAACTGTCTATGGGACCACGGCCCCGCTCAATGGTATTTGCTTCCCTCTCTACATCGTTATAAGAATTTACCTACACTGTGTGTCAAACAGAAAGAACCTAGAAATACTGGTCTTACCAACCATGGAGTGCTAATGTGACACCATATCAAGCTGGCAGAGATCCAAGTTTTACTGACTAGCTTATTCATACAACACAGTTCTTCCTGAGCCTTGACATTTTAGACACCAACACTTACATTAAAACAACTTCTAGAGTAGAGTGGAATAACACAAAGGATGTGACTAAAATTAGAGACCTAGGCACTAATTCTCACGTTACCTCTGAATAAATCAAGACAAGATAATAAGCCTCCCTCCCACAGTTTGTCTGATAAAGGAATGGGATCAAATTATTCTAAGGTCCTCTTTGGTTTAAATAGTCTACAAACCTCACAATATAGCAGTGCTTCCCAAACTTTCCAACAATGAAGGATCTCTCCCACACCTTTTTTTTTAACCACTGCTACAGACTAGATGCTTTACATACTCACTTATCTCTCCATTTTAAAAGCCAAAGATTAATGTGCATATCTAATACCACACTGAGTTAACATAAATTTGATATTTAAGTTAGGCCATATAGCTTATCTTTGGTAAACATATGCAATTCATTAGCTTTGGGGGGAATAGTAAAGGTATGAACTACTTAGGGAATCTAGGTACATTTAATTGGAAATCACCAAAGTAAGGGAAAGACACCATCCAAATCGGTCAAGAGAACTTAGCTACCCTCTGTTTGTCTTCCTGATTCGGCTACCTGGAGAAAATCATTACATCTACCAACTTCTCCCAGAAACAGTATTTGTTAGTCCTGCATCTGAAGTGTTTCTGTCTTCATCTGAAGACCCTACATTAGTGGATAACACATCTTGACCAATGAACAATCTTAAAACCAACCCCAATGAATTGGAGGTGAGTGGGTAGGGTGCCCACTGGCACATAAGCCACTGAACTTAAAGACATTTTTATAGACTTTCAAGGTAATTCACATTTTTCATCAGTATTTGTTCTTGAAACCTTTAATTAACTAATTATCCAGGCAGAAAATACTGATGTATATTCCATATGCCTGAAATTGGCCTTTTATGGATAGGGCAAAGATGTATAAGAGGCCATCTAAGTAGGCAAGGAATAGTTAAGTCAGGAAAACAAGGCACAAATACAAAGCACTAATCAAGAAGCTCTGTGGCAAAGGGAAAAACAGAGTTAAGGTGAGTCAGCTAGAGACCTTAAGCAAATAAATCATTTTAGCCAATCTGAGTTTTAATTTCAACTGATAAATGAAAGACAAGGGTTTTGAATATTTCTAACCCCACAGGACCAGTAAAATTATCAAATAGTAGAGGAGTTCACAGGCAGCTACTGAGGTCAGTGGTGGATTTAGCTCTAAAGTTAAAATTGAGCTGATCCTAAAGGCATGTATATGGTTTGGAGAGTTAGTGCATAGAAACGAAACGGGCAAAGACAGAGATATCAAAGATCAAGGTATGTTCAGGTAAGAAAAATAACTAATCAACTACATAGAGTAGAACAGGATTATACCTGAAATCCTAGGTAGGTGGGAACAAAACTATTCAGGGCATTGAAAGGCAATCTTAGGGTGCTATGGAAGCCTTCTAGGTGGAGAAATTGCATTCATTTATTAATTCATTCACCATATACTTATGGAACACATACTACAAACAAAGCGCTATATTAGGGGCTGTGGGATGAAATAAAACTGGACAATATGTGTTCCTTATCTTCATCCATTTCACCTTTTCCCCCAACCCCTTGCCTCTAGCAACCACCAACCTGTTTTCTGTATCTATGGGCTCAGTTTTGTTTTGTTTTATAAGTGATATCATGTAGTATTTGTCTTTCTCTGTCTGACTTATTTCACTTAGCATAACACCTTCAAGGTCCCTCCATATTGTTGCAAATGGCAAGATTTCTTTTTTATGGCTGAATAATATTCCATTGTGTGGATACACCACATTTTCTTTATCCATGTATCCATCAATGGACACTTAGGTTGCTTCCATGTCTTGGCTACTGTCTTGGCAATGAACATGGAGATGCATATATCTTTTCAAGTTAGTCTTGCTCTTTCCTTCAGATAAAAACCCCAAAGTAGAACTGCTGCATCGTATGGGAGTTCTAGTTTTAATTTTTTGAGGAACCTCCATACTGTTTTCCATAGTGGCTGCACCAATTTAGATTCCAACCAACAGTGCAAGAGGGTTCCCTTTTCTCCACATGCTCACCAACACTTGTTATTTCTTGTCTTTTTGTAACAGCCATCCTAACAGGGGTGAGGTGATATCTTATGGTTTGATTTGCAGGAGCAGGAATTTGAACCAATAAAGCCAAGTCTGAAGCCTGTTGTGTTCACCTTTACATTATGCTGCCTCTCTAATGACACCTATCAAGAAGCCTTAGTAATTCACTTATTTAGACAATGAGGCAAGGAGATGTAGGTAAAAACTTAGTTTTGAAGTTAAGAAGTTGATTCTTAAGGCCTCCTCTGGTTCAGAAATTTTCACATGGATTCAGAGTCAGGTCGATTATTGTATAATCATAGCTTAGCTGACTATTAGCTGACCTACGCTGGACAAACCTCAGGCTCCTACTTTGTGAAACAGCACAACAACTTCCCTTCACAATACGGTTACAAAACTTGGAGGCGAGAATATCTGTACATGGTTTAGTGTGGGGCCTTGCACGTACTAGTCAAAAGGAACAATACTTTCTCACCTTGTATACCCAGCATCATACCTGACAACAGGAGGCAACATAATTATTTTCTCAGTGTATGTATTAATTGACTCAATAATTGATTGATGAACTGATTGGTTAATGGAAAGAATTCTTTTCTTATAAATTTATTATTTTTTAAATTTATTTACTTTCAGCTGCGTTGGGTCTTTGTTGCTGTGTGCAGGCTTTCTCTAGTTGCGGAGAGCTAGGGCTACTCTTCGTTGTGGTGTGCAGGCTTCTCATTGCGGTGGCTTCTCTTGTTGTGGGGCATGGGCTCTAGGCATGTGGGCTGCAGTAGCTGTGGCTCGCAGGCTCCAGAGTGCAGGCTCAGTAGTTGTGGTGCACGGGCTTAGTTGCTCCGCAACATGTGGGATCTCCCCGGACCGGGGCCTGAACCCATGTCCCCTGCATTGGCAGGCAGATTCTTAACCACTGTGTCACCACGGAAGTCCTCATGGAAAGAATTCTTAACCGACCATCTGATTCCAATGATCCATCTCTCTTTTCTCTGCCTTATCCCTAGTCTATGATTTCAAGTTTGAATAAATTTTCTATCTAACATGTATCCATTAGTAGATGTTAAAAGAGGTGGTCTTTTAAAAGACCTTTTAAAAGAGGTGGCATTTCAGAAAAAGTAAAATTAAGGCAAGTAGAATATATATAGAATTGTATGAATTTAATCATGGAATTATCCTTTTTGATACTGCTGCTTGAGCAGAAAGATTACAGCTTTAGAAACCTCACTCTTTCCTCCTGCCAATTTAGATCTAAAACAATGATTGTGCAGACTCTTCTGCTCTATGTAGATTTAGACACTTTTGTAATAAAAAATGAAAAAAGACATTTTACAAATGAAAAAATTCTGAATTATTGAATTCATGAATTCCATATTTTAAAATTTTTATTGTAGTATAGTTGACTTGCAATGTTGTGTTAGTTTCAGGTATACAGCAAAGTGAATCAGTATATATATATATATCTCCATTCTTTTTCAGATTCTTTTCCCATATGTGTTATTACAGAATATTGAGTAGAGTTCCCTGTGCTCTACAATAGGTCCTTGTTAGTTATGTATTTTATATATAGGAGTCTGTATATGTTTATCTCAATCTCCAAATTTATCATTCCATTTGTTTTTGTTCACTAACAATTTAAACTGAGTTTTCAGTCACCAGGTATACTAAATGTCTGAAAATAAATCTAGAGTCTTGAATTCACGTGGCATTGCAGATATTTAACACATATTAAATGAAAAGTTTGGAAACTTCACTTGACCAGAAAACAGGAGTAAATAAAGGACTTTGATCACCAAGGAAAAAGTTCAAAACATTACATTTTTACCACAGCAATCATTAAAATTCTCTTATAAAATTCTCTGACTTTTCAGTCTGGGGAAAGTTTCCTAAAGGAGATACAAATGATGCTCTTTTTTTTGGCTGCTCCAGGTCTTAGTTGCTGGCATGCAGGATCTTGGTTGCCACATGTGGGATCTTTAGTTGTGGCATGAGGTATCTTTCAGTTGCAGCATGCAGGCTCTTAGCTGCAGCATGCAGAATCTAGTTCCCTGAGCAGGGATTGAACCCAGGCCCCCTGCATTGGGAGCATGGAGTCTTAATGGTGGGACCACCAGGGAAGTCCCTAAATGATGCTTTTTTTTTTAAAATGATGAACTTGTCGTCATATTTTGGTAAACCATAAAAGGTCTTCACATTTCTCCTTCCACCCTCCCCCATTCATACCAGCATATAAAGTCTGCATTCCAGTCACCATAGTAGAGGTAGAGTCAGTGATTTTTGAGGCATGTGGATGAAAATATCACTGTGGGAGGGGAAAAAAATGCACCTCTGAACTATTTGCCCATGTCAGAAAAATAGTGCCACCATCCAAACACAGGAACTCGCACTTACATAAGGTTGTCACTTATTTTCTACATAAAGAAGAAATAGCTTAATCCTTCATGGAAAGCAAAGCACAATAAGGAAATGAGATATTTTTCCTGGCAATTCACTTTCAGTGAAGTAGCAGGTCATTTTTTTCTCCTTCTTTTTTCAGAGAATAATACTTTCTTAATAAGTGTCCCTTTCTCTGTCAGGAAGAGTCTTACTAAGTTGTTAAAATGGATGTTGCTATTTCTCTCATGATGAGAATGTGAAATGCCGTCTTCCAGAACAGTTTAGAGGGAACCCTTTCTGAGGATGCTGTGCGGTCCTACAAATGTCAGTTTGGAGAGTCTCCTGGCCCTGGTCTCAATCTTTGTTGTACTAAAACATGTTTTAAAATAATTTTAAAAAAAAAACAGCCAACAAGCATTTTTAAGAATAAAAATAGGGCTTCCCTGGTGGCGCAGTGGTTGAGAATCCGCCTGCCGATGCAGGAGACACGGGTTCGTGCCCCGGTCCGGGAAGATCCCACATGCCGCAGAGCGGCTGGGCCCGTGAGCCATGGCCGCTGCGCCTGCGCGTCCGCAGCCTGTGCTCCGCAATGGGAGAGGCCACAACAGTGAGAGGCCCGCGTACCGCACAAAAAAAAAAAAAAAAAGAATAAAAATAATAATAGACAGTCCTCTAATATCTCAAGTGATTTCTGAAAAAGAAAGTGGCAGGGAAAAAAAAGGGAAAACGAAAATGAGACCATGTCACGAAGAGATTTATCTCCACTTCTCCACATTCACTCCTTACCACTCCTGTTACCACTCATGGGGTTTCTTGGAGGCTCAGAAGAAGCTTTCTAGTTTATGACCGTGCTGATACTTCCTCCCGGGAAGGAAAAAAAAAAATGGTCCACAATTGGTGCGTTAACCTAACAAGGGAAACATCTGTTTGGAGCATGGAGCGATTTACTGGCCGAGTTCTGAATACAGGGATTGCTGCTGAGATCCTCTGTCTGGTTCTGCAGGTCTCATCCCAGCACAAGGAAAGGAAAATTGGCCTTTATGGGAGCACCCACCTGGGACTTAACTGGATTAGAATAGAGATTATGTTTGTCGTTTAGACAAAGGTGGTTTCCTTAATAGTGCAGGAAATTTGAGAATAAACACAGCACGTAATGGTCAGAAGGATATGGTAAAAATGGCAAATTTGATGTTATGTAGATTTTACCACAAAGAAACGGTAAGATGGATTTTTTTTTTTTTTTTTTTGCGTTACACGGGCCTCTCACTGTTGTGGCCTCTCCCGTTGCGGAGCACAGGCTCCGGACGCGCAGGCTCAGCGGCCGTGGCTCACGGGCCCAGCCGCTCCGCGGCACGTGGGATCTTCCCGGACCGGGGCACGAACCCGTGTCCCCTGCATCGGCAGGCGGACTCTCAACCACTGTGCCACCAGGGAAGCCCATTTTTTTTAAAGATACTTATTCCTTCTCGTATTTCAGATTCCAAAACAGGCATCAAAACCCTCAAATCTGAATATCACCAAAGTAAATCCAACTTAGATGATTCTTTTGCTGTGAAATCAACCCCTCAACTTTTACTAACAAGCAAAGAGGACTTTTGTTTCTCTATAGACGAATATTAAAGTTTTGGGCCTTTTTAAAGGGCCAGTGTCTCATCCTATTTAGTCTATGATCACTGAGAGCACTTTCAGTATGCATAGATATGTGAAGATCTAAAATTAGGTGTGGCATGTACATGAAACTAAAATGGAAGGAGAGGGATATTGAGGAGAAAAGCTTCGAGAATAAAAACTGATTTAAAAGATTGCAACCCAATCCAAAAATGCACAGAAGACCTAAATAGACACGTCTCCAAAGAAGATATACAGATTGCCAACAAACACATGAAAGGATGCTCAACACCACTAATCATTAGAGAAATGCAAATCAAAACTACAACGAGGTATCACCTCACACCGGTCAGAATGGACATCATCAAAAAACCTACAAACAAAAAATGCTGGAGAGGGTGTGGAGAAAAGGGAACCCTCTTGCACTGTTGGTGGGAATGTAAGTTGATACAGCCACTATGGAGAAGAGTACAGAGATTCCTTAAAAAACTACAAATACAACTACCATACGACCCAGCAATCCCACTACTGGGCATATACCCTGAGAAAACCATAATTCAAAAAGAGTCATGTACCACAATGTTCATTGCAGCTCTATTTACAATAGCCAGGACATGGAAGCAACCTAAGTGTCCATTGACAGATGGATGGATAAAGAAGATGTGGCTCATATATACAATGGAATATTACTCAGCCATAAAAAGAAACGAAACTGAGCTATTTGTAGTGAGGTGGATGGACCTAGAGTCTGTCATACAGAGTGAAGTAAGTCAGAAAGAGAATAACAAATACCGTATGCTAACACATATATATGGAATCTAAAAAAAAAAAAAAGGTTCTGAAGAACCTAGGGGCAGGAAAGGAATAAAGACGCAGACGTAGAGAACGGACTTGAGGACACGGGAAGGGAGAAGGGTAAGCTGGGATGAAGTGAGAGAGTGGCATGGACATATATACACTACCAAATGTAAAACAGCTAGCTAGTGGGAAGCAGCCGCATAGCACAGGGAGATCAACTCTGGTGCTTTGTGACCACCTGGGGGGGGGGAGAGGGAGGGTGGGAGGGAGACGCAAGAGGGAGGGGATATGGGGATATATGTATATGTACAGCTGATTCACTTTGTTATAAAAGCAGAAACTAACACACCATTGTAAAGCAATTATACTCCAATGAAGATGTTTAAAAAAGTAAAGATTGGACTTGGTTTCAAAGCACCAGATCGGATCTTACAAATAGACAGTGAATGAAGTTCCTGGGACAAACCTGTCTAATAATCCAGGTGCCCTAATCACCATCCGGTACCGCCACTGTGCAACTAACAGCCGTTAGGTGTCAAACACATCAGCATATTCAAAGATAATTGCATTTAGAGCTGGGTCTAACTGGTCACATAATTGGAGATAATTTAATTTTTTTCAAATTGCTTCTTAAAGTATAACTGGTAAGAGGGAAAACAGATAACGCTATGTGACGGACTCACAGTGAGTCATACCTAATACTTGCAACCCAAGAAGATAAATACAATCTAAACTAACCACTGTCAACAATAAAAACTGCACTTGAACCCATGGGTTTCTGACTACAGCAGCCACTGTAAAATATAACCTGAAATTATTAAAGGAAGAAAGGAAAAATCTTATCTCTTTACTCTTTAAATAAACTCTATAAGAAACTACAGGCAGTTCTTTTCATAGCATGAATTTAGAACTTCTATTTGTCAAATGATATCTTCTCCAAAACGACTTCATACACCACAGTCTTGATTTAACATGGAGCTATCAGTATTTTAAATAACTTATTACTGACCAATGATAAATTAGCTGCCACAACGAATCTCTACTTGCCAATAAATACTTGCCCAGCGGTCAGGCTTCTGGTTACAAGAACTACTGTTTGTATAACATTGGTGTATTTACAAAGTACGTTTTTCATATATGACAGTGTTTCATTTAAATCTCACAGCTACCTGATAAAGTATTATCTCCACTGTCCTTGGACAGAGCGGAAGTAATATTTGACAAAGTCCTAAGATTGGAACAGGAAAGAGACAAAATAGAACCCCAGTCCTCTGACTCATGTTGCCATGATCTTTCCCTGAGAGAAACCTCAAGACAACTTGAAACGCAGAAATCAAATCACCACAATGGTTTTCAGAGTTTTAATTATTTGCCTCAAGTGAATATTTTAATATTCAAGCACATTTTTGTAATAGGTCACAGCTGATACCTTGAGCATTATTGAGAAGGCAGAAGACCAAAAGCAAATATAAGAGTAATAAAAGCAGTGTTCTGTTGGCAAATTTTGTTCTCCCATAGGATACCGCGGTATTGCCATGTATTTGTTTGCTAGAGCTGCCATGACAAAATACCACAGACTGGGTGATTTAAACAACAGAAATTAATTTTCTCACAGTTCTGGAGGCTAGAAGTCTGAGATCAAGGTGTCAGCATGGTTAGTTTCCTCTGAGGTCACTCTCCTCAGCTTGTAAATGGCTGCCTTCTCCCTGCATTTTCACCTCATCTCCCCTGTGCTGATGTCTGTGTCCAAATTTCCTTCTTGTGAGGACACTAGTCATATTGGACTAAGCCATCCTGATGATCTTATTTGAACTTAGTTATCATTTTAAAGATTCTATTTCTAAATGTAGTCACATTCTGAGGTACCAGGGGATAGGACTTCAGCAATTAATTGATAATAAATGTATTGCTATAATTGTATTAGAAAAACATTTTTAAATGACTAAGAAGAGTTAGTATATAAAATATATACTAAACAAGAAAGAAAAGAAATTTATGAGTTTATGATTGAGTTGGGGGGTTGATTTAATGTCATAGTCACCAATGAAATTAATAGTTTTAAATATAGTGGCTACCCTCTGTTTGTTCCTATAGTTCTTTAAAAAAAAAAAAATTAGTTTCTAAAATAGTCTCCTTTGCTACTGCAAACCTGAATTGCCTCTCAGTCACTGCTTCACATACCATATTGAAAATTTATATCTGTTTCTTAACAAAATTTTAAGAAAATTTTAATGATACATATTCAAAATAAAAATTAAATATTATATCTGTCAAGACTAACAATCAAAAAATAAATGTCATTAAAAATTTTAGCAATCATCGAATACTCAAGTTAGAAGTGACCATAGGAATTTTTCTATATAATTTCTTGATTACAAATATATATATATATATATATATATATATATATATATATATAATATTTTCAGTTTTGTTCTGATTCCAGGTTATACCTGCCATTGTGTTGGCTTTTTCGACTACTGCTGTCAAACATGGATCAATGTCTTTAGAAACAGGTTAACAATTATGTTTTTCTTTTATTTCAAAGTGGTGGCTCGGAATGCATATCCTCTAAGACCCAGTGTGAACTATTTCTCCCCAAATAACTAATTTTACACTGATCACATACATATGTAACTCAGTTAACATGGAATGATGGTGATAAAACGTTTTCTATTTGAAATGCATTGCATAATTCTTAACTCCTATTATAAACAGATGTCATCTAAAGAACAATTGCCACTTTTGATGTTTATTTACAGTCCTCCACCTTCACATGACAAAATGGTTGTTAACATTAGTTTATTTAGCCATAAATTTTTTCAACTACAGGTAACACCATCACAAGGAAAGCATGGCATTACATAAAAGGGTAAAAAGGAAAAAAAAGCAGAAGCATGACATGGCCAACTAATAACTAATTTACTAGGCTTGAGTTGATACATTATCAAAGAAAATTGTCACTGGGTTTATGATCCTTGTTAATTTTTAGCCAGCAAGGTAAATTTGTTTTTACTCTTTGGCATGACTTTGTGCTTGCTTATTTGCGTACTCACTTGCTTTCTCTATTTTTCTTTCCTTACTTCTTTTCTATTAAAAAAATCAGAGTATATTCTCTTCCCATTATACTTACCCCCCAACTTCTACAAATCTAAATCTTTATTATTCTAACTCAATATATTTTTCACTCCAGTAATCACCAGGAGGAATGCACTTCTGTTGTATTGAACTACACAAGTATATATAGAAAACCAGAAATAAAATTGAACTCTTAATACATCTAGTAGCAAATTGTAATCAATGTCCTTCAATTGTGAAGAGCAAAAGGATTGCTCAACTGTAGGGTGAGGTGCTTGTAAGGTGGATTTACGGTGATAGTTGATCAGAACAGAACTCTTAGAGAAGCAAGGGCAGAGATAAAGGAATAAATAACCTTACCTACCAATCTACTCAATGAACTTGAATAAATCAACAAGTTTTCTTTGTTCTTTCACCCTGACAATTATTATTTTTTCTGCCTGTTGACTTAGACTACTGAATTGGAGTAGTGCCTGAATAATTTACCTCCACTAATTGAAACTTTACATGGTACAAATGTATGCTTCACTTTGTACTCTGTACAATGTTGTACTACTCCAATTACACTTTTGAACAACTGCAGGATTTTAGGGTATTGATTAAACTCCTTAAATAGACAAACTGAGATCAAGCACTTGAAGAAGCACTATCTGCATATAAATAAATACTGTGCTCACCACTGCTAATCTTGTCCTGGTCTTTACTGAAGGTCTGCCAGGTTTCTAGTTGTTAGGGGCCCTTGTTACAGGACTGTGAGTTACTCTGCATTTAGAAGACATAACACGGCCCTTCATTAAAATTCCTCTATAATCCCAATATGTAACCCTCAAGTAGCTAAATTAGTAATTGTATGCAAAGTAAATTAACAAGGCTGGGTTACTGAACTGTTTTTAAGTAATCCAATGATGTTATGTGACCATGGGTTTAAAAGCATTTTTTGTTTTCAAACACCAAATTCTATTTTCACTGTTGTTTTAATGAAGTACACAGAGTCCTTTTCCATTTAATTGTCCCATGCTTGTTTCTGTCTTCAATATTTTCCCACTTTATAATATTGTTGAATCAGTTATTTTTCACTTCCCCGAGGCATTCAATACATTTATTCATCTTTCAATAATATTTGTAATGGGAAAACTTTGCTTTTTTGTGTGAAGGCAAAAAAATTCAAAATCTTCAAATATAATTTACAAATTTTGATTGGTGTCTTGGAAGTCTATAAAATCTCATTACCGTGTGGCTAGCTAGAAAAGAATTGGTAAAAGGAGCCCAACAACACGAAACTTTCGTGGAGATAAAGGCAGAGTATACTAGAACCCAAACCACAAGAACAGACTCGTTGGTTATTACAACGGGATAATCCAAGATCTTGCTTCCTGCTTCAGTAATTTTGGGTGCAAATGTTCAACACCTGTTCTCTTTTACCCAGAAGTAGGTGCCTTTAGCGATGGGTTGAATTACTGCCACATGCAAAATTCCTAATTCCTTAGGCAGGGAACAAAAGAGAATCAACAGATACAAAATAATCAAGTGATCACCCAGTGTATGACCTTTATAGTATATGGTTTTCATCAAAGATAGTACACAATAAAAGCATCATCTTACACTATGTATCATGGTAGCCAGTGGTTTTTCATTTGAATTCTAAGAAGTGGCCAGATCTGTTCTATTTTCAAGTTATAGTCTAACTTCCATTGTCTAAGATTTCGTTATGAAAAGAGGCCCCCTCATTTTATTATTCCCATAATCAAATTTTTAACCTAAGAAAACTTCCCAGAAGGATAGCAATAAAAGTTCCATATGGGGATAGAATGCTCTGTGCCATACAACAAGATCTGACCAATTGTTTCATTAGTTAGTAAAGGGGAAAAACAACTATACTGAATTCCACAAAATATAATGTAAGCCAGAAGAGAGTTGTTAGTTCTAAATTTTTCAGTTAAGGGATAAAAAAGACATTCTTTATTCTAGTTTGCTTAGTCAGAAAAGTTATGCAGCTTTATCATGGCCCTTATAAAGACTGCCACACAGGACCTACTCCAGTATCTTTTTACACAGTGATTTCAGCCAAAGGCACTACCACCCTATTCTCCAGTCCCTTATTCAGTGTGAATCACAACTAAGCACTTAAAATGACTAAAATTGTTCATAATGATCTTCTGAATTTCACATGGTTGAGATCTAGAAACCACTAGAAAGATTTTAACTGAAACTTCGTCTCCTAGAAAAAGTAATTGGTGTCATTAATGAGCAAAAAAGAAAGGAGAGAGCAGTTCTTGCTCCTGATGATTTTCTTATAATTGATCTGGAAAGACTGTGTGTGTGTGTGTTTCACTGGAAGGACAGTGGCTCACAAAAGGCACATTAAACTACCCTGAATCCTTCTTGGAATAAGGCAAGCGTCTTAAAGATCTTTCCGTTGAAAATAATAGAAATCCACTCGAACCAGCTCAAGTGAAAGAGGAATTTAAAAGAGAGATTCAAAGTTATTTTGGAGTAGCCAAATACAGAAAACACATTTAGGTTTCGATAAAAAATGAAAAATCTGTAGGCAGTTTTTCTACCTGTCAGACACCTTCTCTACTTCGCTTTTAGATCATCTTCTGCAATGCAGTTATTTTTTGTTTCTCCATAACAGCAGCTTTCAGGTAAGTTTACTTTCCTGTTTCGAGCTCTCTTTAACTTACAGGCAGAATGTCCATGCTGTCTAATTCAGTCTCTGGGGCTCCAAGTTTAAATTACTAAGAGAGTGAATCTGATTTGCTCAGCTGGGTCACATTACACCTTGGCCCAATCAAGTGTGGCCAGGGGTTGTAACTTGCTCAAGCAAGTAATCTTTCATAGGCAATAGGTATCAGTAATAATACTTGCTGAGTTTGAAAATTAACTTCTATAGATTATATAAATGCCCTGTTTACTGAAGATACTAGATAAATGGTGGTCGGAATAATATTAATATGAAAGTATCTTTCCTAATATGGCAAACATAACACTTAATTCATAACATTTTTAATTAGCCAAATATAGAAGAACATATTTGAAACTCAGGCATGAATTTAGTAATTATATTTTCAAATTCAATATCTCACAATGAAAAAAATGTTCATATTGGAAAAATTTTTTTATAAACTACCATCAGTGAGTGTTTTGTTTGTTTGTTTGTTTTTTGTGGTACACGGGCCTCTCGCTGTTGTGGCCTCTCCTGTTGTGGAGCACAGGCTCCAGACGCACAGGCTCAATGGCCATGGCTCATGGGCCCAGCCACTCCACGGCATGTGGGATCTTCCTGGACCGGGGCACGAACCCGTGTCCCCTGTGTCGGCAAGCAGATTCTCAACCACTGCGCCACCAGGGAAGCCCAGTGAGTGTTTTTTTATTAAATTTCAATTAGTAGTTGTATACAAATCATGAATTTGGGTATGTTTTTTAAAACTCCTTGTAAAGGCATCATAAAGAAAACATCAGTTCAGTAGCTTAAAAAAATCATCAGAATGTTACAACAGTCATTGTAATAATCATACCTTTCATTTCCAACTGCTGTGCTGAGCACTTTCTGTACAGATTCTCATATACCAATAACAATTCTTACACTTCGGTGTATTTTTTAAACTACATTACAAATGAGGAATCTGAGGTTAAGGAATACTGTATTTTGTCCAAGTTACCCAAAGCAAGTCTGTAGTGATAGCAAGATTTTCTAATAAAAATCAGGCAACTCTTCAACTAATTCAAAAGCCTCTTTGCAAAAATTTGAAGAATCTGACATTTTCTTACACAATGTTTTAACATCTGCTAAAAAATTACCATTATAAATATAGAAATCCATAATAACTGCAAATATGAATGGTACCCCTAGAACTGTACAATGCAAAACTTGCACAACTATATATGACAGCCTGTTAATCAAAATAGTAAGGATATTACTAATCAATTCTCCTTTCTATGTGGAGTACCATTCATTAATGCTCTAGCCCTCCCCACCTTTCCCATTTACCCCACCCCATTACCTAGGTAAATGATTAAACTCTAAAGTGTTTTAGCCCATTTGTTCCATTGATGGTTCAGTAATAAAAGACTTTAAAAGGAGTGTTAAACCAAAGTTCCAATAAATCCCTATATATAATTCAATCAATAAAACATTATGTGGTCCAAGAAATGCACATGGTTTATGACCCACTGTCCCTCTGTGACCTCCTTTACTTAAAAAAATCTTAGTTCTACAGTGAACAAGGGAAATCTCTTAACAAACATCAACAGAGCTTCCATTTTGTTGTTAGCTAGTTTGATGAAGTGAAATGTGACAGCACTCAGCAAACCGGTTTAGAAGACGTAACTATTGATACTTGCACTAATTATGCTTATGTCCATTGCTTATTTCTTCCATGCCTATAAGGATAAACTTTTTCCAGAATGATGGCTTTGCCACCTACTCTTACATTAGGCCAGCAACGCTCAAGGAGAATGGAGGAAAGAAAGAGTGACAGATCAAAATTTCCAGGGAAGCATGTGTACTTAGGAAAAGTGTATTAATTGTAAGACAATATTGTAGTTGGGGGAAAAGGAAGGCAACTCTTGTTTTTGTAGTACAAACTACAGAAAGTAAAACCTTATGAAACCCTGGTTGATGGGGATGGAGGATGAGGGAGGGCTAAAAAAGAAGGGAGATAGGCTGAATATGTAACAACTTGAATAACACTTGCCCAGACATATGATCCTAAATTCATGGCACCATTTCACTGAACACCATCTTATTTAACAACATCATTTTCACTCAAGACATGGGAGAAGTAGAACCAACCAGGTTACTTGACCTTGGCTTTAAACTTAAAAGAGCCAAAAGTTTTAGCTTTTGTGTAGCAGCACATTTGTGCAGGGAAACAATACAAGGCCTAGACTAGTGGCCTTGAAATATACCTTTTGTAGACTTTTTTCCAAAAGCCATATTCATATTTCTAAAAGCCACACAGTTACCAATTTTGGATATTGTTCCTATGTTAGTGAGGAACATGGGAATGTAGCTGATGCTACAATAACTCTATTGACATTCGCATTACAACCACTCCTTCTCCTATGGTAGCCTGCGATCCTCAGAAGCACAGTCTCTTGGAATTATTTTAATATATGTGTATGTATATGTGAATGTGTATGTATATGTACATCTTCCAAAAAATTTTTTTCCATGATTTTACTTAAATAGTAAGTGTTAACTAGGTGAAGGAGGTGAAGATACTTAGGGGCATAAAATATCACTCTAACACACAAAACTGTAATCCACAGTACTAACTCAATCTGAGAGTGCCAGGATAGACTCAAAGAAGGGGGACTTCAAACAGGCCTCCGTAAGTCTACAAGGGGACCTGCATGGAAGTGGAATGTAGCAGTGGCTGGCTAAGGACAAAGAACCTCCACTTTCTTGTTGGCAATTTCCACCTGCCAGCTTCCATCATATTTATGAGGCATAAAATAAAGATACTTGGGGGTTTAAAAAAATAAAATAAAATCAGAGGCAAACTCACCTGGAGAAAACCCCATGAATGTACCTAAGTAGATTACAAATGTTTTTTCTATAGCCTGCTAGCCTCACATTACTACTGCTTAGTGGTAAGGATAATTCAGGGGAAAGTAGAAGAGTCATCATACAGAGAAATTATTACTGTATGGATTGAAGAGTTCTACTGCTCTTTGCTATTTCAAGGATCCAGAAGAAAATCCCACTATATATATATATATATGTTTCTTTCGTAATCACTTTTCAAAATACTGAACAAGGTGATTAAAGATAGTTTATGGTAAGAAGAGCCACTGCAAACAAATAGGAGAATAAAAACAGCAGCTCCTCAGAGAACACACTTCATAATAGAAGTCTCCTACAACATCTAGTAGGAACTAGAAATATTTTAGAAACCAGCTAAGTGGATAACTATTTCATCACGAATATCTTTTACCCAATGAGTGAATGATTTGCTAAAACTTCCTATGCTATTTTGTTCAGTTCTCTTGACAAATTTTGGATTAAGGCACGAATATTTCAATTTGGCTGTAAAAACAAAGATTACATTTTATAATAAAATTATATTTCCTTGAATGATAAAGTTCACATTTCTTCCTAATGCTCTGGTAATGAAGAACATTAACAAGAAAACTAACCAAGATTTATATAACTAACCAAGTTTTATATAACTTTTTCCTTACATTGTTTTCTAGCTAACCTTAAGATGGTTATTTTTCAACCATATATTCTCACTAATTTTACTTCCATAGAGGCATGTTGGTGACTTTTCAAAATTTTATTAGCAGCCAGTCTTGGTAGGGCACCAGGTTCTTTCCCTATTGTTCACATTTGCATACGTTTATTTAGATCTGAGCTTCTAGAGGAAGTCTGAAATGATGAGGTAAAGATCCCCTCCTCAGGGAAACCTTCAAGATGGCAGAGGAGTAAGACGAGGAGATCACCTCCCTCCTCACAAACACATCAGAAATACATCTACATGTGAAACAACTCCCACAGAAAACCTGCTGTTCGAACACTGGCAGAAGACCTCAGTCTTCCCAAAAGGAACAGATGCACCCAGGCGACCTACACGCACAGGCAGGGAAAGATCCAAAGCTGAACCCCAGGAGCTGGGCCAACAAAGAAGAGAAAGGGAAATCTCTCCCAGCAGCCTCAGGAGCAGCGGACTAAATCTCCACAGTCAACTTGATGTACCCTGCATCTGTGGAATACTTGAATAGAAAACGAATCATCCCAAAATTCAGGACGTGAACTTTGGGAGCAACTGTAGACTTGCGGTTTGCTTTCTCCATCTAATTTGTTTGTGGTTTTATGTTTATCTTAATTTAGTATTTAGAGCTTATTATCATTGGTAGATGATTAATTTGGTTGCTCTCTCCCCTTTCTTTTTTAATATATATATTCTTTCCATTTTTTCTTTTTGTGACTGTGTATATGTATGCTTCTTTGTGATTTTTTGTCTGTAGAGCTTTGCTTTTACCATTTCTCCTAGGGTTCTGTCAGTCAATATTTTTTATTACTTTAAAATTTTTTAATTTTTATTAATTTTAATAACTTTTATACTTTATTTTTTCTCTCATTTTTTTCTCCCTTTTCTTCTGAGCTGGTGGCTGACAGGGTCTTGGTTCTCCAGCCAGCTGTCAGGCCTGCGTCTCTGATATGGGAGAGCTGAGTTCAGGACATTGGTCCACCAAAGACCTCCCAGCTCTACGTAATATCAAATGGCGAAAGCTCTCCCAGATCTCCATCTCAATGTTAAGAACCAGCTCCACCGAACGGCCAGCAAGCTCCAGTGCTGGGCATCCCATGGCAAAAAACTAGCAAGACAGGAACACAACCCCACCCATTAGCAGAGAGGTGGTATAAAATCATAATAAGGTTACAGACACCCCAAAGCACACCACTGGACACAGTCCTGCACACCAGAAAGACAAGGTCCAGCCTCATCCACCAGAACACAGGCACCAGTCCCCTCCACCAGGAAGCCTACACAACCCACTGAACCAACCTGAGCCACTGGGGGCAACACCAAAAACAACAGGAACTACAAACCTGCAGCCTGCAAAAGGAGACCCCAAACACAGTAAGTTAAGCAAAGTGAAAAGACAGAGAAATACTCAGCACATAAAGGAGAAAGGTAAAAACCCAACACACCAAACAAATGAAGAGGAAATAGGCAGTCTACATGAAAAAGAATTCAGAGTAATGATAGTAAAGATGACACAAAATCTTGGAAATAGCATGGAGAAAATACAAGAAACGTTTAACAAGGACCTAGAAGAACTAAAGAGGACGCAAGCAACGATGAACAACACAATAAATAAAATCAAATATTCTCTAGAAGGAATCAATAGCAGAATAACTGAGGCAGAAGAATGGAGAAGTGCCCTGGAAGATAAAATAGTGGAAATAACTACCACAGAGCAGAATAAAGAAAAAAGAATGAAAAGAATTGAGGACAGTCACATAGACTTCTGGGACAACATTAAATGCACCAACATTCGAATACTGGGGGTCCCAGAAGGAGAAGAGTGAAAGAAAGGGACTGAGAAAATATGTGAAGAGATTATAGTTGAAAACTTCCCTAATATGGGAAAGGAAATAATCAAGTCTCGGAAGGGCAGAGAGTCCCATACAGGATAAATCCAAGGAGAAACATGCCAAGACATATATTAATCTAAATATCAAAAATTAAATACAAAGAAAATACATTAAAAGCAGCAAGGGAAAAACAAAAAAGAACATACAAGGGAATCCCCAAAAGGTTAGCAGCTGATCTTTCAGCAGAAACTCTGAAAGCCAGAAGGGAGTGGCAGGACATATTTAAAGTGATGAAAGGGAAAAATCTACAACAAAGATGACTCTACCCAGCAAAGATCTCATTCAGATTCGACAGAGAAATTGAAATCTTTACAGAAAAGGAAAAGCTAAGAGAATTCAGCACCACCAAACAAGCCTTACAACAAATGTTAAAGGACCTTCTCTAGGAAGGAAACACAACAGAAGGAAAAGACCTACAATAACAAACCCAAAACAATTAAGAAAATGGTAATAGGAACATACATATTGATAACTACCTTAAATGTAAATGGATTAAATGCTCCAACCAAAAGACACAGATTGGCTGAATGGATACAAAAACAAGACCCGTATATATGCTGTCTATTAGAGACTCAGTTCAGACCTACGGACACATACAGACTCAAAGTGAGTGGGTGGAAAAAGATATTCCATGCAAATGGAAATCAAAAGAAAGCTGGAGTAGCAACTCTCATATCAGAAAAAATAGACTTTAAAATAAACATTATTACAGGAGATAAAGAAGGACACTACAGGGCTTCCCTGGTGGCACAGTGGTTGAGAGTCCGCCTGCCAATGCAGGGGACACGGGTTCGTGCCCCGGTCCGGGAAGATCCCACATGCCGCAGAGTGGCTGGGCCTGTGAGCCATGGCCTCTGAGCCTGCGCATCCGGAGCCTGTGCTCCACAAGGGGAGAGGCCACAGCAGTAAGAGACCCATGTACCGCAAAAAAAAAAAAAAAAAAAAAAAAAAAAAAAAGAAGGACACGACATAATGATCAAGGAGTCAATCCAAGAAGAAGATATAACAACTGTAAATATTTATGCACCCAACATAGGAGCACCTCAATACATAAGGCAAATGCTAACAGTCATAAAAGGGGAATTCGACAGTAACACAATCATAGTAGGGGACTTCGAGACTTTAACACCCCACTTTCAACAATGGACAGATCGTCCAAAATGAAAATAAATAAGGAAACACAAGCTTTAAATAATACATTAAACAAGACAGACCTAATTGATATTTATAGGACATTCCATCCAAAAATAACAGAATACACATTCTTCTGAGGTGCCCATGGAACATTCTCCAGGATAGATCATATCTTGGGTCACAAATCAAGCCTTGGTAAATTTAAGAAAACTGAAATCGTATCAAGTAACTCTTCCGACCACAACACTATGAGACTACATATTAATTACAGGAAAAAATCTGTAAAACATACAAACACATGGAGGCTAAACAATACACTACTAAATAACCAAGACATCACTGAAGAAATCAAACAGGAAATCAAAAAATACCTAGAAACAAATGACAATAAAAACACGACGACCCGAAACCTATGGGATGCAGCAAAAGCAGTTCTAAGCGGGAAGTTTACAGCAATACAATCCTACCTCAGGAAACAAGAAATATGTGAAATAAACAACGTAACCTTACACCTAAAGCAATTAGAGAAAGAATAAAAAAAACCTAAAGTTAGCAGAAGGAAAGAAATCAAAAACATCAGATGAGAAATAAATGAAAAAGAAATGGAAACAAGAGCAAAGATCAATAAAACTAAAAGCCGGTTCTTTGAGAAGATAAATAAAATTGATAAGCCATTAGTCAGACTCATCAAGAAAAAAAGGGAGAAGACTCAAATCAATAGAATTAGAAATGAAAAAGGAGAAGTGGCAACTGACACTGCAGAAATACAAAGGATCATGAGAGGTTATTACAAGCAAATCTATGCCAATACAATGGACAACCTGGAATAAATGGACAAATTCTTAGAAAAGCACAACCTTCCGAGACTGAACCAGGAAGAAATAGAAAATACAAACAGACTGATCACAAGCATTGAAATTGAGATTGTGATTAAACATCTTCCAACAAACCAAAGCCCAGGACCAGATGGCTTCTCAGGCAAATTATATCAAACATTCAGAGAAGAGCTAACACCCATCCTTATCAAACTCTTCCAAAATATAGCCAAGGGAGGAACACTCCCAAACTCATTCTACAAGGCAAACATCACCCTGAAACCAAAAACCAGACAAAGATGTCACAAAAAAGAAAACTACAAGCCAATATCACTGATGAATATAGATGTAAAAATCCTCAACAAAATACTTGCAAACAGAATCCAACAGCACATTAAAAGTCTCATACACCATGATCACGTGGGGTTTATCCCAGGAATGCAAGGATTCTTCAATATATGCAAATCAATCAATGTGATAAACCATATTAACAAACTGAAGGAGAAAAAACATATGATCATGTCAATAGATGCAGAAAAGGCTTTCGATAAAATTCAACACCCATTTATGATAAATATCTTCCAGAAAGTAGGCATAGAGGGAACTTACCTCAACATAATAAAGGCCATATATGACAAACCCACAGCTAACATTGTCCTCAATGGTGAAAAACTGAAACCATTTCCTCTAAGATCAGGAAAAAGACAAGGTTGTCCACTTTCACCAATATTATTCAACATAGTTTTGGAAGTTTTAGCCACAGCAATCAGAGAAGAAGAAGAAATAAAAGGAATCCAAACAGGAAAAGAAGTAAAGCTGTCACTGTTTGCAGATGACATGATACTATACATAGAGAATCCTAAACATGCTACCAGAAAACTACTAGAGCTAATCGATGAATTTGGTAAAGTAGCAGGATGCAAAATTAATCACAGAGATCTATTGCATTCCTACACACTAATCATGAAAAATCTGAAGGAGAAATTAAGGAAACACTCCCATTTACCACTGCAACAAAAAGAATAAAATACCTAGGAATAAACCTACCTAAGGAGAAAAAAGACCTGTCTGCAGAAAACCATAAGACACTGATGAAAGAAATTAAAGATGATACAAACAAATGGAGACATATACCATGTTCTTGGGCTGGAAGAATCAACATTGTGAAAATGACTATACCATCCAAAGCAATCAACAGATTCAAAGCAATCCCTATCAAACTAACAATGGTATTTTTCACAGAACAAGAACAAAAACTTTCACAATTTGTATGAACGCAAAAAAACCCTGAAGAGCCAAAGCAATCTTGAGAAAGAAAAATGGAGCTGGAGGAATCAGGCTCCAGGACTTCAGACTATACTACAAAGCTAAAGTAATCAGACAGAATGGTACTGGCATAAAAACAGACATATAGTTCGATGGAACAGTATAGAAAGCCCACAGATAAACCCACACACATATGGTCACCTTATTTTTGATAAAGGAGGCAAGAATATACAATGGAGAAAAGACAGCCTCTTCAATAAATGGTGCTGGGAAAACTGGACAGCTACATGTAAAAGAATGAAATTAGAACATTACCTAACACCATACACAACAATAACCTCAAAATGGATTAAAGATCTAAATGTAAGGCCAGACACTATAAAACTCTTAAAGTAAAACATAGGCAGAATACTCTATGACATAAAACTCAGCAAGATCCTTTTTTGACCCACCTCCTAAAGAAATGGAAATAAAAACAAAAATAAACAGATGGGACCTAATGAAACTTAAAAGCTTTTGCACAGCAAAGGATACCATAAACAAGACAAAAAGACAATCCTCAGAATGGGAGAAAATATTTGCAAATGAAGCAACTGACAAAGGATTAATCTCCAAAATTTATAAGCAGCTCATGCAGCTCAATATCAAAAAAGCAAACAACCTAATCCAAAAATGGGCAGACAATATAAACAGTTATTTCTCCAAAGCAGATATACAGATTGCCAACAAACACATGAAAGGATGCTCAACATCAATAATCATTAGAGAAACACAAATCAAAACTACAATGAGGTATCACCTCACACCAGTCAGAATGGCCATCATCAGAAAATCTACAAACAATAAATGCTGGAGAGGGTGTGGAGAAAAGGGAACCCTCTTGCACTGTTGGTGGGAATGTAAATTGATACAGCCACTATGGAGAACAGTATGGAAGGTCCTTTAAAAACTAAAAATAGAACTACCACATGACTCAGCAATCCCACTACTGGGCATACACCCTAGAAAACCATAATTCAAAAAGTGTCATGTACCACAATGTTTCATTGCAACACTATTTACAACAGCCAGGACATGGAAGCAACATAAGTGTCCATTGACAGATGAACAGATAAAGATGTGGTACATATATACAATGGAATATTACTGAGCCATAAAAAGAAATGAAATTGAGGTTATTTGTAGTGAGGTGGATGGACATAGAGTCTGTCATACAGAGTGAAGTAAATCAGAAATAGAAAAACAAATACTGTATGATAACACATATATATGGACTCTAAAAAGAAAATTGTTCTGATGAACCAAGGGGCAGGACAGGAATAAAGACGCAGACGTAGAGAGTGGACTTGAGGACATGGGGAGGGGGAAGGGTAAGCTGGGACAAACTGAGAGAGTGGCAAGGAAATATATACACTACCAAATGTAAAACAGATAGTTAGTGGGAAGCAGCCGCATTGCACAGGGAGATCAGCTTGGTGCTTTGTGACCACCTAGAGGGGTGGGATAGGGAGGGTGGGAGGGAGATGCAAGAGGGGAGGAGATATGGGGATATATGTGTATGTATAGCTGATTCACTTTGTTATAAAGCAGAAACTAACATACCATTGTAAACAATTATACTCTAATAAAGATGTTTAAAAAAAAAGATCTAAGTCTTCTCCCCATTGATTAAAAAAAAAAGTCTTGCTTTCTATTCTCCAATTTTGTTACCTTTAACTCACAGCTACTGCCTGGGGATATGTTGGTTCATTTTGTTTTGGATCTAAATCTGCAAGCCCCCTGCCATAGACTAAATGTACATGTCCCCCCAACATTCATATGCTGAAACCTAATCCCTAATGTGAAGGTGTCTGAAGATGGGGCCTTTGGCAGGTGATTATGTCATGAGGGTGGGGACCTCAATAATGGGATTAGTGCCCTGATTAAGAAGAGATCTCAGAGAGCTCCCTCACCCATTCTGCTATGTGAGGACACTACAGAAAGATGGCCATTTATGAACCAGAAGTGGGCTCTCACCAGGCATCACATCTGCAAATTCCTTGATCTTGGCCTTCCCAGCCTCCCAAAGTGTGAGAAATTAACTGCTGCTGTTTATAAGCAAAAAAAAAAAAAAAAAAAAAAAAAAAAAAAGATCCCCTCCTCAACAATTTCTCTGTCACACTGTTTCATTAAAAAGATTCTCAGTCTAAGAAACTACTTAAATATGTGTGTGTGTGTGTGTGTGTATACACACACACACACACACATATATATATAAAATACACACACACAGAAAAGCTATTTGAAAATTTCTTATAAAGTTAAACATACACTTAGTATGCAATCTACCAATTTCATTTAAGAAAAATGGAAATGTGTCCATGCAAAAACCTGTATATGAATGTTCACAGCAGTTTTATTCAGTGGAAGCAACCCAAAAGTCCATCAACAGAACATGTTCATGCAATTAAATTGTACTCAACAAAAACAAAAAGAAGAAACAAACTACTAATATATGCAACAAGATAGATAAATATCTAAAGCATTATGTTTAGTGGAAAAAAACAAAAACAGGCATAAAAGACTACAGTTGACATGATTCCATTTATATAACTATCTAAAAAAGGCAAAACCATAATGCCATAAAGCAGATCATTGGTTGTGAGAAAGGAAACTGACTGCCAATACTCCTGAAGGATCTTTTTGGGGTGAGTAAATGTTCTATACCTTATTTTGGTGGTAGTTACATGGCTGCATATACGTGTCAAAACTCATTGAATTATATCCTTAAAATGAGTGAATTTTATTACATGTGATAGCTTAATAAAGCTGATTAAAAAGAAGAAAAATACAAATATAACAATTTAGATCAGTGGCCCTTAAAATATTTTGTATCATGATATTTAATGAAAGCTATTCACCTGATTTGACAAAATTAATAAAAAGACCATGAAGAACTTTTGTAGACTCACTAAAGGCATCCCTATTTAGTCTGCAGCCTAAAACACCTTTCCTTGGAGGATTAAGTTAAGACAGCCTGATGAAATACTCAGATTGCTTACCTCAACATTTAACCCAAAATCAATTGGATAGAGGAAAATGCAAGTTGAGGCATTCGAGGTAATTGTCCTACTTAGCCTGAGGAGAGACATTTCAGAAAAGAATTTTGAGAATGTTGAAAACAGATATCACCCACTTACAATTTTTCCAAAACCCCCAAGTTTGGCAACCACCTCCATTCCACTGAAAATAACCTCATGCACCATCTTTGACACAAATAACCAAAGGTTGCAAATGCTTTTGATCCCAGTGAGATATAGTGAAATAGAATCTCCACTGATGAAAGCTAATAGTTTTGCATTCAATTCATATGCAGTACTAATGGCCAACATTTCCTCTTCTCTTCTACCAAAAGATTGAGGCCCTGTCCTTCAGATTTCCAAAAGATCACAAATTTTATTATAATCATCTCATAAGGAGTAGCTTTTCATTAAAAAACTTCAAAAATTCTCAGTTACTTAATTTTTAATTAGCTATCAATTTTCTTTGCATCATTCTGTATACAAATGTCATCACAAAGAAAATGGCCCTATTTTAATTGTCCTATCAACTGTCCTTCCTTTGTCATCAAATTTCGGAAACAAAATAGTCCCACATGATTAAATTAGTCTTGATTTCCTTGAGCGCTACAGGGGAGACTGATTTCTCTTAATCTCATGTCTATGAATATGGCATTACCATAAAGAATTTTTAAAAGCCAATTGTTTTCCAAATCAATATTGATATTTTGGTAGCAAGTTAAGAATTTACTTATTATAACTATGTGCCTAGTTCTTTTAAACAGAGGATACAAATTTCGACAGAACATCATTTCAACCATGGTATGATAAAATATAAACTAATGAAAACTTTTTTGCTGTCCCATCCCATACGAGATTTTGTTGTTTGAAAAAGATCTTGCCATTTTTTCCTAATAAAAAAAAGAAAAAGATTTAAGTTAACTTAGTAAACTCAGCATCCCTTCTCTCTCCCTCAGGTTGTATTAATTTTGGAAAACTAAATCATAATTGTATGATCTAGCCTTTCCTAAAATGCAGTCTCTACAACAGACAGTGAGACATGACGGAACCCATGTGACATAGAACTGAAGGCTCCTAATGAAGCTGCTTGAGGTGGCTTATGTAACGAACTTAAAGCTGAGTAATGAAAACGTAATTTTCTAATAAATTCCTTTGAAGGTTCATTTATTCTTTCACTTATTCATTTTTATTTATTCATTTTTGCTTATTCAGCAAGCATTTTAAGCAAGGGGTTTTGCTTTTGTTTTTGCATAACACTGCAAATAAGTCTACTGGAGAATAATCAAAGAAACAGAAAATCAGTGATATGTTCCATGCAAGATTAATGTTCCAGAGCTGCAGCTGGAAGAAAGCAGAATAAGCTCAGGGATGACACAGTATTCTCTGACAGTCATCCAGCATGGCAAGCAGATCAGATGTGAGCAGGAGGAAAGAGACGATGCTGGTGGAAAGAAGTTTTTATATGCTTTTTACAACTTGCACTAGGATAAAAGGTGAGTAAAATGCAGCCCTTGTCCCAAGAAAATCTCAAAGTTTTATTGAAAGCCTAAAGCATTTGTTGTTTCTGCACAATTGATTCTTTCCAATGCCCTGAATTATTCCATGGCAATTTGGTATCCATTATCCTTTTTAAAAATACACACATGAAAAATTGCCAAAAGTTGGAGACAACCAGGATGCCCTTCTGTAGGTGAATGGATAAATAAACTGTAGCACATCCGTAGAATGGAATATTATTTAGCACTAACAAAAAATGAGCTATCAAGCCATGAAAAGACACAGAGGGTTATAAAATGCATATTACTACATGAAAGAAGCCAATCTGAAAGGCTACATATTGTAGGATCACAAACACACAACATTCTGGAAAAGGCAAAACTATGGAGACAGTAAAGAGATCAGCAGTTGCCAGGGGTTAGGCAGCAGGGAGGGGTGAAGAGGCAGAGCATAGAGCATTCTTTTTCCACGATAAATACCATTTTTTAAATTGTGAAATCTTGTAGGACATAATATGGACAGAGTGGTAATACATCAAACTTCTCGGTATTTATTTAATAGAAGGACCTCAGCACTATGGGATTATGAGACTTCTATAACTAAATTAGTTTAGTAGTTATCATGAAGCAAGCCAGACAAACCAAAACCATAAGACAGAGGTGTAAACTTGTCTTCAAAATACTGATATTACTATGCTGAAATGTTTCAAATTTTGTGACTATAGAGATAAAATAATGATGCAAAGTTGTAATAAATTCATGATTTTGAGAGCCAATAAAATTATTTTTCCTTTTCTTAAAATTTTTATTTTATATTGGAGTATAGTTGATTAACAATGTTGTGTTAGTTTCAGGTGTACAGCAAAGAGATTCAGTTATACATATACATGTATCTATTCTTTTTCAAATTCTTTTCCCATTTAGGTTATTACAGAATATTGAGCAGAGTTCCCTGTGCTATACAATAGGTCCTTGTTGGTTATCTATTTTAAATATAGTGATGTATACATGTCAATCCCAAACTCCCAATCTATCCCTCCCCCCAACCTTTCCCCCCCTGGTAACCATAAGTCCATTCTCTAAGTCTGTTTCGTAATAAGTTCATTTGTACCATTTTTTTCTTTTTAGATTCTGCATATAAACGATATCATATGATTTTTAAGGCAATGAACTTATTCTGTATGATATAATGATGTATGCATGTCCTTATGCATTTGTCAAAATCCATGGAATGTATACCTACAGTGAACCCTAATGTAACTACAGACTTTGGGTGACAGGGATGGGTCAACATAGGTTCTTGGATCGTAACAAATGCACCACTCCAAGACAGGATGTTGATAGTGAGGGAGGTTATGTATGTGTTGGGGCAGGGGTATATGAGAACTCTGCTTGCTTAAGTTCTGCTTTATTTTGTTCTGAATTTAAAACTGTTGTAAAAAATAAAGTCTGTTAAAAAACAAACAAACTGTGTGAAAAAATGTTGCTTTAACTGAAGTCTTACATTGTTCCTTTTACTTATTAAACTCTTCTCTTTCTATTCATCTCCCATCGAATTTTTAATAATATACTTTAAGCTTAAAATTACTTTATTTATAACCCTATCATATATATGTGTGAAACTTAATATTTTATATTCTCTGGCCATAATGTTCTAAGTGTTAACAAAAAATCATTCTGAACTGAGTTATTGTAGTTTTTAATAGTACACAATCAAAATCACAGGTATTACAAATTAGGTCATACTTAAATCTAAAAATTATATTTTACTCAAAAGTCTCTCTTATTCAGATACATAGTATTTTTTTAAAAAAAGAGTAGTTTATGTATCTGTGAATAAAAAATTCTTATTGCTTTAATCATATAGGATTCAGAATCTATTTTATTCCTATTTGTAATTTTTATAAATGTAAGCACTGAAAAACTTGTTCACACAGAAATAGCTGGAAGGTCTGAGTATCTAATGTATAACATGGTGATCATAGTTGATATTATTGTATTGTATAACTGAAAAAAAAAGTAAATATGTGAGGTGAGTGAGGTGGTGGATGTGTTAATTAACTTGAATGAATGATGGGACTTCTTCCACAATGAAAAATACATCAAATCATCATCACGCTGCATACTTTATAAATATGTTACAATTTTTAAAAATTAGTTGGGAATAGAGAATTTTGTGAAAGCAACAAGTTTTTGAACTGAGTTAGATGATGAAAAACATAGATGAAGACCTACCTCATGAAACAAGAAAAATCTCAAGTAAACAATCAAAAGGAACTAGAAAAAGAAGGCAAGCAAAGCTCAAAGTTAGTAGAAGGAAGAAAATAATAAAAATTACAGGGGAAGTAAATCATATGGAAACTAAAAATGATACACACCACTATGTATAAAGTAGATAAACAAGGATTTACTGTATAGCACAGGGAACTGTAATTCAATATCTTGTAATAACCTATAATGGAAAATAATCTGAGAAAAAAATATATATATAACTAAATTTTTTAAAAAGATCAGGACTTCCTTGGTGGCGCAGTGGTTGAGAGTCTGCCTGCCAATGCAGGGGACGCAGGTTCATGCCCCAGTCCAGGAAGATCCCACATGCCACGGAGCAGCTGGGCCCATGAGCCATGGCCACTGAGACTGCGTGTCCGGAGCCTGTGCTCTGCAACAGGAGAGGCCACAACAGTGAGAGGCCTGCATAACACAAACAACAACAACAACAACAAAAACAAAAAAAAGATCAATGAAACTAAAAGTTGGTTCTTTGAAAAGATAAACAAAGTTGATAAACCTTTAGCAAGACTCACTGAGAAAAAAAGAGGCAGAGCCTAAATAAATAAAGTAAGAAATAGAAGAGGAGAAATTACAACTGATACCACAGAAATACAAAGGACCATAAGAGAATATTATGAACAATAATGTGCCAATAAATTAGGCAAGCTAGAAGAAATGGATAATTTCCGAGAATCATATAATCTTCCAAGACCAAATCATGAAGAAATAGAAAATTTAAATAGACCTATTACTAGTAATGAAATTGAATCAGTAAAGAAAAACTCCCAACAAACAAAAGTCCAGGTCCAGATGGCTTCACAGGGGAATTCTACCAAACATTTGAAAAATTCATACATATCCTTCTCAAAATTATTCCCAAAAAATGAAGAGGAAGGAATGCCCCAAACTCACTTTACAAGGCCGGCATTACTCTGATACCAAAACCAGATAAAGACACAAGGAAAAAAAAAAAAGAAAGAAAGAAATTACAGGCTAATATCCCTGATCAACATAGATGCAAAAATCTTTAACAAAATATTAGCAAACTGAATTCACAATACATTAAAAGGATCATATACCATAATCAAATGGGATTTATTCAGGATACAAAGACGATTTAACAGCCACAAATGAATCAGCATGATACACCATATCAACAAAACAAAGAAAAATCATATGATCTTCTCAATAGATGCAAAAAATTTGACAAAATTCTATATTTATGATAAAAGTTCTCAACAAAGTGGGTATGGGAGGAACATACCCAACATAACAAAAGACATATGTAACAAATGTACAGCTAACATGTTCAATGGTAAAAAGCTGAAAGTTTTTTCTCTAAGGTCAGAAACAAGACAAGGATACTCACTCTGGCCATTTTTATTCATAATATTAGAACATAGTATTGAAAGTCCTGGCTAGATCAATTAGGTAAGAAAAAGAAATAAAATAAATCCAAATTGGAAAGGAAGAAGTAAAACTCACTATTTGCAGATGACATGATACTATATATATATATATATATATATATACACACACACACTATATATATACATATATACAATACTATATATATATAGTATATATGTACTATATATACATATGATCCTATATATCCAAAAGGCTCCACCAAAAAACTATTAGAATAAATTAACTCAGTAATGTAGCAGGATACAAAATTAATATAGAGAAATCTGTTCCATTCCTATACACTAATGAACTTTCAGAAGGAGAAATGAAGAAAACAATCCCATTTATAACTGCATCATAAAGAATAAAATACATAGGAATAAATTTAACCAAGGAGATGAAAGATCTGTTCTCTGAAAACTATGAGACACTGGTGAAAGAAATTGAAGATGACACAAATAAATGGAAAGTAGTATCGTGCTCATGGACTGGAAGAATTAAAACTGTTAAAGTGTCCATACTACCCAAAGTAATCTACAGATTCAGTGCAATTCCTATCAAAATACCAATGACATTTTTCACAGAACTAGAACAAATAATTTTAAAATTTGTATGGAGATACAAAAGACCCCGAATAGCCAAAGCAATCTTAAGAAAGAAGGAAAAAACTGGAGGTATCATGTTCTCAGACTTGCAATTGAACTACAAAGCTTTAGTATTCAAAACAGTATGGTACTGGCAGATTAATGGAACAGAATAGAGAGCCCAGAAATAAACCCACACTCATATGGTCAATTAATCTACAACAAAGGAGGCAAGAATACACAGTGGAAGAAGGAGATATGGGGATGTATGGATATGTATAGCTGATTCACTTTGTTCTACAACAAAAACTAACACACCATTTTAAAGCAATTATACTCCAATAAAGATGTTAAAAAAAAAAAGAATTTACAGTGGGAGAAAGACAGCCTCTTCAATAAATGGTGTTGGGAAACTGGACAGCCACATGCAAAAGAATGAAACTGGACCACTTTCTTACATCACATACAAAAATAAACTCAAAATAGATTAAAGACTTAAATATAAGATATGAAACCATAAAACTCCTAGAAGAAAACATAGGCAGTGATTTCCTTGACATTGGTCTTAGCAATATTTTGGGGGGTGTGTCTTCTCAGGCAAGGGAAACAAAAGCAAAAACAAACAAAGGGGATGACATCGACCTAAAAGTCTTCGGTATAGAGAAGGAGATAAACAACAAAACAAAAAAGCACCCTGTTGAATGGGAGAAGATATTTGCAAATAATATATTTGATATGGGATTGATATCCAAAATATATAAAAACTCAACATCAAAAAAAAATGAACAACTCAATTAAAACATGGTCAGGGGACCTAAACACACATATTTCCAAAGAAGATATACAAATGGCCAATAGTCACATGAAAAGATGTACACATTCACTAGTCATCAGGGAAAAGCAACTTGAAACCACAATGAGATACCACCTGACACCTGTAAGAATGGCTACTAACAAAAAGATAAGAAACAATAAGTGTTGGTGAAGATGTGGAGAAAAGGGAACCCTCATACATTGTTGGTAAGAATGTAAACTGGTACAGCCACTATGGAAAACAGTATGAAGGTTCTTCAAAAACTAAAAATAGAGTTACCATATGATCCAGCAATTCCACTTCTGGATATTTATTCAAAGAAAATAAAAACACTAACTCAGAAAGATACATGTACCCCTACAGTCATTGCAGCACAGTTTACAATAGCCAAGATACGGAAGCAACCTAACTGTCTACAGATAGATGAGTGAATAAAGATGATGTGGCATACACACACACACACACACACACAAATATTACTCAGCTATAAAAAAGAATGAAAGCAACATGGGTGAATCCGGAGGGTATTATGCTAAGTGAAATAGGTCAGACAGAGAAAAACAAATACCACATGATTTCACTTATATATAGAAAATAAAACAAATGAATGAATAAAACAAAACAGAAACAACTCATAGATACAACATAGAGAACAAACTGGTAGTTGCCAGAGGGGAGAGGTATGGGGAAGGAACTAAACAGGTAAAGGGGATTAAGGGATACAACCTCTAGCTATAAAATAAACAAGTCATGAGAATGTAATGTACAGCATAGGGAACAGAGTCAATAATATTGTAACAAATTTGTATGGGGACAGATGGTAACTAGATCTTTGGGGTGATCATTTCATAATGTGTAAAAATATTAAGTCACTATGCTGGACACTTGAAACTAAGTAATATTGTATGTTAATTATAAGTCAATTAAAAATCATATAGCTCAATCAGTTAATTTGAGTAGGATCTCCATTTATTAATTATTAAAATTTTTTTGGAAAACAAAGAATTGGAAACTGCCACATCTTGGAAAAGGATTTGTATGTTACCTGTCACCAGAGCCATTTACTTTCTCAAGATTAACCCCAATAAGTAGAAGTCTTTTGTTCCTCAGTTGGATTTTACACCCTGGACCATACACTAATTCAGGATGTGTGATATTTATGCCTTTGTAAGGTAAAAGAAAGGAGATTGTGAATAGGGAGGAGGTGAGAAGAGAAAGCTTGTACTCTGTCACAGAAGAACCCAGGCTTTTTCATTAATTTTAGCAAAGAGTACACTTGGCAGTTGAGAATCAGGATACCTTAAAACTCTCAGTGACAGCATAGCCTTGGAAAGCCTCTGAAGGCTTCCAGGGATGCAGGTCCTTGCATGGGAAGATCACTTTTACAGACATTGTGGTGCTTACAGAGGCTCACATAGTTAAAAGATAGGTATTACCAGGACAAACTAAATTATAAGATTCATAATTTTTGGAAATGAGATTCCACTTATAACAGTGTACTTTAAAAAAATATATATACTTTATATGATTCTGTTCCTATTAAAAGATTTAGTATTTACCAACCTTCTTTAAAGAATTTTTATATTCATGTATTTTTTAGAGGTAATCATGCTTTGCAAAAAGTAAACTGATTTCTACCTTCAATTTTCAGAACTTATTAGACATTTTTGATAGTACCAAAATCTAACAGATTCTAATATTAGTGAAATGGATTATTCTAACTCTAATATCATTCCTAGAAATGGAAAGACAAGAAAAGAAGACAAAACACACTAATCAAAAACATTTGGCAGGGGCTTCCCTGGTGGCACAGTGGTTGAGAATCCGCCTGCCGATGCAGGGGACATGGGTTTGTGCCCCGGTCCGGGAAGATCCCACATGCCGCGGAGCGGCTGGGCCCGTGAGCCTTGGCCGCTGAGCCTGCATGTCCGGAGCCTGTGCTCCACAACGGGAGAGGC
This sequence comes from Kogia breviceps, assembly GCF_026419965.1. Classification (NCBI taxonomy): domain Eukaryota; kingdom Metazoa; phylum Chordata; class Mammalia; order Artiodactyla; family Physeteridae; genus Kogia; species Kogia breviceps. Next base: position 15,006,650 of record NC_081321.1, on the reverse strand, counting down.
CACAATGGTGAGAGGCCCTCGTACCGGAAAAAAAAAAAAAAAAAAAAAAAAAATTTTGGCATATTTAAAAGAAGCCTGGTGAATACAAAAAATAATCTGAACATCTGTATGGAACCACAAAAGTTCCTGAATAGCCAAAGCAATCTTGAGAAAGACCAAAGCTGGTGGCATCCACTCTCTGGTTCTAAACGATAGTACAAAGCTATAGTTATCAAAACAATATGTTGTTGGCATAAAAAGAAAAACATATAAATCAGTGGAACAGAATAGAGATCCCAGAAATAAACCCACACATATATTTTCAAGGAATTTACAAGAATGGAGTCAAGAATATACAATGCGGAAAGGGCAGTCTCTTCAATAAATGGTATTGGGAAAACTGGACAACTACATGCAGAAGAATGAAATTGGACCACTATACTCAAAAATTAACTCAAAATGGATTAAAGACTTGAAGGTAAGACCTGAAACCATAAAAATCCTAGAAGAAAACATAGGTGAGTAAGCATTTTGACTTAAGACTTGACAATGATTGTTTGGATTTGACACCAACAAAAAAAGCAACAAAAAGAAAAATTAAAAGGTGGGACTGTATGAAATTAAAAAGCTTCTGAACAGCAGAGGAAACCAACAAAATGAAAAGGCAATCCACTGAATGGAAGAAAATATTTGCAAATCATATCCTTACCATCGCTCACTGTTGGTGGGAATGTAAATTGGTGCAGCTACTATGGAAACCAGTATGGAGGTTCCTCAAAGGATTGAAAATAGAACTATCATGATCCAGCAATTCCACTTCTAGGTATTTATCCAAAGGAACTAAAAACACTAACTTGAAAAGATATATGCACCCCATGTTCATTGAAGCGTTATTTACAGTAGCCAAGACATGGAAGCAATCTAAGGGTCCATCAATGGATGAGTGGATGAAAGAAATCACATTTTATACACACACACACACACACACACACACACACACACACACAGAGGAATATTTTTCAACCATAAAAAAGAAATCACGCCACTTGTGACACCATGGATGGACCTTGAAGGCATTATGCTAAATGAAATAAATAAGACAGAGAAAGGAAAATATTGTATGACCTCACTTATTTATGGATCTGAAAATAAACAAAATATGAACTCATTGAGACAGAGAACGGATTGGTGGTTGCTAGAGATGAGGGGGTAGAGGGTGGGTGAAATTGATAAAGGTGGTCAAATGGTACAAACTTCCATTTATAAAATAAACAAGTTATGGGGAATTAATGTACAGCATTGGGACTATAGTTAATAATACTGTATTGTAGTTTTGAAAGTAGGTCTTAAAAGTGTTCACCACAAGAAAAAAAATTGTAACTATGTGTGGTAATGGATGTTAACTAGATTTATTGTGGTGATCATTTCCAGGTTATCTGGTTCTACGGGGGTTATTTTACAACTCTGTAAACTGTAGATAACTGATGGCAATGCAAAATGATTTTTGTCTATGGACATGCAAATGAATTCTGTCCCCTACAGGCTCTTCTGACATCTCGCCCACTGTGGATGAAGCCAGTTTTGCTTCTATGTGCACATTTATTAAATATTTTTACTCTATAAATGTCTATTCTTTGGATTCTTCTATTTTTCTTAACACTTTAAAATTTATTTTTAATTGAAGTAAAATGAACAGAAAAATTTGCCATCTTAAGCATTTTTAAGTGTCTAGTTCAGTAGTAAATACATCCACACTGTTGTAAATCACCACTATCCATCTCCAGAACTCTTTTCATCTTGCAAAACTGAACCTTGGTACCCATTAAATAGTAATTCTCTATTCCTACCTCCTCCCCCGACCCCAAGCTCCTGGTAACCACCATTGTACTTTCTGCCTCTACACATTTTATGCCTCTAGATACTTTATTTAAGTGGAAGCACACAGTATCTTTTTGTGACTGGCTTATTTCACTTAGCATAATATCCTCAAGGTTCATCCACTTTGTGCGTGTGTCAGAATTTCCTTCCTTTTTAAGGCTGAATAATATTCCATTGTATGTATATACCACATTTTGCTTATTTATTCATCCATTAAGGGATATCTGAGTTACTTCCACCCACCCATGAACAATGCTGCTATGAAGATAGGTGTACAAATATCTCTTCAAGACTCTGCTTTCAATTCCTTTGGGTATAGACCCAGAAGTAGGATTGCTGGATCATACAGTAATTCTATTTTTAATTTTCTGAGGAACAACTGTATTGTTTTCCATAGCAGCTATACCATTTTACATCCCTACTAACAGTGTACGATGATTCCAATTTCCTCACCAAGACCTGTTATTGTCTGGGTTATTTTTTTATAGTAGCCAATCATGCTAATGGGTACGAAGAGGTTGGATTCTTCTTTGACTGCTTGTGGTATCTTACTGATCCTCTCATTAATAATAAGTTAAAACTTTGTTCACTTTGTATCTGTAGGAGAACAAAGTTTTTACTTTTTATTTTGAAAATTACATTTTAATAAGCGTAAAGTGGAACAAGACAAGCAGTCTAGAATGTTTTATAAAAGTGAGAGATATTTCAGCATGTTTGCTAATAGATATGATGCAGTAAAGAGGGAAATGTCTGATGCCAGAGAGGAGTGTAATAGCAGGAGCAAAGTTCCTGGGTACAGAAAGAGAACTGAATCCAGAGAGCCTTGGAATCACATATAATTTATTCATTGTAATTGGAAGAGAAGCAGAATATTCATGTAAAATGCAGATAGATTGCTTCACTTGGTTGTGGGAGCATATGGGTGACATCTTTTGAATTTCTCTTCTCATTTTTTAATCTCTACTTCTTAGCTCAAAACTTAGTGCAGAGTGGCTACTTAATGTTTCTAGAGTGAATATATCAAAAATAATCCTACTCTACAAGAAAGAGCACAGTAGTAAAGACCCACCGCCTCTTATAAATACTTTGAATATTCAACTAGTTCAACTCATAGCCTTTATTAGCAGATTCGTAAGATGCTTTTAATTACCCATGTAAATAATTTTCTATATTAACTTTTTTCTTCCAGTTTTATTGAGATATAATTGACTTACTACACTGTGTAAGCTTGTGTACAACATAATGATTTGACTTATACACATCATGAAACGATTATGACAATACGTTTAGAGAACACCCATCATCTAGAAAATTAGAGAAATAGAAAAAAAATTTTTTTCCCTTGTGATGAGAACTCTTAGGATTTACTCTCCTAGCAACTTTCACATGGAACACACAGCAGGGTTCATTATCTTTATCAGGTTATACATTACATTCCTAGTACTTCTTTATCTTATAACTGGAAGTTTGTACATTTTGACCACCTTCATCGAATTCCCCTACCCCCACCCCTGACCCTGATCTCTTTTTCTATAAGGACATGGAAATAATTTTAAAAGCACACTCTCCTGAATTTCCCTCTACCTACCCACCCTTAGTAATTGAAGGTAAAAGGGTCCTGCAGAAATGTCTACCTGTCTGCAACGTGACACATCTTTGACTGATAGAAAACAGACAAACTAATGAGAGGAAGCTAAATAGGGATATTGTTTCCAGGGCTCTAATGACTTATTGCTGGCAAGCAGGTGAACTCTAAGAGATAAGGAATAAAGAAAACTTTATGCTTGGCCTTAGATAAGTAGAATATGATTTAAAACAAAACAAAATGAAACCAAAAAATAGCTGACTCCTATTTAGAGCTTACCAGGCCACAGAAGTAGAGCCCAGGATGCATCCCAAGCCTTTAAATGCATAAAGAGCAGGTCTGGGAAGAGCGGTAATTGACAGCTGAGTGGAAGTCTCACTGTGTGAGAGAGGATAGCTGTGTCTATTAGCATAAACAACACATTCCAGGGCTCTAAACTATGCAACTTCCCACATTGACCCAGCTGACCCCAATGCTGAGGGAGCTAGTCAGCATCTGAGAGTAAAGTGAAAAGTTACATAGATGCCAAAGGTAGAAAAAAGGTAGAAAAAGTTCAGCTATGTCTCTCCACTTAGTTCAATTCAACAAACCTTAACATCGCACATTCAAAAAACACTGTAACAGAAAGTAGGTACAAAGAACAGTAAAATGGATGCCTCCTTATTTTTTATATAATTGTTAACTTTTTTTCTTAGATTAGAATTCGAATTAAGAGAAAGGACTTGCTTATTATTACTTAACTACAGATCATGGAAAAAACAATACATGAATTTACTAAACATTTAACTTAAGTCTTACTAACAGATACTACTATATATAAAATAAACAACCTACTCTATAGCACAGGGAACTATATTCAATATCTTTTAATAATCTATAATGGAAAAGAATCTGGAAAAGGAGATACATATATATATATATCGGAACCACTTTGATGTACACCTGAAACACCTATACACCTGTAAATCTAGCCTTCTAGCAATTGTGACCTAAATTATGAGTGCTGACACCTCCTCCCACAGTACACCCAGGATCACTTTTTGATCCACGGCAGCTAAATCTGAGTCCCAATCTGTCCCTAGTCCTCTCCATTTCCATCAGCTTGCCTTTTCTTTCTTTTGCCATGCTTACGGGTATGTGTATGGTTTCCCAGAGATTTATGGATTTCCCCCTGCTTTCTGATGATGTTGCATTATTAAACCTTTAATGTTACACTGACAATTTGTATGTCTCCCATCCCTTGTGTTCCTTTTTCTTCTAACTTGTTAGCTCCTCTTCTGGGGTCTCTCTCTCTCTCTTTCTCTCTCTCCTATCTGGTCTCCTTGAAGTTGCAAAATCATTTGATACTTTCAATACATACTTATGGAGCATAGTTGGCTGACTTTGTGAGAGGTGCTACACTGGAGATCTTCCCCTGCTTTTCCCTATTTTCTCCTCCAGAGTGCTTTTTCATTCCCCATCTTACTGCAGTTATGCTTGTTTCTCTGCTCCTCTACTTCAAGAAATCCCGTGGCTAAGTCTGGAAAAGACTGAGTTCATGAGAGGATGCCTGTAAAAAGATCATATCCCAGGAACACTCAACAAGTCTGAAGTCAGTCTGTCTGTCTCTTTCTCTCTCTGCTTCTCTGTTTTTCTTTCTGGCCCTAAGGTTCTCTGCATTGGAGGGAATGACAAAGTCATTTGAAAAATCTCGCCCACAATTTCATAGGTCACCCTCTCATGCATTTTTTTCTCCCAACACGTACTCTGTAAAATACCACTTTTATAGCTAGAACTAGTTGCAGACTTTATCAGAAAAGTTTTGGGGCTTTTAGATTTCTTTTTTTTAAAAAAAGATGATGACTTATGATGACTCACGTCATAAGGGTGATATATGAAACTGTCAGACTGATTTTAATTTTGAACCTTTATGTTTCCTCCCCACTCTGTCACTGTCACACTAATGACTGTTAAAATACCCCCAAAGACAGGCGAATAAGAAAACAAAGACAAGAGCCAGAAGATTGCAAGTTCCCAAATGAGCAAATGTTGCCCATATTTGAGAAAAATTATATTGGCTTAGTTTATAAATGTTTGAGCATTATGACAATCTCCAGAGGGAAAAAAAGATAACCTTTGACTGTAAGAAGGAGATACTTTGTTCATGATGTCACCAGCCAGTTATTGCAATTTTTAAAGATTAACACCTTCCTCCTCTCTAGGTTAATTGTATTTAGGAACGATTACAAATGTACTGACCTGTGAATGAAACAGATGTTTCAAGCATTATATGTTGTCATATCAAGTATAAAATCTAAAGGAGTAAAACATTTTCAAAATCATTTTTAAAGAAGTCAGAAAAAAATTCTGCTCAGGTTGAAAGTTGTCCTTGCTAAAAAAAAGAATACATGTCTTAATTTATATGTACCTGGCATGGAAAATCTAGCTATTATAGAAAATTTGTAATAACTCATAACAGAGTTAACTGCCCATTACTAAGACCTTACCTGTCTCCACTCCATCCCATTGAGTTGTTCATATCAGCTTAATAACTGGATGGCCTGAGTCAGGTGTAACAATCAGCTACCTTCCTCTTATTATGCATTATCGTCATCTCATCACCATCATCATAAAACAGCCAACATTCAATGAAGTCTGCTGTGCACTGGGCACTTTTAAAAACATATCTCATTTAATTCTCACCACAACCTTATCAAGTAGGTATTATTATCCCCTTTCCAAAGGAAACTGAGGCTTAACAAGATTAAGAAATTTGCCTAAGGTCTTATACCTAATAAGTGGTGAAGCCAGGATTTGAAATGGGCATGTCTGCTTGCATATCTGATAACACTTCCATGCTTCCATGGTGGATATGATGGCAAAACTTCTTAAGTTTTGCCAGCTCATAGGAAACTATTGAAAGTATATAGAGGGACAAATTGTAACCTTCATCAGGAATGTGAAATTATTGTGCACATTTACCTTGATGATCAGAGAAGCATGAAAAATATGCTTCCCCTAATTTGAAGTTCTGGTAATAAAATATTTTACACAGAACTTTTCCATTTGAGCTTAACTTAAGAGAGCAGGCCAGGCATTGTTGTTCTCATTTTACAGAAAAGGAAGCTGAGTATTGGAGAGGCAGAGTCACACAACTTGGACACAGTGAAATAAAGCCTAGACCCCAAGTCTTTTGAGTTCTAGTTATTTGCTCTTTCCAACACATTTTAAGGAAGCCCATGTTTATGAATGATGAGAGGAAGCTCCCTGGACTTTGCTCCATGATTGCTCAAGAAAAAGGCCGGGGGAGAAAGAAAGCACCATATATCAGCTTAAAATATCCACTGAGAACTTCGTTCACTAATTAAATGGTACTAATAAGTACTGTAAGAAAACTGTTCCTGGAGTTACTCAGTTATTCTGGGTCTCTCCCATGCTATTAAACTGCTTGACTTTCTCCCTTAAAAAAAAAAAAACAAAAACAAAACATCGCCTGCTTTGTGACACAATGTGACTTCAAAACATATGAAATAAGGAAGAGGAGAAATTTGTAAATAATGAAAAGACCATAAACCATTTACAAACAAAAAGCGTTAAAGTTTGAACAGGACTATGCTAAGCATTCTCAGAAGTCCCCTTGCATAGGCCAATTTCTTTGTTACAAATTATCTTCCAAGATGATCTAGATATATTCCAAATACTTTTTCTCTTATAAATCATAAAACAAATTTGCTAAAACTGAAATATGCATTGTTGAGTTTTTAAAATTCTAATTCTTTTTTAAGTTGGCAAAGTAACATATAAGATTTAATACACAGTTTAACAGAAAGTTAGGAAATAATTGAAAACTACACATAAGGCAAAGATAACTAGTCTTACAAAGAGGATTCACACCTAAAATTGTGGACTTTGTTTTGTTTTGTCTGGATACTGACTTAAAACCTTCCAGTTACTTAATTTCTAGTCATCCTTAGGCCAAGCCAATAAATGTAGGGATAAATAGATTTTACTTATATATTTAGTCATATATTTAATACAGGACTATTGGCTAAAACCAGGATGTACAAGAAACACTGAAACAGAATAAAAAGATAAACTTAATGAAAAGTTAATAAGCAGCATAAAAATAGTAATAACTCTTCAAAAGGAAAGAAATAGATTTGTTCCTGATACAAGAGAAGCACTCTTGAGAAAGCAGGATATAAGAGTTTCTGGTTGTTGAAATAAAAGAGGAAAAAAGACTCGAGAAGAATTTTGTTTGATGAGCATGCTTGAATGAAATCCTATCTGCTATATTATATAAACACTTCCAGTGACCCCCAAAAAATTTCATTAAAGCTAAAAACATCATCACATGCTTAGGTGATCCAAACTTTTATAGGTGCTGTGGGAAGTTAACCCAAAGCTGAAGCAGAATCAGCCCAGAAAGGTAAAGGTACAGCATACATGTAGATCATGTTAAAAATAATATCTTAGTATCTTGGTGAAATTCTGGGGCCAGTGGACCCCAATTTGCAAATCATTGGTCTACATAGTAGCTTTCTGCAGAAACATAAACTCAAGAATCATAAAATGTTCAAGCTGTATGTGATACCAGATGAGATATGGTGAATTTGTTAGTCCCTGCCTTTGTGTATCCTTCATAGGTGTCACCCAGGCCCTATATCCCCACCAACATTTTTCTAGGATGTTCTAGAAGTCACATAGGCCCCTATTCAGAGACCATCTGCCCCAAGGTCAGCTGGAGACCAACACTGAGGGTTGTTCATTGATGGTGTTTGTTTTGTTGTATTTTGGGGTTGAAGAAGGTGTCAGGGCACTGCCAAAGAGAAGAGGGGATGGCTGAGGAGAATTTATTGCAAAAGGTTAACCAAATGCTTAAATGGTTGCAATTGGGTTGATTAGGTTTAGAGTTTCTTAAACGGCATTTATATATTCATTGCCATTCAAGGAAACATTTAAATTATTCATCTTGACTTCAGCTTAAAAATCTGTCTATTAAATAAGACAGCAAGAAAATGAAAAAAATGAGAACATTTCATCAACTGGTTTAAAATATATATATATGAGATACTTATATATATATATATATATATATATATGAGATACTTCATATCAGGAATCTACCTGTGGTATTTTTACTTCACCCTCCCCCCATATTTTTTTTTTTCCAACTCCTGTGTAGGGATATTTTCAAAGTTTACTTAGTTCTTTCTTCCTCTGGTTAAACATACTGATGCCTATTTCTACATCTCTAAATTCTGACACTTTCATTTCAATATTACTTTGCTTCAAGAACAGGCATAATGCTCACAAGATATTTAGATTTTACGGGAAGATAGTGGAGAAATACTCTATTAGCCCAAGACCTAGCATTTGATTGCATTTATTCATTGATTTCAAGGATAAAGAATCCTGAGGGCAACTACTTCCCAGATTGTAAAGGGGAAACCACACCAGTCATCGACGAGAATCTCATAGTCACCATACTTGTAATCTACCCCTAAAGCAGAGCTTTTCGTATTATGATACCGCAAGATGGACGTGGTTAGTTTTTTTATTTTTCTTGAGACATCTTTTTCCTAGCTTTATTGAGATACAATTGACCTATAACGTTGTATAAGTTTAAGGTGTACAACGTGATTTGACATATGTATATATTGTGAAATTATTACCAAAGTAACATTAGTTAACAGATTCATCACCTCACATAGTTACTTGTGTGGGTGAGAACTTTTAAGATCTACTCAGCAAGTTTCAAGAGTATGATACAGTATTGTTAACTAGAGTCACCATACTGTACGTGAAAATCCTTTCCTAACTTCCCTGTGAAATTACTTTAGAATTCTCTCTTCTTTATTTACAAGTACATCTGAAATATTTTATTAACTTTATTCCACTCAAATAAAGTTACATTTCACTGCCTATAAGAACTAAGTGCATATCACTTCCATAGTCGTTAATGTATCAAAACATTTGCTTATCAGATTTTACCTATTAGAATGCTATAGGAAATTATAAAAAATATGGAATTAAAAATGACAATGGCTGTTATACAATCACCCTCTATTGGATAGTACTAAAAACTTACTCTAACATATGTACCTAAAGATGTGGTTACATAGTCAAGTGACACTGTGACCTAAATCAATTAACCTAATGTCCTATCCCTCCCAACGTTGCCACAGAAAAACATGTCACAAGAGTTGCCCACTTTGACTAATTTCGCTGCATAACTGCTCTATTCTAGTTCATGCTAAATGTGGCACATAAAGTAAAATTAACTATTTTTATCTTGCGTACCACAGTATCTGACTACAATTATTCAGTTAAAGTAGAATTTTTTCAAAAATAATTTGGGAGACCTAAAACTACTATATCAAAAGAACAGGTGCCATTCTTTTATTTATTTAATTTATTTATTTTTGGCTGTGTTGGGTCTTCCTTACTGTGCACGGGGGCTACGCTTCGTTGCAGTGTGCAGGCTTCTCATTGCAGTGGCTTCTCTTGCTGTGGAGCATGGGCTCTAGGCTCGTGGGCTCAGTAGTTGTGGTTCGTGGGATCTAGAGAGCAGGCTCAGTAGTTGTGGCACACGGGCTTAGTTGCTCCGTGGCATGTGGGATCTTCCCGGACCAGGGCTTGAACCCATGTCACCTGCATTGGCAGGTGGATTCTTAACCATTGTGCCACCAGGGAAGTCCGAACAGGTGTCATTCTTACCTCAAAGCCAGGATTTCTAAATTCTTTCTTCAGTCAAATCTTTGGGTGAGGAAATTAGGTCCAAGTGTTTAAAGATAGTTTTTCATATCTTAAGACAGAGAGTTTCTATTTGATTAGTCTAAGAAAGCCTCCATCAGGAGATAATTCACAAGCTAGAATTTATTCTCTTTTATGACATAATGTGGAACAAAGATCCAGGTTCAAACCACAGATGGCCCTTAACAGTTGTGTGACCCTGACAATTTAATTTACCCTTCTCAGGTTCAATCTCCTCATTTATAAAGCAGAGGTAATCATCACACTTAGTACTTAGGATTATATTTAGGATTATCTAATTCAATGTACAAAAAGTGTTCATCGAAGTGTCTCACTCTAAAGAAATGCTTAACAATTGTTAGCTATTTTTAAATAATAATACTAAACATGAATTTGATGAAGCTTGATACCAAATTTAAATTACGTGAATGAGTCTTACAAAACTGAGACTGCATTCAAAAGTATGGTTTTTATATCTTTAAGTAAAATTATAGAGATAATAATGTATTCATTCTTTAATATGCTCCTCGATAACCAAGACTGACATCAAAACTTAAGATCTAAGGCAGCAGAAAAGAGTGAATAGATCTAGAATGGACTTCAGGTATTATTTTGTATAATCTCCATGTTTTTTCACTGAGGAGAAAACTGAAGCCTTAAGAGGTAAAATGACCTCTAGCAAAGACAGAGCTAGAATCTAGGCACTAGATGTCATAGACCATGGAGTCAAAGTCAAGGACCCAAAGGTCAGTTCAGTACACTTCTCAAAATAGCAAACTTTTTCCTGATATCAGATGCTCTTCATTTCATTGTCACTTGTTCAATACATATAAAAAATACAGGAACACAATATATGATGCAAATTATGATGTGACCAAATGTGAATATGAAATCAGTATGTTTAGTCCCCAGAATAATAAACCTCAAAGAATAAGCTACATTTCATCTCCAAATTATCTCATTTTATTCTTTAATCTACCCTGTAAAATAGGAAGGCTATATCTTATTAATTGCATCTTAAAGAAGGGTAAATTGAGACCCAGAAAAGTACAATTTTAAAGCTAGTGATGAATGAGACCAAAACCAGGTCTTTGGACACCTGGTCAACTGTTTTCTTCACTCTTCTTTGCATTATGATGGTTTTATGCTATAAAATCGATACCCTCTGTCCATCATTAATAAATATTAAATGTGTAAAAGTAGAACCATCCAAGTGAATCAATATTTTGATGTATATGAAATTAGTATGCATCTTAGGATATATGTTATAAAGAGTTTGACCTCAGAGAAAAGGTTATACAGTCATTGTTAGCTTTATATTAGTTTAAAATATAAAATGCCCAGACTTTTAATTCCTATAATGCACATTACAAAATAAACTTAAGGTTACAATCGAAAAGGAATAGAAAGATTAAAAATGTGTCATTAAATAAAGCACCTAAATTTAATCAGTTACTTTTTAAGATTAAATTTTAAAAAAGCCTTTCACATTTGAATGCAACTTGTAGAAGAAATCACATAGGAAAACCATAAGATTCTGAGTTGAATTTTCAAAATGACCTTCACTTTGAAGTGTCCCTTTAAAGATATCCCTAAGTGTTGCTAAGCAGAGTAAAACAAATTCTATGGACTGTACTTTAACACAATGACAGATTCGACTGATGTAACAGCACTATCAGCTACACACCCTGGTCAGATAATACCTTTCCCAAGGCACTAGGGCAATAAAGATTTGCTTAAGCCATGCTGTCAGGATTGTAAATCCTCTCTGAGAAAAGCAATTTACCCCTTTGCCACATGTACTGCTAGGATTAGAAGCAAATAAGGGAGACCTTCAGGGTGTGGTGTTCGTATCCATGCTCTGATTCCCGGGAGGTGGGACAGCCACAGTCTCTAATCCCCTTCCAGGGAACTGACCAGAGCTGTGCCTGGAATTTGTCAAAAAGGCAGACTACATGATCTCCACAGAGAAGGGGAAGAGGTAACTGCCGTTATGAGATCAGTGAGATTAGTGCAAATCCGGTTTAAGGTTCTAGGGTGAACTGGCATAGGAAAAAGAGCACGGCATTTTTAAATTGGAGAGATCTGAGTTTGCATTCCAATTCCTCCATTTCTTTACCACCAGCATATGACTTTATCAATTCCCTCGTCTGCAAAATGAGACAATGCCTCTTAGAATGGTGGTGGGTTAAATGAATGAATATATGTAAAACCCTTGGGGGACTCTACTGAATACTCTGTCATGGCCTATATGGGAAAATAATCTAAAAAAGAGTGGATATGTGTACACCTGAAACTAACACAACATTGTAAATCAACTATACTTCAATAAAAATTTAAAATAAATTTTAAAAATTAAAAATAAAAACCACAGGGAGTTATGCTGCATTGAAAAAAAAAAAGTGCTCGGTGTATACAGCAGGCCCTACTTTAGTGTTAGCTATTGTTATTTATTCTCTCTCTGAACCTCAGTTTCCGCTTGTGAGAAATGGGGATAACAGAACAAACTTCGCGGAGCTGTTTTGAGGATTACATGAAATTTCAACACTTACTCCATAAATGGTATTGCTATTGCTGTTGCTGTTGTTATTGTGTGGTTGTTTTTCTCCACGCAAATTAGTTTTTGCGTCGAACGGTGGTATCATATACTCTCACGCTAACTGAAAATGAAGCAAGCTGGATCTTTCCCTAGTTATAGGATGACAGTTTATGACACTAGTCTGGAATTTAGCCCTAGTTCAACCTAGGGTTGCCCAAGCAGTAGAAGATACTATTCTCGGACAAAGTAAGTAAATCATTGAAACTGAGTTACGTTGAAAAGTTCCTTCATACAGGTAATAAAATAGAGCTATAAAATTCAACGTCAGAAACACACTCAGATTATTCTGTTTTAAGATCTCCAGGAATAATAAAGGTATTCCACAGGACAGTTCTTCCACATATACTTTTACCATGCTACCGCTAAAATTCATTCATGATAATTTGTCAAAGGTAAACCTTCCGATAGGACTATAAGACTTTCTTCAGGTTGGACAAAAAAGGACAATTGGCAAATTTGCTGATGATTTTTCTACAAGAGACCAGCACCAATATTAACTGTGCTGAAACAAGAAATATCCTGGGGGCAAAAAATAAGGAAGTAAGAATAGAGGGAGGCAAGTGAGACACACACCTTGGATGCAGAAACCTGAGTAACCAAGATAAATAATACTGTAGTGCAATGTTTTGTTCTGTCCTTTTAAATCAAAACTAATGTAAAAAAATCCATGACAAGCAAAATATCAAAATTTTAAATAAAATCAGTGAATATGTATTCTGTGGCTTCTGTAGCATATTGCCTCAAATTTAGTTGCTTAAAACAGTACAAATTTATTACCTTATCTTACAGTTCTGTAGACCAGAAGTCTGACACGGATCTCACTGGGCTAAAAAAAAAAAAAAGAAGAAGATGTCAGCAGGCCCAGGTTCCTTCTCAAGGCTCTAGCAGAGAATCCGATTCCTTGCCTTTTCCAGCTTTTTGAGGCTGCCCTAATTCCTTCAAGCAAGATCTCCTTCATCCACCTTCAAAGCCAGCCGGGTTAAGTCCTTCTCACAATGCATCAGCACTCTGACTGGCCTTCCTCCTCCACTTTTAAGGACACTTGTGATTACACTGGCCCCACCAAATCCAATCCAATCAATCCAACACAATCTCCCCATATCAAGGTCCTTTACTTAATCATACCTGCAAAGTCCCTTTTGCCACTTAAGGTAATATACTCACAGGTTCCACTGATTGGGTCTTGGCCATCCTTGGGGGCCATTATTCTGCTTACCACAGAGAACTTCCAGCCCTGCAGGTGCATGGCCTGGCCTCATTCTCCACACCCTAATCTCGGCCCTGCTGCGCTGTTTTTTTTGAATCTGCGTCAAAAATTTTATTTAGGGCTTCCCTGGTGGCGCAGTGGTTGAGAGTCCGACTGCCGACGCAGGGGACACGGGTTCGTGACCCGGTCCGGGAAGATCCCACGTGCCGCGGAGCGGCTGGGCCCGTGAGCCACAACTACTGAGCCTGCACGCCCGGAGCCTGCGCTCCGCAACGGGAGAGGCCACAACAGGGAGAGGCCCGCGCACCGCAAAAAAAAAAAAAAAAAAAAAAAAATTATTTAACTCATTAATTAACAAGGAAATCACTAAGATGTTCTAATCATTTACAGGAGAATGCCAAGAGTAGACACAAATATAAGTCATCAGGGATCTGAATTAACTTAGAAATAGATGCAAAACTGGCAAAAAACCCAGAGAGAAATAATGTTTCATTACATTGGATATAATTTGCATATGTATGGACAAGTCATTTACATCGCTATCAGTTTTCTACAACTTCCAGAATTGTAAAATAGCTGAGATAATGAAAGATTGCCTGCTGCATTGTTAATTGACAAACTGTGGTTATTTTAGACCTAAGTTTTTTGGATTGCTAGAACTCTATTCATGATACCCTTATAAAATCTTAGAGGTGTCACTAAACAAAAATACTCTAACAGTGGCCCAGAAGCATACAAGTAATCAAAAAATTGCAAAACAAGCACAATAAATAATTTGTTTATAGGCAAAGGCAGAAGTGGTTCAGTATTTGAAAGTTCTTGAAAAGTTAAAACTCACCTCTATGATTTTATTCTCTGTAATAAATAATATACTCTGTTATTCTAAAATGTTTACTCTATTACTTTTAAGTACTGCAAATGTTTCATTTGAAAGTGATGATTATTTTCTCTCAATTTTTTTTTTTTTTAACATCTTTATTGGGTATAATTGCTTTACAATGCTGTGTTAGTTTCCGCTCTATAACAAAGTGTATCCACATCTTCCTTCTGCAGGGCCCGGGGTGCTCTAGGATTGCTTTCTTCTCACAAGTGGAGCTGGGTATTCCTGGCAACTCTGAGCATATAAGTAAGTGCCTTCTCTAGACCTTATGTTGGATTTTTCCTCCTTGATCTTCCCCCACATTTGTGACTTCCAGAGCACAGGGACTATTTGTCATTTGGCACAAAATATATGTAAGACTTTTTTGCAAATGGTTTAGCATTGATTTTTTTTTTTTTTTTTTTTTTTTTTTTTTTTTTTTTTTTTTTTGCGTTTCGTGGGCCTCTCACTGCCGTGGCCTCTCCCGTTGCAGAGCACAGGCTCCGAATGCGCAGTCTCAGCGGCCATGGCTCACGGGCCCAGCCGCTCCGCGGCATGCGGGATCCCCTGGGAACGGGGCACGAACCCGCGTCCCCTGCAGCAGCAGGCAGACTCTCAACCACTGCGCCACCAGGGAAGTCCCCTAGCATTGAATTTTTTAAATACTCCAAAGAATTAAGTACTGTCTTCTTATTTATTTTTTTTTTATTTTTATTGACGTATAGTTGCTTTACAATATTGTGTTAGCAACATGAATCAGCAATACATATATATCCCCTCATTTTTGGATTTCCTTCCCATTTAGGTCACAACAGAGCACTGTGTAGAGTTCCCTGTGCTATACAGTAGGTTCTCGTTAGTTACCTATTTTATACATAGTATCAAGAGTATATATGTCAATCCCAATCTCCCAATTCATCCCACCCACCCCTTTTCCCCCTTGGTATCCATATGTTTGTTCTCTACGTCTGTGTCTCTATTTCTGCTTTGTAAATAAGATAGTCTATACCAATTTTTTCAGATTTCACAGATATGCGTTAATATACGGTATTTGTTTTTCTCTTTCTGACTTACTTCACTCTGTATGACAGTCTCTAGGTCCATCAACATCTCTACAAATGACCCAATTTTGTTCCTTTTGTCCCAGAGAGGTGGAGTAGCTTTCCCAAAGTCACACAAGATATGAGCCCAGCTCCATCATGCTCTAAAGCCCCTGCCGTTTCTACCTACCCCCGCCCCAGTTCATCACTACAGGGGGGCATTATTGTGGATATCCAAATACAAGCTTAAATCAGGAGATAATCCCCAAAGGGTCCAAACCATTTAGCCTTCCTTGGGAGTCCGAAGAGGAACATAAAGGCACACACATCACGTGAGACCCTTTACACACACACACACACACACACACACACACACACACACACACACACAAAATCTGCTGACAAAAATAACCATTAAAACTTTGTTAGAAAATTGAGGAGTCCAATTCCTGGAGATGTATTAACCACCCTACTTCTGATCAAAGGAAAGAAATGTGCTTGCAATTAACATGTTCAGGGAAGCAGAGAGAAAGACAGCTGCTTCATTAACAGTATCCTTGCCAGTTGCGCCAATTAAATTAAGATGGTCTCTTTTCCCCCCAAAAGATTTGGTTCCAAACACATTACACAAATAATACTCAGAAAATTTACTGCCAGGAGACCATTTATACTCATTAATCCTAGAACTTTCTTTTGCAATATTTTTCTAAAAAGGAAATTCCCATGGTTGCCCTAAATTATTGGACATTTTTATTTGTACATAAAAGAAGTAAATTCCTCCTCTTCGTGCCTTTAGCCAAGGCAGCCAGTGCCAGCACTGGATCAGCAGGTGTGGCTCCCAGCATCCTCTTGGTGCTGGCTGCAGCATCAAGAGAAAAGCCGGCAGTAATCACTTCGAGGGCAGGACGTCATGGGCTCATCCTCCAGAGCACTCGCCAGCGGCTTAAAACTGCTTGTAGAAGTCAGTGAGAGATGCAGGGCCATGGTGCTCTTGGCCAAATCAGAGTTCACTCAAGGGTACACATTGCTCCACAGAGCAAGTGTGGTTCTAAAGAAACAGTCTTCAGACATTTCCCCCTGTAGCTAATCCTCTTTTCTCCCAAGTACCAACATTCCCTCCTCTAATTTCTGCCTTCCCAGCTTAGATCCTGACAACAAATTGGTCAGACGCCATCTCATCAAGACCAAGAAAAACAAAATAAAACCTAACAATGTTTGTTTCAAAGGACTTCAGAGTGAAGATGTTAACAAATTATAACATCCCATTTACCATTTAGAGACCTTGCTTAAATACGTTTTCCTCAATAAATAAACACATTAAAAATCCAGCCTTTCTGAGAAAGATTCCTTTTCAAATAGTAATCAGGAGACATAAATATTAATTTTTATTCAACTGATACCATGTTTTTAAAATTTAGTTAATCATCAGAATCATTTGGAAAGCTTCTAAAAGTGTAGATTCTTGGGCCTCCCTCTAAATCTAATGAATCAGAATTACTCAAGGGAAGTGCCTGAGAATCTGAATTTTTTACCAGAATGATGATTATTTGACAAGTTTAGGCGACACTGAATTAGGCAGAACTTTTTTGTTTCTATTATATGAATAGCTTTGCATTGAACCATGTAGCTAATATAAAGATGAGAGGACACAGCTCATATTTTGGAAGGATTTGAAATTTAGTAGGAGAAATCAGACAAGACAATAATTACAGGCAGACTGCATTTTATTGCTCTTCACAGATACTACGTTTTTACATTTGTTCTTTGTGTCTCTGTGTCACATTTTGATAATTCTCACAATATTTTAAACTTTTTCATATTTGTTATGGTGACCTGTGATCAGTGATTTTTGATGTTACTGCTATGCCTCGCTGAAGCCTCAAATGATGGTTAGCATTTTTTATCAGTAAAGTTTCTTTTTTTTGGCTGTGCTGCATGGCATGTGGGATCTTAGTTCCCTGATCCAGGGAAGTCCAGATAGAGTATTTTTTAATTAAGGTAAAGACATTGTTTTTTTTAGACATAATGCTATTGTACACTTAATAGACTATAGTATAGGGTAAACATAACTTTTATAAGCACCAGGAAACAAGAAAACTCATGTGACTCACTTACTTGTGATATTCGGTTTATTGTGATGGTCTGGAACTGAACCCACTCCAAGGTATGTCTGTATACAATAAGGCATAAGATAAGAAGTGGCATAAGAGTGTGTTCCATCAAAAGAGATCTAGGAGGTTAAAGGGGAATAAGGATGGAAAAGCTTTAAAGAATATATTTCATTTGAGATGAACTTTATGAAAGTGTCATCTTGATGAGAAACAGAAAATGCAAAGCTACAGAGACATAAAACTCACTATATAATGAGAAAAAACCAGTGCTCACCTGAGAGGCCATTGCATGTTTGGCAGTATTGTGTATATTCAATTTTATAAGAGATTAGATCAATGAACTAAAACACAGAGTCCCCTGGTGATGATATGCTCCAAACAGCACTGCAGCCAGAGCCCTCAGAGAAAAAGACAGGGCTTTGACACTTAGTGAAATTGACTGTGAGGTCTGAGCCTGAAAAATATGAGATACCAGGTCTTAAAATCAACCCAAATATCCCTCATTTAATTCTATCTACCTACCTACCTGTCTATTTCTACTATGTAATTTCTGCACGGATGATAGGATTGCATGCAGTTTTTGAACATTTTTTTTTGAACATTCAGAAAGCTCAAAATACCAAGCTCTTTGGGGATTTGCTGTTTTTTGACAACATAAACTCAGTCTAAATTAAGACCTATAGAGGCGAGTTCTACCCACCAATAGACACATCTAAATCCACAGAGGTCAAACAAATAGATTTTGCTATCCTACTGCCAATAGTTACCATGCTCAAATGGTAATAACAAAGTGATATTTTCCAGGCATATCTGCCGCAGTGAAAAATGACTGATCTCTTTGCATGCTATATTTATGTAAATATTAATCAACAGCTTTTGATAAAGAAAAATACAGCATATGCTTAAGCAAACATGCACATATGTTTTTGAAAAATATTTTAAATACAAGCAGCTTTGCAGAAATTCTCAGGAATTATTCCAAATGTTAGCAATTATATTCTCAAAGGAAAGATTGGTCTCTATAAATGAAATAAATGCAGGGATCTTTTTTTTATTTAAGTACTCGTGATTGTGCGACACAGATGTCGAGATATGTTTATACTAAGAGTTGGGAAAATAAGCACAAGGCTAGGGACACAGACCTAAAAGAAATCAAGAGCTAAGCAGAAAAAAAGAGATTGGGAAAAACCCGTATATTATTGTCTCTTCTCCTTTCTATTCCCTTTCAGTGTGAGTTTATCGAAGCATTGCTTTCATGAGAGTTTAATGCTTGGACAGCTCTGTACTGAAAAATAGGGAAGAGACAGGGAATAATAATTACTATTTTTTAAGCATCTACTTTGTGCTAGAACATCTGCTAGACTCTTTACATGTGTTATCCTGCAAAGTAGGCAACTCTTATTACCCACAGAAAGATTAAAGAAATTATCCAGGGTTATAGAACCAATAATAATAGTGCCTAATTCATTGGGCTATTATGAGGATTAAAATGGATTAGAACATGAAAAGTATTTAAAACAGTGCCTGGCATGCAGTAAGTAAATATAAGTCACCATTATTATGTAATGAGAAGACCAGTATCTATATATACCATATATATATATATAAAACTGAAATATATATAAATATATTATATAAATAATACATAAATCTTTCTATAAAATATAACTAACTTAAAATGCTCTCCATTTCTGTATTCTTGTCACATTTTTAGTGTTATTGATTCATGGAAGCACCATTTCTCAGTTATTTTATATTGAGAATCACCGCTATAATCTAAAATTGAGTTAAAGGATATTAAAGCACAAATATATGGAAGGAAGGCCTCCCTGTGATTTATCAGCAGAGTGAATAAACAGAGCATATAATACCATTTACAATTTCCACCTGCTTTACTTGCATAATTGTGCAGTGTGTGCCCAATCACAGACAGATTTGTAAGAGGTATGTCTGTCTATGCATGTGTAAATGTGTCACAGCCAAGGCAAGGCCTCTCAGGCTCCTTCCCTATGAGGACAGAGAACAGATTTCAGAAAGCCTCAGTCAAATTTTCTTACTAAATTCTTTTGTTTCAAAAAATATATAGCTGTTTTTTTTAAAAGTTGTCTAGAGATTATCATGCTAAGTGAAGTAAGCCAGCCAGAGAAAGACAATTATCATATGATACCACTTACATGTGGAATCTAAAAAAAAATGATACAAATGAACTTATTTACAAAACAGAAACAGACTCACGGATATAGAAAACAAACTTACGGTTACCAAAGGGGAAGGCCTTGGGGAGGATAAATTAGAGGTTTGGGATTAACAGATACACACTACTATATATAAAATAGATAACCAGCAAGGACCTACTGTATAGCGCGGGGAACTATACTCAATATCTTGTAATAACCAATAAAAGAAAAGAATCTGAAAAAGAATAGATAAATCATATGTATAACTGAATCACTCTGTTGTACACCTGAAGCTAACACAACATTGTAAATCAACTATACTTCAATCAAGAAAGAAAGGAAAAGAAGTTGTCTATGCTAACATGTAACAGGTCTATTACTGTTATTTATAAATAAATGTAAAAACATATTCAAAATTTTTCTGTTTTAATTTCTAATATTTAATATATAATATTAGTAGATATAACCCACAAAAAAAGCAAGGAATCTCTGGGGAATTTCAATAACTTTTGAGACTGTAAAAGGGGGGACTTCCCTGCTGGTCCAGTGGTTAAGACTCCACACTCCCAATGCAGGGGTCCTGGGTTCGATCCCTGTTCGGGAAACTAAGATCCCACATGCTGCACAGCGTGGCCAAAAAAAAATAGAGACTGTAAAAGGTTCTGAAACAAAAAGTTTGAGAACCCCTGCTACAGGTGCTATTGCTGCAATTCTCATGGAAAAACTGAAGCTTGGCTCCACCCAGCCTCAGAAGCACCATAACTGATCGGACTGGAGTATGAATGTAGACGTGTGTGCACATTTTGCATGTCCCGTGCATGCCTGGTGTGGATAAGTGTGAAGCAGATGTGGAAATTAATCAGAGCGTCCTAGTAAACGGTGTATTTTATTTCATGTCCTCACCTGATAGCCTTAAGAGTGCTATTATTATCTGCATGTGGCAGATGAAGAAATTAAGATATAAAGAGAAAAGGGGCATTCAATAATAAACATATAAGCATTGAGGCAGAAATAATAGGCAGAAAGCCCATTTTCATCTAGAAGGGGAATCTCCCATCTGAGATTAAAAAAAAATTAAGGAAAGGCAGAATGGGTGAAACAGAGCAAGTCTCAGAGGAAACAAACGATCAAACAATAACCACCCCCCTTGTTTGATCTTGAGAAATTGTTCCTCTCCATTCATACATAGAGATATTAATACTTAATCTACCTTTCTCCAAGTTTGTAAGGATGAAAACAAATGCAAATGCTTATGGAAATTCTCTTCGAGATTTAAAGTCCGGAAGTAATAAATAAGGTTATATTGCGTATGTTCAGAAAGCATTGTAATTGTGCTCTTAGGAGTATTTTAAATTACTCAGTTTAGTGGGACTTTCTACTTATTAGTTTGATAGTTTCTTAATGTTAAGCACAGTATTTTTGAGTGTTGTTTATTTTTTTCTACCTTTGAAATCATGATATGTGTTAAGCTAAGAGTTGCCAATGTGTTTGAATAGCGTTGCTAATTACTGGCATTTTCATGAATACTACAACCATATGCTCTGTAAATGACTAGGAAAAAACTTCAATCACAGAGCTTTTCAGAAAGCCAGGATCCCTCTTGTGGGCTATCATGAGAGGAAGGCCAGAAAAATGCTTTCCAAATTTCCCTTGTAGATTGTTGACTTGAGGATTATTTTACGAAACAGAATTGGCCATTGTTTACTTTTCTTCGTGTGTGTGTGTGTGTGTGTGTGTGTGTGTGTGTGTGTGTGTGTGTGTTTGTCAAGTCAAGCACCAGCAATCTGTTTGCAAATGGAATATTACCAAGCTACCCTCAAGCTCTGACCAAGCACATTCATCTCACCATGTCTGGCAGCAGCCACAGCAAGAGTGTCTATGTTTACCAATCTTGGCAATGAGCTGGCACCAGAGCTTGTCTGAGACCTGCTCAGGAGGACTCACGCAATTCTCAAGGCTGATACTACTTTGGTTTAGCTTAGAAAGTCAAGAAATGTGAAGCTTCTTGAAATAGCTTCTTCAAATAGCTCCAATCTCTGTTCCTCTATAACATATGGTTAATAATAAAGTTTATTAAAGAAAATGCAATCTGCAATCTTTATTTCTGCCCCCCAAAAAAGAACATTCTGAAGTTCTGAAGGTGAGCACTATGGAAATGTTACACATTAAAATCATTATGTAATGCCTATCTCATCTCCACAAATGGATGTGTTCAAGAAATAAGAGGCCCACTCTGAAACCAGCCTTGTTCTGTCTTTGACATTCAATAACATCAAGAAGACAAAATTGCAAACAACTAGAAAACCATATAAAGCAATCCATAGAAAGGATGAGGTTTATGATACAGACCAAGTACTAAAGGAGTTTGGAGAAAGGCTAGAGTGACCTGAATTGTAATATGAAAAGAAGAAGAAAAAAAAGTTCTGAAACCTGACAATGTTGCAGTAATGTAAAATATTTTGCTTAATTCTTTCTTTCCAATATCATGTTCTACATATACGTGCATGGAAAAAGAAAGAGAACGCCTTCGTCTTCCATCCGACATTCTCTTCTGAAGTCAAGTTTATGCTCAGTGCCAAAGAGAGAAGTACAGCTGACCCTTGAACAACGCAGAGAGTTAATCCGAGTATAAATTATAGTTGGCCCTCTGTATCCTCAGATTCAACCAACCATTCAACCAATGGACCATGTAGTACGATAATATTTACTATTGAAAAATATCCCCATATAAGTGGACCCGTGCAGTGCAAACCCACGTTATTCAAGGGTCAACTGTATCATCCTATTCACAGATACTTGAGTACTGAATAAACACATCATACTAAAACTTTATTCCTGAGAAAATATCTCCAAGTCTCTGTGAGCCACACGCATTCACTGTCACCGGAAACAGAAGAATCAAAAGTACAGAATTTTCTTCCCCTACAACAAATGCTTGTAGTTTCTTTCCTCTGAAAGTTTTCATAAAGATGAACCCTATGGTAAAATCTGAGACTTTGAACTTATTATTAGTCTCATGTGAATTTATGCAAGAGATACACTTCCCTAAATGAAAGCACAGAAATGACTCCATGAACTAAACACAAACAATTGCACACAAGAGATAAGTATTTTTAGAGAAAATTATAAAAATGAATGTTAAAAAGAGAAAAACACAGGAGGCTGTTCACCAGAAGACTGAAGGTAAAAATATTTCAAAGCAATATCTGACATGGAAGACTTGATTGAATAATTCTGGGCACAGTTCCTTCAAAATGTAATTCACAATAATATCTTAAAATGTATATAAATAAAAACTACTTAATAAAAACCTAATAAACATTTGACTTTCTCTAAGTGGATGAGTAAATTGTACACTTTCTACCCAATGTCTGCTACTTCATTTTAGAATTCGTACAAGTAAAGCAAATGCGTATATAGTTCTTGGACCTAGCAATGTGTGGACCTTGGATTTCTGCAGGCCTTAGTGATGTTAGCCTTGGATGGCATTCTCCCTGTTACATGACCACTGCAGGTCCTAAATAGTATATCTAAGATCTTTAAACATGTGCTGTAGAAAACATTAAAGAATAGGTCTTGTAAGCATTACATGGTATTTATACAATATGTTTACACAAAGGTATATTATAACAGTTAGATGGACATGAATACATTCATGAAGAGCATTTATGCAGGTTTACTCTAGTCTTACTATAAAGCGTGAGGTTTTACATGGAGGCAGAGACCCTTAAAACAGTGATGTGCCCTGCTGATTAGTTGACTCATTCACTCATCCAAGAAGCAATTATCAACGGCTTACTCTATGCCAGGCACTGCATTAATCATATGAATAAGACATGAGTAAATAAGATTTGATCCCTTTTTCAACTCACGGTATAGTGGGGCTCACAAACAATGTTAAAAGAGTGAAAGCATACTAGATTCATGTTCAAAACACTGTACAGTGACAGAGGAAGCAGTAGCCAACTAAGCCCACAATGGTGAAGAGTCTTGCAAAAAAAGAGAAAAAACAACTTATTTCACAACACTCTGGGGACAGATAATGCAAGCGAGTGAAGCAGCCCATGCAAATACATGGAGACATGAAAGAAAATGTGGGCTTTTCAGTACTACATGTGGTTTAGAAGGCCTGGTGCACAGAGCATGCATAGGCAAGTGGTGGGAAGAGAGGTTGGGAAGGGAAGCAGAGCCAGATCATGTATGTTATGTTAAAGGAATCCAGATTGCTCCTTGAAGGCATTGGGAGTGACCTAACCAGATCTGTGGTTTAGAAAGAGAACTTGTGGAAGCATCAAGAACAATTTAGTTGAGCTAAGAGATCACTGCAATTTGGTATTATATATGCCACTTTCCTGATAGGAAAACAAGAATGTTCTGAAGCTGACTTTAGTTAACAACTGTGATAGATGCTTCTAGTTGCCTGCATACTATCTCTATTCCTTTTCATCACTACCTACAGAATTACAATTTTCTTTGGAGTGGCAATGTGCCAAATTAAAAATGCTCATCTCGGGCTTCCCTGGTGGGGCAGTGGTTGAGAGTCCGCCTGCCGATGCAGGGGACGCGGGTTCGTGCCCCGGTCCAGAAGGATTCCACATGCCACGGAGCAGCTAGGCCCGTGAGCCATGGCCGCTGAGCCTGCGCGTCCGGAGCCTGTGCTCCGCAACAGGAGAGGCCACAAGAGTGAGAGGCCTGTGTACAGGAAAAAAAAAAAAAAAAAATGCTCATCTCCCTCAAAATCTGATTTGATGCTAAAGCCAAAGGACCACAGTTATGTCCAAAAAGATGTAAGGGGAAATCTACTGGGAGGAGTTTCTGTAAAACCTGCTGCTTTCCTGATTAAAAAGTGATATACAGTGAACACATGCCTTTCTGTTCAACCTTGCTCCTTCTTTCTTCCTGAAACATGAATGTGATACCTAGAGATGGAGCCATCGTGTTGTGAACTTCAGGATAAAGCCACACACAAAGGATGGGCTTTTCAGCATGGAAAGAAAAAAACAATCTGGGTCCTTAATGATTCTGAATCCATACACAAGCCCCTGTGTCTCTGTTCTTTGAAGTAAAAGGCTTTTGCTTTAGTATTCCAGGGCTCCCCTGAATCTCAAAAGGCCGTCTCAAGAGTTAATGATTAGGAAATGTGAATATGTAGAAACAAAGAATACATGTTGGGCTGGGAAAATGATAACAATTTAGACTCTAAATCCAATACATGGCAGAATCACCAAGTTCCCAGTTCCCTGAAAGACACAGAAAAAGGTCTGACACACATTCCTTAGTTGTTTTTACAGGAGACAGACCCCCACTAGATGAAAACTGCTGACTGTAGGCATTTAGGCCCCAGACCGATTGAAACCAGAAGGTTGACGACGCTCAAAACTTAAACTCAGGCTTCCCTGGTGGTGCCGTGGTTAAGAATCCGCCTGCCAATGCAGGGGACACAGATTTGAGTCCTGGTCCAGGGAAGATCCCACATGCTGGGGAGCAACTAAGCCCGTACGCACAACTACTGAGCCTGCATTCTAGAGCCCACGAAACCACAATTACTGAGCCTGCATGCCACAACTACTGAAGCCCGTGTGCCCTAGAGCCCATGCTCCACAACAAGAGAAGCCACTGCAATGAGAAGCCCATGCACTGCAATGAAGAGTAGCACCCACTCGCCGCAACTAGAGAAAGCCCACATGCAGCAACAAAGACCCAACGTGGCCAAAAATACATTTAAAAAAAATAAAACTTCACCTTGATGCCAACCAATCCAAGAACTGAGCACAAGCTGATGGGGCACTCTGCGGCCTCCCTCACACTGTGTTTGAAACCCCTTCCTTAAAAGCCATCAGCAAATTCAAATCTTTTGAGCATGAGCTCCCTGTTCTCCTTGCTTGGTGCCCTGCAATAAACACTGTACTTTCCTTCACCAGAAACCAGTGTCAATAGATCGGCTTTGCTGCACGCAGGAGAGTGGTTCCAAGTTTGGTTCAAGAGTGCAGTTACTTCAAGCCATTGTACCATCCCTAACTGCCCATCTCCAGATTTATTTTGATATGTAAAAGCAAATTTCTACTTGGTAAGGACCTATAGTCAGATTTCAACTATGTATAGCAAAAATTAACACTGACTCAGCAACAAAGGAAAATTTATGGACCAAAAAAAAAAAAAATCTAAAAAAACAAAAAACTAAAAAACTAAACAGTAAACAAGCAGAGAAGAGAATCTTGCTCAAGACAGAGAATGAACCGGAAAAGACTCACTAAGCCTTTTATTGTAGTGTATAGCCCCCAAAACCTCAATCTTTGTCTTTATCAATCTCATTTTTTCTTGATTTTTTTAAAAGTTTAAACCCATGATGTAATTCCTCCTAGTCTACCTCACCATGTTTTGTTTTTAAAGATTTCCTAGGATTGACATAGGATTAAGAGTAAACTAGGCCTCAAACTTAAGGATGACCTCTGTTATTACCTGAAAGCACAAGCAAATAATTATCCAGAGTATTTAGAGGGCCCCCATGTCATCCTAAGCCATCATTTTTCTCTCACACTGCTAGCTAAAAAATACCTATTAAAGGAAGTATTATTAAAATATCTTATTGGGGCAAATTAGTTTTGGTGAAAGGACCAATCAGAGCCATAGTCACTAGTTTTTTGTTTGTTTGTTTGGTTGTTTTTTCCATGAAAGCAAGAAATGAATGAACATCGGCATTATCCTAGATTTAAAGAGAAAAACTCCCATCAATACACAACTTTTTAAAAACTGTGCCAGATCTACCAAGTGAGGCTTTGGAACCCCAATACAAGGGGTAGGTCACATCTTCTCCTCCAGTCAACGTGTGCAGTTCCCATTGGCATTTCTGGGCTTCTTGCCATAAAGGGAGACGAGCATGTGGGTCTCAGCTATTCAGTTTCCCTGCACATCACAGGAACTGTTCTGATTATATGTGGGTTAATGCTGACACACTGTGTTGTTCCAACTAAGTAATTCCAAACATTCCCATCTGAAGCCAACCTACATTACCCTTCTGGCTGCCAGATGTTCTTGAGAGGAACTGTCTCCTCTGCCGTGTCATGAACCTTGATTAAAGCAGATTAAGGGCACTATATTTACTTCATCACCCTTATGTGGAACAATGTCCTGGCTATTGATTACAACTGGCCTGCAGTTGGAAAGAATAACCATTACTATATGAAAAGTTCTAAAAGTTCAACTGAGAAAACAAGTAATACAACTTAACTGATTGATTTTAACTAACGATTGGTCAGCCTGACCTAAATGGACAAATCCTTTGTGACATTACCTACTTTTATTACAATCCAAGAGTCAGTCACATCACTTCTGAGAAGTTGGTTTTCTGTTGGATGTGGATGATAAATAATGAAGGAGACACTTCCATACAATACTGCAAAAAAAGAAAAGAAAAGAAAAGAAATGTTATGCATAACATACTTTACCTCTACCCAGCTGCATGCTGGTTTGATTGATCCCAGATGCTAGCAAAAGGCAAGGCAAAAAGCAAAACCACATAGCATGTTTAAACATCTTTTTATTTATACCTGCATAATCAACTAAATGGTCAGGATAAACATTTAAAAATAAGATTTACTATGAATATCATTAGTCTAGCTCTATCATAGCTCAAACTTTATGATGATTAAATATGAAAAGCCTTATACTGAATCAGAATGGTAGGGTTTCCACACATGGTATTAAAGGAGAGAATGGGGAAAGATTAAAAAGAATGATAATATTTTTACACCAAAAGCTGTGCTATCTATAATCTTCCAAACCTGGAACCTTCAGAAATTAGAGAAGCTAACATTAGTGCAGACTTTAAAATACAGGAAAAGATGAGATGTTCTGTGGTAGACACAGGGTTTTTAGTGATACTCTAGATCTGATGGCGAAGACATACAAGTCTGGTGGGGCAGAGACAATGTGTAGCTCTAAAATTCTATGGCTGGCATACCAAAAAGTTTCAACTCAAGTATCAATTCTAATTGACTGGTAGTATTTCTCTGGAACATTATATTGAGAAAACTTCAGAGACAGAATCCAAGATCAGAAAGAAAAAAATGCTATAACAAACTAGTAATATCTGCCATGGAGAGAAGCAGTAAGAACATGAATCAAACATACCATCCTACCTATGATATGAGTTTCTGCAATCAACTGTAGTTTAAATATAAAAACTACAGTTTCTTTTCTCTTACTAAAGCCAAATAAATAAAGTTTTAAGAGAATTTAAATATTATGGATTTTGTTTTTGTTTTTTTTTTTACTATCTACTCTGCCACAGTTGCTACAGCTTTTTCCCCATAGCACCAGTTTCCATACCAGCAGATTAGTATCCATGGTATCTCCCCCAATGTATGACTCTACTTGAGGTAAGAAACAAACAAGTTCATTTATCACTTAACTAGGATAGAAATATCTAGAATTTATCAGAATAAAGTAGAGAATGGGTCCTAAGGGTATGGGTAATCCATATTGGATAATCAACTATTTTATTAAATGTTGACTTAAATTCTATTTAACATCATCTATGTTTTCATAGTGAGATAGATGAAAATCAGCCATACTCTAGAACACACGACTATAACTTATTTTATTTATTTCAATAAATATTTATTGGGCATCTAGTCATTGTCAAGCATTAGTCTAAAAATTACACAAAGGTAAAACAGTTATTGTGGTACACTTTAAAGTGAACACAGTCTGGATATATGTATAACTGGTTCACTTTGCTGTACAGCAGAAACTAACACAACATTGTAAATCAACTATACTCCAATAAAAATTAATTAAAATAAATAAAAAACACAGTCTGGCCTCTGTCTCAAAAACTTATGATTTAGTAGAAGAGATCAATATTCAACTAACTGATTATATAGGACAATTTAATATACACAAAACAAAACAAAATAATGTGTACAGTTTGTAGCTATAGCAGAAATTATTAAATGTGAGAAGACTATTGCTTTTTAAATTAAGGACTTAGTAGAAGTACCCCAAATCCTTCATTGAAATAAACAAAATCAATGAATCAGGAATGGGTTTACCCTAAAGCTGGCTGCTTATGCCACACCGGAGGAGACCCAAAAGGACTGTGAACATACTTCTCATCAAAGAAAACATGAAAGGAGTTTGGAATCCACATGAAGCATTCATCCTTCCATTCTGCCATAATGGTCCTCCTGCTGCTCCAGGTATCTAAACCCAAGGTATGCTTATCAGCTCAACGTTTAAAAGAAGACAGTCATCAGCAAGGTCTTCCAGATGACTATCATGAAAGGAAATGATGGAAATGTCCAAAGTGAGCCAAGAGTATGAATTCCGAGGAAAGACCAGTTTACTAATTCATCAGCAATTTACTGATGCCTACTGCCCGCAAGGCAGTTTATAAGGGATAAGAAATACAAAATTGACAGAATTCCAATTTCTGTCCTCATTTCAAGAATCTCGGGTTTGGAAGGGGAGGAAACAGCTTTTAAGGAAATGAGTAAAATGAATTTGAGCCTTTTCCTAACCACTTTCCCTTCCCTCCCCTTCTCCACAACAAGCCAACTGTACAACATCATGTAGGGTAACAGGGAGCACACAAAGACTTGTGGCAGGGCATCCAGTCCACAGGCACCTGAGGAAGTGAGAAATGGGAGAAGGGTGGGACCTAAGCAGAAGATAGATTCATCTCAATCAGAGGCAGTGGGTCTGCTGACATCTTAGGAGGCAGGGCACAGGGAGTGGATACCTGGAGGTGGAGGTGGCAGGCCTGGATGGTAAACTAGTTATACTGAACAAAGTAAATTGTTGAGAATAATGAGAGCTGGGTTTCTCACTGGCAAATGTATTGATACTTACATACATAGTAAAGAAGAGAGCCTATAAAGAGTACTACTCTGACATGCTGCTTGGAAATTAGAGGTATCCATACAACCTCATGTATATTTATGTATGTACATATATATTATATATACTCAAATAGATATAGAAATAGTATAAATATGCTTATATTTTCTAGCTTTCTATGTTGAGAGAGCTGAGAAGTGATGGCATCCCACTAGTAATGAACACACTGAGAGCCCAGATCTTAGAACCAGAACTTCTTGGATAAATAGCTGATTCCAGGATTGGGGCAGGGAAAGTACAAGATAAGGCAGGAACATATTTTGGGGCCAGAAAGTAAGAACGCACTCAAAGAATAACGGGTACATGTCAAAAAGACACAGGAGCCTTGAAGAGGGTTCCCACTGGCCACATCTGGGGCAAACTCAAATGTCAAAACTCATAATGAGAGTAATAGATGACAAACCAATGAATAAAATAGGAATCCATGAAACTATGCTGATCAAATTCAAAAATAAATAAATGAGAAATTTCTTCTCTATGCTGGAATGTCAACAAATAAATGTAGACTGTAAGGGAAAATCAACATTTAGCAACCATGACACTGAGCTTGATACAAGTACTGGTTGTCAATAGAGGCTTAAAGGTGGTAGATAAAGGTATGATGACAATAGGATATGGGCATAATCTTAGGATATTTTCCCCACAAAGTACTATGATTAGTATTAATATACTCAGGGAGAAATGGTGACTTTACAGTGGAGAGACCTGGCAAGCACCAACATGATCAGGTGAAAAGTAAACATCACCCCTGTGTGACCCAAGATGTGATGCACTGGTAAGAGCAGAGCAACTTTTTTATGGTACTCCTGCCAAGAAAGCTTCAGTCTGGTCAGGAGGAAACACTCGGGAGACCCAGGCTGAGTGTCATGTGACAGAGAGAACACAGAGCCTCGATTATATAAAACTGTGAAGGGTGGGAAAGATGGGGGAAGGAGGAACACCTGTATAACTGGAGGAAACTGAAGAGATATAATAATTTAATGTAGCATACATTCCTGGATGGGACGCTGGCCCAGAAGAGACACTTTGTTGAACAACTAGAGAAATGTGAATGGGGTCTGTGGATTTGATGGTAGTATTTTATCAACAATTTCCTGATCCAGAGAGTTTCATAAAGGTTATGTAGGAGTGTGTCCATGTTTGGGGAAATAACACACTGCAGCATTTAGGGGTAATAGGGCATCAAGTCTGCAATTTGCTTTTAAATAGTTCCAAAAAAGACTAATGGTAATGGAGGTATTTTTTTTTTAAGGGGGTGATGGAACAAATGTGTTAAATGTTAACAGTTGGGGAATCTCTGTGAGGGATACATAGGAGGTCTTTGTAATATACTTCCACTTTTCTATAAGTTTGAAATTATTTCAAAAGTATTGAGCTGATGTTTTTTAAAGTTAATGTGATGAAGACTATTGCAGAGAGGTATAGCAGGAACAAATAGCCCACAAACCCGGGTAATGTCATTTTCTTCATCTTTCTCATAATTAACTAAATTTCTAATTCATGCTCTAGAGACTGCCAAGATTCATATTCCATTCAGTGACTTGCCATACACTCCTTTTCAGGGACCTATATCTAAATTCTGGACTCTAATAAATTCCAGGATATTGGGGAGAAAGGTGCGGGAACACAGCCTTTATTTTCACCAGCCTTGCAGGTATCCAGAGACACTGATGCCTTTATCTGGTCCCATCTCAGTATCCCATGCAGATCCCTGAAGAAATATTCCTCATTCTCCTGTCACACAGCTCCGTCAGGTTTGCTGCTCTCTCTATCCTAGTGACAACCTGGCATGACATAAGCTCCCCCAGCCCACCCCCCTCTAAAAAACTCATATACAGCTATACCTGGGTAAAGTACGGGGGGGGGGGCGGATTCTTGAACTGACTGACCGAGATGAACTTTCTGCCACTTTAAGGAATGGAGCACAAACTAAATATTCAACTGAAATATAGAAAAAATTTAAAAACTAATTCACCTGCACTCTTGAGTTTGTGATGTGACAACAGAAAGTGGGGGCATGAAGGAGGGGGAGTTCTTACCTGGCTTTTGAATGTCACAATCTTAAATCCTTAAGAGAACAGAAAGGAAGACTCTTGGCTCGTGTGAAATCACTTGACAAAACATCATGAGTAGGGACTTCCCGGGTAGCGCAGTGGTTAAGAATCTGCCTGCCAGGGCTTCCCTGGTGGCGCAGTGGTTGAGAGTCCGCCTGCCGCTGCAGGGGATGCGGGTTCGTGCCCCGGTCCGGGAAGATCCCACATGCCACGGAGCGGCTGGGCCCGTGAGCCATGGCCGCTGAGCCTGCACGTCCGGAGCCTGTGCCCCACAACGAGAGAGGCCACAACAGACAGTGAGAGGCCCGCGTACCGGGGAAAAAAACAACAAAAAAAATCTGCCTGCCAATGCAGGGGACACGGGTTTGAGCCCTGGTCCGGGAAGATCCCACATGCCGCGGAGCAACTAAGCCCGTGTGCCACAACTACTGAAGCCCGTGCACCTAGAGCCCGTGCTCCGCAACAAGAGAAGCCACCGCAATGAGAAGCCCATGCACCACAATGAAGAGTAGCCCCCGCTCGCCGCAACTAGAAAATGCCCGCGCGCAGCAATGAAGACCCAGTGCAGCCAAAAATAAACAACTAAATTTTTAAAAAGCAAAACAAAACAAAAATAAACATCATGAGTAACGGTGATACTCCCTCTCCTCATCCCACTCTCCAAGATGGGAAAAGGATTATGTAGATGGAGGCGAAAGAAAAGAGTCAGAAGAAGAAGAGTTGGACATTGGTAGGACCCAGAAAGAGAGAGGGGCCCTGGACCCTTTTTTCCTGAGCTAGTCCAGAGAGGGAGCAAAACCCCAGATAAGTCTGTGGATTCAAAATCAGGTAGATCTTATATCCCATCTTCCCAGGAGAGTCTTATGGAGGTGGAAAAAGCCAAAAAAGCAGTGGCTGCCTGGCATGTCTAGGCCAGCGGTTCTCATCCCTGGTGAAATGTTGGCACCACCTGGGAACTGTACCAACACTCAAACTCCTATCCAGGGCATGATTCTCAAACTCTAACAGGTAAAGCACTTTCAGAGTCCTTAAAAAAAAAAAAAAAAAAATCTACCTATCTATCTGGATACCATCCACAAAGTTCCTGATTCAGTAGGTCTGGGATATACCAAGAATTTCAGTTTCTAATCAGTCTCTGGGTAAGGCTGAATACTGCTGCTTCTAGACTACACTTTGAGACCCCTGCCCCAGGTGTTGGTAGCTTTAAAGCTCCTCAGGTGATCTTTACATTCAACCAGGGCTGAGAACTGCAGGTCTAAGCAGATGGAGCCTCAGGCAATCCCCCAGACATTCCTGTTTATTGCATGGCAGAAAAAGAAAGCATTCCCAACTGGGTCTAAAAGTTGCACAGTGGTCGTGGAAGGATCCCGATTCCAAAGAAACGAACATTCCCGTGAAAGTCTGTGTCAATGACTGATCAAGAACTTGGTGGAGGACAGACAGCTCAGGAGTTGCCTCTGCAACCAGATGACATCAAGGAGCAGAGAGCCCTGTATTCCTTTCATCACCACCCTCCACCCCCCACATACACACACAGCATAGTCACAACCCAGGGGGAAAGTAAGTGGGGCAGTGGGGCTTGCTGTTTGGCGGAGAGATTTAAGGATTTATCACCTTAGTGGAACAGGCACTCAAACTAGAAATTACAGTGAGGCATAGAAAAATTTTAAAGCTAAAAGTTTATGGCCTGATATTTTTCAAGTAGTAATAAGCAAGGTCATTTTTCATGGCTAAAGGGACCAGAAAGGGTGTGAGAAGAGTGGTTAAAGTTTGGAATGCTAGATGAGGTAATGGACATGGGAACTGACCAGAGATTGCTAAAAGGATTATGGACCTGAGTTGCAGGGCCAGCTGAGACTGGAAGCCATACATTTGTAGCGGAATCAATTCACACAGTTGTGTGACTTTTCAGCATGTGCTGCCAGCCATCTCACAAAAGCAGGAGGAATTGCTTATGTTGATCTAAAGTTGAGGGGTTGTGGATCGGTATAGCTAAAGGGCAAATCAATGAAGAAAACTAAAGCTCTTGAATGTCAGTTGTTTAACTATTAACTCTCATGGGAAGGGACAAGCAGCCAATTAGGTTTGAAGAAGGTGGAAACTTGGTAGCACAAGGGTGTAATACAATGTATTACCAAAATGGGAAATATTTTCAAACTCAGTATTGCTATGGGGCAAGCTGAAAATCAGTGGGCGGATAGAGGGAGTGGGAACATCAGAAAAACCAAAGTTTGAGAACCTAACAATCAGCTAGAGAGCAAATTACTTAACCACAATCAACTTAAAAATAATAATTGGAGGGCAAATAATGAACTAAGTTTCTTTGGAATAGATATTCCTTTCTGAGACAAGAGAATAGCAACTATCAACACATATATAAAAGTCATCGTTTCCAACTTTTTAAGGGACTAAAAGACTCATGATTCTTGTATTATAAAAAAGAAAAATGTAAACATCAACTAAAAGAGGTTTTTTGAATCATAATCTGAGAATTCAAACACTATCAAGTTACTTAATATCTTTGACTTAGTACCAACTCAGACATTCCCAGAATTGTTACCTGGTATATTTTTAGATGCTTTGCAATGATAAATAGTTTTAGTGGGCAAAACTAAAGGGGTAATTGCTTTCATGTTTATCAGCAAGCTTCATTTTCCTTTTCTTACCATGAAAAATCCACTGAATTGACATTAAACCAAAAGTTCTTTGTGGTGAGTCTGAGAATGTAGCATACATGTTTGCCAAAATAGTTACATGATAATGTTAAATTCAACGGGTCACTTATCTTATGAGCTTTAAAAAAGAATAAGAAATGGCACAATAGTTTCTCCTAGTCTGCGCTGAAAAAAATTCCATTAAAAGAATCTGCCAATCATATTCTAAAATTTATTTTAAATGGGAATTGCAGAAATGAGTAAGCAACCAACCGAAATGCCTGGAAGCAGTAAATGAAATTCCAGAGAGTGACTGAAAGTGTTGATCCAGATGGTGGTCAGTGTTTGGGAACTCTGCTGTCAGCCTAATTGTGAGTAATGACTGAACTCGAGAAGTTTGGAGATTTGCATCAGATAAGCATCCACAATGTTGGATTCTTTCAAACTTTGTTTGAGTGTGCCTTGGGTCATTATCTTTTTTTCACTTGTTTTAATTTTTGATCTTTCCATTTCTAAGAAGATATTCAAAAATATATATCCAGTGGCTTTTAAAACTAGCTTTAAATCTGTAATTTATTCTACCATCAAACTTTTAAAACTAAGTATATTGTACATATCACCTAAAAATGTAGCCAACTATTTACTCAACAAACGTTTTTTTGAAATCCTCTTCTCTGATGTCTTCTCCTCTCCTGCTTTCTTCTCCCTCTCCTTCTCCATCCCTCATTTCTCAATATCTACCATCAAGGCTGCAAGAGAGTTTCAGAGATCATACAGTTCAGTGGGAAGAAAAAAAATACATAAATAGAATTATTATAATATTGTAATAAGAGCTATAAAATCTTACTGGGTACCACAAAAGAGAAAAATGGCAGTGAAAGGATGGAGAAAATATAAAGGCATGAATTTGCTTCAGAAATGATGGTCATGGAAAGCTTTTGGGGGAAGGTGATTTTGAAGACAAGCTGACTTTGGGAACAATGGTCCAGGCAAATGAACCAAAATGTGCATGAAGCCCTAAGGAGAAGAAGAGCATGGGGTGTTCCCAAAAGGGAAAGATGATTAGTGTAGCTGAAGGCCAGTGAGAGGACAGGAGCCAGAGTTTAAACTGGAGAAGCATTTAGACAATGAGGGGGCTTCAGGGATGGGAAGGGGTTTGGATTTGATTCTAAGTGCCCTAGGCAGTCACTGAAGGAGTGAGAGGCAGAGAATAATACCATTAGATCAGATATTTGAAGTTCTTTTTTAAAAAAAATCACTGGCTTTTAGTAGACAATGGATGGGAGGAAGACAAAAGTAGAAGCAAGGAGAACAATTAGAGATCAATGAATATAGTCTAGACAGGAGATAAGAGTGGCCTAAACTAGGGCGGGAGCAATGGAGAGACATCCTGCCCCATTCCAGCCCTGAGTATACCTAATTCTATCTTTATATCAGCAAAATAGCTTTATGTTTTGTCCCTCTTTTTTGCTCACAATTCTTTATCTGTATAAAGACATAAAGTGCCTGGTACAATAACTGCACATTGTTTTCATTTGATCCAGTGAACTTTTTTTCTACTTCTCCTGAAACTGTCATCTTCATAAGGAGGGACTCAAAAGAAAGATGAAAGGATAGCCAACATTCATCTCACCTGAACTGAAAACAGTCAAATTGTTTTGCATAGTGAGAGAATAATTGTCATTTTAGCTCATGAGAAAATGTATTATATTTATACACTCTTGTCCTGTGGACTAGATATCATTTTATATGAACAGGCAAAATGACTCCAAGTCAACAACATAAACTTGACCCAAATTTAAGTTAAACTAAGACTAGAAGTTGGTTCCCAAACAAATTTAAAATTTACTAAGCAAGAGACCTTCAAGAAGGCAGAGGAGTAAAACGTGGAGATCACCTTCTTCCCCACAAATACATCAGAAATACAACTACACGTGGAACAGCTCCTACAGAACACCTACTGAACGCTGGCAGAAGACCTCGGACTTCCCAAAAGGCAAGAAACTCCCCACGTACCTGGGTAGAGTAAAAGAAAAAAGAAAAAACAGAGACAAAAGAATAGGGATGGGACCTACACCTCTGGGAGGGAGCAAAGAAGGAGGAAAAGTTTCCACACATTAGTAAGCCCCTTCCCTGGTGGAGACAGAGGGTGGCTGGGGGTGGGGTGGGGAGGAAGCTTCGGAGACACAGAGGAGAGCGCAGCAACAGGGATGCAGAGGGCAAAGCGGAGAGATTCCCGCAGAGGATCGGTGCTGACCAGCACTCACCAGCCCGAGAGGCTTATCTGCTCACCGGCCGGGGTGGGCAGGGGCTGGGAGCTGAGGCTCGGGCTTCTGTCAGATCCCAAGGAGAGGACTGGGGTTGGCTGTGTGAACACAGCGTGAAGGGGGCTAGTGCGCCACAGCTAGCCGGGAGGGAATCCAGCATAAAGTCTGGACCTGCCTAAGAGGCAAGAGACCATTGTTTCTGGGTACACGAGGAGAGGGGATTCAGAGCACCTCCTGAATGAGCTCCAGAGGTGGGCACGAGCCGTGGCTATCAGCGCAGACACCAGAGACGGGCATAAAATGCTAAGGCTGCTGCTGCAGCCTCCAAGAAACCTGTGTGCAAGCACAGGTAACTATCCACACCTCCCCTCCTGGGAGCCTCTGCAACCCACCACTGCCAGGGTCCCATGATCCAGGGACAACTTCCCCAGGACAACACACAGCACCTCAGGCTGCTGAAATGTCATGCCGGCCTCTGCCGCCGCAGGCTTGCCCAGCATTCGATACCCCACCCTCCTGCCAGCCTGAATGAGCCAGAGCCCCCTAATCAGATGCTGCTTTAACCCCGCCCTGTCCGGGCAGACACAGACACCCTCAGGCGACCTACATGTAGAGGCGGGGCCAAAATCAAAGCTGAACCCCAGGAGCTGTGCGAACAAAGAAGAGAAAGGGAAATCTCTCCCAGCAGCCTCAGGAGCAGCGGATTAAATCTCCACAATCAACTCGATGTACCTGCATCTATGGAATACCTGAATAGACAATGAATCATCCCAAAATTGAGGCTGTGGACTTGGGGAGCAACTGTAGACTTAGGGTTTGCTTTCTGCATCTAATTTGTTTCTTGTTTTCTGTTTATCTTAGTTTACTATTTAGAGTTTATTATCATTGGCAGATTTGTTTACTGACTTGGTTGCTCTCTTCTTTTTTTATATGTATATATATATATTTCTCCTTTATCTCTTTTTGTGTGTATGTGTGTGCTTCTTTGTATGATTTTGTCTGTATAGCGTTCCTTTTACCATTTGTCCTAGGGTTCTTTGGTTTTTTTTTTTTTTAGTACAGTTTTTACACTTGTTATCATTGGTGGATTTGTTTTTTGGTTTGGTTGCTCTCTTCTTTCTTTTTTTTTCTTTTTTTGTATTGTTAATTTTCCTATTTTTAAAATTATTTTTTATTTTAATAACTTTATTTTATTTACTATTTTTTTTTTTCATTCTGTCTTTTTTTCTCCCTTTTCTTCTGAGCTGTGTGGCTGACAGGGTCTTGGTGCTCCGGCCGGGTGTCAAGCCTATGCCTCTGAGGTAGGAGAGCCAAGATCAGGACATTGGTCCACCAGAGACCTCCCAGCTCCACGTAATATCAAACGGTGAAAGCTCTCTGAGAGATCGCCATCTCAACGCTAAGACCCAGCTCCACTCAACAACCAGCAAGCTACAGTGCTGGATACCCCATGCCAAACAACTAGCAAGACAGGAACACAACCCCATCCATTAGCAGAGAGGTGGCCTAAAATCATAACAAGGTCACAGACATCTCAAAATACACCACCGGACGTGGTCCTGGCCACCAGAAAGACAAAATCCAGCCTCATCCACCAGAACACAGGCACTAGTCCCCTCCATCAGCAAGCCTGCACAACCCACTGAACCAACCTTAGCCACTGGGGGCAGACACCAAAAGCAATGGGAACTACGAACCTGCACCCTGTGAAAAGGAGACCCCAAACACAGTAACTTAAACAAAATGAAAACACAGAGAAACACACAGCACATGAAGAAGAAAGGTAAAAACCCACCAGACCGAACAAATGAAGAGGAAATAGGCAGTCTACCTGAAAAAGAATTCAGAGTAATGACAGTAAGGATGATCCAAAATCTTGGAAATAGAATGGAGAAAATACAAGAAACGTTTAACAAGGACCTAGAAGAACTAAAGAGCAAACAAATAATGATGAACAACAAATAAATGAAATAAAAAATTATCTAGAAGGAATCAATAGCAGAAGAACTGAGGCAGAAGAACGGATAAGTGACCTGGAAGATAAAATAGTGCAAATAACTACTGCAGAGCAGAATAAAGACAAGAGAATGAAAAGAATTGAGGACAGTCTCAAAGACTTCTGAGACAACATTAAATGCATCAACATTCAAATTATAGGTGTCCCAGAAGAAGAGAAAAAGAAAGGGACTGAGAAAATATTTGAAGAGGTTATAGTTGAAAATCCCTAATAAGGGAAAGGAAAGAGTTAATCAACTTCAGGAAGCAAAGAGAGTCCCATACAGGATAAATCCAAGAAGAAACACTCCAAGACACATATTAACCAAACTTTCAAAAATTAAACACAAAGAAAAAATACCAAAAGCAGCAAGGGAAAAACAACAAATAACATACAAGGGGATCCCCATAAGGTTAACAGCTGATTTTCCAGCAGAAACTCTGCAAGCCAGAAAGAGTGGCAGGACATATTTAAAGTAATGAAATGGAAAAGCCTACAACAAAGATGACTCTACCCAGCAAGGATCTCATTCAGATTTGACAGAGAAATTAAAACCTTTACAGACAAGCAAAAGCTAAGAGAATGCAGCTCTACCAAACCAGCTTTACAACAAATGCTAAAGGAACTTCTCTAGGCAGGTAAAACGAGAGGAGGAAAAGACCTACAATAACAAACCCAAAACAATTAAGAAAATAGTAATAGGAACATACATGTCGATCATTACCTTAAATGTAAATGGATTAAATGCTCCAACCTAAAGACATAGGCTGGCTGAATTTATACAAAAACAAGACCCGTATATATGCTGTCTCCAAAAGGTGCACTTCAGACCTACAGACACATACAGACTGAAAGTGAGGGGATGGAAAAAGATATCCCATGAAAATGGAAATCAAAATAAAGGTGGAGTAGCAATTCTCATATCAGACAAAATAGACTTTAAAATAAAGATTATTACAAGAGATAAAGAAGGACACTACATAATGATCAAGGGATCAATCCAAGAGGAAGATATAACAATTGTAAATATTTACGCACCCAAAATAGGAGTACCTCAATATATAAGGCAAATGCTAACAGCCATAAAAAGGAAAATCAAAAGTAACACAATCATGGTAGGGGACTTTAACACCCCATTTTCACCAATGGACAGATGATCCAAAATGAAAATAAATAAGGAAACACAAGCTTTAAATAATACATTAAACAAGATGCACTTAATTGATATTTATAGGACATTCTATCCCAAAACAACAGAATACACTTTCTTCTCAAATGCTCATGGAATATTCTCCAGGATAGATCATATCTTGGGTCACAAATCAAGCCTTGGTAAATTTAAGAAAATTGAGATCATATCAAGTATCTTTTCTGACTACAACACTATGAGATTAGATATCAATTACAGGAAAAAATCTGTAAAAAATACAAACACATGGAGGCTAAACAATACACTACTAAATAACCAAGACATCACTGAAGAAATCAAAGAGGAAATTTTTAAAAATACCTAGAAACAAATGACGATGAAAACATGATGACCCAAAACCTATGGGATGCAGTAAAAGCAGCTCTAAGAGGGAAGTTTATAGCAATACAATCCTACCTCAAGAAACAAGAAACATCTCAAATAAACAACCTAACCTTACACTTAAAACAATTAGAGAAAGAAGAACAAAAAAACCCCAAAGTTAGCAGAAGGAAAGAAATCATAAAGATCAGATCAGGTATACATGAAAAAGAAATGAAAGAAACAATAGCAAAGATCAATAAAACTAAAAGCTGGTTCCTTAAGAAGAAAACAAAATTGATAAACCATTAGTAAGACTCATCAAGAAAAAAAGAGAGAGGACTCAAATCAATAGAATTAC
The DNA here is from genome assembly GCF_026419965.1 of Kogia breviceps. Classification (NCBI taxonomy): domain Eukaryota; kingdom Metazoa; phylum Chordata; class Mammalia; order Artiodactyla; family Physeteridae; genus Kogia; species Kogia breviceps. The sequence continues at coordinate 14,965,738 of NC_081321.1, read as the reverse complement.
AAATGAAAGGTGGGAAGTAACAACTGACACTGCAGAAATACAAAGGATCAAGAGAGATTACTACAGGCAACTCTAAGTGAATAAAATGGGCAACCTGGAAGAAATGGACAAATTCTTAGAAAAGCACAACCTTCTGAGACTGAACCAGGAAGAAACACAAAATATAAACAGATCAATCACAAGCATTGAAATTGAGACTGTGATTAAACATCTTCCAACAAACCAAAGCCCAGGAGCAGATGGCTTACAGGCGAATTCTATCAAACATTTAGAGAAGAGCTAACACCTATCCTTCTCAAACTCTTCCAAAAGACAGAATAGGGAAGAACACTCCCAGACTCATTCTATGAGGCCACCCACCATCACCCTGATACCTAAACCAGACAAAGACGTCACAAAGAAAGAAGACTACAAGCCAATATCACTGATGAACATAGATGCAAAAATCCTCAACAAAATACTAGCAAACAGAATCCAACAGCACATTAAAAGGATCATACATCATGATCAAGTGGGGTTTATCACAGGAATGCAAGGATTCTTCAATATACGCAAATCAATCAATGTGATAAACCATATTAACAAACTGAAGGAGAAAAGCCATAGGATCATCTCAACAGATGGAGAAAAAGCTTCTGACAAAATTCAATACCTATTTATGATAATAACCCTCCAGAAAGTAGGCAAAGAGGGAACTTATCTCAACGTAATAAAGGACATATATGACAAACCCACAGCCAACATCATTCTCAATGGTGAAAAACTGAAACCATTCCTACTAAGATCAGGAACAAGACAAGGTTGTCCACTCTCACCTCTATTATTCAACATAGCTTTGGAAGTTTTAGCCACAGCAATCAGAGAAGAAGAAGAAATAAAAGGAATCCAAATCAGAAAAGAAGTAAAGCTGTCACTGTTTGCAGATGACATAATACCATATACAGTAAGCCTAAAGATGCTAACAGAAAACTACTAGAGCTAATCAATGAATGTGGTAAAGTAGCAGGATACAAAATTAATGCACAGAAATCCCTTGCATTCCTATACACTAATGATGAAAAGTCTGAAAGAAAAATTAAGGAAACACTCCCATTTACCACCGCATCAAAAAGAATAAAACCTAGGAGTAAACCTACCTAAGGAGACAAAAGACCTGTATTCAGAAAACTATAAGATACTGATGAAAGAAATTAAAGATGATACAAACAGATGGAGATATATACCATGTTCTAGGGTGGAAGGAAGAATCAACATTGTGAAAATGACTATACTGTCCAAAGCAGTCTACAGATTCAATGCATACCTACCAACTACCAATGGCATTTTTCACAAAACTAGAACAAAAAATTTCAGTTTGTATGGAAACACAAAAGACTCCAAAGAGGCAAAGTAATCTTGAGAAAGGAAAACGGAGCTGGAGGAATCAGGCTCCCAGACTTCAGACTATACTACAAAGCTACAGTAATCAAGACAGGATGGTACGGGCACAAAAACAGAAATATAGATCAATGGAACAGGATAGAAAGCCCAGAGATAAACCCACGCACATATGGCCACCTTATTTTTGATAAAGGAGGCAAGAATATGCAATGGAGAAAAGATAGCATCTTCAAAAAGTGAGGCTGGGAAAACTGGATAGCTACATGGAAAAGAATGAAATTAGAACACTCCCTAACACCATACACAAAAATAAACTCAAAATGGATTAAAGACCTAAATATAAGGCCAGACACTATCAAACTCTTAGAGAAAAACATAGGCAGAACACTCTATGACATAAATCACAGCAATATCCTTTTTGACCCAACTCCTACAGAAATGGAAATAAAAACAAAAATAAACAAATGGGACCTAATGAAACTTAAAAGCTTTTGCACAGCAAAGGAAACCATAAACAAGACAAAAAGACAAACCTCAGAATGGGAGAAAATATTTGCAGATGAAGCAACTGACAAAGGATTAATCTCCAAAATTTACAAGCAGCTCATGCAGCTCAATATCAAAAAAAACCAAACAACCCAATCCAATAATGGGCAGAAGACCTAAATAGACATTTCTCCAAAGATGATATACAGATTACCAACAAACACATGAAAGAATGCTCAACATCACTAATCATTAGAGAAATGCAAATCAAAACTACAGTGAGGTATCACCTCACACCAGTCAGAATGGCCATCATCAGAAAATCTACAAACAATAAATGCTGGAGAGGGTGTGGAGAAAAGGGAACCCTCTTGCACTGTTGGTGGGAATGAAAATTGATACAGCCACTATGGAGAACAGTTTGGAGGTTCCTTAAAAAGTAGAAATAGAACTACCATATGACCCAGCAATCCCACTACCTGGCAAATACCCTGAGAAAACTATAATTCAAAAAGTGTCATGTACCACAATGTTCATTGCAGCTCTGTTTACAATAGCCAGGACATGGAAGCAAGCTAAGTGTCCATCAACAGATGAATGGATAAAGAAGATGTGGCACATATATACAATGGAATATTACTCAGCCATAAAAATAAATGAAATTGAGATATTTGTCGTGAGGTGGATGTACCTAGAGTCTGTCATACAGAGTGAAGTAAGTCAGAAAGAGAAAGAGTGAAGTAAGTCAAAAAGAGAAAAACAAATACCGTATGCTAACACATAAATATGGAATCTAAAAAAAAAAAAAAAAAGGTTCTGAAGAACCTAGGGGCAGGACAGGAATAAAGATGCAGATGTAGAGAATGGATTTGAGGACACAGGGAGGCGGAAGGGTAAGCTGGGACGAAGTGAGAGAGTGGCATGGACATATATACACTACCAAATGTAAAATAGATAGCTAATGGGAAGCAGTAGCATAGCACAGGGAGATCAGCTCGGTGCTTTGTGACCACCTAGAGGGGTGGGATAAGGAGGGTGGGAGGGAGACGCAAGAGGGAGGAGATATGGGGATATATGTATATGTATAGCTGATTTGCTCTGTTATAAAGCAGAAACACACACCATTGTAAAACAATTATTCTCCAATAAAGTTAAAAAAAATTATTAAGCATTATCCCTCTTCTCTATGAATGAAAATATCAGTGTTGATATACCCAAGGAGTTTTTCGCATTGTGACAATGTTCATCTATACTTCCCAAGCAGTTAGTTAACGAAAATTAGCAAACTTTGGTATCTATAATCCTTCACTGAATTGATGATTCTTTGGTGATATGAATTATAAGTGAAATTAATGCACACAGTATGACACGGACTAAAACTTTATTTCAGTGTAAAGTCCCTTGTTATTTATTTGTTAGTTTATAAAGGGCTTAGTCTCATAGCTAGAATATTTTCCTTATTAGAAAATGAGTAAAATAGATTCTTTATCCTAAATCATCTCTGCAGACAGGCCCAAATTATTCAATAATTCTTTAATACTCACAGTTGGGCATTTGCTGTCTGCTCTGATTCTTATCACTTGGCAATACCTTCCTAGATAGTTAGCAATTTACAATGTGAATGAGTGGATATGTCAGTAAGAAAGAAAAATACAGGTCAAGTGACAATAGTTAGCTAACTTAGTATAAGGGGAAGAAACTATTATTTTTCTAAGATGAAATAAAATAATTTTCTTTGGCTTCACTGAGTAGCAGGAGGGAGAAGCTGAAATCAATTCAGGTTAACAGGCCAATCAATAGCACTCCAGCACTGTACACATGGCTCAAATCCATTTTATTAATCCCCTCTGGGAGTAAATCCCTAATTCCAAATTAGGTCTCCAAATCCCTTTCAATGCTTCAGCTTCTCCTAGCTGATCTGGGTAGATATTTACCCCAGACTCCTTCCATTTTTGTTTTTTCTTTTCATGTGCCATTCTTGTGACGAATATTTGAACATCAGCATGATGCTTACATAACCTTAAGTGCCAAGCTTCTCCGAGGGAGCTGAGGCAGCCAAGAGGAACAGATCATGGCCGGGAAGGGGGAAGTGCTACCATGATGATTTACCCAGAGGACTCGCCCTACATGAATGTCGCATAAATTCCATTCGTCATCGTGGTTGTCTTTGTCAAAGCTATCTCTCCCTTTTGTAAACAGCAGCAGGGTTCTGTAGCACTGGAATACTAAGGAAAGCAGACGAGAAAGGGCAATATATGTACCTCCACAGGGCATGCAGAAAATCATTTCCTAGAGACATGAGTGAACAAAGATAATTGCACCAGAGAGACCTGTTCCACAGCATGAGGAAACATTTTGCAGGAGGGTGGATGAAAGATGTGATGAACGTAAATGGCATTATTAAACAAACAGTGGCTCCTGAAATCGACATAATCATTATATACAGTGTTTCCTCAGATGTAATCATGTGACAAATTTACCCTTGTCACCGTTCTCTTACCCAGCACTTCATCCATCTTCCTTAGTTCTCGAAATTTGTTCTGTGTAATATGTGTCCTATGGCTCCTTAACACATAGTGCATAAGAATAATGCACTCCTGCCATGACATCAGGTACCAACCCATAAAAGGAGTCAGGTGACTAACCATTGGCAACAAACATTAGAATGTCCTCGCTGTTTGCCAGCCAGGAGATACCACCGGGCAATTGATTTCCTCAGGTTTAGTTTGGGTTTATTTGACGAAGTATCTTCGAACTGCGTCACCAGAAACTGTGGGCTCTGGCCCTGTAAAAGATTAGCATTCCTGACAGAAAGGCAATCAATAACAGTGAGAAACGTCTGCTGCCTTAAAGGCACAATATCTTGTTGTTTATTCAACATTATTTATGCTTCTCCCTTATTTGTGTTATGAATAGAGAAAGAGATTCAAACTGGTAAAAAAAAAAAAAAAAAAAAAAAAAAAAAAAAAAGCTCTAAATACCTAATTAGTGAAACCCAACTTCTAAAAGGTTCTCTTTTCCTTACTAATTAAGCTTCATGAAATCATAATCATGGATTAATCCTAATTATAGCAGGTTTTTGTAATTAATTTTCTTTTATCACTCAAAAAAATAGAAAATAAGAGCTAAGTCAAAGAGTATATTTTATATTGACACTTCAATATATCAATCTTTTATAATAAAACTAAAGTATTTTAAATTATAGAAGACATATTTAAGTCCCAATGTAGAATAACCGTAATTCAGCAGCAGTGCTAAGAAGTGCTCTCTCATTGCAAACAAAATAGCATTGACAGGGGAATTCTTGTATTATGAGCACCTGCTATAAGCTAGTCTTTGAGCATAACACACTATTATCAAGCAGTTTGATACTTACAAACTTCTGAGGGTATAGAAAACACCTCAAAACAACATGCCCAATACAAAACATCAGGTCTTCTCCGACCACTTCCTCCCCCTATATGCTGTACCATCCATCCAGGCCCACAAGCCATAAAACTAAGAGGCTTCTCTGTCATTTCCCTCACCCTCACCCCCACATCTTACTCAACACCAACCCTGTTCATTTTATCTCCTAGATAAATTTGCAGTGGTTTCACCCCAGGCTACACTACATACATCTCTCCCATAGGTAGTGCAAAACAGTCTCCTAACTGGTTTTCCTGAATTTTCCCTTTCTAGACTACAATCTAGTCTCCACAATACAGTCATACCAACCTTTTAAAAATACAAATCTCAAACCATCCTTGAATCCTTTACCCACTGCCATCTGGGGCTCCAAGGCAAGAGGACAGAGACGAATGCTCAGAAGTCAGGCTCCATGATCAAAGGAGCAACAGCAATGCCAACTAAGAATGCATCTTCAGCAAGTCTTCATACACATTCCCCCTATGCTCCAGCCATACCGAGGTATTAACCTTTTCCAGAACCCAGAATGGTGTTTATGATTCTTTGCTTCTAAAGGAACTCTTTACACTTTTTCTTTCGAACTTTGTTCAACCCCTCCTACCTCTTTTGGCCTTTTCTGACTCTACCAAGGCTGGGTTACCCAATCCTTAGTGCTAGGACTTTTAGGTCCTTAGGTTAAGACTTTTGTGTTTATGCTATTATCAGCCCTTTTTCTTTCCCCACAAAGTAGTTATTGTTTAGATATATGGCTATGGTCACCACTGGACTGTTAGCTGTTTATGAGTAAAAAGTATTCATTCATTTTCTCAACTTGTCAATGAATAGTTTGGAGTGTCTACTACTACATGCCAATACACATAACTCTAGTACATGAAAGGCACACAGTAGACAGTGGTTGTCCTGAGATAAAGAAAAACATTTTTTTCACGGTGTTCTATGTTTTCTTTACAAAAAAACAAAGACAAGAACAATCATGTTTTTATCATCATTGTTTTTTGTTGTTGTTTTGGGTTTTTTTTTTAATCTTCAGTGTCCAGCACAATGCCTGACACACATTACATGTCATGTAAATGTTTTTTGAACAGGTGAAATGAATCCCTAGAAAACCCTTCCCATATTTCTGCTAGGGAAACTCCAACTCATGCTTCCTTCTTTGAGGAAGCCCTACTCAGGACCCCCAGACAATGTTGTCAGCCTCTCCTTTATGCTCCCAGGGCAAATGTGTATACCCTTCCAAGAGTACTTAACTGCATTTTAAAATATTTTTGGAGCATCTTTTTTTTTTCACTAGAGTATGAGTTTCTTGATATCATGTCTCTTTTTGAATAACCATAATGAATAAATGAATGCATGAAGAGCTACAATGAAATACAATATCTGAAAGTGCACAAGAAAGTCCCACTAATTTTGAATTGAAAGATAGAAGGTTAGTTTCTGGAGGAAATGGTATTGGCAGTTGAAAGATGAAGAAGATGAATAAAATGTCAGGGTCATATAAGGGATAGAGATAAGAAAATGCAGTCCAGATAGAGGACAGTATAACGTAGCAGGTATGACTGTACATGTGTAGGAGTGGGTGGCTGGACCGCAGGAGAATGGAGGACTTGGAAATGATGCAGGGGTAGTTCAAGAAAAGAGCTTGAAGGCAGGTTATGAAAGGTTAATGCCATGCTGGGAGTTGCCATGGGTGGGATGTGAATGTCATTGAGGAACACAGCGTACTGCAGAACAGCAGAATATGATAAGGGCAGAAAGTTGGATTTGGCACATAGAACATTGGACCTTTTAGGAGACTTCCTGCTGGATACTGGAAGAGAGAATCAAGAATGCAGGATTTTCCCAATGAGTGGAAGTAAAACAATAGATCATTCTGAGAATTTTAACAATGAAAGAAGATAAAAAGACAAGGACAAGAATTCAAAATTGATTAGAGGAAAGTAAATGTGAGTAGGTCTGATAAAAAGAGACTAATTAATGGAGGCAATATCAAGAAACAGGTGAAGAGATAATATAGGTGGAAAGGTGAACCTTTAAAAGGAAGAAGGATATTTCTCCCTTAAGGATAAAATTGATAAGCTTAAAAGAGTCATGTTATATACTTCCTTAGAATCTCTTTATTAGAATGCATGTGGTAAGGGTAAATTTTAGCATCAAAAAATATTTAATTGTACTTTATTTATCACTTAAATAAAGACTATATTATTTCAAAGGGAAAAGAGCTAGCTAGTATTGTCTGAGAGATGGTCTCTTAATTTTCTTCTAACTCTAAATGCCTTTGTCTATAAGTCTCTTCTAAGCCAATGCTCTTGATGGTTTCCAGTGTCAGAGGTGATGGGAAGGCTGCTCTTTCTCATATACTGTAATGGACAATGCCAGTAGATGTACTGGGTTTTATGTCTCTAAAAATGCCTTCCATAGAGTGAAAAATAAGACAGTTAAATAATAGTAAACTAATACTGATTCCTTGCTACTGTGTATTTCTCATTCTCCAAAATTCAATGGCTGGGCAAACTATGTTGGGAAACTATTAAACGAATTTGCCGTATTTTAATTAAAACTTGATTTCAAGTCAATGTATATTTTTATTCCTTTAAGAAATCAGCACAACAATGGCTCCCACACACAGATCATTCGATACTCTTACAGTATTGTCACATGCAAAAACAAAAAAATGAAACCCTCATAAAGTTTATTACAAAACATGAAGTTAATTGAATTTCTCTTAACATAGTAACAAAATTAAAAATTCTTAGAAAACTGAATCAGTTACTTTGCATAATCTGCTGAATAACTGCTGGGTATACTAACATCTTAAACGAAAAGAAAGTTTCATTAAGTCCTTATACTGCACCATGATGATCACTGAGTAATTTTTCTTTCCTTTGACCTTCTAAAATAAATTTATCACTGTTATCTATTATAAAAATTGTCTAAAATGGTTATGTAGTGAATTTTACCAGCATACTAAGCTTAATTTCAATTATCTCTAGTTGTGGCTTTTCTTCATTTTAAATCATCCAAACTCTAATTTGTTTTTTGCTTATGGCTGTAGATACAGCACAGTGTATTAATGATTCATCCCATATGTTTGTTAAGGTGAGTTCAATCATTCTTTGGCAGGAGTCTTCTTTTTTAACCTACATCATAAGAAAAATTAGGTTGACCTAATTGCTTTTTGGAGCATGGGATCTTCACAGCCATATTTGCAATGTCTCCTTTTAAATGCTGGTGTTCTCCCTACTCTTACCTTCTGGTTTAAGATGTGTTAGAAAAAAGGGGGAAAAGTCTAGTGCTGTGTAGGGTGCTGGCCTTGCTAGGTTTTAATACTACTGTTCTAAGCTTATCTTCCCATCTTGATTGATTAGAGCTTGATGGCATAGCAGCAGTTTGCAGCAATATTAAAATAGTACTATTACATCTCTTAAACATCATTCCAAAAAGCGTCCAGTGACAATCTGCTTACCCTCCCACTCCACCAGCTTCTGTTGTTATTTGTAGAAGACACTGCCAGGTCTTGGCTCTCAAGAAATCAGGTAACTCTCTTAATGAACAATGGAATAAGAAGGAAAGGGCTGATGGCTTGATAAAACTATCCTCCATATCATTCTCATAGGCAGTTACCTAAGCCAGTTTCCCACTAGCATTTAAATAAATTCTTTAAGTAAAGTAAAAGAGAAATGACTTTTCCTTTCGTAAATTGTGAAATCTAGTTGCTAGCATAAACTTTTTAAACTGGTTTATAGCACGTTTGAAAGATAATACATATTAAGGCACCAATAGATTGGAAACATATTTCAAGTAGCTCAAGAATTACTTTACTATGTGATTTAACAAGGAATCCATTTTAGAAAACAAAATTAATCTGTGAGTCACTAGGTTTTGTCTCTAGTGGTTGTCTCAGTATGCATTATACAAATAGAATGAACATTTATTGCCACCTAATATCCTAAGAAAGTAATAGTTTTAACTTATTTTTGTAGAAGTAAATGTGATAATAAATGCTTACCTCTATGAGATACAGTGTAAAAATGCAATAGGGATACAAAATATCTAATCCAAGAAATAAACAGGAATAAGAATATATTATACTGCGAATTAGGACTTTTAATACATTCATGTCACCCCATGTGTCAGTCATTCAATGACTTTACCAGAAATAAGTCCTATTTATACTCGTCTCCATTTATAGGTTACAGACTTCTTCCTTCATGTAAGATTCAACACAAATATCTTAGTGGTTCTGTTGTTTCGACAAAGAGAAAGAGATGGAGTATACATGTTTTTTCTTTTGTTATTATATTAGAGAGGATTTTTTTTCTTTCTTAAAAATCAGTTAGATGTGTAGCTTCAAAATGGAGAGTGAAAACATTTTCACATTTTTCACCTCTCAAAGAATCACCCCCAAATAATGAGGAGAACATGAAACATAAAGCCAATTCCATCATAAATGCAAATGAGATGTGTGAAAAACAATTTTTATAAATATGGAAATAGATGAAGTCAATGGCTTAGCAACTCAGAAAAGAGTCAAACCTAAGTGACCATAAAAGGTGGAAACCAATGAAAAGTCAGGTGATTGTCCCTGCAGAACCTCAGAATGACAATATAGGTGACAGTGCAGAGTGGCTCAAAAATCAAACTCCATAGGAAGTAAGAATAAGCAAATGGTACAAAGCAGGGCCATTTTTCTAAAATCCATAGAAGAGGCAATTAGATCTGCAGTCCAAAATGTAAAATTTCTAGAAGATTAGCAGGAGACCAAAGGTTTGCTCTGTGGGCAACTTAGCAAGAGTAGCCCCAAGCTCCAAGCATGGAGAAGGGCCAGTGTGAGAGGCCATACAAAAAACAGCGATTAAGTCTGAAAACTGAACCACTGAGTCATTTCCCCAACCCTTCCCAGCTGGCTCCAGAATAGCAGATGTCTCCAGGCAGGAGACTGAAGATACTTTGCTAGAGAAAATAAAGAGATAAAAACCTACAACTACTAACATGTATGGTCTCCTAATGACAAAGCTAACCAGCCATCTGACTACCCAAGAATGAAGAACACTAGTGGACAAGGCTTACCTACCCAAAGATCTTCCAACCAGCTTTTTAGCTTCTCACTCAAAACAAATGGACAGCCAAAGATTACTGAATTGTTAAGAATTCAACATAAAATATAAGAAGAAAAATGAACAAACAAAAAATAAAGTAGTTAGTAGGAAACAGACAATGAATTTCACAGACATTGCAGGTAACAATAATCATGACATAGATGTAAAAGGAGAGGCTATTGTATCAATGAAAGAGGAAATAAGCATGATTTTTTCAGAAAGGAAAATTTTGAAAGAGGTCTTGAAATTTTATTCTTCCAGTTTTATTGAGATATAATTGACCTACAGCGCTGTATAAGTTTAAGGTGTACAGCATGATGATTTGACCTATATACATCATAAAATGATTACCATAACAAGTTTAGTGAACATCCTTTATCTCAGATAGACAGAAAATTAAAGAAATAGATAAAATTTTCCATGTGATGAGAACTCAGGATTTACTCTTCTAATAATTTTCATATGTAACATAAAGCAGTGTTAATTATATTTCTCGTGTTGTATGTTATGTCCCTAGTACTTATTTATCTTAGAGCTGGAAGCTTGTACTTTTTGACCACCTTCATTCAATTCCCCCTCCCCCACCCCCCACCTCGGGTAACCACAAATCTTCTCTTTTCCTATGATTTTGTTTTTAAAGAATAATTGACTTACAACACTATGTTAGTTCCTGGTACACAACATAGTGATTCCATATTTCTATATATTACAAAATGATCACCACAATAAGTCTATTATGATGTCACCAAATATATTACATAAGTATTGACTATATTCCCTATACTGTACCCATGACTCATCTATTTTGTAACTGGAAGTTTGTACCTCTTAATCTCCCTCACCTAGTTCCCTCATCCCCCAACCCCCTTCCCTTTGGCAAGTACCTTTTTTGTTCTCTGTATCTATGACTCTGTGTCTGATTTACTATGATGGTTCATTTGTTTTGTTTTTTAGATTCTACATGTAAATGAAATCACAGAGTATTTGTCTTTCTCTGTCTGACTTATTTCACTTAGCATAATACCCTCTAGGTCCATTCATGTTGTCACATATGGCAAGATTTCATTCTTTTTTATGGCTGAGTAATATTCCATTGTATATATTTCTTTATCCATTCATCTATTGATGGGCACTTAGTTTGCTTCCATATCTTGCCTGTTACAATAATGATGCAATAAATATTTCCTCTTGAAATTTTAAAGTAGGATTTCTGCAATATAAAAATCAAAGAAGATTTAGGTAATAATGTCCTGGAAATATAAAGTAAAGCAAAAAGCCAATTAGATAGGTAATAGAAGAGAAAATATAATAATAATGAGGATTAATCTAGGAGATAAGTCATACAACTAATGGGATCATCCAGAGAGGGAACAGATGAAATGTTGGTTGGGAGAAAATCATCAAAGAAATAATACAAAAAAATTTTTTCAATAACAAATGTACATAGATTTCCAGAATGAAAATGTCCACCAAGTGCCCAGTAAAATGAATGGAAAAATATTAACAAGACTAACTTTTGATTGATACTTCAATTAATATAAAATATTTAGATTTTGGTATATTACTTTGTTTTATTTTCTACTTTTATTGCTATTTTATGTGTTTTCATGTTTCCTAGATATTTTAATAAGAAATTGAAAAAGTATGACAGGCTGTTTGTCTGCTGCTATGTTAACAGAAAAATAACTTATTGTTGAGGATCTACAGCATACAATTTATTACTTAATTGCATACTCTTGTCTTATTTCATGACTACTATATTTTCATGTTCATCAAAATATAAGGACTAGCCCACAAATATACCATCAAATGATTTTTAACAAGAGTACTAAACTAACTCAAAAGGAAAAGCAAAGTCACCTATGCAAAAATTATTTCAAGATAGCTTACAGATGCAAATGTAAAAACTCAAAATATTTGAAGAAGAAATATAAGAGGGTGTCTTTCAATCTTGAGAAAGGCAAATATTTCTTAGGTAAGAGAGAAAGCACTAGTGATGAAAGAAAAATTGATAAATCTTACTTATCAAAATTAAAAACTTGTTTTCATCAAACAAAAAAAACCCCACCTCTATTAAGAAAATAAATAGGCAAACCACAGACTAGGAGATAATGTTCACAACTCATATAATTGACAAAAGATTTGAATTCAGAATATATAAACAACTTCTAAAATTCAATGACAAAATGGTAGGAAACCCAATTTAAAAATAGGCAAAAGGTATTCCTAAAAGAAGATTTTTTTTAAAGTCTAATAAGTACATTAAAAAGTGTTCAAGGGACTTCCCTAGTGGCGCAGTGGTTAAGACTCCGTTTTCCCAATACAGGGGGCCTGTGTTCGATCCCTGGTCAGGGAACTAGATCCTACATGCATGCCACAACTAAGGAACCCGTGTGCTGCAACTAAGGAGCCCATGAGCCACAACTAAGACCCAGAGCAACCAAAAAAAACCATAAAGTGTTCAATATTATTAGTCATCAGGGAAATGCACATTAAAACCACAATGAGAAATGACAAACCACTACACACCTGCTGGAATAGCTAAAATAAAAAAGATTGAATACAAATATTGATGAGGATGTGGAGCTAGTAGTATTCTGCTACATTGCTAGTGGAAGGTTAAATGATCCAATCACATTCACCCTATGATGCGACAATTCCACTCATAGATATTAATACGAGAGAAATGAAAATATATGTCTTCAGAAAGACTTGTATATGAATGTTCATTGCAATGTTAGTCATAATAGCCCCAAACTGGAAACAGATCAGTGTCCATCAGCAGCAAAACAGATAAACTGTGGTATTTATTCTATGGTATACTTCTCAGCAATAAAAATGAACATGGATGCATCTCAAAAACATTATGAAGAAAAGGAGCCAGATACAAGAGTGCATGCTGTATGATTACATTTCAATAAAGTACGAGGTTAGGTAAAACTAATTAATTAGTGATTGGTGTGTGTGTGTGTGTGTGTGTGTGTGTGTGAGGGAGGTCATTTCATGGCAAGGGGCACACGTCCACTATCTAGGGTAATGGAAATTGTCCACATCTGGATAAAAATGTGGGTGACACAGATGTATTCATTTTTTGATACTGATGGAACCATACATTTAAGATTTGTGAATTTCACTCTATGTAGATGATATTTCAATAAACTTATCATATGGATGGAAATAGAAGGGCTAGGATTCCATATTAGATTTATAAGACATTTTTCCCCAGTAATTATCAGGTCATTGGGTAACTTTAGTATAGAGTCCAAATGACATATTATAAAAACTCAGCCAAAGTAGATCTTAATATTGTTACAAGAGAAGTTCCAGCTTTATAATGACCCCACTACTGTTCATGATGAATTCTACTGTAGATGGAAGTTAACCTGAAAACTACTCCCAATCAAAAAAGTGTATACATATTGCAAACTGCCCTAAATGAATTTGTTTATAACCATTAGGGATTTCTTTGGTACATATCTCCACGGTTAGAGGTAAATGAGGGTTAGGGGTATCTTTCCCCAGTCATTTCACCTCTGGGAGGTGTGTTATAATGAAAGTTTTAGACTGAATTTGGTAACACATACTAATATTTATTAGCTGGCAACTGTGAACACAATCATACAAACTGTTCTGCATGTTCAAATTCCCAGCTCTCCCCTCTTCGGCATTTTGACAACAAACACTTTGCACAGAGGTTTAATTAGAATCACATGCTCCAGTGGAAGGAGTCAGCTAATATTCTAGTTGGATCAAGTAACAGAACCCTCCAAAAATCTTGGGACATGAGGTTGATGGAGTTTAGAAACAGGGTATGTAACTGAGCAGGACCCTATGGGGCCTTCCCAGGATGGACCCCTCCTTCCTTGTCCCCTGCCTGCCTCTTGTTTGTGGAAAAGCTGTAGTCTTCTAGCCCTCCCCAGAGTCACAAAAGCCTTGCTCAAGAATTAATGATTGAAAGGATGTGACCATGTAGTGACAAAAGTAGCAGTTGGGCCAGGAGAACTGGTAACAATTTAAACAGTAAATCAGCCATCTGGCAGTCACAGAATCTTTAGTTCCTCCCTGAAGTACATAAATAACAGTATCTGGTGTACATTCCTGAGTTGTTTTACAGATATTAAAGCCCCCACCAAATGGAGGAAGTTAACTACCTGATGACCATGAACACGTAACCCTCAGACTGGCTGGAGCATAAGGATTGGTAAAGTTAACCCTTGTGACACTGCCCTGCTACCTCACCATCAACCAGTCAGAGAATTACCCATGAGCTGATCACATACCCTGCAACTCCCCTCCCTCACGTTATCTTTAAAAATGCTTCCCCGAAACCCACTGAGGGCCTTTTCAGCATGAGCTGCCCCATTCTCTTGCTCAGCCCTTGCAATAAACCTTTCTCCACTCCTAACTCTGACGTTTCCATTTGTTTGGCCTCACTGTGCGATGGGCACATCAGCTTGGGTTTGAACAAAAGATGGAGATTCTTAGGTCCTGTTTGAGCACAGATGAGTTGGCTATATCATATCTCTAGCCAATCAACATGTCTTGAATATCACTCATTTCCTCAATGAAAAGTAAGATATAACTTCATTTATGCTAATCTATAAATACTCTAGAGCTGACCTCAGGTAAAAATAGTTGTAGCTTAGAGTCTGGTTAGAACAGTGGTTCTCAAACATGGCTATATGCTAGAATCATCTCTGGAGAGTTTTTAAATCCCAATGTCCAGGCCACACTCCAGGCCAATAAAATCAGAGTTTCTAGGGGTGAGAGCCAGTCAACAGTATTTTTCAAACCTCCCTAGGTGATTCCAATTTACAGACAAAGTTGAGAACCACTGGATTGGAACCTTCCAATCTAGCCTAATTGCAGTGGATATCCTCGAACAGGTGTTTTAAATGCTACTTAACTACCTTTAAAGGATAAATAATATACACTAGATACCATACTGTTGATGTTTAAATATTTTTAAGTAAATACAATAGCATGAAACTCATCCCACTTCCTCAAGGATAGAACAGAAACAACAGAACTAGAGATATCAACTAGAACAGACTGGTAATAACTACCACCACCACCCCACCCCCTGGCTCCAGGAAGGGAATCTGGTCATTTTTGAGTAATGGATACACTTATACATAGATGATTAAGATTCTGCATTGAAAATTTGATTTTTAAGCAATTACTCCCTGAGATTGTCTGTAAATAGTAATATGTGCCCTGATTCAAGGAAGTGACTATCTCTGCCAGACCACTTCAAAGCAAAGCAGCAAGGTACATACAATCAGCAAAACCTGAATGACAAGAGAAGAAATCCTGAAATGGACCAGAGCATTGATAATTCCCTTAGCCCAGCTGGCCAAAGATTTTACTAGTTCTTGATGATGAGAAATTGGAAGATATTTTCCGAACACAACTGCAAGTTACTTGTATTTGTGTTATATAAATAAATTTTATGTAAATTGCTGAGTAAAGTATATATTTTCTTATGATTTAGTGGGAGTTTGGACATTCTCTTGTAATCTTTTTTTATAGTCTTTTATATCACAAACTTGGCCCAATCCTAACCAGTACCCTATCTTAAAAGATTCTCCCTTAAAGAATGTGAGCCCAGACCCCAATGCCCTATAAATATTCCTCTTCTGACTCCCCTTTCCAGAGACACTACTAAGGCTTGTCAAGGTGATATTCAATCTAACTGAAGTTATCTCTAATAAGTTTACTTTGTCTTTAAGAGATTTTTCTAAAGATATTTTGGTGAGACCAACAACAACATCACAAAGAATGTCTAATCAAGTCTAATTCCTGTTTTGGAATGCCATTTATTACATGAACTCAGTAAATGTATATTGATAATGTTTAGCAATATAAAATTCTAATCGAATATTGCAAAATATTTTGTACCATCCCATTTGTTAATCAAAAACAGTCTGAGGGGCTTTGCAGAGAAACAAAAACCCAGCCTTTACCCCAAAAGAGCTCCTTCCCTAGAGTCAGGTCACCTAACAGTTATTAGAAATGTACACCCAAATGCTATATTCAATCTCAGTGCTTCTGTCACATTATTTCCCTCCCTCTGGAATTCTCATCTTGAAATCATCTTTCCAAATGTGGTTTAGATGACATTTCTGTGAAGTCTTTGATGAACCCTTTCAACCTTACCTTTATAATTCATCACTCCTTCCCCTCAGCTACGTCTTTTATGTTTACTATATAGTATTTGCTTTCATTTCTTTCTCCTCGCACAACACTTTGACCTACTTGTGGGCAGGATCCATGGTATTTCTATCCTCATCACATAGCCTAAATTTTTTTTCAAATGTAATAAGTGTTTATACAACTATTTCACCAGAGTTTTGGTCCCGTGATTATTTTACTTAACTTCAAACTCTACTTATAGACCCTTATTAACTAATGACCCCTGAGTGGTATATTACTTTTGTATGAGAAAAGGTCCACTAACATCGAGACACACAGATGGCAGGTGGTTGAGACAGAAATTCCAACTAGAATGTGGGCAACTAAAATAGAAACTAGAAAGGTGCCAAAGGCAAAAGTCAACTATTTGGGGCCTTTCTGGTGAATGAGAATTTTGTAGTTTGGTAGCTTTTGCATGCTTTCTAGGGAAATTTCAGAATAATTTACTTTTGTATGCTTAAGTGTTTAGTTAAAAAAAATAACTGATAGGTAAGATTCTGTCAGGTTCAAAAGAGCAGGATACATACATGTTTGTGTGTGTGTGTGTGTATTTTCTTGCAGAAAAGAAAAATTTATATTGTCCTGTCACATCCTGTACTATTGTTCCTGAATTTTTTCAGAGATACATGCTAGTTATTATATCCCCTACTTAAAAATAGAGAATTTTCTAATGTTGCATTCTTCACGGAAAAAAAACCACCTGTTTTCTCTCTTTTAATGGATCTGAAAAGTAAATGACATATTCAGCTCACTAAGAAAATAAATGTCAAAGTTGACGTGAGTCAAGATTTATCTAACAAGCCCTCCTTCACCTGCAGTTAGTGAGTGGTTACATGGCATAAAAGAAAGGCATTAGTTTTAATATGCAAAATCCTGAGATCCAGTTTTAATATGCAAAATCCTGAGATCCAATTAGGAACTCACAACCTTATCTGGGCAACAGTGGACCATTATTTCATGTCTCTGGGTCTCAGTTTCTTCATTCGTTAAATGGGGATAATAGTACCTCTTTTAAAGAATTTTCCTGAGAATTACATGAGTAAAGTAAAAAAGTATATAGGAGGCAATAAAAATGTTTCTGTTGAATTGGAAATGTAGGCATAGCAACTCTGTGAATCAGTTAGGTAAATAAGAATTTCACCCACCTAGATCATCACTCTATAGATGGGACCATGGTTCTGGATGCAGAACTATGAATTCAAAGAAAAACTCCGTGAGCATGATTTAGGCAATGTTAGATTTGCCAGGACACTGTAGACAATAAACCACCCCTCACACGAGACCACAGAGGTGTTTCAATATCCATAAGTGGTCCAGCTCTCTGTTTTAAGTCTCTTCTGAAAGAAGGCAAAGTGTTTTTCCTATCTAGTTCTCACAAAAGAAGTAGGCAGAAATGTTAGCCGTGTGACTTTAATGAATATCACGTGAACAAGTTCCCCACACACTGCTTTGGAAATGTCACCAAATGAAAGGTTGCACTTAGGAAGGGCATAAAAGTGAACAAGATAATGGTACAGGCGTTAACCTGGCACACAAGTGAGGATATCACCTTTGCTGCTGGAAAAGAGAACAAGGACGCAGTAAGTTTGATTATTACATGCGCAGCAATTACTCAGAACATGCTGATGCACCTACTTTAACTTGAAAATTGGTTCTTCTCTCAATCAAAACCAAGTAAAACTGAACAAAGTACACAGAGGGAATGCCTGGCGTATCCTACAGGGACTTGTTTTCCCTTGTTAGGCAGTTAGAAGTTCGACCCATGCTAAAAATGCACACTTAGTCATCCACACTTAACACATTTTCTGTTGCCATAAGTGAGGCTGATAAACAGTTAGTTTAAAACTCTCACAGATAATAGTTCCAGAATGCCCTTCTGTTTCAAGCCTGTTACCCATGGAACTTTTCCAAACAAAAACAAACGGTAAGGACTTCCCCGGTAGCACAGTGGTTAAGAATCTGCCTGCCAATGCAGGGGACACGGTTTCGAGCACTGGTCCAGGAAGATCCCACATGCTGCAGAGCAACTAAGCCCGTGGGCCACAACTGCTGAGCCCACGAGCCACAACTACCGAAGCCCACGCACCTAGAGCCCGTGCTCCGCAACAAGAGAAGACACCGCAATAAGCCCGCCCACCGCAACGAACAGTAGCCCCCTCTCGCCGCAACTAGAGAAAGCCCGCACGCAGCAACGAAGACCCAATGCAGCCAAAAATAAATATCAAATTTAAAAAAAGAAAAAACAGTAAGAACTTCAGGACAACCTCTGTGGGACTCTTACCTCCCATTCACATGATTAAAGTTTCATCTAACTGCCATTTGACTACCCACGGATTTTCTAAAATTTCGCCTGTATTCCCTACATGGCATTGCAGCAAATCTGGTCTACTCGACTAGGAACCTGATTGGACGATAGTCAGCTGTATGCCTTTCTACCCTCACCTTAGCCCCTGGATGGTGGATACAGTAAAATGCTGGAGTCATTTTTGTATCGCTGAAGCTTGGATGTATAACACAGGATTTGGCATCTAATAGGTCCTCAGTAAATACTTGTTGACTATCTTAAGAATGCTGACACTGTCACACTTCCTACCAACCCAACCCTTTGTTTGTAATAACGCTCCTGCCTCCATTCTAATAATACCTAGATTCTTGAGTGTCTGGCAGCAAACTTTAACTCTGAATGAACCAAAATCTTTGAGATACTTATCACACATTCACTCATTTACTTTCACCAAGCTCCCCATCTACTTTCTCAACTGCAACAAATATCTACCATCAATTGCCTGAAAGTATCAGGCAAAATTTTATGCAGGTTGGAAAGTAGCACAATCACTGCCATCTGGGACAGCACTCTCCAATAGAAAGATAAGGAGAGCCATGCGTGAAAGCAAATGTGTATTTTTAGTTTTTCTGGTAGCTATAGTAAAAAAAAAAAAAAAAAAGAAAGAAAAAGAAAAGAAAAATACTATATTCAATAGTATATAGTATATATAGTATATACTATATACTATATATAGTATATATAGTATATAGTATATACTATATATACTATATACAGTATATATATACTATATAGTATATAGTATATATATATACTATATATAGTATACACTATGTATATACTATATATATAGTATATACTATACTATATATATAGTATATAGTATATTCAATACTATATTTTAACTACGTATATAAAAATTATCATTTCCACACGTGTCCAATATAAAAATTATTGATATAATTTGCATTCTTTTTTCTTAACAAGTCTTCAAAATCTGGGGTGTATTTTAGGCTTACAGTACATTGAGTTTGGACTAGCTGCATTCCAACTGTCAATGGCCACGTGTGGCTATTGGTTACTGGACAGCACAGACCTATAAAATCACCTTCTCATAAAAGAAAGAGGTGTAAACAGAACTTCTATACAAAATACACTAGAATGAATGTTTTAAAACAAGAAAACATTGGGGCCAAGAGAGGACTCAATTCTAAAAGGAGGGATAGAAGTAGGCCCCTTTGGACCTACTCTACCTCTCTTCCCTGTACTAAACATTGCATCCTCTCATCTTATTGGTCACTTCCTCCTTCATCCAATGACTGTGTGTATCCATGTATCCGTTCAAGCAGTTATGTGTTTCTTAAGACTACACATAAATGGACGACACATTTACGTAAGGGAGAGGCCGTGTGTAAATGAATGTGACTCTGCAGCTTATATAAATAGTGAGTTGGAATATATGGGAGGGCAAATGCAGGACAAAAAGTAGGGGCTGAAGAAAAAAGAAGGGGCTGTGATTGGCAGAGCTTATAATGTTGTGTTCTTTTCCTAGTGGATTACCAAAATGTTAGTGCAGGCAATGAGTAAGATAAAGATGAACCTAGTTAAAAGGGAAGCCAACTAATTCTGCTTTTCTCCCTCATAGGAAAAAGAATTAGCAGAAATAATGACAGTGGTTTCATAGACACCTGGTATACAAAGATCTCCTTGACTATCAGCTCTTGACTATCAGGATTGGGTATGAACTTAGAACGTAGAATTTAGAACTCTTATGTTCCCCATGCTTGGCAGAGGTATTCCTAATGTTACTATTTTCTATCCAGTACAGACAAGTGTGAGGAGACACAAAGAAAAGACACGGAGTGCCCAGTTAAGGACCCAATGTAAATTAAATGATAAAAAGACTGGGGAAAATGCATCAAAACCACACTGACCATATACACACAGCATTTACCTGGGAAGAATTTCTTCACAAAGCAGTTGAGATGAGAGCTGTGTTTTGGAGGTTGAGGATTTGATTTGATTATGAAGGGAAAGTGACTGAGAAGGAGAAACTCAAGAATCAGACATGACACATCCTAAACAGACTGAAGAGATTGGAATGGGAAATAAAATAAGTAGCTGTACGCAGAATTGACACAAAGCAAATAAATGGCAGTGAGGGAGAAAGAAAATAAAAGAGGGGAGCTTCGACTCTGAGCCTTCACAGACTCCTCCTAAATCCACTGGCCAACAGTCAGTTACCTGGTCAATCTCAGCTTCAGTATCCTCATCTGAAACATGAGACTCGTAACAGCACCTACTCAGTGAGGATTAAACGAGTCGTCTATACAATTTGCTTAGCACAAAGCCTAGCACTTAATAAACATGTGATGCATGTTGGTTGCAATTGTTAGAAGGTCTGGGCTCACAAGTTTTGGAATTTGTTAACAAGGGCAATTAGGTACTGTGGGGAAGGGTCTGATAAGTTAACTATAATGGAAAAAAATGACCTTATTTTTATTGCCATATGACAGAAGAAACTCTAAATAAGGAGCCCAGTGTACAATGTGGTGACTGTTAAGTGAAAGGCTGGTAGAACCTGGGCCACAGTTGTGCCTAAGTAAAGAGAAAGTGGTAGAGGAAAGTCATACTTTTCATAAATAATCTGAGAACTTAGAATGAACAAGGTCAGAGAAGAACAAAGAGAAAATTGTACCCTTAGTTCGTCACAGAACACTCACTAACATCACTTTGGGAAGATTTCTTAGTATCTCCAAGCTTCAGTTCCCTCCTCTTTAGAAGGGGGATAATATTAATACAAACTCCACAGGGACGTTACAAGGATTGAGTTATTATTTCTCAAGCACTTAGAACACTGACCGGGCACGTGGTCGGTGCTACGTAAGTATATGTGAGGTGCAACTGAAACCACAAACACAATGTTTTGAAAAGCTCTTTAAACGTTAACTTTTACTCTTCCACACATTATATTTTTCAATCCAAAAAGCAACACCGTGCAGCAGTGCTACTCCCGTTTTAGGGATGAGGAGAGGGTTTTGGAGGCCGGGTCAAAGTCACACAGGAAGAATCTGAGCCAGGAGCCAAACCCAAGCCTTCCACTCACGCCTGGGCTCTTTCCACTACCACCAGCGCCCCCAATGCCATGAGCCAGAAAACCTGAGGACAGTGATGTAACAATGATACTGAGGAGCTGGGAAGGGCTAGTAGTGCACCGATTTGTCATTAGGATTCTTGTTACTTAAGCGTCAGAGAATCACTAGAAATGTGGAAATAAGCTAAGATCACCCAAACAAGAGAAAGCAAAGGCTACTTATTCAGAGCTTGCTATAGCAAAGGAGTCAGCCACCAGCACTTCTGTGTTGTTTTTGCAGAGACCCAAAGGCATGCAGAGCAATGGGAAAGCTGTATAAAAAAAAAAAAAAAAAAAAGACACAGCTTCCAGATATGCCCTGATTGAAGGCTGCTGGTAGTAGGAAGCTGTAGGTGGGCTATAACTCAAAGCAGGGCATCCTATGTAATTGGTTAGGGGTACACAGTTGGCTCTCTCTGGTTGGCCCTAAGTTTCAAGGAGGACGAAAACTAGGGACGCTCTCAGTTATTAATCAAGTCCTAGCTGTACGGGGACGCTTGTTACAGGAGCTATTATTGCTAGAGACACTGGTCTGTTTTAGATAGCAGGGCCACCTTCCTGGGCTGGTCACTGCAGATAATGGATTGGTTTCTTGGGCTGGTTGCTGCAGACTGTGGGTCAGAGTCCAGCTTTTACATATAGTCTGGCCACTGTCAGTTTGCATATTCAGCCCTTCAGAAGCCATCTAGTTGAAACCCCAATGTAAATATTTATTCCCTGACCATCGTGGAGTATAAGGAAAAACTCCAAAATACAAGATGGCCAATTCCATCTGAGACAGCTGTCAATGTTTTGGGGTTGGAGTCATTAATATTCACAAAGGTGTGCCTAGTACTAATTTCCATTGCTTGGTTCTAGGTCTGTGTTCTGAAGGATAAGAACACCCTCAGAGAGTTCATCCAGCTCTCTGATGGCCCTTTCCCTCAGCAGATAGACCTTGTATTGAAAGGAAGAAATGTAACCTTTGAATTTACACAGAATCATCCTAATCTTGCTAATCATCCTAATCTTGCCTAATTCCTACATCTCACGGATAATCTTCTGCTCTGCCCACCCATATATTTCATCAAAACCTCCATGAGATTGGGCTAAATGTAAACGTTGATACTAACAGTCAGATAAGATCTTTTCACCTATTTCTTATTTGAGGAAAATATCTCAGGAAAAAACATCACTTTATGCTGCACCGGTCACTAAAAGGCCACCTTAGGTACATAGGATTTGGAAAAAATTTCAACTGATGAATCAGTATTTCTTCAGTTTCTTTCATAGCAGATACTCTGCTCCCTCCCTCTCCCCTGCCCCCAAACTTTAGCCACAGAAGATTCATTTGCTTTTATTAAGAGAATTTATTGCCCCTCTCTCCTTCCAATAGCTTCAACATGAAGAAGCAACATCATAGAAAGACTGACAGACGAATGGCCCTTTACTTTGTCCTTCTTGTCACTGGTGAAGGAAGAAGCAGTTATCTTAAAGCTTTTATCTGCTTAATTGGATGTAGTGGAGAAAGGAAACAAAATGTCAGAGGATAAGTGAACAGGCTCTGCACCCACCAAGGGCGTGTTACTCTCCTAATCATCCCTGTAGGAATATTGCACTCACTTTCTCTGGTCTGGCCTCCTGCATTGGAAGACAGATTTTACTTAGTCGAATAGATCATGTCCCCTGATGTACTCTTAACTTACTTCAACCTCAAATATTGTAGTTACCACTGTTCCTGCTCAGCTTAAGTGGATTCCAGAAATAAACTTGTCTTATTCCATTTATAAAGAAAATGAGACTGTATACTCAACAGCATGACTTCCTATTATAATATTCAGATACACAAACACATACGTATAAACAATATTTCCACCAAGCCCCTGAACTACATGTGTGGTAACTGTAAGATGCTGTGAGGTCATTGGACTTGGTTTGAAGTGGGAGGGCCAGGCAGATCTCAAGCAAATGAGAATTTCACCAATCTCCTACCACCCTATCATTACCACAATGAGAAAAATGGAAGGCTCAGCCATCCAGCAGATAAAAAACATATGGGGCAAACTTTGTCATAAAGGGAAATCCTACCAGCCTTTCCCCTCTGGCCAGAGAGAGTTCAACTGTGTTTAGATACATTCAACAAATACAACTATAGTTAAATTTGGTGACAGTTGCTGAGGGAAAAAACAATAATGCAAGATAATGAAGAGAAATCAACACATGAAACATGAGTTTTCATTCACTGCCTGTAGCAAGGGGCCAGCTCTCTACCAAAGATGCATGTTCTCCTTCCATGGTGTTGAGTTGTTTCTGGAAAGCATTTACCCGACCAGGGCCCTTTGTATTTAGATGAGGCCACATGACTGGTCCTCACCAGCGGCATGTGAGCCAAAGTGAATCACTTCTGGACTGAAGTGGTAAAATAGCAAGTGTGCCTTCTGCATCACTCTTTCCTCATCTTCTGGCTGATATTGTAGGACTCCCAGGTCTGCAGGAGGATGGCAGAGCCATAGGAAAGAATAAGCCTGAGTCGCTGAATCAATGCATAGAAAGCCATCCAAAACTTTTGATGTGGACTTTGTGTGAGCAAGAAACATATTCCTATTGTATTAACCACTGAGATTTAAGGATTTTTTTTAAATTACAAATTTTAGTGTTATTTTTTATGTTATTTTGGCCAGCTTTATTGATATATATTTGACATATAACATTGCATACGTTTAAGGTGTACAACGTGATGATCTGATACACGTATGTATTGTGAACACGTTTACTGCAATGAGTTAATTAACCCATCCTTCACCTTACATAATTACCACATGGTCTTTGTTGTTACAGTGAGAACATTTAAGATGTACCCTCATAGCAACATTCACGTGTATAATACAATAGTGTTAACTATACTCACCATGCTGGACATTAGGTCCAGAACTTGTTCATCTTATAATGGGAAGGTTTTATGCCCTTGCCCAGCATCTCCCCATTTCCTCAATCCCCAGCCTCTGGTTAATACAGAAATCCATCCAATTGCCCTTTGACAGATACCCTCAACCCACCCCCCCCTGCCCCCTCCCCGACACACACTTTCCAAATTCAGATGAATTAAACTTATTCACCAACAAGTCTCCAAAAAGAAGACTGAATCGCTGGCACTGCTATCACTTACCTGAATGTCAGCGTGAGGAGCTTTGGCTTCTAAATATTCAGTTCTGATGGAAATTCATGAAGGACTTCAAGCTTTACCTCTGGTCAACCATTATCTCTTCAGAATATCTCCATGGTCAAAGAGAAATCCCAAGATCCTTGAGAACAGGTAGGACCTCATAGAATTTTCAACCTATAGCCTAGGTGTTATAGCAACTGATCCCGAAACCAGGCCTTACTGAAAAGCCAGATCCTGACAGAATCCCATGTTTCTTGGTTGCAGTTGTACTACTGGTCCCTTCTCTTTCTAATTTAAACCCCAGATAGATTCTCTCACAATCTCTTTCACCTCGTATTTCCACACTGCATAATACAAGGTCTTCACTCTGACCAAAGCTCTCCATGTCCTTTAGCTGAGTTTCACCTGTGCTGTTCCTTTAGCAGTTATTCCACACATTACAGGAGGTAGAGAATGAAAAAGAGAGGACTGCTAATGAAGTGGAAGGCAGAGAGAAAGGCTGGACCACATCAGGACTTGTGGGCCATGGTCATGGCTTTAGTCTCTGCCCTCAGAGCAAGAGAGAAGCCACTGAAGCATATTAAGAATGAAGAAGATATTGGGACTTCCCTGGCGGTCCAGTGGTGAAGACTTTGCCTTCTAATGCAGGGGGTGGGGGTTCGATCCCTGGTTGGGGAACTAAGATCACACATGCCTCGTGGCAAAAAACCAAAATATAAAACTGAAGCAAGGGGCTTCCCTGGTGGCACAGTGGTTAAGAATCTGCCTGCCAGTGCAGGGGACACAGGTTCGAGCCCTGGTCCGGGAAGATCCCACATGCCATGGAGCAACTAAGCCCGTAAGCCACAACTACTGAGCCTGCACTCCAGAGCCCACAAGCCACAACTACCAAGCCTGAGAGCCACAACTATTGAGCACACATGCTGCAACTACTGAAGCCCATGAGCCTAGAGCCTCTGCTCCACAACAAGAGAAGCCACTGCAATGAGAAGTCCGTGCACTGCAACGAAAAGTAGCCCCCGCTTGCCTCAACTAGAGAAAGCCCATGCGCAGCAACAAAGGTGCAATGCAGCCAAAAAAAGACTTTAAAAGTGTTCCACATCAAACAAAAATCTAAAAAAATTAAAATTAAAAAAAAAAGGAAAGAGGAAGATATTAGCAGCACTATTTACAATAGCCAAGACACGGAAGCAACCTAAATGTCCATTGACAGATGGATAAAGATGTGGTACACATATACAATGGAATATTACTCAGCCTTTAAAAAAAAGAATGAAAAAATGCCATTTGCAGAAACATGGATGGATCTAGAGATTATCGTACTAAGAAAGTAAGACAAATAACATATGGTATCACTTCTATGTGGAATCTGAAATGTGATACAAATGAACTTATTTACAAAACAGAAACAGACTCACAGACACAGAAAACAAACTTCTGGTTACCAAAGAGGAAAGGGGGGCAGGGATAAATTAGGAGTTTGTGATGAGCAGATACACACTACTATATATAAAATAGATAACAACATGGTCCTACTGTATTGCACAGGGAACAATGTTCAATGTCTTGTAATAAACCATAATAGAAAAGAATCTGAAAAAGAATATATATACATACACACACACGTAACTGAATCACTTTGCTATACACCAGGAACTAACACATCGTAAATCAATTATACTTCAATTAAAAAAAAAAGAATGAGGATAATATGATCTGTTTTGCTTTTCTAAAAGATCACTTTGGCTGCAGCGTGGAGAGTTAGTTAAAGAGAGTCAATTAGAAGGTATGGCAATGATCCTGTAAAGAGATGACTTGTCCTAAATCAGAGAATGGTAGAAGGGCTTGATAAAGAGGCTTGCGGTAAGGACTAGACATGAGAAAGGAAGAGACATTGATGGAGATTCGCAGATTCTATCGGTGATGGGGACACTTCCTGAAGGACAGATTGGGGGAGAACACTTGCCCTCCCCAATGTTTGTTTTTATAATGCTTGTTTTGTTTTGTTTTTATTTATAGGTCTCCTTAAGCAACTGTTTTAAAGGGCTCCACACAGACACACACACACACACACAGAGCTACCTGCGAGCTGTTAGTAAACCAATCATGAGACTCCCGTTATTCCTTTTCCCCTTAGAGTTACCTGCTTCCCAACAGAACCTCAAGAAGCTTAAGACTTACACGTTTTCTAGTAATGGCAGCTCATTTAAAAATTAAAAATAGGGCTTCCCTGGTGGCGCAGTGGTTGAGAGTCCGCCTACCAATGCAGGGGACACGGGTTTGTGCCCCGGTCCGGGAAGATCCCACGTGCCGCGGAGCTGCTGGGCCCGTGAGCCGTGGCCGCTGCGCCTGCGCGTCCGGAGCCTGTGCTCCGCCACGGGAGAGGCCACGGCAGTGAGAGGCCGGTGTACTGAAATTAACAAAAATAGAGCTCCCATATGATCCAGCAATCTCACTCCTGTGCATATATTCAGAAAAGATGAAAACTCCAATTTGAAAAGATACACGCATCCCTTATGTTCAAAGCAGCACTATTTACAATGGCCAAGACAAAGGAACAACCCAAATGTCCATCGACAGAGTGGATAAGGAAGCTGGGGTATATATCTACTATGGAATATTACTCATCCATAAAAAAGAATAAAATGTTGCCATTTGTAGCAACACAGATGAACCTGGAGATTATCATACTAAGTGATAGACAAATATTATATAACTTACATGCAGAATCTAAAAAATAATGCAAATGAACTTATTTAAAAAACAGAATCAGATTCACAGACATAGAAAACAAACTTATGTTTACCAAAGGGGAAGGGGGAGGGACAAATTAAGAGTTTGGGATTAAGAGATATATACCACTATATGTAAAATAGATAACCAACAAAGATCTATTGTATAGCACAGGGAACTATATTCAGTATCTTGTAATAATCTAGGGTAGAAAAGAATCAGAAAAAAGTATATATAACTGAATCACTTTGCTGTACACCTGAAACTAACACAATACTGTAAATCAAATATACTTCAGTTAAAAAAAAAAAAAAAAAAGACAAGTTTCCTTTAATTCTGATGTCGGTAACCAGAAACACCACAACATACAGCTTAGGCCTGAGGGTCCCCACCTGCTGACCTGCTGACACCTCCACTCACAGGTTTTCCCACATCTAGTCTTGCGCCAAGCAAGCTTTATCCACTGCCACTTCCTCAGCTGCCCCCATCTGCTCCACAAAGGCCTTGATCCCCCCCTCTTCAGATGATCCTTTCCCTGACATTCTCTTGGTTGTAGGGTTTTCATTGCTTCTCTCCTTCCTCATGTTTTTAGGCTCCAAGGGTGATTCTTCTTCCAGCTCCAACACCCCACAACCACCACCAACTACCAGGACTACAGGAATTCACTTTACTTTCTCTTTCTCAAAAGGACCCCAAACCATTCATGAACCCCATGTGAGAGCCATCCCTCCATCTCCTGCTCTTGGTTCCCAGGTAGCTTATTTCCTCCATGTAGACAATGCAGACTCACTCCCTCTCACTTTTTTTCTGGAATCTCCACTATGTAACAGGAGCTTACTGAAGGAGAGGGAGAAAGTAGCATTTTTCCCCTCTTGGAAATTTGTCTCAAATCAATCTATCAATTTGCCATAGTTAACATTCAAGCTTTGTACATATGCTAATAAATCATTAAAATTCATGCAGAGCCTGACATTTTGAGGTTTTCTTTGTTGTTCTACATTTCATAATTTCTACCCAATTCTGTAAACTATAAATTTGCAAGCAAGAGCAATCACCACCAGAAAGCTGCATTGCACAAAGGACCAAATAGTGGAATCTCAAGTTAGAAACGTCCATCATTTGTTAGATACTTTTTGGCTTTGAGTAGTTAACAATTTTGTTCCTATTTTCCCAGATGGAATACTGATTAACTTCAGAATGCTGTTATGTGTGGTTGAACACAATAACAAAATATGCTTCCCAAAGTGCCCAGAGAGAACCTAAAGAAGTTTGGGACTTGGCAGATCAGAAGAGCCAAGCACCCACTAAGTATTGTTCCTTAAAGATTTAGCTCCTGCTTGCATACTTCAGAGACCAGAAGACTCACTCACTGTGAGGCACACTGTCCCAATGTTGGTTGGTTCTTATTTGGGGAAAGTTTCTTTTACTGAAATGATATGAATGTTCTTATTCTTTTCACCTCTAGGTTCTCCAGAACCGTGACCAATAAATTCACTTCCACTTCTAAATCACAGCCTTCAATTCTTTGCACACCGTGGAGTTTCCATTAAGCAACTCTTCTTCAGACTGAGCATGTGTGGTGACCCCAACTCTCCTGCAGACGCCAGGTCTTACCAATCCCTCCCTCACCTGTGCAGGCTCGCGTCCACCACCCCAGGAACCCTTCCACCTCCTCTCACCCCATCCCACCCTGATGGTCCCCAGATAATGCCCCATGGCACCCACGTCCACGTCAGGAGACACGATCCAAACACAGAAAGCCAAGGGTCTTAAAAAACCATCTTTGATCTGAGTTCAGTCCTCTTAGTTTTAACTTTATCTTTAGCACATTTGATTATTCTTAAAACTGTAGTCCACTAAGATCCAAAGGCATTTTTGACATTTTGCTATAAGGTTAAGATTTCCCCATTATGTTCCTATTAGTTTTAGACTAACTGCTGGACTTTATATTTTTTCTTGTTACATTACAAAGTATTGATTCCTGCCTAGTAAGTTTTTTTTTAGCCTTATTTTGCCATTTGAAGTATTAGCTATTCTTTCCAGCTCTCAGCCATCTTTTCCATTATCCAAGTCAAATGATACCAAAATACTAAACAGGATAGAGTAAAGGGCAAAAACACTGTGATAAAATTTAAGCACTTAAATATATGAAATAAAAATGTTAAATCTCATTTAAATTATGTATCAAAAAATTAAAATTCCAAATGTCCTTCAAGATGTGAATTTTGTAGTGAATTTGCTCCTTGCACATGAGAAGATAAAAGTATATTAGATTATAATTACAATAGGCTTAGAGATATCCATAGTCACCAGCCTGAGCAAATTAATTCTTTTTAAAACTATTATTATTATTATTATTTTTTAAGAACAAGCTTTTAGTTTTATTGATCTTTGCTATTGTTTTCTTTGTTTCTATTTCATTTATTTCTGCTCTAATCTTTATGATTTCTTTCCTTCTCCTAACTTTGAGTTTTGTATGTTCTTCCTTCTCTAGTTCCTTTAGGTGTAAGGTTAGATTATTTGAGATTTTTCTCGTTTCTTGAGGTAGGCTTGTATTGCTATAAACTTTCCTTTTAGAAGTGCTTTTGCTGCATCCCATAGGTTTTTGGATCATTGTGTTTTCATTGTAATTTGTCTCTAGGTATTTTTTGATTTCCTCTTTGACTTCTTCAGGGATCTCTTGGTTATTTAGTAATGTACTGTTTACCCTCCATGTGCTTGTGTTTTTTACATTTTTTTCCCTGTAACTGATTTCTAATCTCATAGCCTTGTGGTCAGAAAAGATGCTTGATATGATTTCAATTTTCTTAAATTTACAGAGGCTTG
Source organism: Kogia breviceps (assembly GCF_026419965.1). NCBI lineage: Eukaryota > Metazoa > Chordata > Mammalia > Artiodactyla > Physeteridae > Kogia > Kogia breviceps. The sequence continues at coordinate 14,935,055 of NC_081321.1, read as the reverse complement.
ATTTGTGACCCAAGATGTGATCTATCCTTGGAGAATGTTCCATGTGCACTTGAGAAGAAAGTGTAATCTGCTGTTTTTGGCTGGAATGTCCTATAAATAGCAATTAAATCTATCTGGTCTGTTGTCTCACTTAAAGCTTGTGTTTCCTTATTAATTTTCTGCCTGGATGATCTGTCCATTGGTTTAAGTGAGGTGTTAAAGTCTCCCACTATTACTGTTTTACTGTCAATTTCCTCTTTTATAGCTGTTAGCAGTTGCCTTATGTATTGAGGTGCTAAGTTGTGTGCATATATAATTGTTATATCTTCTTGGATTGATCCCTTGATCATTACGTAGTGTCCTTCCTTGTCTCTTGTAACATTCTTTATTTTAAAGCCTATTTTATCTGAGTATTGCTACTCCAGCTTTCTTTTGATTTCCATTTGCATGGAATATCTTTTTCCATCCCATCACTTTCAGTCAGTATGTGTCCCTGGGTCTGAAGTGGGTATCTTGTAGACAGCATATAGATGGGTCTTGTTTTTGTATCCATTCAACGAGCCTGTGTCTTTTGGTTGAAGCATTTAATCCATTCACGTTTAAGGTAATTATCAATACGCATGTTCCTATTACCATTTTCTTAATTATTATGGGTTTGTTTTTGTAGGCCCTTTTCTTCTCTTGTGTTTCCCACTTAGAGAAGTTCCTTTAGCATTTGTTGTAGAGCTGGTTTGGTGGTGCCAAATTCTCTTAGCTTTTGCTTGTCTGTAAATGTTTTAATTTCTCCAACGAATCTGAATGAGATCCTTGACCGGTAGAGTAATCTTGGTTGTAGGTTCTTCCCTTTCAGCACTTTAAATATATTATGCCACTCCCTTCTGGCTTATAGAATTTCTGCTGAGAAATCAGCTGTTAACCTTATGGGAGGTTCCCTTGTATGATATTTGCCATTTTTCCCTTGTTGCTTTTAATAATTTTTCTTTGTCTTTAAGCTTTGTCAATTTGATTTCTATGTGTCTCAGCATGTTTCTCCTTGGGTTTATCCTGCCTGGGACCCTCTGTGATCCCTGGACTTGGGTGGCTATTTCCTTTCCCATGTTAGGGAAGTTTTCAACTATAAGCTCTTCAAATATTTTCTCACGTCCTTTCTCTCTTCTCCTTCTAGGACCCCTATAACATGAATGTTTTTGTGTTTAATGTTGTCCCAGAGGTCTCTTAGGCTGTCTTCATTTCTTTTCATTCTTTTTTCTTTATTCTGTTCTGTGGCAGTGAATTCCACCATTCTGTCTTCCAGGTCACTTATCCGTTCTTCTGCTTCAGTTTTTCTGCTATTGATTCCTTCCAGTGTATTTTTCGTTTCAGTTATTGTATTGTTCATCTCTGTTTGTTTGTTCTTTAATTCTTCTAGGTCTTTGTTAAACATTTCTTGCATCTTCTTGATCTTTGCCTCCATTATTTTTCCAAGGTCCTGGATCATCTTCACTATCATTATTCTGAATTCTTTTTCTGAAAGGTTGCCTATCTCCACTTCATTTAGTTGTTTTCCTGGGGTTTTATCTTGTTCTTTCATCTGGTACATAGCCCTCTGCCTTTTCATCTTGCCTATCTTTCTGTGAATGCTGATTTTGCTCCACAGGCTGCAGGACTGTAGTTCTTCTTCCTTCTCAAAAATTTACTATTATTGACTACAGAAAAGCTGAAGGACAAGGGGTATGCTTACATCCTTGTGGAAAGCATCTTTTGTGCTGTGCAAGGAAATTTAAGATGCACTATTCTTTAACTTTTTTCATCTAATAGGCTTACTTAGACTTTCACTTACATAGATGCCCAGACTAATGAAAAATATGTAACTAAGTTTGATATTCGTCTACTAACAATATTAATTGGGTTTGAAATTTTGAATATATACAAAGACTTCCAGTCACACCTCTCAAAGTGATCTCAAAGACCCTTCAGAACAATGATACAAATATCATGAAGCAAAAGAAAACCAGTTTTATTGAGCATTTTAATATGCCTTTGGTAATATGTTTTACACATAAATATGTATGTATGCATTCAGTCTTGAAAGATATATATAGAATTGCTTAACTACAATGCTATTAGCAATAAATCCATGACCTAATTATTGCTATACATTCATTACTAAAGCTTTTCCCTTTCCTACACCAAGCTAAAATATAAACCTTGCACCATTACAAATTCTAGCTACAGCCAAATACATCCAATTATAATCAGTTGCAGTAAACTCTCAGTTTGCATGAGGTATAATTAACTGTGTGACAAATAATCAGTATGATAACATTTAATGTGCTGTGATAGCATTTCTAAACTACTCATGAGAATTCTAGAAAACAAAATATACTTCAATTCTAACCATCAATGTTTTTAACCATTTCATATTTGAAATTTCATGCCTGTGCCTTATAAGAGAAATTTTAGCATACCCACCTGGAAATTAAAAATTGGATCTACTCAAGCACATCTTCATATATGTATTACAAAAACATTCTCTATTTTTATCAAAATGTTATCAACCTTAATATTTAATTGATGCATTTGTATTTCAAGAAAAATCTCACACCTCCTTCATTTCAATCATCATCATCATCATCATTAGAAGAGGAGGAGGAAGCGGAGGAAAAAGAGGAAGATCTCTTCTCCGTCCTTATAAGGAATAAAATACAATGTTGAGGGCTTCCCTGGTGGCGCAGTGGTTGAGAGTCCGCCTGCCGATGCAGGGGACACGGGTTCGTGCCCTGGTCCGGGAGGATCCCGCGTGCCGCGGAGCGGCTGGGCCCGTGAGCCATGGCCGCTGGGCCTGCGCGTCCGGAGCCTGTGCTCCGCGACGGGGGAGGCCACAGCAGTGGGAGGCCCGCATGCCGCAAAAAAAAAGGGAAAAAAAAAAAAATACAATGTTGATTCCATAGAAGAATATCTGTATTCTAACACATAACGTTCTTACCATCACCATGAACATTGTCCTGCTTTTTATGTCTATGACAGCAGGGTCAATTAGAAATAATATCAAACAGTATTTCTGAATTTCATGCTCTTTGTTTAGTTTTAGGCTAATTTCATTCATGTCATTAAATGACAAAATAATAGTACCTATTACAATTCCATGTTTTTATTTTACTAGAAACCCTATGGAATGGTTAAAATTACTTGGATGCACTATAATTTTGTTTGGCATTGTAACAGTACTGAAAAAACGGATCCTAAGCTAGGACTCAGAATTTTTTTTCCCCTCTGGGCAGAAACGATCATAATAATATTTGCTCTAGAGAGCTTTGACCTATATATTCATTACAAACATGTTTATAGGTTACATTTAATTACTTATCTCTTGTTTTCCCTCTTTGGCCCACAAAACTTTTGGCTGATAACTTCTCTGGCTCAGTTTACTATTTCCATCTTTAGAGGCTACTCTTAACTCACTCTTAATTAATCAGAGTTGCTAAGTGAATGCACTCTCATTACCTCTGTAACCGCTTTGTGTTCATAACTTAAAACTGATTTTAAAAAGATATTCTCAGGCTTCCTTTTACTTCATGTTCACAACATTTCATAAAGAAATTTTCAGGGTAATTAGGAGACCCTCTTTACCTGTGTTTTACATATACACACTACTATATATAAAATAGATAACTAATAAGAACCTACTGTAAAGCACAGGGAACTCTACTCAATACTCTGTAGTAACCTATATGGGAAAAAAAATCTTAAAAAGAGTGGGTATATGTATATGTATAACTGATTCACTTTGCTGTACAGCAGAAACTAACACAACATTGTAAATCAACTATACTCCAATAAAATTTTTTTTAAATAAAGACTTTTTAACTGTTACCAAATAATGCAAATGGCTGTCCTTCACAAGAGAAATTCAAGTTACCAGAACTTAGCCAATGAGGGATTCTTCTAGAAAAGCTGGCAGAGTTACAGTAATCATTCACAGTTCCTCACCAATATGAACAAATGGGGATGGAATTTTGGGTGGATAAATATGAAATAATAGAGACATCAATAAACTTCTCATGAAGTTTAGCCTATAACCTTGTAATTATCACACATGCTCTAATTGACTCACCTACCTGTCCACAAAGAATAAAGTAGGTGTCATTGAGAAGTTTCTTTCTCCTCTGAATACAACAAAGGCAACCATGGATCTTGCCAAAGGATCCAATGCTTGTCCCTACTTCAAATAGGGAGAAACTGTTTAAAAATAATAAAGCTGATTAAATATCATTAGGTCTTTATGTTCATTTCTCTAGGAGGTGTGTCAAAAGGGATCTTGCTGTGATTTATGTCATAGAGTGTTCTGCCTATGTTTTCCTCTAAGAGTTTGATAGTGTCTGGCCTTACATTTAAGTCTTTAATCCATTTTGAGTTTATTTTTATGTATGGTGTTAGAGAGTGTTCTAATTTCATTCTTTTACATGTAGCTGTCCAGTTTTCCCAACACCACTTATTGAAGATGCTGTCTTTTCTCCATTGTATATTCTTGCCTCCTTCATCAAAAATAAGGTGACCATATGTGCGTGGGTTTATCTCTGGGCTTTCTATCCTGTTCCATTGATCTATATTTCCATTTCTGTGCCAGTATCATACTATCTTAATTACTGTAGCTTTGTAGTATAGTCAGAAGTCCAGGAGCCTGATTCCTCCAGCTCCGTTTTTCTTTCTCAAGATTGCTTTGGCTATTCGGGGTCTTCTGTGTTTCCATACAAATTGTGAAATTTTTTGTTCTAGTTCTGTGAAAAATGCCATTGGTAGTGTCATAGGGATTGCACTGAATCTGTAGATTGCTTTGGGTAGTATAGCCATTTTCACAATGTAGATTCTCCCAATCCATGAACATGTATATCTCTCCATCTATTTGTATCATCTTTAATTTCTTTCATTAGTGTCTTATAGTTTTATGCATATAGGTCTTTTGTCTCCTTAGGTAGGTATATTCCTAGGTATTTTATTCTTTTCGTTGCAATGGTAAACGAGAATAGATGTAAAATAGATAGCTAGTGGGAAGGAGCCACATAGCACAGGGAGATCAGCTTGGTGTTTTGTGACCATCTAGAGGGGTGGGGTAGGGAGGGTGGGAGGGAGAAGCAAGAAGGAAGAGATATGGGGATATATGTATATGTATAGCTGCTTCACTTTGTTATAAAGCAGAAACTAACACACCATTGTAAAGCAATTATACTCCAATAAAGCTGTTTAAAAAATTTATTAGGTCTCCAGAACCTATTCATCTTATAACTGGAAGTTTGTAATCCTTTGACCAACATCTCCCTACTTCCTTCACCTCCCAGGCCCTGGTAACCACCATTCCATTCTCTGTTACTATGAGCTTGATGTATATCAAAACATCATGTTAAAAAACTTAAATATATACAATTTGTACTTGTCAATCATACACCAATGAAGCTGGAAAAAATAAAACCTTTAGAGGAAGAGAAAGAGAGAGACAGACATCACGTTCTAGGAATGCAATCATTATAGCCTAAAAAGTTCAAGAAAAGATATAGGTGTAAGTAACTGTTCTATAGTATACCGAAAGATATATATTTATAGAGCTATGAAAAGAGTAGTGAAGCAATTAACTCCAATAGCTATGGTCAAATGCAACCCTACATGGTCTCTAGATTGACGTTCCTGAAACATCAGTATTCTTATATCACTCCACTATTCAAAAATCTTTAGAAATGTTTTATAATTATAGAATAAATTCCACACTCACTACATAGTATTCAAAGTTATCTTCAGTCTGCCCATACTTTATTCTCTCCAACTTTACTTTTCCTAATTTTTTGGACTCAACTTATTAAAATAACAGACTCATTCTCATATTTTTTTCATCCACCTGGAATATCTTCTTCCATCCCCTGCCTGGCCCAGAAATTTCTTTCTACACATAGAATTCCAGTTCACCCTTCAAGGTGTGGTTCAAGCTTTCTGTTGCTCTCCTGCATATTCTCAGATATCCCCAGAGCTTCCTTGGCTTTCCCTTTTCATCAAGTGTGGTCTCTTATCATCTGCATCTCTCATTTGGTTTTAAGGCAAACGCTTATATTCTCTGTGTCAGTCACAGAATTGAGTTATAGCAAATATTCAATAAATTATTGATTGACCAATAAGTAGACATGTATACTACACTGTATGTAAAATGGTACATTACCTGAGTCATACTAGGGAATAAGTTCATCTACTGAGGGCTATTTTTGAGTTGAGTTGACTTATATCTTAATTGGTTTAGGAGAAATGAGATTACATTGGAAACTCTTATTTCTTGAAACGAAGAGACTAAAAATCAAGGGATTTTTTTTTCTCCAATAAAAAGTATAAGTACGGAATATTTAGAGTAAATGGAAGAGAAAATGGAGAAGAACGTTCCTTCTCAGACCTCTTTTCCCAAAAGACAGGAATAAAACTGTAAACTTTTCTGGAAAGTTGTTCACCAGTCTTCAAAAACTTGCTTGTTAATTCTTTTTCTTCCTGTCTTTAATTTTTAAAGTAAGTTTAAAACATCAAGACCTTGGTCCTCAGCCAGCAGGAAAATCATTCCTGGACGCTGGATGCTTGCTTAGCTCTGATGAAGGCGTGGAGCCCTGCTTTGAATTTTCAGGTTGTGTTTCTACACCAAGGGTTCCTGTGGTGGCTCCAGAGTCTCGAGAGAAGCTTCCCCAGGAGGAGAGCAGATGTGACAGTCATATGTTTCCCTGATGTTCATTTTCTTGAACTTGATTTCATTTACTGTTTTAACTCTTTTTTAAAAAGAGAGCCAAGTGTCCCTGGCTCAAAAGATTATTTTATTTTGCATGTATTTGCATAATGAGGAATTAGTTCAAAATACAGCAAACAAAAGTAAATTCATTAGCCTACAGTCACTGTATTCGAGTTCAACAGGGGTGGTATTATCCACATAAAATGCCTACAGTTTTTTATTTTTGTGTGTGTTTTTTTTTTTTTTTTTTGCGGTACGCGGGCCTCGTACTGCTGTGGCCTCTCTCCCGTTGCGGAGCACAGGCTCCGGACGCGCAGGCTCAGCGGCCATGGCTCACGGGCCCAGCCGCTCCGCGGCATGTGGGATCCCCCCCCCGGACCGGGGCACGAACCCACGCCCCCCGCATCGGCAGGCAGACCCCCAAGCACTGCGCCACCAGGGAAGCCCCACCTCTCTTTTTTATTTGACATTATTCAGTTTCCCTCTCTCTAGCCTATAAACCAGTTTTTCTGAAAAAGTAGTCTACAGAGCTCCTCCACCAGAATTATCAGCAGACTCTAGACCAAAGCTACTGGGTCAGTTTCTTAAGATGGGATCTATAACTGTAAATTTTCAACAAGCTTCCTGAATAATTTTCATTCACATGAGATTTTGAGGCCCATTCATACACATACACATATCGCATAACAAACATACTTCTTACACAGAGAAAAATATGTTAAGCAGATGTCAGAAAGTAGTTTTTTTCTATCAGTCTTTTGTATCCGTTGCTAAAACAAATGATTATGCACCTGGGGGAGGGGGGAGACCTATTAGTTAGGTAAATAATGGAAAAGGGTGACAACCCTTGAAAAATCTGCTTTGCATTTGCCATTCACTGGCAAGTGTGTCACAGGAATCAGGACCCCTCATGTTCTCTGTAATCCTCCCACATTCCCATCTGGAAATATAACATGTCTGAGCCGCATGAGTTCCTCAATCTCCAAGAAGCCTACCAGTTGGCGATGACTGAAAATACACAGCGAAGAAAATTCTATCATGTCAAGTATTTACAAACTGGAAATTTAAAAAGTACTAAAGATCGCATTTTAACTAAATACATGCATTCAGGATATTAAAGGCCAGACTTTTCCAATGCTCTTTACATCATGAAGAAATTTCTCCAGTCCAGTTGTCCTTGATTCTGGTTTTTTCATAGCCTTTCTATACAGACTTTCTTTTTATTTAAACTGAAGTTTAGTTGGTTTAAAATATGCTATTAGTTTCAGGTATACAACATAGCGAATCAATATTTTTATAGATGGTACTCCATTTAAAGTTATTACAAAATAATGACTATATCTCCCCATGCTGCACTATGTATCCTTGTTGCTTATCTATTTTATACATAGTAGCTTGCACCTCTTAATCCCCTACCCCTATCTTGCCCCTCCCCCCTGGGAACCACTGGTTGGTTTTCTTATACAGACTTTCTTTCCAGTGCTGGAATGATCTTTGTGAAAGCTGGTTGAAAAAGTCTATATAAAATAAGTAATTTTCACGTGACCAGATGTTCTGCTGGGTTTCTGCTTGCTTTGCTTTCAGTCATTCAAGTATCTGGAATTGCTAGAAGGCTTATCAGCCATTTTTTACAAATGTCAAGTAATTAAATGACTACAACTCTAGCTAACTTAAAAAAATTAATAAAACCCCTGTCAAGGGGATGAACTCGGGGAAGTCTTCTTTCTTAACTGCCCCAAAGTGTTTTCTAACATGAAATCTTTTGCTGAGAGAAAAGTGCTTAATGATGAAATGCAGAATGATTTAACAAGTACCCTCTAAATTAGAGAAGAGAAAACACCTAGTACATCAAAAGAAGTATACTACCCAGAGACTTGGGGCCAGAGAGAAATCAGCAGGCTATTCAATCAACTTTTTCTAAAGGAAAAAAAAAAAAAAAAAAAAGCCCTTTGTATTAAAAAAACAGTACATGTTTGTCCCACTGCGCTCTTTGAGCTGGTTTTCCAGTAATTATGATCAGTTCATACTTATTTATCCACTCCCTCTCACTTGTTTCCCATTGCTGTTGGTACAGGGTTTTACGGGCCATTGCCAAGATAATGGAAGTGAGTTTGAGCCTCAAACAATGACTGGTCACAATCCATATCATCATCATCGAATATGCAAAGACAAGTAGCAAAGTATTAAATATATTGTTGAAAAATAAAGTTTCTGGTTATTAAATAACTGCAATAACAACAATAATGGATAGCCATTTTTTGAGTGCCAGAAAATGTTCTAAGACTTTAAAAAATATTGATAGTCATTTAATCCTCATTACAACCTCATGAGTTAAGTGATATCATTATCTCCACTTTAAAGAGGAAAACTGAAGCACAAAGAAGTTACATATTTTGCCCCAAGTCATATAGCTGGTAAGGAGCAGAGCCAGGATTCAAAACAGACAGGCTACCTTCAGAGCACACAGCCTTTACCACTGTATTATGATACTCTCAAGCAAAATAAATTGCTTCATGTAAGTATGGACTCAAGACTTCATTATCAGAGCTCTAAACAACTGAGCTCGCCAGACACAGGTAAATTTTGCCTAACAATTTAGATGCATACCCTGAGGCCTTCATAAAATTAAAGTGGAATCATTTTTATCTAACATAAAAGATGCCCAGGAGAACTTAGTAAGTATGATTTATAAAACTAATATAAGAATCAGTTATATTAGTCTTACAAATATAAGAATGTATAACTGATTCACTTTGCTGTACAGCAGAAACACATTGTAAATCAACTATATTCCAATAAAAATTAATTTTAAAAAAACTAATATAAGGGAAATACTAAACGAGTATTATATTAGAAAAAGCCCTAATGCAGTTAATAGATTTTGGAGACCCAGGGACTGACCTTACACTTGGGGATGTAAGCCTTCTTTTGTCCACAATACATTGTAACTATTCTACTACTTTTTCCAAAGTACCGAGGCTATAATTTGAGCATATATATTAACGTGAATAGAATTTTTTAAGGTAGGAAAAATATATAGTTTTAAATTAGGAAAAAAATATATTATTTTTAAAATTTTACACACACACTCACACCCCCTTAGTCTCTATAGTATTGTTCAAGATGATGACAGAAAAGGTTGTCAACTAAAAATGTTAAATATATGTTGGAGGGTAAAATAAAGCTCCAGGGGGAGAAAAGTAAACATATGAATTATACTAAGTAAGCCTTATCTGTCAAACAGGGAGGCCAGAGTAGAGAAGAGGTGCTGGGGGTCGCCATGGATAAATAAGAAAGACAGGACTGACATCTGGGTGGACAGCTCCAGAGTTGGAACCAACAATCCAGTCTTGTGGTTAATGATGTCTCACAACTACATCCCAATTCAGCATGTAAAACTTTGAACAAGTTTCTCCAAAGTGAAAGAGCTTCACAGAAAGCTTCTACTGCAAAAGTCCTTAGGCATATTCCTACTTTTGAAGCATCTCTCTATATTACTATTAGGCTTCATAACTTTTTTTCTTTTTTAGGTTTCATAACTTAATAGTTAAAAGGGCAGACTCTGACGTTAGAATGTCTGGTTCTAAATCCGAGCTCCCCATTTACTGTCAGTGATTAAGTCATTAAATTCCGAGTGTTGCCTTACTTTCCTCATCTGTAAAATGGAAAGCATAAAATTGCCTACCTTACAGGATGGTGGTGAGAGAGAGAAAGCTTGTATAGGCCACAGACGTAGTATGTGATACATGGTAAGATTTCAAAAACTGTTATCTCTTAACTATAACTCTGAGCCCAAAGAGCTGAAATTTTATTACCATTTTTGGGCTGTCCTTTCTTTAATCTGCAGAAGTAAGCCAAGAGGTAAAGGAGAGGTTATATATACCCTTTTTCTTTCCTTTCAATCTCCTTTGTATTCTCTGAGTACAGAAAGGTAAGGAGAAGAGAAAAATAATAAATGCCATTTTAAAAAGATACCACTGCTTTTGTTCTCACGTAGTCCTTACAGAACTTTGGGTCAAAACAGTCTACTACAAGGAAAGTTAAGAAACTTTAATTAGTGTTTTGAAATTGCCTTTACAAAAATGTCATTTTAATTCATTTAGTGTGTTGGCAAATATTTATTAAAGGCCTAAAAGGCTCCAGGCACTGTTAGGACACAAGTCCAGAAAAAAACAGAAGTCTTTCTCCTTAAGATACTCAAAAATGACTGAAGAAACAGACCCGGGAACAATTGTAATACCCCAAAATAACTGTTTCATTGGAGGATTTTTCCAAGAATGGTGGGATCCCAGACAAAGAATCACCCATGTCTGTCTGGAAAAATTAAAGAAAGCTCACAGGAGTAAGGGTTTTCTAGACAGTCAGGAGAATTTCAAGGAGAAGAACAAGAATACTAGCGGCACAGAGGCTGAAACTATAAAATGCTGTTAAGAACTATAAGCACTATTGGAGTAAAAGAGTGTGCTGGAGGAGAGATGGGACTAGGGCCCGAACAGACAAGTAGGACTTCAATCACAAAGGGTGTTTCATATCATATAAAGGAGTAGAGGGAAGATGGACGTCAGATGTACGTGTTAGAAAGTGAATATTAATGACATCGTGATCGAAGATGCAGGAATATCAAGAAGGATGCTATGTAAGCGCACAAGTAATAGATGATAGAGACAGAGACAGCAGGGGCAGAGGAGAAGCGGCATAAGAGAGGTCTTTAAGAGCACAATTGGACCTGCTGACTGACAAGATATTAGGAATGAGGAGGAGTGCTGGTTGTGATGGCCTCTGTGATGAGGAATGCAAAGAGGAGTTCTATATGTGAGTCTGGGTCTAATGAGGAGCCAGAAATCACGCAGTAATTTGAACAGAAAAAGTTAACTATTCATAAAATAGGGGGTGGCCTACTTAAAGGAAAAAAAAGAACTGTAAAGACCACAGAAATGGCAGATGTATGGAGCAGTCACTACCTGTAGGGCTCAGGCAAAATATCCAAGGAGGCAGCAAGTCTGGAAGAGGCCCCTGTCTCCTACCAAGGTTGGATTCCAGAATTTGATGGAGAGGGGCAGCACGGCCCACCGATGGCCAAGTGTTTGGCAGAATTGTCACTCCAGCCGAACACACTAGGATTCCAATCTCTGGGATGCTGGAGGAAGCCATCCGTGGGGAAGTGCCATGCTGTAGGATTCACCAGAAAGCTACCCTTGGGGCACTGAGGAAGCACCCATGGGAAGTGCTGCAGGCTGCTGGCCAGGGTGAGCCTATCAAGGGGAAGGAGCTATGGAAGAGACAGCCCTTCCCCCAGCGGGGTGTCTTTCAACACTCTCTTCTGACATCCAGCCAGCTGGTAAAGGAGAAAGGCTTACAGGGTCCAGCTCTACTATCACAGAGAAGACAATGAAGAATGGATTTGGAGCTGAGAAGCAATCTATTAAGAACTGGCACAGTATGTGCAGGGAGAGGGTGAATTGCATTATGGAAATTTTGAGTTTGAGGTACCTTTGGGGTCTCCTCTTGGATAATGGGTCTTGATCTGGAGAGGGGTTTGAGCTGAAGGTACAGAGTTTTAGAAATGTCAACAGATATGTGACAAAGCCTAGGGCATGGATGTGATTGTCCAGAGAAAATTAGTTATTTGAAAAGAAAAGATGCCAAGGACAAAGGAAAACAGCACACGTGAAAAGGAAGCAGAGGCAAGAGAGCCCACAAGAGAAACTAGCAAACAGATCACAAGACATTAGGTTTATGGTTTTAAAAGGTGAGGAGAGAGTGTTAAATAACCTGGAGTGTTAAGTAAAAGAAAACCTGAAATTTTTCACTAGATTTGACAACTAAAAGGTAAACTTAGTGAAAAAATGTTCAGTTGTGAGGGTAATCACGAAAGCCAAATTGTATGGATCAAGATATGAATAAGTGAGGAAATAAAGACAGAAAACAGGTATTAATTTTTTTCTCTAGGGTGGTATCTAAAAGAGAATGAAGTGTGAGTGGAGAGGGCAATTTTATTTGCTTTGGTGTGTGTGTGTATGCGTGGCGTTGAGGGGGAAGTGGAGTGAAAGAAGTTTGAGCATATGAAAGAAACCAGTGAAAATCCAGAGAATATAGGATAGACAGGAGATAATAGATAAAGTAAATATTGGAGGAGGCAGCACGCAGATTAAGGAATCAGACTCAGATAGAAGTAGAGATACCTCTTCCTCAAGAATTTAACTGTCCGTGAACAGAAATAAATGGCGGAATTTCCATCCACCATTATCAACTTTCAACTTTCAACTCAGAAACAAAAGATTTGTTGAAGTTTGGAGCTTGAAGGGATCTCAGAGCAATGGTTCTCAAGTGGTGGTTCACAAACCAGTAACATCAGAACGGAACGGGGAAGATCCTCTTTCTGAGGACTCCTTAGGAGTCAACTCAAAAGCACCGGGGGCGGGGGGAGCCTAGCAGACAACACCCAGCCTTCTTCAACCACAGTATATTCCCTCCTTTCCTACTTGTCATGTTTAGCTTCCTTTTCCTATTTCATTCAAAGAATAGTCCTGCTGTAACATCATTTGAAAGCTATGCTCTAGTCCAAACCATTCGTTCTACAGATGAGGCATCTGGGGAATGCAGTAGACAAGTGATTTGTCCAAAACCCAGGGCTCCTCTCTCACTAGAACATAGGTCTTCCTTCATCACCAATAATAAACCAATTAATTTATCAATTCCCCTCGATCTAAACATTTATACTCTTTGCAATTTTAGTCCAAATAATTTTTACCTCACACCTTACCCTTTTCTTGGCATGGTGACATCCTACACCCGCAATTCAAGAAAAATCAAGAGGCCGTGTGTCTGTGGCTTCTTATGTGTTTGCTTAGCAGAAATGCATTCAGAGTAAATATTCTAATGACTTTTTAGACTCATAAACAAGAATAAAGACCTCAAGGAACCAGTTGAATGCAGTGTGTTCTACAACATCAATGCCCTAACTATTGGAGCCAGATGAATGGATAAACAAATTGTGGTATATCCATACAATGGAACACTAAACTGTTGATGTACAGAGTTACATGGACGGACATCAAAAGTATTACGCTTAGTGAAAGAACTCAAGCAAAGAATATATACTGTATGACTGAATTTATACAAATTTCTGGGAAATGCAAATCGATCTATAACAAAGTAGATTAGTGGTTGCAGGGGGACAGATGAAGGATAAATTACAAAGGGGCAGAGGAGACTTTTGAAGATGCTGAAAATGTTTTGTATCTGGATTTCAGTGATGAGTTCATGACTGTATATGTATGTCCAAACTGATAAAATGCATATTTTATGTATTTATTTATTTATTTATTTTGTGTGTGGTTCACGGGCCTCTCACTGTTGTAGCCTCTCCTGTTGCGGAGCACAGGTTCCGGACGCGCAGGCTCAGAGGCCATGGCTCACATGCCTCGCCACTCCGCGGCACGTGGGATCTTCCCAGACCGGGGCACGAACCCGCGTCCCCTGCATCGGCAGGCGGGCTCCCAACCACTGCGCCACCAGGGAAGCCCAAAATGCACATCTTAAACATGAATATTTTATTGTACTCGTTGTACTAATTTTATTGTACTCAATAAAGACATAAGAAATTTTTAAAATAATCCAGCATTGGGACAGAGTGGTTTAACTATACAAAAAATAAGATTAGCTTGGGCTGATAATTATTGAAGTTAGGGGATAAGTCCAGGGGAATTCATTACACTAATATTGTTACTTTTGCATATGCTTTAAATTTTACTTTAAAAATATTTCAAAAATCTCTCCTATTAAAAATACAATCTTAATTCCTTATGAATCCTGTAGAGAGAAGTTATTTTCTGGCTTAGTAGTTGCCTAGCACTCTAGTCTCTATATTTGCTGACCATAGTACAAGGTGGCTTATATATGTTAATCAGTACTTTGCCATGCCTTTGGAAATGACTCAGGCCAAAACACAATAACATCAGAATGAGTTTTGTGATCAAGAATTAATTTTGGAGATTATTTGTGATTACTGTGATTTTAACTTGGGACTATTAAGGAAAAAATATCCAAAACTTGGAAACAGGCAAATGGATGACTATTTTAAAAAGCCACAGTTTTTTTCAATGTCTTCCGGGAACTTGTCTAACAAACATATCTAAGGTTAATTTAATTCTCTAGGGTATATACCTTTGATTTACTATTTACTATTGGTTAGAGTATTTTACAACTCTGTGGATAGATGTGAACTTGTAGAGAACTTAAAATGATGCAAATGATTCTTTATTTATTCTATTCTTTATTCTTGTCCAATAAAAATAAATTTTGTCTAGTAGAGATTTTATCTAGTAAAGACACAAATGACTCCTACCTGGTAGAAAAAAAAAGATAACCCCAAGTATTATACTTTAACTATTCTTTAGCCATTCACTGGGATTGCACCTAACTTAGCAATCATTCATTCAGTATTCATTCTTCAAATGCCTAAAAACGTTTGCCTCTACTGTACTCCTTTGAACCAGATTTACCTTACTTCTGGCTTTCATTAAAAAGTTAGAAATAATAGCCAAGATATGGAAGCAACCTAAGTTTCCATCAATGGATGAACGGATAAAGGAAATGCAGAATGGGCACACACACAGAGGAATATTACTCAGCCCTAAAAAAAAAAAAAAAGAATGAGATTTTGCCATGTGTGATAACATGGGTGGATCTTGAGGGCTTTATGTTAAGTGAAACAGAGACAAACAAAGAAAAATACTATGCTCTCTCAGTTATGTGTGTAATCAATAAAACAATAATAACAAAACCTAACCAAGCTCACAGATACAGAGTACAGATTGGTAATTGCCATAGTAAGAGAGGCGTTTTGGGGGTGAGGGAGGGAATGGATGATGGGGGTCAAAAGGTACAGAAATAAATTATAAGTCATAAATAGTTCATAGGAATGTTAAAAAAATAAAAGAGAGAGAGAGAGAAAGCTTTATGTAGTCTCTTTAAAAAAAAAAAAGGAGTCTTAAAAATGCCCAAATCCTGCCTCGCATCAGTCACACTATCTCCCATAAAAATCTCACGGAGATTTTTTTCTCCAAAAATCTCCTGGAAGCAAAGGCTCAAGGGCAAAATCAAAGGACACTTATTTTTGGCTCAGCTCATGCCTGAAGCCCCAGCGCAGAACTCTCTGGTAAATTGGGTTTAAGGCCTAAGGGGAAACTTCTCCTTCCACCTAAGCCCAAATCTCAATTTCATTATCAGGCAGATACCCCAGCTCTTGTAAATGAAGAGAGTAAGGAAGCCAAACCTGTCCTTTGGGTCAGTTTGCCACCTGGAAGTAAGTGCCACATTCATGCGTGACCTTTTAAGCAAATATTAACTCTTTATGCAAATGTGGCTTAAATAGCACCCTGAAATCTGATCAATCAAATTAACCACAATGTGGTGATTTAGCACCACAATGAGGTCAGGAAGAAGGGTTAGGACAAGGGGGAGGGGCTTGAGTTGGCAAATCCCCTACATACATGCCTATTCTCAGGAGCAAGACTGATGTGAATAAGTCCTGGAGAAGGTCACAATGTAGTTGGAAAGGCCAGACTTTGAACATGACATAGTAACAGAGAGCTACCAATTGATACAGATGTTGTAGGTTAAAGGAACACTAGATTACCGGGACTGGGGCCTTCTGAATGAACTTTGATGAGGGAATGTATCCTTTTTTTTTTTTTTTTTTGAGAAAAGAAGCAACTACAGGAATTTATAAAATGGGTTCTGGAGAGAGGAAGAGTTCAAGGTCTATCCTTGGATACTAAGTCTAAGTCTTAAGAGTGGAGATACAGGAAAAAGAATGTTCATAAAAATTACATGTATATTTAAGTAAAATATAAAAAGAAGAGGAGTGGGGAGGGGACAGCAGGGCAGCTGGACCAGGGGAACAAAGCTGAGTTCGAACACACACTGACAGCACGACTGCAGTACCCAGGGGTAAGGGAAGCCCCAGTCCCCAGCAGTCAGGACGCCTCTCTCTCCCTCCCCCCTCCCCTCTCTGCAAGCACAGCCCCAAAGCAACTATGAGGCACACTCTCTGGACACCCCACTGCTTGAAGATTAGCAAACCTGAACAGCCCCCTAGACATCAACATGAACTCCCCAG
The DNA here is from genome assembly GCF_026419965.1 of Kogia breviceps. NCBI lineage: Eukaryota > Metazoa > Chordata > Mammalia > Artiodactyla > Physeteridae > Kogia > Kogia breviceps. Next base: position 14,918,226 of record NC_081321.1, on the reverse strand, counting down.
ATACTCACGTTAATTTTCTTCTGAAACAAACTGAACTGGAAGAAAGAAAATAAAGGGAAATGTGGCGAAAGATGGATGGTTTTGGTTGCAGAGGAGAAAAGAGAACGTGTTCCAGGGTGCTTGAACCCCAGACTAAGCAAACAATTAAGCTTCTCATGTGCAGGGCACAGAACCAGCAGTGAAAAGCTTGGAAGCCAGCCCTGGTTAAGCCACTAGCTGTCCTGGGCAAGACATTTAACCACTCTGGTCTTATTTCCATATATGTAAAATCAGAGCATTCAGTCAAGAGAAGGATCTCCTAGTTCCTTCCAACCCTAAGGTGCTAAATTCTTAAATATTATGAGTTCAAAAAATTAAATTTAACAATAGATTGAAAGAATAGGGAAAGAGGAGGATTAAATTTTACATAAACAGGCAACAATCAATCCTTGGAGCCACCCTTTTACAGAACCTATAAGTTCTTCACTTTCTGATTAGAAACCAAGCTGTATTAGCAAATGGGGCAATTACCATCATAGTTGCAATGCTTTAAAAAAAAAAAAAGTTGGGGGGAAGGGACCCATGTGGTCATTGTTTTATTAATGAGATGCTGTCTCCTAAGGTACATGACAAACATAGTGCTTCAACTTGAAATATCTCCTAATAGCAAAACCAAACTATTTTGTTTTATTTTAGTAGTCTTGTTTTTTGAACTTTTTTTTTTTTTAATTAGGGTGGTGGAAGGAAAAGAGGATATACACTTCAAACTTGTTAAAGTTTGCAAGCTTTTTAATGAAACTTCTTCCTAAATGCCAGCCTTGCCTGAGCTTGCCTTTGTCTGTTTCCCTCACATGTTCTCTGGAGCCCAGCTTTCTTCTCTGTGCTTTGTGCCACCTGGTTTACAGCTGAACAAAGAACAATCCTCTCCATTTTGCATTAGTCTTGCTTGAAGAGTTCATAAGAAAACAGGGATACGCAATGTGGCTGGCTCTTGAGAAAGTCTAATTACACAGAAACAAACAGGATATGTATTAGCCTAAATATGTCTGGAGTGATTTATTATTTTTGTTACAGTTCAATACATTTTTTGTCTTTGATGTGGACATTTTCATTGAGGAAAATGTATGGTAAATTCTAACTGTAAAATATGAATTCTAAGAGCATGACTCTGGAGCCACCCTGCTGGGGTTTGAAATCCAGCCCCAGCCCTGACTAATTATCTGACTTGGGCTAAGTTGTTTCACCTCTTTGTGCCTCAGTTTCTTCAGCTATAAAATAGAGGTAGGGCTTCCCTGGTGGCGCAGTGGTTGAGAATCCGCCTGCCGATGCAGGGGACACGGGTTCGTGCCCCGGTCCGGGAGGGTCCCACGTGCCGCGGAGCGGCTGGGCCCGTGAGCCATGGCCGCTGAGCCTGCGCGTCCGGAGCCTGCGCTCCGCAACGGGAGAGGCCACAACAGCGAGAGGCCCGCGTACCGCAAAAAAATAAATAAATAAATATGCAATTAACAGATTTTAATTCATTAAGTGCTCATAAAAATTCTATAAGGTAAAACCTATTATCATCCCCACTTTATGAATGAGGTAGAAGATATTAAGTAACTCGCCTGAAAGTAATAGAGCAATGCAGTAATGAAGTAAGGTGTAAAGCTGGGAGTCAGGATAATTGGAAGGAATTCAAGAAGTGCTTAAGGGAAAAAGTATTTCAAGGAATATTTAAGGAAAATTGGTAACATTTTATGAGTAGGAAAAGTTAAGAAAAAACCCGCATTTCCAACTGTGCCTTGGGGTGTTTGTCTATGGCCTTAAATGAGATAGAAAAACAATGGGTAAGAAATCAGCAGGTCTGTTGGGAAGTGATGGATTCCATTTCAGATATTTGAAGCACCCGTGGAATATCCAACTGGGTACAGTGAGCAGTGATTCGGAAAATACATCCCAAGAAAGATGTTGGGGACAAAGATATAAAATTGCAAGGCACTGACATATAAATGTAAATAAAAACCATGAAGAACTTTAACAGGAAAGCTACCTTGATTTAAAACGTCAACAGGAAAGGAGATTACTGGGATTCAGCCGGCATCTGTTTCTTCCCTAAAGAACCAGCAGACGTCACAGTTCCATATATGCTTTTAGGTCAGATAAAAAACTGAGAGGGTTTTATCGTCAGTTTAGCAGAATAAGTGCACTACTTTAGTTGCTAACAGTTTTTAAAGAAAAGTTTATCTTAATGCCAGTATATAATTTAGAGTTCAACCAACAAAAATATTTCAAGTTGTAGAGTTTGCTGAAACTGATGATGTAATTCTTATTATAGATTTATTTAAGAATGAAAAATTGGTGGGTAGAATTTTATTTTTAGATGTAAAATGTATAATAATTATTTTTCTGTGAACAATCAATCTTCTAGGCAAACACTATGAACACTAAATAATAATAAACAAAATAAATCCTCTTTCTACCTACCATGCCTCTTAAAATCTAATATGTTTTCTCATTAGGAGATTTTTTTTTTTCTACACGATCTGACTTTGAATTCCAAGTACAGAAATTCTCTTAAAATGTTTACAAAACTAGGAGATAGACATGTCCAGGATAAATAAGGGAAGATGACTAAATTCTAATGAAAAGAATGCCATTTTTGGTTTGTCAGGGACCAAAGTGATCTCTTAAGTATGATCCCTAATCCAGGGTCTCTGTCTCTCAGGCAGAGAAAAGATGGAAGAGAAAAAGCAAAATGATAGTTTAGGGTATAATGGTACATAAATCTACCAGCGTACTCTTAAATTTACCAATACATTTTACAAAGTATTATGCCTACATCATGGTGTACGATTGCCAATCACCAATCAGACACACAGAAAGAAAGAAAGTATACATAGAAATGTATTGATACACTCTCTAATTTATTTCTGTCCTTTTATTCTGCTATCAACTCTCATTAGCTGTTCTTCCTTTATCCTGAATCTATTTCTCAAATTCAGGCACTGAAAGTTAATTCAGTGGAAGGAAATGTCACTAGATTCTTAGTATTACAGAAAATAGCAATTTAAGAGAACTTAAATTAATATTCTTAAATTGAAATTTAAGAGATTCCTATGTGCCTGGGGATAAGGTATGAATACAATATATTTCTTATCATATTCATATCTTATCCCCAGGAACATATAGTTTGTGTTGTTTGTTTTTTTCTCTAACAGATACTCATAGTCTGGTGGAGGGAACAAATTAGGTCTTACCAATCTCTCTTCTGATGACTATAAGCTTCTCCTTTTCCTTTTTCTGCTTCCTTTAACACAAAAAGAAATCCTTGAACAACCAATAATGTGCCCAGATCATAATCTCTTATATTTCTATTGTTTTATGTAATACTAAGAATCCAGTGACATTTATTTCACAGCATTTGTTGTTTAAATAATATATTTGGCTATTAATTGTTCATGGTCCTATAATGTCTCTTGAATCACCATTTTTTTAATATATCACTTTCAGGTTCTAGCTTTTGTACATCTTATATCCTTAACTGGATTATAAACTAAAGTCAGCAATCTTGTTTTATCACACCTAAAAGAATTCCTTGCAACTAGAAAGTCTTGATAATTACTTCCTGATGAAACCATTTTTGATTGATCAACATACTTATTTTAAGAAAAGGTAAGTTCACTCATTCATTCATTGAATAAAAAATTATTCAATACCTACTCTGTGTCATCCATTATACTGGAAATATAGCTGTGAATTTAACACAGACCTTGGTATCTTGGAACTTATATAAGGGAGAGAGGTGATAATGAAATACCCCAATAATATAATGTCAGACAGTGTTAAGTGCTCTGAAGAATAAAACAGGCTCAAGGAATAGAGGGTGATCAGAATGATCAGGGAAGGCCTCTCTAAAGAGCTAACATATGAAGAGCTAACATACCTGCCCAAGTAAAGTGAGCACTAAGTACAAAGAACTGAGAGTAATATGCCTGTGGTGAGTTAAGGACACAGCAAGAAAGCCAGAAAGCCTGGATCAGAACATGCAAAGGAAAGTGGGATAGAACAGGCTTGGGAAATGATTCAGCTCGGTGCTTTGTGACCACCTAGAGGTGTGGGATAGGGAGGGTGGGTGGGAGACTCAAGAGGGATGGGATATGGGGATATATATGTATATATGGCTGATTCACTTTGTTGTACAGCAGAAACTAACACAACATTGTGGAGCAATTATACTCCAATAAAGATGTTAAAAAAGAAATTCATTTTCTTAGACCTGACCCAGTCATTAAGTTTTGATTTGGGGTAATATTACTGCCCTAATTATCATCAGGTTTGGTTAATAATATCTATCTTAATTCACAGATCTGACAATATAATAGGAGAGAATATATGTAAAAGCATTTTGAGCAAATATGAAGGGTTATGATTATCATCTTAAATCCTCAACGCCTGCTTTAAGGTTTTCCAGTGGTTCTGCTGAACAACCCTGTTTCTTTTCTTCTCTGGTTTTCCTATAATAATATGGCCTCAAATAATTAAAGCAAAGATTAACTGAACAAAGAAATGTAGACACATCCACAATTATACTGGAAAATTTTAGTATGCTTTTCTCAATAATTGATAGGACAAGCAGACACAAATTTAATGATATAGAACAAGAGAACGAGGAGATATATATACTTGACCCAATGGATATATATAACACTGCATCACACTTTCTTTACAAATTGACATGGAACATTTATTGACCATATATTGAGTCATAAACCAACTATCAACAAATTTCTAAGAAAATCATATGAAGATGTTATAAGCACAACACAATTAATCTATATAACAGTATTTCTAGGCTTCCCTGGTGGCGCAGTGGTTGGGAATCCGCCTGCCAATGCAGGGGACATGGGTTTGAGCCCTGGCCTGGGAGGATCCCACATGCTGCGGAGCAACTAGTCCCGTGAGCCACAACTACTGAGCCTTTGCGTCTGGAGCCTGTGCTCCGCAACAAGAGAGGCCGCGATAGTGAGAGGCCCGTGCACCACGATGAAGAGTGGCCCCCACTTGCCGCAACTAGAGAAAGCCCTCGCACAGAAACGAAGACCCAACACAGCCAAAAATAAATAAAATTTTTTAAAAAAAAAACAGTATTTCTCAAATATCAGAAAATGTCCATGGGTTAGGACCATGTTAGAAATCAGAAAAGAGTATAAATTTTAAAAAATTAAAATAGAAGATACCAAAATTAAGAACATCTGTTTATTTTAAAGAAATTTTATTCTTTAATGGCATATTTTTTAAAAAAGAAGGAAAAACGAGCTAAACATTCATTTCCATAAATTAAAGAACATCAAGGTCTAAAAAAAGTAGGAGACTAAATATTCAAAGAGAAATTAATTAACTAGAAAGCATATACACAATAGAGAGGACCAATGACAAAAGTTGACTCTCTGAAAAGACAAATAAAACCAGTAACATACTAGTGAACAAGTAAGAAGAGAGAAGACACACCTGTATTAGAAATGACAAAAGGAACACCTTGCAGACATTAAAGAGATTAGGAAGATATTATGAACACCTTATGACAATAAATATAAATTTAGGACAAATGGATAAATTCCCAGAAAAATATAACTATGACTCAAGGAGAAAGAGGAAATACAAGTAATCCTACAGCCATGAAAGAAACTGAGTCAATAATTAAGTCTTCCCACAACTAAACTCCAGGCACAAATGATTCCACTGGCCAGTTAACCAAATATACTCATGCTTATCCTAAGAGGCTACATAATTTGATACCAAGAGTAAGGGAAAAGAAGAGTTACAGGTCAACCTAACTGTAAACAAAAATGCAAAATTCTCAATAGAGACAGCAGTGGCAAACTAAATCCAGAAGTATATAAAAAGAATAGTATATTTTAACAAAAGAGGATTTATTCTAAGAATGTGTTTAGTTTGACAGGAAAAAGACAATTTAATTCACATTATCATATTACCTCAATGCAGGAAAAGGATTTAATAATATCCAATATTTATTCTTGGTATCAAAATATTTAGCAAAAAAGAAATTAAGGAATAAAGGGAATCTTATAAAGATTATAAGAGAATAAATGCTGTTAAATCTGGTAGTGTAGAAGTTGGCAAACTTTTTCTTGTTAACAAGAGCCAGACAATAAATATTTTCAGCTTTGCAGGCCATATGGTCTCTGCCACAATACTCACCTTTGCCATTGTGGTGCAAAAGTAGCTGTAGACAATAGTATTTACATGAATGACATGGTTGTATTCCAATAAAACCGTACTTACAAAATCAGGTGGCAGGCCAGATTGGGCCAATGGGCCATAGGCTGCCGACTCCTGAGTTAAAGGGTATCTAGGAAAACATAACCCACTGGTACTTATCACAATTAACGATGAAACCATTTTCTTTAAGATAGCAACAAGATAAAATTTCCCAGTGTTACAACTGTGCTTCACTTTGCATTTGAGGTTCTGGTCAGTGCAATAAGGTAAGAAAAATAAACAGAAGTACAAGGATTGAAAAGGAAGAAAAAGAACCATCAACACTTGCAGAAGAAATAATTGTTTATGTATCAAATCCAAAAGAGCTTACTGATAATTTTTTAATGAGAATTTGGCATGGTTCCTTGTCATAAAAATCAATATAAAAATGTATTACCAAGAAGAAATAAAATTTAAAGTGTGACACATTTACAATAGTGATCAAACATATAAAATACCTAAGAATAAATTTATGAAAATATACATGACTTCTACAAAGAAATTTATGAAACTGAGAAATATTTAAAAGGACAAAATACATGGAAATAGAAAATATTTTTCACAGGTTGAAATTTCTATATTTTAGATAAGAAATTCTCCCCTGCTGTATAGATTCAATACAATTGCACACAAAATCTCAACAGTCATTTTGTAGAGTTTGATCAGATAATTCTAAAACATATAAAAAATTTTTGGTACTGGCACAAAAACAGAAATATAGATAAACGGAACAGGATAGAAAGCCCAGAAATAAACCCACACACCTATGATCAATTAATCTATGACAAAAGAGGCAAGAATATACAATGGAGAAAAGACAGCCTCTTCAATAACTGGTGCTGGGAAGACTGGACAGCTACATGTAAAATAATGAAATTAGAACATTCTCTAACACCATACAAAAAAAAAAACTCAAAATGGATCAAAGACCTAATGTAAGGCTGGACACTGTAAAATTCTTAGAGGAAAACATAGGCAGAACACTCTTTGACATTAATCTCAGCAATACCTTTTTGATCCACCTCCTAGAGTAATGAAAATAAAAACAGAAATAAACAAATGGTACCTAATTAAACTTAAAAGCTTCTGCACAGCAAAGGGAACCATAAACAAAACAAAAAGACAACCCTCAGAATGGCAGAAAATATTTGCAAATGAAGTGACCAACAAGGGATTAATTTCCAAAATATACAAACAGCTCATGCAGCTCTATGTCAAAAAAACAAACTACCCAATCAAAAAATGGGCAGAAGATTTAAATAGACATTTCTCCAAAGAAGACATACAGATGGCCAAAAAGCACATAAAAAGATGTTCAACATCACTAATAATCAGAGAAATGCAAATCAAAACTACAATGAGATATCATCTCACACCAGTCAGAATGGCCATCATCTAAAAGTCCTCAAACAATAAATGCTGGAGAGGGTGTGGAGAAAAGGGGACCCTCCTACACTGTTGGTGGGAATGTAAATTGGGACAACCACTATGGAGAACAGTATGGAGGTTCCTCAAGAAACTAAAAATAGAGCTACCATATAATCCAGCAACCCCACTCCTGGGCATATATCCGGAGAAAACCATAACCTAAAAAGATGCATGCACCCCAAAGTTCACTGCAGCACTGTCTACAATAGCCAAGACATAGAAGCAACCTAAATGTCCATTGACAGAGGAATGGACAAAGAAGATGTGGTACATATATACAATGTAATAGTACTCAGTCATAAAAAAGAGTGAAATAATGCCATCTGCAGCAACATGGATGGACCTAAAGATTATCATACTAAGTGAGGTAAGTCAGTCAAAGATAAATATCATATGATATCACTCATATGTGGAATCTAATTTTTAAAAATGATGCAAATGAACTTATTTATAAAACAGAAACAGACTTACAGATATCCTAAACAAACTTATGGTTACTAAAGGGGAAATATGGGGGGGAGAGATAAATCAGGAACTGAGGATGAACATACACACACTACTATGTATAAGATAGATGACCAAACAAACAAAAAAAAAGATAGATAACCAACAAGGACCTGCTGTATAGCACAGGGAACTCTACTCAATATTCTGTGATAACCTATAGGAGAAAAGTATCTAAAAAAGAGTGGATACATGTATATGTATAACTGAATCACTGCTGTACACCTGAAACTAACACAGTATTGTAAATCAACTATATTCCAATAAAATTAAAATTTAAAATAAATAAGTAAAACACACACACACACAAAATTTCAAGAGGTCTGAAATAAAAACATTTTTGAAGAACAAGTTAGGAAAACTAGCTCTAACAGATATCAAGACTCATTATAAGGCTCAAGTAAATAAAACAGCATAGTATTAGTCCAGTGACAGCTAGGAAACAAGCCACATTGGTATGGGCAGTCATATAACAGAAGTGGCACCATCAGTAAAGACATGGCAGCTTTTTAAGTAAGTGGTGCTGGGAAAAATGGATATCCATGTGAGTAAAATGAAATCAGATTCATTCATACAATCTACTAAAATCAACTGGAAAAGACCAAAATGAAAATAGTAAAACTATAAATTTTTGGAAAATAATAAACATATCCATATGACCTTAGAATGGCAAAAGATCTCTTAAATAAAATACAAACAAAATTGCCCATGAAGAAAGTGACTGACAAATTCTTCCACATAACATTAAGAACAGCTGCTTATCTAAAGAATTATAAAGAAAACTGAAATCATACAGAAAGATATTTGCAATATATAAACACAAAAAGAAACTGTTATCTAGAATATAAAAACTCATAGATTTTTTTAAAACAATACAGTAGAAAATTGGGCAAAAGTTTTAACTACCAAAGTGACCAAAAATAATAGTTCAAATGGAAAACAAACATAAAATATGATTCTCGATTTTATTAGTAATCACGGTCACACAAATTTCTACAACTATTTTATATATACATATATATATATATATATATATCAGACTAACAGAAATTTTTAAAGTTTAATTATACTATTATTGATAAGGATGTGGCAATGGGAATGCTCATGTACTGCTGGAAAACTCTCTGACATTATATAATTAAAGATTTATATTCCCTTTGACTCAACAATTTCACATCTAGAGAAACTGCTACCTATGTGCCCTAGAAAACAAGTACAAAATGTTCATGGCTGGAAATACACCAAGTGTATCCCAATACTAGGATACATAAAAGTTGTGGTATATCCATATAATTAAATACTATACATTAATGAAAATGAATGTACTATAGCAAACATAATACTGAGATACAGAAGCTAGGCAAAAAGAAGTATACAATTCCATTCAAATAGAGTTTTTCAAAAAAACAGCTAAACTAAAATGTAGTTTTTAAGAGATGCACTGATGGTGTTAAAATACCCTTTCTTCTAGCTTTATGACAAAAGACCACAGAATAGATATATCAAGTCAAAGAGAGATATGTTTGTGACTAGAGAGGGATAAAGGGGTTGGGAGTCCCAGGGAGCTGGCTGGCTTCTATTTCTTCACCTCAGCGGTACACAGTGCTCATCCCACAACTATTTGTTCACATGACAAATATTTGTTTTATAGGTTTTTCTATATATATACTATACAAAAACAAAGCAACAACAAAAGAAACCAAGATCACTATTTTTTTTTTTGTAATATCCTATGTTCTTGCTCACTGAAATCTTGAGTTTTCATTCTGTTATACCAAATAGCTGTGATACAATTTCTTATATTTTATAAATTATATTTTTCCCACTTAAATGTGTTCCCCTGTATTACTGAACTTCATTCTCTGGAAAATATGAGACTTCTCATCATGTTTATTTATACTGTAACAATAAATTTATACATACCAAGAAAAATACACAATATACAGATTGGCAGTGTTCACCACCCCTACCTTCCAAAGCTAGTTAAGACAAAAATCTGACCTGATATGGACCAGAACAATAACTTGGATATACAAAAGAAATATTAGGGTTTTTTCTACCTACCAATACAGGAATATATGTAAATGACAATGTCACACATGATTTGTACAGATATTAGACTTCAAAGGTATACAAAAGGCCGAGAGCAATTGAACAAGAGTGAACACTCAAAATATTATTCTTTCACATAGGTTTCCAAAATTCTACCAAAAATATTATTATCCAGAGGCTGTAAGAAAGCTTATGATTTCAAATTAATAGCTCTAGATGCTGGATTTTTATCCATTTTTAAAATATCAGTCCTACACCCTATAAGATGTAATTATATTCAATGCCATAGTATGGGCTCAACCCCATACATTTAAGAATAAGAATGAAAAACAGTTTTAATGAGCACATTACAAAATCACTGAAGTAGTAATACTTTTAAAACAAATTTTCATGAAGCTTTATTAGTCTGACATTCCTCTGTGCCTAGAATCTGTCTTCTCAATTCTATTTTGAGACTTTTGGTCACTTCTCTGATAGCAATGCCAGCAAAGCCACCAGCTATCATTAATCTCAGTTCTAAGAAAGAGTAAATCATTCTCACCAGCAATTAAACAGTAAATGCATTAAAGTAAGACCAATTAAAACTAAGTCTCAACATTCACCACATAGTTCTGAGAAAGGCTTGTCATAATCATTTCAACTTTAATTGGAAATTTCCTTAATAATTCTTTCCAACTGAAGTAAGACTGAAGCTTTTGTTGTGGGAGTACCCAGTTTCAGTAGAGTTTAAATTGAAATACTCCATCAGGAATTTGAGTTGTATGTCTGCAAAGCTTCCCTGTACCATTAATTTGTATGTCCAGGACTGGTTCCAAGCTCTGTTTGCCAATAATCCACCATACACAACACACTCTGAATTTTGTAATTACATCAGTTCTCTTTCACATTTCCAAACTTTTAATACATTGCCTTGCAAAGGTAAAGAGAACTCATAGCCAATGGCTGTATGTAATTTTTCTCCTTTTGGTAGTCAATATTATATAGTAGGCTGATTTTCAAGGTGCTTTTAATAATATGGGCCTTTGTGGGAATAAAAATGTCTGAGATCTTCCTGTGATCTTTACAAATGTATCAGTTAATGTTTCATATGTTATTTCCTATGAAACATAAGCCTATGAATGTATGGACGAATTTAGGTAATTTTCAAAGGAACTGTGAATAATTTTTCAATGAATTTCTAAAGCTTTTGTTGTTGTTATACTTCTTGTTGTTGTACAGTTAATTTATGCCACAGTTGATTCACCAAAAAGCACTTTCACTCTAAAAAAAGAAAGAAAGAATGCAGCCCTGTATCTCGTGACCTTTCGGCAACAGCAAATTCCATTTCTTCCATTCACTTATATAACAACAGTTTTTCTAAGAAAGGTTATAATGGGACAGAAAAGCTGTAAATAGAGATCAACACTCCCAATTTTGCTGGCAGGGGAAAGAGATTAGGGTTGGGGAGAGGGAGGTTTATGGAACAAAAGGAACCCTCCCTGAAAACCCAAGCAAACACAAACATGTGCTTAGGCATAGCACATGAATCAGAACGTGAAATGCCATGTTTTGATTTACTGCCACTAATAAGATATTTTCCAAAAAAGACAATTATCATGGGGAATCATTTTGAGAATTTGCCCTGTGTTTAGTGCTAATGAAGCCATGTAGAGGGAGCACAGTGTTTTGCTACAGGTACAGAACAGACAAAGGTATCCCCCCAACTTCAATCAGGGTTGAGGCAAAAATCCAACAGGTGTTTAACCTTATGGGTCAATCTAGTGACTTAAAAATATACTACCCAGCAATTACATAGGAACTACATCAATTATAAATGGACCATAGGTCTGATCTGGTTCCCTGAATGAGCATCAGAAAGTTCATCACTTAAATCGTAAGCAAATTACCACGTATGAGTATGTGTGTGTGTATATATATATATATATTCTCTTCCTAGATAGTGGCGTGTGTGTATATATACACACACACACACCACTACCTAGGAAGAGAATCAGACTTTTTAAATGTATAAGGTCTTGCAGAATGCTTAATGTATTTGACGTTTACATGTCATTTGGTTCTGCATCCCATCAGAATAACCTGTATCCATGCAGACAGAAGAAAATATTTCATTAGGATTATGTAACTAAACATTTAAGCCTTTTCATTTTAGTTCAAAAAACCGTTTGAGAGAATTTTGTTTCATCGAACTATATCTAGCACCGTAAAGAGTGTTCTTTTTTTTTTTTTTTTTTTGTTTTTTTTGTTTTTGTTTTTGTTTGTTTGTTTTTTTTTTTTTAACATCTTTATTGGAGTATAATTGTTTTACAATAGTGTGTTAGTTTTCCCTCTACAACAAACTAAATCAGTTATACATACACACATGCTCCCACATCTCCTCCCTCTTGCATCACCCTCTCTCAAGAGTGTTCTTTAAAAGTAACGAAGGAAACTATGTCTTCTTGAACTGTGGTTTTGCCAACGCAAAGAAATAGATCTTGTGTTCACCTATTGTTGCTAACTGGTTACGGAAGTTAGAAACGGGAATGCAATGATAGGGACACAGACTTTTAACAACGGTTGAACCACACTCTGCCCTCGCTCCAAGTCAGCTGTCATCCACTAGGTCCTATCATGACAGTTTAAAATGTCTTTTCTGATAACATTTGAGGGATTAACTTAAGATGAAATCCCTGTTTGCCTGTATACATAATAGGGAGTGTGGAGGTTAATAAATGTGTATTTCTCATGTAATTAAAAGACAACAAATTGTTTCTACAAGAGAAAAACAGATAAGAGAAATATACATATGCCATGAGTATAAAAAATAACTCAATCTACTCTTGAACATTAGTGTAGGCCCCGTAAAATAAGCCCTAAAAGAAATGAAGTCTGACTGAAATATTTTAGCCTACAATCGGGGGAAAGCCACTACAAATTGAAAATATAACCTGGCACCATAATATTTCACTTCTCTATGCCCCTAGAAATGAGAGAATCTGGAATAAAATGTGTGAAAAACATTCTAAGCTCTAACATTTTACAGCAATATGGTGTTACCAATATACTAAAATCTAAACTATATTTGCTGAAATACAGGTCACCTTTACATATCACCATTAGCATTAAGGTTGCTTGTCTTTACTTACAAAGGAAATAAATTACACACTGAATCTAAATAATTGGGAAAAATCACACCGATTAGCCCTTGAACATACATATTTATGTATGTTTAAACAAACAGCATATTTTATTACATTGGACAAATATTATAGATCAAGGCTCACCTCAAATCCCAGCCTACATGCTCATGATTATTTTTTTTTATTTATTCAACATCATTCATTCTCCCCTGAACGCCATTATGTGATAATAGAAAGAAGTTGTTCTTTGCAGCAAGAAAGACCTGAGTTCTAATCTCAGACCACCATCTACTAACTGACCTTAAACAAGTAACTTAGGGGCTCAGCTTCTCCTCCTGTAAAATAACAGTGACAATAGCCCCTTCGTGAAGGTTTAAGAAAGCTGGCTTACCAATAGAGACATGGTTTCCTTTAGCCCATCCATCTCACTGTTTTTAATCTTCTCATTCCAACTCTGATTTCAGATTCATGTGTCAAAAAAACTCAAATCAATGACTGACACATGTCACTCAGTACACAGGGAAAACTTATGGTTTGGTATAAAAATGGTCATAATAACATACTTGTGAATAATGTCTTATTTTATGTTTCATCTTAAAAAACATAAATATCTAAAAATTATACCTGGGGTCTCGAGAATTGAATTCAACTGATTCTATTTGATATTTAAGAGTTAACAATGTCAATCAAAGTTTAACCACATCTCTGTTAACTTTTGGATTTTTTCACTCTAATCTGCTATGATTCTAATGGAAGATATGACTCATCTCTCTTTTTTGTTAACGTCGTATTGGAGTATAATTGCTTTACAATGGTGTGTTAGTTTCTGCTTTATAACAAAGTGAAACAGCTATACATATACATACATTCCTATATCTCCTGCCTCTTGCGTCTCCCTCCCACCCTCCCTACTCCACCACTCTAGGTGGTCACAAAGCACAGAGCTGATCTCCCTATTCCATGTAGCTGCTTCCCACTAGCTATCTATTTTACATTTGGTAGCGTATATATGTCCAGGCCACTCTCTCACTTCGTCCCAGCTTACACTTCCCCCACCCTGTGTCCTCAAGCCCATTCTCTACGTCTGGGCCTTTATTACTGTCCTGCCCCTGGTTCTTCAAAACCATTTTTTTTTTAGATTCCATACATAAGTGTTAGAATATGGTATTTGTTTTTCCCTTTCTGACTTACTTCACTCTGTATGACAGACTCTAGGTCCATCCACCTCACCACAAATAACTCAATTTTGTTTCTTTTTACGGCTGAGTAATATTCCACTGTATATATATGCCATATCTTCTTTATCCATTCACCTGTCGATGGACACTCAGGATGCTTCTGTGTCCTGCCTATTGTAAACAGAGCTGCAATGAACATTGTGGTACATGACACTTGTTGAATTACAGTTTTCTCAGGGTATTTGCCAGGTAGTGAGATTGCTGGGTCGTATGGTAGTTCTATTTCTACTTTTTAAGGAACCTCCATACTGTTCTCCATGGTGGCTGTATCAATTTACAGTTCCACTAACAGTGCGAGAGGGTTCCCATTTCTCCACACCCTCTCCAGCATTTATTGTTTGTAGATTTTTTGATCATGGCCATTCTGACTGGTATGAGGTGATACCTCATTGTAGTTTTGATTGGCATTTCTATAATGATTAATGATGTTGAGCATCCTTTCATGTGTTTGTTGGCAATCTGTATATTTTCCTTGGAGAAATGTCTATTTAGGTCTTCTGCCCATTTGTGGATTGCGTTGTTTGGTTTTGGACACTGAGCTGCATGAGCTGCTTGTATATTCTGGAGATTAATCCTTTGTCAGTTGTTACGTTTATAAATATTTTCTCCCATTCTGAGGGTTGTCTTTTCAACTTGTTTATGGTTTCCTTTGCTGTGCAAAAGCTTTTAAGTTTCATTAGGTCCCATTTGTTTATTTTTGTTTTTATTTCCATTTCTCTAAGAGGTGGGTGAAAAAGGATCTTGCTGTGATTTATGTCATAGAGTGTTCTCCCTAAGTTTTCCTCTAAGAGTTTTATAGTGTCTGGCCTTATATTTAGGTCTTTAATCCATTTTGAGTTTATTTTTGTGTATGGTGTTAGGGAGTGTTCTAATTTCATTCTTCTACATATAGCTGTCCAGTTTTCCCAGCACCACTTATTGAAGAGGCTGCCTTTTCTCCATTGTATATTCTTGCCTCCTTTATTAAAAATAAGGTGACCATATGTGGGTGGGTTTATCTCTGGGTTTTTAACCTATTCCACTGATCTATACTTCTATTTTTGTGCCCATACCATACTGTCTCGATTACTGTAATTGTGCAGTATAGTCTGAAGTCTGGGAGCCTGATGCCTCCGGCTCCATTTTTCTTTCTTCGGGGTCTTTTGTGTTTCCATAGAAATTGTGAAATTTTTTATTCTAGTTTTGTAAAATTTTTTATTCTAGTTCTGTGAAAAATGCCATTGGTAGTTTGACAGGGATTGCACTGAATCGGTAGATTGCTTTGGGTAGTATAGTCATTTTCACAATGTTGATTCTTCCAATCCAATAACATGGTATATCTCTCCATCTGTTGGTATCATCTTTAATTTCTTTCATTAGTGTCTTATAGTTTTATGCATACAGGTCTTTTGTCTCCGTAGGTAGGTTTATTCCTAGGCATTTTATTCTTTTTGTTGCAATGGTAAATGGGAGTAGTTCCTTAATTTCTCTGTCAGATTGTTCATTATTCTTGTATAGGAATGCAAGAGATTTCTGTGCATTAATTTTGTATCATGCTACTTTACCAAATTCATTGATTAGCTATAGTAGTTTTCTGGTAGCATCCTTAGGATTCTCTTTGTATAGTATCGTGTCATCTGCAAACACTGACAACTTTACTTCGTTTCCAATTTAGATTCCCTTTCTTTTTCTTCTCTGATTGCTGTGGCTAAAACTTCCAAAACTATGTTGAATAACGGTGGTGAGAGTGGGCAACCTTGCCTTGCGCCTGATCTTAGTGGAAATGGTTTCAGTTTTTCACCACTGAGACCAATGTTGGCTGTGGGTTTGTCATATATGGCCTTTATTACATTGAGGGAAGTTCCCTCTATGCTTACTTTGTGGAGGGTTTTTATCAGAAATGGGTGTTGAATATTGTCAAAAGCTTTTTCTGCATCTACTGAGATAATCCTATGGTTTTTCTCCTTCAACTTGTTAATATGGTGTATCACATTGACTGATTTGTGTATATTGAAGAATTCTTGCATTCCTGGGATAAACCCCACTTGATCATGGTGTATGATCCTTTTAATGTGCTGTTGGATTCTGTTTGCTAGTATTTTGTGGATGATTTTTGCATCTATGTTCATCAGTGATATTGGCCTGTAGTCTTCTCTGTGACATCTTTGTCTGGTTTGGGTATCAGGGTGATGGTGGCCTTGTAGAATGAGTTTGGGCGTGTTCCTCCCTCTGCTATATTTTGGAAGAGTTTGAGAAGGATAGGTGTTAGCTCTTCTCTAAATGTTTGATAGAATTCGCCTGTGGAGCCATCTGGTCCTGGGCTTTTGTTTGATGGAAAATGTTTAATCACAGTCTCAATTTTAGTGCTTGTGATTGGTGTGCTCCTATTTTCTATGTCTTCCTGGTTCAGTCTTGGAAGGTTGTGCTTTCTAAGAATTTGTCCATTTCTTAGAGTTTGTCCATTTTATTGGCATAGAGTCGCTGGTAGTAATCTCTCATGATCCTTTGTATTTCTACAGTGTCAGTTGTTAATTCTCCTTTTTCATTTCTACTTCAATGGATTTGAGTGTTCTCCCTTTTTTTCTTGATGAGTCTGGCTAACAGTTCATCAATTTTGTTTATCTTCTCAAGGAACCAGCTTTTAGTGTTATTGATCTTTGCTATTTTTCCTTCATTTCTTTTTCATTTATTTCTGATCTGATCTTTATGATTTCCTTCCTTCTGCTAACTTTGGGGGGTTTTTTGTTGTTCTTCTTCTTTCTCTAATTGCTTTAGTTGTAAAGTTAGGTTGTTTATTTGAGATGTTTCTTGTTTCTTCAGGTAGGATTGTATTGCTATAAACTTCCCTCTTAGAACTGCTTTTGTTGCATCCTATAGGTTTTAGGTCATCGTGTTTTCATTGTCATTTGTTTCTAAGTAACTTCTGATTTCCTGTTTGATTTCTTCACTGATGTCTTGGTTATTTAGTCGTGTATTCTTTAGCTTCCATGTGTTTGTAGTTTTTACATATTTTTTCCTGTAATCATATCTAGTCTCATAGCATTGTGGTTGGAAAAGATACCTGATACAATTTCAGTTTTCTTAAATATATCAAGGCTTGATTTTGAACCCAAGATATCATCTATCCTGGAGAATGTTCCATGAGCACTTGAGAAGAAAGTGTATTCTGTTGTTTTTGGATGGAATGTCCTATAAATATCAATTAAGTCCATCTTGTTTAATATATCATTTAAAGCTTGTGTTTCCCTATTTACTTTCATTTTGGATGATTGGTCCGTTGGTGTAAGTGGGGTGTTACAGTTCCCTACTGTGACTGTGTTACTGTCACTTTCCCTTTTATGGCTGTTAGCATTTGCCTTATGTATTGAGGTGTTCCTCTGCTGGGTGCATAAATATTTACAATTGTTATATCTTCTTCTTGGATTGATCCCTTGATCATTATGTAGTGTCCTTTATCTCTTTATTTTAAAGTCTATTTTGTCTGATATGAGAATTGCTACTCCACCTTTCTTTTGATTTCCATTTGCATGGAATATCTTTTTCCACCCCCTTTCAGTTTGCATGTCTCCCTAGGTCTGAAATGGTTCTCTTGTGGACAGCATATATATAGATCTTGTTTTTGTATGCATTCAGCCTGTCTAGGTCTTTTGATGGGAGCATTTAATCCATTTACATTTAAAGTAGTTATCAATATGTATGTTCCCATTACCATTTTCTTAATTGTTTCGGGTTTGTTTTTGTAGGTCTTTTCCTTCTCTTGTGTTTCCTGCCTTAAGAAGTTCCTTTAGCATCTGGTGTAAAGCTGGCATGGTGGTGTGAATTCTCTCAACTTTTGCTTGTCTTTAAAGGTTTTAATTTCTCCATCGAATCTGAATGAGATCCTTGCTGCATAGAGTAACCTTGGTTGCAGGTTTTTCCCTTTCATCACTTTAAATATGACCTGCCACTCCCTTCTGGCTTGCAGAGTTTCTGCTGAGAGATCAGCTGTTAACCTTATGGGGAGTCTCTTATATGTTATGTGTTGGTTTTCCCTTGCTGCTTTTAATATTTTTTCTTTGTATTTAATTTTTGATAGCTTGATTAATATGTGTCTTGGTGTGTTTCTCCTTGGATTTATCCTCTGTGGGACTCTCTGTGCTTTCTGGAGTTGATTATTTCCTTTCCCATATTAAGGAATTTTCAACTATAATCCTTTCAAATATTTTCTCAGTCCCTTTCTTTTTCTCTTCTTCTTCTGGCATCCTATAATTCAAATGTTGGTGCATTTAATGTTGTCCCAGAGGTCTCTGAGACTGTCCTCAATTCTTTCCATTCTTTTTTCTTTATTCTGCCCTGTGATAGTTATTTCCACTATTTTATCTTCCAGGTCACTTATCCGTTCTTCTGCCTTACTTATTCTGCTATTGATTCCTTCTAGAGAATTTTTAATTTCATTTATGATGCTGTTCATCCTTGTTTGTTTGCTCTTTAGTTCTTCTAGGTCCTTGTCACACGTTTTTTTTGTGTTTTCTCCATTCTATTTCAAAGATTTTGGATCATCTTTACTATCATTACTCTGAATTCTTTTTCAGGTATACCGCCTATTTCCTCTTCATTTGTTTGGTCTGGTGGGTTTTTACGTTGCTCCTTCATCTGCTGTGCATTTCCCTATCTTCTCATTTCACTTAACTTACTGTGTTTGGGGTCTCCTTTATGCAGTTTACAGGTTTGTAGTTCCGTTGTTTTTGGTGTCTGTCCCCAGTGACTAAGGTTGCTTCAGTGGGTTGTGTAGGCTTTTTGGTGGAGGGGACTAGTGCCTGTGTTCTGGTGGATGAGGCTGGATCTTGTCTTTCTCGTGGACAGGACCACGTTTGATGGTGTGTTTTGGGGTGTCTGTGACCTTATTATGATTTTAGGCAGCCTCTCTGCTAATGGGTGGGGTTTCGTTCCTGTCTTACTAATTGTTTGGCATAGGGTGTCCAGCACTGTAGCTTGCTGGTCTTTGAGTGGAGCTGCATCTTAGTGTTGAGATGGAGATGTCTAGGAGAGCTTATGCCATTTAATATTACATGGAGCCAGGAGGTCTCTGGTGGATCAATGTCCTGAACTCAGCGCTCCCACCTCAGTGGCACAGGCTTGACACCTGGCAGGAGCACCAAGACCCTATCAGTCACACGGCTCAGAAGAAAAGGAAGATAAAAAGACAGACAGAAAGAAAGAAAAAAAATAAAATAATTAAAATTAAAAAGTAATTAAAAAAAAAAACAGAGGAACAAAAGCAAAAAAGAAATCCACCAATGATAACAAGCACTAAAAACTGTAATAAAAACAAAAAAATACGGACAGAACTGTAGGAAAAATGGTAAAAGCAAAGCTATACAGACAAAATGACACAAAGAAGAATACACATACACACAAAAAGAGAAAAAGGAAAAAATATATCTATATATTTTAAAAAAGAGAGCAACCAAATCAATAAACAAATCTACCAATGATAATAAACTCTAAATACTAAACTAAGGTAAACATAAGATCAGAAACAAATTAGATGCAGAAAGCAAACCCCATGTCTACAGTTGTTCCCAAAATCCACCACCTCAATTTTGGGTTTTTTCATTGTTTATTCAGGTATTCCAGAGATGCAGGTATATCAAGTTGATTGTGGAGATTTAATCCACTGCTCCTGAGGCTGCTGGGAGAGATTTCCCTTTCTCTTCTTTGTTCGCACAGCTCCTGGGGTTCAGCTTTGGATTTGGCCCCGCCTCTGCGTATAAGTCGCCAGAGGACATCTGTTCCCCGCCCAGACAGGACGGTGTTAAAATAGCAGCTGATTAGGGAGCTCTGGGTTACTCAGGCTGAGGGGATGGAGGGGTGTGGAATGCGGGGCGAACCTGCGGCGGCAGAGGCTGGTGTGACGTTGCACCAGCCTAAGGCACTGTGTGTTCTCCTGGGGAAGTGGAAGTTGTCCCTGGATCACTGGACCCTGGCAGTGGCGGGCTGCACAGGCTCCTGGGAGGGGAGGTGTGGATAGTGTGACCTGTGCTTGCACACAGGCTTCTTGCTGGTTGCAGCAGCAGCCATACCGTCTCATGCCCATCTCTGGGGTCCACGCTGCAAGCCGTAGCTTGCACCGTATCTGGAGCTCGTTTTTGTGATGCTCTGAATGCCCTCTCCTCACGCACCCTGAAACAACTGCCTCTTGCCTCTTAGGTAGGTCGACTTTTTCCCGGACTCCCTACCGGCTAACTGTGGTGCACTAGCCCCCTTCAGCCTGTGTTCATGCAGCCAACCCCAGTCCTCTCCCTGGGGTCTGACTTCCAAAGCCTGAGCCTCACCTCCCAGACTCCACCCGCCCCAGCGGGTGAGCAGAGAAGCCCCTCAGGTTGGTGAATGCTGGTCGGCACCGATCCTGTGTGGGAATCTCTCCCCTTTGCCTTCTACAGCCCTACTGCTGTGCACTCCTCCATGGCTCTGAAGCTTCCCCCGCCCCAACCCCCTGTGTCCACCCGTGAAGGGGCTTCCTAGTGTGTAGAAATTTTCCTCCTTCACAGCTCCCTTTTGCCTCTGTTTTTCCTTTTTTCTTTTGCCCTACCCAGGTATGTGGGGAGTTTCTTGCCTTTGGGGAAGTCTGAGCTCTTCTGCCAGTGTTCAGTGGTGTTCTGTAGGAGTTGTTCCACGTGTAGATGTATTTCTGATGTATTTGTGGGGAGGAAGGTGATCTCCATGTCTTACTCCTCTGCCATCTTGAAGGTCTCTCCTGACTCATCTCTTATTTGCAAATTACCTCAGAAAACATGGAAGCAATTTGCAACCAATCATGCTACACATTAAAATTTCACAATACCCTATCATCTGTCATTGTCATCAAGAAGACCACTTCCTTCATACGAACTTGTTTTATATTTTAAAACTGACTACACAGTCATCCAACACATTAAGAATAGAGCCTCTTAAAACAACTGGCTCTGAGACTGTAATACAGTGAAAGATTCAATATGTGAAAGATTATGTTCTCTTAATCTATGTCCTAAACATTTTAATTGGTTTGACTAAACACTATCAAAGCTTCAACCTTGTCTTTGCCAAAATTCTTTCATTATTAATGTACTCATTACAGTAACGCTCTGCAGGTCCCTACAAATAAACTGTTGGAAAATGCTAAATCAAGAGCACACCTGAAGAGAAATGAAAACAGGGCCTAAGAAGGGGGCTTTTCCCATTCACACCTCATCTTTTCAGACTTGACTTGATTCTTCAATTCCTAGAGAACTGGAGGTCATATGGGTATTAACCTGGACTCTAGGACTTCAAATGACAGAAATCCAAGCTAACCAGTTTATGCACAAGAGTAAACAGTGGATGGCATCTTACTACTGTAATTGAGATCATGTACCATGGATTCTTATTTTGGCTCCACCCTTTTTTAATTGTGCCATCTCTGGTGAGCCAATTAAGCTTTTCCTTCCTTGGCTCCTATAAAATGGGGACAGAAATAAAAACTATCTCCTGAAACTTTAAGGAAAATGGCATCATTTAATACGTGTAAAGCCTTAGAAAATTGCTTGGCACGTGATAAACGTTCAATAATTTTTTTTAAAGAGCAGAAATAAACCTAATCTTAGAGACAACTGGAACCAGAGGATGAATGCCATCAGGATTCACTTATTCTATTTTATTTCTATCTACATTTCAAAATTTCCCAACTTCAGACAAAGAGCTTAGCAACCAGTCTGAAAGAGACTTCTTTCCTCCAATCAATATAAACTATTTCAGAGGAGGACTCCAATTGGCCCAGTTTAGATGATGTGCCAATATCTGGACTAGCCACTTTGACTGCAGGTGGGGTTCTATGATTAGTGTGGCCAAGTAACCCAGTTTATACCTGTTGTCTCAGCATAATGACCAATAGTGCACATTCCGCTCTCTAAACTATCCCAATTTCCATAACCTTATTTATGCAGTATTCTTGCCAAAATGTTTTATCTGAAGCTAATTATAAGGAAACATTAGAACTATCTAGACTGTGGGACATTCTATTACAATCATAATGGATGCTTCAAAAATGTCAGTGTTGTAAAAGATTTTTTAAAGATAAGATTGAAACTAGAAAACCCAATGAAATGTATGATCATAGAGAATGGGGGAACAGCTATAAAGAACATTTGGGGGAACAACTGGATATGATGGCAATACTGTGCTTATGTAGAAGAATCATATTCTTTTTTCTGTGATATACACACCAAAGGATTTAATGGGAAAATGTCATAATGTCTACATCTTGCTTTCAAAAGATTTGGAAAAAAAAAAAAAAAAAAGGCTACATCAAAAGAGATACAGAGCAAATGTCACAAAATGTTAACAAATTACTGAATTTCGATAATTCAACAGATTATATTCACTGTATTATTCTTTTTGAAAAATTCTAAAATTTTTCAAAATAAAAAGGAGAAAAATGACCTCATGTGAGTAATTATATGGTCATCCTATGTATGATTGGACCATCTGCACCAATTACTGCTTGACAGGGAGGCAAACTTGTTTTAAAAATGGCTAGTTCCATTCAGAACAAGTGTCTAAAATATCAGGAAGAAGAGCAAATTCCCAAGGAATTTGAAATCAAGGAAGAATCACTGTGCAACAGGCAGCTACCCAGTTTATGTACTGGAACACACAAATTATCTCTAGTCCAAATACTGTGATTCTTGAATTCCATTTATGAGAAATAATAAGCCAAACCATTGTTCTTTTAGCAAAGGAAATGCCTCTTTCTCAGTTGCTTCCCTGAAATGCCACCTAATGGTCTTTACATGCACCTAATGCCCTTTACATGTACCTAATGGTCAGGAAAACTTCAATAAGCCAGGCTTAGGAATTCTTCCTTTCACGGTTCCCAAAGCTAGGTCCAATCCAATCTGAAAACTCTCGACAGTTATGATTATTGCTACTATTTCTCTAGCACGCCCTCTTCCCCTCATCAAAGCCTAGGAAAACCTGCAAATTTTCCTGTCACAATGCTTTTTTTTTTCTACTGGATAAACTTTTAAAGAATGTTCACCATTTTTTATTCCATAATCACATAAGGTACTTGAGAAGTAAGGCCATAAACAGAGATCTGAGTTTGAATCCCAAGTCCACCATTCCTAAGATGTCACTTCGGGCCAGTTACTTTACATCTCTGAGACTCAGTTTCATCATTGGTAAAATGAGAACAATCACACCTGTCTTGCAGGATGGTTGTAAGTGTTGGAAACAAAGAAGGTAAAATATATAATAGTTGCTTTCTGTAAACAGGAACAAGGATGACAATGATGGCACAGCTCCTGCCTTCAGGGACCTCACTGTCTAGTAACCACTGTCTCCCCTCACCCACGTCACTGCTTGTCTCAATCAATTAGAACTTTTGTCCAAAACAAGTGAGTGCTCCTCTATATCAGCAGGCGCAACATAGAAATACAGGCTTTTTGATGTTTGAGGCAACCTAACTGCAGAGCATCTCATTTGCCTTTGCATCTTGCTTTGTTTTTTAAACATTACTGTGATCCAGCTTCATTCCAGTGCATCAAGTTCTAAAAGGCATTTCTTCCCTTTCAGACCTTTCCAGGTGAAGTATTACCTTCTCTTTGCACAAAAAGAATTGGCATTCTCTTAAATTATCTTAGATTTTTCCCATCACTAGATGTGTCTAAATGTTTTTGTGAATAAGCAGGACCTTGTTACAGAGTAATGCGTCATCAATAAAACAGAAGACACAGCTGGTGAATTATCTGGTGCAAATCCATTTTTTCCAGATTATATGATCTTTGTTAGCAGTAAGTGTGTAATAGATGGAAAGAATGTAGTTAAGTCACTTGGTATAAGGTTTGGATTCACAAAATTAGAAGAAAATGACTTTGGTTAAGAAATTAAGAAAGCAAGACCTCAATATCAGTGTATGAAACAATTTGGAATAATTCTTCATCTTTATACCGCAAATATCCTAATACATGGACAAAATAGGAGAAAATCAATTACCAATAAATTTTGGATGATTTATGAATAAATTAACAAAAAACTGAACCAGTTTTAATGCACTTAGGGCCATAATATTTCAAATAAATTAGTAGGAACTCAACTATGTTAGAAATTGTCTGGAATTTAACCACTTAAGAGAGACACACATTTTGTATATATTCAAGAGTAACTCTGAACATAGATAGTTGCCTATATAACATGGTTTCTGAAACCCCTAAAGGCCTACTGTAGTTTTGAATGATTTCAAATAACTAGATTTCCTTGTAAGTTTCCACTGTAGTGAATCGTTTCACCTAAGGCCACTCAAAGCAGAACACAAAGTTCACAAAAAGAGACAACAGCTAAAACTCCCTATACAGCTAGATATCAACTCCTCTTTTGTCTTCCCAACCTCTTAACCTCAAAAAAAAAAAAAAATAGGAAAGAAGGGTGCTACACATGGCCATGAAGTGCTGATCAGACGACTCTTGAGACAGCCAAATACATCTGTGCACTTCTCCATTTGTGCCTCAAGAGAAGTTATCTGTAGAGATGCCCAAACACAGAATAGCCTACTCAAAATATTTTCCCACTCAATTCAGTGTATCACTTACATGAGACACTGATTAGCCATATGTTAAGATAAGTGGTCTCACTTTTAGAACCTTCTCCAAAGATGAAAGTCTCCGTTTCTCCATTTGTCCACAGACCCAATCTCTCCACTAGTATTTTCTATACTCTGAGCCCTATACGGTGTCTATTTTTCCTTAGATGCAGAAAATTTTCCTCTGGCTGCTATCTCAACATCAGTTTCAGTTTCTAGTAATCTATTTCAGTTATCTATATAGATACTCAGATATCTATTCAATTGTCTATTCAGTTATAACAAACTGCCTCAACATTCAGTAGCTTAAATGAGTAACGACCATTTACTTGCTCATGGTTCTATAACTTGGGCAGGGCTCAGCAAGGAGAGCCTCATCTCTGCTTCATGTGATGTCAACTGGATCTCTCCTAGGACTCAAGAATCCAAGATGGCTTCACTCACATGCCTGCGACCACAGCTGAGATGCCGAAAAAGCTGGAGGCTCACCTCATCTCACTCTCTCCAACAGGCTAGCTGCAATTCTTCACCTAGTGGCTCAGGGCTTCAAAAGAATAGCAGAGACAGCCAGGACTCTTAAGCCCAAGCCCAGAACAGGCACACTTTTAGTTCTGCCCCCTTCTGTTGGTAAAAGCAAGTTACAAAGTCAGCCACGACCCAGGGGGAGGGCAAAAAGATCCCACCTTGAACGAGAGAAGTGGCACGGTTGGGAGGAGCTACCCGTTCCTCCAGGGATGGAAGGAGCTAACGGTTGCCGTATTTGCTGTCATAAGGAACTAACTTATGATTTCATTTCCCTACATTTCAGCTAATGCTCAACATGCCATCATCTTGGTCAGAGAAGAAATTATATTCTTACTTCTTGAAGTCCTATAATACAAATCATTTCTTACTTTATAACTTTCAAGTAATCTGTAAGATAATCTAAGAATATTTCTACATTCTGGGTAGGTGGGAGTAAGTCCTTCAAAAACTGCACCCAACTCAAAAGAAGTCTTTCTTTCCTCATGTGCTATTACAGTTCCAAACAGTCTCAGCATTACAGTCCTCCTTTATAGTCAGGCACTGAAACAGGAATAAAAATGAGCATGTGTTACCTACACCCAAAAGCACGTTATCAGTAATAAACACAATTATAGAAATGAGCTTCAAAATCACCTGCACATGACCTTTGTAGAAAGACACACAAGACACACAGATTTGAGGAGGATTAAGGAGAAGAGGGGCAGGATAAAGAGAAAAAATTAACCAACCTAATTTGAGGCAGATGCCACTTTTAAGAAAACCGCTTAGGAGGAGCAATAGGTGTGAACAGGTGAACAGTTGTGAGACATACAGTTGGCGCTCCATGTCCACAGATGGAAAACCCATGGATATGGAGGCCCCACAGTACTATGCCATTTTATACAAGGGATTTGAGCATCTGTGGATTTTGGTATTGGGAGGAGGGGATCTGGAACCAATCCCTGGCAGGTACTGAGGGAGAACTGTGCAAAAGAGAAATTCACCTGTGGTAGTTTGACCTGGGTAAATAACCCCATTTGGCTTTCAAGGTTCTTTGAGAGAAAGAGTTGATGATGTTTTTGCTTCCACACATATAAATCACAATGCAACTGATTAACTATCTTTTATTAATAAATTATTCTTAACCGACACCTTGTCAGTTAAGGCATGATTATATACTGACTTGCAATTTTCTGTACCCTACTACCCAGTGCAAAACTAAACCTCTGGAGCTTCCTTTGCATCCGATACAAGGAAAAAAAATACTTTTAATTGCTGAAATAGACACTATTTCAAAGACCAGTTTGTAGTTTTTATTAGCATTTCAAGGAACGCGCAGTTGATCCTTGAACAACTTGGGGACTGGGAGCCAACTCCCACTGAGTTGGTAAATCACATATAACTTGACTCACCAAAAACATAACTACTAATAGCCTACCATTGACTGGAAGCCTTACTAATAATTAAGAGATACAAACTTTTATGCATAAATATGAAACAAGGACATATCATACAGCACAGGGAAATACAGCCATTATTTTGTAATACCTTTATATGGAATATAATCTATAAATATATTGACTGTTGTACACCTGAGACTAATATTATAAATCATATATAATTTATTTTTTTAATGAAAAGATAATGTGAAAAGGAAATTTGTATTTATTTACAGGCACAACAGTTCAATTCATGCATTAATAATAAAGAGACAGAGCTTCCCTGGTGGCGCAGTGGTTGAGAGTCCGCCTGCCGATGCAGGGGACGCGGGTTCGTGCCCCGGTCCGGGAGGATCCCACATGCCGCGGAGCGGCTGAGCCCGTGAGCCATGGCCACTGAGCCTGCGCATCCGGAGCCTGTGCTCCGCAACGGGAGAGGCCACAACAGTGAGAGGCCCGTGAACCGCAAATAATAATAATAATAATAATGAACAGACAGCAATATGATTGCTTTATGATATCCTAGTATAATAGATATAATGCTTCACAGTAGCTTAGCCTATACACTAATGAATAAAGTGACATATAAAAAATTTTATGGTATACAATATTACAGTCATATTCATAATACAGTATTGGAAATACTGTTACCATTTTTCAAAAAAAACACTTACCAGTGATGATAGGCTGATACACAGTTTCTCCAATTACAAGAGAGGCATACTGTACAGTAATATAATTCTTTGAAAGCACTTATAAAACAGTAAGAAAACTAACACATTATCAATTCTGTATTAAATATCACTCACTTTACGCCTATGCAAGGATAGGCTATCCACTTCAATACAGGTCTAACACACAGTGGTCTACAGGATGAATACTTAGGTGGTGAAGATGATAATGATAATGACGACACAAGAACATCTCATACAGTTCTTGCCTTACAGTTATTAGATTTTCACAGGAAGACACTCACTTACACACACCAGACAAGTTTATTAGCTGAATGGCAAGGTGATTATTTACCATTCATTAAGTGGAAGTGGATCATCAAGAAGGTCTTTATCCTCATCATCTACATGTTGAGTAGTCCGAGAAGGTGGAGGAGGAGGAGGAGGGCTTGGTCCTGCTGTCGCAGAGGTGGAGAAGGGGGAAGGGGAGGCAGGCACATTCAGCGTTACTTTACAGAAATACATCATAATTTCTGGCTGATTTTTTTTTTTTTTTGCTTTATAATTTCTCTAAAAAATGTTTCTCTATGGTACCAATCCTTCATTGCACGTTATGGTTTAGTTTCAGTACCCATATCATAGAAGGATCCATGTCATCAAAGAAGTCAAAAGCAGTCTTGAATAATCAGAACCCTTCCACCAGACTGTCTAATGTGAATTTATTTTCTGGCACTGATTCTTCTACATCTTCTTCCACATCGTCTGGCATTGGTTTGAAAGAACTCATTTCCATCAAATCATCTTCTGTTAATTCCTCTGGTGTGGTGTTTATCAGCTACTGAATTTCTCCAAGATCTATATCTTGAAGCCCTTCACCCTCTTCCCACCTTTTCTGCCATATCCACAATCTCTTTCATTATTTCCTTGATTGGCTCTGTTGTAATCCTATGAAGTCATGCACAACATCTGGACACAGTTTTCTCCACCAGGAATTTATTGTTTCTGGCTTGATGGCTTACTCAGGTTTTTTATATAACACCACAATGGCGTCTTCAATTGTATAATCCTTCCAGATTTTCATGATGTTCTATGTGATTCCATACCATTGGCAATCCTTTCCATAGAATAGCATGTGTAATTAGCTTTAAAGGTCCTTATGACCCTCTGAACTAGAGGCTAAATTAGAGATGTTGTGCTGGGGGCAAGTAACCACTTGGACATCTTTTGGTGTTGAACTCATGGGGCTCTAGGTGGCCGGGGGCATTGTCCAGTACCTAAAAAAATCTTTAAATGGCAGTCCCTTAATTTGGCAAGGTTATTCCTGACTTGCCAAACAAAGCGTTGATGGAATCAATTTAGAAGAAGGGTCTTGTAGTCCAGGTCTTCTTGTACAATCAAAGGACTAGCACCCGGTGTTTATTTTTTCCCTTCAAGCCTTGGGCATTAGCAGCTTTACAGATAGGGGCAGTCCTGATCATAAACCCAATGCATCTGCACAAAACAGCAGAGTTGGCCTGTCCCTTTCTAACTTAAAGCCCAGTGCTTGTTTCTCTTCCTTACTAATAAGTGGTCCTTTGTAGTATTTTATTTTCCAGAATAGGGCACTTTTGTCTACATTAACAACCTGTCCAGGCAGGTATCTTTTCTCCTCAATTATTTTCTTAATGGCATCTGGGAACTCATTTGTTGCCTCTTGGTTGACAAAAGTTGTTTCTCCTGTTATCTTGACATTTTTGAAGCTGAACATCATTCTAAAATTTTCAAGCCATCCTTTTCTATCATTAAACTCTCCATCTTTAGATCCTTCACCTTCCTTTCGCTTTAAATTGTCATATAATGACTTTGCTTTTTCTCAAATAATATTACAGTCTATAGGTATGCCTTTCTTAAAGCAATCCTGCACCCACGTAAAAGCTGCATTTTCAATATGAGACAAAATTGTATTTCACAAAAAGTCTAGGTTTCCATGTCTGCTGGTGTAGCTGCAGTGACAGCTTCAAGAATTTCCCTTTTTTTTTTTACAATCGTTCTTATACTGGATTCATTTATCTTGAAATGGTGGACAACCACAGCTGCAGACATCAATCTACGGTACATATCAAGCAATTCAACTTTTTCTTGTAACATCATGACTTTTCTCTGCTTCTTGGGAACACCTCCAGCATCACTAGTGGTACTTTGTATGGGTCCCATGGTGTTATTCAAGGTTTATGCTATTGCACTAAATATGATGAAAAATACTCTAGAACCTCGAGAGATCACTTTTTACTGTGATACACAATCCAATGGAGAGATGAACTGCTCACATGGACATGATTAGCCTCACGACATTTTAAGCAGATACTTGCAACTCTTTAGCTCGCTGCAACAGCAACAGGAAGTGGCTAAGAAATTAGTACAGTAGTACAGTGTGTGCTGCAGTTAATTTTATGCAGTCATGATTTAATATTGTTTTTATGTTTGTTTACATTTCTCTCGACTGAAAATTGTGCCATATACAATCTGTTAGTGTTTGTGTGCCTAAGTTTTGATAAATTTTAACTTTTTATATTAGATTTGTATATGTTTTATGGAAGTAAACAATAAATTAGTATCTTCATATATTTTAGGCATTAAGATATTTAACTTTTTCTTAATTTTTAAAAATATTTCTAGGCTACGTGGTTAATCTGTGAGTTTTTTCAAAGTGTTGCAAATTTCAAAAAAGTTTTCCAATATATTCACTGAAAAAAAAAAAAAAAAAGACTCCCTGTATAAGTGAACCTGCTCAGTCCGAACCTGTGCTGTTCAAGGGTCAGCTGTGTATATTAAAGTAACAAGACCCAAAATTGGGCTGAACAGACTCTTAGAATAAATTTTAAAAAAACAAACTTATGGATAAAACATTAATTCATGTAACAAATATCTTGTGAACAATCACTATGTGAAAGGAAACATCAGGGATCCAAAAAAGAATGGCTGTGCCTTTAAAGAGCTTAAAATGTAGCACTCTTAAGATGTGAAGACAAACAGCCATACTATCAAATGCAGTGTCACAATACCATAGGAAAGGTAAAAGAAGGGACTTCCCTGGTGGTGCAGTGGTTGAGAATCCGCCTGACAACGCAGGGGACACGGGTTCAAGCCCTAGTATGGGAAAATCCCACCTGCCGAGGAGCAACGAAGTCCGTGCACCACAACTATTGAGCCTGTGCTCTAGAGCTCACGAGCCACAACTACTGAGCCTGCATGCCACAACTACTGAAGCCTGCGTGCCTAGAGTCTGAGCTCTGCAACGAGAAGCCACCGCAATGAGAAGCCCATGCACCGCAACAAAGAGTAGCCCCCACTCGCCGCAACTAGAGAAAGCCCACACACAGCAATGAAGACTCAATGCAGCCAAATCTAAATAAATAAATAAATTTTTTGAAAAAAGATAAAAGGAAAAAAACGTCAGAGACTAGAACCAAGAACAGCTCAGGGAAGAGAAGCTCTCGATCTGCACTTTGTAAGGTGGGTAGGATTTTTAGAGTGAAAAATGGGAAGAGAAGACCATTCCACATGGAGACAATGTAGAAACAATGAAAAATGTAGACTATCTTCCAGGAATAGAAAGTATAGAAAATAGGAGAGTTTGGAAATATTTAAGGTAGATGAAGAATAGTAGAAAGCTGAAAATTGAAAAGGTAGACAGAAATGTCACTGCCATGCTAAAGATTTTGGGTTCTATTCCAGGGTCTTTAAATATCTTTGTCAAGTACCCCCAAAGGAATTTTTAAAAACTGTATAGTTCCTTGCATAATTTTTTCTTTACAGTATTTTGTCTTAAGTTTACATAGTGGCAAGGATGTAATCTCCAGCAATATCATAAATACTGACATTAAAGAAAAACCCAGTTACATCATTCTTTTAATGTGTCTACTGTAATTCACAATCATCCACTTAAAAATATCTGCATACAGTCAAATAATCAGAAATTCTACATTATTTCTTTTTGTTTCTTTTTTTAAATTTTATTTATTTATTTTTGGCTGCATTGGGTCTTCGTTGCTGCGCCCAGGCTTTCTCTAGTTGCGGTGAGCGGGGGCTACTCTTCGTTGCAGTGCGTGGGCTTCTCATTGC
Organism: Kogia breviceps; assembly: GCF_026419965.1. NCBI lineage: Eukaryota > Metazoa > Chordata > Mammalia > Artiodactyla > Physeteridae > Kogia > Kogia breviceps. The sequence continues at coordinate 14,886,378 of NC_081321.1, read as the reverse complement.
AGTGGCTTCTCTTGTTGCGGAGCACGGGCTCTAGGTGCGCAGGCTCAGTAGTTGTGGCGCACGGGCTTAGTTGCTCCGCGGCATGTGGGATCTTCCCGGACCACGGCTCGAACCCGTATCCCCTCCATTGGCAGGCGGATTCTTAACCATTGAGCAACCGGGGAAGCCTTCTCTTTCTTTCTTGAACTCCTGCTTCCATTCCTTTCTCTCACTGAATTTTATCCTAAAATTCTCAAACGTCTTATTGATAAAGCTTCCATATATCTCTGGGAAAAAGATATATTTAATATATAAATATAACTTAATTTGTTCCCTGTTATAAGGCTGTGACTTTACAATATTTCAGATTAAGTTATCGTTACCATGATTATCAGTACACAATTGATCAAAATATTTTACAAATTTTAATAAATGATTAAATATAAAGGTAAAAATATTATTGGAAATGTATCCCTGAATAAGGTGAGACCTTTTAAAAAAAAGCTTATTTCATGCATCAGTGGTATCACGTATTACAGAAGCAGATTTGCATCAATTCTATTTCTATTTTTTGCTTTTATAGATACTTCTAGATATTATATAAATAAGTATGAGGGTAAAAGGAGTTGTTGTAAAAATATCACTCAATTCTTTGAACTCTTGAGATATACACCAAAATCACAATGCTCTAGCATCAGAAATTATTTTTAGCTATCATCTGACAATTCTACTGGATCCACCTTAATTTTTTAAAGCAAGGAATTAGATATTATCTAATCAAGGAGAAAACGTTATCAGAGTCCAATTATCACCAATATTTTAAGAAACTTCTTGGGAGGTGTTTGTATATCTCCTAGGGCACATGCACCCAGTTATAAGACTGCTAGCAACAGGGGACAACAGTTGTTTTGTTTTTATTTATTTTGGGCTGTGTCAGGTCTTAGCTGCAGCATGCAGGCTCTTTGTTGCCGTGTGCGGGCTCTCTACTTGAGACGCATGGGCTCCGTAGTTGCTGCACTCTGGCTTAGTTGCCCCGCGGCATGTGGGATCTTAGTTCCTCGACCAGGGATCAAACCCACATCCCCTGCATTGGAAGGTGGATTCTCAACCACTGGACCACCAGGGAAGTCCCAACAGACAGTTTTTGATCAAGGAAGTAATACAATTATAAGTGTACTTTAGAAATATTAAGCTGGAAACAATATACAGATTGGATTGGGAGAAGAAACTGTCCAAAGTAAGGAGGCAAATAGAGACCTTCCTATAGATTAGGAAGTACTAAAGAGGATATGGACTAGAATATTAGCTTTGAAAAGAGTGAAAGACATTATAGAATAAGAATCAAAATGGTTTAGCAACTAAAATTTGATGTGGGAAATAAATGTATCATTTCCTTCTCTCGTTTTTTCATTCAGTGAATAAATATTTAAGTTCTTGATATATGGCTACTGTGAAGGCAAACATAAAATGATGGGATGTAGGAAGACAGTTCAGTAAAACTGTTTAGGTGCTATGAGAGAATATTGGCACAGGTCTTTGGGCTGTCTCCTAAAAGCTAGAGGAAATCATCAGGATTGTCAGCCGGATAGATTTGAAGGGGTGAGAGTACCTCTGGAAGACTTTGAGATCTTCTTGCAGATTCCAATTCACTAGTTTGGGTTTCCCTTCTTATGTTCAATGTGATATCAAAATCTGTCCATTTTTTCCTTTAAAAGGGGTACTGGATTTGTACCTTCTTGTTCCTCTTATTACACAACTAGATTGCCTTTAATTTTGTTGAAAGCGAAGAATTTGATATTATCTGATCTGCAATGGAAGTTACCCAGTTATTAGGGTCCAATTATATACTAGTATTTTAAATTGTCCCTTCTGGGGCACTTCAGAAACTTTTAGAGCCTGGGGCAATGTACAAGATTCAGAAAGAATCTTAAACAGAACTGTCAACGTCTGCATTCCCTACTCAAGAAGTATAATGTATACCTATTTCCAAATATATCAAGGCCTACTTCTGTTCCCCAATGATTAAGTCTCTCATTAAGAGACTGGTCTCTCCTTTGACCTCATCTTTTGGTAAATATTATTTCTCACTGATTCCAACATGCCACCTGCACTTTCATGAGATTATTCCCCCCAACATGGACGAACACAGCTAGATTCATTCCCATCTCTGCTTATACCATCCCCCGACTCATAACACATGCTTAAAACTCCTCCCACCTAATGTCTAGCCCCCTTCAAACTCTACTTCTATGTGAAGTCTTCTCTGTTATTCCTACACACAATATTTTATTTTATCTTGATTCCCAGTGTATTTAATGTAACAAATTAATACAATTCCATTTCCATTTACTGGGTTATATAAGGTTGATCTTACTATTTCTCTTTTTTCAAAGGAACTTCCCTTCTCCATGTAGTCAAAGTTTTCACTGTTAAATATAAAGGGACAGAATTTTATTCCATATCTTTTAGATGCATATAATCATACTCAAATCTTCTAATGTACCATGAAGTCTAAAAAAATTAAAGCATCATCTAGTTCTCTAGGAAATTACTATTAATTTTTGGAAAACCTTGGGAAAGGATTTTATTCTGTGGGATTGAGGCATTCTTTCCCCTTCTCCCAAACCATAAATTCAAAGCAATCAACAATTACAGACAAAACCCCTGATATTTCCACTGTCATATTCCTTATTGGCAATAAGGCATGGCTTCATATAATCTACTTTTAAAACAGAGTAACTAAACTAGGCTTTAAAAAAAAACTCAACTTACATTAGTAATGCTTTTTTAAAGTATGATCTTCATTAATATTATTAGTAATTAAAATTTTTACTCCAAAAGTACACTTCTCCCTCAAATTAATAAACTTTAAATAAAAGAAAATTTAAATTCATACTGGCTAGATCCAATATCTTAATGGATCTTCTTAATGAAATAAAGAAGACTGATACTTCAAAGTCACAGTAAGTGGAAGAAATCTGATATATGAAAGAAATGACTCTTATCAGAGAGTTGAGAAAAGTTGGCCAAAGTGTCTCATCTTAGCAGTCAGGTTTTTGTCGATTTTTGAATTAGATTTGTAAATAAAAACATAGAACACTAGGTTGGAAAAGTCATTCAAGCCAAACATCCAACCAATGATTAATTATCTCACTTCTCTAACATTCCTATCAAACAGACTCCCTAGCAGATGTTCAAGTACTTCTTATGATTAGAAACCCTTGATTTCTCAAATTAGTCCATTCTGTCAGACGAAAGCTCTGAATACAAGAAATAAACTTCCTAAAGGAAGTCAAAAATCTGTCACATTTTAGCTTCATCCAGCAATTCTACCACTACCCTTTGGGGTCATAAATAATTTAATATGCTATCACCATCCTTTTCCCCTTAAATATTTAAAAATAACTTTACATCTTACATTTTCTTCTTTTATGAGCTGAATATGTCCAGTTCCTTCCACATTATTTCACATGCCATAAATTTTAACTTTCCCACCTTCTTGGTCTCTCTGTTACCTATTAATGGCTTTTTCAAATGTGACTCTCCAAAAGAATACAGCTTTATCATGTCACACCTACCAGCTGAGAATACAGCAGGAAACTCACCATCTCTCTTTTGGATGACATACTCAATGAGGATGTGACAGTGGGGTCAACAGGCCAAATAATATTGTAGGGGAAGAAAATTTTCCCTTCAACCCTTCTAGGTTCTGTGTGTGTGGTCTAAGAATTAAATTGACATAATACAGATTAACAGAAGAAAAAAACCAATTTTAATTATATATGTATGTACAGGAACCTCTCAGCGATATGAGACACCAAAGGCCACCAGATGATTGAGGTTTATACATCATCCTGAGCTAAGAAAAGGGGTAGGGGTTTGGGGCTTCAAAGGGGTGGGAGGGTAACTCATGGGAAAGAGAGAAGAGAAAATGTCTGGTAAATGAACTTTGCCCTACCATGTAGGATAAGTCTCTCAGGTGGAGTTATCTCTGGTAATGTCAGTATCTTTCTTCCTGGTTCAGGCCCTCTTTCTAAGATAAATTTCCTTAACAAAAGGGTAACTTCTACTCTGTTTCAGAGCTTCTCCTGTGTCTGCATTTCTCAAAATAAAAAACTCAAAATAATGCTTATGTCAAAGAGTCATTTTGGGGTGGCATATTCTGCTTCCCTTTAATAAGAGTGTTCCATGAGTAAAAATAATTTAAGAAAATGGCCTAACTTCACTGCACCTTTGCCTTCCATTTATATATGTATATATAAATATATTTAATACTCTAAAGTTTCCATCTTACCAAAAAAAAGCAGAAATTTTAAATACAATTAGGACATTTACTATTAGAATTGCCAATCCTGCCCAGAATTCAAAATCTTAAATTATGCTATAAAAAAGCCTATTGCTTTAAGAAAGTCAACTCAAATGTATAATCTAAATAGTCTGAAGCAAAAACATTTCACTATTTACACAATCCATGCATTTATTTAACACTCTCAGAAGCTAATGAGCATAATATGAGATTAGATAGTGTTCTCTTTGTGGGAAAAGTTCAAGCAAAGAAGACAAAATGCAAGGGTTATCCCCACAGATAGAAAGCAAAGCAACGTCTTAAGTCCAGACAAATGTTTATACCTTGATGTGCTATTTTGCAATATTTCAAGGAGAAGAAATGTTCAACAGAAAACAAAACTATTTCTTTTCTTAAGTTCTTCCTTATTAGGAAATCATTAAAATGGAAGTCATATTTGCTAAATTCCTAGAAGAGATGAGTCATTATCTAGAGCAGAAGTAGTGAGGTGTTAAAGGCTCTTGCACAGATCTTAAATGTAGTCAACCGCCAAACCGTGTTTCTCTCATTGCTTATGAAATAGTCAAGATTTTAAAAGTCAAAGGAAGATTGTCAGGCAGAAAGCCTGGAAGAATCAAGTAAAGTCTGGAAGAATGAGCCTCCAGTCCCTAACATTTTAAATATTTTCATTTCTCAAAAAAAAAAAATTCTCATGTGGTTTAGGCTGTCCTTTCTTTATGGTCTTAAATAAATTCCTTAATTGTCCACAACTAAATTCTCTCCATTCAAACCGTCTAGGTATCCAAAACACCCTGAGAATAAATATGATACAGAGTTCTTTAGTTCCTTAGAGGCAAGTAAAATTTGAAATCAGAATACAACTATTGTCCCTATATTTGCTATATATTTTAAATAATTCCTGTAAAGGAATTTGTGAATAGAGATGCTATGATTTGAATATCCATGTTCCCCCTCAAAATTCAAATGTTAAATCCTAATGCCCAATGTGATAGTATTAGGAGGTGGGGCATTTGGGAGGTGATTAGGTCTTAAGGACAGGGCCCTCATGAATGGCATCGATGCCCTTACAAAAGAGACTCTAGAGAGACCCCCAGTCCTCTTCCACCATGTGTGGATACAATGAGAGGTCTGTGACGTAAAAATGGGCCCTCATCTGACCTTGCTGGAATCCTGAACTCAGACTTCCAGCCTCCAAAACAGTCGAGATAACTTTGTTTTTTATAAGCCACCTAGTTATACCATTTTGTTATAACAGCCTGAAAGAATTAAGACAAGAGATTTATTAGAAACATGTTGAGGTAAAGTCCTCTACAGTGAATAAAACAGTATTTAGAGGAGAATTAGGCCCATTTCTTACTGCCAACCAAGTTTAGTGAGTTATAAAATTTTGGAGCTAAGTGCTTCATTTGCTGAGTAGGTGACATTGTCTGCTGTTCTAATAATTACTGTTAATGAATATGCATTCTTATGTTTAGAGGGTGAAGTGGAAGAGGAGACACATGGCCACCAACATAATCAATACAAATGGCCAGATAAACCTTCAGAGGTGTCACAAAGGACTATGAGAAAATTATAACATGTACCTCCATGAGCAAGCCTACTGGGGGGGCTGAAAATATTTTATAGTTTGACCTGGGAAGGGGTTGCACAGAGGTGTACACGTGGGAAATTTATCAAGCTGTATCTTACATTTGGTGCACTTCACTCTATGAAAGTTACACCTCAATAAGGAAGGGAAAAAAAATGCACCTTTAATTTAATCTTGTCTCAGTGGCTCTAAAATCCACTTCTGCTTTAGAGTTAAGTCCTTCAGTTATTATAAGGGTCAGGAGTCCTCTGTGGGTCCCTCCACAGCTTTTATGCACCAATGACATTCATGTTAAGACCCTGTAACACTCTTGAGCAGACATGTCCCTCCCTGTTTAATCAAAGGTAGGAAAACCAGGGCTAATATCTGATTTACAAGGGAGCAGAAAACTTGTAACTTGTATTATATCAAAAGATTTCTGTGACCAAAAGTTCTTTCCATCTGGGCTTCCCTGGTGGCGCAGTGGTTGAGAATCCGCCTGCGGATGCAGGAGACACGGGTTCGTGCCCTGGTCCGGGAAGATCCCACATGCCGCGGAGCAACTAAGCCCGTGAGCCATGGCCGCTGAGCCTGTGCGTCCGGAGCCTGTGCTCCGCAACGGGAGAGGCCACAACAGTGAGAGGCCCGCATACCGCAAAAAAAAAAAAAAAAAAAAAAAAAAAAAAAAAAGTTCTTTCCATCAACCTGACAGAATCCTAGGAATGTCCACTCAATCAAGCCTTTTGAGTAAATGGATTGAAGAATTTAACAAAAACTCAATTTTTTTCAGGTTTTCTAATGTCACCTAAAAAGGCTTTGAAGGGATGGAACACAGAGCAAGTGTTTATTTGGTTTGTTTCAAAAACCCAGAGTATGGCTACTACCCAGGAAGGATAGACCCAAATATCATATCAGGATGTCATCTGATGGCAGGAATGGGGAAACTGGTGGCATGAGAGGGAGAGAACTCTCAACTGGAGAGACTGTTCAAGTATTAACAGTGCCACCAGCCCATCCCCTCACCACCAGAGGCAGATGCTGGAAATCTGAGTGTGGGAAGCATGGAGAAAGGCAGGGTGGACCAAAACTACTTGGACAAAAAAACTACTTTCCAAAAATTAATCAGCCCTAATGCAGAAGAAGCCACACTGGAATAATGAATGGGGAAACTTGGTTTCAGTCCCAAATCTGTCACTATGTAGCTGTGTAGTTATCACTTAATTTCTCCCATCCACCGTTTCTTCATCTGTAAAAGGAAGAGGTAAAACAAGATGATGTATAAGCCCAGTGATTCTAAGTGCTCCAGTCTTGCTGAATTATAATGTCTCCTACTGTATCTTGTTGGGTTCTATAATTTTTCAGTTAGGAAGGAGAAATGTTTCCACCTGGAGCAGGAGGTTGTCATTGTTTATTTTCATGTCTACCGTAGCAACATTCAAACATGCCAGGATCACAGAAATGTCTGGCTCTCACTGCAGTGTCCTCTTGCTGGCATGCTTTCCAAAAAAGCAGACTTGACACAATAAAGTACAAAATCATGGGGGAATTCCTACATCTAGCCTAAGATAATGCATCACTATCAGCATTTGAGTTTGGCCTCTGTTAGTGCTTTAGCTCATAGTACCAATTTCCCCCCAGGCTTTTATGTCGGAATTCATAGGTAATTGTCCCCAGGAGACAGTCACTGGATTTCACTGAAGTTGTATACTCTTAAAAGTTAAAATTATGAACATTATTCTATTTCAGGGGGGAAAACCTGCTGACAGAGCTAAAGCTGCACAGCTAGCAAAAGCCCAAAGATTTTAGATGTGAGTTCTTTTCTGGACATTTCAAAGCCATACCTCAAAAAAGCAAACTCTAATGGGTTGAACTGTGGTTTGCAATGTTAGAATGACATCAATGAGTCTGTCAATGATGATAACATGCAATGACTTACAGGATGCAAAGTGTTGCAGACCCATGGATGTGAAAGTCCTGACACATTATCAAGGATCTTGCACTATCAGGATAACTCAGATAACTCAAGATAACTCAGTCAGCATTGTTCCCGCTCAGAAAATAAGTTTCCAAGACAGGATCAGGACCTTAGGGACTGTGGCAACCATTGAATCATGGATAGATTTAAGTAGAATGGGTCTAATTCATTTGGCAACTACTACCTCTGGGAGGGCTCACTATCCATCTACTGTTGCCCCCACAAACATCTGCCCAACCCCTGGACTGGAGTGGAGAGAGGTGGGAGAGAAGGGATATAGGAGAGGAAGTTTAAAATAAAAATTGTGGCTGTGGATTCAGGATCCAGAGAGAAACATTCTCTCAGTTACCTTCATCCTGATCCTGCTGTTATAAATATGCTCCATGAAATTCTACCAGAAAAAGAAAAAGAGGTAAAGAGGGATCTGGATCAAGATGGCAGAGTAGGAAGATCCTGAGCTCACCTCCTCCCACAGACACACCAAAACTAAAACTACATACAGAACAGCTGTTTCTGAGAATGACCTGAGGACTAGAAGAACAGACTTTCTACAACTAAGGATGTAAAGAAAAGGCCACATCAAGAGGGGTAGGAGGGGTAGAGATGTGATCCAGGCAGAACCCACACCCACAGTACGGTGACCTATAAGCAGGAAGGCTGTCACAATCGTCAAGTTATCCCATGGAGAATGAGAGGTCCAAACCTCCTTAGCCCAGGGGACGTGCACTAGGAAGCCAAGTCCCCATCACATTTTGCTTTGAAAACTAACAGGGTTATGTCCAGGATAGCCAGAGGACTGTGGGAAACAGACTCCACTCTAAAAGAGCTTGTCCATAAACTCACTCACTCTGAGTCCCAATCCAGATACAGCAGCTTGAAAAGTACCTGGGTCATAGGAGAAGGATCACTGGCTAATTTTAGGGTATGTGCCAGAGGGGCAGGGATCTGGTGGAACTTTCTCTAGGTATAGAAGCACTAGTGGGAGACTTTTTTTTTTTTTTTTTTTAAGTCTCCTTACACCTAGCTGGTCCAGTGCTGGAGGGCACCACTTCTTCCACTCTCTATCAACCTACCTAACACTGTGTGCCCGGCCCCAGTGTTCCCCTAAGGACCAGCCCTGCCCAAACCATCCAAGCTGGCCAGAAGCTCCAAAGTAGCTCTGCCTCAGCCCACCCAGTGGGCAGCCTCTGCTGGCACCCGGGACCCCTCCAAATCAGCTCCCACTCCAAGGGGCTGGTCCTAACTACCAGCATGCTTGTAGTAGGAATGCTGTAGGCCAGTGAATAGCCCCACCCATCAGGGCAGTAGTCATGACCCAACCACAACTGGAGGGTGCATGCAACCCACACATGAAATACTCTTAGAGCACCTGGCTGTGGTGACCAGGGGGATTGAGCAACTGGACCCCATAGGACAACTTCTAACTAAGGCCACTCTTTCAAGAGCAGGAAATATAGCTGATATACCTAATATATATAAACAAAGACAGAGAGTTAAGCAAAATGACGATACAAAAGAATACCTTCTCAATGAAAGAACAAGACAAAACCTCAGGAAAAAAACTAAGTGAAATGGAGATAAGCAGTTGACTAGATAAAGAATTCAAAATAATAGTCATAAAAATGCTCACCAAACTTGGGGGGAAGAATGGATGAACTCAGGGAGAACTCCAACAAAGAGACAAAAACTTTTAAAAAGAAACCAATCAGAAATAAAGAACACAATAACTGAAATTTTAAAAATACACTAGAAGGGATCAATAGCATAGCAGAGGATGCAGAAGAACAGACCAGTGATTTGGTAGACAGAGCAGTGGAAATAACTCACCTGGAACAGCAAAAGAAAAAAAAAGAGAATACAAAAAAATGAAGATAGTTTAAGGAATATCTGGGATATCCAGCATACTAATATTCCACTATAGAGGTCCCAGAAGGAGAAGAGATAAAGGGAAAGAAACCCTATCTGAAGAAGTAGTGGCTGAAAACTTCCCTAACCTGAGAAAGGAAACAGACAACAGACATCCAAGTCCAAGAAGCACAGAGAGTTCCAAACAATGTGAACCAGGACAAATGATAATTAAAATGTCAAAAGTTAAAGAGAGAATCTTAAAAGCAGCAACAGAAAAACAACTAGTTATGCACAAAAGGTACCCTCATAAGGTTATCAGCTGATTTTTCAGCAGAAACTTTATAAGCCAGAAGCAATTGGAATGGTATAGTCAAAGTACTGAAAGGAAAAAACTTACAACCAAGAGTAGTCTAACTATTAAGGTTATCATTCAGAACTGAAGGAGAGATAAAGAGATCCCAGAAAAGCAAAAGCTAAAGGCCTTCACCACCATTAAACCAGCTTTAAAAGAAATAGTAAAGGGACTTTATTAAATGGAAAAGAAATTCCTTAACTAGACACAAGAAAACTATGAAAAAAAAAATTTCACTGGTAAAGGCAAACACATAATAAAGATAGTGGACCAACCACCTATAAAGCTAGTATGAAGGTTAAAAGACAAAAGTATTAAAATCATCCATTTCTAAAATATTTAGTTAAGTAATACACAAAATAAAAAGACGTAAAATATGACATCAAAAACGTGAAACTTCGACGAGGGTAGTAAAAATGTAGTGCTTTTAGAATGTGCTCAAACATAAGCAACCATTAACTTAAAACAGAATGCTATATACATAGGTATATTTATATATGAATTTCAAGGCAACCACAGACCAAAAACATATGACAGATACACAAAAAATAAAGAGAAAGAAATATAAGCATAACATTAAAGAAAGTTATCAAATCTCAAGGGAAAAGAACAAGAGAAAAAGAAAGGAATGGAGAACTACAAAAACAACCAGAAAACAATTAACAAAATGGCAATAAGTATACATCTATCAACAATTACTTTAAATGTAAATGGACTGAATGCACCAGTCAAAAGACGTAAGGTGCCTGAATAGATCTTAAAAAAAGAGCCATACATATGCTGCCTACAAGAGACATTTCAGATCTAAAGACACACACAAACAAATGAAGGAATGGAAAAAGATATACCATGCAAATGCAAACAGAAAGAAAACTGAAGTAGCAATACTTATCTCAGACAAAATAGACTTTAAATCAAAGACTGTAACAAGAGACAAAGAAGGGAATTATGTAATAATAAAGGGACCAATCCAACAAGAGGATATAACACTTGTAAATATCTATGCACCCAACACAGGAGCACCTAAATACACAAAACAAATATTGACAGATGCAAAGGGAGATATTGACAGTAATATGATATTAGTACAGGACCTTAACACTCCACTTATATCAATGGACAGATCATCCAAACAGATGAATTAGATAAGGAACCATTGGCCTTAAATGACACATTAGACCAGATGCACTAAATAAATAGATATATACAGTACTTTTGACCCAAATATAGCAGAATATACACTCTCTTCAAGTAGACATGAAACATTCTCCAGTATAGATCACATGTAAGGCCATAAAACAAGTCTCAAAATATTTAAAACTGAAATCACATCAAGCATATTCGAACCACAACAGTACAAAATTACAAATCAATTAGAAGAAGAAAACTGGAAAAAACACGTGTGTAAGCTAAACAATACTCTACTACAATCAACAGGTCAATAACTAAATCAGAGAGGAAATTTTAAAAAAATAATTAGAGACAAATGAAAATGTAAACACACATTTCCAAAATATATAGGACATGGCAAAAGCAATAGTAAGAGGGAAGTTCATAACAAGAGAGGCATACTTCAAGCAATAATAAAAATCTCAAAGAATATATTCTTACATCTTTTAAAAGGACTATCAAAAAGCCCAAAGTTAGTAGAAGGAAGGAAATAATAACTATTAGCGTGGCTATAAATGAAATGGAGACAGAAAGAGAGAAAACAACAGAAAAAGATCAAAGAAACTAAGTACTGATTCTTTGAAAAGATACACAAAATTGATAAACCTTTACCCAGATTCATCAAGAACAAAAGAAGATGGAGCAAACAAATAGAAAAAAAAATGGAAGAGAAGTTATAACCCATACCACAGAAATACAAAGGATCATAAGAGAGTACTACAATTATATGCCAATAAAATGGGCAACCAAGGAGAAATGGATATATTTTTATAAATGTACAATCTTCTAAGACTGAAACAGAAAAAAATAGAAAATTTGAACAGACCGATCACTAGTAAAGAAATTGAACCAGTAATCAAAAAAACTCCAACAAAAGTCCAAGACAAAATAGCTTCACAGGTGAATTCTCAAAACACTTAAAGAGTTAATACCTATCCTCTCCATCAAGTCCAAAGAAAGTGAAGAGGAAGGTAAGCTTCCAAACTCATTCTTCAAGGCCAGCATTATTCCAATACCCAAACCAGATAAAGACACTACAAAAAAAGAAAATTATAGGCCAATATCCCTGATGAACACAGATGCAAAAACCTTCTACAAAATTTTAGCAAACTGAATTCAACAATATATAAAAAGGATCATACACCATGATCAAGTGGGATTCATCCCAGGATAAAAGTATGTTTCAATATCCACAAATTAATCAGTGTGATACAGCATGTTATCCATTGTTTAAAGGATAAAAATCATATGATCATCTCAAAAAATGCAGAAAAAAACATTTGACAACATTCAACACCCATTTCTGATGAAAACTCAACAAAGTCGGTATAGAAGTAATATACCTCAGCATAATAAAGGCCAAATACAACAAATTCACAGTTAACATAATACTCAGGTGAAAACCTGAAAGTTTCTCCTCTAAGTTCTAGAACAATCTTAGAAGGGTGCCCACTATGGACACTTTTATTCAACATAGTATTAGAAGTCCTAGCCAGGACAATCAGACAATTAAAAGAGAGAGAGAGAGAGACAGAGGGAGAGAAAAGGAACCTAAACTGGAAAGGAAGAAGTAAAACTGTCATTATTTGCTGATGACCTGATATTACATATAGGAAACCCTAAAGAATCCACCAAAAAAAACCTATTAGCACTAATGAATGCATTCAATAAAGTTGTAGGATAAAAAATCAGTATAAAGAACTCTACTGCATTTCTATACACTAATAACAAACTATCAAAGAAATAAAGAAAACAATCCCATTTACAATTGCATCAAAAAGAATAAAATACCTAGGACAAAATTTAACTAAGGAGGTGAAAGATCTGTTCTCTGAAAACTATAAGACATTGATGAAAAAGACTGAGGATAACATAAATAAATAGAAATATAAACAAGCAGGTGAGACCTTCAAGATGGTGGAGGAGTAAGACGTGGAGATCACCTTCCTCCCCACAAAAATACATCAAAAATGCATCTACATGTGGAATAGCTCCTACAGAACACCTACTGAATGCTGGCAGAAGACCTCAGACTTCCCAAAAGGCAAGAAACTTGCCACGTACCTGGGTACGGCAAAAGAAAAAAGAAAAAACAGAGACAAAAAAACAGGGACGGGACCCGCACCAGTGGGAGGGAGCTGTGAAGGGGGAAAAGTTTCCACACACTAGGAAGCCCTGTCACTGGCAAAGACAGGGGCTGGGTGTGGGGGAAGCCACAGAGGAGAGCACAGCAACAGGGGTGCAGAGGGCAAAGTAGAGAGATTCCCGCACAGAGGATCGTTGCCGACCAGCACTCACCAACCTGAGACCAACCTTGTCTGCTCACCCACCACTGTGGGTTGGGGCTGGGAGCTGAGGCTCTGGCTTTGGAGGTCAGACCCTAGGGAGAGGACTGGGGTTGGCTGCGTGAACACAGTCTGAAGGGGCCTAGTGCACCACAGCTAGCTGGGAGGGAGTCGGGGAAAAAGTCTGGACCTGACAAAGAGGCAAGAGACCACTGTTTCAGTGTGCATGAGGAGAGGTGATTCCTTCCCCATGTGCCCACAGAAAGCAGAGTACCACCTGCGTGAGCGCCAGAGAAAGGCACAAGCCACGGCTATCAGCTCAGATCCCAGAGACGGGCATGAAATGCTAAGGCTGCTGTTGCAGCCACCAAGAAGCCTGTGTGCGAGCACAGGTCACTCTTCATACCTCCTCTCCCGAGCGCCTGTGCAGCCCGCCACTGCCAGGGTCCCAAGATCCAGGGACAACTTCCCCGGAAGAACACACGTTGCGCCTCAGGCTGTTGCAATGTCACGCTGGTCTCTGCCTCCACAGGCTCACCCCACATTCCAATTATGACTACTGTACCCCTCCCTCTCCCTGAGCTAAGCGAGCAAGAGAGCCCTAATCAGCCACTGTTTAACCCCCTCTTGTCTGGGTGGGGAACAGGTGCCTGAGGGTGATCTACATGCAGCAGCAGGGCCAAAACCAAAGCTGAACCCCAGGAGCTGTGCGAACAAAGAAGAGAAAGGGAAATTTCTCCGTGGAGCCTCAGGAGCAGTGGATTAAATCCACACAGTCGGTTTGATGAACCCTACCTCTGTTGAATACCTGAATAGACAACAAATTCCCAAAATTGATGCGGTGGACTTTGGGAGTAAATGTAGACTTGGGGTTTGCTTTCTGTGGCTTACTTGTTTCTGATTTTTATGTTTATTTTAGTTTAGCTTTCAGTGGTTGTTATCACTGGGACCTTTGTTTTCTGGTTTGGTTTCTCCTTTTTTAAAATTTATTTTTATTTATTTTATTTTATTATTTTTTATTTTATTACTTTTTTTCCTTTATTTTCTTCCTCTTCTTCTCAGCCATGTGGCTGGCACAGCCTTGGTGCTAGGGCCAGGTGTCAGGCCTGAGTCTCTGAGGTGGAAGAGCCGAGTTCAGGACACTAACCAACAGAGACCTCCCGGCCCCACATAATATCAATCGGTGAGAGCACTCACAGAGATGTCCATCTCAACACTAAGACCCAGCTCCACCCAATGGCCAGCAAGCTCCAGTGCTGGATGCCCCATGCCAAACAACTAATAAGACAGGAACACAACCCCACCCATTAGCAAAGAGGCTGCCTAAAATCATGCAAAGTTCACAGACACCCCAAAACACACCACCGGACATGACCCTGCCCATCAGAAAGACAAGATCTAGCACCACCCACCAGAACACAGGCACCAGTACCCTACACAAGGAAGCTTACACAAGCCATTGAACCAACCTCACCCACTAGGGACAGACACCAAAAACAACAGGAACTACAAACCTGCAGCCTGTGAAAAGGAGACCCCAAACACAGTAAGTTAAACAAAATGAAAAGACAGAGAAATATGCAGCAGATGAAGGAGCAAGGTAAAAAAAAACACTGGACCAAACAAATGGAGAGGAAATAGGCAGTCTACCTGAAAAAGAATTCAGAATAAAGATAGTAAACATGATCCAAAATCTTGGAAATAGAATGGAGAAAATACAGGAAACATTTAACAAGGACCTAGAAGAACTAAAGAGGAAACAAACAATGATGAACAACAAATAAATGAAAAAGTAATTCCCTAGAAGGAATCAATAGCAGGATAACTGAGGAGAAGAATGGATAAGTGACCAGGAAGATAAAATAGTGGACATAACTATCGCAGAGCAAAATAAAGAAAACAGAATGAAAAGAATTGAGGACAGTCTCAGAGACCTCTGGGACAACACTAAATGCACCAACATATGAATTATAGGGGTTCCAGAAGAAGAAGAAAAAAAGAAAGGGACTGAGAAAATATTTGAAGAGATTATAGTTGAAAATTTCCCTAATATGGGAAAGGAAATAGTCAGTCAAGTCCAAGAAGTGCAGAGAATCACAAACAGGATAAATCGAAGGAGAACCACGCCAAGACACATATTAATCAAGCTATCAAAAATCAAATACAAAGAAAAAATATTAAAAGCAGCAAGGGAAAAGCAACAAATAACATACAAGGTAATCCCCATAAGGTTAACAGCTGATCTCTAAGCAGAAACTCTGCAAGCCAGAAGGGAGTGGCAGGACATATTTAAAGGGATGAAAGGGGAAAACCTAATATCAAGATTACTCTATCCAGCAAGGATCTCATTCAGATTAGAAAGAGAAATTAAAACCTTTACAGACAAGCAAAATTAAGAGAATTCAGCACCACCAAACCAGCTTTACAACAAATGCTTAAGGAATATCTATAGGCAGGAAACACAAGAAAAGGAAGAGCCCTACGATAAAAAAAACCAAAACAATTAAGAAAATGGTAATAGAAACAGACACATCAATAATTACCTTAAATGTAAATGGATTAAATGCTCCAAACAAAAGACACAGACTGGCTGAATACATACAAAAACAAGACCCATACATATGCTGTCTACAACAGACCCACTTCAGACCTAGGGACACAGACAGACTGAAAGTGAGGGAATGGAAAAAGATATTCCATGCAAATGGAAAACAAAAGAAAGCTTGAGTAGCAATTCTCATATCAGAAAAAACAGACTTCAAAATAAAGATTATTACAAGAGACAAAGAAGGACACTACATAATGATCAAGGGATCAATACAAGAAGAAGATACAACAATTGTAAATATTTATGCACCCAACATAGGAGCACCTCAATACATAAGGCAAATGCTAACAGCCATAAAAGGGAAAGTGACAGTAACACAGTCACAGTAGCGAACTGTAACACTCCACTTACACCAATGGACCGATCATCCAAAATGAAAGTAAATAAGGAAACACAAGCTTTAAATGATACATTAAACAAGATTGACTTAATTGATATTTATAAGACATTTCATCCAAAAACAACAGAATACACTTTCTTCTCAAGGGCTCATGGAACATTCTCCAGGACAGATGATATCTTGGGTCACAAATGAAGCCTTGATAGATTTAAGAAAACTGAAATTGTAACAAGTATCTTTTCCAACCACAATGCTATTAGACTAGATATCGATTACAGGAAAAAATCTGTAAAAAATACAAACACATGGAGGCTAAACAATACACAACTCAATAACCAAAACATCACTGAAGAAATCAAACAGGAAATAAAAAATTACCTAGAAACAAATGACAATGAGAACACAATGACCCAAAACCTATGGGATGCAGCAAAAGCAGTTCTAAGAGGGAAGTTTATAGCAATACAATCCTACCTGAAGAAACAAGAAACATCTCAAATAAACAACCTAACCTTACACCTAAAGCAATTAGAGAAAGAAGAACAACAACAACAAAAAAACCCCAAAGTTAGCAGAAGGAAGGAAATCATAAAGATTAGATCAGAAATAAATGAAAAAGAAATGAAGGAAAAATAGCAAAGATCAATAAAACAAAAAGCTGGTTCTTTGAGAAGATAAACAAAATTGATGAACTGTTAGCCAGACTCATCAAGAAAAAAAGGGAGAACAGTCAAATCCACTGAAGTAGAAATGAAAAAGGAGAATAACAACTGACACTGCAGAAATACAAAGGATCATGAGAGATTACTACAAGCGACTCTATGCCAATAAAATGGACAAACTGTAAGAAACAGACAAATTCTTAGAAAGCACAACCTTCCAAGACTGAACCAGGAAGACATAGAAAATATGAACACACCAATCACAAGCACTGAAATTGAGACTGTGATTAAACATCTTCCATCAAACAAAAGCCCAGGACCAGATGGCTTCACAGGCGAATTCTATCAAACATTTAGAGAAAAGCTAACACCTATCCTTCTCAAACTCTTCCAAAATATAGCAGAGGGAGGAACACTCCCAAACTCATTCTACAAGGCCACCATCACCCTGATACCCAAACCAGACAAAGATGTCACAAAGAAGACTACAGGCCAATATCACTGATGAACACAGATGCAAAAATCATCCACAAAATACTAGCAAACAGAATCCAACAGCACATTAAAAGGATCATACATCATGATCAAGTGGGGTTTATCCCAGGAATGCAAGAATTCTTCAATATACACAAATCAGTCAATGTGATACACCATATTAACAGGTTGAAGGAGAAAAACCATAGGATTATCTCAGTAGATGCAGAAAAAGCTTTTGACAATATTCAATACCCATTTCTGATAAAAACCCTCCACAAAGTAAGCATAGAGGGAACTTCCCTCAATATAACAAACCCACAGCCAACATTGGTCTCAGTGGTGAAAAAAATGAAACCATTTCCACTAAGATCAGGAGCAAGGCAAGGTTGCCCACTCTCACCACTGTTATTTAACATAGTTTTGGAAGTTTTAGCCACAGCAATCAGAGAAGAAAAAGAAAGGGAATCTAAATTGGAAACGAAGTAAAGCTGTCACTATTTGCAGATGACATGACACTATACATAGAGAATCCTAAGGATGCTACCAGAAAACTACTATAGCTAATCAATGAATTTGGTAAAGTAGCATGATACAAAATTAATGCACAGAAATCTCTTGCATTCCTATACAAGAATGAACAATCTGACAGAGAAATTAAGGAAACACTCCCATTTACCATTGCAACAAAAAGAATAAAATACCTAGGAATAAATCTACCTAAGGAGACAAAAGACCTGTATGCATAAAACTATAAGACACTGATGAAAGAAATTAAAGATGATACAAATAGATGGAGAGATATACCATGTTCTTGGATTGGAAGAATCAACACTGTGAAAATAAGTTTACTACCCAAAGCAATCTACCGATTCAGTGCAATCCCTGACAAACAATGGCATTTTTCACAGAAGTAGAATAAAAAAATTTCACAATTTCTATGGAAACACAAAAGATTCCGAACAGTCAAAGCAATCTTGAGAAAGAAAAACGGAGCTGGAGGCATCAGGCTCCCGGACTTCAGACTACACTGCACAGTTACAGTAATCAAGACAGCATGGTATGGGCACAAAAACAGAAGTATAGATCAGTGGAATAGGTTAAAAACCCAGAGATAAACCCACCCACACATGGTCACCTTATTTTTAATAAAGGAGACAAGAATATACAATGGAGAAAAGACAGCCTCTTCAATAAGTGGTGCTGGGAAAACGGAACAGCTATATATAGAAGAATGAAATTAGAACACTCCCTAACACCATACACAAAAATAAACTCAAAATGGATTAAAGATCTAAATATAAGGCCAGACACTATAAAACTCTTAGAGGGAAACATAGGGAGAACACTCTATGATATAAATCACAGCAAGATCCTTTTTGACCCACCTCCTAGAGAAATGGAAATAAAAACAAAAATCAACTGATGGAACCTAAGGAAACTTAAGAGCGTTTGCACATCAAAGGAAACCATAAAAAAGACTAAAGGATGACCCTTAGAATGGGAGAAAATATTTGTAAATGCAGCAACTGACAAAGGATTAATCTACAAAATATACAAGCAGCTCATGCAGCTCAATATCCAAAAAACTAACAACCCAATCCAAAAATGGCCCAAAGACCTAAATAGACATTTCTCCAAAGAAGATATACAGATTGCCCACAAACACATGAAAAGATGCTCAACATCACTAATGATTAGAGAACGGCAAATCAAAACCACAATGATGTATCACCTCACAGTGGTCAGAATGGCCATCATCAAAAAATGTACAAACAATAAATGCTGGAGAGGGTGTGGAGAAAAGCGAACCCTGCTGCACTGTTGGTAGGAATGTAAATTGATATAGCCACTATGGAGAATAGTATGGAGGTTACTTATAAAACTAAAAATAGAACTACCATATGACCCAGTAATCTCACTACTGTGTATATACTCTGAGAAAATCATAATTCAAAAAGAGACATGTACCACAATGTTCATTGCAGCACTATTTACAATAGCCCGGACATGAAAGCAACCTAAGTGTCCATCAACAGATGGATATGGATAAAGAAGATGTGGCACACATATACAATGGAATATTACTCAGCCATTAAAAGAAACAAAATTGAGTTATTTGTGGTGAGGTGGATGGACCCAGAGTCTGTCATACAGAGTGAAGTAAGTCAGAAAGGGGAAAACAAATACCATATTCTAACACTTATATATGGAATCTAAAAAAAAAAAAAAATGGTTTTGAAGAACCTAGGGGCAGGACAGTAATAAAGACACAGACGTAGAGAATGGACTTGAGGACAGAGGGAGGGGGAAGGGTAAGCTGGGACGAAGTGAGAGAGTGGCATGGACATATATACACTACCAAATGTAAAACAGATAGCCTGTGGGAAGCAGCCGCATAGCACAGGGAGACCAGCTCGGTGCTTTGTGACCATCTAGAGGGGTGGGATAGGGAGGGTGGGAGGGAAATCCAAGAGGGAGGGGATATGGGGATATATGTATACGTATAGCTGATTCACTCTGTTATACAGCAGAAACTAACACAACATTGTAAAGCAATTATACTCCAATAAAGATGTTAAAAAAAAAAAGACAGATGGAAGAAAAAAAATACATACAAGCATACCTCAGAGACATTGAGTATTCAGTTCCACACCACCACAATAAAGTGAATAATGTAATAAAGCAAGCCACAATAATTTTTTGGTTTTCCAGGTCATGTAAAAGTTACGTTTACACTATAATGTAGTCTATTAAGGATGGAACAGCGTTATGTAAAAACAAAACAAAACAAACAAACAAAAAAAACACAATGTGTATACCTTAATTAAAAAATAGTTTATTGCTGAAAAAGGCTAACCGTCATTTGAGACTTCAGCAAGTTGTACTTTTTTTTTTTTGCTGGTGAAAGGTTTGGAATATTGTGAGAATTACAAGTGACACCGAGACACAAAGTGAGTAAATGCTGTTGGAGAAATGGTGCTGATAGACTTGCTTTTTGCCTGGTTGTCACAAATCTTCAATTTGTAAAAGACGCAATAACTGTGAAGTGCATTAAAGCGAAGTGTAATAGAACAAGGCACGTGTGTACCATGCTCATGTATTGAAAGAATTACTATTGTTAAAATGTCCATACTACCCAAAGCAGCCTACAGATTTATGCAATTCCTCGTAAAATACCAATCGTATCTTTCACAGAACTGGAACAAATGATCCTAAATTTTGTATGGAACCACAAAAGACCATGAATAGCCAAAGCAATGTTAAGAAAGAAAAACAAAGCTGAATGTATCATGCTCTCTGATTTCAAACTATACTACAAAGCTATACTAATCAAAACTATGTGGTACTGTCATAAAATTAGGATGGAACAGAATAGAGATCCCAGAAATCAACCCATGCACGTATAGTCAATTATACAAATATACAGTGGAGAAAAGACCATCTCTTCAATAAATAATATTGAAAAAAATGGACAGCTATTATCAAAAGAATGAAACTGGACCACTTTCTTAAACCATATACAAAAAAACCCTAAAAGTGGATTAAAGACTTAAATGTAAGACCTGAAACCATATAACTCTTAAAAGAAAATATAGGCAATAATCTCTTTGACACTGATCTTAGTAATATTTTTTTGGATCTGTCTCCTCAGGCAAGGGAAACAAAAGCAAAAATGAACAGATAAGACTGTATCAAAGTAATAAGATTTTACATAGCGAAAGAAATTATCAACAAAATGAAAAGGCAGCCTGGTGAATGGGAGAAGATACCTGCCAAGTATATGTCCAACAAGGGGTTAATATCCAAAATATATGAATAACTTATACAACTCAATATCCCAAAATCAAACCATCTGATTAAACAATGGGTAGAGGACCTGAATAGATATTTTTCCAAAGAAGGCATACAGATGGCCAACGGACAAAGGAAAGATGCTCAGCATCTCTATCCATCAGGGAAGTGCAATTCAAAACCATAATGAGTTATCACCTCACTCCTGTCAGAATGGCTATTATCAAAAAGACAGCAAATAAGGGCTGGGGAGGATGTGGAGAAAAGGAAACCCTTGTGCACTGTTGGTGGGAATGTAAATTGGTGCAGACACTATGGAAGATAGTATGGAGGTTCCTCAAAAAATTAAATATACAGTTGATCCTTGAAAAGGACAGGTTTGCCCTGTGCAGGTCCATTTACACACAAATTTTTTTCAATAAGTATGCATGACAGTACTACACAAAGAGGATCAGTGCCCCTAACCCCCACTTTGTTCACGGGTGACCTGTAGAACTACTATATAATTCAGTAATTCCATTTTTGAGTATCTAAAGAAAACAAAAACACTAATTCGAAGAAGATAAATGTACCTCTGTGTTCATTCCACCATTATTTACAATAGCCAAGATATGGAAGCAAACTAAGTGTCTATCAATAGACGAATGAATAAAGAAAATGTGGTGTATACATATGTACATATGTACACACACAAGCACACATACAAACACACGGACAGGAATATTACTTGGCTGTAAAAAAGAATGAAATCTTGCCATTTGTGATGACATGGATGGACCTAGAGGGTACTATGCTAAGTGATAAAGTCAGACAGAGAAAGAAAAACACTATATGATTTCACTTATATGTGGAATCTAAAAAACAAAAAAGAGATTCAAAGATACAGAGAACAAACTGGTGGTTGCCAGAGGGGAGGGGGATGGGAGGTTGGGTAAAATAGCTGAAAGGGATTAAGAAGTAAAAACTTACAGTTATAAACTAAATAAGTCATGGGGGAGAGTAACATACAGCACAGGGACTACAATCTGTAATACTGAAGTATCTTTGTAGGTGACAAATGGTTACTAGACTGTGGTGATCAGTTCATAATATGTATAAATGTCAAATTACTATGTTGCACACATGACACTAATATAATATTGTACCTCAGCTATGTTTCAAAGATAAAAAATATATTTCAGTTGGTAGAAGCAACTTTTTAATATTCTGTTTACCATTTTCATTTGTGTTTTCACAAAACTAAATTTTGCTACCCAGCACACCTGCTAAAAATAAAAGCATGGTTCAATAATAAGCATAGCATTCCGATTTCTATAAATCCTGGCCTAAACAACCCTGATTTTATATCAAAAGTTCAGCCTCCTTTTTATGTAATTTCTAAAAATAGTTTGCCTAGCTAAATATGTAGGTCCTGCAGAATTGGCTAGCTTTACGAAACATTCTTTAATAAGGCAAACAATGTCTATATAAAAAGCAGATGCAATACCTTTGTAATTCAATTTTATAGTTTAAAAATATTCTACATGGAAGTGCCAAATTCTGCCCTGCAGAGACGCAGGGCTCCCAATGACGTCAATGAGAGCCACGTACCCACAAAAGAGGGCAAAACTATGCCCTGAGCACTTAAATTTAGTAATCCATTAGGCGTAGCAAGGAAGGAAAAGATCAGTTCAAATACCATCTCATCAGCATTTAAATCCGCCAATGCTAGACACTGTTTGAGACATGTTTAACCCCACAGAACTTATAAATGTAGGAAGAAACACAGGAGCAGATTTCATGCAATAACTGACCAATTTTTTAATTGGAATTTAACGTACACTTTTATTTCCAAAGATAACTATGCCTTCATCCCCTCTGAGACCATCTTTTACCATTTTAAGATAGCTGAAGAGTCTGATTCCTGAAAGAAAATATAGAACTTGTGGTTGTATAAACAAGGAAAAAAACCTCTTCCTTAAATGAATAGAAAAAGGATTTATATACAAGCTAATGACTGCTTCTGATGTAAGCCAGCACTCTGTATTAACTTCAGTAGCATAGGCAATGGGAAGACAAAAAGACTAAGAGCTGCAAGATCTGAGTGATGCTTCCAGGGACACCGTTAACCCTCTGTGTACCTTTGGTACCCAGCCTAGGCTCAAATGACTTATGGAGAGCTATGCTCATCTTCACTATATGCTGTTAAAACAAAGCAAGAATGCAGTGCCATACGAGTGTAAAAAACTTGAAAGAATTATTTGCATCATAGAAAAATAAAGGAGGAGGAGCATGAATTTGGGGGTATATCATGTGGATGTACCCTTCAAATTCAAATACTCTATTGTTAATGATGTTTCCTTGTCAGATTCTGTCATTAATGGAACTTTTCCACAGGAGAGTTAATGCCTTGACTGCTCCATGAATTTTTAACACCTTGGAGACATACAGGGTGAGTTTAATTTTAAAACAAGACTAAAGTTGGACTATCTTCACCTCAAACAAGTCTTGGTTCTTTCTAGCGGCTTCCTCTTTTGGTCAGTTTTACTTCCTGCTGCCAGAATAATCTTACTAAAGAATGTCTTCCCAATATAAACACTTTTCCTGCCTCCCCACTAACCAAAGGGCAAGTGTGAATGCCCTAACCTGACAAGGTTCTCTTTGGTCCGACCCCACCCTCTAGGAACCAACCTGAACAACTCACCACCCTCGTACAAAGTCCCCTCACACTCTGCCACTTCTGTGCCTTTGTCATTTTGCTCTGTCAACAAGCCCATCTCCAGAGGTCCTTATCTAGATGACTTTCAGGGCTGGATCTGCAGATCACCTGCTCCACAATCCCTCGCTGTGAGTTACAAGTACAACTTTATCCCTCCCCAAACTCCCCAGAGCGATGAGCTTGTACTCCCCTGACTGCAATCACTGAACTTCTCCTTTCGGTTTTAATGACTAATGTGTGATTTAGTTCTCTTCCTAGGCTATAAACACCTTATGGGCAACTTGCATATTTAATTCATACTTTTTATTATGAAATACCTAGACCAATACCTCAGTAGCATTACCAGGGCCAAAGATATTTACAACTAAATATAATGTTATAATTATTGGTGAGGAAACGATCATTACAGTCAAGGTCAAAACAGAGGAAAATGTTGGCCCCATCTCTAGAGTGGTCGGAGAGCCAAGGAGAACTATTAAATGCCCTGGTGCAAGTGGCTTCTCATCTGGCAACAGCTACCAGCGAGAACTTCCTCCCTGGAATCATGTCTTGAAATGTTAAGAAATCATTCGTTGCATTATTGCTGAAGGAAGATGAAGAAAGAAGTAGCTGAGGGGCCTTTTTTGCCAACCACCATCTAATTCGCACAGTTCATCTAAATGCTGCTTGCACTGACTTGAGAAACACAGTAGGTTTTATAAAAGACTCCCAATAACACCATATGCTTTGAGGAGCGGAGACTTCTCTGGGTAGCAGAGGAGGAACCAGGATAGAAAGACAAGAAATAGAAAGTCTTGGCTAGATAGCTGCAAATTAAGCTGAAGGAACCACTTTTCAGAGAATACAATCAATTGAGAGGCCATTGCAGCGCCCTTAACAATTTCCAGCTGCATAGGGCCTGATGGGAGGCCTCTCCTGGGGCACTTAGGGAGGATGCGGAGGCTGAGTCCATCCCCAGAATTTCTGATGTAGAGAAACTGGCCTGGTGATTGGGTATTTGTATTTTTCACAAGCACCCAGGACACTAGGTTGTGTAAACCAGAGATGAAGAGTCAAGTTCAGGTTAAAAGTTATTTTGCTTTTTAAATTTCATTTCCCCCATGTAGTAAAATGATGTCGTTTTACGTCAACAACTTAAAATGACCAATCACTACCATCAGGTTCATCAACGTAAGGCAATCAGAATCAACATCAGATACATACAGGATGAGAATATTTTACTAACTGTCTTATTGATTAATCAATTATAACCTCAGGATTTTCAGGGGAGGGGGTGCATATACAATGCCAGGAGAGTTTGCCAATTAAAGCAAAACCACTTTCTTTCGCATCTGGTAAAGGAATCACCTATCTGGCCATACTACAACAGAATTTCATTAATCTAATCAATATTTTTTGTTTCAAAAAGACACTGTTGGGCTTCCCTGGTGGCGCAGTGGTTGAGAGTCCACCTGCCGATGCAGGGAACACAGGTTCGTGTCCTGGTCTGGGAAGATCCCACGTGCCGCGGAGCGGCTGGGCCCGTGAGCCACGGCCGCTGAGCCGGCGTGTCCGGAGCCTGTGCTCCGCAGTGGAAGAGGTCGCGACAGTGAGAGGCCCGCGTACCGCAAAAAAAAAAAAAAAAAAAAAAAGACACTGTTTCAAGTAGCTGGAAGTAAGACATAGCTATTCATCAGCTTCCCTGGGGTGTCTGAGGAAGAACACAGTCACTTAATCATTTCCCCTAACCTTCAATTGCCACCAATGCCTTAGTGAAAAGGCACATCTAAGGCTTATTTTATTCTGGAAATACTTGTTTTTTTCCTTTCTTCTCCTCGTCCTCTCCAATTCTTTCTTTCTTTTCCTTTACTATTAGAAACAACAACTGAGTCATTTGGAGGGTGGTGGTAGAGTAAGAATCCACCCTGAATGAGACATTAGAATCTGATCCAATGTATCTGAAATCCCTGATTACCAAAAAACCTGGAAATAACATTCTCTTATGAGCTAACTAGTCTTTCCTGCTGCAAGTGCCCTGTTTGTTGTATTACCTAAAAATGAAGAAATGGAAGATAAAATGGTGCAAGTTATTATTTTAAAATGTGCAGCTACATCCTCCTGCCTTCTACTGGGAACATAAGCAAGATTGCAAAGGCTACAGCAGCCATATTTGGCCATGAGGTAGTCTTAAGGAAGGAAGCTATATGCCAAGGATGGTGGAGCAGAAAGGAGGAAGTCAGTGATGAACGTGTGGATGTCTCTGGGCAACCTTTAGACTTTTTCTTTTTAAGAAAAACACTCTGCAGTTTATATAACCAACTGTAGTCAGGTCTCTGTACTAACAGTTAAACACAATCCATTACTTGTTACAGTATGTAAAGCTCATGGTAATTTGCACCATGCTAAATAAATGATATTTAAGGAAAAAATTTTTAACTTAACAAAAAAACTTGCAAGAGGCTATGTCTCATGTTTGTTAATTATAAGTTTCCTGTTTTGGCTCATTTTCCCTTTAAATATTTTCTCCCTCCTTCTTTTTATCAGGTCAGAATTTTGTCACAGATCTAGTTAGATTTTCCAAAGGGAAAATCTTTCCCTTTTCCCAACCATCACCAATGTTGCTTTATTCCATAACTCAACATGTTTTAAAATTTACTTGAAAAGGACCTTCTTCTCCGTTTAGCTATATTATATGGGGACCAGAGTGAGCCTATGGTAAAAATAAGCCAAAAGTAATAATTATGGGAACAAAGAAAGAAGTTAACCATGTCCTTGCTCCAGCAAAAATAACCAAATTTCTCCTCACTTAGTCTAATTAAAGCCCACTGTACTATCACCGGATACAGCAGATCATAAGCACAAGGGAAATAAGAGACAAAAGACCAAAGAAACAATATCACCCAGGAGACACCAATTCATATAGAAGCTTCATGAATCCAAATATTTCAAATATCAGGTTCAGTCTCTCAACAATTTCTAGCCCATGTGACAATTTTTTGAATTAGCTGCCCCATGGCTTGGTATGAAGCCAAGTGCTACTTTAGATGCAAGCTCATCAAGTCAACTCCAAAAGTACTGATGCAGGAAAAAGTCCTTCTTCAACACCTTTTCTGATCATTAACTCTTCCTGAATCAAGATCCAAAATAACAAGGCAGAAAAGGGCCACATTAGGTTGAAAAACCAAGACACACTTGGCTTGTAAATCAAGGAACAGGACAGAAAGTAAAATGGTCTTAAATGAGCTCCTGAACTTCACTGCAATGGATCCCTTAAGAGTGGTTGTTATCGGAAGGAAATACAAAAAAGAAGGGATATGTGTATACGTACCTGATTTCACTTTGTTGTACTGTAGAAACACAGTGTTGTAAAGCAACTATACTCCAATAAAAAATTTGAAATGAATAACAAGGTAAAAAAAAAAAAAGATAATGAAAAAGAAGAGTGGTTGTTACCAAATCTACTCAAAATACAGCATTTGACAATAGAGCACTTGCACTGCATCCCAAAGGCAGGGGAAGGTTGGTTCTCTGCAACAGTACCTTTTCTTTGTGTAAACTTATCACTGTTCGGTTGTTTGAATGTTATAGTTTAATTATATGCATAATAAAGATATAAAACCCATATTATTAACAAATCATAGAAATTAATCACTAAAGTTGGAGGAGAACTTAAAAGCTACTTTATCCAATTTTTCACAAAATGCAAAATCTCCAAGCTCTCTACAACGGGAAGAGCTTGACAATCTATAAATCTGGAATGTTTACTTAGTACACAGAAGAATAGCACTAGTACATTATACAAACCCAAAATATTTCCTACCAAGTTCACTCCATTTAATCTAAGAATGACAGAGAGAGGAGACAGAGAAAGAGAGAATGGAGGTATAGCATACATGTAAAACACCTTTAGACTGTTCTCTCTGCCTGAAATCCCCTTCCCTTTGCCCACATATTGTATTTGCATTCCTTTTCTCACAAGCATGCTGTAAATCAAATGACATAAGATCTGCTTTGCTTATGTTTCTATCTCCCCACTTAGCTGATGAGTTCTTGAGGGCAGAGTGCAGGAGTCAGAGAGTGTTTATCTTTGAATTCCTGTTGCTTAGCACACTATTGCACTGGGCATCTGATTGAGTGCATGATCCTAGTAGTAATAAAAGAAATATTATTTATGAAATACCCAACAAGAACTAGGCACTGCGCTTGCAACTTTCTAAATAGTATCTCTGATAATGACAATAATCCTGTTAAGTAAATTTTATTGAAATACATTTCACAGATGAGGGAACAGGCAGAAAGAGGATATGTAACTTGGCTAGTATCACACCACTTTTAAGTGGGGGATTTTGAATTTTAACCCAGATGGAAAATATTCGACACACATACACTTCCCACTGTACCATTTAGCAGGTGCACAAAAAAATGTCGAATTGAAATATATAAATAAAATAATATGAATTATATAACACTAAAAGTGATATGTAATGCAGTATATGAATAACTAGAACAAGTGATATAACTAGACAAAACTGACAAATCTATCCATTTCTTCTTCAGAATGAAGATTTATAAATTTGACAGCTGACCTTGAAAATCGCAAGACCATATAAAAGTGTAAAGAAGAAGATTTTAAAAGAAAATCTTTTTTTTTTTTGCTGTACGCTGGCCCCTCACTGTCGTGGCCTCTCCTGTTGCGGAGCACAGGCTCCGGACGCGCAGGCTCGGCGGCCATGGCTCACGGGCCCAGCCGCTCCGCGGCATGTGGGATCTTCCCGGACCGGGGCACGAACCCGTGTCCCCTGCATCGGCAGGCGGACTCTAAACCACTGCGCCACCAGGGAAGCCCTAAAAGAAAATCTTAAATCCTCTACCCAGACATGAGTATTTTGGTAAACATTATTTTAGTCATTTTTCTACATACATGTACATATAAACACACTCTTCACGTAGATGAAATCACACGGTCCTAGCTGTGAGTAACTTACATTTTTATTCAGTAATGGGGTTTAGAGTTGTTTCTATATCATTGAACCTACATCTACACTATAATTGTTAATGCCCATACAGTATTCCAATCAAAATTATTTAGCCTACTTCCTATTAGTAGATATTAATTTCTGCTCATCTTTTTATTAGGAATTTGTACAAATTTTATTTTTTAAATTCTGAAAAAATGAACATTATAAAAGATAGAGAGCATGACTACAGTGAAAGAAGTATTTATTCAAGAGTATAGTCATTACTGTGTGAAGGTTCCTTGTTTTTCTTATAATTAAAAAAAATTCTATGATTAACCATTGGCTCTTTACCTTCATATATAAACATTTTCTTTAGTGAAAAATTATTCATATGAAAGAAGGAGAAAACTACCAGCTGAAAATGGCCAAAGTGGCATGCCTTTAGACCAGATATTTTAACACACAAATAGTCTTACCTTCATCTACTAGTTGAGCCAGACCTATATCTGGATTTTATTTGCTCACATAGAATTGAAGAGTAATAACATGAAAGTCAACTCCAAAAATGTTTAATATTTTGCATTTGTGTTTCCCTCAATACTTCCACCTAAAATGGTCTAAAAAGCATGAGCACATACATGTACATGCCTAAGCAGAGTGCCTTTCACCTGGAACAATTCAATAAATATTTGGGAAAAAATCAGTTACATTTCTATACACTGACAAAAAAACTAAAAAAGAGAAATTTTAAAAAACAATTCAATTCACAATAGTATCAAAAATAATAAAATACTTAGGAATAAATTTAACCAAAGAGGTAAAAGATCTGTACACTGAAAACCATAAAACACTGATGAAAGAAATTGAAGACACAAATAAATGGAAAGATATTCCATGTTCATGAATTGGAAGAAGTAATAAAATGTGCACAATGCCTGAAGCAATCTACAGATTCATTGCAATGGCTATCAAAACTCCAATAACATTTTTCACATAAGTAAAAAAAAAAAAATCCTAAAATTTGAACAAAACCACAAAAGACCTCAAATAGCCTAAGCAATCTTGAGAAAGAAGAACAAAGCTGGAGGCATCATGTATCCTGATTTCAAACTGTATTATAAAGCTATAGTAAATCAAAACAGTATGGTACTGGCACAAAAACAAACACATAGGTCAATGGAACAGAATAGAGAGCCCAGAAATAAGCCCACGTATGTACTGCCAATTAATCTTTTTTTAAATACATTTGCTTGTTTGTTCATTTATTTATGGCTGTGTTGGGTCTTTGTTGCTGCTCACGGACTTTCTCTAGTTGCGGGGAGCGGGGGCTACTCTTCATTGCAGTGTGTGGGCTTCTCACTGCAGTGGCTTCTCTTGTTGTGGAGCACAGGCCCTAGGCACACAGGCTTCAGTAGTTGTGGCATGCAGGCTAAGTAGTTGTGGTGCACAGGCTTAGTTGCTCCGTGGCATGTGGGATCTTCCCGGGACAGAGATCAAACCCATGTCCCCTGCGTTGGCAGGCAGATTCTTAACCACTGCGCCAGCAGGGAAGTCCCTGTCAATTAATCTTTTATAAAGGCACTAAGAACACACAAAGGAGAAGAATAGTCTCTTCAATAAATGGTGCTGGGAAAACTAGATATACAGAAGCGAACAAATGAAACTGGACCCTATCTTTCACAAAACATAAAAAATCAACTCAAAATGGATCAAAGACTTAAACATGAGATCCGAAATCATAAAACTCATAGAAGAAGACATAGAGGATAACATCCTTGACATTGGTTTTGCCAATGATTTTTTTTGGATTTGACACCAAAAGCAAAAGCAACAAAAGCAAAAAAAAAAAAACAGGACTACATCAAACTAAAAAGCTTCTGCATAGTAAAAGAAACAACCAATAAAATGAAAATGCAACTACATAATGAGAGAAAATACTGAAAATATATCTGAAAAGGGGTTAATATCCAAAATGTATACGGAATGCATAGAACTCAATAGTCAAAAAGCAAATAATCTGATTTTAAAATGGACAAAGGACTTGAATAGGCATTTTCACAGAGAAGACATATAAATGGCCAATGGGTACATGAAAAGGTGCTCAACATCGATAATCATCGGGGATATGCAAGTCAAACCAACAATGAGATGTCATCTCACATTTCTCTTATCAAAAAGACAAGCGATAACAACTGTTGGTAAGGATGTAGAGAAAAGGAAACACTTGTACACTATCAATGGTAATGTAAACTGGTATAGCCACTATAGAAAACAGTATGGAGGTTCCGCAAGAAATTAAATACAGAACTACGATATGATCCAACAATCCCACTTCTGGGTATGTATCCAAAAGAAATGAAATCATTATCTCAGATGATGTCTGTATGCCCATGTTCACTGCAGCATTATTCACAATAGCCAGGATATGGAAAAAACCTACAAGTCCTGTGATGGATGGATGGATAAGAAAATGTGGTATATATACAGTTGACCCTTGAACAACACAGAAGTTAATCTGTGTATGATTTATAGTAGGCCCTCCATATCTTTGGTTCCTCCACATTCGCAGATTCAACCAACCACAGACTGTGTAGTTGTGACTACCCCTGTGTAGTATTCACTACTGAAAAATATTCACGTCTAAGTGGACCCATGCAGTTCAAACTCACATTATTCAAGGGTCAACCACATACAATGAAATATTATCCTGCCTTAAGAAAAAAAAAAAAGGAAATCCTGTCACTGCGACAGCATGGATGAACCTGAAGGACATTATGCTAAGTGAAATAAACCAGAAAAAGAAAGACAATATAAGTGCACCATATTACTTATATGTGGAATCTGAAAAAAAAAAAAAATTCAGACTCATAGAAGCAGAGTAGAATGGTGGTTGCCAAGGGCAGTAGGGGGTGGAAATAGGGAGAGGTTGGTAACAGGGTACAAACCTTCAGTTATAAGATGAATAAGGTCTGAGGAGCTAATGTATTACTATTGTTAATAATATTACATTATATGATTGAAATTCACTGAGAAAGTAGAACTTCAGCATTCTCAACAACAACAAAAAGTAACTGTGTGAGGCAATGGAAGTTAACTCCTTGTGAATATCATTTCATAATATATAATACAACAAAATATCACATTTATACTTTAAGTACATTACAGTTCTGTATGTAAATTATATCTCAATAAAGCAGGAAAAATAAATAAAACAAAAAGATATTGATAAGCTGATTTTTAAAATTATATGAAAACTTAAAGGATCTAATATGACAAAAAAATCTTGAAAAAAAATCACATTTAAGAACTCACTACCTGACTTCAAGACTTATTCTAGTTATTAAGACAGTGGGATACTGATGTAAAACCAGACCAGAAGTTCTAAAGAATTTTGGTCTTAGGACTCCTATATGCTCTGGCAAATTACTGGGGATCCAAACAAGCTTTTGTTTATATGGGTCATGTTTATCAATATTGACCATATTCCCAACAAAACTGGGAAATGTTCAAACTTTATTTTTAATTCATTTAAAAACATTAATTATAAACCAATTTCATGTTTCAAAAATTAGTTTTATGGAAAATAAGTATTCTCCAAAACAAAGAAAAATCAGTGAGAAAATCAGCATTGTTTTACATTTTTAAGAATCTCTTTAATAGCTGACTTAGTTGAAGACAGCTGGATTTTCATATCTGATTCTGTATTTAACTCTTTGCTATGTTGCTCGGGTTGAAGGAGATGAAAATCAGGCAACACACTGACACGTACTGGAATAGTGAGGAGTATTTTCACAGACTTTTCAGATTTTTACATCCATTCTTTTTTGAAACTACATAAAACTCAACTGCTTTTAAGGTTAGTTACAATGTAGAACCTAAAAACATTATCAATGAAGTTTTCGTGCTCCATTGGTCTGTCTTGCACTTTGAATGGATCTTCTACCCACCCATGTTTTTGTAATATCATGCTTAGGTCATTTGGAAAATATTGATTCATCAAGGTCAGCACATTTTCCTAACAATGACACATTTTATTAGAAAGTATGCAAAAAATCAGGTTTATTAATATCACCATCAATCTTATCAACAAAGTCTAAGTATTGGGAAGTGACTGAGCTTCTGGTGTCAGATACATATTCTGCAAAATTATAATGTTATCATTGGCAACAAAGAGGGTCAGTTTATATCCTTGGAATGACAGGCTTGCTTTGTTCATTTTTGAGAAAATATCTGCCAAATATTCAAATCTGAATAATCATAGTTTTTCAGTCATTCTTTCCAGTAATGATGGTGTTTCATGGAAGAAAAAAAAAAGAATTTAGTTCAGTTTGGAAATCAAACAATTGCACAAGTATTTTTCTCCTAGACCAGAAGTCCCCAAATTATGACCAGAAGAGGCCAAGTCCAGCTTTATAACTGTTGTAGTAAATAAAGACTTACTGGAACACTGCCACACTCATCTGTCTCCATATTATCTATGACTGCTTTCACGCTATTGTGGCAGAGTTGAATAGTTGCAGAATTTGGTGTGCAAAGCTGAAACTATTACTCTCTGGCCCTTTACAGAAAAAGTTGGCCAATCCTTGCTCTAGATAACCATCAGATTACAATTATATTTGGTAGGCAACTGAAGTGTTTCATGCACACCTCCCATCTCATCAAACATAAAATTTTAAAAAGACACATACTCAGACTCCCAATCTACAGATTAGGAGTTTGGGATTGACATGTACACACTGCTATCTTTAAAACAGATAACCAACAAGGACCTACTGTATAACTATAGCACAGGGAACTCTGCTCAATATTCTGTAATAACCTAAATGGGAAAAGAATTTGAAAAGTAATAGATACATGTACATCTATAACTGAATCACTTTGCTGTACACCTGAAACTAACACAACATTGTTAATCAACTATACTCCAACATAAAATTTTTTAAAAAAAATTTTAATTAAAAAAATAAATAAAAGACACATAGGAGTCAGCTTGAAAAAACTTATTAGCTTTTCTTGCTTCATTTTGGACTTCTTAAGTGTGTCGCAGTGAGGAATACAATGACGATGAGTACAGTTGCCACCACAGCCCACTTTCATACTAAGGTACAAGCAATTTTACTCACAATTGCTTTTACACCATCAGTGTAAATAACAAACAGTATCTTAGTATTATCATGTAGTATAAATATTATGAAAAAAGCTTTGGCTACACAGACCCTTTTTTTTTTTTTTCTCTTTTGCGGTACGCGGGCCTCTCACTGCTGTGGCCTCTCCCGTTGCGGAGCGCAGGCTCCGGACGCGCAGGCGCAGCGGCCATGGCTGACGGGCCCAGCCGCTCCGCGGCACGTGGGATCTTCCCGGACCGGGGCACGAACCCGCGTCCCCTGCATCGGCAGGCGGTCTCTCAACCACTGCGCCACCAGGGAAGCCGTACACAGACCCTTTGAAATGTTCCCAGGGACCCCCATGGGTCGGTAGACCACACTGTGAAAACCACTTTGATGGGCAAATAGATCAATGGAGCAAAAAAGAAATTTAATAAATATACCCACACATATAGATTAAATTGATTTTCAATAGGCAGCAAGGCAGTCAATGGAGGGGAAAAAAAGCTTTTCAACAAATAAAACTGGAATAACTAGATAAACATGTGGGAAAAAATGACCCTTGACCCTACCAAATCCCATACACAAATAATTAATTTGATGTAGACCATACACCTAAATAGTGAAGGTGGAGCTATAAACTTCTAGGAGAAAAGGAGAAGATCTTTACGACCTTGGGCTGGGCAGATGTTTTAAAGAAAACACACAAAAAGCTAACCATAAAAGAATTATCTAATTTGTCTTTTCTATGAAAATGTGCATCCAGAGGCTTCCTTTCCCTCAGACATCATATGACACAACTGTGCAAATCAACACAAACATAATCAGGTGACCTCGGTGTGTCAGCAACTTTTACAAAATTGCCAACCAGAGAAAAACACTGTTCTTCTCCACCGTCACCCCCTCACCACAGGCTGGCACATCGTAACTGATTCAGATCAGAAGCTCTTACCCCCTGACATTTAAAGTCATTGAAATTTCATCATAAAACCTTAGACCAGAATCTCTACTTCCAGTTTCGGACAGACTGTTTTCAAGAGTAGATGGACTGCTTAGCCTGCTACATGGTGATAGTGATGCATGTGCATAAGTAATTTGAGAGAGGAGATATGAGGTCACTAAAGAGGAAGCTGTAAATAAAATTACCACCAGAAGTATCTTACCATGCACTAACAGCTACAGATATAAAGCAATCACATTTAGCTCCATCTCCTTCACTGACGCCAGTGGCACTGCCAACAAAGCACAGATGCACACCACTTGAGCAGGTGCAAGGATGATTTCGTGAGCTGTACAATGGCTGTTTGGAAACAGTACTGGGCTCATCCCACACTGGAACTGTACATCTGTTATGCATCCAGCCTTTCATTATGGAAAATCTTTGCATTCATTTAACCCCTTTGGTGGTACATTCATTTAGCTGGGCTAAGTACTTCATGAATATTCATTAGTGTTCCTTATTTACATAGACACTAAGCTATTAGACACTGCAGCCAATATTCTAAACCAGAACTCAGTATTAACCATCACTCATGTTCAATCCAGTACCAAGACAACTGATGTTCATAAAGACCGTAAAGTCTCACATGATTATCGAAGACGCTTCTGTATCAAAGGAAATAAATTTATCTCCAAAGTAAATCTCAACTGAAAATGTAAATGGTAATGAGATGCCATGTCTGCTCTATTAAACTGGCAAAGATTAAAAGAAATGATGACGGTATGGGGAAATGGGTCCCCTAGATACCGCTTAAGGGAATGTAAACTAGTACAAACTTTTAGAGAACAGTTTGTGAAGATGCATTAAAACCCTTACAAATAATAATAGCTAATACTTATATGGTGCTTATAAGTCATACAGTATTCCAAGTGTTCTGCATTTGTTAACGAATTAATCCTAAAAATAACCCTATAAAATAGCGATTATTAGCCCCAATTTAAAGACGAAAACACTAAGTCTCAGAGAGACTACTTTACCTGTCCAAGGTTACACAGCTGGTAAATGGCAGAACAGGAATTTGAACACAGGAAATCAGTCTTTAAGAGTCCATGAGCTTATTTGCAAACAAAGCAACTGACAAGGGATTAATCTCCAAAATATACAAACAGCTCATTAAGCTCAATATCAAAACAAATAAACAACCCAATCAAAAAATGGGTGGAAGACCTAAACAGACATTTCTCCAAAGAAGACATACAGATAGCCAAGAGGCACATGAAAAGCTGCTCAACATCGCTAATTATTAGAGAAATGCAAATCAAAACTACAATGAGGTGTCACCTCACACCAGTTAGAATGGGCATCATCAGAAAATCCACAAACAACAAATGCTGAAGAGGGTGTGGAGAAAAGGGAACCCTCCTCTTGCACTGTTGGTGGGAATGTAAACTGATACAGCCACTATGGAGAACAGTATGGAGGTTCCTTAAAAAATTAAAAATAGAATTACCATATGACCCAGCAATCCCACTACTGGGCATATACCCTGAGAAAACCATAATTCAAAAAGAGTCATGTACCACAATGTTTATTGCAGCTCTATTTACGATAGCCAGGACATGGAAGCAACCTAAGTGTCCATCAACAGATGAATGGATAAAGAAGATGTGGTACATATATATGATGGAATATTACTCAGCCATAAAAAGGAATGAAATTGCCTCATTTGTAGAGACGTGGATGGACCTAGAGACTGTCATACTAAGTCAGATAGAGAAAAACAAATATCATATATTAATGCATATATGTGGAATCTAGAAAAATGGTACAGATGAACCAGTTTGCTGGGCAGAAAAAGAGACACAGATGTAGAGAACAAACACATGGACACCAAGTGGGGAAAGCAGGGGTGGGATGAATTGGGAGATTGGGATTGACATATATATACTAATATGTGTAAAACAGATAACTAATGAGAACCTGCTGTACTGTACAGGGAACTCCACTTCTCTGTACAGTAGAAACTAACACAACATTGTAACATGACTATACCTCAATTTAAAAAATAAGAAAGTCAAGACAGAAAAAACAAAACAACAAAAAAATAAATCCTTTGCCCAATTTTTAATTGGGTTATTTCTCTTGGTATTATCAAGTTGAAAGAGTTAATAAATTACCTGTTTTGTTAAAAAAGAAAAAAGAGTCCATGAGCTTAATAGCTACCTTAGATTGCATTACATTGCATCTTAAAATGTGTAGACCTTCAAGCTCAAATGTCTCTTCTAGGAATTTACTCTAAATAAATGAAAAAAGATATGTACAAAAATGTGTCTACAGGGATTACAGCATTTTTAAAACTAAAAAAATCACCAATGAACTACATATTCCATTGTAAAGATTATGGCATATCTATGTGGAAAATTGCTGTAACACCATTTTAAAAACACCATTTTAATAAAATGGAAAAGTATTACTCACTGTAAGACCCTGTGCTGGCGTTTCCCAGCCCCTACACTCTGTGCCCTGAGAGGTTAACCCTGTGGACTGTGTCACTTGCGCCCCCTACGAGGCTGGATTCCAGCTGTGTTCTGCTAACAAGATGTACTAACAGAAGACTAGAACGGAAGGAGATAAAGAAGAGATGCGGGTGAGGTTATTTATTTTTTCCATTATTGCTCTGCACTTGTGGCAGTGGTTACATCCCTTCTGGATTACAGCTGCTGGTGAGAAGTCTGTCCTCCAGGACACTAGCTTTCACTGGGCTCCAACAACATTCTTTTCTCCCCAGAGGCTCTCAGACTAGGATGGTAATAGGTCACCAGTGTTAGTTTCCAAGGGGCTCAACCTCCCTTGTACCCACACTTACATTAATCATCCCTTCTTTGTGTTCTCTTCCATAGAACCATGTGAGTAGAATTCTGTTGCCAACAGAGACCCTAACTGTGAGGGATGGGGAGTGGGGTGGGAGATATATTTTAGCTTAGAAAACATCTGATAGAATATACAAGAAAGTGCTGCCGGTATTTACCATTGGGTGCTGAGATTATGAGTTATTTATTTGAAACTTTATTTATAGGCATCAAAGAAAGAGAGGACTTTATTCACCTCCTGGTTCAGAAACTTACTGTATTGAAAACACTGAACAAATCACCTTACGCCATGTAGTCATTTATAAAGTAAAAATAATAATATCTACCTCTTTGGGTTTTTATGGATATTAAATAACATAGTCCGTATAAAGGCCTAAGTATACAGTAGGCGTTTATAGGATGCCTTGTTTTTAATAACTTCCTAATACATGATTATTTGTGTGGTGAAACTGTATAACATATGATAAGGGCATGCATCAAAAAACGCTGAAAATTATCAAAGGCCATATAAAGGTATATTTTTCAAGTTGTACAAAGAAAAACAACTTGCATACATAGTAAATAGTGATCTGAAACATTTTTGTTAATTTTTTGAAATGACTATACATCTACTCATTAAATTCTCATATAGAATACAGGTGTGCAATGAAAGGAACAAAGCCATTTGCAAAGCCAAGAGCTAGCTCCAAAGAAAAGTAAACAGAATTTTCCAGAAACCAGTATGTTCTTGATGGATATTAGCTTTGAAGACCGTCACACTGAAGGTAAAAAGCACATTCCAAAGCATCCTAGAGACACAATCCCTCTTTTGACAATAAATAAATTTTAATTTCATTTTGGAGCTTTTCACAGCCAGACTTGCAAGCCATTCATCTTATAGCTCACGTATGATTCAGAGTATTCATTAGAACCCTGCCTCCCACCCCAATCAATACTGGGTGACTTAAAGATCGGCATCATTCAATCCAAAAAGGCCAACTGTTTAAATGGTAACCTTTTTCACTGCTCTCTCCGCAAAATGAGCCACTGGATAAAATAATCAAAAATTTCACAATAAAAACAAATAAAAGTAATGAGAATTCCTCCAAGCTGAAGGTTTGAAAGGAGCCAACACCACTGAAATGTCTGAAGCCAGGCAGGGGCTAAGGAGTTCAGGAGCTCATTCATTATGGGAAACTGAAAGGAAATGTGGTCAGATCTGCTGTCAGCTTAAAGAATATCGCTGCAGCTTTGCAAAAATGACGTATGTTCCCATTCAAACATACCAAAGCTATTGAACTTAATTTCCTTTTTAAACATGTACTTTGCTATCCTCAGTTGCTGATGGGTGAGGAAATGCTTTAACCCACAGGGCATT
This sequence comes from Kogia breviceps, assembly GCF_026419965.1. NCBI lineage: Eukaryota > Metazoa > Chordata > Mammalia > Artiodactyla > Physeteridae > Kogia > Kogia breviceps. Next base: position 14,847,110 of record NC_081321.1, on the reverse strand, counting down.
TTTGGTTCACTGACAAATGTATTCACAAGCAGCAGACTGTTCCCACAAATGTGTTTTTTACGTGTAACATTTCAAGTAGATTTCAGCCTTTCAAAGGTCTTGTCTCTCTTCATCCATTTTCCTCTTAAGAATCCCGCCATCTTCCCACCCTACCACCTCCCTCCTCATCATGTGTCGATTTTGTGTTACTCTCCTAACATCTTCTATAATTATTATCTTGATCATTGAAATCGAGTCACATCATTGGTCTCCTTGAATCTTTCCATGTGTGTGTGCCTTGATTTGCACAGCCCTTTTTAGTCTAACATGGTGCAACTGATTTGTTATACTGGCTTGACTTTCCTCTGAAACACGAACCAAACTCAGCCCCATAGCAGGACACCTGGCTTCAGTACCCAAGACCTTCATACTTCACTTAATTCACTGTTATGGGAACTTCTCATCCAAAAAATAAGTCCTAAGTTGCCTCTCAGCTGATTCTGAATAAAGCTATGAGGGAAGAATAAAAATCAGCTCTACCCTTGTATCTGGCAATTGGTAAAGATTAAATACTTCAAAATATGCAGGGAAAGATGGGGAGACTGATTTGCATTCTTATTTCCTGCATTTGTTTCCTTGCTTAATATCAGCGGAAATAAGGTAAGTTAATGTGGAAAATCCCCATGCATACTGAAACATATAGAACTTCTGTGTACATTTAAAGACACATACACAATGTTTGTGTGCATTATAACATCTTCATTACAAACTACCAGAGAAGATAACATAGTTCAGCATGTAGCAGTTCAATGGCTTATAAGTAACTAAATGTCAGTTGGATTGAACCATTCTTCTCTAATTTTCTCTTAATGTGCTTTGTACACTATCAGGATAAAGAAGTTATAGGACAGGATATGAATATAATTTAATAAATTCTAATTACTGCTGTCATGACTAATCGCCTTTCCTCCAGTTGTGTAAGCTGATTCAGAGCTAGTTTCTGTTACTTCTAAATTGCATTTAGTAATATGGCACAAAACTCCAACAAGAGGCCAGACACATAACTCTAGCCCTAGGAAAAAAGTGTAAGACGTGGTTACTTGTGCTCGAGAAGAATTTTTCTAAAAGTTGTAAGCTATACTATATAAATTTAGCTTTCTTCAGTTCCTGATGGAAAAGTAAAAACTTAAACTCCAAGGCACACTGACAAAAGGATTACTTTTTTTTAACCATCATTGCTCCCTCCCTGTAATACTAGGTTGCATTAAGGCAAAAAGAAATATTGACTATCTAGTGTAAATTCACTTCTTCCCTTGTGTGATACTTGCTTAGATCACGCTCACATCCTGCCGCCATTACCTCTCCCTCTCAGCTGTTTAACCAGATTTTAAATGACTTGGGAGAGTGTAACATCACAGATACAAAGTGCTCACCTATTTACTCAGTGAATGAATGAATGAAGTGGTGCAAATTATTAAATACAGGAAAATTAGGGCAGATGCAATTTAATACTTCACACAAGCACTCCAAGCAACTCAATTCCCATATAAACACTGCTATTCTTTCACACTCAATTCTCAGTTATTAAAACACAGCTTACTCTCTCTCTCTCTCTCTCTCAATCCCTCCCTTTTGAATCACAATGGTTTAAAAACTCTCCTAGAGAAAGGTACTCTATTTTCTGTTTTTTATCTGGTATGTCTAAATTGGCTGCTACCACTTTTGCAATACCATTATCCTAAGGGCTAAGTTGAAAACAGAAGAAAAAAAAGACACAAGGTTTTAGCTGCCTTTACTATCTCTGCTTCCAAATGATCCTATATATTCTTTATTTCCTGGAAGCTCCAAGCCACTCAGGATTTAGACTCATAGAGCTGCTGAGAAAGTGAATACATGACACAGTCAAAAATTCTTGTTCATTGTGAAAAGCTTTCTATTGTGCTATGTATTACTACGGTTCTGTTTTTAACTTCGGATTGCATTAAAAATCATCTAAAAACCCTATAGTTTTGTGGGGGTTTTTTTGTCTTTTCTATCACTGGCTGGTTGTTACATGAAGATAGAACTATAAAAGGTGGGAACAAGCTTCAAAAAGCTGGTGGTGAACCTGTGTACATATTCAAGCACTAAAAGCGATACCCTCCTGCTCTTGTGTCTAGGCCACCTCACTTCCCTGCAGATTCTGATGTTGTCTCACACTGGCTAAGGCCACCCTGTCTCAGGGCGACCTCAGGCCAGCAGCCTAGGCCAGCCACACTCCAAGCGTATGGCCAAATGCTTTCAGTTATTATGCCTTTGATTCCTATGGGGATGCAGGTGTGTCCTTTTTTTTTTTTCCATAAGGATGATAAATTCCAAAAATTCAATTCTGAGAGTAAAGGAAAAGAGTGGCTGGCTTTGCTACAATATTCTTTAGGCTTACCCAGTACAGAAAACAGAACTCTCCAGAAGCCTCCAGTCTAACCTGGCAGAATCCTACAATGCTGCCCAACGACCGAGTTGATAATATCGATAGTTATTTGCCTTGCCTTTTCTGGCAACAAATTTTCCTCAGGAACTCATACAAAAATGGTAAGCTATGGAATGTTCCCCAGATCCATCATGGTCATAACGCTGCATTAGTATTATTTCTTGAAACAATCTCAGTGATCATGACCAACAATAATACAGAGATCATATGTTAGGACTTGTACTTAAGTTAGTATTATTACCCTATCAGTTTCTAATCCTGTCACTGCCAAATAATAATATTGTTTAAGATAATGGAAAATAGACCATTGATGAATAGTGTATTAACAAAGTAATCTTCTAATCCCATACCTCGTTCTGAAAGTGTTACCACTAGCATGAGGAAGCTGAAACACAAAGCTTAGGGCTGCCCTGGTGGCACAAGTGGTTGAGAGTCCGCCTGCCGATGCAAGGGACACGGGTTCGTGCCCCGGTTCGGGAAGATCCCACGTGCCGCCGAGCGGCTGGCCCGTGAGACATGGCCGCTGAGCCTGCGAGTCCGGAGCCTGTGCCCCGCAACGGGAGAGGCCACAGCAGAGAGAGGCCCGCGTACCGCAAAACAAAACAAAAAGACAACACAAAGCTTAGAGGGGGGAAAAATTTCTTTTTGTATTTTTTAGTACAAATATATCTTTATTCACTTCTTATGGAAACTGCCACTTATCTCTTAATGCTGACAAATTTGAACATTACTATAGGGCCATTTGACGACTTCTAGAACTTTAAAAGCTTTTGCAAAAGTCACCATTCCAAACAACAGAGTATAACAACTGGACATACTTTTCTCAGATTGCCTAAGTAATAGTTATTGATATCACAGGTAACTATATTCAATATCTTGTAATAACCTATAATGGGAAAAGTATATATTTATACATATATAGGTATATCAATCACTTTGCTGTACACTTGAAACTAACCCAACACTGTAAATTCACTATACTTCAATTTTTAAAAATTTATTGAAGAGTTCTTATTTGCCAGCTACTGTTCTAAGCATTTTACATGTATTAGTTTATTTCTTCCTCACAGCAAACAAATGACGTTTTTTTTTTGTTTTTTGTTTTTTTTTGTGGTATGCGGGCCTCTCACTGTTGTGGCCTCTCCCGTTGAGGAGCACAGGCTCCGGATGCACAGGCTCAGCAGCCATGGCTCACGGGCCCAGCCGCTCCGCGGCATATGGGATCTTCCCGGACCGGGGCACGAACCCGTGTCCCCTGCATTGGCAGGCGGATTCTCAACCACTGCGCCACCAGGGAAGCCCCCAAATGACGTTTTAAATATGAGTAAAATAAGGCAAAGAGAGTTTCGGTAAGTCAGATCTCAAGCAGTAAAAGGTAGAAGGAAAATTCAAATCCAGGTAGTCTGGCTCCAGAAGCCCTACTCATAACCACTGTCATCTACCTCACAGAATTAACCAAAACACAGTTTTGTTCACCAAATGTATATGATAGGTAAGAGATTATTTATGTCATCAATGAAGTTACAATTTAGTTGGGGGGAAAAAAACAAGTCATGAGTGATTCAAAATGAGGCTCAACGTAATTAAAATGTCCTTGAAAAGAAAACCGTCCATTTGATTGCTGTTGTTTACTATTAGATAAGGTTATATATGCTGTACACCATTTTGTAATGTTTTATAAAGTATTTGAAAAAGCTTATAAGAACATTTATGTAAATAATTATATAATAAAACTTACAGAAAATACCAAAGTAGAAGCTTAAGAAAGACACAAATAACACAAACCATATGATACTTTGCATGTTTTTTAAGTTTATGACAAATGAAATTCCTGGTAGTCAAAAAAAGAAAAATTACCACTAACATGACTCCCACTGTCCTTAAAGAGAAAACATACCACCTTCCAAAAAAAAAGGTCAAGATTTCCACAGGCTCCTACAACTTAAGTAATTTTTTGTAACTTGGGATGTATTTTATTCTGCTTCGGAAAATTACAGAATCCTTAATGAAAGAAATAGAGTTTGGTAGGATTTCAGAAGGCAAAAGAAGTATGGGAAAGACTGTTCTAGGCAGAGTAAAAGAAGTACAATAGCATGAAATACTTTTTTGTGTTTGAGAAATGGTGAATAGACTGACATGTTTGCAGTAGCATCTCCTAAAGAGTCTTCCGTGGAACGCTCACCAATGACAAAAAAAAAAAAAAAAAAAAAAAATTGGTTTCCACTATAAAACTAAGTTGAAGAAATGCTGGATTAAAAAGCTAATAACTGGAGGTTGTTTTCTGAGGCTATGATGAAATAGCTGTACCTGACTAACCTACTTCAAAAGTAAAAGCAGGACTTCCCTGGTGGTGCAGTGGTTAGGAATCCACCTGCCAGTTTAGAAGACACGAGTTCGAGCCCTGGTTAGAAATCTACCTGCCAGTGCAGGAGACACGGGTTCGAGCTCTGGTCCGGGAAGATCCCACATGCCGCGGAGCAACTAAGCCTGTGCACCACAACTACTGAGCCTGTGCTCTAGAGCCCAAGAGCTACAACTACTGAAGCCCATTCACCTAGAGCCCGTGCTCCTCAACAAGAGAAGCCACTGCAGTGAGAAGCCGTGCACCACAACGAAGAGTAGCCCCTGCTCGCTGCAACCAGAGAAAAGCCCACGCGCAGCAACGAAGACCCAAGCAGCCAAAAATAAATTAATTAATTAAAAAGTAAAAAAGTAAAAGCAAAACAAAAAGCAAACATAATGCATATAAAGCTCCCTGAAGGTACTGGAAAGCAACCTAAGCAACCCGTACCTAAGGGGCAAACCTCCTAAGTGAAAGTAAGTATACAGAGGTGAGTCCTGCCTAAGCCTACTGCTTTGTCCTTCTGGGGCATTTGCCAATTCACAGTTCAAAGCATTGAATGCAAACAAAAAGCAGTGGCTTAGAACCTCTGTCTTTGTCGCTAGAGGTCTCAACAGAAATCGTGGAATATATATCAGGACCTTTATTTACAGACAGACCCTATAACTCAAATTTACTCAAATTCTCTTAATAAGACACACTAACTTAATTTTTCTTCAAATGGCCTAAATTTCTACTTGCCTTTTTATTTATTTATTTTTTATGGTATGTTACTTTCTGCTTTATAACAAAGTTACTACCTGCCTTTTTAATATCTCAGCAGCTTATTTCTGATTGTTTGTTCAGCAACTTACCCAGTACACTGAAGAGTCAGCAAATCACTTGAGGTGGAAATTGTACCAAGAATTTGGGGGTCACTACTGCATGGTGCCCTATTCTTCAGGATCTTGGCCTCTCAAGTTCTGGCTCTCGTGGTATCCCTGAACTATTGTTTTTGTTTCTCCGGTCTAGTGACAAAGACACAAGTTCTAAGCCACCGCTTTATGTTTGCATTCTATGCTTTGAGCTGTGAATTGGCAGATACCCCAGAAGGACAAAGCAGCAGACTTAGGTAGGGCTCACCTCTATTTATTTATTTTCAATTAGGAGGTTTACCCCTTAGGTACTGGTTGCTTAAGTTGCTTTCCAGTACCTTCAAGGAGCTTTATATGCATTATGTTTGCTTTTTGTTTTGCTTTCACTTTTTTATTTTTTAATTTAATTAATTTATTTATTTTTGGCTGCTTGGGTCTTCGTTTCTGTGCATGGGCTTTCTCTATTTGCAGCGAGGAGGGACTACTCTTCATTGCAGTGCATGTGCTTCTCATTGGGGTGGCTTCTCTTGTTGAGAAGCATGGGCTCTAGGTGCATGGGCTTCAGTAGTTGTGGCTCTTGGGATTTAGAGCACAGTCTCAGAAAGAGAAGGTTAGAATAGGCCAAAGCAATATTTAAAGAGGTCTTGGTGACAATTTTCAAAAATGGATGAAAATCGTCAGTCTATAAATGTAAAAAGTATTATGAACTCCAAGCAGTTCAAATGCAAAGAAAAGCATATCTAGGCACATCCAACGAAGAAAAAAATTTTTCAAATAACTGCTGAGGAGCAGAATAAAGAAAAAAAAATGAAAAGAAAAGAGGACAGTATCAGAGACCTCTGGGATAACACTAAACACACCAACATTCGAATTATAGGGGTCCCAGAAGAAGAAGAGAAAGAGAAAGGGTCTGAGAAAATAGTTGAAGAGATTATCGTCAAAAACTTCCCTAACATGGGAAAGGAAATTGCCACCCAAGTCCAGGAAGCACAGAGTGTCCCATACAGTATAAACCCTAGGAGAAACATGCCAAGACACATATTAATCAAACTATCAAAAATTAAATTCAAAGAAAAAAATGTTAAAAGCAGCAAGGGAAAAACAACAAATAACATACAAGGGAACTCCCATAAGGTTAACAGCTTATTTCTCAGCAGAAACTCTACAAGCCAGACGGGAGTGGCAGGACATATTTAAAGTGATGAAAGGGAAAAACCTACAACCAAGATTACTCTACCCAGCAAGGATCTCATTCAAATTTGATGGAGAAATCAAAAGCTTTATAAACAAGCAAAAACTAAGAGAATTCAGCACCACCGAACCAGCTTTAAAACAAATGCTAAATAAAGGAAATTCTCTAGGCAGGAAACACAAGAGAAGAAAAAGACCCACAAAAACAAACCCCAAAATATTAAGAAAATGGTAATAGGAACATACATATCAATAACTACCTTAAATGTAAATGGATTAAGTGCTCCAACCAAAAGACAAAGACTGGCTAAATGGATACAAAAACAAGACCAGTATATATGCTGTCTACAAGAGACCCACTTCAGACCTAGAGATACATACAGACTGAAAGTGAGGGGATGGAAAAAGATATTCCATGCAAATGAAAATCAAAAGAAAGCTGCTGTAGCAATACTCATACCACAAAAAATAGACTTTAAAATAAAGACTGTTACAAGAGACAAGGAAGGTCACACTACAATGATCAAGTGATCAATCCAAGAAGAAGATATAACAATTGTAAATATTTATGCACCAAACATAGGCACACCTCAATACATAAGGCAAATGCTAACAGCCATAAGTGAGGAAATTGACAGTAACACAATAACAGTGGGGGGGACTTCCCTGGCAGTAGAGTGGTTAAGAATCCGCCCACCAATACAGGGGACACGGGTTCAAGTTCTGGTCCAGGAAGATCCCACATGCTGCAGAGCAACTAAGCCCATGTGCCACAACTACTGAGACTGCATGCCTAGAGTCCATGCTCTGCAACAAGAGAAGCCACTGCAATGAGAAGCCCACACACTGCAAGAAAGAGTAGCCCCCGCTCGCCACAACTAGAGAAAGCCCGCGTGGCAATGAAAACCCAACACAGCCAAAAATAAATAAATTTAAAACAATAATAATAATAGTGGGGAACTTTAACACCCCACTTACAGCAATGGACAGATCATCCAGACAGAAAATAAATAAGGAAACACAATCTTTAAATGACACAATAGACCACATAGACTTAGTTGACATTTATAGGACATTCCACCCGTAAGTGGCAGAATACACTTTCTTCTCATGTGCACATGGAACATTCTCCAGGATAGATTCCATCTTGGGTCACAAGCCAAGCCTTGGTAAATTTAAGAAAATTGAAATCAAATCAAGCAACTCCTCTGACCAAAACGCTATGAGATTAGAAATCAATTACAGGAAGAAAACTGTAAAAAACACAAACACATGGAGGCTAAACAATATGCTACTGAATAACCAAGAGATCACTGAAGAAAACAAAGAGGAAGTCAAAAAATACATAGAAAAAAATGACAATGAAAACACGATGACCAAAAACCTATGGGATACAGCAAAAGCAGGTTTAAGAAGGAAGTTTATAGCAATTCAATCTTACCTCAAGAAACAAGAAAAATCTCAAATAAACAATCTAAACTTACACCTAAAGCAACTAGAGATAGAAGAAGAACAACAACAACAAAAAAGCCCCGAAGTTAGTAGAAGGAAAGAAATCAAAAAGATCAGAGCAGAAATAAATGAAATAGAAATGAAGAAAAAAACAGCAAAGATCAATACAACTAAAAACTGGTTCTCTGAGAAGATAAAATTGATAAACCTTTAGTCAGACTCATCAAGAAAAAAAGGGAGAGGATTCAAATCAGTAAAATTAGAAATGAAGGGACTACCTGGTGGCACAGTGGCTAAGACTCCATGCTCCCAATGCCGGGAGCACGGGTTTGATCCCTGGTCAGGGAACTAGATCCCACATGCATGCTGCAACTAAGAGTTCACATGGCACAACTAAGGAGCCCGTTTGCCACAACTAAGGAGACAGTAAGCAGCAACTAAGGAGCCCACCTACCACAACTAACACCTCACACAACCAAATAAATAAATATTTTTAAAAATAAAAGAAGTGAAAGAGGAGAAATTACAACTGACACTGCAGAAATACAAAGGATCATAAGAGACTACTACAAGCAACTAGATGCCAATAAAATGGACAACCTGTAAGAAATGGACAAATTCACAGAAAGATACAACCTTCCAAGACTAAACCAGGAAGAAATAGAAAATATAAACAAACGTATAACAAGTAATGAAGTTGAAACTGTAATTAAAAATCTTCCAACAAATGCAAGTCCAGGACCAGATGGCTTCACAGGCGAATTCTATCAAACATTTAGAGAATAGCTTACACCTATTCTTCTCAAACTCTTCAAAGAAGTCGCAGAGGAAGAGACACTCCCAAACTTGTTGTACAAAGCCACCATTACCCTGATACCAAAACCAGACAACAATTTCACAAAAAAAGAAAATTACAGGCCGATATCACTGATGAACACGGACACAAAAATCCTCAACAAAATACTAGCAAACAGAATCCAACAACACATTAAAAGGATCATACAGCATGATCAAGTGGGATTTATCCCAGGGATGCAAAGATTCACCAATATATGCAAAATCAATGTGATGCACCATATTAACAAATTAAAGAATAAATACCTTACGATCACCTCAGTAGATGCAGGAAAAGCTTCTGACAAAATTCAACACCCATTTATGATAAAAACTCTCCAGAAACTGGGCATGGAGGGAACCTACCTCAACATAATAAAGGCCATATACGACAAACCCACAGCAAACATCATTCTCAATGGTGTAAAACCGAAAGCATTTCCTCTAAGATCAGGAATGAGACAATGATGTCCACTCTCACCACTATTATTCGACATAGTTTTGGAAGTCCTAGCCACAGCAGTCAGAGAGAAAAAGAAATAAAAGGAATACAAATTTCAAACGAAGAAGTAAAACTGTCACTGTTTGCAGATGACATGATACTACACATGGAAAATCCTAAATATGGCACCAGAAAACTACCAGAGCTAATCAATGAATCTGGTAAAGTAGGATACAAAATTAATGCACAGAAATCTCTTGCATTCCTATACACTAACAACAAAAGATAAGAAAGAGAAATTAAGGAAACAGTCCCATTTACCATAGCAACAAAAAGAATAAAATACCTAGGAATAAATCTACCTAAGGAGGCAAAAGACCTGTACTCAGAAAACTATAAAACTGAGGAAAAAATCAAAGATGACACAAACAGATGGAGAGATATACCATGTTCTTGGATTGGAAGACTCAATACTGTGAAAACGATTACACTATCCAAAGCAATCTATAGATTCAACATAATCCCTATCAAATTACCAATGGCATTCTTCACAGATTTAGAACAAAAAAGTTTACAATTTGTATGGAAACACAAAAGACCCCGAATAGCCAAAGCAATCTTAAGAAAGAAAAGTGGAGCTAGAGGAATCAGGCTCCCTGACTTCAGACTATACTATGAAGCTACAGTAATCAAGACACTATGGTACTGGCACAAAAACAGAAATATAGATCAATGGAACAGGATAGAAAGCCCAGAGATAAACCCATGCACTTATGGTCACCTAATCTATGAGAAAGGAGGCAAGAATATACAATGGAGAAAAGACAGCCTCTTCACTAAGTAGTGCTGGAAAAACTGGACAGCTACATGTAGAAGAATGAAATTAGAACACTCCCTAACACCATACACCAAAATAAACTCAAAATGGATTGAAGATCTAAATGTAAGGCCGGACACTATAAAACTCTTAGAGGAAAACATAGGCAGAACACTTCACAACATAAATCACAGCAAGATCCTTTTTGACCCACCTCCTAGAGAAATGGAAATAAAAACAAAAATAAAGAAATGTAATCTAACTTAAAAGCTTCTGCACAGCAAAGGAAACCATAAACAAGAGGAAAAGACAACCCTCAGAATGGGAGAAAATATTTGCAGATGAAGCAACTGACAAAGGATTAATCTCCAAAACATACAAACAGCTCATGGAGCTCAATATCAAAAAAAAAAAAAAAAAAAAAAGCCAAAAACCAACTCAATCCAAAAATGGGAAGAAGACCTAAATAGGCATTTGTCCAAAGAAGACATAAAGATGGCCAAGAGGCTCATGAAAAGATGCTCAACATCCCAGAGAAATGCAAATCAAAACTACAATGAGGTATCACCTCACACAGGTCAGAATTGCTATCAAAAAGTCTACAAACAGTAAATGCTGGAGAGGGTGTGGAGAAAAGGGAACCCTCTTGCACTGTTGTGGGAATGTAAATTTATACAGCTACTATGGAGATCAGTATGGAGGTTTTTTAAAGAAACTAAAAACAGAACTAACATATGACCCAGCAATCCCACTACTGGGCATATACCCTGAGAAAGCCATAATTCAAAAGGACACATGTTCCCCAGTGTTCACTGAAGCACTATTTACAATAGCCAGGACATGGGAGCACCCTTAATGTCCATCGACAGATGAATGGATAAAGAAGATGTGGCTCATATATACAATGGAATATTACTCGTACATAAAAAGGAATGAAAGTGAGTAATTTGTAGAGACGTGGATGGACCTAGAGAGTGTCATACAGAGTGAAATAAGTCAGAAAGAGAAAAGAAAATATCGTATAATAATGCATATAAGTGGAATCTAGAATAATGGTACTGATGAACCTATCTGCGGGGCAAGAACAGAGATGCAGACGTAGAGAATGGACGTGTGGACACAGTGGGGAAAAGAAGTGTGGGATGAACTGGGAGATTAGGATTCACACATATACACTACCATGTGTAAAATAGATAGCTAGTGGGAACCTGCTGTGTAGCCCCAGGAGCTCAGCTCGGTGCTCTGTGATGACCTAGATGGGCAGGATCGGGGTGGGGGGGAAGGAGGTCCAAGAGGGAGGTGATATATATATACATATAGCTGATTCACTTCAATGTACATTGTACATTGAAACTAACACAGCGTTGTAAAGCAATACTCCAATATGAAAAAAAAAAAGAAAATTCAGAAACAGACCCATACATACATATATGGTCAGTAGATTTGTGTTAAAGATACCACTGCAATGCAGTGGGAGAAAAGATAAATATTTCAACAAATGAAGGTAGTTTATTTTTTTTTTTATTAAACAACCAGGATAGTAGAAGGTAAGGCAGGTCCTCTGGACTTCGAACTTTAACTGCTGTCCTTAGACAATAGCATTGTAACCAGGGTCTCCGAGATTCTCTCCTGAAGGTGGGCCCAGCCTAGGTCTCACTTGGATTAACTTGGCCTTGTTTCCAAAGCCACATGCTTTGGGAAGGGAGCTAGAGTACAGTCTGTTGTTCTAAGGAAGCCAGGCCATGTTGCTAGTGTGTGTATCCCCCAGCAGCAGTCTCTTAAGGCTCTAAACCCTGGGATGGGGATTTGGCTTCACCAAGATTGTTGCTAGAACACAGATCTTGTAGTAACCAGGGTTCTGCAGCCTTAGGATTACCAAGAATACCAACTGGATATTCACATGGAAAAAATAAACCTTTAGTCCTATCTCAAACCAAACATAAAAATAATTTTCAGATGGATTGTAAACTATGTGCAAAACATTAAACAATAGGGACTGTGGAAGATAACACAGAAGCACACTTTAATGTTTTTAGGGTAGGCAAAGATGTTTCTAAACAGTACACAATAAGCATCAACTATAAAGTAGATTTGAAAAATTGGACTTCATTAAAATTAAGAACTTCTATCCATCATAAGACACCATAAATAAGTAAAAATGCAAACCAAAGAGCCTAGAAGATATCTACAATAAATACTTCTGACAGAGGATTTGTATGCAGAATATGTAAGTTATATAAATCAATAAAAGAAAAAACTACTTTTATTTTTTAAAAATAAGCAAAGCAATAGGATTCTTCACAAAAAGGCCATCCAACTGTTCAATCAGCACATGGAAGTCGTTATATCTCATCAGGGAAAGCAAATTAAACTCACGAGACACCACTACACATACAGTAAAAGAACTAAAATTTTTTAAATCCATCAACCTCAAATGTTGAGACTGTGAGGCAACTGGAATTCTCATACACTGAGGAGGGAATTTTAATTAGTATGATCACTGTGAAAAACTTTTTAGCAGCTATCTCAAAAAAACAAAAACAAAAAAACCCCACATACTTTATGTTCCAGCAGTTCCACACCTAACCAAAATATGGACACGTGTTCACCAAAAGACGTGTACAGGAATGTTCATAGCAACACTATTTGTCATGTCCAAAACCAGGAACTAATTCAAATGCCCATAAATAGTAGAACAGATAAGTAAATTATATTTTTGTACAGTGGAATACCACAGAGCAGGAATTGGTAAAGTTTTTTTCTGTAAAGGGCCAGAAAATAAGTGTTTTTGTCTTTACAGGCCACATATGTTTTCCATTGCATATTCATATATATATATATACATACACACACACAAATACACACACACACACCCCTTAAAAAACATCAAAATCATTCTTAGTTCACAGGCTGTACAAAACAGATGGTGGACATGGTTAGGCCTGCAGGCAGTACTTTGCCAGCCCCTGGCCTAGAGCAATACAACAAATTATGTGAGAACATGAATGAACTGTATCTTGAGCAAAAGACAACAGACACAGAAGAAAACATACTCTACGATACCCATTATAAAAAGTTTGAAAACAAGCAGAACTCATCTATGGTGACAAAAGCCTGAATATTGTGATGGGCATGAAAAGGACTCTGGAGTTCAGGAAATCGTCTCTATTTTTATTTGGATAGAGTCTGTACTACCCAAACTGTGATCGCTTTGCAGAAATTCATAGACCTGTACACTTAAGGTCTACACACTTTAGAATATTTATGCTTACTTCAACAAAAAACATAACAATTGTCTTTACTATGGGACTTCTAAGACCACTTAATACACTAATGTGCACTTTGAAGTTCCCAGTAAAATGTGAAAAATACAGTATTTTTCCAAATTTATTTCATCACAGAACACTTTCTCCCAGAACACCTCTCAAAACTAATGTAACTCCTTAAGAAAAAGAAAAAAATTGGACCAGAACACAAGGTGTATAAAAGTGTATAGGAGAGAATAAAAATGAAATAATAGGCTAAGATCATTGAATGCTTCAATGCCATATCCTCAAATAGCATATCTAGTCTTAACTTTTATCTTGTAGACAACTTTTAAAGGATTTTAAGTAGGAGAGGGACAAGATCAGATCTTTGGGCTTACAAGACAGTACTGGCGGGCTTACCTGGTGGCACAGTGGTTAAGAATCTGCCTGACAATGCAGGGGACACGGGTTCGAGCCCTGGTCCAGAAAGATCCCAAATACCGCGGAGCAACTAAGCCTGTGCGCAACTACCGAGCCTACGCTCTGGAGCCACGAGCCACAGCTACTGAGCCTGTGTGCCACAGCTACTGAAACCTGCGCATCTAGAGCCCATGCTCCGCAGCAAGAGAGGCCACTGCAATGTGAAGCCCACACACCGCAATGAAGAGTAGCCCCCACTTGCCACAATTAGAGAAAGCCCACGCACAGCAATGAAGACCCAATGCGACCAAAACTAAATAAATAAATTTATTTAAAAAACAGTACTGGCAGTAGAAGTGGGGAGTAAATGGATGGAGGAAGACAGGCACAAAGGAAAAGAACAGAGAAAAATGTGTGCTGGGGATCAGTTAGTGACGCAGTCATCCTGAAATGCAGTGGGAAGGGCTTAAGCAAAGCAGCAACAATAAGAATGAGACAATTATAGCATATATCCGAAGAATACTCTAATTCAAAAAGATACATGCACACCAATGTTCATAGCAGAACTATTTACAATAGCCAAGACATGGAAACAACCTAATTATCCATCGACAGATGAATGGATAAAGAAGATGTGGTATAAACACACACACATACACACGGAATACTACTCAGCTATAAAAAAAAGAATGAAATAATGCATTTGCAGCAACATGGATGGACCTAGAGATTATCAAACAAGTGAAATAAGTCAGAGAAAGACAAATATATGATATCACATATGTGGAATCTAAAAAAATGATACAAATGAACTTATTTACAAAACAGAAACAGACTCATAGACACAGAAAACAAATTTATGGTTACCAAAGGAGAAAGCAGAGGGGTAGGGATAAATTAGGAGTTTTGGATTAGCATATACACACGACTACGTATAAAACAGATTAACAACAAGGACCTACTGTATAGCACAGAGAACTATATTTGATATTTTGTAATAAACTATAATGGAAAAGAATCTGGAAAAGAATATATATATAAGTATATATATACATAACTGAATCACTTTGCTGTACACTAACACAACATTGTAAATCAACTATACTTCAATCGAATTTTAAAAAGAATGAGATAATCAAACAGGTTTAAAAAAATGTGCGGATTTGTCAATAAATGACTCATCTTAGATAAATATACTTGTCATATTTTTTTAAATTTATTTATTTTTATTTATTTATTTTTGGCCGCATTGGGTCTTCGTTGCTGTGCGCGGGCTTTCTCTAGTTGTGGCGAGCGGGGGCTACTCTTCATTGCGGTGCATGGGCTTCTAATTGCGGTGACTTCTCTTGTTGTGGAGCACAGGCTCTAGGTGCATGGGCTTCGGTAGTTGTGGCTCGCGGGCTCTAGAGCACAGGCTCAGTAGTTGCGGCGCACGGGCTTTAGTTGCTCTGCGGCATGTGGGATCTTCCAGGACCAGGGCTCGAACCCGTGTCCTCTGCATTGGCAGGCGGATTCTTAACCACTGTGCCACCCAGGGAAGTCCCTACTTGTCACATTTTTAGGAATATACTCTTATTCTTTAGCTTTTATTACCACTCACTTCAAATCTGGAATTCTATATTGTCACTATATACAAGGTACAAAAGATGCAGCTCTAAGTTCTACAAAGGAGGGCTTAGAGAACGCATTGTCAATACACGGATTGGAAAGGGCCCAGGAGAGCTTGTCTTACAGTCACACCTGCAGAGCAATGCAGGTTTGCCTAGGGATTTTATTTATGTGATTTTTATTGAGGATGGCTCAAACCTGCATTTGCAGAGCAAAAATCGTGGTTTTACTTAGAAGGTATGTTTATTTGGGAGTGGTTGGGGAAGGAGATGATGAAAATTTGACAGAAATCAAAATCTCCCCATCTGACTACCCCCTTGCCTGGGCATTTAAACTAATTTGTAACATTTTAATGATATGATTCTCTTGTGAAATCAGCAGCTTTGAATGCTTTGAATGCTTTGTTATCTGCCACCCAAGTGTCAAAGAATTTAATAGTGGCCATATTTAAATGTTTTGACTCCAAATGGCTTTATTTGAAAAAATAAGCACAAAAAAGGGAAGTGTAATACATAATGAATTAAGTATGACAATCTATTGTTCAACCTCATTTACATCCATGGTTTCTACATGAGATGTTATCATGGGGTCTGCATTAAACTGAATGATGGCCCCCCAAATATATCTAAATCCTAATCCCAGGCACCCATGAATGTTATTTTATGTGGCAAAAGGGACTTTGCAGATGCAATCAATATAAGGATCTTAAAATGAAGATTATCCAGGATTATCTGGGTGGGACCAACGCAATCGAAGTGGTCCTCATAGGAGAGACACAAAAGTGAGAGTCTGAGAAGGTATTGTGATGACACAAGCAGAGACCGGAGAGATACACTTTGAGGATGCAGAATATCAGAAGCTGAAAAAAGCAAGGCAACGCTTTCCTTCCCTAGAACATCCAGATGGACGGAACCAGCCCTGCTGAAACCTTGACCTTAGCACAGTGAAAATGACCTCCAGAATCACAAGAGAATAAATTTGCGTTGCTTTAGGCAATAAAATCTGTGGTAAATTTTTACAGCCCCAAAAGGAAACTAATACAACATCCTAGTGAAATGTTTATCAAACAGTCAGAATCACATCAGAATCACCTAGGCAGTTTGTTCAAGACACAGATCCTTGGATCCCATGCCTAGAAATTCTGTGTCCCTGGATCTGTGTTAAGGCGCAGACATCTAAACTTCTTAAGAAGCTTCTTGTATGACTGTTGTGCTACAAACCAGAATATAAGTCAGAAGAAGAAAATTCACTGCCCGAATTAGATTCCTAGGGCTGCCGTACCGAAGTACCACAAACTCGAAATCCTAAAATGACAGTAATATGTTCTTTCACAGTTTGGAAGATCAGAAGTCCAAAATCAATTTCACTAAGCCAAAATCCAACTGTCCACAGGGCTGCACTCCCACAGGAAGCCCTAAGAGAGAATCTGGTCCTTGCCTCTTTCAGTTTCTAGTGGCTGCTAGCATTCCTGTCTCTTTTTAACATCTTTATTGTAGTTGCTTTACAATGGTGTGTTAGTTTCTGCTTTATAACAAAGTGGATCAGTTATACATATACATATGTCCCCAAGTCTCCTCCCTCTTGCGTCTCCCTCCCACCCCTCTAGGTGGTCACAAAGCACCGAGCTCATCTCCCCGTGGTATGCGGCTGCTTCCCACTAGCTATCTGTTTTACATTTGGTAGTGTATATATGTCCATGCCACTCTCTCACTTTGTCAGAGCTTACCCTTCCCTCTCCCCATATCCTCAAGTCCATGCTCTAGTAGGTCTGTGTCTTTATTCCCGTCTTGACTTGTGGTCATATCACTCCAGTCTCTGCCTCAGTGGTCACATTGCCTCCTCTTCTGCATGCATCAAATCCCCCTCTGCCTCTTATAAAGACACTAGTGACTGGAATTAGGACCCACCTGGATAATCCAGAACAATCATTCCATCTCAAGATCTGTAATCACCTCTGCCAAAATCTCTTTTTCTTATAAAGTAACACTCCCAGGGTCTGGGAATTGGGACCCGATATCTCCGGGTGGCCATTACTCAGCCTGCAATACTGCCTTAGTGCCCTTGGTGGTAATTTACGGATGAAGACAGTAGAGCTGAAGCAGATTTTCTAAAAATACAAGACTGAAATATTTTTAGATTCAAATATTCTTTTGACCCTTTACAAAATACAATTATATACTATTTAAAAAAAAAAAAACACCACCAGCCTCACTGGAGTATTCTGATGATTAATGAGGCTTTGATAAGCAGGGAATAGGGAGACTCCTGGAAGAAGTAGGTCCCCAGGATTCAGTAGTATTTTTATTATGAGGTTATATGCCCCTTTTAAAAATTGGCTTCTCACACGGGTGTTTCTGAACATAAAAGTATTGCCAACGAAGGAATCTTCATGAAAAGTTTCTATCAGAGAGGAACTTACTACATCTCACCGCACAAACAGATTACAAGAAATGTTGGTTAGGGAGTTTTGTTTTGTTTTGTTTTGTGGTACGCGGGCCTCTCACTGTCGTGGCCTCTCCCATTGCGGAGCACAGGCTCCGGACGCGCAGGCCCAGCGGCCATGGCTCACGGGCCCAGCCGCTCCACGGCACGTGGGATCTTCCCGGACCGAGGCACGAACCCGCGTCCCCTGCATCGGCTGGCGGACTCTCAACCACTGCGCCACCAGGGAAGCCCTAGGTAGTTTTTTTTTAATGCAAAAGCTATTTCAAATTTAAATAAATCCAAGATTTCCTTTGCCTGCATTTTTACTCTACACAAGCAAGAAATTTATAGACTCTATGGTTCACTGACAAGAGCATTCCTATCTTGTTTGGCTTTTTAAGGTACTTCAGGTAAATAATCCAGAAGAGAAATTACCCTGAAGTCACAAGGAGCACACACCAGGATTCAAACAATGGCCTAAGAAACGTGTATAGTGTGGTGATGTTCCACAGAATTAGTAAGTAATAGAGGTTTTGTGTTCAAAACATGTCCTCTTTCTTTTAGAAGTGGCAAGTACTCATTCTAATATTTTCCTAACATCCCTGCACAACGAGACTTAAGGCCTTCCCTAACTGAAATGTTATCTATCGTCTTCTCAAATGTACCCTTTTTTATCCATCCCCTAAAAAAACATTTATAGCTCCACTTCCCTTCACTATTACCTACTCAAAATCTAAATAACCACCCCCTTTAAAATAACCTGTGGCTTGGCTTTCAACGACCTGATTTGCACTTTAGCAGGTCATCACTCCACCCTGAATAGCTTTTAGGGAAAAAACATTTTTGTCTAATTCATCCCCCTGGAGTATGACCACACTTCTTGCCCACAAGGTATTATTCACGTGCTTGAACCCTCTCAGTTGTACTGGCTCCAAAGTGTGCTCTCAGGGCTCTGAGCTAATCTGCCAGCCGAGGGCCTGTAAAATTCCCAGAGCAACAGTGTTGCCTAATAAGCAACTAAAAATATGCAACAACTAGTAGTGTTAGGTAATAACTAACAACAGCATTGTTCAAGAACCACCTCAGCAGCTTGCAAAAATGCAGATTCCAGGGCCCCACCTCAGACCTACTAAATTTCCAGGAAAATAACTCAGAATTTGCAATTTTGCAAACGAAACGTAGCCACTAGGAAATTGGAATCCATTGATTCGAAAGGCCTGACCCTTGGAAATTCCCACTTCATGCATTTTCTCCTCCCCACAAACACCTGGGGTATGATGGTTTGAAGGCACTGTTTTACAGAAATAAAGTGGTCTTGGTTTGCACCCCGAAGTTAAGCGTCATCCACACACCATTCAGTAACTATGACACACCCTTACTGCACTCTTAAATGCTGACCCCATTTTTGGTTTTAATTCTCTATGCAATTTTATCCTTCCATTTTCAATCACTGTAACGCCATCATTTCCTGGAGGAATCCACCCTCAGTTACCCTTCTTCATTTCAATGCCCAGTTCCATTTTTTAGAGACTTTTCCCTAGTGCCCTTATCCCAATCCAGAAACCCCTTCCATTAAGGCCAGAGAGTGGGTAAGCAGCGAAACCAAATATCTATGTGGAATCTAGAAAAATGGTGCAGATGAACCTATTTGCAGGGCAGGAATAGAAACGGAGATGTAGAGAACGACGGACATGTGGACACAGGAGGGGAAGGGGAGGGTGAGATGAATCGGGAGATTAGGTTTGACATAAATACACTACCACATGTAAAACAGAGAGCTAGTGGGAACCTGCTATGTAGCACAGGGAGCTCAGCTCGGTGCTCTGTTTTGACCTAGATGGGGGGGATGGGGGAGGGGAGGGAGGTCCAAGAGGGAGGGGATATAGGTGTACATACAGCTGATTCCCTTCATTGTACAGCAGAAACTAACAAACATTGTAAAGCAATATACTCCGATAAATAAATAAATAAAAGTCTATATCATTTGAAAAAGTTTTTTGTTTTGTTTGTTTGTTTGTTTGGACAAAGGGAACAAGAGAAGGTAGCTGTGGGCATATTTTGGACCACAAAATTTACCGGCAGGACCTAATGTCCCCTTTGGTTAGCATCACAGAAAAGAGGATTCTTCTTAGGGGAAGAAAAATCTAGTTCTGCATCATATGACACAGGGAACCTCACTCTTCCTATCTGTAGAGGTTTTTCATCAACATAACAGCATAAGGACAATTGAATCTTGTTCAGTTTTTCCCGCAAATAAACATTGTTTTCCAAAAGGAGGTTAATTTACCTGCCCCAGATACAACTCTTCACCAAATGCCATTGACAGGAGCAACTGCCACCCGTGTTCTTTACTCTAATGTAGTGGAACCTCTTGGGCGAGACACTGAACAAGAAAACCCAGCTGTAACTGGGACAAAGTACACATTCTGCCTCACCACAAAGTGCAGCTCCTCCGTTCCAACTGTCTTGGTGAAGTGCTTCATGGCTGAATGCTGTTGGCCAACTTACATGGTATTTGGATTTGAAGTTCTATGCCATTTGGGGAAGATTACTATGATTAGAAAAATGGCCTAATTACTTTTCTGGCAACAGTGAAGAAAGAGAACAGACCTTACAGCTTAGAGAGACAAGTCCTTGAGAAACCTCAAAAGGTTTCAGGATCCTGTTTGACAGGAAAGAACATCTCATCTGAACCTCTTGGATCTGTTGAAAACTGAGTTTTTTGTTTTGTTTTGTTTTGTTTTGTTTTTTGAAAAGCCAAAACCACAGGAGAGGGAAAAAGAAAAAAAAAAGGAAAGCAAGAAAAGCACTCTTTCCTATTGGATTCTGAAATGGACGACAGGAATGGTCCTTTCTGTTCCATGGCGAGTTTCATCTGCTGGTCCTTAGAAGCGCAAACAGGAAACAAGAGAGTCAGGAGGCAAGAGTGTGTATTTTCCGTGACAGGTTGGAAGATGGTTTCACACAAATGTTACTTAATGGCCTCGTCTGTTCTCACTGCAAATAATATAACAATATAACCTCAGCGGCTTCTGTTATTTTAGGTCTCCAGGTAACATTTATGATATAAAAGGCAAAATCATACGAAGTTCCTCTTTCTTCTGCGTCGAGGGAGGGAGACGTGGCTGCACTGAATCGAACACCCATTCCCCAGGCCTCGGTCCTACAGGACGTTGCCTTTTGCCCAGAAGGCAAGTGGGAACAGTGAAAGCTCTGTTGGAGCAAAATGACCCACGGCTTTCGCTAGTTAGGTTCTATTTCCTGAACTCGGCAGTGGGAAAACCTGTACTACATCAAATACGTCTTCGCAAAAATACAATTTAAAACAGTCATGATTTTTTTTTCATATAAAGGTAAAATCGGGACAGTGAATAAACTTCAAAATGTGCATTTTGTGGGGAGAGAGGGGAGGATGGTAGCTGGGTAGAAAGAAAGAGAGTTATGAAATGGTTGCTGCTTTCAAGTCATGCGCTGTCTAATGAAAATGTTCCTTGGTCCGTGTGGCTCTCGTTAGAATGTTTCCTACCATTAGTGACTTCTGGTGGGTCCCCTCTCCTTCTGAGGCCCTTTATCGAACCCGGAAAGGAAAAGTTGGATTTCAGGCTGTGCTCAAAGTCAAACGGCAGCTCTGTCCTTCACTGGCCTAAGTAAGAGTCATCATATAAAGGCCCCTTTGATCCAGAATCTCAGGGTTTGTTTTATGGAAAATGTAAACACATATAAAAATACTGCCCCCTCCCACAGTGACTTCTGGGTCTTTTCCAATTTCAACCTAACTTTTAAAAATCATCTATAAAATTATTTCTTACTTTATATCAGGTGACTCATGTGAACATTTTAAAGCATAAAAACTGTTCCAACTGGATTCTCGTTCATTTTATTTGTTTTTTGGAAAAAAAGATTTGCTGTACCTGTATCACAGAATTAAGTAAATCTGGTAAATTTTTTTTTTGACAATAATCAGTTTCTTTGGAAGAAAGGGAAAATCTTCTATAATCATACATCCTAGGTTAATCTTTGGTGTGTGATAACAGCATCAACTAATTGAAATATAATCTTTTAATGCAACTGGAAGTTATCTAACTTAGTGCATGGACCCTTTATAAAGATACCCATCGAAAATTATTTTCAATGGAAGGAATATAGCTTTTTTTACTAAGCTGCTAAGAACAGGTTAATTAAAGATAGTTTACCATCTTGGGTCAAGCAGTCTGAAAACAAACTTGTAGACTGAAATTACATTCCCTCAAGATTCACATGTTGAAGCTCTAACCCCAATACCTTAGAATGTGACTGTATTTGTATTTGATAGACCTTTAAAGAGGTGATAAAGATGAGGCCATCAGGGTAGATTCTAATACAAGCTGACTTGTTTTCTTATAAGAAGAGGAAATTTTTAGACACACCAAGAGACACCGGGAATACTCATGGAGGAACGACCATGTGAAGACACAGAAACAAGGTGGTCGTCTGCAAGCCAAGGAGAGAGGCCTCAGAAGTAAACAACCCTGCCATCGCCGTGATCGTGGACTTTCTAGCCAGAGGTTAAAAGATTGCTTAGTAATCCAAAAGCAAGGTCCTGAGAGTAGATTGGAGTTGACAACACAAGAGACCTGGTATAAAACAGACAACAAGGAGAAAGGTCAGGACTACAGGAGAAAAGAGGCTGCCAGGTCAAGGCAAGAGACAAAAGAAATAAGCATCTTGACTTCCAAGCTATGAGGGAGCGATGGGGGAGACACGGCTCTTTCCTCCATCAGATGAGGATTGCAGTGAATGCAGTGCCAGAGAGTATCAACTTCATTCTGTGCAGGAAGAGAGAAGAGTGACCAGGCCTGGATTTTATGAGATGTTGGTAGGGAAAGAGTATGGTTCTGCGAGAGATTAGGCAAAAGATGACCTTGGTTCTAATTAAGGCAGGATTGGAGACATCCCAATGGTTCCAACAGGGATTGAGGATGACAGAATTAACCCATGGAAGAAAGGATAAAGAGAGAGTAAGCCAGGAAGATAAGTGAAATACAAGCCTGGTTAGACTGAGAAATAGTAATACATAAATCTGACTGAATTTACTTCAAAGTTGCTGGATGTTTTTCAGCATCAGGAAGGATAGCACTCAAATAAATTTGGTTACAGAAATCTAACATTACATTTTCTCGCTCCTGAGTCTATGTGAAATTTGTTTCATCTACACAATATCGGAAACCTCTGCTCAGAGGTATATTTAGGTATATAATGCTAATTATTTTATTCTTTACCTTTTTTTCATTCAACCTTTTCTATATGGCTCACTCCCAGGTCCATTATTTTATTCTATATATGTGAGCTATTAAAAAAAAAGTCAGGGAGGAGATATGGGGATATGTGTATATGTACAGCTGATTCACTTTGTTATGAAGCAGAAATTAACACACCATTGTAAAGCAATTAAGCTCCAATAAAGATGTTAGAAAAAGAAATACTAAAGTAAAATAAATTTTTAAAAGTCAACCTATTTCTATAAGAATAACAATTTGGAAGCTTGGGGGGGCTTTTGTTTATTGAGCTATCTTATCCCTCCCACCCACAGTTTAGCAATTACAGTAACATGGACTAAATGCAAATAAGAAGCTTTTGTAGTATCACTAATAAATTCTAATTTTCACTAGAATAAGTATTTCTCTCTTTTTAGTTTACCGTTTCTGTCTCTCTCTCTCTCACAACTACACAGGCAGAACAAAATACAGAATACAAGAGGGCACAGGAGGACATAGCTCACCTCATTTTCAATATTTGAGGACATAAGTGTACCCCATTCATCGCAGAATTAGGTCCAGATTCCCTAGACTGAAATTCAACAGTCTTCACAATTTAAACCAATGTTGCCTGTCTAAATGACCATTCACTCATTCAATAACGCCCACTGAGATCTGCTATGGGTCAGATTGTTTCAACTATTCCCTATAAAACTCCGGCCAGACTGGTCAACTCTACTGGCTAGACTACACCACATATATTCCCCTCTTCATATTCTCACACTCTCAACTGTCTATAACACCCTCCTCCTCTCCTCAATTTATTTAATTTCTACTAAATTTTTCAAGGCACAGGTCAAAACTTTTCTCTTCCGCGAACTCACCAAGAACCTGCCCCCTTAGAAGTAACTCACCATCAGAACCATCATTGGAGGCCGCAGGTAGGTGAGAATGAATGTTTCCTGTTTTCTTCTTTGTAACAAAGATATACTTTGTCAAATAACGTGTACTTCTTTGAAATAATGGCAAATCATATCAACTGATAAAATTTTGCAGGGAGTTCTTTCAGCCTAGGCAAAGCATCATGGTTGGGAGTCATTAGAGTTCAAAGACCTAAATATATGAGAGGGAAGTTCCAAAGATTATAAAGGGACGTGCAGACTCTTAAGTCTCCCAGGATGACAGGAATGGGAGTTCACTCTGAAAGGGAAGAACTGTGGAAGGGGAGGGAAATGGAAATGGAGAGGTTCTTCAGCGATTAGTTTACAGTTCTCAATGCTGCCAAAAACATTCACATCACTTTAGGTCCAGACAAAGACATCCTTAATTTACTTGCCTATGACACACCCAGTCAGCCCAGGGAGTCACCATAGCAACTGTATGCCTAGCCGGAGGATCAAGCTTTCAAACACATGTCAAATGCAGGCAAGTGCTGAGAAAGTTTAAGGCGGGAATACATCGATTCTAAATGGGGCCGAAGAAGAGGCTTCCCAGAGGAAACTGAACACAAGCTTGAGGATCCTACTTGACAGGTCGAAACTCAATTCTCCATGAGAGGCCTGTTTTTATATCAGCAGTTGGAGATTCCTTGACGAGGCTGAAAAACCATCAGTTGCAGAGGAAAAGCGTGAGCGTCACGTTAACTTATCTTGACGCCTAATTCTTCTGAAGTTAAAAACTCAGAAGAGCACACACATCCAGGTCTATTAAAAAAATAAAGTCTCGGCGACTCACTAATAGTTTCATTCCACTTATCTGTGAGAGTCAATCTTAACGGAAATATGACAAGATAAATATTAAGAGAGAATTTCAGGGTAGCATGCCTCAGAAATCTGAAGCTGCCACTCTTGATACATCAGGCACTGCCCACTGCTGTTCCAAAGCAACCACAAATCTGTTTTGTATCAGTGATGTACTGTACTCTCACGGTTCATTGAGTGCCATGGGACACTGTCTACGTGTGCACGTGTGTGAGCGTGCGTGTCCCGACACAAGATCTGAACCCAAAGGGAAAACAATGAACGTCAAGTAATAGTCCTAAGAAAAGGCAACAAGCCTAACAAAGAAGAGTCCCATTCTCCTTGCCTTAGAAATACACTCTAACTGCTAAATTACACCAGGATCCAGATGAGCCAGCTCCTGAAACTGAATACACGTATTTGGAATTGTTTTGAGCAGTCTCCATGACGACTCCTGGGCTTGCCTGCTCTCCTCAGAAGCCTGTTTTCACACACGCGAAGGGGTACAACCACGCCACACAGAGACTCCAAAATTTACACTGGCTCCTCACTCGGCGAAGAATCTTTCCTAAACTGCTTTCCCAGTTGTTTTGAATTTTCTCCCTGAACTTCCTCCAGCTCCGTGAAATGCCTTCACCCCTCTAAGCTTCCTCTTCACTGTGTGCCTACAACACCAACCATCAAGACCTGGAGAGGACTGGTTTCCTGTCCCACCAATAAATCCCTGGCCACTGACACAAGTGCCTGGGGAGAACTCTCCTTGCTGCCATCTTCCCAGCCCAGTTCCTCCCGCACAACCCAGCCAGATGCTCTTCTCCCGAAGAAGCACTGATAACGTCCCTGTTCCCAATCCATGTCTAAGATTAAGTCCAAATTCATCAGCTGGACACCCTGCCCAACACCCGCCCCGCGCCAAACCTGACATCTAGACCTTACCTACTGCAATTGCTCTTCGGTCTTGATGCCGATTAGAATTGCCTAGTCTCTGTTATACGACCACGAATTCCCCCAGCTCTGTTCTCTTCGTGCTTGTCTCCTTGCCGGCAACCTCCTCCCACCCTCTCTTTACTCTGTCGAAGCACAGTTCCTTCTCATTCTTTGCAGTAGTTACGTTCTCCAAAATCACCATGAATACTGAATTAGCAAATCCTGAACCATTGCTCAGGACTAGGTTCCCGTGAGCCTCAGGTCACACCGCTTTTGTCAACTCATCAATACTTAACCTTGTGTGCTGTGTGCTCTGCTGAAAGATACCTTATTGAATCTACACTGCTGATTCATCAGCATGGAACTCACGGCCAACGACACTAGGTAACTCCTGCCTGAATGAAGCTAGAAAACATACATGCTTTCGCCATAAGGTACATCACGGCCTTCTTGTGTACAGGAGCACTGGACAGCACCTCAACATTGTGCTTGAGGGCCCCTTGAAAGAGAAAAATCACCAACGAACATGTGAAAAACAGGGCACTAAACAGACCGTGAAAAGGATGCTTGTTTATAGTCTGAGAGCTGAAGCAAGAAGGCAGAGCTTGGCTTCGCTTGGCCTCGGCTGGGAATGTGCGTGCGTAGGGCGGGGCAGATCTTTCACTGCTCTGCCCGTGCCTGTAAGTGACTGCAAAAGTGCCACAAGTACTGCTTTGGGGATAACAGATAAATTTTAGCCAGCAGGCAAATTCTCAGATATTAGAATCTGAGAAAAATGAGGATTAACTTTAGTACTTATTGGTCACGGAAGCCATAGAGTAGCAGATGGTCCTGGACTGGAAGTGGAAAAAAACCAAGGTGTAAGGACTCTTCTCTACCTGTGTACAAATTAACCAGCATTTCTTTTCTCTAGGTCTCAGTGTCCTCAGCTTTAAAATGGCAGTAATAACATGACACTCAAATGCGAGATGATGTATGTAAAATCCACCTGTTGCCATAAAGCATTACGTAAGTGAGAAGCAGTCGGTGGGCCAGTCTTTCACAAAAACTTTCCTGATTATTTGAGCCTGTCTGATCTCTGTCAGCCCTGAATTCAGAGCACTTATTTTTTTTTTTTAACATCTTTATTGGAGTGTAATTGCTTTACAATGGTGTGTTAGTTTCTGCTTTACAACAAAGTGGATCAGTTATACATATACATATGTTCCCATGTCTCTTCCCTCTTGCGTCTCCCTGCCTCCCATCCTCCCTATCTCACCCCTCTAGGTGGTCACAGAGCACAGAGCTGACTTCCCTGTGCTATGCGGCCGCCTCCCACTAGCTATCCACCCTACGCTGTGACGAAGTGAGAGAGTGGCATGGACATATATACAGAGCACTTATTTTTAAAATGCTGACTTGTCCTTTGACACGGCCTTTTTTACTTTGCACTTCCTCGATTCACAGGATTCGACCTTTTGACTTCTCAAATAGAAGATAAGCTTCTTGAGGGCAAGGAACTCTTGGGTGCTTCTCTGGCTCACTTGCCCACACCTGGAGCAATTCTATTCATAAATGGGTGCATGAGTGCAAGGCCCACATAAATCATTCCACGGACGTCTCACAGGGCTCTGAGAGCAGGAGTGCACAGTTCTGTATCAGCAGGCATCCCTCACGATGCCCGGTTAGGGCTCTTAGCATCTGGCTGGCCAGCAGTCAGACCAGCAAACTTGAGACTTGTTTGCAAAAAAGCTTATCTTTCCCTGTAGATAAACGACCTGGCGTTAAACCAAAGCCACTCACATACAAGTTAAGCAAGTTCAGTTGACTTGCTGATAGCGTCTACACTTCCAGCTTTTGATGGAGACCAGGCC
This sequence comes from Kogia breviceps, assembly GCF_026419965.1. Taxonomy (NCBI): domain Eukaryota; kingdom Metazoa; phylum Chordata; class Mammalia; order Artiodactyla; family Physeteridae; genus Kogia; species Kogia breviceps. The sequence goes on along the minus strand of NC_081321.1, from coordinate 14,819,277 downwards.
CAAGCATGCTAACCTTGAAAGAGCAAATTTTCTCATAGGGCACGTGATCCGGAAAAAACGAGTGAGATTTTTGCCCCTCATGAAATGGCTATGCTGGTTTTTAGGGTTTTTCTGGGTTGGTTTTTTGTTTGTTTGTTTTTGTGTTTTTTTTTCACATATTCAAGGTTTATAAAACTGTGATTTAGACTGATGTCTGGGTGTCGATTAGGACCCAGTACCCAAACATCCTGATACTCTCCCCTTTCCTAATAACCTGAGCTATTTTCATCCACTTCCAGTCCCCATTCACAGCAGCCCACAGTTTCACGTGATTCCATGACGGGATTAACTGGGGAAAAGAGCGCAATATTCAAAGGAAAGCCGACTGTGCGGCTAATAGGAGAGAATCATATCACACGGATAGCTCGTGACGCGCTCTTGGCTGTTGGTCTATCCTTCTACTTTCTCAGTGATTTATTCAAGGGGCTCTGCTTTGTTTCACTTGCAAACTATTTTAACATTGCTGCGGGTAAACAGTGTGTCACCAGATTTCCCGTCTTTCCTGGGTCATTTTTCCTGGTTATATAAATGTTTGTCTTAATCCTATTTCTTCCTCTGCACTTTTCAAAATGTTTTCCTATGCTTCCAGTCTGCACAGGGTCAGTGTGCTAATTACCCAACGAGATGAAGATGAAAGAGGCCAAAGATCTAGGCTACACATCTCAGGCAACATCTTAGGTTTTCTTTCTTTCTTTCCTTCTTTTTGTATAGCATTCGTAGCTATCCATCCAGGCAACCCTTCACCCTCGTGTGTCGTCTCGAATTATTAACTGACAGCTGCAAATGGGCTCAGAGCAGAAAACTCCAGGTCAAGGATCCAATAATGGCTGCTTCTGCTTTTGTGGTTTTCAGAAGAGGCAAAGGCTGAAGTCAGGGATGCTGATTAGCAACGTGTTTCCTTCAGCTCCAAACTTGGGTATTAGGGGGAGAAGTCTAGGTTAAATGTGAATGCTCCAGAGTTTTCCCACCATCCAAACTGTGTTGTATTTGGCAAATCGTTTTCTGGAAGAGGAACAACATGTTAAGCTCTGGCCATGACACAGTTTGTGATAAGCTTAACTGAATTCAAGAAAGAACAAATCAATGCCAACTGTTCTGACACTTACAATTTCTCATGCACGCAGCAGGGGGAAAAGCTGAGACAAAGCTTGAATATTTCAAAAGCAATTTGATATATAAACCATATTAATTAATCCTGATACCATTCTGAAGTGGCTTAAAAATTATAAACAATCCTCTGATTTCATCCAGAGAGAAATATTTAGACTAAAAAATTAATGATTGAAACAGGATAAAAATATGCTACCAAGTCTTTTCTTTAATACTTTCTATTTAACTCCAAAGTGAACAGAAAAATGGACTCTTTTACTTTAACATAGCTGAAATAATCAGACATTAATTTTTCTCTTTCTTTATGAGAACTGCTTAGATTTTTGTAAGACTCACCATCAGAACGGTATTGCTGTGGAAAGTGCTTAATGGTAGAGATGAAAAACTCTATTACCTAAAATCCAGCAGCTTTCAACTTTTACTCAACTAAGCCCAGCATACTTCTTGCTAAGGGGACTAATTCCAGCTGTGAGGAGACAATTTATTCATGAGCAACCAACCTACGCATCCCATTTTTTCTACGGTCAGACTGAAGACAGAGCTAAAGTTTAGTACATGGTTAAAGGAGAAAATACCTAGAAAAACTTTTTAGGGCTGTAGCAATGACATTTCAAATGATTTTAGAGTATCTCTGAGTTGAAGCCAAGTATCAAGAGGGCGGCACAGGCCAGCCTACAGAAATCAGATTACTGTATTGTTTTCATTGAGGACTGTAGTCACAGAATTCATTGCAGAACAAAGAAACTCTCTTAGATGTAAGTAAGTAGACAGATGCCAACTCAAGTAGGACTTAAGAGGTATAAGAAAGACCTTTGCTTGTCTGCCTCTAATGCCCAAATAGTATCTTTAAAGTGATATTAGAAAGCAGGTAAAGTTAATATGAGGGCAGACTGCCTTTGAGAATCAGATAAAAATTATGAAGTCATTTCCTGCAAAAAGGATTATATGCACAATTTGGCAAATGTGTAGAAAGTTTCTGAGCTTTATAAAACTCATCTACAAAATTGTGATGAGTTATGGACCTCATATTAAGAATCCCAGAATAAAGGCATTTTCCCCCAGAAGACGCAAATGTTGCTGAACGAAGTAACCTCAAACTATCTGAATCACTGGCACTCGTTGATTTATTTTCTTTTAATAAATTCTTATTCAGTACCTACCCTCACGCAAAGCACTGTGCAAATGCTGTATGTCCTTGAGTGATCTCAGCAGAACCTCGCCATTCAAGAGTAGGTTTGGATAAAGGGCAGCCTTTCTCTTTATAATAATACTATTATCCCAACCAAAGATTTTTCTTCTTTATTGTTATTCTGCTCAAGTTTAACTTTTTATATTTATTTTTAAGAGGAAGATTTATGCAAGCCCAGGAAATACGTTAACTTATATTTATGCAATTTTGGGTTAAGTGTCTGCAAAAACTTCCGAGAGAGAACATTATTATTGGTTACTATTCCAAAGCATAGGCTCTAACCATATACAATACTGCCCCCAGCTATGCAACAGGATCCAAGGGCATAGTCAGGAAGAGGCCTCCTGAGCCCCACTTAGACACCAGCCTTCCACTGCTGCAACACAGGCAGCTTCAGAGACCAGTGCCCCTAAATGGACGGACTGAAACAGCTGCTGGATTCCAGAAGAATGTAAAACACAGCCCTAACACTTAACATTCAGACCCTGGAGCTGAGAATCCCCAAGACTCCTTCAGCTATTTCTACTACATTGTCTTTGGACCCCGAATTCCCAGATGAAAAGGCATCTGCAGATATACGGGTTTGAAGCCTGCCTTCGTCCGCTACTTCCGAGTTTTGTAACTACAGGTAGGGTAGTTAGCATTTTTAGATCGAAGAGAGTCTCTGACACAGATGCTCTCTTAAAGACAAGAAGAGATCATCTTCTAAAGGATTTAGTGTTCTCTGCACAAAGAGAAGCACACTATAAAATGCTAGTTCTTTTTATTATCAGACATAACCCGCCCTGGTCCTCGCAACCACTGAAAGTTAGTAGCGTCTGGCTCAGAAAAAGCAAAACGTGCTCAAAGTCACAGAAGCTAACATACTGGGGAGCCCAAACTGGAAAGGGGGTCCTCTGATCCCTTGTCAGCAAGAGCTCTAATAAAGACAGCACGGGTGCATACAAACACGGATGCAGCTAAAGTGGGCTAAACGGTGCTGATGTGCTAATGTTCCTGACCAGGGTTCTCGGCCTTCCTTAAGCAATAGAAATAGATAAGAAGCCAGACAAGAAATTCAGGCAAGGCTTAATTGTGGCCTCTGCTGCAGCAGTGGGGAGTGAAAACAAGTAACAGTTTCCCCTGCTCACTCCCTGAGCGGGGGGTGGGGGGTGGGGGTGGGGGGCGGTGGGAACAATCGTGTTCCTTATCTGGGGCGAGGGCAGGGGTGTGTCCAGGGATCAGGCCGGAGAGGTAGCTTAGGTGGTCTGCCCACCCCCTCGGTGGTGCTATGTGCAGGGATCATGCAGAGTACCCTAGTTTTGCTCCCGGCTCTTCAGAAGTGGCAGTTGGGTTTATGGTCTTTTTGTATTTTGTATCCTGTTGCTCGTAATTCGCCCCAACGGTGCACGCACACAGTTACTTTTAGTCCCTCATAGTTTCTTTTTATTTTGTTGCTTGAGGAGACGTTTGTCCAGGTGCAAGCACTGCAGCAAAGGGTTCCATGTCCCCCGTCCCAGCCTGTCTCAGTAATAAATAAGACAGGGCCTTTGTTTTTAGGATGGAACGGAGTCCATTGAGAGAAGCATCCGACATGTACATGTTTATGCATACCATGTGATTTTTTTCAGCAGTAAAAACAAACTTAGAGGTCTCCAGGCGAAAGCAGAGTCTGCAATGGTTTTCTACAAAAAAATGACACGATCTGGGTATCAAGGTGCAGTAAAAACATCCAAAGTCAGAACACCAGGACAGAATTACTCTACCACTTATAAGCAGTGAGACTTTGAATACATTCCTTAACATTCTCTAAATTATAGTTCTTCTCATGTGGAAAGAGGGGGTGATAATCTCCACCCTAGAGAATTGCTGTGAGGATGAAATTAAGTTAACACTGTAAAAACTTTACCCTCACATAAATCATTATGTAAACCAGGACACTTCTGAAAGCATGAGAAGGTACTATTAAAAATTATACCAGGGCAAGAGACAAAAACCTGAACATCTGGTCACCCTATTTATTGCCATACCTGACATACAGATGGCACTAAAAATATATCAGTTCTTTAATTTGTCCCTGAGCCTTGAAGGATGTACAGTAACTTCCCAGGCAGAGGAAGTGGGGAGGGGGAAACATGTTAACAAACAGAGGGAACTCCACTAGCAAAGGAATATTCCAGTGCAAAAGGCTTGTGAAAAGGTTCATATCATTCATAAATATAACTGCATAATTATAAAATATCACAGCTGGAAGGAACTGAGGTATCATTTAATCCAAACCATTTTACAGATGAAGCAAATGAACCTCTGAATGGTTAAATGACAGGGGCATCTAGCTTCAGAGCCAGGTTTCAGCATCTAGGTTTTCTGACAGCTCACCCAGGGACCTTCCCACTATATCATCTCTCATCTCTAAGAAAGATTTCCCCTAGACCGGAGCTGTCAGAGAAAAGATAGAAAATCCGTAACTTCCCTCAACAGCGTCTCTCATACTTGCTTAAATGCTTACTGACTGGGTCCAACCAATTGCACAGCCAACCGGTTCTGTCTTCAGGAAAGATAAGTACAACCAGCAGCTAGCTCCCTGGCCATGGCGGAGGAAGCAGATCCACTCCACTTAGCAATATTTACTGCTCAGTTAAGAAAGAACAAATAGCTTCTTTTTCACTTACATAATATCTTTTCTTTGGATTTGGATTGTCCTTGGATTTGCCATTCATAATAGATATGCTTGACAGAGCAAGTAATTTAGGAACAGGATTTCATAAATAATATACTTCATATAAAGCTCATTCTTCCAATCGACGAAATAGCTCCCTAGCGCGGAAGCTATCGATATGTTCCTGCACAGCATGAAGGAGCTAACTGGGGCACAGTCCCATCATTAACAACGGCTCACAAAAGGGAGCATAGGGAACAGCAGAATCTCTGGGACATGTGTATAATTTTCTCCTCAAAGGTCCTCAAGTTATTCTGATACTTTCCGGTCTTCCTCCCCAAATTCCCCCCACCCACTAAGCCATTTTTCATAGCTCTGGCAGTAACCTGGGCATCCAAAATGTCTCCACCTGGAAAATAAGTTGGAGAGGAGAGATTTCCATGCTTATTTTGTTGCACTGTTAAAATCTCGTTCAACCTTGCTCTTCTCTAAAAGCTTTAGAGCCTCTTCTCCAGAGTTCATTACTCTGTTCTCTGAGATACCAAGGCATTTGCATCCACCCCTATTATAGCTCTTAGCCACATTCTCTGTTCTAATAATTGCTCTGATCTCTCTTCTCAAAAGATTGCTACCCAGAGATATGCATGAAGCTTTATATTGCTCTGTAAACCCAGTAACAGCCTGGCACATAGTAGGAGCTCAAATAATCACTCACTGAATGAATTACTTGGGGCACCTGGGGAACAATATTAACACAGAACACTCTCCAGGAACTGTTTGTAGGACAAAGGAAATGATCTATGTAAAAGCATTGTAAGTTCTTTGGAAGAAAGGAACTGTAAAACTACAAGGCATTACTCTCCTTTATTGCACGGCAAATCACTACAGTGCTTTCCTTAAATGGTACTTACTGGCCTGGAAAGCTAATGTCTCTCATTAAATGCCAGACTCCCTGAGAGTCACTTATGTAACTGGAAGCACTTGAGTGATTTTGTTGCAAGTCATTTTGTCTTCAAAAGTGCTGCACACAGAATTCCTTATCTTACCTATCTCATTATTTGTAACATTAAGGAAATGATTTTAAAAACTCAACAAAACGTTTAAACTCTCATATGCTAGAAAAAAAATGAGAAAGAAAAAGAGCTAAGGCCTGTGAAAGATGTTTAAAAGGTAAGGTGAGAGTGGGGTATTACTCAAAGCAAGCTTATGCAATTAACTACAGGAAGTATTTAGGCTCTCAAATCCTGTTAGATGCGTGATGTTCCAAAAAAGTGTACTTAAATATATATTTTTATATGTGTGTGTATATATATATATACACACACATATAACTGGCTTTCATAAACATGCTTTCTGGCTTAAAGAAGCGACAAGTAATTGCAAGATGATGCGTTCGAAGAAGGCAATATGATACAGACACGAGTTTTAATTTCACCTCACATGATTTTTCACAAAATATAAAAGATTGCCAGATTCAGTGAAACAACTGCTGGATTTTATGTCTTACAGCTATTTTATTTCCTTTATGGCCAAACTAAATGGAAATAGTAATTCATCTGTTGGCCTACTGATACTTTTGTTAATCCTTTACAAGCATGTTGTGTGAAAACAAATAGCAAAGCACACTTCCCTGCACTGTGAGTGGAGGTTTAAATCCACAAATCTGTTCTTCAGCCAAATGTAGCCACTGACTTCACAAGTCAATAAAAAGATCGTAGTGTCCATCTGCAATTCTACCACCACCCTCAAGAGATACAAATAAAACCTCAACATTTCAATCTGCCGATCAAGTGACCACAAATAGATTCATTTATCATTACATGCATTTGTTCCAAACTGTCTCTCAGGGTTTTATGAATTCCAAATGTACTTTTTGAGATGTTCAGACTGAAATATAAACATTTAAGCCCTATACTCATATATTATTGATTCCTTACTAAAGAGATATCTCAGCATCTTCCGCATATTACCATCACTTCCAAACAGGTATTTTCAGCAAGCATTTCTTGAGCCCCTGTCATATGTAATTGGGATACGAGCTGCTATCGGCAGCTGTAAAACTTGATTTTTGCCTCAAGGAGTTTGTATCACTGTACACCTCAAAGAAAGAAATGAGGGAAGAGGGAATCAAAATACTTAAACTGTTTGTCCCAAGATCTTTTTTTTTTTTTTTTTAACATCTTTATTGGAGTACAATTGCTTTACAATGGTGTGTTAGTTTCTGCTTTATAACAAAGTGACTCAGCTATACATATACATATATCCCCATATCCCCTCCCTCTTGCGTCTCCCTTCCACCCTCCCTCCCTCACCCACCCCTCTAGGTGGTCACAGAGCACCGAGCTGATCTCCCTGTGCTATGCGGCTGAGAAGAACTTATCTTTCACTTTATGTTACCACATTTAAAATACGTTCAGCCGTGCTTCCCTGGTGGCACAGTGGTTGAGACTCCGCCTGCCAATGCAGCGGATGCGGGTTCGTGCCCCGGTCCGGGAGGATCCCACGTGCCGCGGAGCGGCTGGGCCCGTGAGCCACGGCCGCTGAGCCTGTGCGTCCGGAGCCTGTGCTCCGCGATGGGAGAGCAGTGAGAAGCCCACGTACCGCAAAAAAACAAGCAAACAAAACAATATGTTTAGCCTCCCCACTGATGACCCTATGAATTTATTTTTTTCTTTCTCCTTCCAGTGGTTTGGTGACTGTCATATGAATACGATTCCAATGACCTCTGGCCCGCAAACCTCTACACACAATGGGGCCATTACAGGGCACTGAGATTTGATACAAACATGTTCAGGCCGGAGAACATGCGTCATATGTTCTACTGGCTGGAGAGAGATTTTGCCTTTCAAGCTCTCAATCTTTATACTTAATGGAATAAACATTAGGGCACACCCACCACGTGCCCAGTATATTACATTAAGCAATGCAGATACAAAGATGAGTATGTTCCTTGCCTTCAAGAGAGCAAAGTCAGCAGAAGGTTTGTAAATAACAGTAGTCTAGAAAAGCTTGTAAAGGGCAAATTTCATGCATTTTCGAACTTCTTTTCTTTTTCAGAGAGCGGCCTACCCGATCAGCTCAAGGATCGTCACAGACTAACTCTTCTCCTTTAATCCTAACATTTAAACAGAATGCAAGCCCCACCTTCTCAATTCCTCTATCACTGCCAAGGCTCGGATCTGCTTCTCTCTCTGCCCAGAATGCTGCAATAATTTCTGTATTTATCAGCAACGTCTCAGTAGGAAGGGATAGAAACCTAATTCAATCTGGCCCAAGTGCAAAAACGAACAAACAAACAAAAGGTGGAGTGAGGAGATTTTCTGGAAGGAAGGAAAGGTCAGGTGGCCCCTAAAATCGAAAGAGTAACTGGAACCCAGTATAACTACAGGGCACTTAGAGACCAGAAACTAGGGCTCCTTTCCTGCTAATATTCACTCCACCTGTCATCTCTGTTTCACCGAGTGCTGTGGACCTCTCTGTCCTACCGCAGCAGGTCTGCCCAGGCAGCAGGGAGTACGGCTGCACTGAGCTGAACAAGTGCCCTGCCTCCACCTGTCACCACACAAAACTCATATCCACCGGGAACCTCTGAACGTTACCTTAGCTGCAAACAGGATCACTGACAATGTAGTCAAGTTAAGGTGAGGTCGTACTAGATTAGGGTGGGCCTTAAGTCAGCGACTGATGTCCTTCTAAAAAGAGGGACATTTGGGCCCAGAGACACACAGTAAGACGGCTGTGGGACAGTGGAGGCTGAGATGGAACGCTGCATCGACACACTGAGGAACGCTGGGACTGCCTGGTCCTCCCCTAGAGCCTTCAGAGACAACACAGACCCCCCGACAGCTTGATTTTAGACTTCTACCTTCCAGATCTGTGAGGAAATACATTTCTTTTGTTACAAGACACCCAGTTTAAATAGATAATCAACAAGGACCTACTTATAGCACAGGGAACTGTACTCAATATCTTGTAATAACCTATAATGGAAAAGAATCTCAAAAAGAATATATATATATACGTATTTTATATATATGTATTTTATATATATATATATAACTGAATCACTTTGCTGTACACCTGAAATTAACACATTGTTAATCAACTATAGTCCAATAAAAATTCTTTTAAAAAGACACCCAGTTTGTGGGACTTTCTTAGGAAACTAATATAATGGCCAATAGCATACCCCAATATCACTTTTGTTTAGGAACCCCCAAAGCAAAACATACTTCTGTCTTCCACAGAATATTTAAAAATCTAACCCCAGAATCTGATTGGCCTTACTTGAATCAGATGCCTATTCTTCGACAGATCAAAGCAGCCAAGGAAGGATGTAATGTCAGCACTGCACATGCCTAGGAAACGTATGCATCTTTCTGACTCAAGAGAAGGGGCAAAGGATGGTAAATGGAAGTTTCACCAAAAAAGCATATGAAAGGAGAAAATCTCAGACCAAAAGACAAAGATACCAAAACAGTGGGGAAGGGATATCAAACAAATTGACATCAACTACGTTCTCTTATCTCACCTCATCCTGCCATTAATCCATTTTCCAAATTGTCGCTAGACTAGTCTTCCTCAAAGGTATCACTCAAAATCCTTCAACAGCTGCCTTGAATTTTCAGAGCAAAGTATCCTGTCATCACGTAACAGTGTATCATCTTCTTGCCCGTGCCTTCTGTGCCAGCCCCAAAACCCACCGCACCTCCAGCTCCAGGTGTTTTCACACCCCATCTCCTTGCTCCTCCCTGGAACCTTCTCTCTACTTTTCTTGACTTTATTAATTCCTATTCAACCTTTAGGATTACATTTAAATATCAACAGTAATGTGCTTCTATGCACATTACCTCACCTCTCTAGCTTCAGAGGTCTCCTTTGCAATACGAGGGCTGGGCATTATTAATTTCAGGATAAATCTCTTCAAACCTCAGTGTGCTTCCTGGGTAACTGACAAGTTAAGTCTCTGCTTTCTTCTGTGAGTCCAACAGGGCTGACAGAAACCATGGAAACACTCTAAATGACTGCTAGCAAATTGTTATCTACCTAGCAATAAAATGCTTCCTGTCCACTGGAAAAAAAAAAAAAAGTACCACGTGAGTGTCGTGAGTTAAATTTTATTTGGGGGCAAGATGAGGACTGTAGCCCGGGAGACAGCATTTCAGACAGCCCTGAGAAACTGCTCCGCAGATGTAGGGGAGGGGTCAGTATATGATTTTAGTAAAGGGGGTGTGTGCAGTCAAGCACACGTTTTAGCAGAGGCTTGCTGTGAGTCAGGAGGCACAGAGGTCACCATTAACGATTTTAGTGCTTCTCTAGGTATGAAGAGATGTAAGAATTGGGCTCATAAAATCTTCTCCTGAAAATATCTAACTATCTGAAGGCTTGTTCTGCCATTTTCTTCCACAGCACAGAGTGCCTCAGTCCTAATCTCCACCCTGAACTCCATTCAGGGTGTGCTGCAGGTCAACGGCTCCAGTGGCTAGTGACTTAATCCTCGTAGAGGCAGACGTCAAGGGCCAATTTTTTGTTGGCATTCCTAATTCTGAAATCCTAGATCTGCTGAAAGCAATTCGGAAGCTAGAAAGAGTTGTTAAACAGCAGAGGAAAGAAATCACTTGTTTCCAAAAAAGAGTGGAAAGAGTAAAGGAAGATTCTTTGGAGGGTTATTGTGAAAGACCTGAGTCCCTCCTGGATACATTCCCTGGGCTCATTCTATCTGGAAATCCCATATAACTTACCCCCTGTGCATCATCATAAAATCCAGATAAGATTTCAGGGGACAACTCATAAGCTAGTATCTGTCATTCACACCTCAACATTAATTGTCATATGTAGACCTGAAGCACCTAAACTCTAGACTCAGACTACTTTGGTTCAAACGTATGTTCTGCCATTACATACATGACCTCAGGGAACTTATTCAAATTCCTAAAGTTTCTAAAGTTCTGTAAAATTGGGACAATAATAGTACCTTTCTCATAGGGGTCATATAAGGATTTAATGGCCTAAGACATATAAAGCACTTAGAGGGCTTCCCTGGGGGCACAGTGGTTGAGAGTCCGCCTGCCGATGCAGGGGATACGGGTTCGTGCCCCAGTCTGCGAGGATCCCACATGCCGCGGAGCGGCTGGGCCCGTGAGCCATGGTGGGGAGACGAAGAGCACGGGGCAGACCCCATGTACCAGCGGGGCTGGCAAGACAGCTAATGGAGAAGGAAAAGAGAGATGCTACACCAGGCCTCTGGAGGCATCCTTGCTTTAGCAGGAGCTTGCGTCCATTCGGAAAAGTTGAATAACAGAGGGCTCAGCTACTGATTCAGGGCCTGTCATTGCTCTGACATAGCCTCTCTCAAACTGGAAGCTCCTGTAGTTGAACTGCAAGTAGAATTCTCAGCTTCATTTTTTCCCCCTGCTTCTCCATGCTAACTATTGGCAGGAAGGGGAAACTTCCAGTGATGCAGCTCATGGTTCCTCCATAATCCAGCAGGGAAAAAAGTTTCCTATATGGTGTGGTGGCCACCCTGCCCTCCTAGCTCAGAATGGTGTGAGGGCCTGCTGAACATGTCAGAAGTTTTAAAACAAGAGTTACGAAAAGAAAATCGCACAGAGTGACGAGAGAGATCATTTTACACCTAGTTACTGTATTAGGGTTCTTAAGGGAAACAGAGCCAACGGGATATGTGTGTGTGAATATTTATACATGTATATATATGTATACGGAGATATAGATACAGACAGAGACTTCGAGAATTGGCTCACATAAACGTGCGGGCTGGCAAGTCCAAACTGCAGAGCAAGCAGGCCAGAAACCCAAAGAAGAGTTGATGTGGCAGCTCAAGTTCAAAGGTAGTCTGCTGATAGAATTCCCCCTTCCTTGGGGAAGGTCAGTCATTTTTCTCGAAAGACCTTCAGCTGATTGGGTGAGGTCTGCCCACATTATGGAGGATAATCTGCTTTACTCAAAGTCTACTGATTTAAATATTAATCTCATCTAAAACATATATTCACAGCAACATCCAGACCACTGGTTGACCAAATATCTGGGTACCGTGGCCTGGCCAAGTTGACACATCAAATTAACCATCACAATTACCAATTAGTCTTTTTCTTTCCCAAATCCCAAGGGAATGCTTCCATTTTAACCAACCAGATACTAGTTAAACTAGCATTATGTCTCTGTCTCTCTCTCTCTAAAGTAACAAAGACTATGGCAACTACAGATTTTGTTTTATTTCTACTCTTTCCTGAAACAATAAAACTTTCAGCCCCAAATTCTCTGAGTGCAGTATCATTAGGTTCCAAAGTACCATGTTTCCACATACAGTCATACTATGGAGAACAACACCCCAGAGGCAGCTCCTTAAAATTGGTGTGAATTCATGAAAAGATGCTCAACATCACTAATTATCAGAGAAATGAAAATCAAATCTGCAATGAGATACCACCTCACACTGGTCAGAATGGCCATCACTAAAACGTCTACAAATAACAAATGCTAGAGGGGATGTGGAGAAAAGGGAACCTTCCTATATTGTTGGTGGGAATGCAAATTGGTGCAGTCACTATGGAAAACAGTATGGAGGTTTCTTAAAAAATTAAAAAATAGAGTTATCATATGATTCAGCAATCCCACTCCTGGGCATATATCCAGACAAAACTATAATTCAACAAGATACATGCACCCCTATGTTCATAGCACCAGTATTCACAATAGCCAAGACATGGAAACAACCTAAATGTCCATCGACAGATGAATGGATAAATAAGATGTAGTACATATATACAGTAGAATATTACTCAGCCATAAAAAAGAATGAAATAATGCCATTTGCAGGTGGACCTAGAGATTATCATACTAAGTGAAGTAAGCCAGAAAGAGAAAGACAAATACCATATGATATCACTTATATCTGGAATCTAAAATATGACACAAATGAACTTATTTACGAAACAGAAACAGACCCACATAGTGAACAGACTTGTGGTTGCCAAGGGGGTGGAGGAGTTGGGGAGGGAGGGATTGGGAGTTTGGGATTAGCAGATACAAACTATTATATACAGAATGGATAAACAAAAAGTCCTACTCTATAGCATAAGGAATTATATTTGATATCCTATGATAAACCATAATGGAAAAGAATATGAAAAAGAATATATACATGTATAACAGAGTCACTTTGCTGTACAACAAAGATTAACAACATTGTAGATCAACTATACTTCAATAAAATATTTTCTTTAATATTAAAGTTTAGGGCTTCCCTGGTGGTGCAGTGGTTGAGAGTCTGCCCGCCAATGCAAGGGGACATGGGTTCGTGCCCCGGTCCGGGAAGATCCCACATGCCGCAGAGCAGCTGGGCCCGTGAGCCATGGCTGCTGAGCCTGCGTGTCTGGAGCCTGTGCTCCACAACAGGAGAGGCCACAACAGTGAGAGTACCGTGCAAAAAAAAAAAAAAAAAAAATTAAAGTTTATTAAGTATAAAGAAATGAAACTGCAGAGGTAATCATAAGCTAATATAAAATACATGTGAAATACTGGAGGAGTCACAGGCCACAGTGTCAGTACAAATCTGTAAGGGATGTTAGGACATTGCAACTTGGCTGCTTCTATGTATGAGTTCATGGATAAAGGGCTAAACCATGATGCTATCAGAGGGAACTTAGTGCACTGGACATGAGATCAAATGGTCGTGAATTCAGTGATATATCTTTAGAAAAGATATGATGCCAGATTCCTAAGCCTTCTCCCTAACTGATTTGTGCTTTATGCTTTTTTTCTTCCGTCTTTGAGAATCTAGGAGCCAGAACACTGTCTCTGAAGATATGTAATTAGTTGTTATTTATTCCTCTCTGTTAACTTGGATGTGAATGTCTCCATTTTTCTATTTTGACACTGATAATAAGAACTGCACCATGAGTCAACATTTACAAGATGCATTGAAATCCTGAAACTAGGAGTATGGAGTGAGGATTACAATTTCTCACCAGAAAATGACCTCCAAGGTCTCTTTGTGTCCTGAGATGCTACGATAGGCTCTGTTTGGTGTCCATTCATCATAACCAAGAGGCAAAGGTCAAGGATGCAATAGCAAGGAGCCCTGGTCTAGCTCAGACACTAAAATGGAGAGAAAAGAATGTGCTCTCAGCATCTTACATTAACAGCCAATAAAATTCAACATATCTTAAGAGTGAATGATAAAAATGAAAGAAAATTAACTTTGAAACTCAAAACAGAATTGGGATGGGGCAGAAGACCTGTTTGGGAAACGGAGTCAACTCTAACTTTCAAGGAACCATAAATTAGCAAAGGAGAGAGGAACAAGTTTCTTCTTTTTTTTTTTTTTTTTTAAATATGAAAGGAAGTTAAACAGCCACATTTCTATCAAATCAGGAACAGACTTGAACAGCCACAATTTGCCAGGATGATTGGGCTACCTAAATTACTTAATTGGATGAGGGTCATTTGATCATAGTAACTGATATTGCTTTAACTACATTTAATTCTCCAACCGAAACAAATCAATCCACAGAAGCTTTTGGTGGTCTTAATTGATGATCTTATCATTTGCCTTTAACATTATTTCCTTAAGCACTTGAAAATGTTACTGAAGATTTTCTTCATTTTTAAGTTTTTTCTCTTTTAATATACAAAAGCTCTAAGCCAGACAACATAAGAAGTAAAATAATTAAAGGCAATTTATATGCAGCATTTTTAAAATGCAAAAGGTAGTTTTTTAAGGTCTTGGATATTCTAGATTAAGTCAACAAGCAGTGGAATTTGGAAAGAAAAAATATCTTAACAAAATTCTAGAGCAGCAGCCCACAAGAATCCATGAAAAAACTGCTAGAGCTAATCAACAAATTCAGCAAGGTTTCAGGGTACAAGATCAACAAACAAAAATCAGTTGTGTTGCTATACACCAGCAATGAACAATCTGAAGAAGAAATTAAGAAAATGATTCCATTTATAAATGACTGTAATGATTAGTTTTGAAAGTAGAAAGCTTGAGTTCAAGGCCCAACTGCCACTACTAACCAGGGGGTCTCATGCAAATCACCTAATCACTTTGTGCCTTGGTTGCTTCAGCTGTAAAAATGGACATAAACCGGGCTTCCCTGGTGGTGCAATGGTTGAGAGTCCGCCTGCCAATGCAGGGGACACAGGTCCGTGCCCCAGTCCGGGAAGATCCCACATGCCGTGGAGCAGCTAGGCCCGTGAGCCATGGCCGCTGAGCCTGCACGTCCGGAGCCTGTGCTCCGCAACGGGAGAGGCCACAGCAGTGAGAGGCCCGCATACCGCAAAAAAAAAAAAAAAAAAAAAAAAGCAAGAACAGACAATAAATTGGATCCATACAAGTGCTTTTTTTCCAGTCAGAATATTTAACTCACCAAATACCATAGGTTTAAAAACAATATCAAATAATTGGAATTTTTTTTATTTTGAAGATGAGATTTTAATTCTAACTTTTATTTTATTTTTATAATTGCAATGGGGAATTTAGAAGATGTAGAATCAGATCAACATCCTGATGAAAGACTTGTTTTGCCTTCATTTATTTTCTTCTGTAGATTTCTATGAGTTTTCATTATTTTTATAATTTTTGAGTTAAGTCCTTAGTTCATTTTGTTGCTTCCTCTGTGTGTCAAAGTTCAGAGACTTTTGTGTAAAGAGGTCTAGGACTCTGTGGTTGATAGGCCCATAAAGCTTTTTATTTATTTAGAACTTCATGAAAAAAAGTACTGTACTATAGCCAAGCAAATAGACATACAAACCAATGGAAAAGAACAGAAAGTCCTAAAATAGGCTCAATTACATACAGCATCTCCAATCACTGAGGAAGAGATAGTCTTTTTAAATACATGGTGCTATGACAATGAATCACCATTTGGAAAAAGATAAAGTTGGATCCAAGGGAATCATAAATTCAAATGCTAAAAAAAAAAATGAAACCATAAAATTACTGGAAGAAAATACAGACAAATTCCTCTATAATTGTGGACAGGGGAAGGGCTTCCTAACCAGTGATCGAAATCCAAAAGCAGGACTTCCCTGGTGGCACAGTGGTTGGGAATCTGCCTGCCAATGCAGAGGACACAGGTTCGATCCCTGGTCCTGGAAGGTCCCACATGCACGGAGCAGCTAAGCCCATGTGCCACAACCACTGAGCCTGCGCCCATGCTCTGTAACAAGAGAAGCCACCGCAATAAGAAGCCAGCACACCGCAACGAAGCCCCCACTCGCCGCAACTAGAGAAAGCCTGCACGAAGCAATGAAGACCCAACGCAGCCAAAAAAAAAAAACTAATTAAAAAAAAATCCAAAAGCCATGAAAGATTGACAAATTTATTATAGAAAAAAATTAAAATTTTCTACTAGATACTTTCAGTAAAGCCAAAAATAAGTGACAACCTGGCCACGTATGTATATATGGGTGTATACATACACATATATACATATATATATATTTGTGGCTCATGTCATAGACAAAAGCCTAATTTCCCTAATATACAAAGAACTCCTAGAGACTGAGAGAAAAGAGACTGGCACCCTTAACCTGTACAAAGATACTTGAATCATTCATCTCTAAATTCCAATTTTTTAAACTAAATTAAATTTATATGAATATACTATTTCTCACCTAAGAGGTCAAAAGCCTAGTATTTGATAGCATACTCTTCTGACAAAGCTGAGGGGAAAGAGGCAGCTCCTACTTTGCTGACTGCCCTGCACAATGCCCTGTGGGGGGTCACTTGGCCATAACTAAAACTTCCAAATGCATTTTCCCTCTACACAGAAAAATTTCCCACATGCTAGATGACATACATACCATGCCATTCACTACAGCACTGTTTGCAGCACCAATAAAAAAGGAAATACCCAATGTGTATCTACATAAGACCGCTCGCATAAACAATATACCCACTTATCTCTAGACAGTGATATAGAAAGATGTCTATGATACATTGTTAAGTAAAAAGAGAAAGCTAGTTGTATAAGAAATAAAATAAGAATATGTATGAATTTTTGCTGGTATATTTCAAAGATACTTAAGAATAAAAGAAAATGGGGCAAGTATATAAAAATTGTCAAAAACTGGTAAGAGTAAGAACTCAATGTTACCTTTTTAATATTGTTTTAAGAGGACCATATGAAAATATCACCTATTAAAAAGTTTAGTCTAAAATGTCAGTGCACAAACTAAATTGCAAACACTGAAAATAAGAATTAGCATAAAAATCGAGAACTACGAATTCTTAAGAATAATGGCATAGAGATGAAAGATCCAGTGTACATTTTGTGTTTCAACTCTTCTATGATTTCTCCCTGGGAGATGACTGTCTTTACAATGGCAGCTTCCTTGCAAGTGTCCTCCATACTGTTACATTACCAAGGCTGTTGCCCCAGAATCATACCCCTGTCCCTCCCTGGAACAGAAACCAGTTACTTTTATCTAGGCTTCAGGAGGAAGCTGCAAAGAGAAAAAAAAACAAGAACTGGTTAGAATCAACTAGGCCCAAGATGGTAGAAGATTCGACTTCCAACACACCTTGATTTTCATTATACACTCATTGTGATACATTAGCATGCCAAGTCACACAGCCACCAGCGCCATGACAGTTGACGACTGCCTTGACAACAAGCAGAAAAGCCCACACAAGGACAGAGGAGGAGGGGGGCTTCCCTGGTGGCGCAGTGGTTGAGAGCCCGCCTGCCGATGCAGGGGACACGGGTTCGTGCCCCGGCCCGGGAAGATCCCACATGCCGCGGAGCGGCTGGGCCCGTGAGCCACGGCCGCTGAGCCAAAAAAGGACAGAGGAGGAGAGCTGCATCAGTTCCAGGTCCAAACCACACCTCTGTTTTCAGGTAACTCATGAATATCCCTCCCACTCTTTCCAATTTCCTCCCTTTCACCTCGACCCTCCTACACATTTGGTGTCTCTGCCCAAATTGGGTTGAGAAGTTGATTTGTGAACTAGCTTCCCACTTCTCCGTTCTTTGACCATTGAATAAAGCTTTTGCTGTTTCAGTCTCAGTGTAGGTTTCATTATTGGCTACACAAATCCGATCAGAAAAAAAAAATCTCACTGGCTGAGACACGGGGGCTTGGCCCAGGCTAGGACCCTGGTGCAGGTCTGGTAAACCAATTCGTAACAACTGCACACAGCCAACAAAAAAGACTGACTAATAAAGTTAGGAGCTTTTAACATTGGCAGAGAAGGAGCTTAAAAGCTGATGTGAGTTTGTTGTTTTCACACCTTAACAATTCACCCAAGCACAATAGTGTGATATTCTTCCTTTAAAGGTATATATCAATATTATTTACATTCCATATGCATAGAGCAACAATATGCTTTGTGCAAGTACAAAAAAGAGCCAGAGGAAACAGGCTTCATTCAAGAGCAGTCAGGAAAATAGAGAGCGGAACTTAACTATTCCAAGAACAGACGCATACAATCAAGTTCAATAATATTAATGTGTCAAAAACGGGTAACTGGGCCTCCCTGGTGGCGCAGTGGTCGAGAGTCTGCCTGCCGATGTAGGGGACGTGGGTTCGTGCCCCGGTCCGGGAGGATCCCACATGCCGCGGAGCGGCTGGGCCCGTGAGCCGTGGCCGCTGAGCCTGTGCGTCCAGAGCCTGCGCTCCGCAACGGGAGAGGTCACAACAGTGGGAGGCCCGCGTGCCACAAAAAGTCAATCTGCTTCCCCACAAGAGAGATGGAGAATACCTTCTCCCTTGCAGAAACCTTTCCTGCCAAATCACCCCAACTGATGGCAACAGATACACCAGATCTGCCCGCACTAATAAATGGAAGACAAACACAGGAGACGTTCAAAAGCAATCAAGCATTTGGGGAAAATAAGAAGGAATGAAAGAGTTGGTGGTGACCAAATTTAAAATGCTAAAGTAAGTAGACAAATTTGGAAACAAAGTAATAGAAAATACTACATACTAGAAAGGCACCTTAAGATGTAGAATATCTTCTCAAAATTCTTATCCAGATCACAGAATTACTGTATTTTCAAATTCATGGAGCTGTTTCATTAAGAATATAGATCTCCATTTTATAGCAGGAAAACTGGCTTAAAGAAATAAAAATAGATTGCCTATAGTTGCAAACCAGTCAACAGTGGAACCTGGGATTTCTGGAGCCCACATTCTTGACTACCAAAAGCGTCAAAAAGTGACAGGAGACAACCAACGAGGGAAAAAAAAATCATAAATGCAGATTCAAAAACAAACCAAAACAAAATTGGAAAATTTGAGGGCCTTCTTTCAAGTGTGCAAATATTTCCCCATACCACAGGAGCACATGCAGATTCTCACCTTTTCATATAACAGGAGAAATAAAAAGAGCAACAACAACAAAAATTAACACTTCTTGACTTCCTAAGTGCCAAGCTCTTTGCAGGCACTATTTCATTCTCTCCTCCCTAGAACCTGTGATTTAGCGCCGTTATCATTCTAAGAGAAGGAAATTGGGACTTGGAAAAGTTAATCAACGTACCTCCCCACTCAAATATCAACCGGCAAAGCCAAAATTCAGACCTGAGCCCAATCTCATGTTTATCTCAGAAGCCTGAAAGCCGGAGGCTGAATGTGAATCCTGACATTACCACCTCTGAGATGGGCCACCTTGGCCAGTTACTGTACCTTTCTGTGCCTGTTCCTGATCAACTCAACTGCAGCCTGAGAATGGTACTAGTACTTACTTCACAGTGTGCTAGTAAGAATTAAATGAGTTAATGTAAACAAAGCACTTAAAAGCACACCTGCACACAATATTCTACATGATCACTAATGTTAGCTACTGTGAAAACAATGATGATTGTTACTATTATCTTTAGTGCTCTAGACTGTCTGCCAGCACTGCAAAATCATGAACACTCATGAGATTTCTCTGCACCATTAGGAAAAGTGTAATTTATCTTCAAGAAGCTTCACAGAAAGTTTGCCATATATTTTAGAAATTTTTCTACTAAAAGCATTTACCTGATTAATGCAGTCTGCCTTAGTTATCCCGAAAAGTCATTGTAAGGAACAATGAGGTTAGATAAATAAGCTACCTTTGTTTGTGAGACCATTATTTGATTCATAATAGCGAGGGCCGTGTACCAACATTTGATATTTCTTTTTCCCTCATATTTTTGATGGCCAAAGGATTTGCAATTAATATTAGTTCTTTTTAAAAAGAAAACCAAAACATTATAGCAACCAGGGAGCGGAACATCTGAATTCTTTTAGACCTTATCTTTGCTTTGTGCTATTAAAAAAAACTTCCCATGCTAATCTGAAAAGTAAAATACCATAGTAATCTAAGATTTCATCCACACTGAGTTTGGATGCAGAAAAAATAGCTGCCCCTCTAATGTTCCAGTCTGTATGTACTGTTTCCAAAGCACAAGTTACTACCTTATGTAAATTCTAAACCAAAGAATAAATGCTTACTTTGGGGATAGTGACAATATTTTTTAGGGAAATATCCCTTTTATGCAACCATTCAACCAAAAACTTTTCCTCTAAGTTTACAGACACATTGGAAATAAGTAGATTTACTGAATTCTAAATTGGTCCAATTTCCCAGCTGGACCATTTCTTTATGCTTGCACAGATTGATGTTTTTTAATCAACTGCTCTCCTGACTTTGGACGGCACTTACATCCTCTGTGCACAAAAACATCTTATTTCCTGTTCACTACATGTCAGACACACTTGTCTGTTTCACCACACTGGAAAATTAAGTTAGAATACATATTTTCAGAGAGAGGAAGAGACCACAAAGAAATGAGGGAGGGGGTAATCACTCCTACTGCTATTAAATGGGGAAGAAATATGAATTTGTTAGAGACAGACACTCCCACAGAAGAAAAAAAAAATCAGAATCCTATTATTTTCCCATTTTCAACAAAACTTATAGGAAGGAGGAAACAGTTTTTTTAAATGACTCAGTAGGAGAAAGGCAGAGGAAACTATTTTAAGTCTAGACTATCCAATTTTTTTTCTCAATGAATTTTTTTATTGAAGTATAGTTGATTTATAAGATCATGTTAGTTTCAGATGTACAGCACGGTGACTCAGTTACACACACACACACACAAACATATATTCTTCTTCAGATTCTCTTCCCTTATAGGTTATTACAAAATACTGAGTGGAGTTCCCTGTGCTATCCAGTACGTCCTTGTTGGTTACCTATTTTATATATAGTAGGGTGTATATGTTAATCCCAAACTCCTAATTTATCCCTCCCCTCTCCCCCCTTCCCCCTTTGGTAAACATAAATTTGTTTTCTATGTCAGTGAGTCTTTCTGTTTTGGAAATAAGTTCCTTTGTATCCTTTTGCTTTTTAGAGGAATATCTTATTAATCTCTCTTGCAACAATATGCTTTTACACTTTAAAACATGGAAAATAGACACAAGGAAAAGACACACGTGAGACAATGGTACACTTTACCAATTGAATGAGAAAGCTTTCCCATTCAATTGGTGTATCCCCCTGTGTATCCCCTTTTGTTTTCCACTTTAGATTTTTACCCAGTCTGTGTCTTCTTCCAGTACCCTTCCTTTCAGTGAAAGGCCAGGCACAGATTGTTGACAGGAGGGGCCACCCAACCGGTGAGATGCCTAAAATAAAACACAAGGCACCACTCTCCACACTGAGAGGCTTCCTGGTTCAACTAGCAAAATATATGGTTGCAAGCAAGGGTGCTGGCACAAGACTGAGGAGGAAAAAAAACTGGAAAAGGATAATATATAAACTGCTTACAACACTTTAGATGACTCAAAGTCTGCACAAAATAATATTAAAAGGGGTCTGTTCAAGGCAAATTAGCAAATATTGTATGCCTACTGTGTGCCTTGCTCTGTGCTGGTAATAAGCCTGTATAATAGCTTTTAGTATACTCACAAGTACATATTTTGTCTTCTCAAAGAAATCAGAGTCAGAGAGAGCAAAACTTATTCAAGGAACAATGACTAAATCAGCCCAGGTGTCAGCCCATGACACTGTATAATCCACCTCTCGTAGTTATCACATTGTAAACACTTCATATATGCTAGCTATGATTATTATTTATGTACAAAATTCTATACAATTCCATGTATAAGTGTTTTAAATCCCTAGAAAAAGGTCAAGAATGAAACACAGCGAAGTGTTCACAGCAGAGACCTTTAGGGAGACACGAGAGGAGGGATGGGGGATGAGTCTTTTTTTAAAAAAATATCTTTATTATACTTTTTGATTCAAAAAATTTTTTATTTTTTTTTAATTTATTCATTTTTGGCTGTGTTGGTTCTTCGCTGCTATGTGCGGGCTTCCTCTAGTTGCGGCGAGCAGGGGCTACTCTTTGTTGCACTGCACGGGCTTCTCACTGCGGTGGCTTCTCATTGAGGAACATCGGCTCTAGGCACGCAGGCTTCAGTAGTTGCAGCACACGGGCTCAGTAGTTGTGGTTCACGGGCTCTAGAGCACAGGCTCAGTAGTTGTGGAGCGTGGGCTTAGTTGCTCCGCGGCATGTGGTATCTTCCTGGACCAGGACTCAAACCCGTGTCCCCTCATTGGCAGGCTTATTCTCAACCACCGCGCCACCAGGGAAGCCCGCGACTTCTTTTTAATTAAAAAACCCACATATCCAAGGGCCAAATATAAATTATAAACGAATGCTTTCTTCCATAACTATTAACAATGTCTGCTTCACCTGAATTTGCAGTAGCGTTTGCAAGGCCCAGGAGCCCCCAGGACCCTGCCCCGGCCTCCTAATTGCTGAGAAGGGCTGAAAGGGCTCTGGTGCCCAAGGTGAGCTGAAGGGCAGGAGCCCAAGAGCAAACGCTTCTCTCTCTCCCCTCCCCCATTAGGGGTAGGCCTCTTACTATGGAAAATTGTCCAGAGAATTCTGCTAAGAACTCCTGCCACTTGCTGGCTTCCAGCTAGTTGGTCAGTTGATTTCTGATTTTTATTCAGGCTAGATTTTATCTTTTAAAAAACGGCTCGAGAGCGGTCCCACCCACTGTGCCGAGAACGGAGCCCACGTTTCCGCAGAGCTGGAACTCCCAGCTCGGGGTCTCTTCCCTCCGCCGCCACGGAACTGCCCTGGAGGCCGAGGGGTGGGCGGCCTCCCCTGAGGCTGCTGGCTCTAGAGGGGCCCCGGCAGCCAAAGTCACGACAGTCATGGGGACAGCGGGCCGGATCACTCATCGTGGGGTAAGCCAGCTGCCATGTCATGAGGACACTCAAGCAGCCCTAAGGAGAGATCCATGTGGCAAGAACTGAGGCCTCTTACCTACAGCCATATACATCAGAACTACATCTACACGTGGAACTTCTCCTATAGAACACCCACCGAATGCTGGCAGAAGACCTCAGACCTGCCAAAAGGCAAGAAACGCCCCACGTAGCTGGGTAGGGCAAGAGAAAAAAGAAGAAACTGAGACAAAGGAATAGGGACGGGACCCACACCAGTGGGAGGGAGCTGTGAAGGAGGAAAGGCTTCCACACACTAGAAGCCCCTTAATGGGCGGAGACTGCGGGGGGCGGAGGGGGGAAGCTTCGGAGCCGCGGAGGAGAGCGCAGCAACAGGGGTGCGGAGGGTAAAGCGGAGAGATTCCCGCAGAGGATCGGTGCCGACCGGCACTCACCAGTCCGAGAGGCTTGTCTGCTCACACGCCGGGATGGGTGGGGGCTGACAGTTAAGGCTCGGGCTTCGGTCGGATCGCAGGGAGAGGACTGGGGGTGGCGGCGTGAACACAGCCTGAAGGGGCTAGTGCGCCACGGCTGGGCGGGAGGGAGTCCGGGAAAAAGTCTGCAGCTGCTGAAGAGGCAAGAGACCTTTTCTTAACTCTTTGTTTCCTGGTGAGCGAGGAGTGGGGATTAAGCCCGCTGCTTAAAGGAGCTCCAGAAACGGGCGCGAGCCGTGGCTATCAGCGCGGACCCCAGAGACGGGCATGAGACGCTAAGGCTGCTGCTGCCACCAAGAAGCCGGTGTGTGAGCACAGGTCACTCTCCACACCTCCCCTCTGGGAGACTGTGCAGCCCGTCACTGCCAGGGTCCCAGGATCCAGGGACAGCTTCCCCGGGAGAACGCACGGCGCGCCTCAGGCTGGCACAACATCACGCCGGCCTCTTCAGCTGCAGGCTCGCCGAGCATCTGTAGCCCTCCCTCCCCTCGGCCTGAGGGAGCCAGAGCCCCTGAATCAGCTGCTCCTTTAACCCCGTCCTGTCTGAGTGAAGAGCTGATGCCCTCGGGCAACCTACACGCAGAGGCGGAGCCAAGTCCAAAGCTGAACCCCAGGAGCTGTGCGAACAAAGAGGAGAGGGGAAGGTCTCTCCCAGCAGCCTCAGAAGCAGCGGATTAAAGCTCCACAGTCAACTAGAAGTGCCCTGCAGCTGTGGAAAACCTGAATAGACAGTAAATCACCCCAAGTTGAGGAGATGGACTTTGGGAGCAAGATATATTATTTTTTTTCCCCTTTTTCTCTTTTTGTGAGTATGTATGTGTGTGCTTCTGTGTGAGATTTTGTCTGTATAGCTTTGCTTTCACCATTTGTCCTAGGGTTCTAACTGTCCTGGGGTTTTTTTTGTTTTACTTTTAAAATTTTTTCTTAATAATTTTTTTTTTTTTTTTTTTTTTTTTGCGGTATGCGGGCCTCTCACTGTTGTGGCGTCTCCCGTTGCGGAGCACAGGCTCCAGACGCACAGGCTCAGCGGCCATGGCTCACGGGCTTAGTTGCTCCGCGGCATGTGGGATCTTCCCGGACCAGGGCACGAACCCGTGTCTCCTGCAACGGCAGGCGGATTCTCAACCACTGCGCCACCAGGGAAGCCCAATAATTATTTTTTATATTAATAACTTTCTCCTACCTTCTTTCTTCCATCCTTCCTTCCTTTCTTCCTTCCTTTTCTTCCTTCCTTTCTTTCCTTTCTATTTTTTCTCCCTTTTATTCTGAGCTGTGTGGATTAAAGGCTCTTGGTGCTCCAGCCAGGAGTCAGGGCTGTCTCTCTGAGGTGGGAGAACCAACTTCAGGATACTGGTCCACAAGAGACCTCCCAGCTCCACGTAATATCAAAACGGGAAAAATCTCCCAGAGATGTCCATCTCAACACCAAGACCCAGCTTCACTCAACGACCAACAAGCTACAGTGCTGGACACCCTATGCCCAACAACTAGCAAGACAAGACCACAGCCCCATCCATTAGCAGAGAGGCTGCCTAAAATCATAATAAGGCTACAGACACACCAAAACACACCACCAGACATGGACCTGCCCACCAGAAAGACAAGATCCAGCCTCATCCACCAGAACACAGGCACTAGTCCCCTCAACCAGGAAACCTACTCAACCCACTGAACCAACCTTAGCCACTGGGGACAGACACCAAAAACAACGGGAACTACGAACCTGCAGCCTGCAAAAAGGAGACCCCAAACACAGTAAGATAAGCAAAATGAAAAGACAGAAAAACACACAGCAGATGAAGGAGCAAGGTAAAAACCCACCAGACCTAATAAATGAAGAGGAATTAGGCAGTCTACCTGAAAAAGAATTCAGAATAATGATAGTGAAGATGATCCAAAATCTTGGAAATAGAATAGACAAAATGCAAGACACATTTAACAAGGACCTAGAAGAACTAAAGAGGAAGCAAGCAATGATGAACAACACAATAAATGAAATTTAAAATACTCTAGATGGGATCAATAGCAGAATAACTGAGGCAGAAGAACAGATAAGTGACCTGGAAGATAAAGCAGTGGAAATAACTACTGCAGAGCAGAATAAAGAATGAAAAGAACTGAGGACAGTCTCAGAGACCTCTGGGACAACATTAAACGCACCAACATTCGAATTATAGGGGTCCCAGAAGAAGAAGAGAAAAAGAAAGGGACTGAGAAAATATTTGAAGAGATTATAGTTGAAAACTTCTCTAATATGGGAAAGGAAATAGTCACTCAAGTCCAGGAAGCACAGAGAGCCCCATACAGGAAAAATCCAAGGAGAAACACGCCAAGACATATATTAATCAAACTATCAAAAATTAAATACAAAGAAAACATATTAAAAGCAGCAAGGGAAAAACAACAAATAACACACAAGGGAATCCCCATAAGGTTAACAGCTGATCTTTCAGCAGAAACTCTGCAAGCCAGAAGGGAGTGGCAGGACATATTTAAAGTGATGAAGGAGAAAAACCTACAACCAAGATTACTCTACCCAGCAAGGATCTCATTCAGATTTGATGGAGAAATTAAAACCTTCACAGACAAGCAAAAGCTGAGAGAGTTCAGCACCACCAAACCAGCTTTACAACAAATGCTAAAGGAACTTCTCTAGGCAGGAAACACAAGAGAAGGAAAAGACCTACAAGAACAAACTCGAAACGATTAAGTAATAGTAATAGGAACATACATATTGATAATTACCTTAAATGTAAATGGATTAAATGCTCCCACCAAAGACACAAACTGGCTGAATGGATACAAAAACAAGACCCATATATACTCTATCTACAAGAGACCCACTTCAGACCTAGAGACACATACAGACTGAAAAGTGAGGGGCTGGAAAAAGATATTCCATGCACATGGAAATCAGAAGAAAGCTGGAGTAGCAATTCTCATATCAGACAAAATAGACTTTAAAATAAAGACTATTACAAGAGACAAAGAAGGACACTACATAATGATCAAGGGATCAATCCAAAAAGAAGATATAACAATTGTAAATATTTACACCCCAACATAGGAGCACCTCAATACATAAGGCAGATACTAACAGCCATAAAAGGGGAAATTGACAGTAACACAATCATAGTAGGGGACTTTAACACTCCACTTTCACCAATGCACAGATCATCCAAAATGAAAATAAGTAAGAAACACAAGTTTTAAATGATACATGAAACAAGATGGACTTAATTGATATTTATAGGACATTCCATCCAAAAACAACAGAATACACATTTTTCTCAAGTGCTCATGGAACACTCTCCAGGATACATCATATTTGGGTCACAAATCTAGCCTTGGTAAACTGAAGATAACTGAAATTGTATCAAGTATCTTTTCCAACCACAACACTATGAGACTAGATATCAATTACAGAAAAGATCTGTAAAAAATACAAACACATGGAGGCTAAACAATACACTACTTAATAATGAAGTGATCACTGAAGAAATCAAAGAGGAAATCAAAAAATACTTACAAACAAATGACAATGGAGACACGACAACCCAAAATCTATGGGATGCAGCAAAAGCAGTTCTAAGAGGGGAGTTTATAGCAATACAATCCTACCTTAAGAAACAGGAAACATCTCAAATAAACAACCTAACCTTGCACCTAAAGCAATTAGAGAAAGAACAAAAAAACCCCAAATTTAGCAGAAGGAAAGAAATCATAAAGATCAGATCAGAAATAAATGAAAAAGAAATGAAGGAAACAATAGCAAAGATCAATAAAAGTAAAAGCTGGTTCTTTGAGAAGATAAACAAAGTTGATAAACCATTAGCCAGATTCATCAAGAAAAAAAGGGAGAAGACTCAAATCAGTAGAATTAGAAATGAAAAAGAAGTAACAACGAACACTGTGGAAATACAAAAGATTATGAGAGATTACTACAAGCAACTGTATGCCAATAAAATGGACAACCTGGAAGAAATGGACAAATTCTTAGAAATGCACAACCTGCCGAGACTGAACCAGGAAGAAATAGAAAATATAAACAGACCAATCACAAGCACTGAAATTGAAACTGTGATTAAAAATCTTCCAACAAACAAAAGCCCAGGACCAGATGGCTTCACAGGCGAATTCTATCAAACATTTAGAGAAGAGCTAACACCTATCCTTCTCAAACTCTTCCAAAAGATAGAATAGGGAAGAACACTCCCAAACTCATTCTATGAGGCCACCCACCATCACCCTGATACCTAAACCAGAAAAAGACGTCACAAAGAAAGAAGACTACAAGCCAATATCACTGATGAACATAGATGCAAAAATCCTCAACAAAATACTAGCAAACAGAATCCAACAGCACATTAAAAGGATCATACACCAGGATCAAGTGGGGTTTATTCCAGGAATGCAAGGATTCTTCAATGTATGCAAATCAATCAATGTGATACATCATATCAACAAACTGAAGGAGAAAAACCATATGATTATCTCAATAGATGCAGAGAAAGCTTTCGACAAAATTCAACACCCATTTATGATAAAAACCCTGCAGAAAGTAGGCATAGAGGGAACTTTCCTCAACATAATAAAGGCCACATATGACAAACCCACAGCTAACATCATCCTCAATGATGAAAAACTGAAACCATTTCCGCTAAGACCAGGAACAAGACAAGGTTGCCCACTGTCACCACTCTTATTCAACATAGTTTTGGAAGCTCTAGCCACAGCAATCAGAGAAGAGAAAGAAATAAAAGGAATCCAAATCAGAAAAGAAGAAGTAAAGCTGTCACTGTTTGCAGATGACATGATACTATACATAGAGATTCCTAAAGATGCTACCAGAAAACTACTAGAGCTACTCAATGAATTTGCTAAAGTAGCAGTATACAAAAAATAATGCACAGAAATCTCTGGCATTCTTATACACTAATGATGAAAAATGTGCAAGTGAAATTAAGAAAACACTCCCATTTACCACTGCAACAAAAAGAATACAATATCTAGGAATAAACCTACCTAAGGAGACAAAAGACCTGTATGCAGAAAATTATAAGACACTGATGAAAGAAATTACAGATGATACAAATAGATGGAGAGATATACCATGTTCTTGGATTGGAAGAATCAACATTGTGAAAATGACTCTACTACCCAAAGCAATCTACAGATTCAATGCAATCCCTATCAAACTACCACTGGCATTTTTTATAGAACTAGAACAAAAAATTTCACACGTTGTATGGAAACACAAAAGACCCCGAATAATCAAAGCAATCTTGAGAACAAAAAATGGAGCTGGAGGAATCAGGTTCCCTGACTTCAGACTATACTACAAAGCTACAGTCATCAAGACAGTTTGGTACTGGCACAAAAACAGAAATATAGGTCAATGGAACAGGATAGAAAGCCCAGAGATAAACCCACACACATATGGTCACCTTATCTTTGATAAAGGAGGCAAGAATATACAGTGGAGAAAAGACAGCCTCTTCAGTAAGTGGTGCTTGGAAAACTGGACAGCTACATGTAAACGTATGAAATTAGAACACTCCTTAACACCATACACAAAAATAAACTCAAAATGGGTTAAAGACCTAAATATAAGGCCAGACACTATAAAACTCTTAGAGGAAAACATAGGCAGAACACTGTATGACATAAATCACAGCAAGATCCTTTTTGACCCACCTCCTACAGAAATGGAAATAAAAACAAAAATAAACAAATGGGACCTAATGAAACTTAAAAGCTTTTGCACAGCAAAGGATACCATAAAAAAGACCAAAAGACAATCCTCAGAATGGGAGAAAATATTTGCAAATGAAGCAACTGACAAAGGATTAATATTCAAAATTTATAAGCAACTCATGCCGCTCAATAACAAAAATCAAACAACCCAATCCAAAAATGGACAGAAGACCTAAATAGACATTTCTCCAAAGAAGATAATACAGATTGCCAACAAACACATGAAAGAATGTTCAACATTATTAATCATTAGAGAAATGCAAATCAAAACTACAATGAGATATCATCTCACACCAGTCAGAATGGCCATCATCAAAAAATCTAGAAACAATAAATGCTGGAGAGGGTAGGGTATGGAGAAAAGGGAACACTCTTGCACTGCTGGTGGGAATGTAAATTGATACAGCCACTACTGAGAACAGTATGGAGGTTCCTTAAAAAACTACAAATACAACTACCATATGACCCAGCAATCCCACTACTGGGCGTATACCCTGAGAAAACCATAATCCAGAAAGAGTCATGTACCAGAATGTTCATTGCAGCTCTATTTACAATAGCCAGGACATGGAAGCAACCTAAGTGTCCACTGACAGATGAATGGATAAGGAAGATGTGGCACATATATACAATGGAATATTACTCAGCCATAAAAAGAAATGAAACTGAGTTATTTGTAGCGAGGTGGATGGACCTGGAGTCTGTCATACAGAGTGAAGTAAGTCAGAAAGAGAAAAACAAATACCGTAGGCTAACACATATATATGGAATCTAAATTTAAAAAAAAAAAGTCATGAAGAGACTAGGGGTAGGACGGGAATAAAACACAGACCTATTAGAGCATGGACTTGAGGATATGGGGAGGGGGAAGGGTAAGCTGTGACGAGGTGAGAGAGTGGCATGGACATATATACGCTTCCAAATGTAAAATAGATAGCTAGTGGGAAGCAGCCGCATAGCACAGGGAGATCAGCTCTGTGCTTTGTGACCACCTAGAGGGGTGGGATAGGGAGGGTGGGATAGGGAGGGAGACACAAGAGGGAAGAGATATAGGAACATAAGTATATGTATTCACTTTGTTGTAAAGCAGAAACTAACACACTATTGTAAACCAGTTATACTCCAATAAAGATTTTTTTTTTAAAAAAGAAACCTCCATACTGTTCTCCACAGTGGCTGCACCAATTTACATTCCCACCAACAGTGTAAGAGGGTTCCAAAAGGCCTCCTTTTATAATGTAGTTTTTTTCTAAATATCTTAGCCTAGAGTTGTCGTGACAAGGTATGTACTGTCCCATCTCGGTGAGGAGACTCCCTACTCAAACTCACAGTTAGACTATAATCTAAGGAGTTCAAGTGGGGCACGAGATTATAATAAGAGGAGCTTGCTTCATCAATATGCCTGGTCTGACTTTGGCTAAACCATCCACAGATTTCTAGCCAAGAAGCCGAAGTAGTGTCTGTATCAGACTTCTGACATCACTTCTATGGCAGCCTGATTCTGATATACCGATTTCTAGCTTAGTCTTCTCCCCTCTCGACAGACCTATGGCAGGATCATCCCATGTGTCAGTTTCCTCAGCTATCTTCCCTCCTTACGAGACACAAGGGGAAGCTCCATAGAGCTGAGCTGATCCTCCATGGATGCGGGGAGAGGAGGGTTATTCACTCTGTTTTGTCTTGAGTCACCTCTGCTTTAACTGGATGGCATCGCAAACGTAAAGTCACTAAGTGTATGGTCCAGTCGGCCTATCAAAATCAAATGGAAGGAAGGATGATATTCCTTCAATTGAAGAGGTTTGTATGATTCACAGAAGGTCTCAGGATATGGTCATACAGCTCAGTTTGGGTTTCTCCTTCCCTAAGTCATTCCCCCAAAGAGACATACAAAGCTATACTGAGAAAACCACCCAGTCAGTTTTCTGGACTTGGGCCATAATGTTAATTCTTATTTCCTGTAGTTTTCTCCCATTATGCCTCCATGTATTCTTTTTGGATCCTCTCTCTGTGGACCCAGCCTGCTGTTGTGCAATCGTTATTATTTTATTCCCACCCTCCTTCCAGTCCTAGGAAATGACCGAGTAAATACCCGACTCATCAGGCTGCTGTTACCCATTACCCACCCCCATCCACGACAACCCTCTGCACTCAGCTCACTCACCCACTCACGAAGGCCCCTCAGGTCAGGGGTCTTCCAAGATCTGCCCACTTGAGCTCTCACCCGGCCTGTTTCATTTGGTCGGCTCAAACAGCAACTACAACTCAAGCTGATGCTAAGCTGCCAGTGTCTGCATTTCCTTATCATCAGGAATGTACCACCCAGTGAATGTGAACCCCCAGGAAATGGTCACAGAGGAATTCAACAGTAAGGATGCTCGTGGGTTGTTTTTCCTAATCCATTTTAAGAGTAGAAGTCTGTTGTAAGAGACCCGTATCTGAGAAATCTTTTTGCTCATATTCGGTGTTTAGGATACTCCCCTTTTTTCCTCCATCTATAAAAGGGAGGGATGGACAGTAAAAAGGCCACTCTGAGAGCTGTCTCCCTCAGAGATCAACGGCTGTGCAGTTCATGCTCTAGAAACACGTTCGTTCCGCCCACTCCATCAGTTTCCTGACCAGCTGCACACACCTGGCCCACCTAAGCTGTGATCAGGAACAGAGAGCTTTGCCATTATCTTTTTCTAATATTTTGCTTTATTTTATTTCAGACTCTTGACAGAAAAGCACTTACTAAACAAAAGGCCTGGATATATTCCAGAAAATTATAAAAGTTTAACTAGGCTATTAGAAGAGCTCATTAAAAGAAAGAAGCCTTATCGGGGACTTCCTACAAGCTTTCCAGAAAAGGCACTCATGAATTTCGCCAAAAATTTACCAGGTTGTTTGGATTCATGGAAGTGATCATGGTCTTGGATGGCAGAGAGTGTAAAATGGTTGGTGTGCTTCTGACATTTACAGAAAGCTTCTGCCAAAATCCCAGAGCAGAAATAAATATGCCACTTGCTGCCAAACCATGAAAATATTAAATAATAAAAATATTCCACTGAACATCCACTTAGAGACAGAAACTACCTATAACCAAAAGAATCTGAAGATCTCGTCCAGAGTCAGAGATGATACCATTTAGAAAGCGTAACCAACACCAAATGACAACGATATTTAATATAAAATATTTTCCAAGGTTCTCAGAGACGTAAGTTCAGTAACTCCTGCTGTCATTCATGAAGTAGACATTACTGTTCATACAAATGGAGTAATCCAATACGGAAGGTGAAAAAACATGTCTGTCCAAAGGTGCTGTTCTCAGCATTACTTATATTTTTTATCTGAAGCCGTCTAAGTGATCTGAAATTGTGAAATGATTAAACGGTGATTAATTAGTAAGTGAATTGATCAATGTCAATATACAATGGAATATGTTTCTACATTGAAAATTATTTGGAAAAATACTTTGCAATATCATGAGAAAATGATATTTTACAACCATATTAATTAGGAGAAGGCAGGAAAAAATTTAATAAGCAGCATATATGCTAAAAATAAAGAAGTTTTAAATGACAAAAATATCCATAGTTCGGTATGGAAACAGGTGACACACAACGCATACAAGAAAGTAACTTCTCCTACACTCTCTCCCAGCAGCCCAATAAACCTTGAGGACCAGTGCAGATCCAAAAAAGGGAAGAGGAGGTGGTGACCCAGAAGCAAACCTCATCCCTCCCCACCCTGCCACTTTTACT
The DNA here is from genome assembly GCF_026419965.1 of Kogia breviceps. Lineage (NCBI taxonomy): Eukaryota > Metazoa > Chordata > Mammalia > Artiodactyla > Physeteridae > Kogia > Kogia breviceps. Next base: position 14,786,129 of record NC_081321.1, on the reverse strand, counting down.
CCCCACTGGGAAAAGGGAGGAAAAAAGAAGTCTTTGGGGCCGAAGCCTGGCTGGTGCTGGGGGAAGACAAGGAGATATTCATGGAATTGAATATGAGATCTATACTTCACACTGGGCCAGAGAGAGTGTTTAACAACTGAAAGTGGCTGGAAAATAGAGGATAGATACAAAGTGTCATTAAGCAATGTAAAGAATAAATTCACCATGACGCAATAGAAGTGATTAGGGAAAATAAAACCATTTTATATTTCTAGGCCACCAAGTTCACAATATTCAATGAAATATATGTATTTATTTAATGCACAATCATGTCGGGGTTTTGTACCTGTTTCTGCTTCACTGGTTTTCAAACTCTATGATTAATCACTTTTAACTTGGTTGTATCAAATATTTTGGGGGATTCAGGATATATAAATTCTTAAGTCCCAGGGCCCTCTATCTGCTCCATATTAGGGCCTTAAGTATTTTGTAAACATGTCTAATTTTTCCCATTAAACTAACACCTCTTTGAGTGCAGAGTTTAAGTTTGATGCATCGATTTTGTCTGCAAAATACCAACGCTGTGCCTTGCATATAGAGAGTACTCAATAAATATTAATGGAACAAGCTATTCATGTATTTTACTGCTATTTCTAAGTATATGAAAAAGTTGTTTACACATTTGTTAATAAAGAGTGATCTGACTGATGGGTCATTTCATTCTGGAATTATAATTTGGAGACCTTTATAACATCTTCCACCCTAGTAAACCAGTGGTTAACTGATGTCGATGTGTTAAATATTCACAATCCAGTGCAATACATGTCTTCCAATTTATTCTAAATTGAGGAAAATGTCCCAACTTATTTTAAATTGGGACAATGTTAGAGTTCAACTTCTAAGATTGAGTTCAACTTCTCAAAAATATAATCCATCTAATGCCAAAACTTGAAAATGTTATTCATCCTTAGTTATCCTATGATGACTAATTATTAATATGAGAAGGTATTCTATATTATAAATCATTCTTATGAATGTGTCAAAATTAAACATAAACTTGAGGAAATTAAGATAAGATTCCTAATCTCTCAGGTGTGGTAAATCACATTTATGCAAGTTTACCAATCACAGCTGGCCAGTTAAGTTTATGTATATACAGCCTGAAAGTCATCTAAAGATGTGTTCTGGCAATCTTTCATTAAATTTTCTGGATGGAAATTCTACAGCACATAAGAATTAATGCCAAAGAGTTATTTTAAATGCATAGTTTAAAAAACTTATCTAGGGCTTCCCTGGTGGCGCAGTGGTTGAGAATCCGCCTGCCAATGCAGGGGACACGGGTTCGTGCCCTGGTCCGGGAAGATCCCACATGCCGCGGAGCGGCTGGGCCCGTGAGCCACGGCCACTGAGCCTGTGCTTCCGGAGCCTGCGCTCCGCAATGGGAGAGGCCACAACAGTGTGAGGCCCACATACTGGGGGAAAAAAAAAATAAATAAAATAAAAAATAAAAATAAAAAATAAAAAACTTATCTCTAATTCCATATTTTAACAACAAAAAAACTATTCAAATTCTAGAATCAGAGAAAAGCTTTCCCCAGACTAAAAATTTACCAGGAAAATTAATATATGAAGCATCAATTTTTTCTCACAACCGACTGCTCCAAATTGCATACTAAATGTTTATCTTTTTACTAATTCTCTCCCCAAAATACAGATGTAAAATTTATCATATGGTTGCAAATGTTATTATACGTATAAAGAGACAGACTTAAAGGTGCATAAATTATAGTAGATGTTTGTGTCATCATTTCATTAGTGACAATATCAATAGTCTAAGATCCAACTTAGGAACTCAATTCATAATTAGAGAATATCACTATATGAATGCAATTAAATGTAAAATTCAATTATCTTGCACCCTGTTTCTCTTCAAAAATATATTCAGTCACTTAAAAATGATAAATACAACGATTTTTAAGGATGAAGACAAGTTTAGAGAAAATAACATGTGAAAAACAGTCATATCTGAACGTTTAAGCATTTTGATTATAACTTAAGGTGAAATAAATGTCTTTTACACTGAAAAAGAAAGAAAAATAAAAAGGCAAGGTCAGTGCAGCAGCTGTGATTGGGCTTAACACCTATCTCTAAACTTCCTGGCAGCTAAAAAAGAGAGGAAAATGTAGTAACCTGTTACTTCGCCTAACCAATGGAATTATGACAGTGTGTCTTTAAAGATACATCATGGGAACATCCTAAGAAAATGCAGAAGTGTTTGGCACAGTGCCTGGCATGTGGGAGACATCTAAGGATGTTATCTAGTATTACTATCCAAAAGCAAAAGACAAGTGAAGTTTCTCAGGAAAGACATGGTTACTGCTACTACCAAATCCTAGGAGAATTTTCCTACACGGATCATTGTATTAGGGACTTAAATGAGAGCCATTTCATTAAACTTGACTGCAGCAGAGTTTGAATTACAAAGATAATTTCTTTTTTCAGGAAACGCGCATTGTATTGGTGCCAGCCACAGTGCCTTGCACATAATAAACAGTCATATTTAATTTATCTGGTTACGAAGGAAGGCTCTACAATAAATATTTCTGGGCATCAAAGCCTTTCTCTCTTTCCATCACAGTCTGTACATTCCCCGAGGTCTGCCCAAGGCTCTCATCTTCAACTCTTCCAACTGCCTTGCAAGGGGGGAAAAAAAAAATCTAAATTCCCATCCAATGCCACCTGCCATGATGGAGCACGTCAACTGATCCAGAGCTAAGAGAGGGAACAGAGTAGAAATGGATGACACCTTCCCTAGTGTCTTACAAGTTGAAATCCTACCTTCTTCAGAACAAAATCTGCGAATTTGAATCTCAACTTCCTAATCTCCCCTCTTACCTCTCATTCACTTTAGAACCAGGTTCAAACTTGCTCTGTGTCCCCCCCCCCCCACCCCATTCTCCCAGATCCGCTACCAACTCATGCCACCAACTCGCCACTAAAACTGCTCTTGCTTTGCAAGGTCTCAAATGACCTCTAATTACCAAACCTTCTGGACATTTTAATTTGTATATTTTTAGCTAGAGTGTCTTCATAATTCCCGTCGGGCAGAATTTGATCATTGCCATGGAGAGCGATTTCTACGTCTTTCTCATTTCCCTCTTTCCCAAATGGGAAACTTTATACTGTAGTAGTTATTCTAATTCTTCTTTACCATTAGATTTTGAGTGATTATGGGGCAAACAGAATGTCTTTTAGATAGGTTACCAAACCACAAGAAGCTACATGTGGCCCTTATGGAGAATGGCCGGCAGGCCTAGAGATCAAGGACTTTGAGTTGGATGAGTAACTTGATGGAACTTGGTGTTTCATCGTCCATATGGAGGAGCTGATGGTGTTTTATGAATGATCAGAAGTGTGTTCACGGATTTTAAAAGACCAAAATGTGGTCCCTCAATATCCATTTTTCTTTTTTTCAGTGACGACAGAGTCTCCACTTTTGAGCTTGGCACATGGCTTCCCAGAATGGAGTCTGCAGCTTCTGCTTTCCCTTGGCAGACAGGTAGAGTCATGTGACCAGGTCAATGGAATGCTTAGCAAAAGTGTTCATGAAGCAGCTTCTGGGAATCTTTCTGATGAGACAGAACACCCCTTGGCTCTGTTCTTTCTCCCTTCCTCTAATCTGCTGCCTGGAACTTAGATGCCACCATCTGTGACAAGGCAGTAAGATACAAGGAGACCTCGTCTCTCAAGTTACACAGCACATATTAGTCTTCAAGTGCCAACTCAGATTTTCATGTGCAGTTAAAATAAACTTCCATATTGTTTTAAGCCACTGTTGAAAGGAACTCTCTGTAACTTAGAGTAAAACCTCGTCCTAACTGACCCAGGTATATGAAATGGAAAAAGATCTCTTGCTTGACAACAGATAAATGGTGGTACCATTCACTAAGACAGAAAGGACAGGTTTGAGTGGGGGATTGGATTTTGGATGTGTTGAGTACGGGGTGCTCATAAAAATCCAAGTAGAAACACTGTCAGAAGAGGAGTTTAGGCAAAAACAAAAACTCTGGAAATCTATAACATGCAAATGGTAGATTAAACCTCAAGAGTGGATAAGTTGATAAGTTTATCTAAGGAATATATATAAAGTAGATGGGTAACCATGGTATGAACCCGAAAACTATTTTAAGCTTACAAATGTCTGTCATTTCTCACATTCTGGCTTTCGTGCTCATGTTTACCCAGCACACACGGTATTTATGCTGAGCCGATCTCATGTCAGATCTGCCCTTGCCCCTCAGGAATAACCAGTGGAAAACACTGTTCTAATAAAGCCAGTGGAAAGTTCACAGACTTGTCTAAATCTTATCTGCCCTATTTATAGCCCAAGAAACAGAACTAGAACATTTAGGGTAAAAGAGGCTTTTCTGAATCACCCCCATCATTCATAGTCGTAACTAAAAAAAAAAAAAAAAAAATCATAAAATCTCAGAATAGAAAGTACCCTCAGATCCTTCCAAACCAATACACCATCATAAATATTACCATACAGAAAGAGTACACATCATAAATATAATTTACTTAACAAGAATCCTAAATGAAATTTAACAGCTATTCCTACAACATGTTTAAAAGGATAAGAGCAAAAAAAAACTTCTTTCAAGAAATAATGTAGTAAATATAAAAGTATTCTTTTAAGTCCTTCCCATGTAGCCTCAAGACAGATCTTTCCCATCTCTAATATTCACAAAATCAAACTCATTGATGATATTCTGACAGCAACAAGAAAATTCAGTTTAAATATTGGGAGCCACCTTTTAACTACAAGGTCATTCAAACATTGCTTGAGTTTACCAAAGGAGTTATGGACTCTCCCTCAGAGGTTTTAAAGCATCAGTTAGACACTCATTTGAAGGAATCAGGTTAAGATAACTGGTATGTACTTCTTTTGAAGCAGGGAGTTGCACCACAAGTTTTTCTATGACAGTATTTCCTGGCTGGATATTGAAGGTGGCAGAAGAAAATAACAGTGAGTTGGAAGTTTGGGGGGGTTATTATTTAAATAATTTCCTCATATTTAATGAGCTGCAACTTTCACCATTTATGGCATTTAAATATATTCAAGACTCTAGGACATTTTTCATGCCCTGCCAAATGGGATTTATTTAATTTCTGACTAATTTATACTTAGGATTTCTCTGAAGGTTCTGGCTCCAGCTTTTTAACTTCCAGTCAAGGCAGAGAACCACACGACTGAGCTACCACAGTGGACTGACCTCTATTGTTCAAGGACATCTTGGCTTGCCCGGACACTCTTTGATACTTGAAACTAGTATTTGAAGTCATACAGAGAAGTCATCTGTATGGTTTGGAAGCAGTTAACTTTTCCAACCAACAATCTACACAGTCAACTTTTGATTAATGGATTAACATGGTAGAGAAAGGTAATGACTGAATTCCGAATCACAGATAAAACAAACTGCAAATATCATGGTTAATCCACACCAAGTCATCACCTCAACATTCTCAATGAATAACGAAATAACATGTATAAGGGGAAACTGACCCAAAGAGTTATGCAGAATGCAACCTTGGTAATCAGGGCTGTCAAGGACAGAGTTTACAGGAGAGTGATGGGCTATGCTCTAAACTCTTTTAAAAAAAAAGAATCGGGATGGAGAATTCTCTTTCCAGGGGTGTAGGAAAACAAAATGACTTTAAATTCCTCACGTCCCAACAAGACCATAATTAGCAACAAAGTAACTGTTGAGCAAATTATTAAATGGCCAGAAGAGAACATTGCTTGCTGAGGACTACTACAAATGCCACCATTTTAAGATTCATAAAATGTCTAGTAAGTCAAGGATTTAAGTCAAAGTTCCTCCTCTAGAAACTAAGGCCTACCTTCACTGCACCTCTTTGTTAAGTCCAGCCAAGACTACAGGAACAAAAGTTCAGTGCTCCTGTGGGTAGGGTTATCTAAGCTGCTGCTGCTACAGCATTTACAGGCTACTGATTAAACCATAGGGCATTACGGCCAAAGCATCTTCATCCTCGATGCTTTCCACCTGGATAATGTTCCAAAGGCAGACGAAGATTAATGGCTGAAGGTGGAAAGAGACTAAAACTAGACAGCTTCTTTCATGAAGAAGGACTATAGGGAATGAGTGCATGTGACTGGCTGACCTTAGGCATAGCTAGCAGTGGATACATTGACCTTGGTCTACAAAATCTGTGTCCAAGACCCCAGTTCTTCTGTTTCCTGTATGTACACTTGGGAAAATCTTATATTTTCTCTTAAAAGGAAGAAAAAGAAAAAAGAGAAAGAGAAGAAAGAGGAGGACAGGGAAAGGGAGAAGAGAAAAAGAAATCTGTATGATACCTACCTTAATGGATTGTTGTGAAAAATTCAACTTTTGATCCAAGCCAAAAAGTTAATTATATGAAAGTTCTTTGCAAAGTATAGAATTCTACAGAAAACAAGAAATTTCTATGTTTATTATTTCATGATCATTCCTTGAGTTCATTCAATTTGATGTCCTCTTAAGCACCACCTAATTCTGTTCCAAAATCCACCGAAAGTTACACTTTACAATGCAGAATAAAGATACAATATCTACTGGTGGGAATGTAAATTGGTACAGCCACTATGGAAAACAGTATGGAGGTTCCTAAAAAAAACTAAAAATAGAGCTACCATATGATCCAGCAATCACACTCCTGGGTATATATCCAGAAAAAAACAAAAGCTCTAAATCAAAATGATGCATGCATCCCAATGTTCATAGCAGCATTATTTTGTTTTGTTGTTTGAATTTTTAAAAAATTTATTTATTTTTATACAGCAGGTTCTTATTAGTTATCTATTTTATACATATTAGTGTATATATGTCAATCCCAATCTCCCAATTCATCCCACCACCACCACCCTGACCACTCGTTTTCCTCCCTTGATGTCCATACATTTGCTCTCTACAGCCGTCTCTATTCCTGCCTTGCAAACTGGTTCATCTGTACCATTTTTCTAGATTCCACATATATGTGTTAATACATGGTATTTTTCTCTTTCTGACTTACTTCACTCTGTATGACACGCTCTAGGTCCATCCAGGTCTCTATGAATGACACAATTTCATTCCTTTTTATGGCTGAATAATATTCCATTGTATATATGTACCACATCTTTATCCATTCATCTGTCGATGGACATTTAGGTTCCTTCCATGACAGTGCTGCAATGAACATTGTGGTACATGACTCGTTTTGAATTATGGTTTTCTCTGGGTATATGCCCAGTAGTGGGATTGCTGGGTCATATGGTAATTCTATTTTTAGTTTTTTAAGGAACCTCCATACTGTTCTCCATAGCGGCTGTATCAATTTACATCCCCACCAACAATATAGGAGGGTTCCCTTTTCTCCACACCCCCTCTAGCATTTGTTATTTGTAGATTTTCTGATGATGCCAATTCTAACTGGTGTGACGTGATACCTCACTGTAGTTTTGATTTGCATTTCTCTAATAATTAGTGATGTTGAGCAGCTTTTTATGTGCCTCTTGGCCATCTGCCCCTCTTTGGAGAAATGTCAATTTAGGTCTTCTGCCCATTTTTTGATTGGGTTGTTTGTTTTTTTAATATTGAGCTGCATGAACTGTTTATATATTTTGGAGATTAATCCTTTGTCCACTGATTTATTTACAAATATTTTCACCCATTCTGAGGGTTCTCTTTTCATCTTGTTTATAGTTTCCTTTGCTGTGCAAAAGCTTTTAAGTTTCCTTAAGTCCCATTTGTTTATTTTTGTTTTTATTTCCATTACTCTACATCTACAAAAGACCTTGCTGTGATTTATATTAAAGACTGTTCTTACTGTGTTTTCCTCTAAGAGCTTTAAAGTGTCCGGTCTTACATTTACCTCTAGTCCATTTTGAGTTTATTTTTGTGCATGGTGTTAGGGAATGTTCTAATTTCATTCTTTTACATGGAGCTGTCCAGTTTTCCCAGCACCACTTATTGAAGAGACAGTCTATTCTCCATTGTATATCCTTGCCTCCCTTGTCATGGATTAGTTGACCACAGGTGTGTGGGTTTATCTCTGGGCTTTCTATCCTGTTCCATTGATCTGTATTTCTGTTTTTGTACCAGTACCATATTTCCTTGATTACTGTAGCTTCGTAGTATAGTCTGAAGTCAGGGAGTCTGATTCCTCCAGCTCTTTTTTTTTTTTCTCTCAAGACTGCTTTGGCTATATGGGGTCTTTTGTGTCTCCAAACAATTTTAAGATTTTTTTGCTCTAGTTCTGTAAAAAATGTCACTGGTAATTTGATAGGGATTGCATTGAACCTGTAGATTGCTTTGGGTAGTATAGTCATTTTCACAATATTGATTCTTCCAGTCCAAGAATATGGTATATCTCTCCATCTGTTTGTGTCATCTTTGATTTCTTCCACCAGTGTCTTATAGTTTTCTGAGTACAGGTCTTTTACCTCCTGAGGTAGGTTTATTCCTAGGTATTTTATGTTTTTCTTAAAATGGTGAATGGGATTGTTTCCTTAATTTCTCTTTCTGATCTTTCGTTGTTCATGTACAGGAATGCAAGAGATTTCTGTGCATTAATTTTATGTCCTGCTACTTTACCAAATTCACTGATTAGCTCTAGTAGTTTTCTGGTGGCATCTTTAGGATTCTCTATGTATAGTATCATGTCATCTGCAAACAGTGACAGTTTTACTTCTTCTTTTCTGATTTATATTCCTTTTATTTTTCTTCTCTGATTGCCGTGGGTAGAACTTCCAAAACTATGTTGAATAATAGTGGCGAGAGTGGACATCCTTGTCTTGATCCGGATCTTAGAGGAAATGTTTTCAGTTTTTCACCACTGAGAATGATGTTTGCTGTGAGTTTCTCATATATGGCCTTTATTATGTTGAGGTAGGTTCACTCTATGCCCAGTTTCTGGAGAGTTTTTATCATAAATGGGTGTTGAATTTTGTCAGAAGTTTTTCCTGCGTTTATTAAGATGATCATATGGTTTTTATTATTCAATTTGTTAATATGGTGCATCACATTGATTGATTTCAGTATATTGAGGAATCCTTGCATCCCTGAGATTAATCCCACTTGATCATGGTGTATGATTCTTTTCATGTGTTGTTGGATTCTGTTTGCTAGTATTTTGTTGAGGTTTTTTCCATCTATATTCATCACTAATATTTGTTGGTAATTTTCTTTTTTGTAGTATCTTTGTTTGGTTCTGGTATCAGGGTGATGGTGGCCTCGTAGAATGAGTTTGGGAGTGCTCCTTCCTCTGCAATTTTTTGGAAGAGTTTGAGAAGGAGGGGTGTTAGCTCTTCTCTAAATGTTTGATAGAATTCACCTGTGAAGCCATGTGGTACTGGATTTTGTTTGTTGGAAGATTTTTAATCACAGTTTCAATTTCGTTACTTGTGATTGGTCTGTTCATGTTTACTATTTCTTCCTGGTTCAGTCTTGGAAGGTTATACCTTTCTAAGAATTTGTCCATTTCTTCCAGGTTGTCCATTTTATTGGCACACAGGTGCTTGTAGTAGTCTCTTATGATGCATTGTATTTCTGCAGTGTTCATTGTAAATTCTTTTTCATTTCTAATTTTATTGATTTGAGTCATCTCCCTCTTGTTCTTGATGAGTCTGACTAAAGGTTGATCAATTTTGTTTATCTTCTCAAAGAACCAGCTTTTAGTTTTATTGATCTTTGCTATAGTTTTCTTTGTTTCTATTTCATTTATTTCTGCTCTGATCTTTATGATTTCTTTCCTTCTACTAGTTCCTTTATGTGTAAGGTTAGATTGTTTGAGATTTTTCCTCTTTCTTGAGGTAGGATTGTATTGCTATAAACTTCCCTCTTAGAACTGCTTTTGCTGCATCCCATAGGTTTTGGGTCATCGTGTTTTCACTGTCATTTGTCTCTAGGTATTTTTTGATTTCCTCTTTGATTTCTTCAGTGATCTCTTGGTTATTTAGTAAAGTATTGTTTAGCTACCATGTGTTTGTGGGGTTTTTTCCACAAACACAAACACAAAATTAATTTCTAATCTCACAAGGTTGTGGTCAGAAAAGATGCTTGAAATGATTTCAATTTTCTTAAATTTACTGAGGCTTGATTTGTGACCCAAGATGTGATCTATCCTGGAGAATTTTCCATGCTCACTTGAGAAGAAAGTGTAATCTGCTGTTTTGGGATGGAATGTCCTAAAAATTGTCAATTAAATCTATCTGGTCTATTGTGTCATTTAAAGCTTGTGTTTCCTTATTAATTTTCTGTTTGAAAGATCTGTCCATTAGTGTAAGTGAAATGTTAAATTCCCCCACTATTACTGTGTTACTGTCAATTTCCTCTTTTATAGCTGTTAGCATTTGCCTTATGTATTGAGGTGCTCCTACCTTGGGTGCATATATATTTACAATTGTTATATCTTCTTCTTGGATTGATCCCTTGATCATTATGTAATGTCCTTCCTTGTCTCTTGTAACATTCTTTATTTTAAAGTTTATCTAATATGAGTATTGCTACTCCAGCTTTATTCTGATTTCCATTTGCATAGAAAATCTTTTTCCATTCCCTCACTTTCAGTCTGTATGTGTCCCTAGGTCTGAAGTGGGTCTCTTGCAGACAGCATATATATGGGTCTCATTTCTGTACCCATTCAGCCAATCTGTGTCTTTTGGTTGGAGCATTTAATCCATTCCCATTTAAGGTAATTATCGATATGTATGTTCCTATTACTATTTTCTTAATTGTCTTGGGTTTGTTTTTGTAGGTCCTTTTCTTCTCTTGTGTTTCCCACATAGAGAAGTTCCTTTAGCATTTGTTGTAGAGCTGGTTTGGTGGTGCTGAATTCTCCTAGCTTTTGTTTGTCTTTAAAGCTTTTAATTTCTCCATCATATCTGAATGAGATCCTTGCCAGGTAGAGTCATCTTAGTTGTATATTCTCCCCTTTCATCATTTCAAATATATCATGCCACTCCCTTCTGGCTTGTAGACTTTCTGCTGAGAAATCAGCTGTTAATCTTATGAGCGTTCCATTGTATGTCATTTTTCCCTTGTTGCTTTTAAAACTGTTTCTTTGTTTTTAATTTTTGTCAATTTGATTACTGTGTGTCTCAGTGTGTTTCTCCTTGGGTTTATCCTGCGTGGGACTCTGCGCTTCCTGGACTTGGGTGGCCATTTCTTTTCCCATGTTAGGGAAGTTTTCAACTATAATCTCTTCAAATATTGTCTCAGGTCCTTTCTCTCTCTTCTCCTCTGGGACCCCTATAATGTGAATGTTGGTGCATTTAATTTTGTCCCAGAGGTCTCTTAGGCTGTCTTCATTTCTTATCATTCTTTTTTCTTTATTCTGTTCCACAGCAGTGAATTCCACCATTCTGCCTTCCAGGTCACTTATCCGTTCTTCTGCCTCAGTTATTCTGCTACTGATTCCTTCTAGTTTATTTTTCATTTCAGTTATTGTAGTGTGCATCTCTGTTTGTTCTTTAATTCTTCTAGGTGTTTGCTCTTTAATTCTTCTAGGTCTTTGTTAAACATTTCTTCTATCTTCTTGATCTTTGTATCCATTTTTTTCCAAGGTCCTGGATCATCTTCACTATCATTATTCTGAATTCTTTTTCTGGAAGGTTGCTTGTCTCCACTTCATTTAATTGTTCTTCTGGGGTTTTACCCTTGTTCCTTCTTCTGGTACATGGTCCTCTGTCTTTTCATTTTGTCTGTCTTTCTGTGAATGTGGGTTTTGTTCCACAGGCTGCAGGACTGATGTTCCTCTTGCTTCTGCTGTCTGCCCTCTGGTAGATGAGGCTATCTAAGAGGCTTGTGCAAGCTTCTTGATGGGAGAGACTGGTGGTGAGTAGAGCTGGGTGTTTCTCTGGTGGTCAGAGCTCAGTAAAACTTTAATCCACTTGTCTGCTGATGGGTGGGGCTGAGTTCCCTCCCTGTTGGTTGTTTGGCCTGAGGCAACACAGCCCTGGAGACTACAGCCTCTTTGGTGAAGCTAATGGAGGACTCCATGAGGGCTCACGCCAAGGAGTACTTCCCAGAACTTCTGCTGCCAGTGTCCTTGTCCCTGCGGTGAGCCACAGCTGACCCCCATCTCTGCAGGAGACCCTCTAACACTAGCAGGTAGGTCTGGTTCAGCCTCCTATAGGGTCACTGCTCCTTCCCCCTGGGTCCTGACGTGCACACTACTTTGTGTGTGCCCTCCAAGAGTGGAGTCTCTATTTCCCCAAGTACTGTCAAAGTCCTGCAATCAAATCCCGCTAGCCTTCAAAGTCTGATTCTCTGGGAATTCTTCCTCCCATTGCCAGACCCCCAGGTTGGGAAGCCTGACATGGGGCTCAGAACCTTCACGCCAGTGGGTGGACTTCTGTGGTATAACTGTTTGCCAGTTTGTGACTCACCCACCCAGCGGTTATGGGATTTGATTTTATTATGACTGCGCACCTCCTACCATTTCACTGCAACTTCTCCTTTGTCTTTGGATGTGGGGTATCTTTTTTGGTGAGTTCCAGTATCTTCCTGTCAATGACTGTTCAGCAGTTAGTTGTGATTCTGGTGGTCTTGAAAGAGGGAGTGACCGTACGTCCTTCTATTCCACCATCTTGAACCAATCTCCTGGATTTGTTTTTATTAGTCTGTATTGTAATGAATGTTGAAGTCTGGTCTGGAAACCAAATCTGCTTCAGAAATAAAGGGTCTAATTATTGTTCTAAGTTTTAATCACCAGATTGTACAGTCTGAGCAGACAGGCTGGGAAGACTTGTGAGTCAGTCTGACAGAATTATTGAGAGTGAAGGGTCTGAACTAGAAATGCTGCTGTCTTTCCTCACTTGAACCTGAGCAGAGAAAACAGAAAGTCTCAGCTTCTCCACCAGGTGTCTGGCTTCCATGGTCTGAACCACAGAACAGGCTGTGGGATGGGATGGGGGCAAGGAGGAGCCTGCAAGGAGCCCTGGAGGTTGTTCCCCCCAACAATCACAAGTTCTGCCATGTCTTCCACATGGGAAGTCCGGGCATGGAAAAATAGAGTCTTGCCCACCACACTTATGTTTCTCAGGGCGACTAAGGTGCCATCGTTGTTCACCTTGAAGTATGGGCTTGAAACCTCAGAGTGTAGCTTGTCATTTCCCTTACGGTCATTGAAGGTCACTCTAAACTCCGGAACTCCACAGTCCAAGGCCCCCCTCAGCCCTCAGGCCATGCTGCCTTCCCCCCCGTGGCACAGGTCTTGCATAGCAGCACTATTTACAATAGCTAAGACATGGAAACAACCCAAGTACCCATCAACAGGCGATTGACTTAAGAAGATGTGATATATACATACAATGGAATATTACTCAACCATAAAAAAACTGAACTATTGCCATTGCAGCAACATGGATGGACCTAGAGAATATTATGCTTAGAGAAACATTCAGAGAAAGACAAGTACTATATGATATAACTTATATGTGGAATCTAAAAAATGAATCTATATACAAAACAGAAACAGACTCACAGACAGAAAACAAACTTATGGTTACCAACAGTGAGGGATGGGGACAAATTAGAAGTACGGGATTAACAGATACAAACTACTATCCATAAAATAGAAAAGCAATACAGATTTACCATATAGCACAGGGAATTACATTCAATATCTTATAATAACCTATAATGGAATGTAATCGGCAAAAAAATAAAATACTTGAATCACTATGCTGTACACCTGAAACTAATGAAATATTGTAAGTCAACTATACTTCAGTTAAAAAATAACATACAATACTTAAAAGAGAATATATTCTCCATCAATAGGCCACATATATACAACGAATGTCAAGCACCAGGTCCAGCTCATAGTATACCATTTATTATAATATATATATACCACATACTTAATCTATAATTTGTTCAACAACTTCTATAAAACTATGAACTCTTTTCATAAAAGCTGGGTACCTAGTGACTATGCCAAACACTCTGTTTACTACTGCCCATAATATTTTCTCTTGGGATGTGAGTCTTGGGATTTTATTTTTCTGTCCTATTCTGTAATTATTTCCTTCTCTGGAATTACCTAAAGCATGCCTCATCTAATAACTGCTCTTTACTAGTAAAATTCAGAAAAAAGAAGTTGACCTTTATTGTGAAGCTGTCATGGGCTAAATACTTTACTATGCTATGGAGACAACTAGGGAAGCCTAATGCTTGCTGAGAAACTCTCATGCTCCAGGCACTGTAATGGCAATTTCCACATGTTATCTCATTTAACTCTGACAGCAATAATGAAAAATGCCTATTTTTCAGATGAGAAAACTGTGCCTCAGTGAGATTAGACTTACCTAAATTCATGTAATGGGCTACAAATCTGGGATTCCAGCGGGTTAACTTTCTTATTCCAAATATGTTTGAATTATTAACCAATTGATTTGTATGGAGGAAATAAAGTTCACAAAATTCCTAGAACATACAATTATCTATAGAACAACCACATCAATGGGCAGCAGCATCTCTCAAGACCCAAATAACAGTGAATGAAACAAAATATGGCAGCAGTCCAAAAAGAAAGTTATCACAGTTGGTGCCATCTTTCTTTATTTCCGTTAGTTATATTTTCCTTGGATTGGGACGTATAGAGCATTTTGTAAGTTTCTGTTAGAGGCAGATGCCTATTCTTTCTTAGACTAGTTACTTGAGAACTAAGATAAAATATGGAATTTGACAAGTAAAAACTTTATGAATTAAACAAGGACCTACTGTATAGCACAGGGAACTATACTCAATATCTTGTAATAACCTATAATGGAAAAGAATCTCAAAAAGAATACATACATACACACACACACACACACACACACACGGAGGCCAAAAAGTTCATTTGGGTTTTTCCATAACATGGGAAACCCGAACGAACTTTCTGGCCAAGCCAATATGTATTACTGAATCACTTTGCTGTACACCTGCAACAGAACACTGTAAATCAACTATACTTCAATTAAAAAAAAAATTAACTATGAATTAAATAATTTTTCAAAAACCTTAGACCTCCAATAATGCTATTGGTATCCAATCAATCAAAAAGTATTTATTATATTACTACTGTGTTCTCATCCTCAGCAAAATGTCATCTGCAGAGTAGACTAGATGCCCTCTTTTATCATTTTATTGCACCCTGGATGTTTTCTTTGCAGCTGTTCAACATCTTTCTACCCCATGAGATCATACAGTAAGCTACATACGGGTTAGGACTATATATTTGTCTTGTTGTCTGCTCTATGCCCAGACACACACACACACACACACACACACACACACACACACACACACACACACACACACACACACACACACACAGCATTTACTATACAGTCCATGGCAGAGCCCTTTGATTAGTGTTTCTTAGAGGGACACCAACTGTAAACAAATCTTAAGTATAAACAAAAGACCATCTGGCTTCAATGTTTTAAATATAACATGGTTGAACACTTTTTGCTTTATCAGAATGTTTCCTGTGGCTTTTCTGCCTATAAAATGATTAAAGCCAAACGCTCTAAACTGATTTCATCCAAAAATAAGAGAACATCCTGCCATCACACCTGCAACAAGCCATTTCTGCTCATTCCCAGTTATATTTATTTTCAAAGCTAAATCTTTCTTCACATTTTCATGATATTCTTCCAAATTTATTTCTCAACAAGCAGCCATACCTGCGTGGTTTTATCTCCTGCCCCTTGTTAGCTATTAATATTCCAAATCCAGCTCACCTGCAAACTGGTTAAAAGGAAAAGTAACTGTCCTGAGGCAGAGAATATGAAAACTATACAACATTAAAAGCAATAAAAATTATTATTAAGAATAAATATGTCAGGTTAAAATTTAGAGAAAGTTCTAAA
Organism: Kogia breviceps; assembly: GCF_026419965.1. Lineage (NCBI taxonomy): Eukaryota > Metazoa > Chordata > Mammalia > Artiodactyla > Physeteridae > Kogia > Kogia breviceps. Next base: position 14,770,243 of record NC_081321.1, on the reverse strand, counting down.
AAATATCTAATAAATCACCCCCATTGGTGATTAGCACTATTTTACTTATAAAAAAATTTTAACTTTATAAAATGAATTGTTTAATCAGGCTGGATTTTTATGTCTAGAATCACTGCAAATGGGCTGGTATGTGCATACAGAAATCAACGTTTTGATTTCAAATGATTTCGATTTTCCATAATCCCACCTTTGTCATCCTTTATTTAATACTGTCTTCTCCCAAATTTCTTACATCATAGACGGCAGAATACCCTCTCTGCTGCATCCTTTGCAAACTAAGCCTTTCTCTCCTGAAATGATCATGTCCTTTTTCCTGAACTTCCTTCCCTAAGTGAATCTCCACTATAACTCATTCAGGAGTTTTCACCCAATGAGATTTACTGCCTCTGATTAAAATGGCAACACACATTACTTTCACTTGCATGGACAGACTAATAATCTATGAAGCATATTTTTATATCAACTCAAGATATAATGCATTGCCTTTTTCTGTAATCTTTGGCCCATGGCTCTGAAAGTTTTCTCAACATATTTTGGTTAGACATGCTCAACTTGCATTCTTTCTTATGAATTTTCTTCTGCTGCTGGACTTCTTTCCTCATTGTGCAATGGCATCTTTTCTGTTTAATGGCTAGTAGAAGAAGAAAAGGATATTTTCCCTCTGGAAATTTCAAAGATTTCTCAAGATACCATTTCCAAGTTCAAATTTCTTTATCAGTGAGACGAAATAATCTTAGGATTATTATATTTTCTATTGTTTAATAATGATAGTAGTAAATACTTTATTTTCTTTTCTCTTTTGCATTTTTGCCATGAAATATATATGTAAAAGAGTGTGTTAATTATTTACATTTCAGAGCGAAATAATAAAACGATCAACTGTATATGAGCCAACTCGCCTCAACAGAGCTTTGCTGATAACTACAGGCTCCCTGGGAGAAGTTTTCTGTTATCAAGTTCTTTGAATAGACTTTGAACACTTCAAAAGACCCCTTTCATCCACCCTTCATTCCACTCCTAACTAAAGATGCCCAACCTTACCTCTCTGCTAACATTTCCACCCATTCTCTAGGTTCCCAATCTGGACCACATAACCACTCACTTCGGCAACTCCATCACTGCTGTCTAGACTTCCCCACATCTTTGGTTTTCTGATATACCAATGTGCAAGTCTAATACTCCCAATAGCTAATATTTATTGCTCTTCTATGAGATAACACAGCATTGGGCTCAGTCCCACACATTTAATCCTCACAACAAACCAATGAAGCTGATATTGTTAGTTTTAATATCTTTGTGGTCTTTATAACACAAGACTGTGTTTTTTCCTCTATAATTAAAAAAATAAGAAAAGCTTTTTAAAATAAATGTTTGTTGAATAAAGATTTGGAAAAATCTTTACATACTTGTAAATAAAGAAACACACACACTTATCCATCTAGAATTGAAGGGGAAAACGTGGAAGGAGGAAGTAGAAAGTCTGGCATCTGATGAATGATATCCATTTTTTAAATGCTTAAATGTATCCAAGGAGGAAAAACAACATGTGCTAATTCATTCTCTACATAAATTCTTTAGGACACTTTAAAATGAGGAAATTTCATCTTTATTCTCTTTTAGTCCTTTTCTTCTTTGCTGAAATTCTATTAAGGAAAATAAGTATTTGTGGCACCTATAATTTTTCCCTTTAATATATCGTTTTCTGTAGAAGTTATATTAAGGTCACAAATACACAGCAAGTAAGATTTTTTTGAAAAAGATAGACTCTATTTGGGGTTCTATCAAACCCTGGCTGAGTGAATTTGAAAAAAAGAATTAGCTCCATTTTCCTTCAATTTTGATATAATAATCTTGCCACCTACTGCAAAGAATTGTGTGAATTAATGTGATAAAATTTGAGTTTTAAAATGAGCACCCTAAAAATAAGTAAACTTATTTCACACTGTTCCATTAATTTTGAGTCTCCTTATTTTAAAAAGGGAACAAATGGCAACCATAGTTTATTTTCTAACCACTTGCTCTTAAGAAAATTACTTTTGATTCATGTCTATTACAATCTATTTCTGCCATTTCTTGAGAAATAGCATTAAAAAACTGTATTTGCCCTTTGACCCAGTAATTCTACTCTTGTGAACTTTGCCTAAGAAACATGTCAAAATATCCCCTCCAAAAAAGTTTTATACACAAATATATTTATTGTAGCCTTAATAGCACAGGGGAAAAAAAAAACCTAATGATCCAATAATGAGGTTATGTTTAAGTAAATTGTTATTTAGCCACATGATGAATCATATAAATATTAAAATATATATTATATATATGAAAGGAACTTCATAACACGGTTAACTGAAACAAAAGACAATGAAGTTGTTTACATACTCTGAACTCAGCTATATCAAAAAAAGATTAAGATGAAAAAGGTTATTAGCAATGCAGATCTTAAAACAGTAGAGTTATAGATTATTATACTATCTTTCTTTTAGTTTTCCAATTATCTATAGTGGATTTTTTTTTTTTTTTTTTTTGGCCGCACCGCACGGCATGCAGGATCTTAGTTCCCTGACAAGGGATCGAATCCGTGCCCCCTCCAGGGGAAGCATGGAGTCTTAACCACTAGACTGCCAGGGAAGTCCCTTTACTATGTTTATAATAAGGAAAATTCGAAGTCACATTGTAAACAAAATACTTTCAGGATACATTTTAAATTCAATGGGTTGAGTTTAACAAGAAACTGATGCAAAGCAACACATGACACTCTGGTTCCCAAACATGGACACTGCTATCAGACTCACCAGCACCTCAAACATTTTATTCAACAAGGAGTAGAATTCAACCACTCTTGGGTTCTCAGTGAGATCCTAATGCTCTAGCACCACAGAGAAAATTCTGCAAAACACAACTTAGTCACTAAGTACACCCCAGCCCCATCGTTCACTTCTCTACTCTCGCTAGACCAGACACCTGGTTCTTCAGGAGCTCAAATTCTGTTTCCCTAAATTGGCCGAATAGGCAATTACTGCCTGGCTCCATGTCAGAGCCCTAAATGATGTACCCTTCTCAAGTTCATAAACAGATCGTCTTAGTCCTGAGACAACTAACAATTTATTTTGCAGGATAAAATGGTGTCCAGCAGACCACAATGGCTGAGTAAGTTCCTGAGAACAACTCTTCTCCTTTTTCATTCACTCTTTTACTTTGTTTGGTTTAGGACAGGTCCAGCTCTGTCCACCGAGAGAGCCATAAACCTCCCAGAGAATTTCCTCTGGTTTCAAGCTGACTTTGTTCACCAGACTTGAATCCTTGTTCTGAGACTAAAAATGGTCTTATGGGTAAAAGCATGGGCTTTGGGATCAGAGAACTTTGGGTTCAAATCTAGCACAGCCATTTATTTGTTCTGCAACTTTGAGCAGGTTCCTACAGCCTTCATTTGGAAAATGAAAGTGACAACTCTTAACCTCTTTGAGTTTGTAGGAAGATTTCCTGAAACGATGTAAGTAAGAGGCTGATATCTGATACTAATATTCACTAGGTTGTAGTTAAAATGAATGTACAGGTATTAAAATAAAGGTTTCAATTGAGAGGGTTTTTTTAATGAGGAACTAGGACAAGATGCAAAAATGTTTAAAGAGTCTAAGAACCAGAGAAAAAACCCTCCATCAAAGGGACATGAAGATTGGGAGCTGGACATCAGAAAAGAAGATATCTGTCACATTGATTTTAGCACCTAGTTGATATTATTGTGACTCTTTTTTCTTAATTAGTGTTATTGGAGTCTAACACAAAGTAAAGTCACAAAGCATAAATGTAAGGCACAAGGAATTATCGCTAAGTAAACATCCATATAACACCCAGCACCACAGGCCAAGATCTAGAACAACGCTGGCCCCAGAGAAACAAAAGAGGGATTTTTAAAGAAAGTGTTTAAGTGTTCTTAAAAAGAGTATTGTCTATTTCAATGTTGTAAGTAGCAAAAACATCCTCATACCTCCATGTCACTCACCTGAACACCAGGACACTGCCCAACATAGTATAGCAATAATGAGCAAGAACCACCTGTGGTCCAGGTGGGTATCCCGGTTACTGCCCAGACCCACACACACCCATGTGTGCTTTGCTTTGGTGGGCTACCAGAACATTTCCCTATGCAACCTCAGTGAAGCACAGGGTGGAAAACTTCATCCAAAAAAGCTTCTTTCCTGGGATCTGACATTGCAAGCACTTGTCATAGCGACGCTTAGAGTACTGCATTGTATCAAAAAAAAAAAAAAAAAAGCAGGGCAGTTAGCATAAATGAAAAGTCATTCAAAAATAATAAAAAATGTGACTTTTTTCCTCTGTTTATAGCCTGTGATATAAAATTTTAAACTCAGTGAGGATCAAATAAGGTAAATATCATACATCAGAAATATGCTGTCGATTAATTCCCACAGATAGAAGTAAATTAAATAGGGTTCTTAAATATGAAAGCTGGTCCTGGTTTATATTTAATAGTCTTATAGCTCTAGAGCTTAAATACTGAATAAATTTAAAAATCACCTTCTAAATCTTTGCATATTGATCAATGAATTAAAATTAAATTTTGTGATATGCCTTTAGCCAAGTTCTAGCCTCAACCTAATATTCTGTGTGCCTGTCTTCATTAAGGGGACTAGGTCCTGATCTAAAGGTATCTATGTTGGAAGAACCTTGAAAATCATTTTATTCTACCCGTCTCCATTTTCCACACAGGGAAAACGAAGACCCAGAGGGATAGAGAGGCTTATCTAGAATTACCTAGTTAATTAATTGTGAAGATGAGTCTAGAACTCCAACTAATATCCTGTGCATTATACAAGAGATTTTCCTGTTCTCTACAACCTTTGGATCTGCAGATGCTTTGGATCAAAGTGTGCCCCAGGTATTAAGGAAGATTTTTAGCAGTTTGCTGCAGAATACCAGACCCCGTTATCCTTTTGCCATTTCAAACTAAGCAACTCCATTTGTTTTACATATTGGCTTCCACGTTAGATTTCATTTGAGGAACACATTTGGCTAGAATAATTTGACAGCCATTGCTTTCTGTGAGTATCGGTGGACTTTGTTTTCAAAAAACATGCATTGCGAATCAAAAGAATCAACATAAACCTAATTTATCATTTTGCTAGGCTCGACAAGATGAATTTGAACTGCTGTTAACCCTCAACAAAAACAACAGACATCAAACAGCCTTTAGATTGACACCTCCCTGCCTAAAGATGCTAACTTGCAAATAAATCACTAATTGGCTGTTCACTGGACCTTGGTTGAATAATTGATCTAGCCACGTCATATATTGTATCTCTGTTTCATGTCACAGAAGAAAACCACTCAAGGAAAATATGTTTAGAACACGACTTCATATGAGAGGGTAAAAAGACCAATATGTGTACACCAGGCACATTTCCACAAAACGCAGGCCAGTTACACTGGGAATGTCAGCTGTTGTCATCATTTCAAAATCCTGTCACTATTTGGGAACTTTGCATCTCAGGTCATCTTTGGTCAGATACATCTACCTCCAATCATTCTAATTGCATAGAAGGTGCTCTCTCAGATACTAATAGAGAAAAATCTACGCTCTGGCAATGCCTAAAATGTCCTGACTTTGTTAACTCCTCATCACTGGTAATCTTTACCCTTACAATTGGTTTTCCAATTACCTGAAAGAAGATGATGGGTAGAGTTGAATGGACAGAAAAAGCAACGACAATCAAAATGCCTTTTTGGCATAAATAATACTGATTCTTCCACAGATAAGAAGGAAATCACTTAAGCCAAGATGAATAGAATCCGAATAGGTAATAAATGAGTAAGGAGTTCAGTACATACCTGAGGGCAAAGGAAGCAATACCTTTCCACCTTCTATATGAGAATCTGCCCTTTAGTTAACTTTCTAGCTCTGTCGCCTTGGTAACCCAATAAAAGCTGACAAGTTACATACCTTACCAGGCAACTCTGCTTATGGTAGAAGTGCTTTCTGATTGACAGACTGCATCTTGGAGAACAATACATACCTCTGGGCTCCCCCGAGGGACAGGCCTCTTTCACTCAGCCTATGGTTTTCAAGGTTCATCCATGTTGTAACATGTATCAGTATTTCACTTCCTTCATTTTTCTTAACTTATTGAGACATAATCCACACAACATGCAATTCATTCATTTCAAGTGTACAATTAACTGGTTTTTAGTATATTCAGAGTTGTGCAAGCATCACCACAGTCAATTTAGAACCTTTTTGTCACCTCAGAAGAAACCCTGTACCCTTTAACTATCATCCAACTCTCTGCCCATCTCCTCCAGTCCTAAGCAACCACTAATATGCTTTCTGTTCTGGACTTTCATGTGAATGGAATCATATAGTATGTGGTCTTTTATGGCTGGTTTCTTTCACTTAATGTACTGTTTCCTAGGCTCATTCATGCTGTATCATGTATCAGGACTTCATTCCTTTTATGGTTGAACAATATTCCATTGTAGGCATATACCACATTTTATCCATTTTATCCATTATCCATCTATCCACTTGATAGATGGTGGGTTGTGACCACCTTTGGGCTATTATAAATAACACAGCTATAAACATCTGGGTACAAATCTTTGTGTGGATGTACGTTTTCATTTACCTTGGGCATATAACCATTTGCTGAGTCAGTGGCAACTCCATGCTTAATCATTTGAGGAATTGCCAGACTGTTTTCCAAATTGGCTGCAACACTTTACATTCCTACCAGCGGTGTATGAGGGTTCTTATTTCTCCACATCCTCCTCAACTCTTTTCCAATTTGGTTAAGATGCCACGTGGTTATTTTTAATGATCACTTTTTCCTTCTCCAAAGGGCTTGCAAACTCCATTCCGGGATACTTTCAAGAATTCTGCCCAGTATTACCAAATTCTCCAGCTTTCAGGTTGTAAAAATTTTCTTTTTAAGAGACAGTGGCCTTTGTCCATCTCCTGCACTTATGCCCATTCTTCAAACTTGCCCAAATATCACCATTTCTCAAAGATCACTTTGCATTGAGAGAAACCGAAGACTGGTTATCCACTTGTGTCTTTTTCTTCAACACTGAGAAAAAATTTGGCATAAAAACAACCCCCCAAACACAGATGATTTTTTTTTTAAAGTTAATTTTGGTTATTTGGCACTACTTTTTAAATTTCCCTATATTATTCCTATATTGAGTTATAATAAGTAACATGTCATGAAATATAAATCAGTATTATAAGAGAAAAGGTTACTTAAGCACACAAAATTGAATAGAATATATCCAATCAATAAATGAATACCATAGTATTTTAAATGCAGAATCTAATCCTTTTGAAATGATCTGTTGGTTCTAATGAATAATTTTTCCACAAAAAGTTTTTAATAAAATTCAGGTTTTAAATAGGAAGATTATTACACTGTATTTTACTACCAAAAGATTATTGAATTATTCTGATAATTTAAAACAGAGAGTATAACAAGAAATTTCATTATTATTTCAAACTAGTCTTATGACTCTATACAACCCGAGCAAAAGACATCAATTTATTGAGGTATAATTGACATACAACATTATATATCTTTCTCTGTCTCACTTATTTTACTTAGCATAATGCCTTCAAAGTCCATCCATGTCGTTGCAAATAGCATGTGTGTGTATATATATATATTACAAATATATAAAACACACACATATATATCTGATCTTCTTTATGCATTCGTCCATCAGTGGACACTCAGGTTGTTTCCATATCTTGTCTGTTGTAAATAATGCCGTGATGAACATGCAGGTGCATATATCTTCTCAAAGCAGTGTATTTGTTTTCTTTGGATAAGTACTAGAAGTGGAACTGCCAGATCATATGGTAGTTCCATTTTCAATTTTTTGAGGGATCTCCGTACTGTTTTCCATAATGGCTATACCAATTTACATTTCACTAATGTAATTACACAGGGTTTTTTTTTTCCCCTTTTCTCTATATTCTTGCCAATACTTTATTTCTTGTGTTTTTGATAACAGCCATTCTAATAGGTGTGAGGTAATATCTCATTGTGCTTTTGATTTGCATTTCCCTGATGATTAGTGATGTTGAGCATCTTTTCATCTATTGTAGGCCAGCTGAATGTCATGCTCTTTGGAAAAATGTTTATTCAGATCCTCTACCTATTTTTCAATCCAATTGGGTTTGTTTTGTTTTGTTTTGGCTATTGAGGCAATTGCCTTCTTTATAAATTTTGGATATTAACCCCTTGGATATATGCAAATATTTTCTCCCATTTCTGAAAACATTTTCTCCCATTCAGTAGGTGGCCTTTTCATTTTGTTGATGGTCTCCTTTGCCGTGCAGAAACTTTTTTGTTTGATGTCATCCACTTGTTTATTTTTGCTTTCATTGCCTTTGATTTTGAAGTCAGATCCAAAAAAATCATCACCAAGGGCTTCCTGCCTATGCATTCTTCTAGGTGTTTTATGGTTTTAGGTCTTACATTCATCTTTAATCCATTTTGAGTTAATTTTTGTGTATGGCATAAGATAGTAGTCTCGTTTATTTTGTACGTGTCTGCCCAATTTTCCCAACACCATTTCTTGAGGAAACTGTCTTCTCTCATCGTATATTCTTGGTTCCTTTATTGTAATTTAATTGACCACATATGACTGGTTTATTTCTGGGCTCTCTATTCTGTTCCACAAACTTATGTGTCTTTTATTCTAACACCGTACTGTTTTAATTGCTATAGCTTTGTGATACAGTTTGAAATAAGGAAGCATGATAGCTCTAGCTTTGTTCTTCCTTCTCAAGATTACTTTAGCTATTCAAGATCTTTTATGATTCCACACAAATTTTAGTATTTTTTGTTCTATTTCTGTGAATGTTTTGAATCAAACATTCAGTTACCTCCTCCTTTGCAGATAAACTTAGAACTAAAAATTAGACAAACTTAAAAAGAAATAAGCTCAAGTTTAGCTATCCTATCACATTATTCTGGTAGCTGACATGGTTAATTTTTGTCAAGTATGAAAACAGACGAGTTATGAGATAAGAAGCTGTATAACAAATCTCAAAAACTCCAATCCTCGAGGAGTAATATTATCTGTATGTCCATTATTGATTCCCAGAATACCACATTCAAAATAAAAATACAAATATATTTTACTACCAAATGTAGTTTTAAAGTATCTGCCACTGATTATCTAATGGAAATCCAAGCCCCTCCTCATTTTAGCATGCTTACTTGAAAGTTTTCTATACATCTAAATTATATCTGTAAGGATTCTCACATTTTCTAGGATGAGTAGTTAGTAGATATACATATTTGGAATGCCTAAGCCTAATTTTAGACGCTTTTTGTTTAGTTCAAGTCCTGTCCAGTCCTCTGGAATTAATCCTCCAAAAAGGAGGAGAAAGCATGTGGTCATAACCAGGGTACTAAATTAGAGAAGGGAAAAGAGCCTTAGGAGCAGCAAAGGTCTCTCTGATTCTGTTGGTATCTTTTTAAGAAAGCCTCTCAGGTAGAAGGAGCATCTATACAGGGACATCTAGTGGCAAAGAAGAATCAATGCAGTTATTGGCCTCAACAACACTTGAATTTTACCTTTGCTCCACCTTGGTATAATCAAGGAGGAAAAAAAACCCTGAACTCTAAATAATGGCCATTTACAGTATTTATAACCATATTTGAGCAAGAAAAAAATATTTGAAAAAGCAAAGAATTTGAACTGAATCTTCTTCTTTTTCATGATAACAAAATTAAGCTTATAGCCAAGATAGATTTGTTCCCATGAGGTTTCTCTATTTTTTCAAGCCATAGTACTGTTAAGAGATTAAAAGAACAGTTTTACCAAAATTAATCTTTCCAGAGACATCAAAAGCCAGAATAAACCAATTCCCCTTATGTTGTAGAACATTTGTTAAATAGCATTACTTTTTTAAGCAATATGACTGTAATTAAAAAAACAACTAACAGAAAACAAATGATCTGTATCACAAATGAAACTATTAAAATGAAATAACAGTGAATCTTAATTAAACCATTCAGTAACCTTAAGATAGTTTCTTATGTGTCTCTTCTATAGAAATCTTTTTGTGTCTTTCTTTGAAATGAGGTTGAAAATTAAGCCAAAACTGACTTCAGTGCAAATACTCTTTCTCCCCACTAGCTTTCTTTCCTACTGGAACAGGAAAGGCAACTACTTTTTCAGATATTTCTGGAGAGTTGTAGAGCAAAAGACAAGAAAAGGGTGAGCATTTAGATCTGGGTCTCAAAAGGCATATATTATTAAGGATAACAGGTACAATATTTTGACTTTAATTACTGACCTGAATCATTTCAGCAGACCAACCTGGAATCTTGCTCAAGACTAAACTTCAGAATGGTTATTTAACTGGCAACGTGCTCTGTTTTTACCTTGCCTTCAAGACAGGAATTTTCCTCCACCCCAGCAGGGGAACCAGCCTAGCACTTCTAGCTCTCTCCCTGTACCAGCTTTTCTCATCCCAATGCAGGTCCTTTTTCTCTCATAATTACCATAGCGTCCCATTTTTACTGATATAAAAGTGGGCTTTAATATTTCATGGCCACTTTGCACTCACATTGGTTTAGGAAAACACTAAGGTTGGATCTGAAATCGAAACCCAATCATCAGGCAGAGTTGTTACTCTCACTTTTCTGGGAACTTCATTTTTGACAGCCTGAATACTCACTGTTCTCCCTCTCAGTCACTCAGTATTTACCAGGTGTAAGATGATTTGGCATTGATTTTTACTGAGGAAATCAGAAATTGCTAAACATCTCATTTCATCTATTCCAAGATCATAAGTTGATCCTATTTGTATACAAGTACCTCAATATCATATAAGTATATGATAGACAGATACAGATAGATAGATATAATAAGGAAACAAATTGGTACAAACTTGAAGAACATCAAGAAACTTACCTTAACTAAAAAGGCAGAAAAAGTATACGTAGTAATTCCCTGAATCCAGATGGAGGAGATGGGGAAAAGGTTGTTACTTTCTTATAATTTTTTTTTTTTAAAGAGTATGATAGTTGTGAAAACCTGTTACTACACACTCATCTAATATTTAGTATACATTTTCCAATCTTTTTCCTTATGTCTTGCCCCCAAATTTCCCATCCACCCACAGCTTTTCTTGGACAATAAATGTAATACTCATCATGGATGGAATTTTTTTTTTTAATTTGCAAAGGCCAGACTAAACTTGGGGTACATGTAGGCTAACAAAGTCATCATGTATATAAACTAACCCAATGGAGCAGATTAGGATATGGTTAGGGAAGACTGCATTGGATGAACTGTGTGAATTTATAAATTCTGACAGACTGATACATATAGAGCTATATATACACATATACATACACAAAGAAATATAGATATAAATATGTGTATTATCTATAGTTTTATTTCCTAGATCTGCCCACTGAGAGGGCCTGGAAACAATGATACCTCAATAACAATGAACACACCTAGTGTCCAGATCTTGGCTTTTAATTGCCATTCTCAGCGAAAAGAAATTAAGGCTCCTTGGAGAAATGGCTGACTATAGACATGATTGAAACAGGGAAAGAACAAGATGACCCTGGAACATCTTATTATGCCATAGACCAAGGATGTGCACAAAGAATGATGGAGATATGTCAAAAGGACATGGAAACCAGCTTCAACAAACTCTAGTGGTTAAACAGAACAATCTGAGGATCACATCGAATAAAGACAGTAATGGGGTATAATCCATTGAATAAAGTGAGAAACAATCATATTGAAATAAATAGATAAATTGATAGTTTGGTGGGGAAAGAGATATTTTATATTGTCTTCAAGTACCTCCCCACAAAATACTTACTACAAAGAGAAAACAGTAACTTTACAGTGGGAGAAGTCTGGCGGACACCACCTTAATCAAAAAATCAATCATTAGCAATGGGACAAATCAAAATCATACACCACATAATAAGATGCAACGAGAAGAACTTAGCATCACTTCTGGCATGTTCCTGACAGACTCACGATTGAGTCTAATCTTGAGCAAATATCAGGACAACCCAAATGAAGGGATCATTCAAAATTCAATTATCTTCAAAATAATTGGCCTTTTATTTTCAGAAGTGTCCAGATTGTGAGAGTCAAGACTAAAGAACTGCTCCAAAGTGAAGGAAGCGAAAGGGAGATGACAGCTAAATACAACAAGTGATTCTACTGGATCCTTCTTCCATAAGTGGCATTATTGGTACAATGGATGAAACGTGAATGAATTCTGAGGAATATACCAAAGCAATGTATAAATGTAAATTTTCTGATTTGGTGGTTAAATTTGGTTATGTAGGAGAATATCCTTGTCAGTAAGAAATAAACATGGAAGTATTCAGGAGAGAGCAGCATATTACAGAATGATTCAGAAAAAAAAAAAAAAAATTCTGGGACTGCACTTCCAACTGTTCTGAAAGTTAATGCTTATTTCAAAATTTTAAAACTTACATATATGAAAGTCTGCCCAAGTATTTAAGTAAAATTATTTCCAAAATATTTATACAAAACTAATTCAAAACCGATTTTCCACATCTGCTCCATTAATTGGCTATCTGGTTGGAAAACATCATTCTGTAACTATTGAGAAAGTGGTACTTTTTTTTTTCCCCAGTTGATACAATGCATTCAACAAATACAGTCAATGAGTACATATCAGAAAAGGTAACAAGGTTCCAGCACGTATCAGTGTGTTTTTTTCCAGGTATTAATCATTTATTTTTTTAAAAAAGCACATTCTGAGATTTTAATTTAATTGCAGACAGTTCAATAAAGTATCAGATCATGCTAACATGGTGAAATAAGAAAGTGATTGTGTCTCCTTTTGCCCCTTCCATGTTCCTCTTTGCCTCTAGTTTCCAAACTGTGGATTCAATTTGGGATGACGAGTACCTTAGTGTTCTTATCTTTCTCATTAACTGACGGGATATAAGACAAGGTTTGCCAACTAGTGGCCCATAGGCATGCCTTGTGAGTTATACTCAGTATTAGAAAAATCAAGGAAGTTCACAGAAAATGTGCATTGCCAAATTCTTTCAATAACAAAACTGACTGCAGTAGAATGATGGCATACCCTTTTTATTTTTTTTAACGTTTTTATTGGAGTATAATTGCTTTACAATGATGTGTTAGTTTCTGCTTTATAACAAAGTGTATCAGTTATACATATACATATATCCCCATATCTCTGCCCTCTTGCATCTCCCTTGACAAAGGATTAATCTCCAAACTTTACAAGCAGCTCATGCAGCTCAGTATCAAAAAAACAAACAACTCAATCCAAAAATGGGCAGAAGACCTAAATAGACATTTCTCCAAAGAAGATATACAGATTGCCAACAAACACATGAAAGGATGCTCAACATCACTAATCATTGGAGAAATGCAAATCAAAACTACCATGAGCTATCACCTCACACCAGTCAGAATGTCCAGAATCAAAAAATCTACAAACAATAAATGCTGGAGAAGGTGTGGAGAAAAGGGAACCCTCTTGCACTGCTGGTGGGAATGTAAACTGATACAGCCACCGTGGAGAACAGTATGGAGGTTCCTTAAAAAACTAAAAATAGAATTACCATATGACCCAGCAATCCCACTACTGGGCATATACCCTGAGAAAACCATAATTCAAAAGGAGTCATGTACCAAAATGTTCATTGCAGCTCTATTTACAATAGCCAGGACATGGAAGCAACCTAAGTGTCCATTGACAGATGAATGGATAAAGAAGATGTGGCACATATATACACTGGAATATTACTCAGCCATAAAAAGAAACAAAATTGAGTTATCTGTAGTGAGGTGGATGGACCTAGAGTCTGGCATACAGAGTGAAGTCAGTCAGAAAGAGAAAAACAAATACCATATGCTAACACATGTATGGAATCTGAAAACAAAATGGTTCTGAAGGACCTAGGGACAGGGCAGGAATAAAGACACAGATGTACAGAATGGACTTGAGGACACGGGGAGGGGGAACGGTAAGCTGGGACGAAGTGAGAGAGTGGCATTGACATATACACACTACCAAATGTAAAATAGATAGCTAGTGGGAAGCAGCCACATAGAACAGGAAGACCAGCTCGGTGCTTTGTGACTACCTAGAGGGGTGGGATAGGGAGGGTGGGAGGGAGACGCAAGAGGGAGGGGATATGGGGATATATGTATACTTACAGCTGACTCACTTTGTCATACAGCAGAAACTAACACACCATTGTAAAGCAATTATACTCCAATAAAGATGTTAAAAAAAAAATCACATTGTCCACACTGCAGGACAAATGCACTGGTTACAGGGATGCAAGAAAGGTAGCAAAATAATAAATTAGGAAGTTATTATAGTACAGATGGGAATTGATTTGGTAAAAACCAGTATAACAGTGGGACATAAAGTAGACAGACTGAGAATGTACTTTGGACTTGATAATACAACACAGTTTTATAAGATACTACGAATTTTTGATTGAGCAATTTCTATGTACTCGGATTAACTTCTATTTTAGTACTTAAGTCTTTAATATTGGCAGGAATAAAGTGATTAGGATCCTGTGAGCCTAGTTAAACCAAAAACAAAACAAATTTAGGGCAAAATAAAAGTGCAAACAGAAAGGACCTCCTTTTGATCTGTACTTCTTTCAATAAAAATGTATGTTCTGGGACTTCCCTGGTGGCACAGTGGTTAAGAATCTGCCTGCCACTGCAGGGGACACGGGTTCAAGCCCTAGTATGGGAAGATCCCACATGCTGCAGAACAGCTAAGCCCATGCGGCACAACTACTGAGCCTGCACTCTAGTGCCCACGAGCCACAACTACTGAGCCTGCATGCCACAACTACTGAAGCCCGCGCACCTTAGAGCCCATGCTCCACAACAAGAGAAGCCACTGCAAAGAGAAGCCCATGCACTGCAACGAACAGTAGTCCCCGTTCGCCACAACTAGAGAAAGCCTGCACACAGCAACAAAGACCCAACACAGCCAAAAATAAAATTATTATTTTTTAAATGTATGTTCTACCCTAATGTGAGAAGTGCTAAGTAGTATTAATTTTTCAAAGGAGTGTTGACTGACACAAAATAAGCACAAATTTGTCATTGGAAGGAAGGAGGGCGAATACATTTACATTTGAAAAACCAGGAAATGAGATGTCAGGAACTACCATAATCCTGAAGGCTTGTGTCGTGAGTTGGGGCAGAGAAATGGAGGGTTTGAGGAAATCAGCATGTCAACCCTGCACTCTGGAAATTTTATCAGAGGACGTGACACCACAACTAGCCAAGAAAGGGTGTGTTGAACTATCAGATTTGACTAAAACCTGGAGAAATACATCACTGGAGCCCATTCTAACCCACAAACACACTTTGCAATGTCAAATGGTCTACCCAGATTAACTTCCCTTCCCGACAGCAGTGGTCTCTGGAAGTGAAGGGATTCAGAATATATCACTGTGAAAAGTTTTTTATTTTTGTTTTTTCTGAACTCCACTTAACTGCCTAAAAGCAGAGCCTCTCAAAAGAATTCATCTGTCATAAACACCCACCCCTGGGAGAAATTATCAGGGAAGAGTAACTCCTATGACAGCAGACAAGAAGTTGGCACCAGCATAAGAAATTGCCTAAAACAGACGTCACAAAACTATCATATCTCACATCTAATCTTCTAAAGGCCCATATTTTCTTTCCCAGAGTCATTTGTTTTCTCATAAGTGGCCTTCTCCCCATCTTTTCCCCCTATTAAGATGGTATACATGCCCCAAATTCTAACTGCCTCTGTGAGTCACATTTTTCTGTGAACAGTCCGGTATATATGCAAATAAAAATCTGTCTTTTCTCTTGCTAATCTCTTTGTCAGTTTAATTTGCACGCCCACAATCATTAAACATAAGAGGGTAGAGCAAAGTGTTTTCCTCCCTAACAAAAGCAATTTCTTTTATAAAAAAGAACTAGCTAAAAGACAAAACCCATTTCTCACCCAGTTGTTATTCTCACAAGTTCCATTTATAGATATTTTATACCCATGCTAAATCTTACAAAGAATTTTAAGCAATGCCCAACAAAAATCCATATGGTAAAATAGTAAACTACTGTTGACAGAGAAAAATGCATAACATGAGAGCTGTGAGTTTAAGTTTTATTCAGGGACTTACTGAGGACTACAGTCCAGGAGACAGCCTCTCAGTAGCTCTGAAGGAACAGCTCCAAAGGGGTAGAGGAGAAGCCAGTTTACATATGAATTTTTTTGGTCTGGAAATACATGCAGTCAAGCATACATCTTGATGAAAGATTATGCTAATCATAAATATATCTCAAGTTAATAATTTTAGTGCTTTTTTATGTATGGGAAGATGCAAGAAGCTGGGGTCACTGAAATTCTCCCTGAGATACGTGTCTAACTATCTAAAGACGTGTCTACCCAAAGCACAGAGAGCCTCATCCTGCGTTTCATCCTGAATTCCTCTCAGGGTGCACTGTTGGTGGGCAACCGCAGTGGGTTATGACTTAACCCTTGTAGAACTGGGTGACGAACAACGCTCTTCATCTTTCTTCATTCACACTGTCGATAATAAAAAAAAAAATCACTCCTGGGAAAATTTAAGGGAGGCAGTAAAGCAAGTATTCAGATCATAAGTGTCTATGTAATTCATTTTTCTAAAGTAGTCAAAGGGAAAAGGAAATTATGGTTGATTTTCTGTTGTGAACAGGAGAGAAATAAAGATGCAATGGTTCATCAGAGAAAGCAGAACTTTTCTTAGCTCTTAGGGCTAAATGGGATTTCTCACATGGGATTTTGCTAATGGGGCACTGAGCCATGTTGCAGGGCAGCATCCTCGACAGTCAGCGTTCACAAGACTATTTCTTGCTGCTTTCCTCCAAGAAACATAGGAATAGCAGCTCAGTGGAGCAACACTTAGCAAAGGGGTAAATTAGCTGATGAACATCCCTGTTTATTTTCTATCCTGCTGCTGTGACTCAGCTTCTTAAAGCTTCATCATCCCTGGTTATACTGATCGACAAAGTTTGACAGAAGCCAGAACAGGAGTTCCTCAGGTCCTCAGAACACAGCAGGTCTTTTACATTTGGTACATTTTCAAAAATATACATAAATGACCAGCCCTCAAAGAGGCAGACCACTTCAAAGCACACTTTCTTGCTTGACTGGTATCTACAATGATCAAAGTGCAATTAATACGAGGGAGAGAAATTAAGCTGAAAATGTTCTAAGTTAAGACAATTATTCCAGCTCTGGCTCCTCAAATGCATGACCTTTGAAAAGTCATTTATCTTCTGTGTCTCCATCCCTAAAGTACCTAAAATATGCTTTGGGAAAAGTTAGATGTATACAAAGAAATATCAAGTACTAGACGTGAACTCCTTTCAATCATTAGCCGCCACTGATTCACAACTTGCCTAAAGAGGAGCAGAGCTACATTCCTAACACAGCAGAGCCTATGAACAAGTGAGCCATCGATCGGAGCAGCTCACTTGGAAATCTGTCACTTCCTAGAGAGCTACAAGTATGAATTGGAAAAAAAAAATGAATTTGTCCTTGTGACTCAAAGAACCATTTTCTAGGAGGAGGCAGAAAAGTTAAAAGTACGGG
This sequence comes from Kogia breviceps, assembly GCF_026419965.1. NCBI lineage: Eukaryota > Metazoa > Chordata > Mammalia > Artiodactyla > Physeteridae > Kogia > Kogia breviceps. The sequence continues at coordinate 14,752,593 of NC_081321.1, read as the reverse complement.
ATACGGGGCTTCCCTGGTGGCGCAGTGGTTGAGAGTCCGCCTGCCGATGCAGGGGACACGGGTTCGTGCCCTGGTCCGGGAGGATCCCACGTGCCGCGGAGCGGCTGGGCCCGTGAGCCGTGGCCGCTGAGCCTGTGCGTCCGCAGCCTGTGCTCCGCAATGGGAGAGCCCACGGTGGTGAGAGGCCCGCGTAACGCAAAAAAAAAAAAAAAAAAGTATGGGATACGGAATGTTCAACAGACGGTTCTATTTTTGATTACATGCAAAGTGAAAGTGTCTCAACAATCAAGAAGTGAAAGGGGAAACAAAGTGTAACAGGAAATTTTGTCCACATGTTTAAAAGAGCAAAACTCTTTGCTCTTTCTAATTGCTTCCAGGAAATGGTTTTTCCTGGTCTGCCTTTTGGTAACGAGATACAAAAAACTGTGTCATTGTCATGTGACGCCTGTTTAACCAGTTAATTGGCCGACTAGTAGGGGCTCTAAGAAGAAAGCCGTCACTTAAAGGAAAACCAATTAAATGAGTTGCTTCCTTTTGAAGGGCATAGAGCACTGTGGTTAAAAGTACAGATGTGGAGTCAAAATGCCTGGCTTAGATGACAGAGCAATTTACTCACCGCTCTATACTTTTGTTACCTTATTTGCAAAATGGGGATGGTAAGTATTAAGCACATCATCAGGTCATTTTGAAGATTAAATAGCATAACTCATGTGAAGCGCTTCGAACAGGCTCTGCTTTATAGTAAGTGCTCATAAATGTTCACTGCACCTATTACACCTTTAGCAGAGTGACTCAGGATCCTTAGCTGGCACCCGTCCCAAGAGGTGGTCCCACTAAATAACTGCCGAGAAACAAAAAGAAGACTCTCATGCTGACGTAGTCTAAGATAGACTCAGAAATTCAGCCATTTCCACTCCCCGAAACTATTATTTATTCTAAAAAAATTCCCTCCCGAAAGTATTTTCTCCTAAAAAAAAAAAAAAAAAAAAGTCAGTTCAACATTTCAAGTGTAGCTTAAATGTGCTTTCTCTAGCTACAAAACATTCCATCTTACATAAACCCATTTTAAAAATACAATCAAAAGAAACAATGAAATTCCATATGGAGAAAGAAGACAATGAAACTGTGTTCACGATCTGAACTTCATAGATTATAGCTGGAATGTTTGTACAGCTGTACTATTTAATTGGTTTACTCTCTTCCCAGAATTATGAGCAATACAAGGGGAATACTGCTAGACTGTTCTTTTCATCCTGTGGGAAGTTAGGGGAAAATGTGTTGCAGAAGCAGTTTATAGATGGAGGCAATTTGTTTACCTCGAGTTTGGTGGACTCTGGGAAAAAGAGTAGAAAGTTCCAGAACACAGGCGACAGGAACTTCTATGTATATCAAGAATGTAGCTGTTATACCCAAAAAAGGATGTAACAAAAGTGCACAAGAGCAGACAATGTAGGAATAAAATAGGAGTGTCTCTCCTGCTCCCACAATTGAACCCAGTTCCCACTGATGGCTAATCTTGAGCCACTTAACCCCAACGAAATCCTCCCCAGAAACCCCAGACTCTAATCTCCCAACACAAAACTTTCCTCCCCTGAACTCAACAATTTCCATGAACTTCATCCACCTTCCAGAAATCAGAACAGAAGTCCACCACTCCCCATACAGCTTAGATTGTTGCGTTTCCCAAATCACTGTTGATCCTGGGGACAGGATAGCATTACTCTCTCCTGAATCCCTGTGTCTCTATATCCAGGTAAGGAAGAGATAATGGAATTCCAAAACATAAAGACCATTCACAGGTAGAGGTGCAGCAAAAAAAAAAGACCCTAGGATTTTGAGTCTGAAGATCTGGGTTCAGCTCTTAGCACAGTTACCAACTGGATCATCTTGGGCAAACCGTAAATCCTCTCCCGGCCTCGGATCTTCTCAGTTGTGAAGTAGGTGTAATACTATCCTACCGAAGAGCTTCTCGAGAGGATTAAAAGGGACGATAGATGTCAAAATTCTCTGTAAACTCTCACATGCTGTCAGAGTTGGTTACAGTGACTGTTGGACCAGGTTCCAAACAACTGTGTTTTATCTCCCTCAAAGAGATTGTGACGTTTGGGGGTGTAGGCACCGTTTTCTCATTTCTTTTATACTTACTCATTTCTTGAGCACTATCTTCACAGAGTACACAGAAAGAACACGGAACTGTAAGACCTGGGTTTCAGTTTCTTCCATGAGTCATTTAATCTCTTGATCCGAGTTTCCTTGGCTTAGATGTTTATTTTCTCACATAATAGCAAGTCCAAAGGTACAGCAAGTTTCAGGGTTAATTGATTCAATGGCTTGAAGATGTCATTAAAAGATTACATTTAGTCCAAAGCATCAACTTCATCCTAAGGCTGATCATGAGAGGCCAACGAGCAGCAACTGCGGTTGTCCTCCTTCACTTTGCCCTGAAGTGTGAATGTGCGTCCTTGTCTTAAGCAGTAAAGCAATAACAGCCACCAGGGGAAACGTCAGAGCACACCAATTGGCTGAGACTACTGTTCTCCATTACAACTGCACTTAGAATCACCCAGGAAGTACTTTGAAAAACACCCAGCTCGGGCTTCCCTGGTGGCGTAGTGGTTGAGAGTCCGCCTGCCGATGCGGGGGACGCGGGTTCGTGCCCCGGTCCGGGAAGATCCCACGTGCCGCGGAGCGGCTGGGCCCGTGAGCCATGGCCGCTGAGCCTGCGCGTCCGGAGCCTGTGCTCCGCAGCGGGAGAGGCCACAACGGTGAGAGGCCCGCGTAACGCAAAAAAAAAAAAAAAAAAAAAAAAAAAAAATCACCCAGTTCTGGGATTTCCCTGGTGGTCCAGTGGTTAAGACTACACCGCGCTTCCACCTCTGAGGCATGCGGAGCTAAGATCCCACATGGCACGCAGGGCAGCCAATAAGTAAGTAAGTAAGTAAATAAATAAATAAAATAAAAACACGCAGTTCCCACATTCCAGAGACTCTGATTCAATATGTCTGGAAGGCAAGGGGATTGGGGCATTTTTTAAAGCCCCCCAGATGATTCAAATATGAAGCCAGGGATGAGAAACCACTTCAGAGTAACTGGGATACACCCATAAAACTGTGGATGGGGAGGTTTAGAAGGTAACCAAGAAGTAAATACTGTAGTGGCTACTGTTAGCTACATAATATATACCCCTCTAAAGGTTCAAAGTGTACATTTGCATATTAAGCATTCAACAGTAAGGAAAGTTAGTTAATGTTTTGTTCTTGTTTGGGGGTTTTTGTTTGGGGTGGGATTGGCTACTTAACAAAGAAGGGTCCCGGCGAAGAGAACAAAAGAGCTAACTGCTGAGTGAAGAGCTAAAGGACAAAAATCCCCTGACTAGTCTCAGACCAATATCCTTATAGGAATTTCCGAGATAGATTAGATATAAATGAACTATACATCCGCATAAAACAGGAAGTTCAGGAAGACCAAAGTTAAGGAGCACATAGTGCAGAGGTCAATATAAAGTTGTCATTCAGGAATCTGAACAAATAAAGTCAGTATCAAGACCAGGGGACCATGAAGTGACAGTAATCCGAGGCAAAAGTTATTTCTATTAGGAATGTAACCAATTCCAGAGAATAGACAACTCAGGACCCATGGAAGAAAACCAGTGCAGAAGTGAAATTAGCTAGAAATGGTACAAGAAAGGACAGCAGTTGCAGATACCCTTCAAGGTCAACTGGCTGTCCTGAAATGAGAAGAAAAGGAACTCTTTTCACAGCGAGGCAGGGAGATGAACCACAGGAGACCTCTGAATGGGCAATACTAGTCATTATCTATCCTGCCTTTAGCAGAATTTTTCTTGCCAAGGTACAAGGCTCATGACCTGGTGAACCAAACATTTGGGTTCTAGCCAAAAGGGAATTAAAAGTACAGAACACTTACTAACAACTCAAAAAACACATCAAACAAATATGCGGTAAATGAAGGATGTGGGGAAATATAGCACAGACATTGATATGCGTCAAGAACAAGATATAAGAGAAGCAATGATGTAAATGTTTTATCAAAATGGTATTAATGAGGTCATTAGTGATGTCTGAATGTTGGCAACTCAAGGAGTCTTGGATATGTAAGCAGAATCACACAGAACACAATTCTGGCAAAGTTACAAATAGGAAGCACTTGTGCAAACATTATGTGACAATGTCCCTTTGGGAAAAGCATGAGTGTCATCCAAAAAGAAGTGTATTTGTCCAGTCTAAAGCAGCAATTAGGTAATTCCTGACCACTTCTACAGGCACTCCTTTGAATACTTTCAGAGTCAAATCATCAACAGAATCTAGCTGGCAGCCATTTGATAGAACAACTTTCCAATGCACACCACTTCAACACACATGAGGATCAAGAAGCTGTTCTGCCCCAACTGAACTTTTTATCTTTCCAGAGACTTCCATCTCCTGTCTTAGAATTGCATTCACAAGTATCAGAAAGGGTGTAATCCCTCCCACCCTTCTCATTCTCGTTAAGAGATCTATATTATAAATTTTTCCTCTTTGCAAGGGGAGGGGTGGAGGCAGTTTGGAATGAGAAAGTTTCATTAATAAAAATAGTGTGGATTTAAAAACAAGAGAAAGAATTGAAGTCAAAAATGAGACGATCTTTCATCAGAATTCATTCAACCATCTATAAAAACCTACGATAAGCCAGACACCAAGATCATGAAAGTATTCTGTTGACCAACTGCAAAAGAGGTGACTAACAGGAATTTGTGGACCAAAACTTGGGAAGGTGATGGTAGGAAGGTATTTGAGCTGAAATGACAGTTCACACAAGTTCTGACAGTAGTGTTTTGATGGATTAGAGAGAGAAAGCGATGGCAAATGGTGATCAATTACTTGTCCCTATAAGTTTGTTAGTACATGTGGCATTTACTCCTTCCAAAATTTTAAATGATTTTCAAATTGTAAATCTATGTACTTGAGTTGTTAATATACCCAATGGCATTAGACCACAGGAACATATGTCAAAAACTGGCTCCAAATTTACATCTTTCAAGAAATCTTCCTTCCTCAATCCCTCTGCAGCTGTCCCCTTGGTACCCATTTACATTATTGCGTACAATGTGATAGCTGGACTGCAGGGGGTTAAACGCAGATGCAGACCAGCTGTGTTCATATCCTGGCTCTAAAAATTACGGGCTATGTGAGCTGCGATTTTCTCAGAAACGAACAGTCCCTTGAAAGCCCTTGTCACACACAGTTCCTGGCACGGGAAAAGTGGACAGCAAATGTTAAGTATTATTATTTATGGTTTGCTTTATTATTTTAAATTCCTCTTGATTTGTTTCATATACAGATTTTTGGTCTCAAGAAATGTCTGTTAAATAACTGCTTTTATAAACTCCAATACGTGGAAATATAATGATGGAAGCTGAGTATCTTAATTTATAAATGGCCCCATGTCAGAAATTCAGAGCACTGTTCTTACAGTGAGTGTATCAGAAATCCTGAACATTTTTTTTATACTGGGTTGGGTTAGTAAGGTTAAGTATGAGGGTTACATTGACTTTATTTTTTTTACATTGACTTTAGAAGTATATACTCAAGTCCATGAACTTTTAAGATCTGGCATGCTTAGGCTCACAGGAAAACCCAGTCATTCATGTGTCTCTAACCATCACACCTAATAAGATATAAGAAATGCAGGGTGGGAGGGGCAGAGAGAATAACTTCTGGATAACGATTTCAGAGCTAGAAAATATAAGAAAACTATAAAGTACACATGTTATGATAAGTTTCTGGTACTCTAGCCGGACTCCATACCAGGCCATCTCTTCCCTGGAGGGATGGAGAAGGGGATCCAGCCACCTGGGTAGAGGTGCATATCTGGGGAACGCACATGTGGTTTGCCTGCCCCTCTGAATTGAGGCTCAGAGGCTCCAGTGCATCTGTGGTTCACACCAGATCCTAAGATATTTTTTAAAAGCCAACATGACATGTTCCTAAAGTTAGGAGCCTGTAAAGATGACTTCTTGAGGGTCTGGGAGGCATTGCTTCGTAAGTCCATGGCTGTGTAGCTGATAGTATTTCAAGTATGAACAGTAACTACAGAGACCATGGCATTAGCAATGACGCAAGGTTCCACATCCTAGGAAAGGCCTCCCACCACTTGCCTTAATTTCCCATGGGGGTCTTTTTTTTCTCTCTTTTTCAAATGATAATATTTGATACCTGAGCTTCCTGGAGACTTAACAGAATCCTCAACCATTCAGCAATCCTGCTATGCAATATGATAACAATATATAGAAAACCATTTCTTTGCCCTTCACACCATGGTTCTAATGAAAATAAAGACACACTTGATGGTGATAAACACTGAGTCAAGCACAGAATTTTGTTTATGGAGATGGAGGTGTTTGGGAAAAGAGAGGAATTTTTTTTTTCAATAGCACAATACTTTGCAGCCATTAATTCCTTATCCCATTTAATCCACTTACATCTCCTGAGGCTTATTAGCACAATATTCCTTAGAATCTGTGATAATTGTCAAGGTAATTTAGGTTTAGCAGGACAGATCTGACAGAGCTTGGGGAAAAAGAAGCTGGAGGGGGGAAAAAAAAACCCAATGAAGACTCCAGTACAAATAGCTCTTTCTAAAAATAGAAGTCACCTGCAGTAGAACTGAATGGTAGTCCTTTATTATCGCTCCATACACTTTTTTTTCAGCATCGATTCAAAAGATTTCTCTTTTTAGAAAATGTAAAACGTGCTATATCGGCACACAGGCAATTAACCTTTATTAAACAAACATAGTGTTGCCATTTTTAAATTACTATTATCAATATATTCTGAAGGGGAGGCAATGAATAGTCCCTCCCATCATGAATCACCCAAACTCTCTCTATAGACCCTCTTTCCATAGGAGATTGGAAAAAACAACAACAACAACAAAAACAAAACAAAACAAAAAAACTAGGTCTTTTCGGTCATTTTTTGAAAGAAATTATTTAGTAAACCAATTTGACTGTGATGTGTAGGCTGTGATGCGCTAAGTGTTTAAGAAGAAGCTGTCACTTGTAAACACTCCCGCAGTGGCTCATTTGCAGCTACCACCCTGGTGTTCCCAACACTACACTGAGAAGAGATATGCACAAACTGGCCTGAATCCACTCGGAGACACCTGAACTGACGTGAAAGATGAAGCACAGCCCCCCAATTCAGCTGTTACACCAACATTTGAGGAGGTAGGGGCGCGTATCAGAAATGATTTTTTCCTCCGCCTCACTGGAAAGTTTTCTAGTAGTTTATCCCAGATCCTAGACTAGGAGATACATCAAGAACAGCCAAAAGAAAAAAAGGGAGGGGAGAGTTAGTTTCACTTGTCTAGATGATGTCATAATAGCCCTTATTAGTATTATTATTGACTAAGATAAAGCACTTAGCATGAATTAGCCCAGGGAATTCTCCAGAACCGCTGAGGAGTAAATAAGCAGTCAGTGTGAATTCTTTTCAGCTGCGCACTAGATGAGGCCCAATCCTCTGGGACAAACAACTCATCTTTCTCCCCTGCACCCTTCAATCAGTTGTCCCACTTAAACTCAACCTATTTTTTCCCCCAGCAAGTGCTCAGGGACTAGGTTAGAAAAATCAACTAGAAGCAGCAGCCTCTGTGAATCTGGATTTTCCTTTTACCTCCTCGGGTAACAGCACCCATCCTAAAAACGTACATCCAGAATAAAGTGTAGCCTCATGAAACAGGCCATATTGTTGAGAAACTAAAATTTGTCTTCTCTTCCTTGCTAAAAAAATCATTGTCTTCTGTTCTCCTAGCCATGTTGCTGCAATCTGAATTCCCTGGGAGAAAAGGAACCAGTTCTGATTTCAGAACCGCTGGGGTGCATTAAACTCACGGTCTCAGAGGTGGAAGGCGTGGAGGTTTTTGCCCCAGCAGACCCCGAAGAGAAATGGATCTGCAGGGGCTGGAAGCTGGGGGTGGTGACCGCCAAGTGGAGGTGGGACGCTGGGAGTACAGCAGCAGGGCTTCTGCGTGACTGCCTTCTGTCAGGATGCTGAACGCTACACAGCTTGGGGGCCCGAGGCCCCCGCCCCATGGAGGCAGTGAATGGTAATGGGGAACCACCTCCAAACGAGCCACACAAGCTGAAACAGCAAACACCTCAACCAGGACAGAGAACACAGGCCCCCTTGTCCAATTCTTCTGGTTCTGTTCAGCCCCCTTGGCTCTTCTGCTGTTCTGAGTGAGATGGGGCAGGGTGTGGGTAACGGGAGGTATACTGAAAAAAAAAAAAAAACAACAACTTGCTAGCCAAGCGGATCCATCCATATTTAAGTTGATTCAGAACAATAAAGTGAGATGCTTTTTGCACCTCCGTGACATACTGAAAATCCTGACATAGCTTTACTGTATGTAGCAGGAAGGGCTTTCTACAATCCTCCCTTGCCTTAGGCTAACTGGAAACCTTACCCTGTTAATCCCATACTCCTTCTATGAATGTTCCCTGGCTCCACAAATATCTCTACTGAAAGGAACTAACTACTCATGAAGTTAAGCTTACTGAGCTGGCTCAGGATTTTGACATTTTGTATCTGTAGCAAGTAAGTTACCCTAAGTCTTGGGATGCCCCCTGTGGTTAAATTTGATTAAGGATGCACGTAGCCCTCTTTAACTTAGTAATTACCGTGGAAAAAGTGCTGTTCCTGACATACCTTTTGGTCTCATTTGTACACTTAACTATATCTGAGATGCACTTCGGGAATCTTAACTGCTTTGTGCAGAAATTTTATGAAGCAAAGCAGAGGCAGACAAAGCATGGTGAATGAATCAATCTCCACTAATAAGTTAAGTGCCCAAAGCTTCCTGCCTTCTATGCCATCAGAGAACAGCAAGAGAAATATGAGATTATAGAATATTAGGCTATTGTGCCAGCTTTGCTCTGAAGAGGCCCATTTTCTGTTTTTAATTGAAAGTGGGTGTTTCTACCTTCGGACTGGACAAACTGTTTAACCTCTGTGGGCCATGGTTTCCTTACCTGAAAGTCTGTTTGTTCAACTAGATGATCCCTATAATGTTGCCTCAAGCACTAAAATTTTGATCCGAAGATATTATGAAATCCCCAAAACAAAGGAAAAGAGGGGCATTGTTCTCATTCTGTTGTCCACCCAGCTGGATTTATCAGATTAAGATTCTGAGCTATAAATAAAGGAAGAAAAGACACTGATACAATATAGAATTTGCATTTGCAGGAAGTGCATTTTTCATCCATATGGATCGTAACTATTTCATGCGCTACAAATAACTGAACAGCCTATCTACAGAAATGGTTTTGTCCGTTCATCTGCTTTTCTCTGTAACAGTAAAAATATCTTTATTGCTTTGTTATAAAACTGTGTTCAAATAAAAATAGGGAAATGCAATCCTCAGCAGTTTCTGAGACCTAGCTGAGAAAAGTCACGAGTCCAAACAGCTCTTTATAAAAGCACAAAGGTAAGAGTGCCATCTGCTGGCCTAAGCTGTCTAAAAGTGTCTTTCTAACTATTCAATAAAATTAACTCCGCAAATAGCTTCTAAAATTTGAGTCTACACCTGCCTTATGAAAACTCTGAGCTCTTCAATAACTTGATGTAGAGAGCCTAAACAGGAAAATCATGTGTCTTAATGTCCAAAATATACAAGCCATATGCATTTACCAAAGTATTACTCTCTGCATTAAATAAGTACTTATTTTAATTACACCCTACAATATTTACCTTATCAAAAAACTGTAAACCTATCAGGTCTAAAAATAAGTAGACAACGTCTTCCTTTTAAAACCTTCTAAAAAGCTAGAATATTTGGAGTGTTTATAACAGTGGAAAACAGTGTCAAAATTGTCAGAAGTTTCCTGTCTCACAGCACCAAACTAAGGGGTAGCTCTGTTAACAGAATTCAATTAAGAAAGAAAGCACAGGGCTTCCCTGCTGGTGCAGTGGTTAAGAATCCGCCTGCCAATGCAGGGGGCACGGGTTCGAGCCCTGGTCCGGGAAGATCCCACATGCCACGGAGCAACTAAGCCCGTGTGACACAACTACCAAGGCTGCGCTCTAGAGCCCACGAGCCACAACTACTGAGCCTGCATGCAACAACTACTGAAGCCCGCGCATCTAGAGCCTGTACTCAGCAACAAGAAGCCACTGCAATGAGAAGCCCGTGCACCGCAAGGAAGAGTAGCCCCCGCTCACCTCAACTAGAGAAAGCCCGTGCGCAACAACAATGACCCAACGCAGCCAAAAAAAAAAAAAGAAAGCACACAGTTAAGTTGAAAAGTCATACGGCAGATAGAACCATCACTTCACACCTCCACACTGACGTCAGTGGGCAGACGGAGGCCAGGCTGAAACACTTATGTCCATTATGAGGCTTTGTCCTTTATGAGGTGCTGTGACGGTAACATCTAGCCCACCAAGTATACTCATTCTTTTCAATCCCTCCCAAAATCTCCTTCAGGAAAGATTTTCTTTTAAACGGACGCCTTAGAGCAATAGAGCTGCTCAGAGACCATTTCACACAAAAACAAAATGATCCAACCAATGACTTGGCACTAAGCCTGAGATGATGCCAGGAAAGTGTATTCTATTGCCTGAAATATTGGATAACTGATTAGCACATTCCTAAAATCACCTAAGGAGGTGTATAAGGCAATTGGAATACTTTTTATTCAAAGAAGTACATGAAACTTCCTATGCAGAAAACAATGAACTAGAAGAAAATAACCATTCTAAGTAGATGATATTCAGTATCACCAAGAAGCCAAGTGATAGACAAGTACAGCCCTTCAGGGTCCTTGGCTTCCTATTCATTTTCTGCCTTACCTATATTGTAAAGGTAATCCCATAATAATTCACTGATTCTTGACACTAAAGATCTTTTATTTTCTCATGATGCCATGCTGTGAGGTTGTTTGGAAATGCCAATTATTAAAATATAAAATCAAGTAACTAGTATATACTTTAAATGAATTTAGGCATTAGAGACAGACAAAATCTACATGGGAAAAAAAAACAATATATTTACTGTTCTTTTGTTGAACGATGGTATCGATTTGTTGTTCCCTCTGTCTATGAATGGGAATGAGTGTGAGTAAAGCCACACTACACATCACTCACAGTCTGCATTTTGAATTAAAACTCTCTCATGATCAAAGTGTCATTTTGTTTAGTATCGGTGACGTAGTTTCACAACTTTCTCATCACTGGTACCAGGATGTAAGGATGCAGCTGCCTGCAGCTCACATACTTTCTGAGAATGACTTTAGGTCAGTTTGAGCGCCTCCACCAACCTTGCCAAAGCAATAATGACAGAGCTCTGAAACCATATCCACAAGCATGCAGGAACCCAGTCATGAGTTGACACCAAGTTCATGACAACTTGGAGGAAATTAGTTCACGTAGAACAGGCCACTCTTCATACTTACTCAACACTGAAAACCACCACAGAGCAACTACAACGACAACATTCTGACCAAGAGTAATTTATATTTGTATTACACTCCATAATAAAATATTTTCCCATAGATTATTTCACTTGTTTTTCAAGTCACCCTCTGAGACAGGCAGACCATTTTACAAATCACTTGAGATCAGCCATTCAATTTTTCACAATTGGAAAATACCTACTGGGTTTCTCCACCTGAATAATGTTTACCATAAGACTGAAAATCCAGGAGAGCTTGTAATATACTAGTAAACACTAAACCATAAACCAGAGGTTGACATAACCCAATGAAGCACATTGTGCTTCAGTACTATGAAGCGTACTGGGGATCTGCTAGAACTACTACATTCTCTGCTGATGAAATTCATCTATCAGCCAAAGAGTTGGCCCTGCCCCACGTAGCAAGAAATGACATTTCCCTCTAGATCAAGGGATGCCACTAGAAAGTGAAAACAATGGAGTCACACAATCAAATTTGCTTTTTTTTTTCTGTACCTGGGCCTCTCACTGTTGTGGCCTCTTCCGTCGCGGAGCGCAGGCTCCAGACGCACAGGTTCAGCATCCGTGGCTTATGGGCCCAGCCGCTCCGCGGCGCGTGGGATCTTCCCGGACCGGGGCACGAACCCGTGTCCCCTGCATCGGCAGGCGGACTCTCAACCACCGCGCCACCAGGGAAGCCCTCAAATTTGCTTTTTGAATATATCAAAATGATATCAGTACCAAAATATATTTGAGATTAACTAGATAAAAAAGCAGAGGACCCGAAGGTTACATTTTATCAAGTTCCTATAGTAGCACACTAGCTACAAAGCTAGTAGCAGAGTCAAGGCTGGAACTTGCTTCTAACCTGGAGTCCAGAAATTAGCGTTTCAGAAACGTGAAATAATTCATCAAAATGGTAAAAACAGAAGTATCTGTGGCCAATAAATTAAAAGTCAAAGAATTTCTGTAATTCACCAGTCTAGCTGACAATTTAATTATTGAGAGTGTGAGGAAACCACACTACCCACATAAGCAGCCAGCAGGCAAGTAAAGTGATACAGCATTTAGATACAAATATAGATGATATAGGTATATCCTTTAAAATATACAAATATCCATACCCTTTCATCCACTAATCCAATTTCTAGAATGAACACTAAATTATTTATAAGGCTGTTTATCTCAAAGTTAATTATAACAAGTAAATAATAGAACTATTATAAGTGTCTACCTATACTGAATTGTTAAAATTAAAATGAATTTCTCACAAACATATGGTTACCAAAGGGGAAACAGGGGGAGGGATAAATCAGGGGCTTGGGATGAACACATACACATACACATACACACTACTGTATATGAGGTAGATAACAAACAAGGACCTATTGTATAGCACAGGGAACTCTACCCAATATTCTGTGATAACCTACATGAGAACAGAATCTAAAAAAGAATGAATAAAATAAATAAATAAATAAAAATAAAAAAGAATGAATATACGTATAACTGAATCACTTTGCTGTACACCTGAAACTAATACAACATTGTAAATCAACTATAATCCAATAAAATTAAAAAAATTTTTTTAATGTATCCTTTAAAAAACATAAAATGAAAAAAAAAAACAAAACACTTAGGGCTTCCCTGGTGGCACAGTGGTTGGGAGTCCGCCTGCCAATGCGGGGGACAAGGGTTCGTACCCTGGTTGGGGGGATCCCACATGCCGCAGAGCGGCTGGGCCCGTGAGCCATGGCCGCTGAGCCTGCGCGTCCAGAGCCTGTGCTACGCAATGGGAGAGGCCGCAGCAGTGACAGGTCCACGTACCACCGAAAAAAAAAAGAATTTCTCTCTCATTATAATGGAATACTATGGAGCCAAGAAAAATCGTATTTCAGAAAAATAGCTTATTAGTTGGAAAAAAGTTTTAGCATATTTTGATTTATTGATATATGCTTTTGATATATTTCAATATAAAAAGTATTTATTAGGTATGATCCTAATTAAGGCACTATTTGAGAATAAGCATTTTTAGCAAATATAGACACTGACACATATATAAAAAGACACTACATCCATTTATGACAAAAATACTCAACAAAGTGGGTATAGAAGGGACATAACCTAAGAAAGGCCACATATGACAAACATACAGCCAACATCACATTCAACATTGAGAACATTTCTTCTGAGATCAGGAACAACACAAGATTACTGACTCTCACCACTTTTACTCAACATAATATTGAAAGTCCTAGCCACAACAATCAGACAAGAAAAAGAAATAAAAGGAATCCAAATATGAAAGGAAGAAGTAAAACTGTCACTGTTTGCAGATGACATGATACTATACTAAAAAAAAATACTAAAAACTCCACCAGAAAACTATTAGAATAAGTGAATTCAGTAAAGTTTCAGGATACAAGACTAATATACAGAAATCTGTTGCCTTTCTATACACTAATAATGAATTCTCAGAGAAATCTGTAAAATGATCCCATTTACAATGGCATCAAAAAGAAAAAAATACCTAGGAATAAATCTAACTATGGAGGTAAAAGACCTGTACTTGGTAAACTGTAAGACACTGATGAAAGAAATTGAAGATGCAAGCAAATGGAAAGATACACTGTGTCCATGGATTGAAAAATTAATATTGTTAAAATGACCATAATTACCCAAGACAATCTACAGATTTTATACAATCCCTATTAAAATACCAATGGCATTTTTCACAGAACTAGAACAAATAATTCTAAAATTTGTATGAAGACACAGAAGACCCCGAATAGCCAAAACAATCTACAAAGCTAGTCATCAAAACTGGCACAAAAACAGACATATAGAGGAATGGAACAGAACAGAGAGCCCAGAAATGAACTCGAGTGTATATGGTCAATTAATCCACTACAAAGGAAGCAAGAATAAACAATGGAGAAAAGACAGCCTCTTCAATAAATGGTGTTGGGAAAACTGGACAGCTACATGCAAAATAATGAAACTGGATTACTTTCTCACACCATATACAAAAATTAACTCAAAATAGATTAAAGACTTAAACATAAGACCCGAAGCCGTAAAACTCCTAGAAGAAAGCATAGGCAGTACACTCTTTGACACTGGTCTTAGCAACATTTTTTAAAATCTGTCTCCTCAGCCAAAGGAAATAGAAGTAAAAATAAACAAATGGGACTACATCAAACTAAAAAGCTTTTGCACAACAAAGGAAACTAGCAACAAAACGAAAAGGCAGACTTCTATACGAGAGAAGATATTTGCCAACAATATATCTGGTAAGAGGTTAATATCCAAAATATACAAAAAACTCATACAACTCAACAACAAAAAAATCAACCTGATTAAAAAATGGGCAGAGGAGCTGACTAGACATTTTTCCAACGAAAACATACAGATGGCCAACAGACATGAAAAGATGCTCAGCATCACTCATCATCAGGGAAAAGCAAACCAAAACCACGATGAAGTATCACTTCACACCTGTTGGAATGGCTATCATCAAAAAGACAATAAATAACAAGTGCTGGTGAGAATATGGAGAAAAGGGAACGGCAGTGCATTGTTGGCGGGAATGTAAATTGGTGCAGCCACTATGGAAAACAGTATGGAGGTTCCTCCAAAAGTTATAAATAGAACTATCATATGAGCCAGCAATTCCACTTCTGGATATTTTCCAAGGAAAATAAAAACACTAATTTGAAAATATATATGCATTCTCATGTTCACTGCAACATTATTTACAGTAGCTAAGATATGGAAGCAACCTAAGTGTCCACTGACAAATGGATAAAGAGGATGTAGTATATTATTTCCAATGGAATATTATTCAGCCATAGAAAGAATGAAATCTTGTCATTTGCAACAACATAGATGGATCGAAAGGGTATTATATTAAGTGAAATAAGTCAGAGAAAGACAAATACCATATGATTTCACTTATATGTGCAATCGAAAAAACACAACAAATGAACAAACAGAAACAGACTCATAGATACAGAGGACAAACTGGTGGAGGCCAGAGTGGAGAACAGTGGGAGAACTGAATGAAACAGGTGAGGGGGATTAAGAGGAACAAATTTCAGTTATAAAATTAGTGCTTTCAGGCACATTTAAACAGGGATTCGCACTTAGGCAATTCTTCTGGCTCTTAATTTTCTGGAAGTTAAGGCAAAAATAGAGTAGCAGGTTCCTTTTTCTATCTATAGAAAACACATTATTCAGGGTATTTTTTCCCCCTGGAACTGGAGTCAAACAGGAATTTAGCTTCATTTGAGTCCTCATATGAAAAGACCTCATAAAACATTAAGCGGTAACTTCAACCGTGGCCTTAAAAACAGGTAGCATCTTTTAGGCATTGACCCTGTGATAAATCATAATCCACTATATAAAATTAAATATAAATACAATTCTGTTTGAGATCTGTGAAAGCTCTAGCAAGAGATGGGTCCTTATAACATGCATTTAGGTAACAAGTATTTTTAATAAAACTGTAATAATCTATCCTATAATGCTCTAATTTCATTGGTTGTTCATCAGTTAGAAGCACAATGTCTCCTTTTATTCAAAAAGAATGCCTTGGGACTTCCCTGGTGGCACAGTGGTTAAGAATCCGCCAGCCAATGCAGGGGACACGGGTTCGATCTCTGGTCCGGGAAGATCCCACATGCCACGTAGCAACTAAGCCCGTATGCCACGACTACTAAGCCCACATGCCACAACTGCTGAGGTCCACGCACCTAGAGCCCGTGCTCTGCAACAAGAGAAGCCACCGCAACGAGAAGCCCACGCACCGCAACGAAGAGCAGTCTCCGCTCGCCACAACTAGAAAAAGCCCGCGTGCAGCAACAAAGACCCAACACAGCCAAAAATAAATTTATTTATTTATTTAAAAACAAAAATGTCTTTAATATCTCAATATATTAAATTAAAACCAACACCAGTCGTTTCCTACAAATATTTTAATAGGTAGTTCATGTGTTTTTGTATCTACTCATTGAATGTGTAACATACTAAGTCACATCAAAACCCTTTTACTTCAAATTTGAAAATGTGTGTATCAAGTGTTTAACTGCATTCTTAGAAAGAGCATAAATAAAATTATATAGAAAAGAAGATTGCGGTGAGCTCGTCAAGTTTACCCTACCTTTATGTAAATAACTATTTCACCAGTCATCCAATCAAAGGCAAAACAAAACCAAGAAATGAGTCTTTCTCTTGGCTGATCTAGATGGGCCAACCTCTCCTTGACCTAAACCCTAACTATCATACCAGGTAGCTGCTCGCACTGTGCTTTGCTCCTATCCATGGCCACATCACTGCCTCGTCTATATTCTCAATGACTATGATGCCAAAACGTACCTTTGGGAAAAACATTGCTGATACTTAAGATATCTATCTCAAAAAGGTTATGACATACCCCAGACGTCCCTGTTTGCACTCTGATACTATTATTTTATTCAAACGTTTTCATTTCTTACAACGTGCCAGTACGAGACCCTATACAAAACGGACTAGAGACAGATATGTGAGGGAAAAAAATGGAATAAACTATTATATTTGCTATGGTAACATTATGTACATGGTTCAATGAAAAGTAAAGGAGAGAACTGTCAAGTTTATCTAAATAAGGATAGCAGGCTTATTACTATATACTACGTGTTCATAGTCATGTTTTAATGAGCTTCAAAGTAGTCTTTTCATTCTAATATATTGGGATTTAAGGATCGAGTGAATAGTCCAACCATTTTTCTAGCCTTTATATATGCTTTTTCCACTCACAGCATTCCTGACATAACCTAAAATACAGATCAGGTATTCATACTACAGCATTTTATTAATACTGTATTATTATTATTATTATTTTTGCGGTACGCGGGCCTCTCACTGCTGTGGCCTCTCCCGTTGAGGAGCGCAGGCTCCGGACGCGCAGGCGCAGCGGCCATGGCTCACGGGCCCAGCGGCACGTGGGATCTTCCCAGACCGGGGCGCGAACCCGCGTCCCCTGCATCGGCAGGTGGACTCTCAACCACTGCGCCACCGGGGAAGCCCAATACTGTATTATTAATACAAACAGCATTAATTAAATGATCGGTATACAAAGCTGGTAACACCCTTATCCTATGCCATCTAAGTACCACTTTTGGGGGTGTGGTGAATACTTGTCATGTCCGTGGCCATCCAGCATCCTTTGAACACAATACTTTTGACTGAACACTCCCACACATACTGAGCCCTGTCTCTTCAACACAGAAGCCAGAACTCCAACTTACTTGCAGCAGGGTAAAGGCATGCGATGCACCCACACAGGCCTTTAGTCTGGGAAGTTGGTGACAGGAGAAAATAGATGCAGATGTAACCCATCTTTCAGTAAGTGTGGCAGCAGAAGCATCCATCTTTTCAGGTCAGAAAGCCCAGAGCTTCTGGGGCCCAGTCCAGTATCCTCATTGGAAGTTACAATGTCCAGAACAAAATGCGACGTCTGCACTAGGAGGAGACAGCCTTGGTGTCTTTGCTGGAGTAGCCACCGAGGTCTGGTCTAGGTATCGTTTCTGTATGTGCAGTGACTGAGCCAGACACCCTAAGTATAATGCAGATTCTTTGACGCGTCAAATATATTTTAATAAGTTTCTTTCCCGCGTAGTTACGCTAAGGGGAATTTTACTGTTTGCAACACTGGCACACTTCCAATGGCTCCTGACTGTGGAGGGCGCCTCGCAAGGGACATCTGACCCCGAGCCTCCCTGATTATCACAGAGCAGTACCTTTGAAGCAGCCACTTCCCAGCCCTCAAGAATACAGACGACGTGTGGATAGTTGCTGGCTCTCTCGGCAGCCTGCTGTTCTGCTTCCCCAGCAGTGAAAACACAGCTCGACAGCTACTGAGTCAGCTGTTGGAAGCAAACTACACTTCTTTGCTCCTGGGTAGCACACCCTTTCACTCCCTTCCTCCAAACCCTAGCACCCAACACTATGAATTTTCTTCACCTCAAGAAGTATCTGTATCTCCCTACTATTTATCCTCTGTCTCTAAACCTCTACATTATAAAACATTTTTCCAAGTTCACAGTGACTAATTTGATAGTCATGTTTGAAAACACTTTCAAAGAGCTTTTGAAAGTCTTAGTGAAGTACTTAAACTTCTCCTTTTACTTCTTAATAGACCTGGTCATTTTATTCAGAAAAAAGTTCTCATAGGGAAGTCACATTACACTTACTTAATTGACTTATCCTGTTAAAGTGTTTGTTCAGTGAGTCCATCCTTTATTACAGATGCTACCGGCCCATCTGACACCTGTTGGTTCCTTCTGGAATACTAATTTTAGTGGCTTATTTTTGTATAGTATAATTTTAAAAATTAATAGCAGCTGGGGCTTCCCTGGTGGCGCAGTGGTTGAGGGTCCGCCTGCCGATGCGGGAGACGCGGGTTCGTGCCCTGGCCCGGGAGGATCCCACGTGCCGCGGAGCGGCTGGGCCCGTGGGCCGTGGCCGCTGGGCCTGCGCGTCCGCAGCCTGTGCTCCGCGATGGGGGAGGCCACAGCAGTGAGAGGCCCGCATACCGCAAAAAAAAAAAAAAAAAAAAAAAAAAAATTAATAGCAGTTTAGTGTTTTCATCTATAAACTGAAGGCTCCACGTTGTCACTTTTTAACAAGTATAGTTGGCATATGCAGAAATATATATATATAGGTAAATATACATACACACACACTAATTTGTACTCTGTCATAATTCAACAAGACAGGGGTGAAATCTGCTTTCATACAGTATATGAAAGGCAATATTACTGAGCAAAGTGTACTATAAGTAAAATGGAGATGGAGTTATACTAATTAACAAATTATCCTGAAGCCTTTGAGCAGCCTCTATTCATATATGAAACACTGTGTCAGCTCAAGTCCATGACATCTCATACCACATATAGAGAGTATGTGTGGGATTGTAGGAACCCATTCTGATACTTTGTATTAGATTTTACAACACAGCTACTACTTCAGATATTTGATCAACAACTCCTGTGGGTTGACAAACGTAATAACTCCCACTTTTCTCTTTGAGATTTCTATCAGTTCAATTTTAGAGAGTTCACCCTTAGGAAAAAAACACATGTGATATAGGAATTAAACAAGATACTGACCAAAGGGAACACTTGTTCCTTGGCCATAAACACTCCCCTTCCTCAATGAGAGCTAAAACTTGGAGCCTGGAATGCAGGTAGAGATTACAAATACTAAGAAGCATTAATCAAAGCACACATGGGGGATCTTGGCACTAATTCTTTATGTTACTGGTATGAATATACATCATACCAGTAACGTAAAGAATTATGGGAAAAGACAGAAATTTAGCACCACACCTAGAAAAAGGATCAACACTGACATATAGCCTCAAGACTACATGAAAGGGACTTCCCTGGTGGCGCAGTGGTTAAGAATCCACCTGCCAATACAGGGGACACGGGTTTGAGCCCTGGTCCGGGAAGATCCCACATGTTGTGGAGCAACTAAGCCCATGCGCCACAACTACTGAGCCCGCGTGCCACAACTACTGAGCCCGCGTGCCACAACTACTGAAGCCCACACACCTAGCGCCCATGCTCCACAACAAGAGAAGCCATCACAATGAGAAGACTGAGCACAGCAACAAAGAGCAGCCCCCGCTCGCCGCAACTAGAGGAGGCCCACACGCAGCAAGGAAGACCCAACACAACCAAAAATAAATAAATATATTTTTTTAAAAAGACTGTATGGGAATAATAGCAATAATTGACTGATTATGATATGCTAAGCATTTCCCTAAGAGATTTGTAAGTATTATCTCATTTAATCCTACAACAACACTAGGATCAATCTTTGTAACCCTGTTTTACAAATGAGGTACATAAGGGTATTAAGTGTATGACCTTCTCCACGGTCATACACTTAGTACTACTGAAGATGGGACTCAAACTGAGGCAACCTATGCCCAGACCCTGTGCTTTATATGAGTTACTATACGGCCTCTCTATTTTTCCTCTTGGGTCTTTGAAATTATGTATCATCGATTTCTGACTATGTGACTGAAGTTGTGGGGGAGGAAGAAGAGGAAAAAAGGGGAATGCTTACAGAAATACCTAGCATAAAGACATTTTCCTCCTCTGGGGAGCTGAGTGATGTTATTTCCCTAAGTAAAAATTGTGAACCAATGTTACTCAAATATTAGTAAATACATATCCTGGCAAAATATGCTTCCTGCTGTTCAAGCTAACTGCTTTTTTTTTTTTTTTTGGACTGGCTTTTTCAGAGCATTCATGATATTTTTAGCTGTGTTTCCCATACACATAACAGATTGAACAAGAGGCCATTGCGTTAATGATCAACCAACTCTCAATAATTAGCCACTTGCTTCAACATCAAATGTACTTCACCTGCAGTATGTAGACTTGAGAATTTCTAAAGTGTGCTTGCAAGGTTCATCAAGCTGCCCAGTGCCACAATCAAAAACTCGCACTTAGGGCTTCCCTGGTGGCGCAGTGGTTGAGAATCCGCCTGCTGATGCAGGGGACACGGGTTCGTGCCCCGATCCGGGAAGATCCCACGTGCCGCGGAGCGGCTGGGCCCGTGAGCCATGGCCGCTGAGCCTGCGCGTCCGGAGCCTGTGCTCCGCAACGGGAGAGGCCACAACAGAGAGAGGCCCGCGTACCGGAAAAAAAAAAAAAAAAAAAAAAAAAAAACTCGCACTTGACCTGCAGTAACTGCATGTTTCACATATACGTGTGTTCTCTGCAAATTCTTTCCTGATCACTTGAGTCCACAGAGCGGTTACAACTATGAAAAAAGCACCCCTGGTAAGACAAACTTCCTAAAGGAAGGAAAACAGATCACTTCTATGAGTAGGGTATCATGGCATCATTAATTCAACAAATGGGTATTGAGTGCTACTTTGTAGTAGAGGTAAGGAGGATACAGTAGGAATAAACACAGACCCTGTTCTCAAAGAGCTCAGTCTAGTTTATAGAGTAGGCAAGAAAATCAGTATTATGATACACTGATAATTCTTACAATCAAGAAGGCAAAGACATTGTAAGAGCCCAGCAGAGGCATTTAGATGAAGGATACAGAGTGTATAAATCACACCCTGGGGTTGGATAGGGAAATGCTTCCAGAATAAAGGGCACTTGAACCCAACTTAAAAGACTGAGAGATTTTTATCTAGGTTTACCCTAGCTAAAAGGAATTCCAAATCCAGAGAACATAATCAACAACTGTCTTTAGAAAATTGTATCAAAACAGCAAACTACAGGTCGGTTGGTGTGACTGAATGACAATGTACGTGTGGAGGTGTGAGCGATGGAGCTGGAAAGATCTGCCAAAGCCTTGATTCCAAAAGCTTCTGGTCCTAATAGATGCTTATTCTTTGATGCTCACATATCCCCTTTGTTAAAGATAAATAAGTGTATGACAAAGAGCATAACTGGAAAACAACTGCACTGGTTCTGATGCAACATGGTAGACTGAACAAATAGAAGAATGAATAAATGAAATCCACTAATATAAATGGACTAAAAGAGAACAGTTACTAAATAAAAAGTGAGTGATCCACCAGACAACTAGAATGAATACAACAGCAAATGAGAGATGTTAACAAAATTTTGGAATATGGAAAGCAAATGAATGGATGGTAAGCGATTTAACAGATCTGAGACAGCTGAATACACTCAGAGGATGAATAAATATGACCCACAACCAGTGGTACTGCAGAATCCCAGAAAAGTACAGGAATTAGAGGCAAAGAGCGTTTATGAAAGTGGCTATGAGGGCTGGGGCAAGTACCACTCCTGCACCTTGGAGAAAGAAAGTCTGCCACGGAGAATGCAAACCAAAAGGCATAGTCGAGGGAGGGCACGAAGTACCATGTCACAAACAAAGGGGCGATGTGAAAATCTACATGTTGAAGAGTGGTAGTCCTCGACCTCTGGGATGCTGGCAGCCAGACGTACACCTCACAAACAGGATATGAAAAGACCCATCTCTGGAGGAATTAACTGGGCCAAGCAGGATGTTCAAACTGATACATAAAAGATTGGTGCAACTTTGAGCAGCATGAGTAGGACATCCCAGGCAGACAGTTCAGCTTGTACAGATACAGAGTCATGAAGCCGTATGGCAAGTCTCAGGAGCAACAAGACCTTCAGCATGTCTGACCAATGGAGTGCGTGGTGTGAAGAGTGAGAAACAACGGGGACAAGTACAGGTCCACCCATTAAAGGCTTCTAAGCTAAGGAGAGGTCATTGCATGTTATTTACACACAGAAGGGAATTTCCACAGAAGAATGACATGATCAGATTTAGAAAGACAATTCTGGTTGTAGTATAAAAGTTAATCAGGGTGCAGGTAGAATGCAATAATGAGAAACCAGCTGGGAGACTGTGACTTTCTTACCTCTAGGAGGAAAACTAGACACTGAACTAGGGCAACTGTGATATTATAGAATAGAGAGGAGAGTCAGGATTCCAGAGACATTTATAAAGTATGATTGAATATATATGTATAACTGAGTCACTCTGTATGCAGAAATTAATACCATGTTGTAAATCAACTATATTTCAATTAAAAGTTTTTAAGAATAAAAAAATAAAGTAGGATTAATGGAATATTTTTCTCAACTGGATGTAAGGGAGAAAGGTAAAGCAAAGAGGCAAGGACGAATCTTCTGTTTCTAGCTTAGGAAACAGGAACGGTGTTGATGTCATTAACTAAAATAGGGAACGTGACAGAACTAATCCCTTTGACAAGGGAAAGTAATGTAGCCAATTTTGAGACACAATGTTTAAGTTACCACAAGACATCTAGGAAGAGAAGTTCTATAGAAAGCTGGAAATTATCTACAATTCAGGAAAGAACTCACCTAGAGGGACAGATTTGAGGCAAATTTTTAAAAAATCAAAAACCCTGAATCAGCACAACATGCAGAATGAAGCCATGGGAAGGACTGAGGGCATACAGAGGAGGGAAATGCACGCCACCACTCTCTGGGCTCTTAGCTCCGTGCCCAGGGAAAGCATCACAAAGCTATCGGAGCGCGCTCTCTTGCTAAGCCCAAAGAGGATCTCAGAAACCTTCTCAGTATTGCTCCCCCAGCATCCACTACCAACCAACCAGAGTTTGCACTTGAATTAAAAAACCATTTGTCTTCCTGATGCAAAGCAAGAGAAGACAACCCAGGACTGGACTCTGAAGAAAAGGTTCTTAAACATCTTCCACCAGCTTCCTTTGTGTGTGCTGTTGTGAGTATAGGTGAGAATCTGGTGAGAGGATACTGCCCATTAATGTAAACCAAACCTTAAAGCATGTCCACATCCATAGGCTTATCTAACCTTCTTTCTCATTACTGAGTAATGAGGCGACCTGAACTACTGTCCCTCTACAGTCCAGCCTCTCCACTGCAGCCAAAGCAGAGGTTTGATTGTATCACCCTCCACTCTCACCCCTGCTATTAAAACCCCTTTACAGCATCTACTTGCTCTTAAAATAGAGATGAAGCTTTTTCACATGGTCTACAAACCCCACTGGGTTTAATCCCCGACTCTCCAGCCTATATTGTACCATGAGCCCCCGCCATCCACCCCCAAACTACATTCTGTACTGCTTCCCTCCACCACAGGCATTTGAAGATGCTGTCTGCCATCCGGAGGACCCTTGCCACGAGTCTTAGCTAACTCCCAGTCATCGTTTACGTCTTGGCTTTAATTCCACTTCCACGGAAGCCTTCCATCAATGCTCAGGTGTCATCGCAGCACCATGTGCCTTTCTTGCAGAGCACTTACCAAAGTTGTAGTTTCACGTGTCCATGTGCCCTGTTTGATTGGCTCTGGTGATGTGAATTTTGATACTGTATTTTCACTCCGGGAAAATATGCCTATATGAAGCACTTGTTAAGATTTTACTTCCATTTTGAAATAAATTAATATGGTTTAAACAGACAAGAAACGATACTTGGCAAATACTATGAAATATAGTTCAATAGCCATTTTAATTCCATCGGAACGATTTCATCATTTCCTAGGAAATTTGCAAACTATTACTGAATAAAGAGTCACATTTCTTCCTGAAATTACATGCAGCTGGAAATCCTCCTGGCTCCAAAAACAGGAAAATGAGAAATCTCTTCTCTCCTTTTACTGGATTTACACACTGCTCTTGAAAAATATTACAACCGTTATTGTCCTCAGCATTGTCTCGAGTCATTAAGAATCACATTCCCATTTAGTTTAGCTAGCTGTGTGGAACACCTCTTTCTTCCTGCCTCTGAGTATCCCTTCTCTATAATAGGTTTTAAATTAAGACCACAAAGCTACTCTAGCCCCTTATCTATTGCAACAACATCCATTTGTGCCATTTCTTCCCGTAATTCTTCCTTAAGTGAAAGATGGGCACCACAGAGTAGAAGCTACTGTCATGGTAATACATGGCTGGGAGCATCCTCTTAGCTGGTGAGTAATATACAGCACTGGCCTTCTGATGCATTGCTGACCCAACCTAACCCAGGAACTATAACGGGGTCCCATTAATGAAAGCACTACATAAATTGTACAGTCTTTTAGCAGCCAAATCCAAGGAGAAACACAAGTTTCACTTGGGTGCTGTTGTCTTAGTTACACATGAGAATTCCTGGATACAAACTGTGCTTAAGGCAAAGCTGTGAAACACACACACACACACACACACACACACACACACACGCAGTCTCACACACTGCTCATATATCATGCCCCAGGCCTTGTGATTCACCCTAGTTACTTAGGCCACACCCAGCTTCACTTGAAGAAAAACAAACAAACAAACAAACAAAAGTCTCGGTCAAAACAACCTACCTGGACTTCTACTTTCTTGGCATATGCTTCAGACCTGGGCCCCTCTAGCCAAAACAGGCTGTTTACCTAATAAACTAATTTGTACTGAAGTATTAAGTTACTAGATTATGCATTTCCCATACCATATACATTTGAAGCTTATTAAGGGAAGCCAGAAATGACAGTACCTTCAGTTAAGTGACCACTGGTGGGAATTTGGGGGAAAGAAAAGTCATCAAAGGATACCAGCTTAGGAACTGGCTATCCATTTGTTCTACCCACACATATGTATTCACCTTGTTAAACATCCACTAAGGAGAAAACAAGGGATAGCAGATAAGAATAAATCCTAGTTGCCAAAATTCCATTCAATTCAGTAACTGAAATGATACAGTCCCTGAATAGGGTCCCTATTTTCAAGAATCTTACAGTCTGGGGTGCTTGGCTATGTGTCAGTCTTGAAGTCAAAGGCTCTATAACTTACATCCACTAGAATATATGCTCCATGAGGGCAAAGACCCCCTTTTGGCAACTATCAATTCAGTGTCTTGCACTGAGCTCATTAAATAGTTGCTGAATGAATGAATACTAGTAGTATGGTCTTACAAATGTTTCTTGGCCCATTTTCCCTTCCATGAAATAGGAAGGACAATATTCACTTCACAAGACTTCTATGTAGATCAGATGACACAGAGATGGATTCCTTTGGCACAGAGAGCTGGCAACACATAAATAAGCCAGACGGGCTTCCCTGGTGGCGCCATGGTTGAGAATCTGCCTGCTAATGCAGGGGACACGGGTTCGAGCCCTGGTCTGCGAGGATCCCACAGGCCGCGGAGCAACTAGGCCCGTGAGCCACAACTACTGAGCCTGTGCATCTGGAGCCTGTGCTCCACAACGAGAAGCCGAGACAGTGGGAGGCTCGCGCACTGCGATGAAGAGTGGCCCCCGCTTGCCACAACTAGAGAAAAGCCCTCGCACAGAAACGAAGACCCAACACAGCAAAAATAACTAAATTAATTAATAAACTCCTACCTACCCCCCCCCCAAAAAAGCCAGACCAGCATACAAGGACATAGACTAGATTAGGAAAATTGATAATGGAACAGCAGATTTGGAACAATCTGTGTTGAGAGAGCTAAAAATTAACTATACTCTCACTATATAGCTAACCAGGGAGGTGGTAAGAAAGTAAAGGACTGAGTCTTAAATTAATTCCAGATATCCCACAATAATCAAAATATGGTGATGGGGCATCAGAGGTGATATGTGATCCTTAAAACGGGCATGATAATACAATACTGCTGAGGAACCAGAACATTCTGTTTTGTCCCCGGTCTCACAATACTAACAAGTCATGAATTAATTCTGCGTCCTGGTTATCATTAAAGAGGTTCTAACCAACTAAAGAGTTATTTAAGACCAGTGAATATGAAACATGGGAAAGAGAAATGAAAAAACTTTCTCCAGGGCTTTGCTTAACTTTGAAACATATCTCCATTCTTACCATAGATCATAACTGTCCCTCTCCAATAAAGATCCAAACAACTAAGAATTTATTTCCAAGGTGATATAATAGTTAATGAATATATTACTGTATTAGGTACTGTGTCAGACACTAAATCACGTTATTTTGAGTCGCTGTCTCACAAAATCTAGTCTGTTACACCAAGTCCTGCCGTCCAATATACAAATACTTTAAATTGTTCCTCCAGTAGGAGTAAAAGAAAAATTGTACTGACTCATTACTGGGAATGTGTGAAATACTGAGCCATCTTGGTAGCGGAGTCAGTACCCTCCGAAGAGAGTTTTCTCCCAAATGACAGAGGATGCTTCACTGGGAGAACAAACCTTGTTAGCACCAGAGTTTAAACCTGTGATTAGCCGTTGAGCCCATAAGGTTTGTGACCATGAAACATGTTGCTAGTTCTCATCTTGGAACCTGAGGACAAAAGCAGTATTGGAACATAGTACCTACTGTTGGACCTGTCTTTCCTTAATTATACAGTTCCTTAATTATAGCCCATGGAGAGAACATGGTATACTTATCACTAAGCCAACTGGTTCATCATAAAATACATCCATCTGACCATTCAACACACATTAATTAACCACCTATCATGCCCAGGAACTTGACAAAGATAAGCAAGATAAGACCTTGTGAGGGACGCAGACATGGACACAATTGCTTTACAGCATTAGAAGTGTGACCACTGCAGAACGAACTCGAATGGAACATAGACCACGAGGGCCAACAAAGTCATCAAAGCAGTGGAGACAACTGAGCTGAATATTAAAGAATCAAAAGAATATTTTTCAGCCACAGGTGATAAAGGGGATCATTCCAGGCAGCAAGAAGAGTATTTCAAAGACACGGGTTGAAATAAGCAAACTGATTTGGGGAACACCGAGTCACCTGTCCCCAACAGGTGGAGGAAGAGGAGACAGGAGACGTAACTGAAAAGGTGGATTAAAGCCAAATCCTGAATGTTCTTTATTAATTCATAAATAAATATTCACTGGGCATTTAACTATTTGGTAGAAATTATCCTAGATGATGTAGGCACATGGCAAACAAAATCCCTGCCCTAGAGTCTAGCATATGCTATGCTGAAGAATTTCGACCTTAGTTTGAAAGCAATAGAGTTAAGCAGGAAAAACAGCACAAGCAGATTGAGAGAGGTAACTCTCTCGACAGTGCGAAGAATGAACTGGAACAGAGGAAACCAGACACTGTAAGATGAGTCAGAAGGTTACTTCAATGGAGCACATGAGTCCTGCTTCTGCTATGTCTTCCATGAAACATCATGGTCTTCTCATACACGTATCTTCATCAGGAGTCTGTAGAGAATATTCATTCCAAAATTTCATGATTACTTGACTGAGTTCTCACAAGAGATGTGAGTTTTTTCTCAAACCTTCAATTTCTACACAAAGAATATATTCCTGTTAGAGCCACATCATCTTGCACCACTAGCTATCATCAGTCATTCTGACTCATTTCCTGAACTTTCAGTTGCTCCAAGAGAACCTCATATGGTCCAAGACAGTTGAGACAGGGCCAAACAGACCAAAGCCACCTATCAGGGCCCAGTGAAGTCTCAATTTCCAGAGAACCTCCAAAAGAATGGATGAATCAAGACTCCTGGAAGCCAGAGAAGAGGAACTAGAAACCGGTTTCCTTCCTCTAAACCATGCTTCCTGAGGTAATTAGGACCTCCCAGATCTATGATCTTCCAAACTCTATACATTTCATATGCATCCCAGAGTCTCAAGAATTGCCCAAAGCCTTGAGATTCATGTGAGAGAGCCCTAGAAATTTATTCTTTTGTCTATGGAACTTCACACATTTACATCTATTATTTCATTTGTTCCTTGTAACCATCAAAGGAATAAGACAAATCATGTGTAATCGGACCCCTTTTAAAGATGGAAAATCTAAAACCAAGAGAGAGCAAGACTTTGACCCAAAGGTATGTGCTCGTAAGTAGCAGAATCAGAACTAACATCCAGAGACTGACTCCGTATGCACTCCTGGACTACACTCTTTGCTTTACCTCCATAGTGTCTCCTAAGGCATCAGTCATCGCCTCTCTCCTATCGTGCCTACACGTCTGCAAAACAATTCCTTGCTCTCCTAATGTTGATAAATAACTTCCTTTCTGTTAACCTAGACTTCATGAAGCAATCACTCTTATTTTCTAAAGCTCAAAGCCATCTATATCAACCACTAAATAAAATCTCTTTCCTTTAATGATGTCCTTCATCTTCCTCTCCAACCTCCTGCTGAGAAGTCGAGCTCTAGTCAACCCACATCGACCTCAGTAAGCTGCAGGCTATTTTTAGTTCAAGACTGACATATTCAGGCAGCAAAAAGAGCCAGTGAGACGCCCAACTCTGTGTCCACCCTGGAAATGAACAAAAATGGGAAGCAAGCTGGCTGGTTCGGTGTCCCTTCAGATTTATTATAAATTGTCCGAGAGAACTTGGTGAATTAGCAGTGAATCCATTCGAGGAATGCTTCGCCTCAGCCAATCCCGGAGCTGACTCTGCTAAACCCAGGCCACCTGAGGTCTTTCAAAAGTATTACTTTCACAAAAAGTCCACACAGCTCAACCACTGCTGCCAAGAACAAGGCCCAGAAAACACAGTGGCAAGCGTGGTGCTGGTCCCACTGGGCAGTTACAGGAGGTGAGGGGCAGCATCTGAGAGAGGAAAAATCTCCTAAGTAGGAGTCAGAAAAATCTAGATTCCTGACGCTTATGAGCCACGTGACACTGCGAAAGTCGGAGCGTGTGGCCTTGCTGGGCAGCCTCCTCAGGAACCCCTCCGCCTCGGCCACACTGAACCCCTTCACCCAAAGCCACACCCTTCCAGGAGTAGCCTGCATACAATGACTAATCAAGGGATAAAGGACTGGAAGTTCTGGCCCGATGTGAGGCACCTCGGACAGGCCCTTTCAGCCCCAGCGCTCCCCATGGGGTCAGCAGAGGCTGCCAGCCTGGGCCTCGATCTAGCTAGGCTCCTCACCTGCCCAGCCCTGCTTATAGGTCTCACCCCGAGGACACTCCCTAATACACAACCATAACAATAACCCCTGTCTCAGAGCGTGAATCCTGGAGAACCCAACATGCAACACCAAGAAATCGACGTCATTGACACTAACAGTGAACTCCAACAAAATTGACACCTCTAAGAAGAATCCTCTGAAAATAAAGTTCCTTTATTTAGGTGAAGAAACCTTCACAAACCATGCAAAGTCACACCGGTGCTGTAGGGTTAGAGAAGATCTCTGCTAAGTTCCTGAAGAACAAAAAGACAAATAATCGTAATAAAATGCAGCAGTTCTGGTTCCAGGTGGCAACGTAGAAAGATGCTGAACTCACTTTCTCACATGCATACACCAGGTCTACAGCTACATATGGAACAACTACCTCTGAAAAAACCTAAAGGCTGACTGAGCAATGACTACACATCAGACTAATGAGAAGAAAACCATATTGAGGTGGAAACAGAAGAGGAGAAAATAGAGAGGAGAAGGCCAGAAGATGGTGACACAGCCGCAAGCCAAAGAACACCTGGAGCCCCCAGAAGCTGGAAGAGGCAAGGAAGGATCTTCCCCTAGAGACTTCGGAGGGAGAACAGCCCTGGTGACACCTTGATTTTGGATTTCTGGCCTCCAGAACTGTGAGAAGATAAATTTCTGTTGTGTAAAGGCAAAACATTTAAAAATTATATTAAATTAAATATAGCCTTCTGCTTCCATTTCTTCACAATTGAGTGGAAGCAGATCCTGGATGCAATCGTGGAATCAGAGAACTGTTTTCTCTCCCCTCAGCAGCTTTAGCCTTCTCTACAATCCCCCTGGATTTGGTCCTGTACCACCTCCACTGCCTAATGCCTTCCTGCTCTCCAACCCCCTCTTTCATATCAGTGGGAAAATAAGAGGATGCCAAAAGCCTGTAACTGTCTCAGACATATCACTGGAATTATATTTCTTGGTTGACAGATTCTGATGGTGGGCTCTGTAATGAGCATTCAGATCCCCTTTTCAGGGCTGAAGGGCTTATTTCTCAGTGGCCGTAAGAGCTGCTGGCAGATTCCTCAACTCTCAGCCCTCTCCAGGAACTGACTTCAGCTGAAGACAGCTGCATCCCCCATAAACAGAAGCCCATAAGATGACTAGTCCATACACAAGTTTACTGACCCTCTCACCCCAACTCAGGGCAACTCTGCAGGGCCTCCCCAGCTTCCGAGCTCCCCGTGAAGTTGGCTGAGGCTACGTGGAGACTGCATCACAGCCCAATTTCTGCCTCTGCCCAATGCCTCTTCCTTTCCTTCCCCAACAAATACTGGGCCCCTAATGAGTTCCCTGCACACTAATGTCTGTCTCAGAGTCTGCTTCAGTTAGTACCAGCACCCTCTGAGAAAGCGAATACGAAGATGAGATTTTGGTATTTGAATATTCTCTGGCTGACTAGCAATGAGAACCCCATCACTGGTGGTGGATCTCAGGTAGCTCCAGGTCCTCCTACCTGCCCTCCACCTACTCAACATGGACCAGAAGGAGCCAGAAGAATATTATAAAACTAGATTCTAAGAAACCTGGGTCGAAGTAGACAGTGCAATTGTTATTTTCACCCGTGGTGAACTGGGATGATACACCAGTGGGAAGAAATGGTTTAGCAGGTGCAATGTATCAGGACTTGGAGAATTTGAGGAAATAGACATTCTAAGAAAAATATAATTAGAGCAGTTTCTGAGAATTTATGCTCTGGAGAAAAAGAATGAAAGTCTGGTGGTTATAAATCATTAATTAAAAGCCATATGTGAAATAAAGTTGGAGGACTCATACTTCCTGATTTCAAACTTACTACAAAGATACAGTAATCAGTACTGGCATAAAGACAGACATATAAATCAATGGAGTCTAGTAATAAATTCATACGTTGATAGTTTTCAACAATGGTACCAAGTCTATTCAATAGGGAAAGAATAGTCTCTTCAATAAGTGATGTTCGGACAACTGGATATCCACATACAAAACAATAAGGTTGAATCTCTAACTCAGAATACACAAAAATTAACACAAAGTGGATCAAAGACTTAAATTTAAGAACTGAAACTATAAATAAGTTCATTTGTATCATTTTTTAAGATTCCACATATAAGCAATATGTAATATTTGTCTTTCTCTGCCTGGCTTACTTCACTCAGTATGATCATCTCTAGGTCCATCCATGTTGCTACAAATGGCATAATTTCATTCTTTTTTATGGCTGAGTAATAACTCAGGCACAGAAAACAAACTTATGGTTACCTAAGGGGAAGGGGAAGAGGGATAAATTAGGAGTTCAGGATTAACATATACACACTACTATATATAATCAATAAGGACCTACTGTACAGCACAGAGAATTATACTCAGTATCTTGTAATAATATAACAGAATGAATATGAAAAAGAATAGATATAACTGAATCACTTTGCTGTACAACTAAAACTAACACTACATTGTACATCAACTATATTTCAATAAATTAATAAAGAACTAAAACTATAAAACTCTTAGAAGAAAATACAGGGGCAAACCCTCACGACCTTAGATTTGGCAATGGTTTCTTAAACATGAAACCAAAAGTACAGGCAACAAAATTAGATAAATTGAACTTCACTAAAATGAAAGATTTCTGTGCATCAAAAGTACACTATCAGGAGTCACTGTCATCTCTCGGTCTCCCATTGGCCCGATGGAGGAAGAGGAAGAGGAAGTGAGGGCGCTGCTGCCTGGCGGCCCCAAGGAGGCCAGCAGAGGCGCCCCCGTTACCTCCCCCTGCCTCTGGGGCACTGCCGGCCCTCTGCGACCCCAGTCGCCTGGCGCACCAGCTCTTGGTGCCGTTGCTGATGTGCTTCCTAGGTTTCGGCAGCTATTTTTGCTATGATTATCCCGCCGGCCTTCAGACTAAGGTTAAACGGGATATTCAGGTGAATACCACGAAATTGTATGCTGTGTGCCTGGTATTCTTGGCCCAATGCAGTTTTGTGTTTCTTTGGTGGCTTTTTGATAGACTGCGTATTTGGAATACGATGGGGCGCCGTTATGTTTAGTTGCTTTGTTCGCGTTGGACAGGTTGCTTTTGCTCTGGGTGGAATATTTCACACTTTTCGGCTGATGGAATTTGGAAGGTTTGTGTTTGGGATTGGTGGGGAGTCCTTAGCAGTTGCCGAGAATACATATGCCGTGAGTTGTTTTAAAGGCAAAGAATTAAACTTGGTGTTTGGACTCCAACTTAGCATGGCTAGAATTGGAAGTATAGTGAACATGAACCTCATGGGATGGCTGTATTCTAAGGTTCAAGCTTCACTGGGTTCTCCTGGTCACACAACCCTTGGGGTCACACTTATGATCGGGGGTATAACGTGTATTCTTTCACTAGTGTGTGCCTTGGCCCTTGCTTACTTGGATCAGACAGCAGAATGAATCCTTCATAAAGAACAAGGAAAAACAGCTGCAGTTATAAAGTTAACTGATGTGAAGGACTTCTCCTTACCCTTGTGGCTCATATTTACCATCTGTGTCTGCTATTATGTTGCTGTGTTTCCCTTTCATTGGACTTGGGAAAGGTTTCTTTACGGAGAAATTTGGCTTTTCCTCCCAGGCAGCGAGTGCTATTAACTGTATTGTATATGTAATATCAGCTCCCATGTCCGCAATATTTGGGCTTCTGGTGGATAAAACAGGAAAGAACATCATCTGGGCTCTGTGTGCAGTGGTGACCACTCTTGCTTCCCACATGATGCTGGCCTTCAGGCTGTGGAACCCTTGGATTGCTATGTGTCTCCTGGGACTCTCTACTCATTGCTTGCCTGTGCATTGTGGCCAGTGGTGGCATTTGTAGTTCCCAAACATCAACTGGGAACTGCATATGGCTTCATGCAGTCCATTCAGAATCTTGGGTTGGCAGTCATTTCCAGCATTGCTGGCATGATATTGGATACTTGGGGATATCTGTTTTTAGAAGTTTTCTTCATTGCCTGTGTTTCTTTCTCACTTTTATCTGTGGTCTTACTCTACTTGGTGAATCGTGCCCAAGGTGGGAACCTAAATTATTCTGCAAGACAAAGGGAAGAAATAAAACTTTCTCATGCAGAATGAGAAGTTTAAATGACTGTGTCATGAGAATGGGCGGCACACATGATTGGTTTGAAAACTTCCTTTTTTTTTTTTTAATTTAGAGTTTAGTCGTTAGGAAAAATAATGGTCTGGAGAATTATTGTATTTATATTTTGAATACATCTATTTTAAAGTATAACTGTGAGGACTATTTTAGCCTGTGTCTTTTGGATTGCTGAAGAATTCTGCTTTGGAATAGGCTCATCAATGATGAAGTTCAGAAAACCGCATCTGGTACATGCAGGTGATTTTGAGTAAGGACAGGATATAATGGAAATCTTTGCATCTTGTACTGAGATAATTTTCACAAAGTGTATCAGGAATATGGCCTTTTCTTTATCTTAAAGCAAAAAAAAAAGTTTGAGGGGGTAGAAAGGATATTTTATATAGAATAAACAATGGCATTTTAATAGGCATTTCCTTTTGTAATAGGGAATATTTGAAAGATGTTTTTATGAAGTCTCATTTCCACAAATAGCAGATTGTGTTCTGCTCTCTTTAGTTACCAGAGGTTGCTGAGCAGTGACCCTTCTGAGCTTCTTTATTTCTGTTACTGAGGACCCTAATCTCTAGGGACATAATTTTGTGGTACACATTTTCTGTATGGTTTTTCTTATAGTCCAATTAATTACTAAAAAAAAATCCTGTAAATTATGATAACTGCATATCTACAAGGATAAACAAACACTGCAAAAGAAAAAACAAAAGGTACACTATCAGAAGAGTGAAAAGACAAACCACGAAATGGGGGAAAGCATTTCCAAAACACATATCTGATAAGGGTTTAACATCCAAAGAACGCCTCAATGACAAAAAGACAATCCAAGGAAAAAATGAGCAAAGGACGAAGACATTTTTCCAAAGAAGCTATACAAAAGGACAACAAGCACATGCTGTCTTGAGCAATTATGGAAACGCAACTCAAAACCCCAATGAGATCCCACTTTACACTCACTAGGTGACTGGTCAAAAATATAAACAAGTATTGACCATAATGTGGAAAAATTGGAACCCTCCTACATTGCTGATGGGAATGTAAAATCACGCAGCTGCTTTGAAAAGCAGTCTGGCTGTTCCTCAAAAAGTTAAACACAGGGCTTCCCTGGTGGCGCAGTGGTTGAGAGTCCGCCTGCCGACGCAGGGGACACGGGTTCGTGCCCCGGTCCGGGAAGATCCCACGTGCCGCGGAGCGGCTGGGCCCGTGAGCCACGGCCGCTGCGCCTGCGCGTCCGCAGCCTGTGCTCCGCAAAGGGAGAGGCCACAACAGTGAGAGGCCCGCCTACCACAAAAAAAAAATAAATAAAATTTAAAAAATAAAAATTAAAAAAAAAAAAAAAAAAAGTTAAACACAGAGTTACCATATGATCCAGCAATTCTACTCCTATGTGTATACCTGAGAGAATTCAAAAATATATGTCAAAAAAACTTGTACATGAATGTTCACAGCAGCATTACTTATAACATCCAAAAGGTGGAGACAACCCAAATGTCCATCAACTGATGAGTGGATAAACAAAATATGCTATATCCAAACAGTGTGTTATTATTTAATCATAAAAAGGAATTGAAGTACTGATACATGCTATAATAGGGATGAACCTTGAAAACATCCTGAGTAAAAGAAACCAGACACAAAAATCACATATTTCATTAAAACTTACATGAAATGTGTGGAATAGACAAATCCATACAGACAAAGTAGATTAGTGCTTTCCAGAAGCTAGAAGAAGGGAACGAAGAGAATTATGGGCTCAGGGTTTCTTTCTGGGGTGATGGAAATGTTTTGAAATAGAAATGATTTTAATTAGAAGTACAACTTTATGAATATACTAAAACCAAAGAATTTTACACTTTAAAAGGGTGAATTTTATGATATGTGAATTATATCTCAATTCTTTAAAATCCAAAGTTTGGAGAAAAAAAAAAAAAAACAGCTAAGTGTGAAAGTCAGGAGGTCTCTGTGGCAGCACATAATCTTATCTCCTGCAGCTAGAGGACAGAAAACGCTGAGGAGTAGGCCCAGTACTTAGCAGAGTTCCAAAGAAAATTAATTTCTCAATCCACTATGCCAAGGTCAAGGCTGCTGCTGGCAAAGAATGGGACTATGAGATATGGGCTAGGAGTCATCTAAGTTGATGCATTATAAATCCAGAATCCATAGATTCCTCTAAGTCCTCCAAGTATGTGTAGAAGTGGTCCACTCCTCCCTGTTAAAGACAAATGCTTCCCCATTGCTCAAACTAGGTGTCGAGGCTTCCCTCCTGCTCCCAAAGGAGACTCAGCAATTTTTAATCTATAGTTGGTAGCCAAGCACTTCGGCATCCTTTTGCCAAAGAAGCAGTATGCCAAAAGGGCATCATCATCATCCTGTCAAGAATAACCGACCCTGGGGCTTCCCTGGTGGCGCAGTGGTTGAGAGTCCGCCTGCCGATACAGGGGACGCGGGTTCGTGCCCTGGTCCGGGAGGATCCCACGTGCCGCGGAGCGGCTGGGCCCGTGAGCCATGGCCGCTGCGCCTGCGCGTCCGGAGCCTGTGCTCTGCAACGGGAGAGGCCACAACAGTGAGAGGCCCTCGTACCAAAAAAAAAAGAGAATAACTGACCCTGATCATCATTAGGAGATAAGGCAGTGTGGAATATATTTATATTTGGCACCCCAGTGATCGATTTGGGCATCTCTGGGTATTCTTTTGCCCAAATTTGAATGTAAACCAATGAGTGCAACAGCCAGAGCCTGAAAAGGGCACGGTGACCAGGGGCTCAGCGAGCTCAGAAGATAAGCCAACTAGACCAGAAGAGATGCAAGCTGAGGATGAGGGCAACATATAATAGATAAAGGGATGGGAGTGGAGGACTGTCAATTGCCACTCAAGCCCAGCTTACTAATACAGACCTTGGTGTATCCCACTAACTATCCTCTCGTAAGCTGCCCCCACAGAAACGGGTCCAACAGAATGCTGGAGGACCTCCTTCCAGAAGTGATACTTAAAACGTGCATTTAAGTAGCATAAGGGGTAGACTGAAGTGGATGCTATGTGAAGCCCTGTCCCTTCAGGACTACAGACTTACCTCTCCCACTACAGAAGTATTGTCAGATAACAGCCCTCAGCCATCAGGCCTTTCTATAAATGCCCTCAGTTAAAGACAGCCTTCTTGCCCAAGGTCACATCCTCTTATCAGGGGCTGCCTGCATTAATGACAGATCAACATGAGGCTCTAGCAGCCTGGCCCCCTCAACTTAATGCAGGACAGCTCTGCAGGGCACCCACCTCTGAGGTTAGTGGTAGCTTTTGCCGAGATTGCCTCATGGCAATCTCTGCCCAATCCTGCTTCCTTCTCTTCTACCACAGGTGTTGATCTCAAGAGCATTCACTCAATAAACATCCTATTTGCTGCAGGTCGACAGGCTGTCCTGGCGGACTTGGGCTCGGCAGCCCCGGCTGCCTGCTCCTTGTTTGTGTCCTGAAGATTAATGTGCCGAGTTGGTCTGTTCATTAAGATTAAACGTGTAAACAAGAACCACTTAAAAAAAATAATTAAAAAAATTAAAATAAACATCCTGTTTGCAAATTTCTGTCTCTGAGTGTGCTCTCTAGGCAACGTGACCCTCAACATTTAAAATTTATACCATAATGGAAAACACTACATTTTAAGCTTCTTATCTGTAAGCTAATGTTATTTCAGCTCCTCTTAATTCTGGTAATTTATCTTTTAATCATCCTTGATTAATTTACTATGAAACATCACCAATTGAGAACTTTTCCTACATTTTTCAAGTCTCCAAAAGCCTACTCATACTTCTAGTCTCAATAAATGAGCTCACTTCATTGAAATCAAGGCTAAACATTAATTCTCTTAATCCCCTTCCTCACTCCTAAATTTCTTTGTGTGCTCAACACATATTTTTATCTTTTCTTTCTTTCTCCGATAATAAAGTGTCTCTTTCCATACCAAGGTTAATTCTTACTATTTAGTTCTTTACTCTATGGTTTCCTGACTTCTCCAAAACAATATTTCATCAAAGTCTTTAATCTCTCCATCTGAAAGTTTACTTCCTGAGTGTATTAATATCCAAAACATATTCCATCAAAGTCTTTAATCTCTCTATACAAGTTTCTTTCCTTTTAGTCTATAAATACCATTGCTTATTTAAAAACCAAAACCAAAACCTGAGGTCTATCTTGTTTCTCTCTTATTCTTTACCAACAAACAAGGTGGGGAAACGTATAATCACCTATCTACTCCATTTTGAGTCCACAGTTCAATAAACTACAATCTGTATTCTATCCACAACTCTCTACTGAAATATCACTCTGAAAAGTCACCATGACTTCCTAATAGTCAAATCCAATGATTTTTTTCCTTAGTCCTTTTTTTTCCTCAACCATTCTATGATATTTTACATCATTTGGTCTTGTCTTATTCTTAATTCTTTCCTCATTACATTTTCCAAGAAGCTGTTTTGCCCAGGTTCTCAAACTCTTTAACGACATCTTTTTCAGTTTCTACCCCTGTCACCAACCCCAATTATGGGCTCTTTCAAAGTTCTGTTCTTGGTTCTTTTCTCTTTCAATTCTAATATTCCTCTTTTAGTGATACCTTTTTTTCCCCATCTTGAACTATAAAAATATGATTCTCAAAAATAAAACCACTAATTTGACACTTTTATTCAGGCTCTAAACTCAAGTTTTTAACCGTGAAACAATATATTAATTACTGAATTAAAATAACTATTTCATTATGTTGTGAATGTTTCTATTCCCAGTTTACTAAGTACTTATGCTAAATTTGTATTGAATATAATCAATGCTTTTCCAGGATTTACTGAGATAATATATATTTTATCCTTTACATATTAGATTCCCTGATCGTCAACTATCTTTGTCTTCCTGAAATAAACCCTGATTTTACATGTTGTGGTTTTTTTTCCAGATTCCTAAATTGATAGGCACAAATGAGACTGACCCACAAACTTTACTGAAACTATCTTCTTTAGGTTTTGTATTAAGGCTATTTTTCTTCTATGATCTAAAAATTTTTATAGAATATGAGAAGTGTCAGTTTCATAACAGTTCCAAGTACTTGCCCACAACATCTTCTGAGTCTAGAAAACTCATTTTTTTGTGTGTGTGTGATATGCGGGCCTCTCACTGCTGTGGCCTCTCCCGTTGCAGAGCACAGGCTCCGGACGCGCAGGCCCAGCGGCCATGGCTCACGGGCCCAGCCGCTCCGCGGCACGTGGGATCTTCCCGGACCGGGGCACGAACCCGTGTCCCCTGCATCGGCAGGCGGACTCTCAACCACTGCGCCACCAGGGAAGCCCTAGAAAACTCATTTTTAAGGCAGTTCTTCAAACATCACAGTTCTTCCATAGTTTCTCATCTATTCAGATTTTTTAATCTTACATGTCAATTTAGCTAGATAAAATGCAAAACCATGTTTTAAAATACATGACTGGGCTAGCAGGACCCAAAAAAGAAATCCTAAGAGGCCTAAATTCACATAAAAGTTGGAATCCAGCTGGATAGCTCTCTGGTGATTGGGTTTTAATGGGACTCAAACATAAGGGAAAGAACACAAAGCCTTGACTCTTTACAAAGTAGAAAAGCAAATCAAAGAATCCTGCATAAAAGCATAAGTTAGTGAAGTAAAGGGAAAGAATTACAGGAAGATACCAAATGTATACTGCTGTAGCCTTGGCTCTGGGAGAAGGGAGATAGACATTCCCCATGGAGAACTCATAATTATAGGCTGTCCCATGGTGGAATCAGAAGTGAAATTTATATTACCTCTGTTATTGGAAAAATTCCAAACTGAAATGAAGTTTAAAGTAGTCCTAGGACAGTAGTGCCCTCAGGCACCTGACAAAAACAAACATTTTTTTTCTGGAGAAATACATTCCAACCCTCTCTCAAATACTTTCCAAACCTAAATTTCCAAGTTTAGGAGCTCAACAATAAAAACAAAGAAAAGAAGAAACATGCAACTATGAGTAAAAACTAGCAGAATCAAGAAGAGAAAAAAATCACACATGCAACAATTACATATATTAGAATGAGCAGATACTGAATAATAGGTAATTATATAATAAGAATATAATTAATAAAAATAAATAACATATTTATATAGTAATATAAGAAATAGTGTACTGAACGTACAAATGAAGGAACAAAACTGACCATGCAGATTTGAAGATAAAACCAAATAAAACCTCTAAAAATGAAAATATAATTGAAATTAGAAACAATATTGGTTTAAATATATGAATAAACAAAGTAGAAGAGAGAATTAAAGAACTAGAAAATATTTTTGAAGAACTTATTCAGAAAAATTTCTCAGATGGAAAATTAGGGAGAAAAGAAGAGCTAAGAAACCAAGAAAACAGAGTGAGAAAGTACACAGAATGTATCAAAGAAAAACCATTAGATGGAAAGTAAAAGAGTTTAAGAGGTAGGGTGTATACGATGAAACAGAGTTACAAGAAAGACTAAAGAGAACAGGAAGAAATTTTTAAATAGATAAGAGCTGATAATTTTCCATATTTTTTTAAAGTAAAATATATATATATAAATTCTCACAATCAGGAGGCAACAAACCCCAGGAGGGTAAAATCAAAAGAAATCCACACTGAAGCAGATTGTTGTGAAATTATAGAAGACTGCAAACAAAAAGAAGATCTTACAAGCCACCAGAGAAAGAAAATAGATTTACTACAACAGAATGACAGACTGATGACTAATCTCTCAAAAGTAAC
Source organism: Kogia breviceps (assembly GCF_026419965.1). Taxonomy (NCBI): domain Eukaryota; kingdom Metazoa; phylum Chordata; class Mammalia; order Artiodactyla; family Physeteridae; genus Kogia; species Kogia breviceps. The sequence continues at coordinate 14,711,870 of NC_081321.1, read as the reverse complement.
AATGGAAGCTAAAAGAATTGTGGAATATCTTCACAACACTGAGAGAACAATTTTCAGACAAAATTGTATTCCCATCAACACTATCTTTCAAGAATAAAGGTGAAATAAGGGCATCTACAAAAGAATAAAACCTCAAAGAGTTTATTAATAACAGCCAGCACTAGAGGAATGTATAAAATAAGTACTTCATGAAGAAGGAAAATAACTTCTTAGGCAAGGGCTAAGATGCAAGATAAGCCAACAATCAATGAAACTGGCAAACATGAGGTGAATCTGAAAAAGCACTGTATAAATCAATAGCAACAGCATCTAATGTGGCAGTTAAAATATTAAGATAGAACTAAAATACTAATCAAAATTTGAGCATTCTAAGTCTTTATATGGTCTAGCAGGAGGGTAACTACAAAAAGATGAAAGTGTATATATCTTTATTAGCAGAAGAGGAAAATAAGAAAAACTTAATCTAAAAGTAGACAATAACAGAAAAGAAAAAAAGAAAGCGGCCCAGCTGGGTGGAACCCAGGTCTGGGTGTGAGGGTGGTCTAGGGAGTGATGGAGGTCAGGTGCCATTCTGAGCGGTTACTGGTATGGCGCCTCGTGTATCTGACAGGCGGGAGCTGTAGCCAGACAAAATTGACACCCACTTTATTTTCCAGGTGGCCGTGCACCCCTTTGGACTTTTCCTCTAGGTTCCATGCTTACCTCTTCTGTGACCTCACCCTGCCCCTCCTCCTCCCTCTAACTCTCTCAAGGTTACCCCTTCACTTAAAACGTTGCTTCTGCTAATCTGGTGAGCCAGGAAAGTTGCTGGAGTCCCTGCCGGAGTCGGTATTGTTGGTAATCCCGAAGGAGGAGAGGTGTCCCCAGCGGAGACTCTGGGTGGGCGGGTTGGTCTTGCTTGCCGGTGGAGAGGGTGGGGATTGAAGGTGCACCCTTGAGTGGGCCCACAGCGACGGTACCAGCTGAAAGCTACAAAAAGGCTTCACAGACCGTGGTTTGTTACTACAGTGTTCATGGCAAGCTGATGGCACCAGAAGAAATGGAGCCCCTGGCCAGTGTGAGCCGTAGCAGTGCAGGAGGGGAGACCCTGGAGGAGGAGAGAGCCCACCTAAATTGATGTCTACAGATTGAATTTCCAGAGGCTTAGAAGGAGGAGTTCTCCAATGTCCTGTTTCCAGGCCTTGCTCAGGAAGGCCTGTATTCATTCAGGAGGCCATCCTTTAAGGTTTTCAGATGAGCTTATGAGGGGGCAATCTTTAAAAGTCCAAAGCAGATGCATCCGGGGCCTTCAGCAGATGTGTTGCTTTGAGTGTGTAATCCGGGAGCAGCGATCTCTGGGCACGTGAATGCCACCTCTCCTGTTCTGGGGTGGAGGTTTTCAGATGCTGCATCTTCTAAACTCAGCCTCCTGTTGTACTAGTTCTGGGCTACGAACCTTGCTTCCAGAGGACTCTTAAGCTGTAGAACGTTTTAACACGATGCCACAACACAGAGTACTGCCTTGTAGATGGAGCTTGCAGATGGATCCTAGGGACCCTCTCATCTACCCGCCTGCCTTCCTGTGCACTGGTCAGAGGAATTCTTAGTGTGATGATAATCTGTGTGTTGGGAAAGTGTTCAAGATTGAAATGCTGGGCTTCCCTGGTGGCGCAGTGGTTGAGAATCCGCCTGCCGATGCAGGGGTCACGGGTTCGTGCCCTGGTCCGGGAAGATCCCACATGCCGCGGAGCAACTAAGCCCGTGAGCCATGGCCGCTAGGCCTGCGCGTCCGGAGCCTGTGCTCCGCAACGGGAGAGGCCACAGCAGTGAGAGGCCCGCATACCACAAAAAAAAAAAAAAAAAAAAAAAAAAAGATTGAAATGCTTTAGGCAAATACTTAAATGAGCCAACTAGCAAATTGAGGGAGGTCATTGTACTGTGCTGGAGGTATGAGTTGGTCATGCCCAAATTGTGATAGAAATGGCAGGTCTAGTTCGGGCATTCCTACTAAGAAGGGAGTGGTCAGGGCACCGATAGTGATCTTTGATTCATCTTGCTCTGTGTGTTTTTTAACTTCAATTTTACTTGATCAGATTTCAGAGTAATCTTAGTGTTCAAATGGGAGGACCCTGAGGTGAGGGGTGGTGGGGAGGGAAAAGCCTGCCGCAGGTGCTGGTAAGGGCGGACGTGAAGAAAGGGAGAAGTGGGGAGGGTTGTGGTTAGGTGTGGGTTGTAGAGGGTTGGAGTGGTAGGGAATGTGCGTTGAAAGGAATTCTCTGGAGAAAAGATCAGTAGGCAGAGCTCGTGGGCGAAGAAAATACTAGTTAATAGTAAATTGTTAATGCTAGTTAAATTATCACTTGGAAGCACAAAAAAAGTTGCTTGGAAACTTTCTAAAATGCTTAGAACTCTGCTAAGTGCAGGGGGAAAAACAAAATTGTTTTGCTTTGCTGCAAGAAGGGGAAGACTGAAAAGGTAACTGAAGACCTGGTTATCAGTGGCTTGAAAGATTGGTGTCACAGCAACTTGCACCAGCAGGTTAACATCCTTCACTGCTTTCAAGCTTCTTACGTGGTTTATCCGGAGGTGTGTGGTATTTGGGAGAGAGGTCTTCGAAAAGACTTTAAATACCCGTATTGTGGGCTTTGAAAGTAAGCTTGAGATTTTGGAGTGCACTTAAGATGGTGAGATGTACTCTTCTGGGTTTGCAACATTTTTTTTTCACCGAGGTTTTGCAGTTGAAAACTTGAGCAAAGTGAATATGCAATGATTTCTAAAGGAATTTTGTGTTACTTCCTGCCTTATTAGCACATCTCTTCTTTGTAATGAGTACTAGAAACAGCAAGAGTTTTTACTTTTCGTCGTCATTGTAACAAGGAGAACCTAATGACTTTTTGTGATCACTGTAAAATTACTGTAATATTTGGTAGCAAACAATCCATGGAGGCTTACTAAGGTTACAGTTAGTAATCCACTGTATCTTTAGTTTGAATGTTTGTGCTTTTTAAGTGATAACCGTACTAGAGGGGAAACTGTCAGCCAAAATCAGTTTGGGAAATAAGCAAAACTGGGGATGGGGAGGCGCTTTATTACTAGATTATGGTCTGTTCGTGAAAATTCAGGGAAAGATCTGAATCCTCTGTGATAAAGTAATACCAGTGGCTTTTTATCATGCCCTTCTTCCCACTGAATTCCACTTTGAAAATTTTAAAGCCCCAATATTTATAAACTTGGGATCTTTCTAGGTTCTCTTTTTAATGTTTAAAAATATGTTGGGGCTTCCCTGGTGGCGCAGTGGTTGAGAGTCCGCCTGCCGATGCGGGGGACACGGGTTCGTGCCCTGGTCCGGGAGGATCCCACGTGCCGCGGAGCGGCTGGGCCCGTGAGCCATGGCCGCTGAGCCTGCGCGTCCGGAGCCAGTGCTCCACAACGGGAGAGGCCACAACAGTGAGAGGCCCGCGTACCGGAAAAAAAAAAATATATATATATATATGTTGACATGGTAGTTCAGTTCTTAACCCGTGATTTGGGCATGTTACAGTAACTGTCATTGGAATTTAAAGAATACTAGCCATGTATGTATGGGGAAATGTGTTCCGGTAAACTGTTGTGAAATTGAAACTGTAAAAGTAGAAGGAAAAAGTACTTTTATGTTGCTCTGTATGGGAAGAACCAGTCTTGTTACACCATGTATGTGACTACTAATCATTTTTCTTCCCCTTTACAGCATGAATAAAGGTTTGAGCTCTAAACTAAAAAAAAAAAAAAAAACCAGAATTCCAAATTCTACCTAACTACCGTATTGTTTAAATTGTTAAAAATTAAATATGGAATAAATGATTTAAGAGGCACACTACAATGATAATGGTCAATGTGTTTTGACGGTTGAATTTTCCCCATGTTAAGTTTTATAAGTTGGTTTTATAATAAAAAAAATTTAAATAAAAATATTTTATATTTGTACATAAATGCTAATACATCTTATCCCGGATCAGAGAACTTTCACCAAATTTCAAATAAGGCCTTGAAAATGGGGACCTTGGGTATAATTTTTCATCAGTCATAACTACCCAAAAAATTGAAACATCCATTTAGGAATCTTAATTCATCCCTAGAAAACAAATAGGTTCATTGTCACTAAGATTAATGAGTCTAAGTCATAAAGATATTTGGGGGAGGGGGGAATTTGTTCAGGTAGTATAATCTGTAAGACATTAAAAATAGCATTTATTGTATGTTTTCTATGCTATAGCTATGAGCTGTACTCATTACTTTAAATATATTATCTCATTTTAATTCTCAGAGTAGCTCTATAACACAGACATCATTATTTGCAGTAGTGGTTAAGAGCATGAAGGTGAAAAGCTATGCTTTTCACCTTCATGCAGCAGAACCAAAAGGATATGTTTACCAATAAGTCTTAAACTAAATACTCAGGTAATATGAGCTTCTATTTTATACCTGGAAGTGTCCCTGGAGATCACCTACCCCAACATTTTAGAGATAATGAAATTCCAGTACTCAGAGAGAAAATTGACTTGTTGATGACCACACATCTAGATAATGGGAATGACATCAATACCAGAATTATTGTTTCATCATTCTTTCCACTACACCACACTCCAATTCAATCACTGAACTCAAAACACAAATCAAAATGATTGAATATTTGACTTCAAAAATTACCCTAGCAGTACACTCCTCCCCAACGGTTTCTTTTCTGAAAAGATTACACATTATATATATATTATATATACTGATATATATATATATATATAACACATACACATGTATATAGAAATTTTTTCTGAAAAGATTATATATATGTGTGTATATATATCAATATATATAATATATATATATATATGTAGGTTCACATGTCTGTTCACATAATTCTGAATATTGGAGCTCTTTTAAAGACAATACCTGAGGCCACAAATTGACAGCCCACCTGCCTTTTGGGAACATCTACAGAACAATCACTTGAACAGGCAGCACAGTTTTCAATATATAAATTCTCTATTAAAATGTCTATGAAGCAATTCTCCCTTTTGTTGCTAGTAAGTGAAAACACTGTCTCTTCTATAAAAAATTTCATTAAGGAATGCCATTCATAAAAAGATTCAATTAAGTATATGACACTTATGCCACTGTGACCTATATTGAGCTGTTCTCTAAGACAAGATAATCTTTTGTTGTTGTTGTTCTGAGCTCATCTCTGGAGGAAAAAGATCAAATTTCATTAAGAAAAACAGCTTTGTTCTCCCAATTAGAGTCCCAGAGGAATCTGACTGTGTGAGATCTCCAGGGCACACGGTGGGAGAAAGGCCACTCATGCTGTATCTCCCCACTCCACTCCACCCTCCCCCCAACACAAACTCCTTCCCACACATACACACATTCAGGATCCTTTCCATTTGAGAATGACCGGAGTTAACCTTTTTTTTTTTTTTTTTAAAGAAAGGAAATTATCCGAGCATTCATTCATTTTTGACTGAAGACCCAGAAAAGGCCACGCCTTAATCCAAAGGTGATCCACTGAAAACCACAGCTAAATGCTCTCAGGACTGACTAACACGATCCCACCGAAACTGGCCTCTCTGAACACATACATTCCTCATCTGCCTCTTGCATCATAGACTCTTCCAGACTATTTGGCTAAAGTTACATCGCTGTACAGAAATCCCCATTTAAGGAGCAAAAGGCCATACTCTGCCTGAATAGCCTCAAATGATGTAAAACTCACCATGACTTCTTGCGGCAATCTGTGTTTTATGGGGGCAGCTCGACTAGGAATTTTTCCGTGTTAGTCACAGAGAGTCTGGTATTGTTTGCTTAAATGTCCCGTGGGTTATTAGACACGTCCACATCCACTCAGTAGTAATCATTAACCCCTATGTAAATGGCAGGTTTATTCTCTCCTTCATTCCATTTATCCAGCACCTTCTACATGCCTTCATATCTATAGAACCTCCATCTTCAGCCATTAAAAATAAGTACAACACGGGGAATTCCCTGGTGGTCCAGTAGTTAAGACTCTGTGCCCTCACTGATGACGGCCTGGGTGCAATCCCTGGTCAGGAAACTCAGATCTCAAAAACCTCGAGGTGTGGCCAAAGAAAAGAAAATACATACAATAAAAATTAGGGTGTAGGCATCTGAGACTATAGTTTTTGGTCATCTAGAAATGAAGTATTTTTTGTCAGTCATAGACTGGTTTCATCAGAATTATTTTGGTTAGCTCTGGGCCCCCGCCTCTAAAGATTATTATTCCGAAAATCTAGAAAGTCAAATAAGAAAAAAAAAAAAAAAAAAAACTCTTCAAGAGATTCTAATATACATCTCAAGTTTAGGGACCATGGGTCTAAATAACTTCTAAAGTCTCTAAGAGTGTCTTCGGTATTCACCAATCCAGAATCACACTAATTAGTATTTATGCCAACTATGTACACTAATCGTGAGTACCACGCTACAACTGTGAAAACAAGCCTTCTCAGTTCCCCACTGTGGCAGGCTGGGCGCCATGGGAAACAGGTTTTAGGATTCAGGAGGTTTACTGGGGGATGTGAACTGTCAGGTAAGGAAACGAAGCAGGATTAGGCAGAGGGAGAAACTGGGTTGAGATACCGCCGCGAGAAAGACTGAAGCTGACTCACAGGGAGCTCTGAGGCTGGAACAGTTCTCCGGAGTTGTTTCAAGTTGGGACAAGGGGACTGGGTCTTTATACCTGGTGTTAACCTGTCACTGGATGTTTCCCTACCCCCCGAAAGGGATCATGAACTTCGAGGTGGCTTTCTTCAGCCCAGGGCTGCCGATGGCTAAGCTCCTCAGCCCTGAAGGGGGACCTGGGCACACATCACAACATCTGGTTCACCTACCTTCACAAGAAACAAGATGGTAAGAGCTAAGCCAGAGCATTTCTCAGCAGAGAACCAGCAGGGTTTTTTTTGGTTGTTATTTTTTCTTCTGTTTTAATTGACGTATAGCTGATTTACAATGTGTTAGTTTCTGCTATACAGCAAACTGATTCTGGTATACATATGTATACTTTTTTATTATTTTTTTCTTATTTTTAGAAATTTATTTTTTATTTATTGGGTCTTCGTTGCTTCACGCAGGCTTTCTCTAGTTGTCGTGAGCAGGGGCTACTCTCGTTGCGGTACACGGGCTTCTGATTGCAGTGGCTTCTCTTGCTGTGGAGCACGGGCTCTAGGCATGCAGGCTCAGTAGTTGTGGCTTGCAGGCTCCAGAGCACAGGCTCAGTGGTTGTGGCACACGGACTTAGTTGCTCTGCTGCATGTGGGATCTTCCTGGACCAGGGCTTGAACCCGTGTCCCCTGCATTGGCAGGTGGATTCTTAACCACTGCAACACCAGGGAAGTTGCTACATTTTTTTTTTTTTAATATTCTTTTCCATTATGGTTTATCACAGGATATTGAATATAGTTCCCTGTGCTATACAGGAAACCTTGCTGTTTACCCATCCTATGTATAAGAGTTTGCATCTGCTAACCCCAAACTCCTAATCCATCCCTCCTTCCACCCGCCTTAGCAACTACAGGTCTGTTCTCTAGGAGAACCAGCAGTTTTTAAGTTGCCAAAAAGAGCACAACATTACTATCTTTCACTTCCTCCGATTTCAAGCACTGGATATTTATGGAATGACTCACCCCTAAAATGAAGCAGGAATGTCTATGTGAAATTATTTCTAACCCCTCAAATGGCACTTCTTAGGGTTTCTTCATGTTTATAGTTTGATCAAGCAGAATAAACTGCTTCCAAACTGGTCACTTTGTTTGTTTAAAAGATCTGTAATTAATACATGCATTTCTCCTTTAATGTTTCTTCAGAAAGAGACAGGAGAAATCCTGATTCTTATGACAATCACATACTACAGCCCTTTCACAAAGCATTGCAAAGAACAATCATTACAATTTCTCGGGTACCAGGAAATGGCCCTTTTCCCTAACCTGCCTGATTCAATTGATGGATTAGACAAATCGATGAGATCATATCTTGGCACCTCCAAATCAGACGGGGCCCTTCAGATGTCTAAGGAGATCACAGCCTGCTATGAGAAATGGATGAGGGTGCAGACAGGATGTTCAATCCTACACTTAGAAGTCAAATATCCTTTTGGTCTAAGTTCTGCTTCTGCTGCTTTCAGCTTCTGACATTGAACATTTCACTAAGTCTCTGAGTCCCACTTTCCTTGACTAGTAAAATAGGGATTGCACCACATTCATCAGAGGTGTCCTAATGATGACACAGGACTTTGTACACACATGCAAAGGCACCACCCCCATCCTGGAGTCTTCCATAATTGTATTTCTCTGCACTATCTTTACAACCAGCATACAAGCAGCTTGAGGCAGGCATTTTATGAAATCTGATTTAGACACATCACAAATCATGCAGAGGATAATAAAACTACTTACTATGTGCCATGTACTATGGCAAGTGCTTTACACACATTACCTAATTTAATTCTTCCAGCAAATCTATAAAGTGGATTCCTGTATCACCTATTCCCATTTTACAGCGAGGTAAGTGAACCTTAGAGGGGTCTGAGACATTCCAACCATCATGTGAGGAATAAAAGCAAAGCCTTTACAGCCTCTCACACTACTTCCCTTCCTCTTCTTAAAACTGTCAAAAGAGTAGAGACAGGAGAGAGAGAACATTTCTGAAATTCTCTGACACCATCCAATCTTGAAGCCATTAATAAAAATATAATTTTTTGTTAGATGCCAAGTGTTACTTTTAATACTTTGTAGCTTAGTCTGTAAATAGATTTAGTTTTGTTTTGGATTTTTGCGTGTTGGTTTTTGTTTTTGGTGCAAATAACACAGGGATTTTTTTCACCAAGGGTAGGGAAAGAAAGAAATTGCTGCTCCACTGTCAGAGAATGAACAAGCGGAGTTAGGCTGAAGGACACAAGAGGGACCAGAACCAGCAAGACCTATTTCCATCCTCAGCCAAACAAAAGGGACACATCCTACTAATAAAGAGGTTAGTAACATCACATTCCCAGATGAAAGATAAACCCTTATAATCCCTTCAGGGCTGGACTTTCAACTAAGCTACACTTTGTGCAACACTTTGCATTATCTTCTCGCAAAAAAATTACATTTTGAAATGCAAGTTAGAAAAAAACAGAACACATTTGGAATACACTAGAAGCTTACACAAGTGACTGAATATTAAAATTTAGTGTGCACATGAATTAAGTGGCATGTTGTTTTTAAAATACAACCCCTAAACCCCATCTCCAGAATTTCTGACTCATAGATCCACCATAGAGCTATGAAATCTGCATTTTTAACAAGCACCATGACTGGTTCTGATGCAGGTAGTTCGCAACCATATTTTGAGAAAAAAATGGATTAAAAGAAAATCTTAAACCAGCCAGTGGTTTATATCCACATATAATAAAGTGAAATAAATAATTTATCAATATATACAAGTTTGCACTTCCGAGGCCTCAGTGAGGAAGAAAGTGGATGTGAGTGGAAAAGAAATCTCCTAATTAGAACAAAAGAAGGTCATGGATATGGAAATGGAGCTCCAAATGCCTTCCCCTGAGGGACAAAATTATGGACTTCACAGTACAGAAAAATAACTTCGGCCTCAGGCAAAAAGGAGAAAAGAAGGTACAAAAAGGGTCTAATTCGCTACCAAGAGCTGGTCACTGCTACATAGACATTTCTCCAAAGAAGATATAGAAGATTGCCAACAAACTCATGAAAGAATGCTCAACATCATTAATCGTTAGAGAAACGCAAATCTAAACGACAATGCGATACCATCTCACACGGGTCAGAATGGCCATCACCAAAAAAATCTACAAACAGTAAATGCTGGAGAGGGTGTGGAGAAAAGGGAACCCTCATACACTGTTGGTGGGAATGTCAACTGATACAGCCATTATGGAGAACAGTATGGAGGTTCCTTAAAAAGTAAAAATAGGGCTTCCCTGGTGGCGCAGTGGTTGAGAGTCCACCTGCCGATGCAGGGGACACGGGTTCGTGCCCCGGTCCGGGAAGATCCCACGTGCCGCGGAGCGGCTGGGCCCGTGAGCCGTGGCCGCTGCGCCTGTGCGTCCGGAGCCTGTGCTCCGCAACGGGAGAGGCCACAACAGTGAGAGGCCCGCGTATCACAAAAAAAAAAAAAAAAAAAAGTAAAAATAGAATTATCATATGATCCAGTAATCCCACTACCGGGCATATACCCAGAGAAAACCATAATTCAAAAAGACACATGCACCTCATTGTTCAATGCAGCACTACTTACAATAGCCTGATCATGGAAGCAACCTAAATGCCCATTGACAGAAGATTGTATAAAGAAGATGTGGTACATATATACAATGGAATATTAGCCATAAAAAGGAACGAAATTGGTAGAGACATGGATGGATCTAGAGACCCTCATACAGAGTGAAGTAAGACAGAAAGAGAAAAACAAATATCGTATATTAATGCATATATGTGGAACCTAGAAAAATGGTACATATGAACTAGTTTGCAGAGCAGGAATAGAGACACAGATGTAGAGAACAAATGTATGGACAGCAAGGGGGTAAAGTGGCAGGGTAGGGGTGGTGGTGTGATGAATTGGTAGACTGGGATTGACATGTATACACTAATATGTATAAAATGGATAACTAATAAGAACCTGCTGTAAAAAAATAAATAAATAAAATTCAATAATTCAAAGGAAAAAAATCAATGACTTAGGAATAAATTCACTGAGTGATATGTAACACCATGTACTCAAAAAGTTAGAAATATTATTGGGAGAGATGTATCATATTCATGGATTTGAAGAATCAGTGTTGTAAAAATATCAGATCCTCCAAAACTGATCTGTAGATTCCATGAATCCCAATCAAAATCCCAGCTGGATATTTTTGTTTTTAAGGAACTTGACAGGCTGAGTCAAACATTCAAAGTATCCACTTGATTTATAACACAATTAATTAGGAAGAAGATGGTTTTTAGTCAGTGTTGCTGGGTCAATTATATAAAATTTGAATCTTGAACCTTTACCTTATACCATATGCAAATATCAGTTCCAGGTGTAATGTAGATCTAAATGTGAAAGCTAAACATTAGGGCTTCTGGAATATATCATAAGAGAACATTTTTATGAACTTTGGATAGAAGAAATCTTAAACAGAACACAAAAAGCACTAAGCATAAGTGTAACAAAATTGATAGATTTTACTGTATGAAAACTAAGATTGTCTGTCAACAACATCATTAAAAATAATAATGCCCCACAGTGGAAGAAGATGTTTGCAATACATCTTACTGACAAAAAGCTCATATCCAGAACCAAGACAACTTCCAAAATCAATAAGAAAAAGACAATCCAATAGAAAAAACTTGTCAGGTAACTTGAAGAGGCACTTTGCAAAAGGATATCTGAAGAGTCAACAAATACATCTAAAGATGCTCAACTCCTCTAGCTGAAACACAAATTAAAACCACTATGAGAGGGCTTCCCTGGTGGCGCAGTGGTTGAGAGTCTGCCTGCCGATGCAGGGGACATGGGTTCGTACCCCGGTCCGGGAGGATCCCACATGCTGTGGAGCGGCTGGGCCTGTGAGCCATGGCCGCTGAGCCTGTGCTCCGCAATGGGAGAGGCCACAGCAGTGAGAGGCCCGCGTACCGAAAAAAAAAAAAAAAAAAAAAACACTATGAGATACCACCACCATGTGCCATCATGGTCAAAAATAAAAATGACTGGTAATACCAAGAGTTGGCAAGGACAAGAAGTAGAACAGAACTCTCATAAAACCACTTTGGAAAAACGATTCAGCATTCTCCACTAAAGATGATTACCATATGCCCCAGAAGTTCCACTCCTAGGTATGTGCAAAAAGAAATGCGTACCTCTGTTCCCTATGAGAAAGACACTTATAAGAATATTCACAGCAGTACTGTTAGTATTAGCCAAAAACTGTGGATTCCTCATACAACAGAAAACTATAAAGCACTGAGAATTAACATTATTGTTACATACCACAAAGGAATAAATCACAGAAACATAATACTCAGCTAACAAAGACAGAAAAGCACATCCTCTGTGGTTAATTTAATATAAAACTCAGAAGCAGACAAAACTACTCTTGGGCTTAGAAGTCAGGGTTGTAGTTACATTTGGGACCACAGCGACAGGAGGTTATACTGGTGGGGAAGGAGGGCACTGGGGTTTCTGGTAGCAGCCTGTTTCTTGTTCTGGGTACAACTGCCTTCGCTTTGTGGAAATTGAGCTACGCCTTACACCTTATGGTCTGTGCCCTTTTCATTATCTATGTTATATTGCAATAAACCATTTAAATTCCCAAAGCATTCCACAAAATAGAAATGTTCATTTTTCTGTGCCCACAACAAATGAGGGATCTCAAGAACTCCTGGCTCAGGTATAAACCCAACAAAACCTTTGCCCATTCACAAATGACAGATGTCTCAGACTGCAATTTTCCTAAGGCTGATTTATTCACAAGATTCAGCTGTGCCACTTATGAGTATTTTTTCCCATTCTCACTCATGGATCTTTTTTGCCATTTTCTTAAATCTGTGTTTTGTTTTTGCTTTCCTTACATGCTTGTGATGCTGATGAGAACAGACTTTGTTGCATCTCAGAAATTCATTTTCCATTTCTTAATTGCAATGGTAGCCATAACACAATTACAGAAAGGCAATTTGCCATCCAAATCTACCAAGAAAACACAAAAACTATTTAGATGCTAACCCATCTGTATTCTTTTAAAAATTTAGCATGTTTTACTTTGATTCCTACATTCTCATTTTAAATTCCCATTGATTTTCACTATGCAATTTTAGTAATTTGCAAAAAAGTAAATTTTTATGAATTCCTACTGCAAATTGGAAAAACTGTTAGATGTTTATCCCCTTTCTTCATATTCCATTTTCAAAGTCAAAAGCAGCATTCATTCAACTTCACATTTTATTAAATATGTTGATGTTCCAGGATCTCCTGTGGCCCAATTCTAATTCTTTTCCTCCTTTTGATGAGTCTATTCCATCAGAACCATAGAAACTAAAATTGCCTCAGAAGAAAGGAGAAAGAATTAGAATTTAGTTGTTGACTTTTCCAAAGGGCATAGTAATGAAAACTAATGAAAACATAAAACTATCAGGTGATAAATAATCAATCACTGGTGCAAAATGAGCAATGCAAATGACTTCCTATTGGGATTTCTTTTAACTTTCTCTGTGATTAAACTGTAGTAAAGAGCAGTGCCTAGAAATCATAATTTCTAATAAAGAATCTGGTCTAAGCAATTTATTTTTATCACTTTCATTGAGCTATCCAGACTTAAGTCTCCATTTTTGACAGTTGATACAATTAACCCATAAATGCATTTAACTTATCTTCTTTTAAAGACTATGTAATTCTGAGACTTAAGATGAAAACTTGCTTATAGATAACAAAAACTAATAAGCAACAGCTTAAAACTTCATTCAGAAAAAAATGGAAAATAATGTTTTAATTTAAAATACTGGTGAATAATTGGTCTAATTCTCTCTCACTACCAAAAATATCTTTACCAATGAAAATATGCACACCTATAATGCACTGAGTGCAACAGAAGCGTTACAAAATCATAGGTAAACAAAAAATATAATGACATGCAAACAATTGTTTTTAAGACTGAAAACTGGGTGGGAAAAACCCTTGCAAGTCTGACCATTCCTTTAGAAATAACAATGACCTGAAAGTAACATTCCTCTTCTTCTACTTGTTAGTGATTTCCATGGCAACGTTCCATCTGCTTCCTACTATTTGCATAGGCTTTTTAAATTAAACTTACATATGTCAATGTTCCAAGATTATCTCTGTGTTTGCATAAACCATATGGCTCTTTGACAAAGTTGGTTATGCCAATAACATTAGAGAAATATTTAAATTTCGCGTCTGTTTTGTAAGGAAATAAAGGGGGTAAAATGGGAATGAAGTTGGGGTGGGAAGTACTATGTCTACAGATTTATTTGCAATCAATCTTTAAGCCAGTGACTACAGGCTTCTCTTTAGTTTCTGAATGAGAAAGCGATTTAACTCTCAAAACAAAGTAGTCTATACAGAATACACTTGAGTTTATCCCAATACTTTAATTTTTTTAACTTTTATATTGGAGTATACTTGATTAACAATGTTGTTAGTTTCAGGTGCATGACAAAGTGATTCAGTTATACATATACATGTATCTATTCTTTTGCAAATTCTTTTACCAATTAGGTTGTTACAGAATACTGAGCAGAGTTCAGGTGTGCTATACAGTAGGTCCTTGTTGGTTATGCTTTTTAAATATAGCAGTGTGGAAAAAAAAAGAAAAAAATATATATAGCAGTGTGTACATGTCAATCCCAAACTCCCTATCTCTCCCCCTCCGCCGCACCCCATCCTAATACTTTAAATCTATAGGAAATACAGTGTAACTTTGTTTTTGTTACATGAATTTCACAAATTTTACTAAAGATCATGCAAAAGGTTAAGGTATGCCTTAAGAAAACATTAAAAGGTAGGTGGGAGCTATTAAAAAAAAAAAATTGGAACTTCTTCTCTCACTACCAAATCTTTATGTTACTAGGAAACTGCTTTGGAAAAAATTAAGTTCATTAGAAGTGTCCCGAGCATTAAAAAAAAAAAAGTTAAACTTTCACCCGAGATTTATTCTTCAGTCCTGTGTGACAGAAACCTCCGGCCACAAGCTCTTACACAGAGGAAAAACTAACAGAACCCTTAACCCCTGAAACTGTGATCCTAAGAAAGGCAACTATAATAATGGATAGATTTCCGACAAAGTAACATTCTTTTTTTTTTCCTTTTTCATTTATTTTTTTGCCTGCTGTGTGGTATGCGGGATCTTAGTTCCCCAACCAGGGATCGAACCCGTGCCCCTTGCAGTGGAAGCACAGAGTCCTAACCACTGGACTGCCAGGGCATTTCTCAAAGTAACATTCATTGTAAGGAGACCTTCTTAAAGATTCAGAAATGAATTTTAGATGCCATTGTTAAATAGATCTTTTTTTTTTTTTTAAGTAGGCTGATCTCTCTTGCACGTGGAGAATGTGTATGCCCTATGACCTGAAAAAGCTGACATAATCTCTTCCACCATTCTAATTTGCCCTTGTGCCCCAAATCTACCATTTGCATGCTTCATCTTCGGTTCTTGAAATTCCATAGAAATACTCACATCTGAGAAGGGCAACTCATTACATCTGGGCTCTGTACATTTTCATTTCCCTGGAAAAGAGTAGTGCTGGGACAAGGATGCTTTTAAAGGATAGGATGGTAGTGTCCCTATTAGGGCTCCATCCAGAAAGTACAGACTGAAGTAAGCATCTACAGAGAAGGACCCTTTAAAATCTGAGGCAGGGAGAGAAGCGTGCTGAGCACATCATTACCTGGAGCAGGCCCAAACATGGAAGCACAAGGGCAGGTTTAACCCATCTCAAATCTGTTCAATGTTACGCCTGCCCTGATGCAGTGATGCTTAACTTTGTTTGGACCCCAGATCCTTTTGAGAATGATAGAAAGGTACAAATTTCTCCCCCCAAATTTTCCCTTGAAACATAATTATAATCCATGTTGTAGCATCCACTCACCTGTGGGTAGACATTTAGGTTTTTTCCACCCCTTGGTTATTGTAAATAACGCTGAAATGAACATACGAGGGCACATATCTCTGAGATCCTGATTTCAATTCTTTTGGATAAATACTCAGAAGTAGGATTGCTGGATCATATGGTAGTTCTATTTTTAATTTTTCAAAGAACCTCTATACTGTTTTCCACGGCAGTAAACGATTTTTACTTCTTCAAGGAAACTCTGTTTTCCATAGCAGTAAACAATTACGCCAAGTGAAATAAGCCAGTCACAGAAAGATAAATCCTGCATGATTCCACTTACATAAGGTATCAAAAGCAATCAAACTCACAGAAAGAGAAAGGCCGGGGGCAGGGGTAGAGGGGAGAGTAGGGCGTTGCTATCTAAGGGGTACTGAATTTCAATCATGCAAGATGAAAAAGTTCTAGAGATTTGCTTTGTAAGCATTATGCTTATAGTTGACAATACGTACTGTATACTTAGGGCTCACGTTATTTAGTATTTACCACAATATAAAATGTTTTTTAAAACACACAGCTGTAATTTCATGGAGATCAGGTTGAGTCTCTGATCTAGCAGATCCTCAGAACCCAAGGAAGTCCTCTGTCCTGAGGTGACTCAGGAAGACAGCCCTTGCCCAGTAAGACACAGCCTACCTGGTGAGACAGGACCTCTCCAGAAGTCAGGAGAGTGGCATTAACCCTCCAAGGTAACCAAACTCAGAACAGCTATTGTTACTGCATGTTTCAATAAGGAAAAATTGAGTATCTGTAGTATTTTCAGTTATCAATTCCCATCCCATGTCCTGCGTATGGGTGAGAAGGTATCTGTAATCAGCTCTTGAAAGTAACCTAAAACAACGAACTCCAGAAATAACATGCCTTTATTTTTACTGATAGGAAAGAGAAGACAAAGTGGGAGACAGGGGAAAAGGAAGAGTTACCATCTTAGTAGTGAAGCTGTTCTATCTGTGATTGATAGACAGATCTGTACATATATAGAATTTATATACATACAATGTATAATACATGTATAACATAGCAGTAGCCCATTTGAATTGACTTATAATGATAGGTCAGTACTCTATTTTACACACGTTATTTCACTTTCATCCCACAGTACTAGGGGTTAAGTATAATTATTATGAATTTACAAATGAAACAACTAAAGCTCAAAGATATTAAGTAACCCATTACCTTCATCTCAAAACAATCTGAAATCCTTTATCTAAATTCACATTGTACTTGTAGTCTGTATCACGCAATGTTTGACACTTATTTATTGCCCTTATCACCCTGTCTCCTGATCGGGACAAATGCGGCGTGTTTTTGTTTTTGTTTTACTTACAGCATCTTGCACAGATCTGGGAAAAGCATAAATGTTTTAAAATTCTAGCTTAAGGTCAGTTAAAGTAATTCATAAAAGGCCTTTTACAACTGATTATAGCTTTGCATTGAAATACGTGTCAGGATCATTATTTTTTATAGTGGTTCCCGGAACCTAAAAGCTAATGGCTTTTCGTCCATTGTGGCCTGGCTGACGATCACAACTGAGGTCAACCAAAGTCTACAAAGTAGGACTAGCTGCCGCCTCACCTCAGTACATGGGGATGCACTGGGTACACTGCTGGGACCCAGTAAATGTCAAGTAACTGCTTTAGAGCAGCAGTATTATATCTCTTTTGAAGCTCTTCATTCAGTTATGTGGGAGCACAGTAATATTATTTGGGGAGGCATTTTAATCCATATGTCATATTTTATAATTATCTACAATCCATCAGTACCAACTAAGATGATGTCAGAAGGCCATAGATCAAAATATTACAGAGGAATCCTTCCTCTGTTATTTACTAGTTGGGTGACCGTATTAACACTATTTTCTTATTTCTTATATTCTTGATGGTACAGCATCTAGGGCCTTCCTGATGGGGAGAGACTGCCCCTCCCAAAGCTAGTCAATTCAAACGTACCCTTCATATGCAATCCAACTAATCCAGAGCCCATACTCAGAACCAACCCCTGTATCTGGCTCTTACACATCAGGGAGCAATATTCTTCTGCCCTAATCATCCCAGGGTCAGGTACCAGAAAACCAGGGGAGTCCCCAGGCCCCAGAGCCCACTGAAATTATTCAAACTACCCAGTCCTCTGCTTCCTTACCCTGCCTCTCCCATTCTTTCCTTCCCTCGGACACTGCAATGAAGACTCTTGCCCGTGTTTTCCTCCTGCTCCTTCTGGCTCCTGATTGACCCTGGTGCTTCCCCATGTGGCCCTGTGTGATGGACTGGTGCCTGTATTTCCAGAGAATTGTGAGTAAAAACCTCTTCCTTCATGATAATCATTTCTATGTGTACACATCTTGCTATACCTGATTACGACAAAAACCAGGTACATTTTGATGCTGTGACCTTGGGGGAGATTCTAAACTCCCTACGACTCAAGCTCCTTGTGTTTACAATGATATTGTAATAATATTACCTGCCTCAAAATACTGTTATAAAATTAAGGTAATTAATATACAGAAAATGTTAAGATCAGTACTCAATACATAGGGCACACTCAATAGCTGTTAGCTAGTATTATTGTGCTTAATGCCAAGTCATAAAAATAAGTGATTCTAAAATTCGTATTCTACACCAGCATAGATTTATAAACTCTGGGTTACCTTTAGTTTGGACATTCAAGGATTTAACAGCCATGGGTTTAACTAAACGTGAAAAACACTGAAGCTTTATGACGTCTTGATAATGTCTAACTTTGCAAAGAAAGGAATTGAGTACAAGGTGAGTATGCTTTTAGTGACTGGTCCTGGACAACGGCCCAAAATCTACAGTTCAACACAGCTCCCTATAGTCTGATCTCCAGAGTTATTCTTGTTAAGTAATAAAACTTTCTTTGATTCTCTGTGAAGATGCCCTCCCATACGCTTCTCCCCCACCCCCCAACAAAAGTTGGCTGATGATGTAAGGGAAGATAAAGTAAGTAAATCTAAGAAAGATAAAAGATAGTTAGAAGCCAAAAAATTTATGTTTTGGATAAATTAAAGCATGAAATGTTGAATTCAGGAAAAGGCAAGATATATGATATAAAGTTCATCATATGCTCTACACAAAAATGAGAAAAAGCAATGTTTTAGACTGTCTCAAGGAGCTTTCCAGCCAAGCACAAAAATTCCTTACATATAAGAAATCAAACTGTAGCAAAAATATCAAGAGGGTCAACTTATAAAATGAACAGATGCATAAAAAACAGATGACCCTTGGGATAAGTGTGATTAAGAGAAAAAAAGCCAGAGATCAGTATCAAAAAAGAGAGAAAAAAGGAAAAAAACCCAGTTTCAGTGAAGCAATAGGGCAAAGGAACTAAACTGACCTTTGCTTTAAAAAAAAAAAAAGGTAGATTTAAAGTGTTAGCAAAGCATTTTCAGCCCAGAATATGAAGTACACATGAGATACAGCATTAACTGAACAAGCTGCAATGGAAGCATTTTCTCCAGTGCCAAAGAACACATTGTGTTATACACTGGAACAAATGGAACCAACAGAAAAATCACAATAATGAAAGGAAGATAATGATAGTAGGTGTCCAGTTCCACAGGCAAGGAGCTTGGAATTCGTCCCTAACTGTTCTGATGAGTAAAAAGCTGAACAGGCTGAAAAAGCAACAACTCTTTCTGGATGTGTAAGAGAGAGGAGGACACAGGGCAAACCTGTGTCAAAGACTGGAGAGACAGGCAAAAACAAGGGAGTCACAGATTACTGTTACAGACTTACTAGCAGAAACCACTGTGAGAGCCAGTGCAGGGGTAGGAAAATCTAAAATGTAATTGATGAATTGAGGGAGGTTCAGCGTGGACAAGTCTGAGAGTTAAAAAGCTTCAGGGGGGACCCAGTCATGGGGGACCCTCCACAATATTGTGAGATTTGCCTTCAGGAGCTCAACCAGATTCCCAAATAAATAAATTCCAGCAAAGGGAGAAAAAGAAACATTCTTAAATACACAAGGGCACTCTGTTCTTCTGAACAAGATCTGACCTCAGGGGAAACTAGTTAACCAGAGCCTAACCTGCCAGGGTATGATTAGAACCTAATTGAGCTGCGGAAAGGAGATACCCAACCCCAGCTGGGTCTAACTTCCATGAGGGAGACAAACACACCCAACTCTAGCCCATTCTAGCCATCCTATTCCACCTACAGGGAAGAAAAAACTGAAAAACACTTATTAAATTCACAGTTCAGAGGCATAGGCTCACTAAAAGTCTAAGACCTCCCTCACCGCCACATTACTGCAGGCTTATTTACAGCAGTTACTTTTACCCAGGACATCGTGTCTGGCTGTCAAGAAAAAAAATCACAAGACATACCAAGAGACAAAAAACACAATTTGAAGAGACAGAACAAGCAGGCAGAAAATCAGTCAGGACATCGTTGAACTCAACCACACAATCAATCGAACGGATATAATTAACATCTATATAGGCTACTTCATCCAATAACAGCAGAACAAACATTTGTATCAAGCTCACTTCGAACATTCACCAAGACAGACTGCATTCTGGGCTATAAAGCACACCTTAAATTTAAAAGAACAGAAGTCATCCAATGTCTATTCTCAGACCACAGTGAAATTAAATTAGAAATCAATAACAGATACAGCTGTAAAATCCCAAAATACGTAGCGATGATACAACACACTTCTAAATAACACATTTAAGGTTAAAGAAAAAAAATCTCACGAGAAACTTTAAAATGTGGGCTTTGGGGTGATTATGCTATGCCAATGCAGATTTGTCCTTGGTAAAAAATGTACCACTCTGGTGAGTGATACTGATGATGGGAGAGGCTATGCATGCATTGGGACAGGGTAAACGGGAAATCTGTTTTGTTGTACACCTAAAAATGCTTTTTTCAAAAAAAAAAAAAAAGGATAATATTTTTAGATATAAAGCCAACATGGTATTAATTTCTTTAAAGTAATTTTAAGTATGATTAATCATTAAGTAATTTTAAGTAAAAATCAATGGTACTAATGACATATAAGAAGTCAACTTTAACTTTTAGGTTATATTTGAATACAACTAAGATAACTGGCTTTACTTTCAGGGAGACAAATTTTTTTAATCCTAAAATCTTTCTTTTTCCTATTAACACAGAGCTTTAAGTTCTGAGTACAGAATTTCTCTATAAGACAAAGTAGAGAGGATGCAGGTTATGACATCAAAGCAGCTTTCCCGTGCACAGAAAAAGAAATAAAAGTTCAAGTAGCCAGCAAAAGGTAGAAAAAATTGGAAGGTTAAAGTCTAGGACAAGGCTTCCCTGGTGGCGCAGTGGTTGAGAGTCTGCCTGCCGATGCAGGGGACACGGGTTTGTGCCCCGGTCCGGGAGGATCCCACATACCGCGGAGCGGCTGGGCCCGTGAGCCGCGGCCGCTGGGCCTGCACGTCCGGAGCCTGTGCTCCGCAATGGGAGAGGCCACAGCAGTGAGAGGCCAGTGTACTGCAAAAAATAATAATAATAATAAAGATTAATAGAGATGGTTCTAAAAGAAAAACTGCTTTACTTTTAATTGGCCACTTTACAGAGTTTTTCCCTTCCACGCCAGTAAGAACAAAAGCAATATGAGGTCAAGTTACATAAAATGCAAAAAGCTACATTTTTGTTTTCAGACATCTATATAAATTTTCATCCTGTCATATTGGAAGAGCTTTTCCTAAATTTTGAACACATTCTCATAGCTAAACTTGCTAATGATCTTTACTAGTTACAATTCTTCAAAGGAGCAAAGCCTATGACCACCAAAGTAATAAATTTCAAAGAACTCCACACCAGAAACACATAAAATTTTGCAAAAGAGAAAAAATAATGTCAATTATTATTTCAAGAAAGAACTCGGGGCTTCCCTGGTGGCGCAGTGGTTGAGAATCCGCCTGCCGATGCAGGAGACACGGGTTCGTGCCCTGGTCCGGGAAGATCCCACATGCCGCGGAGCGGCTGGGCCCGTGAGGCATGGCCGCTGAGCCTGCGCGTCCGGAGCCTGTGCTCCGCAACGGGAGAGGCCACAACAGTGAGAGGCCCGCATACCGCAAAAAAAAAAAAAAAAAAAAAAAAAAGAAAGAACTCGATTCAAGAGTATCTTGTCTCCTGTCTCACACCTTCTGCTTCGTAACTGCCTCCCAAATCATCTCCACTGCTGTTAAAGCTGCTTCTGCTGAAATGTGACAGCAAGAAACTGCCAGCAGGTCTAGAGGGCTTCGCTTTAACTAACCTGACTCGACCTTACTGTGCAGTATACCACGAACAACTCTATGCCCAGAAAATGGACAACCTGAAAGAAAGAGACAAATTCTTAGAAAGGGACAACCTTCTAAGACTGAACCAGGAAGAAAAAGAAAATACGAACAGACCAATCTCAAGTACTGAAATTGAAACAGAGGTTAAAAACTCCCAAGAAAATCCAGGACCAGACGGCTTCACAGGCGAGTTCTATCAAACATTTAGAGAAGAGTTAACACCTATCCTCTGAAACTCTTCCAAAAAATTGCAGAGGAGGGAACACTCCCAAGCTCATTGTACAATATAGCAAGGAAGTAAGCATCATATCTTTAGGACTAAAAACTCAGTTAATAACGTAGCAATGAGGTCATATAACATGGCCATGCTCAAGACTTTATTTACTGTGGCTGAGTTTATTGTGATAATTAATAAATGACTTTAGTCTGCTATTTATACCAGTATTGGAGATTTACGAAAGCCACTTACATTTTGTTTTAATTTATCATATTCTATGAGGGAAATTCTATCATCTAGTGCCATTTCTGAACTTGAGGTTTACAGAAGGGTTTGGGATATAGTCCTTTAAATGTTGGGAAACAATCTCCACAAGTTTTTTAGGTGACATTTTTCCCCTCCAGGGGACAAAGCCAGCATAGGCATCAGGCCAGGCCTCCCAGTTACAGTAAACTGTAGCAATGAAACAATTACTCAAACTGCAAGTAAAAACTTCACTTTAATTTATAATTACCCTTATCCTTCTGTTTAAGGTTCTGTTCTTCCAAGTTCCAAGGAACTTTTTTTTTCCCCCCAAGGAAATTTTTGATGAGCAATTCCTGAAAAAAAAAAAAAACAAAACAAAACAAAACCCCACCTCATCTAGAAGCTGGTACTGTGTACACTAAAGGAAACGCCCAGATAAAAGATGGACAGGAGCCTAGAAGCCAAGTGAAAACCAGTATTGCCCCAATTTTGTCTCTTGCTGAAGAAAGCGCCTATCAGCTTCATGCCATCCAGACTATGACTCACCTTTTCAAAACAAGTCTCTGCGTGGTTAGTTCCAAGAGAGAAAGAGAGCTAGAACTTCTGGATACACAGCAGGCAACAAGATCAAACCATTCCCAAATTATTTTCTGCCCCATTTAATTATTTATTCATTCATTTCACAAATACTTATTGATGATGCACCTGATAGAAGAAGGCTGTGAAATGCACTGGTGTTGGTTGGAAGCTTCAAGAGTTTCCCTGGCTGAGATCTGATACTGGCCACCTGTACACTGAGGGCGAGGAGAGACCGACGGAAAGGCAGACCCGTCCAGATGGGTAGGTGGCAGATTTAACAGGCAGGGGAATTTACATACGAGGCTTGTCTTGGGTGGTAGAAAAATGAACAGATCTCCAAACCCGTCCTCCAGCATCTTAAGAGTTTATAGAGAGGCTTTAACAGGGTTAAAGACACATAAACAGTCCAGATGGTCTCAACACCACCTCAGTCTCGCAAGGCCAGAACCTAGAAAACAGCTCCTAGTATGCGAACTGTGGGCAGAACATACATTTCCGAGGGCAGGGGAGGGGGCGAGGAGCATCTGATTGCCGGGGTCCAGCTCGAGGGTCAACCTGCGGTCATGCCCGCTCAATGACCTCCTTCAACAACTGGGAACGTAATAAGAGTGAAAAAGACAGAGTCTACCTTTCCAAGGATTCTGAAGGTTCAATACAGCTGAAAGATAAGTGAACAATTTCAACAGAGTGTCATCAGCGCTAAGACGGGGTAAGCACAGGGCTTTTAACTAAGCGATTTGGGGGAGGGGAGGGGGGCGGGTCACTGAGGTTTCCTGGAGAAGCAACTCTAAACGGATATCTGAAGAACAGACTTTTTACCCAGCGATCTATAGATAAAAACGCATGAACTTTGACCAGAATAAAGGTATTCTCAGGCAAATGTGTCTGGTGTAGAAACAGGACTATGCTAATTTCAGCAAGAAAGAAAAACACAAATACTGCATTTCCAAATTTAGTCAAATAGGGACACTGAGTCAGGCCACTTAAAACAGGCACAAAGTTTAATCATTCCAAGGAGTTTAGTACTGTGCCCCTTATCCACTAATCTAAAATTAAATTTCCCGTTTAGCTTTGACATAAAGACTATTTATAGGCATTTTTTAAAAAAAAAAAAACAAGAAAACTAAAAAGCTTAAACCCAGGATATTGTTCCTAAACCAAAAGTGATGAGAAGAAAGCGACATCTAATGGTTGGTTACTTCAAAACAACTCCATTTGCCCCCAAAACTCAAGGGGCTAGAAAAGAGATTCTTTGACATAAACCATCAGACAAAGATAGCCTCAAAGTCATCCTAAAAAAGTCAAAAATGTCATCCAGCCATCTGGGAAACAAGCTCACTGCATTCAATCTAACGTCATGCTGAGCTGCAGCAAGTTTGACCAAAAGGCACTCTAAAGATTAACCATAAACAGCTTAAACGCTTTTAGATTTTTAAGATTTTTTTCCCTCTTGTGAAAAAATAACATTTACATAGTGCAAACATGTACCAGACCCTCATCCAAGTGCCTCATATACATTAACTCATTTAAAGATACTTTTACACAATCTACAACATTTATGCAAATGAATGAACCGTAAATTCTGTTCGAACCCTTAAGGTCAAAGTAGGAATAAATTAATGTTGTAAAAAAGGCAGGAATACTAAATGGATTTAATTACTTCTTAGAACAGAACCACAGAGGAACTTAAGACGTCATCATTTATATTTTGGTACTTAGGACTTGTTGAAAAATCTATCCCATGAGAGGAAATACAGCATGTTTACTTATTTTTACATATTCCTTAATTCTGTCTTGCTCTTTGCTTTCTTATCTTGCTCATCTGTGAAAAGTATTTTTTCCTAACATCTTTATTCCATCACTGAATTTTACCAGTACTTTACAGACTTATAAGCTATACTCCCAAATAGTTTCTCTTTCCAAACATCATTTCTCCAATTCTAGAAAAAGTTACCAGGTATAGAGTGGTGCCTGGCTTAAGTTTAGTAGGTCAAACAGCCAATACCAAGAATGGGAATGGGAATCCCAATATATGTTTCTTCTACAGCAAAACGTCTTCATGTAAAAATTTATTATAAGCATTGTTCTATATTTCCCACTGAAGGAAGATTTGTTAAATATTATGTGTTAATCACCTTAACTAGCTAATTATCAACCAATAAACACAAACTGCTCCTAAATCCCAACGTAGTTTTATAAAAACGGTAGAAATCATATTTGTCCTCACCTACAGTTGTATCAGTTAATGAATTACATGTGGTCTCTTGTCTATACATAAATTCAGTTTGAGAGACAGCTTCAGGAAGTAAGCTCAATACAGGATATTTCTGGTAATAACCATTCCTTTGCAACTAATTAAAAAGACATTCATCTGCCTCTTAAGGACTCATAATTTGTTCTGAAGCATCTTCTGTTGCTATGTAGAACACCCTCATACTCAAAAGCTCAACAGATATGGAGGAGAGTTGACTGATCTGCTTTTGCAATGAATTTTTGCTACACAAGGAAGTTTCTCTCTTTTGTAGTGGTCAGAATAGAAAAGCTTAGATTACATAACTTTACCAAAACGCACAAAACTATTTTTTTATGTTTTTCCATCAAGAAATGTTTATTAATCAAAATTCTATACAACCCACTGTCTTTCCTTAAAAATTGGATATTTTATGCATAATGTATTTTGCACAGACTACATTAAGATTATACACTACCCAACCTGGTAATCCCCAGCTCCCTTTTTTTTTTTTTTTTTGCAGTCCTCAGAACAAATGGAGCACACATTTTGTTTGTTTAACCCAGAAGCAGCACGGAGAATTCAGTGGGTCTGTAACCCAGAAGGACCCTAAGGCGCCTTCCCGGAACAGACCCCTCCCCCATATCCTCTGCTGTAGCTCCTCTCTGAAGTCCCCAGATATTAGTATCCCGTGCATATTTCCTGAGTTTTCCAGATGCTAAAAACCACCACCAAATGGAATGTTAACCACTTGATGATCATGAGCAAGTAGCCCCCAGACCTACTAGTGCCTAAGCATTGACAACGTTACCTGCCCTGTTACCTCACCGTCAACCCATCAGAGAATTGTGCACGAGCTGACCACACACCCTGGGACACCCCTCCCTCACCTGGCCTTTAACAAAGGCTTTGCAGGGCTTCCCTGGTGGCGCAGTGGCTGAGAGTCCGCCTGCCGATGCAGGGGACACGGGTTCGTGCCCGGGTCCGGGAAGATCCCACGTGCCGCGGAGCGGCTGGGCCCGTGAGCCATGGCCGCTGAGCCTGAGCTCCGCAAATGGGAGAGGCCGCGGCAGTGAGAGGCCCGCATACCGCAAAAAAGTAATAATAATAATAAAATAAAAAGGCTTTGCAGCAACCCTTTGGGGAGTTCGGGGATTTTTGAGCGTGAGCCACTCATTCTCCTTGCATGGCCCTTTCTCTGCTCCAAACTCCAAACTCCGACGTTTCCATTTGTTTGGCCTCACTGTCTGTCAGGCACATGAACTTGCGTTGGGTAGCAGGTCCACTGCTTAATAGACAAAGTTCTGACCCACATGGTCTATTAGTGACATCGAAGAGCACAAGCAGTTTTTTAAATTATTTCTCTCAAAGATAATTAATTGAAAAAAAATTTTTTAAATCTCTAGTTTTTCTTACTATACCTGTTAAGAGAAAGAAATGTTTCAGTCAAACTTCTGACTCTGGGGGAAAAAAAAAAAAAAATGACATGCTCCTGGCAAAAAAAATCCAAGGATAAAACCGCACAAAATCCCCCTTCCCTAGACTCCTCAAACTGCTTCACAATTCCAGACCCTGGGATACATCTGTCAATTTCTTCCCAAATAAAGTCCTTTTCAACCTTCCTCAGAAAGTTCCCGTCTCCCAGCCTGTATTCCAAGCACTGTTCCAGTTTCTGAAAGAGTGCCTTGTCTGTATCAGATCCTCAAAAGATGCTTGAGTTAATTAATTATAAGCACAGTTATAAGTTTCTTTCCGACTTCTTTCATAGGTCAATTTCTCTAGCCACAGTCAGCCTGTAAAATACAGGAATTTCAATCTCACAGTTATATTTCTGGCGGAGTGGAGGGAAGCAATACTGTTTAACAAACTAACAAATGAGCCAGACCTTGTGTCAGGGAAAAGGGGAATGAAAGTAGCTTAGACAGTTTCTCCCAAGACACGGATGTATTGATAGTTAGGTCTGAAAAGAATTAAACAAGGCAATAGCTTGTCTGGTCATTAGAGGCTTTGGTTTTCACATCTATGCAACAAAATCCCTGGTCTGGATGGCTTCTGAACCACTGACATGACTTTTGCCACAAAGCTTACGATAAAAACAAGAAAGTTGCTATAGAAGCCAGGGAGCTTTATGGTATAACCAAGAAGGAAATCTAATTCATCAAAAATTGAGAGTGGGAAAGCTTCTCTCATGGGAGAAGAGCTCTGAGAGACTAATTCCCAAGGATTTTCTCTTCATTCATTCAGCACGGCGTGGAGAAAGAAAAGGTAAACAGGAGAAGCAAGGCAGTAAGGAAATTCTGTAGATGAAATCAAAAGACAAGACACTTTCTAGCAGCTATCACAGCAGTCGATTTTCAGAACACAGAAATGCTTCTTAAATGATCTGTGGTACACAACAACGTTCTGGTTTTGGGGGGTTTCGGGGGGGGGTACGGGGGTGGCGCGGGAGGTGCGGTTTGGCCACTCTGCATAGCATGCAGGATCTTAGTTCCCTGACCAGGGACCAGACCCTCAGACCCTGCAGGGGAAGTGCAGAAGTTCGGAGTCTTAACCACTGGACCCCAGGGAAGTCCCAGTTTTTTGTTGTTTTTTTTCAAATTTCCAATCTGTTGCCAACTGATCTCTTACCTTTGTAAAGGTAGAGACATTGAGACACTTCATCCCTATATTATGAGAAGAAAGTACACAGTATCGTGAAAGCAATAATTACCTAGTTGCTTAGCCCTCCCTGGTTTAGAGGATTTTCAAAGAAACTTTGCAGAAGTGCATTAAAAATGAACGAACGTGAAGAGCCTACTTGCAAACTAACAAGTTGGCCCGCGGGAGTTTAACAGATGGTGGCAAAAGACATGACACTCCTGGGTCAGAGACAAACGACAGGGCATTACTCCTCACAACAGCAGTAGCTGGAGTGTCAGCATCTGAGCCAGTTGCTCCAAGCCCCAACACCCACAAGGCAATGAAAAAGGAAGTCAGATCATACCTGCATCCACAGTGAGTTGTGTTACAGCAGAGAAAACCTCAATTCAGGGAACCTGAAGATTTTATAATGGAAAATAGTATGCCTGCCTTTGCCCTGAAAAGAAACATTTCCTTTGTCATATCGTATAGTGAGTGTGCTTACTTACCCTTGGCGCCAGAGGGAAACGCTTCCCCTATCTACCAAGAAATATTAGTTCCCTGTTGCTGCTGTAACAAATTACCACAGACTTAGTGGCTTAACCAATAGAAATTTACTGTCTTATAGTTCTGGAGGTCAGAAGTTCAAATTGGATCTCACTGGACTGAAATCAAGGTGTCGGCAGGAGAACCCACTGTCTTGACTTTTCCAGTTTCTAGGGGCCACCAGCATTCACTGGCTCATGGCCCCTTTCTTCCGTTTTCAAAATTATCAGAAGATGAGTCCTTCTTACATCAGATCACTCTAACCTTTTCTGTCTCTCTCTTCCACTTTAAAGGATTCTTGTGATTCTACTGCACCCACCTTGATAATCCGGGATAACCTCATTTCAAGATCACTTAGCTCATTAGCACTCTTAATTCCATCTGCAACATTAATTCCCATTTTTCCCATAAAGTGACATATTCAAAGGTTCCTGGAATGAAGGTATGGACATCTTTGGAGGAGCCATTATTCTGCCTTTGTTCCAGACTGTCCTTTGTTCCAGAAGGAAACATAATCTCTAACTTCCAAGGCTGTTAGATGTACAAACATCCTTGAAAAGACAGTCCAGAACACAGGGCAGTCAGTCCTCTCCTTCACAAGAAAATGTGAGACACTCATGGAAAACTGTCCCCCAATACTCATCACCACTTGCTACCCCCATATATTTACATAAGAAACTGAGGAGAGATTTTAATTGCTTTAGATTGTATGTTTGCTCTCGTACTATTGTTTTACTTTTGTTTACTATGACACTTGACAGAATCTGGATCACAAGGCTATATTGATTTATATGGGTTAAAACGGCTAGGTAATTCTATATACCTGTGGAAAAAGAAATTGTAACTAGATCTTTTTAGCAGAAGTTTCCTAGTTTAATCAGAGACTAAGTATAATTAACAATCATCAACTTGCAGAGATCAATGAACACTTACCGAAAACAAAGCAGTTTAAATAGCCCACAAGAAATCAGCTTGCCAGGCAGTGCTGGAGGGAGGGTCCGTTTGATACTTCATTCTAGTATTAAAGAGTTTTCTTTGTCAGGAAACTTTTCATACTTAACCTTAAATCTTGCTATTTGCAGCTTTAACCCATCTCCTCTTAAACTGTCCCCAGGGATAACTCTCACATGATCCTTTCTTTGTGCCTTACGGAAGGGACAAAAATACAAGACTCTCAGGATATTCCTCCTTAATAAATAATTCTAAAAGATATTTGCCTGTCATTGCTACACAAAACCTATAAAAAAGACTCTTTGGTATATTTTAATTTTCCAATGAAGACAAGTTCTATCCATGTTAAGTTATTCTCAATGAAGTAAAATGAAAGATGATTATCTTTGGAGAAATATTTGTATTTTATATTTAAAATACAATGTTAAATAGAAGCTCCAAATAAAGCACCAATATAAAAACAGATGAAAAAGGTGGTATGAAACACACATGCAATATTTACAAAGGAGTAAACCAAAAACCTGGTACATGACTCTTGAAATTCCTTATGAGCATTAAAATGATAAAAGAACATATTGTTAGGTAGTTTAAAATTTGTGAAGACGATTTCTTTGAAGGTAGCTGTTATACCTCTGAACCCCAGTGCTTCAATATCCCATTGGGTTTGGGGGAAAGACTTACCCTTACCCTTATGACAAAAACAGCTTCAAGGAGACTATTCTAAGACAAAACAATTCTGCTAACTGACTTGGCAACAAGATGATAAAGAGTTTGCTGCCTTGGTGGGATAAGCCTTCATTTCCAGAGTTTAATTAATCAAAGATTGTTTCCTGTAGACCATGTGGGCCTAACAGCCCACATATGGTGTGCAGGTTGTATGCTGTCAAGAGTACAACATCTCACAGAGGACAGACAACAGAAGCAAGAAGAACCACAACCCTGCACCCTGTGGAACAAAAACCACATTCACAGAAAGACAGACAAGATGAAAAGGCAGAGGGCTATGTACCAGATGAAGGAATGAGATAAAACCCCAGAAAAACAACTAAATGAAGTGGAGATAGGAAACCTTCCAGAAAAAGAATTCAGAATAATGATAGTGAAGATGATCGAAGTCCTCGGAAAAAAAATGGAAACATAGATCAAGAAGATTCAAGAATGTTTAACAAAAACCTAGAAGAATTAAAGAACACACACTTAGAAGAATTAAAGAACAAACAGATGAACAATACAATAACTGAAATGAAAAATACACTAGAAGGAATCAATAACAGAATAACTGAGACAAAAGAACAGATAAGTGACCTAGAACACAGAATGGTGGAATTCACTGCTGAGGAACAGAATAAAGAAAAAAGAATGAAAGGAAATGAAGACAGCCTAAGAGACCCCTGGGACAACATTAAATGCAACAACATTCGATTATAGGGGTCCCAGAGGAGAAGAGAGAGTGGAAGGACCCGAGAAAATATTTGAAGAGATTATAGTCAAAAACTTCCCTAACATGGGAAAGGAAATAGCAACCCAAGTCCAGGAGCGCAGAGAGGCCCACGCAGGATAAACCAAAGAGAAACATGCCAAGACACATAGTAATCAAATTGGCAAAAATTAAAGACAAAGAAAAATTACTGAAAGCAGCAAGGGGAAAATGACAAATAATATACTAAGGAACTCCCATAAGGTTAACAGCTGATTGCTCAGCAGAAACTCCACAAGCCAGAAGGGAGTGGAATGACATATTTAAAGTGATGAAAGCGAAGAACCTTACAACCAAGATTACTCTACCCAACAAGGTTCTCATTCATATTGGACAGAAAAATCAAAAGCTTTACAGACAAGCAAAAGCTAAGAGAATTCATCACCACCAAACCAGCTCTACAACAAGTGCTCAAAGAACTTCTCTAAGGGGGAAACACAAGAGAAGAAAAGGACCTACAAAAACAAACCCATAACAATTAAGAAAATGGTAACAGGAACATACATATAATTACCTTAAACGTGAAAGAATTAAATGCTCCAACCAAAAGATACAGGCTTGCTGAATGGATACAAAAACAAGACCCATCTATATGCTGTCTACAAGAGACACGCTTCAGACATAGGGACACATACAGACTATAAGTGAGGGGATGAAAAAAGATATTCCATGCAAATGGAAATCAAAAGAAAGCTGGAGAAGCAATTCTTGTGTCAGAAAAAAAAAGACTTTAAAACAAAGACTATTACAAGAGACAAAGAAGGACACTACGTAATGATCAAGGGATCAATCCAAGAAGAAGATATAACACTTGTAAATATTTATGCACCCAACACAAGAGCACCTCAATACATATGGCAACTGCTGACAACTATAAAAGAGGAAATCGACAGTAACACAATAATAGTGGGGGAACTTAACACCTCACTTACACCAATGGACAGATCGAAAAAGAAAATTAATAAGGAAACACAAGCTTTAAATGACACAACAGACCAGATAGATTCAATTGATATTTATAGGACATTCCATCCAAAAACAGCAGATTACACTTTCTTCTCAAGTGCACGTGGAACATTCTCCAGGACAGATCACATCTTGGGTCACAAGCCAAGCCTCAGTCAATTTAAGAAAACTGAAATCATACCAAGCATCTTTTCTGACCACAACACTATGAGATTAGAATCAATTACAGAGAAAAAAACATAAAAAACACAAACACATGGAGGCTATACAATATATTACTAAATAACCAAGAGATGACTGAAGAAATCAAAGAGGAAATCAAAAAATACCTAGAGAAAAAT
Source organism: Kogia breviceps (assembly GCF_026419965.1). Classification (NCBI taxonomy): domain Eukaryota; kingdom Metazoa; phylum Chordata; class Mammalia; order Artiodactyla; family Physeteridae; genus Kogia; species Kogia breviceps. The sequence continues at coordinate 14,679,789 of NC_081321.1, read as the reverse complement.
GCCAATGAAAACATGACGATCCAAAACCTACGGGATGCAGCAAAAGCAGTTCTAAGAGGGAAGTTTACAGCTATACAAGCCTACCTCAAGAAACAAGAAAAATCTAAAAAAAACCAATCAAACCTTATACCTAAAGGAACTAGAGAAAGAAGAACAAACAAAACCCAAAGTTAGTAGGAAAGAGATCATAAAGATCAGAGCAGAAATAAATGAAATAGAAACAAAGAAAACTATAGCAAAGATCAATAAAACTAAAAGCTGGTTCTTTGAGAAGATAAACAAAATTGATAAACCATTAGACAGACTCATCAAGAGGGAGAGGACTCAAATCAATAAAATTAGAAATGAAAAAGGATAAGTTACAACAGACACTGCCAAAACACAAAGCATCCTAAGAGACTACTACAAGCAACTCTGTGCCAATCAAATGGACAACCTGGAAGAAATGGACAAATTCTTAGAAAGGCACAACCTTCCAACACTGAACCAGGAAGAAACAGAAACTATGCACAGACCAATCACAAGTAACAAAATTGAAACTGTGATTAAAAATCTTCCAACAAACAAAAGTCCAGGACCAGACGGCTTCACAGGTGAATTCTATCAAACATTTAGAGAAGAGCTAACACCCCTCCTTCTCAATCTCTTCCAAAAAACTGCAGAGGAAGGAACACTCCCAAACTCATTCTATGAGGCCACCATCACCCTGATACCAAAACCAGACAAAGAAACTACAAAAAAAGAAAATTACAGACCAATATCACGGATGATTATAGATGCAAAAATCCTCAACAAAATACTAGCAAACAGAATCCAACAACACCTTAAAAGGATCATACACCATGATCAAGTGGGATTTATCCCAGGGATGCAAGGATTCTTCAATATATGCAAATCAATCAATGTGATACACCATATTAACAAATTGAAGAATAAAAACCATATGATCATCTCAGTAGATGCAGAAAAAGCTTTTGACAAAATTCAACACCCATTTATGATAAAAACTCTCCAGAAAGTGGGCATAGAGGGAACCTACCTCAATATAATAAAGGCCATTTAGAAGAAACCCACAGCAAACACCATTCTCAATGGTGAAAAACTGAAAGCATTTCCTCTAAGATCAGGAACAAGACAAGAATGTCCACTCCTGCCACTATTATTCAACATAGTTTTGGAAGTCCTAGCCATGGCAATCAGAGAAGAAAAAAATAAAAGGAATACAAATTGCAAAAGAAGTAAAACTGTCACTGTTTGCAGATGACATGATATTATACATAGAGAATCCTAAAGATACCACCAGAAAACTACTAGAGCTAATCAATGAATTTGGTAAAGGTGCAGGTTACAAAATTAATTCACGGAAATCTCTTGCATTCCTATACACTAATGATGAAATATCTGAAAGAGAAATTAAGGAAACACTCCCATTTCCCACTTCAATAAAAAGAATAAAATACCTACAAATAAACCTACCTAGGGAGACAAAAGACCTGTATGCAGAAAACTATAAGACACTTACGAAAGAAATTAAAGATGACACAAAGAGATGGAGACATATACCATGTTCTTGGATTGGAAGAGTCAATATTGTGAAAATGACTATACTACCCAAAGCAATCTACAGATTCAACACAATCCCTATCAAATTACCAATGGCACTTTTTACAAAACTAGAACCGAAAATCTTAAAATTTGTATGGAGACACAAAAGACCCCCAATAGCCAAAGCAGTCTTGAGGGAAAAAAACAGAACTGGAGGAATCAGACTCCCTGACTTCAGACTATTCTGCAAAGCTACAGTAATCAAGACAATATGGTACTGCCACAAAAACAGAAATATAGATCAATGGAACAGGATAGAAAGTCCAGAGATAAACCTACGCACCTATGGTCAACTAATCTATGACAAAGGAGGCAAGGATATACAATGGAGAAAAGACAGTCTCTTCAATAAGTAGTGCTGGGAAAACTGGACAGCTCCATGTAAAAGAATGAAATTAGAACACTCCCTAACACCATACACAAAAATAAACTCAAAATGGATTAAAGACCTAAATGTAAGACTGGACACTATAAAATTCTTAGAGGAAAAGAGAGGAAGAACACACTGTGACAGAAATCACAGCAAGATCTTTTTTGATCCACCTCCTAGAATAATGGAAATTAAAACCAAAATAAACAAATGGGACCTAATGAAACTTCAAAGCTTTTGCACAGCAAAGGAAACTGCAAACAAGACGAAAAGACAACCCTCAGAATGGGAGAAAATATTTGCAAATGAATTAATGGACAAAGGATTAATCGCCATAATATATAACAGCTCATGCAGCTCAATATTAAAAAAAACAAACAACCCAATCAAAAATGGGCAGAACACCTAAATAGGCATTTTTCCAAAGAAGACATACAGATGGCCAAGAAGCACATGAAAAGATGCTCAACATCAGTAATCATTAGAGAAATGCAAATCAAAACTACAATGAGGTATCACCTCACACCAGTTAGAATGGGCATCATCAGAAAATCTACAAGCAACAAATGCTGGAGAGGGTGTGGAGAAAAGGGAACCCTCTTGCACTGTTGGTGGGAATGTAAATTGATACAGCTACTATGTAGAACAGTATGGAGGTTCCTTAAAAAACTAAAAATAGAATTACCATATGACCCAGCCTTCCCACTACTGGGCACATACCCAGAGAAAACCATAATTCAAAAAGACACATGCACCACAATGTTCACTGTAGCACTATTTACAATAGCCAGGTCATGGAAGCAACCTAAATGCCCATCAACAGATGAATGGATATAGAAGATGTGGTACATATATACAATGGAATATTACTCAGCCATAAAAAGGAATGAAATTGGGTCATTTGTAGAGATGTGGATGGATCTAGAGACTGTCATACAGAGTGAAGTCAGAAAAACAAATATCATATATTAATACATACACGTGGAACCCAGTAAAATAATACAGATGAACTGGTTTGCAGGGCAGAATAGAGACACAGATGTAGAGAACAAATGTATGGACACCAAGGGGGTAAAGTGGCAGGGTAGGGGTGGTGGTGTGATGAATTGGGAGACTGGGATGGACATATATACACTAATATGTATAAAATGGATAATAAGAACCTGCTGTATAAAAAAATAAAATTCAAAAAAAATTCCACATTACTCAAATACAAATGTAATGATAATGTATTCTTCTTAGTAGTTTTCTTCAATTTATTTATAGATAGAAACTGAATTGGTACAGAATAGGTTTAATTGCATTGTTGTTGAGTAGAGGTTAGCCTTAGCCTGGGACCCAGGTTTCACATGGAAAAAGGAAGCCACATTGCCTAATAAAATCAGTAAAACTGAGAATAAAGAGAACAAAAGATGTCTTTGCAATTTATTAGAGTAAGGATAAAAATTTAAAAAATAAGACTACATCATCTCGGCAATTTCCTGGTGGTCCAGTGGTTAGGACTCGGCACTTTCACTTCCCTGGCCTAGGTTCAATCCCTGGTCGGGGAACTAAGATCCCACAAGCTGCATAGCAAAGCCAGAAAAAAAAAAAAAAAAAAACAGTACAACATCTAGAATGGATAAAGAAGATGTGGTATATATATACAATGGAATATTACTCAGCCATAAAAAAGAACGAAATAATGCCATCTGCAGCAACATGGATGGACCTAGAGACTGTCATACTGAGTGAAGTAAGTCAGATAGAGAAAGACAAATATCATATGATATCACTTATATGTGGAATCTAAAAAAAGGATACAAATGAACTTATTTACAAGACAGAAATAGACTCCAGACATAGAAAACAAAACTTATGGTTACCATAGGGGAGAGGAGTAGAGGGATAAATTAGGAGTTTAGGATTAAAATATACACACTACTATATATAAAACAGATAACCAACAAGGACCTACTGTATAGCACAGGGAACTCTACTCAGTATCTTGTAATAACCTATAATGGAAGAGAGTGTTTAAAAAAAAAAGTATATATATTTATATATAACTGAATCACTTTATTGTACACCTGAAGCAAACACAACAGTGTAAATGAACTATATTTCAATAATTTTTTTTTAAAGAGTACAACATCTAACTAAGTGGGGGTGGGGTCTTCACATGGTAGAATATTTATTTTCTGCACATGGCAGTAGAGGGTCTTGTTCTAACAAAACCAGCATACATTACCACAATTTCCCAACAGTTAGAACCAACGTGTCTTGAGGAATGTGCACGTCTTCCTAATAAACACAAAAGTACCACATGGGCAAGCAATGTCACTACGCAGGCTTTGTGAAAAAGAGAGAGAGAGAGAGAGCGCCAGCATAGACCCTACCTTGAATCCCATTCAATCGAGCTGGAGAGGTTCACGAGACCTCAGCAAATGCAAACAGAAGCCAGAGGTGGACCACCAGACTTTAAGAGTCTGCAGATGCCATAAGCAAGAGCGTTCCGCTGGAACGAGAGAACTACAGATGAGCAGCCCCCCACCATGAGAGGAAATGGGTGTCCACAGAACACAAGAAAGCGTCCCAGGAGAAAGAGTCCATTTTGAAAACTGGCAGATCCCCTTCTGCAAGAGTAGATGTCCAGCAAGAAGTTTCTTGCCCCTTTCCTCATCTCTCTTACCTCCTTTCTGTTTCAACTGCCCAGGTCAGTAACATTGGTTGGTAAGATGGAAAGAGTGAAGGACGCGTGTCACGTGCTATCACAGAGGGGTGAGCAAGTCCTACAGGACTGTTGGTCCTCAAACTTCTCTCTCACAGCTTCAGATCCCCCAGGCTTAAATGACTTCTGCATAACCCCCCAAATCTACTTCATACATACACAGAAATTATGACTTACAATATTCCGTCAATGTCTAAAATTTGGTAAATTTTGAATTTTTTTATGGTTTCATCTTCACTAGCATTCAGAAAATGTGAAACAGGGCAAACTGAAATCTCAGAAGGAAATGTAAAAAGCATGTAAGCCTAAAAGGGCAAAGATGACCAAGAGGTAAGTAGGAATAAAGCAGGATAAACGAACACAGACTGAAGTAGACAAAGGGCCAGATTTCCAAGCAGGACAACAAAGTATTTTTTAATTTAATTGGTACCTCGTGATAAAGTCAATGAAAGGAAGGTTGGCTGTCAGGTGGACTGAGGTCACTACCTCCAGCACCCGAGGGGACCGTAAGCAGCCGTGCATCCTGAAATGTGTATAATGGAAGATGAAGCCATCCAGTTACAAAGCTAGGAAGCCAAGGAAACTGCTGGGCCAGGAGACTTCAAAAACACCAGGAAGATAGACCCAGAACAGACAGTGACTCCGAAGATCAGAGCGAAACAATATGCCTCAATTAACAGAAGCCAGAAAACAAGCAGAAACCAGAGGGTTTGCCCCAATTCACTAAGTCCAAACCAGGTCAGCAACCAAGACATTAGAGAGAAACAAGGTAACTTTGAAACCTTATTTGACAGAAACAAGCAGCAGTCTCCCATGGAAGACACCCATGCTCACCCTGGAGGTGTGCAAAGATTACAGACTGAGTACAAGGTCACAGCTAATTTTAAAGCAACGAGTTTTCATCCCTGTAATTGCTCTTATTAATACACCCAAGTCTTTTACGCTCACTTGGCTCCCAACTTACAAAAGAAAGGCCTGCCTCTCACCCACCTCAAACCTTAAAATGATTCCAGGACCAGAGATACAATTTGGTAATTCCTTCAATAAAAACCCCATAAACAGTTTCACATATATATACCCCGGTGGATCTAGTTAAGAGATACATTTCCTGTATATTTTTACATCTATATACAATTTTATTCAAACAAACTTTAAAAACTTGCACTTAGGAATGTGTTCCCAGATAGTAAAGGGATAAAATAAAACCAGAAAGTGTTTGTTCTATGGTGTGAACATGGGACCCACAAGTTCATTTTAGGTGCCGGGTGACAATATATTGATACTATCTCTTAATTTGAGTAGTAGTTCTATGGGTATTCACTTCAAAGCATTCTTCAGACCTTTTTCTTAATGAACGAATGCTTCATTACTTTCTTACAGTGGTTAATAAATTATCACATACTTAGAAGCTTAAAATAACATCTATGTATTACCTCACTTTCTTTTTTAAAAAAATAAATTTATTTTTGGCTGCGTTGGGTCCTCGTTGCTGCACGCGGGCTTTCTTTTAGTTGCAGCGAGCAGGGGCTACTCTCCGTTGCGGTGTGTGGGATTCTCATTGCGGTGGTTTCTCTTGTTGCGGAGCACGGGCTCTAGGCGCGTGGGCTTCAGTAGCTGTGGCTCGCAGGCTCTAGAGCGCAGGCTCAGTAGCTGTGGCGCAGGGGCTTAGCTGCTCCGCGGCATGTGGGATCGTCGCGGACCAGGGCTCAAACCCCATGTCCACTGCATTGGCAGGCGGCTTCTTAACCACTGCGCCACTAGGGAAACCCCTATCTCACTTTTTTAAATTATATTTTTTCTAGCTTTGAGATATAACTGACATAACACTATGTAAATTTAAGATGTGTTGATTTGATACATTTATATATTGCAAAATGATTATCACCATAGCATTAGCTAATGCTTTCATCCAATCACAATTTTTTTTTTACTTTTTTATAGAGATAGTTGATGTACAATACTGTTACGAGTGTACAACATAGTGATTCACAATTTTTGAAGGTTATACTCCATTTATAATTATAAAATATTGGCTATATTCCCTGTGCTATACAATATATCCTTGTAGCTTATTTATTTTATACAGAATACTTTGTACTCTTAATACCCTACCCCCATATCCTCCCTTTCCCCTCCCCTCTCCCCACTAGTAACCACTAGTTTATTTTCTATATCTGTGAACCTGGTTTTTTTGGTTATATTCACTAGTTTATTTTTTAGATTCCACATATAAGTGATTATCATACAGTATTTGTCTTTGACTTATTTCACTTAGCATAATGCCCTCCAAGTCTATCCATGTTGCTACAAATGGCAAAATTTCATTTTTTATGGCTGAGTACTATTCCATTGTGTATATGCACCACATCTTTACCCATTCGTCAATTGATGGAAACTTAGGTTGCCTCCATATCTTGGTTATTGTAAATAATGCTGCTATGAACATTGGGGTACATGTATCTGGTATCCCTTCCTTTGAGGAAGTTATTTTCTGACCGATAATGTACTCTAGTCTTTTACAGTCACGTTACTTCAATTTACAGAAGAAAGGCCTACCTCTCACCCATCTCAAACCTTAAAATGATTCCAGGAACAAAAAGACAATTTGGTAATTTCTTCCATGACAGCCCCATAAGCAGTTTCACATACATACACCCTAATGAATCTAATCAAGAGATGTATTTCTTATATATTTTTACTTTTTAAAAAAGTTATCAGATATTTCAATATACCTATATCATTTTGAGTTGCTGCAGTTCAGGAGAATTCAATGCTAAAGAAATATTTTAACATCACAAACTTAGTGTCACAGAAAAAGATACGTAATTTTTAATTTCAATTTACGTATTTTTTGTCATTGCAATTAAATTTACTAGAGTGAATGTATCAATCAGGGTTCAAGAGAAATAGGACCAATGGGAGATAAAGAGAAATTTATTTTAGGGAATTGGCTCTTGTGATTGTGGGAGCTGGCAGTTTGAAACCAGTAGGGCAGTGTGACAAGCCGGAAATTCAGGCAGGAGTTAATATGTCAGTTGTGAGGCAGAATTTCTCCTTCAGGAAACCTCTATTATTGCTGTTAGGACCTTCAAAGGATTGGATACATCGCCACTCACATGCGGAAAGGTCATCTCCTTGACTTAGAGTCAACTGATCACAGATCTTAACCACATCCACAGAATATCTCCCCAGCAACTCCTAGACTAGTGTTTGAGTAGCTGAGCACTAGAGCCTGCCAAGTTGACACAGCAAAGTATCACAGTGAATCACACAGCATGCAAAACTACATTACATTAGGATGAAATTCTGTAAGAGAAGTGGAAGGAAAACAATTGCAAGGAATACAAGGAGAATAATGCAATACTTAATATCATAATCAAATCTTTTAAAGGAGTGTTTTAAAATGTGTATTAATTACATCTTTGTAAAAATCTTTAACAGAATAAAAAATTTAGGTGTCAACATAAAAGGATGCAGAAGTATGTGAGTATGGATTATCGATATTCTTTTAGGAGGTCACGCAAGCAAAAGTGTTTGAAGACAAGTTCTAGGGCAACACAGTGTAGTTTTTAACGAACTCAGACTGTATTGTACGCATGTATCAGCTGTGTGAGTTTAGGACAGTTACTTAAATGGATCCCTTAGTTGGGAGCTGTTGTTGTTTTAATGTTATATTAATAGCACTTAATCCTCTCCCAAACCAGATGAAGTAGCTGTGCTAGTATTTGGAAAGCACTGCTTATCTCCTGACACAACTGCTCCTCAACAAATGCTATTGTTATTATTCAGCAAGTATCATTTGCAGAACATGATCCACCAAGACCTGTAGTACAGGAACACAATGCCTGGCTTGTCCCACCAGACTCCTCTTTCTCTGGTCCTCCCTCCAGGTTCTGTGGGTCGACAGTAAAGGATTGGTCCTTAACCCCAACCTCAGGTCAGCATGGACAGGTGCCCTAGAGTCGGAATCCTCGCATTTTCCTAAGCATACATTGGACATTAGTTCTCTCCTACCTTAGACACACCCCAGCCAGGTTTCTTCCTAATGGTTGCTCTTGTTCCGTAAAAGATCCCTAATGATCATGAGCTCAAAGTGCCTTTGCTGAGCTACTCAATTATGAGATGGGTTTCACATTCAGCAACAATTTCTTTCCAGCTTAAATAATTTTGTCTGTCTAGAGGCACTGGTTGATGCTTTCTGGTGGACGCAGTAAAGAACCACTCCCTTTCGGAGTGGTAATCCTTGCAGACAAAGCGTATTTACTCTGGGGATTCCTTTCTAGGTTTTTCCCGACTTTTAACAGCTGTGTTGTTCTTTTCCAGCCTCTCCCGTTTGTCAGCCCAAGTGCAGTTCTGTGACCTTCCTGGGCTGCCTCTCTGTCACAGGTCAAATTATCTCTCTCAAGCCTCTACCTATAAAAATCAGGGATTACTGACCTAGACTATCTTCTGGAATTTGGCTATTTATCCTAATTTATACTAAATTATACTAATTTTCCAAATTTAATTCTTTGCCTTTTTTGTCAAGTTGAGCCTAGGAAACAGGCCTCTTGAAATAGAGAAAACACAAAGTATCATATTACTCCTTAGACATAATACATTTCTATTTGATTAAAGATTTCTTTCAAGTTGACCTTTACAAGGCATGAGTTTTCTAGATCAACCTTGCTCATTCCATTTAAATTTTTAAATTATTTTTTAAAATCATTTCAGTAACATTATACGTTGAAGAAACATCAGAGAAATGGAGCAAAGTGAAAAAAAAATACTATATTTCCATCACCCAAAGACAACCACTGTTAACTTGTTTTTAATCTTTTCTCTGAGCAAAAAAAAAAAAAAAAGTCCACTTCTACTTCATGCATACACACTCACACACAGTAAAAATAAAGGAGGGGAGAAAAAAGTCAGATGACTTTCTGACTTTAAATCTTCTGCAAACATTTGCCCAGACTAATTACCCAACAACCTTCATTTCCTAGGTCACCAGAGAGAACAAGGTTTTCTGGGCAGGCTGTGTTGGTCTTACCTGTCTCACGGCCAATGAAGTTTCCAATCTGGTCTCTTGCTTTTGCTCACAAGACAGGGCTCCTACCATTTCTGTCCTTTAGATGGCAGCATGATCCCTAACACTTCACTGCCCTTTTCCCCTAAGTCATACAATTCTCACAATGGAAAAGGAGTTTTAAGGCTGAATTATCTGAGGAGTGCTGAGGAGATGGAGAGGTTGAGGGGGGCAGGAAGAGTCACTGAGGGTGAAGACGTGCAGAACAGGGAACCCAGAAGTTGTCTGCAGAATCAAACGTTTCAGCTACCATCCGTGCCAAAGAGCGCACACATGGGCCATCGTCCCCAAATCCCACTTACTGTTACTTGCAAAATTCTGAACAAAATGTGTTCATTTGTTCACTCATTCATTCATACATACTTATTAACTTCCTACCTGTGCCAGATACAGGAGGGTAGTAGACAGTCCTAAACAGGAGGACTGTCTAGGAACTGGGTAACAGACAATAAATACTGAGATACAGAGATGAATAAAATAGATCATTCTCATTCACTTAGTCTGCCCTCATTGATCTTATTATAGTCTAGTGTAGGAGACAGACAACTAAAAAGGAAACAATTTGTGGACTTCCCTGGTGGTCCAGTAGGTAAGACTCCGTGCTCTCAATGCAGGAGGCCCAGGTTCGATCCCTGGTCAGGGAACTAGATCCCGCGTGCCGCAACTAAGAGCCGGTGCAGCCAAATAAATAATTATTAAAAAAAAAAAAAAAAAAAAAAAAAAAAAATATATATATATATATATATATATATATATATATATATATATATATATACAGTAAACAGTTTGGTATACAGTGTAAATTTAGGTAGTGAAAGGACTATGAGGAAAAACAAGACAAAGTAAAAGGGCTAGAAAGGGTACAGGGTAAAGGGTTCCAGAAGTTGTGATTTCAATAAGGACAAAGTGATCAACTTTGTCAAAAGCTTCTGAGAGTCTGAGTAAACGAGTCCCAAGGACTGACCACTGGATTTAGCAACGTGAAAGTCACTACCAATGCCGACAAGGGCATTCCCAGCAGAATGTGGGGAAAGAACTGATTAGTGTGAAACAGGGGAAATACCAGGGAAAGGAGGCTGAGTAGAGAAATCCTGTGGAGTTTTGCTACAAAGAGGCACAGAAAAAGGAGGCAGAAACTAGAGGGAGCTGGGAACACAAGGAAGAGCTTTTCAAGGTGGGAGAAACTCCAGCACACTTACGTCCTCGTACAGAGGGTCCGGCAGAGAGAAGGAAACAGTGATGCAGGAGAAAAGGGAAGAATAGTTGAGGAGTAGAAGCAAGCGAGGAGGAGGAAAGCCATCACGCAAGTGGAGGGAAGGGCCTCAGCACGAAGCAAGGAAAGCTGCTCCAGAAAGGACGCACCGTCGCAGCAGCCAGACCAGAGGCTGGACCCTGCAGGGATGGGGTGGGGGGACAATAAGGTGGTTCTCTTGAGGTTGCTTCCATTTTCCCCATGAAATAAGAAGCAAGACTATTGGCCAAGAGTGAGGAGAGGTAGGGAGTGTTGAAGGTTCAGTGAGAGGGGAGAAGGCGTAAAATATTCCTTACTGGAATGAGTAAGGTGACGTCATCAGGGAGGATACAATAAGATGTCTGGAAGTTCCATAGGCTTCCTTGAGGTTTGGGGCCACAAACTGAAAATTAGACTTCTCAGCTCATGTTTGTTTTGTTTTGTTTTCCTGTAGCCACAGGAAGATGGATCAGGAGGGCCCTCTGGTTTCTCCCCAGGTCTCCCTCATCACTCCTCTGGCTTCTTCTTTTTCTCAACTTTCTGTCTCCTTTCCACTCACACAGGGCCCAAAATACAGACTTTAAAGGCTTTATCTCTGCCATCTTCTCTCATCTCTGCATTTCCCTTCTCAGTGATGCCTTCTCAGTCCCTGAGTTCAGCTATCTTCTCCCCGATTTAGATCCTGATGTCCGCCTTCATCTCCAGACTGAAATGTTTGTCTCCTGAACATTTCCATCTGGATATTCCACTGGTTCATAAAATTCAGCAAGCACAACGCAGCTCCACAAAGCCTGCTGATCATGTTTCAATTACGATCACCCACCCGATCTCCAAGAGGCCTTAGAATTTACTTCAATGCCTTTCTCTTAGTTTTTTCCTTTGTTCCCCTGGTATCTGAGCAGTTGCCAAGAATTTCTATCAATTCTACTCCCATCCTATCTTTCAAATTTAACTCTAGAATGACTACCCTCATTTATGCTGTTTCTCTTTAAATCTATTTCTTTAAGAAGGGTCTGATAAAACAAATGAGACTACATCAAACAAAAGAGCTTCTGCATGGCAAAGGAAACCATCAACAAAATGAAAAGACAACCTACAGAATAGGAGAAGGCATTTGCAAATCACATATCCAATAAGGGATTAATATCCAGAATATATAAGAAACTCATACAACTCAACAACGACAAAAGCAACCGATTAAAAAATGGGCATAGCAGCCGAATAGACATTCTTCTAAAGAAAATATCCTGATGGCTAACAGGCACATGAAAATATGTTCATCATCATTAATTACTAGGGAAATGCAAATCAAAACCATGAGACATCACCTTACTCCCACTAGAAGGGCTATTATCAAAAAGGTAATAAATAACCAGTGGTTGGAGAGGATGTAGAGGAAAGAAAACCCTCATACACTGTTGGTGGGAATATAAAGTGGTGTAGCCATTGTGGAAAATAGTAATGGATAGTCCTCCAAAAATTAAGAACTACCATACGACCCATCTATTCCGCTTCTGGGTATTTATCATAAGAATACGAAAACACTAATTTGAAAAAGATATATGCATCCATATGTTCATTGAAGCATTATTTAAAATAGCCAAGGTATGAAAACAAACTCAGTGCCCATCAACAGAATGGATAAAGACGATATGATACGTATACACACACACACACACACACACACACACACAGAGTACCACGCAGTCGTACGAAGAGATGAAACCGTGCCACTTGTCACAACACGGATGGACCTTGGGAGAATTACGCTAAATGAAATAACTCAGACGGAGAAAGAAAAATACTGTGTAATTTCACTCATATGTGGGATCTACAGAACAAACCAAATGAAACAAAAACAAAAATGTAGATGCAGAGAAGAGAGTACTGGTTATCGGAGGGAAGGGGGGGGTGGGGAGGTTGAAACAGATAAAAGGGATCGACAGTATGGTGATAAATGGAAACTAAATTTTTGGTAGTGGGCACACTATAGTGTATACAGAAATCCCAATATAACGTACGCATGATCGTATAATGTTATAAACCAGTGTTACCTCAATTTTTTTAAAAAAGGAGAAAAAGAAGGGTCGGATGTTAGTCACTGCTCCAAAAGTTTAATGTATCCCTAATAAAGCTGAAACTCCCTAGCCCAGAGTCAATTTTCTTCAATTTATCTCAGCTGATTTTTTTTTTTTTTTTTTTTCCAGTTCTCAGTACCCTCTTACTCTCAATCCACAGTTGCAGATAATCCCAAACTCTGAGCAGGGCCTCCTCCTCCTTTTCCACCGTGGTGACACTCAGGCATTCACACTTCCCAGCCCCCTCTGTAGTAAGAATAGGACCAAGTGCCTGGTGCCACTCAGGTAGGGCATCCCTTCTAGACTGAGGCAGGTGACAGCCAAGCGCTTCCTCTGCCTCTCTCCTCCCCCACCAGAACCCTTGGAGGGCACACGCTCCAAATGGCACAGCTACGAGATGAAGAAAGATGGCCTGGCCCATATCGGACTTTATGCAAGTGAGGAATAAACAGATTTCATGATACCACTAGGATGTGGGATTTGCCTAATGAAGCCGCTAACATCAATTATCCCAATGTTCTACCCCTGTGCCTTCAGTTATACAGATGTCTTTGCTCACGGCCCTTTTTCTCTTCCCACCCATGACTACTAGCTATTGAAACCCTCTTATCCTTAGAAGTAGTACTTCCAAAACCTGGTATGTCAGTTGGCTGGTCCGTGATGAAACTGTACCCAAGTCAAGAAGGAAATAGAAAAATGACAATGTAGTAAGTTTCCAGAAAAACAAATATACTGAATTTAAAGCACTGTTCTTGGACTGAGATAACCCCTTTCATCTTTAAATGCCTCCTTTGATAAAATAATAGTGATATATTTAGATGGCAGAAGAGGCTCCCCCATCACCCATTATTTGGCAAAATAGTTTGCCATCCGTATTTTGTTTCTAATGTTGTTTTCTAGATGTTATCGCTTTATAATGTTCCCAAGTCCGGCAACTACCACTTTAAGGCGTAACTGATACCTTCTCCAGCAAGTCTTCCATTACTCTCCAGATTCAAAGTGACTTCTGATATCATTTATTTTGTTTTGAGCCTTTGAGCTTATTTCCTCTCTCTCGGAGAGAAAATTCCTTCAGCACAAGTGAGACCCTTTCTTATTGCCCATACGAAGAAGCCCAGAACAAATGTATTCTTATACAAATAGGAAAACTGAGATCTAGAGAAATTACATTACTTGGAAATTATAACTTCTCACATTTACTGAGCACACTCCAGATGTGCCAGACACTTCTTCTAAGCATTTCCCATACGTGTACTCATTTCATCCTCCCAACAAACCCATCTGGTAGGTTACCGTCACATCGTCGTTTTGCAGACAGATTCTGCAAGCAGCCCAAATTCACACAGCTAGGAAGGGGTCACTTCAAGGTGGGAATCCTAGTAGCCTGGCTTCAGAGCCCATGCAGTTCACTACACTACAGGTGAAACGGGGATGTAACTTTTGAAAATGCAAACCAGGCCGCCTCGTTTCGGCTGGCATTCTTTTCTAGAAGACCGTGGCTATGAAATCAGTTTCTTCGACCTGTTTTTGTTTTTGTTTTTTTTAAGTATTTAGCCTTGCAAGCAAGTTTATCAGACGATTCAACCCCTTTTGTGGAGTCCAATCAGTATTTCAGTACAATTATTTCAGATTTCCCGTTCCACATTCTAATTATCCACATCCATCTGTTTAGCTGTTAAGGTCTTCCTGTTTCTGTGTGAATTACTTTTCCACCTGTCCCCCAGAAAGAAAGTAAATTAAATTAAGTCACCAAACATTGTTCAGACAACTGTGACAGAAACTCAATAAGGTGGGAAATAAGCCAATAACATCAAGCTTCCTTTCATTAAGATTTTCAATACTTATTTGGTCAGGCTTAAATAACCTGGATTCATCAGAGCCCGAGATTTTAAATGCAGTGGATACCGCAACAGGTTGAATCCTTTCGACAACACATATGCCATTTCAGACTTTCAAGAGTCTGAAGAGAATTTTGGAGTTCAAACACTAGGAAAATATCAATGCTACAAAAATTTTTTTAAAAAATCAAGAACAGGGTGGTCGTCCTATCAAAGAGAGGCCCAAGTGATTTTATTTTAAGGGTATTTCATATTTTATTTGCCTGAGGAAACCCTCTTAAAAATCGCAAATTTGGGGGCTTCCGGGGCTTCCCTGGTGGCACAGTGGTTGAGAATCTGCCTGCCAATGCAGGATACACGGGTTCGATCCCTGGTCTGGGAAGATCCACATGCCGCGGAGCAAGTAAGCCCGTGAGCCACAACTACTGAGCCTGCACTCTAGAGCCCATGAGTCACAACTACTGGGCCTGAGTGCTACAACTACTGAAGCCCACGCACCTAGAGCCCACGCGCCACAACAAGAGAAGCCCACGCACTGCAAGGAAGAGTAGCCCCTGCTCGCTGCAACTAGGGAAAGCCTGCGCACAGCAACAAAGACCCACGCAGCCAAACATAAAATTAATTTTTAAAAATCACAAATCTAACCATAGTACAGCCCTAGAATGACATCATTTCCATAAGTCTTGATCACAGTGGCCAACAGGTATCAAAAATATATTTTATTAGAAGAAAAAAAGATAAGCAAATGTTTATAGAAGTCCAAAATTACCTAAATTCATACACCTTCTCAATGTCAATGCTCCCTATCCCCCGTATCAGTGACAGTTCCAAGATGAAGGGTTTTTTTGCACCAGAGACTATCCCCTACCCTCTGCCAGCAGACTTCTACCGGAAAGCCCGCTTGCCGCCTCCTCCTCCATGTTCTTCGTCCAAGGACCCATTTTGCACTACCAATGACTCACCCTAGGATGGCAGGAGATGCCTCTGAACACTATTTTCCACCCAGGAGTACGACCCTGACAGCTGAGCTTATAATCTCAACAATGAAGCAGGTCTCTCTTGGTGAGACCTTTTAGCCTCGTTCACACATCAGCTGCCTTTCAACGTCAAAGACTCCAAATGGAGTTTGGACCTGGTGCATCCTCACCTCTCCTTTGAAAGACTCCCCCTGCCCCCAGGTACAGAAGATCCAAATGCACTGATGATTTGCAGAGAAGACAACAGACCTCACCACAACTCAAGTAGGCTTCTTAGCACGGTGAGATTTAGTACATTCCTTTTCTAAGAAACCTGTTCTTATACTGACTAGGGAGTTGCAGCAGTCTGTCACATATTTTTACAGAAAAAGAAACTGTTATATTGCCATAATAAGGTAATATTCTACCAACATATATATGTGTTGCTGAGTTTTAAGAAGTCTTTTCATTTTGATCAAAGTCACAGTCTACATTGATGTTAACACAGCACGTAAGTAAATAAAGCAGTAACTTACGGAAACATACAGGGAAACTCCTAGAGATTCACACATACAGTATTCCACATAAACACACAGTGAATAAAACTATATTTCCTAAAAATATACCATTTTTAAGTAACCAGGAAGCATTTACAAAATCCAACTATACAGTAAGTGAAAAAGAAAACGTCACAAAGTGCAAAGTTCAAAAAATGATGCAGGCCACATTTGTAGACGTTAATACAAAACGAGTAGAAATTCACGATAAAAGAAAAATTTTAAAGACTTGCCAATTTAAAAGCATTTATTCAAATAACTTGCAGGTGATGATGTTTTTCATTATAACTTCAGAAAAAGGTTTTTGGTATGTATTTTTGAGGTTAAGCCTACATTTCTGATGTAAACTCTTCAATGCCAACATTATTATTTACAAAGAATTACCACCACGGCTAGCCATAGACCTTCCCAGGGCTTAATTATTTCTACTGAAATTATTTTGGTTTCCATAGAAATCTCAAATGGCTGACCCTTTAGAACTGCCTGCAGGGGACATACTATTGCAGGCTTTAGGACACATCCAGGATGAGCCTAAAATATAAAATAAGACCCTGCAGGAAGTTCTATCACAAATTTATGATCTCTTTAAAGTGTGTGTTTAAAAGACAACGAATCCCCAAGTTGGGTAACTCTACACTAACTCAAACCATTTCTCCCAAATGGAATTTAAGGTCAAGAAATTGCAGGTTTGCCTCTAACTTACTCTAAGATAATTTCCCTAAAGCATGTTCTTCTAAGAGCAAAGAAACTCATTTAGGCTGTTAATTAAATCTGTCCCCTAAAGATGAAGAAAAGAACATGAAGTTACAATTCTAAATATACCCTCTATATACCTCCCAACACCTAAAATATTTTAACATTTGTACAATGGATGCCCACATAGAATCAACTAAAAACACAGAAGTAGTCCTTATTCTTATTCTGAACAGGCCTCCAGAATTAAAAATAAGATCCTTAGAAAAATAACACACCAAAAATAAATAAGAACACTCTATGATTTAAGGGTCAAATAAAATAATTCCATGGGCACTTAAAAACTCAGGCATTTTCAATAGGCTGAAAGATTACTTTCTATAAAGGGAAACATATGCTACCCGTAGAAATCTTTTCATTAAACCCCAAAGTCCCATTATCTGCTGGTTATAAATATTCTACATACGGAAAGAAAGTTTAAAACCACTGAACTTGAAATTCAATGTAGGTGCACATAGACATCTGCACATAAGTTTCCTGGGTAACTAAGCAGCATGTAAAATGCTTTTGTGGGTCTTGTTCTGTTTTACTTTTTTCACTGTTAAGTGATACTGAGTTTTAGAGCAACAGTTTCATGCCTGGGTTTACACTTTAACAAGTTTTCTTATTTTCTCTGGCCACACAGAGTCGGAGGAAATTTAATTTGGCCCCAAGAGTCTACACACGAGGCACTAGTGCTTTTATTTACCTCTCAAACTGCACCACCAAAACCAATCATCAGTTGATCCTTCTCTGTCAAGGGATTGGGTCCCTTAACAGATCCTGGGGTGAGGTGGGGCAGGGGAAAGGCCCATAGGACTTGAAATCAAGGAGCTTCACCACTTAGCAAGGGGCTCTGAAATGGAAACTCCTGATGGTAGAAAAGGGTACCTCGTCTGTATTAAATGAGAATACAGATTCCTTTCCCCGTCTACCCTACAGATTGCCTGTAGGAGAAGGTACAAGAAAATGAACGGCCAACACTCAAGGAGCACAGGATCTCTGCCAGGCCCTGGTGAGGCCAGGATGAATGAGGCATGGGACACCCCACCATGCGAATTTGCAAAGTGCTTCCTCAGTTTGCAACCGCGATACACAGGAAGGGCATCAGCAAGGGCCAGATGTTCCCCGACAAATCCAGGCTCCTCCCCCAACAACGGTCACAGCTGCCTGATTCGCGGTTTGGAATCCTTGCAGTCCTCCGTCCGAAGGGTTTTTCCTCCAGAATTCTCCCGGGCTCCCTGCTCAGCCTGCGCCAGGCCCTACCTCCCCAATCCTCACTGCCTCCTCCTCCCCACCTCAGGTCTCCACCTGGACGGCACCTTCTCAGTGAGGCCATCTCTGAAACTTGATCCATTTGCTAATTTTTAATAATTTTATATAAATTGTTTGTATCAGTTTAACAATCTAAGTCATTATTTTTTCAACTGTTTTTGTAACTTTGTAGATTTAGGGGGTCTTGTCTGTGTTTTTGCAACGGAATCCTATTGTTTTAATTTGGGTACGTATTTATTGTTGTAATGTTTACTTTTTTTTTTTAACTTTCTATTGTGGAGATTTTCAAACACACAGAAAAGTAGAGCAAACAGATTAACGCATTCCCACATACTTACCACTATTTCAACACTGAACATAATCCTCCTTGCTTTAGCTGTAACACCTTCCTGATGCCCCTGGCCCAATTCTGGATTGTTTTAAAGCACATCTCAGACGTTTTTTCACCATCCTACCTCAGTATACTTCACCATAATACATCTGTATATACAGCCATCCCTAGGCAGCTGCAAGGGGATTGGGTGCAGGAGGAGGAACCCACAGATAGGAGGCTGACTGTATCTCCAAATGGTAAAGGCGCTTAAAAAAAAAAAAAAATCTCATCATCACACTCAAACCTGACACTATTTAAAATTACAAACTCCCCAGCATGTCCTCTCTTTCCCACTTTGTTTCTCTCCATTGCCTTATTTCTGTCTGACTTACTACATATTTTACTTATTTATGCATTGTCGCACCCACTGGAACATAAGTGTCCTGAAGGCAGGTGTTTTTGTCTGTTTTGTTCCCTGCTGTGTCCTCAATATCTAGAAATGTGACAGACGCACTGAAGGCACTCAATAATCTCCTTCTGAATAAGTGAATCCACCCGAGTCAGAGGAACAGACTGGATTCATATGATAAACTTTAGTGTATGAGCCTATCTTGGCTGTAAATGTCAACTAAGCTTTTGATCAGAGCAAGACAGCAGACTGCTCAAATTTGCTCTTTCCAAGGAAACCTGAAGTACTGTATCCCTATGTAATCGCTCAAGGGTGTATTCAAATGACAAGACAGGAATGTTAAGGCAAGCAAAGAAGGAACATAAGAATTATTAATACCACCTTGACAGAAAGCCATTCTACTTGGTACAGAAGTTCTTAGACCCTGGGACTAAGGAGATTATTTCCACAACCTGAATGTGTACTTCCTGTTTACGAACAGTGTAGGAACAGGCACAAGCTAACGGTAAAAGCTCCTGATTCTATTTTGAATTACTACATATATTTATATAATAATAACAGCTAACATTTGTAGATCATTTGTTATGCATCAGGCATCTTCTAAGTGCCTTATCCATGTCAACTCCTTATCTTCACAAGGACTCTACAAAGTAGGTACCATTATTATGCCCAGTTTACAGATGAACTTGGATGAGGTACAGAGTAAGAACTCTACATAGCAGAGCAGTTCAGAGTTCATCCAATGTCCCCCAACTGGGAAGGCAGGGCTCATGACCTAAACCCAGGAGGTCTGGGTCCAGGTCTACACTCTGAACTCCTGTGCTATCCCCAAAATACTGCACACCTGTGAGCTGCCAGGCCACCTTCTCTACGAGGAAACCAGGAGGGCAGCAGCTGAGAGCAAAACCCTGGCAATCAATCCAACCTGAGTTAGTACCCCAGCTCCACTGGTCACGTGACCTTCAGCAAATCCATTAACCTCTCTGAGATTCATTGTCTTCATTTCTAAAATAGGGATCATAATAAAACATACCTCAGAGAATTGTTAAAAGGGTTAAATGTCTCTGCATAAAGCA
Source organism: Kogia breviceps (assembly GCF_026419965.1). NCBI lineage: Eukaryota > Metazoa > Chordata > Mammalia > Artiodactyla > Physeteridae > Kogia > Kogia breviceps. Next base: position 14,659,574 of record NC_081321.1, on the reverse strand, counting down.
TTTAGCCCAATTTCTGGCAGTCCGTAGCAGTCAATGGAGCACAGAGATTAAGAGTAATCCGTGGAGTCAAGAAAGCCCAGGGGGTGGAATCCCAGCAATGCCATTGACTCTGATCTTGGGCAAATTACTGCAACACTCTGTACCTCTACGTCCTCGTCTATAAAATGGGGGAAATATCAGCACCTACCTCAGAGTTCGGACGATTAAGGGCATTACTCCCTGTCACGTGCTTAGAACAGCACCTAACACATTATAAATTCTCAATAAATGTTAATCATTTAATTTTAACTACCCACGCCATACTCAACTTACTTCCAAGTCAGCTTTCCATACTCCACACACCCAGATGTTCTGTGTGACAGGATATTACCATTAACATTTTCACAGAGATCCCAAGAAATAACGACTGTAAAACTTCAAGGAAAAGGTGCCAGGTGAGCATATCCAAAAGTTACAAATGCAAAGTCTGAGAACCGGTTTCCTACGAGGAAGAAAGCCAGCTTTAAACATCTGTCAGGTCTGGAGGGAGTGAAGCCATCCATTCACGGAAAGCTCTTTCCCGCTGATGGGGTCAAAACTACATCCAGAGACGGGGAAGGATGGAAAGTAACAGGCCTGATCTTGCTTCCCCTGAGACGACTGGCCCCTCTCACCTGTACCAGATGAATCAGCAGTGGGGAAAGGAACTCACTGGAGACCCCGGCTACAGGGTGGACGAGGAAGAGTCGTATCTTTGAATAATATTGATATTTTAATACAATGAACTAGACACTTGTAAATACGGAACCAGGACTGTACATATGCAGCCCAGGTACGACAGTCAGTGTACTAGGAGCAAACAGCAAAGTCATGGGCCTGCGAGGGTTTGCATCCTGAGACAAGGCAACTTCACCCCACTGAATCAATTATACAGGGTCAGTACGAGACGAGAGTTAATTTGTGTGTAGTTGACCTCTTACATACTTTGCTTGTTTAACCCACAAGCTATCTCTAGGTCACATTTACCTCCTGTGCCCAGCTCCCTCCCGTTTCCGGTTTAGGATGCTCCAGTTACCCTCACCCTACCTCCACGCTCCCAACCTCCCCTCTGCAGCTAACCCCAGCCGACCTTAGACTCACCTTATGCCACATCTACCACGAAGCTCTAGCCACTAAACCTCCCCACCGTCCCAGCACAGGTAGGACGCCACGGCCCACTGTCCTTGCACACACCCATCCCTCTACGTGCAATGTCCTTTCCCCTTGTATCAGGCCACCAGGATGGCTGTTCTCTTGCTCTCTGTACAGATCCCACTCAACCGGTCCCTGCTTCATCGACACCCTACTCACCTGACTGACCCTCCCTCTTAATCACAGAACCTGTGCAGCAAATGCCTACATACGTGCCCCGGCCAGTGACTGTTCTAATTTTTAGATCCGAACATCTCCACCATGAGAGCTTATCAAAGGGAGCAGTGAGAGGCATGCTCCTCTGCTGGTTTCCCTGGTACCAATAAGCCAACCTGACATCAACTCCCCCTATAACTGGTAACCTCCCTCTCCCCCTGGGAGCAGAGACTACGGCCATGTCCTGCCCCTCACCTGCCACACACGTTGGGGTGTGGCTCCAGGACCTTGCTTCAGATCCATAAGACTCCGCCATCCATTAAACCACTGATGTCTCTGTCACTGACTCCGTGCTCTTTCTTCAGTCTTGAGGCTGGGCAAGCACAAGGCTTACGGGCCTGCGGGGTGCAGCCCAACACCCCCCTCCTGCCCCTGGTAAACACCTGTGTGACATCATCATCAATGGCACTGCCCTAGCAGACACTTTCCCAATCTTCTCCAGACACAGTTACCCCTGCCTTCCAATGGCATGCTGTACGTGCCCCATCACGTCCTTTGCACGCTGCGCTGGATGGCGTGACCGTTCACTGGGCCGAAGGATCCAAAAGGGCGGGGTCTTTGTCATCTCGGTAGGCTCATTAAGGAGCACTGAAAAGACTCAACCTGTCTACCAGATGCAAACAGACGTTTTGTTTTATTCGTAATGTTTAGGTGGTTCTTTTCAGAATCCTTCTAGCAATTTTCCACCTTTAAAATTTCACAATTGAAGTACATCAAATATTTTGAAGTACAACGTCCTATCACTCAATTTCTGGATAAAACACGAAATCTCCTAAAAATTAAGGTATAACATTTTAGAAGCTACAGCCAGCAGGGAAGCATTCCAGTTCAGAAGACCATGTCATCCATTTCTTTTCTCACGTACGACAAGACGCTCCACCAACAAGAAGCTCGCGCCAGCAAGAGCTGGACGCGATGGTCCGTACCATTTGGAAGGCAGCCCATGCTTCCCCTTCCTCCCAGGGCTTTGTCCAGAGGCAACAAAGCCGACTGCCTTTAGATACAGAAAATGCTCTCTGGCTTGCGCTGGGGCTCCCTGCACAGAATCTCCTTTCATCTGCCTTCAGAGCATTTTCTTGTCTGGTCTTAAAAATCCCTGGAGATACTTCATAAGACTCAACAGAGAGGCGAGGGCAGCACATTCCAACCTGACTGAAGGAAGAAAACAGATGATGTGCATATTTCCTCAATGCCACATGTGCTCTGCTTAGGGGATTTACCAACGGGGGTAGCTGGGCTTTTACCAAAAGTGGAGGGTTTCCATAAAGTCCTGCTAAGAGTCAACTGAGGGACTTCCCTGGCGGCCCAGTGGTTAAGACTTTGCCTTCCAACGCAGGGGGTGCAGGTTCGATCCCTGGTCGGGGAGCTAAGCTCCCACATGCCTCGAGGCCAAAAAACCAAAATATGAAACAGAAGCAATAGTGTAACAAATTCGATGGAGACTTTAAAAATGGTCCATATCAAAAAAAAAAAAATAAGAGTCAACTGAGTCACTCCTGCTTTAAAACAAACTCAAGACACTGCTACCTCCTCCATGTTACTGACACTCATTTTGTCACTGGTGGGGCGGGGGAATAATCATTAAGGACAATTTATTAGAGAAACAAATATCATTTCAAAAGACTATTCAATAAAACCCAGTCATTTCTATATCCTGAGCATGGCATACAATATTTTACATTTTCAATCTGATTCTATCAATTCCGTATGAGGAAAATTCTCTCTGGTGCTCATAGCTGAGTAACTGAGCTCACTCCTTTCCCATGTCTACCATCTCCTTAGGCGAGTGGTACCTGACAGGGTACCAACTGCACTGCAGACAAAAACCCGGAACTGGGGAAGGGATGGGAGGCCAGAAAGTGGGGGAAGGGGATCGGGCAGCGACACTGTTGGCTCTTTGCCACATGTTAAGAACTCAATACGTGTTTTCTAAACCTATGCTCTGCGTACAGAACAGTAAGTTACCCCTTTTTCAGTATGGTAGTGAGTGATCTTAATTATCACAGAATACCAAAGCCCAGGACTTTTATTACTGTCAGACACATCAGATTCTTCACAAGTGACTATAAACTTAAGTTGGAAGGTAACTCAGTTACTAGGGCATCACTCACCGGCCTACATACCGCCCCGAAGCCCTGTGCCAAGGCTTTGGATGTTGGGTAGTCGTTTACGAGTCCCTGCTTATGTAGTCAAAATTACTACAAGTTGCAGCACAACTGAACGGCATGGCCCGTCAGGCTAGTTACCAAAGAAAGCAGGACTACCGCCTCCTAGTTTAATCCAGCACACAGAGATGTTTAATTCTTCCCTGTACTTCCCCAAACTCAACAGGGTTACAGGAAGAAGGGAGAAAGTAGGCTTCTGTACTGACCCTGTTACCTGGTTTTCTACACCAACGAGTGCAGCAGAGTTTCCACAAAGCACCCTTTTGCTGATAAAGAGGGACACGCATGAGGGTGTTATCTAGATGTTCTGTACTCAAACTAGCAGTGATACGTAACTATTTGAGGTGACTCTCACAGCCCTCAGTTCTCTCTCTAGAGAAGTTCACCTAAAATATCCGAACTACACCTCCCATAAAAGCTCCAATAGCCAGAAGAATGAAATGAAAGTGAACTTAGGACTCGAATTTCCTTTCTTTCTCCAAAGGCACAAAGTATATCATTGGAGTTACTGATTGAGTACAATGCGGGTGGACATCAACTTTGTTTCACCTCTAAAGTAAATGTTGGCAAGGTGATTTCTAATACAAATTCCATGGGGAAGCTAACTTTTTCAGGACTTTGACAAGTAAGGTATTAAAAGATGTTTTTGTTTGTTTGTTTGTTTGTTTGTTTTTGCGGTACGCGGGCCTCTTACTGTTGTGGCCCCTCCCGTTGCAGAGCACAGGCTCCGGACGTGCAGGCTCAGCGGCCATGGCTCACGGGCCCAGCTGCTACGTGGCATGTGGGATCCTCCCGGACCGGGGCACGAACCCGTGTCCCCTGCATCGGCAGGCGGACTCTCAACCACTGCGCCACCAGGGAAGCCCAAAAGATGTTTTTGATGCTACATTCATGCGATGTCACTGATCTATATTAAAAGATCATATAGACATCAATCTGCATGATGGGGAGTTGTATTTACTATAAGGTTTCGGGGAAGACCTAGCACACTTCATGCAGTGGTTGTGAACAGAAACCCAACCATGAACTGTACACTAATGCCAGTTGGGAAACCAGGTGAAGAAACACAGAGGCAGAGACTTTTGAAATAGCTTTTCGACAAGCTCTATTTCCTCTTCCTTCCCCTCCCAGTAATTAAATATGCAGAACAGAGGGAGAGAGGGAGGGAGGGATGAGGGAGAAAAAAAGAAAGGAAGGAAGGAAAGAAAGGAGGGAAGGAAAAAGGGAGGGAGGGAAAAAAAGAAAAAGGAAGAAAGGAGGAAGGGAGGAAAGAGAAAGAATGAAAAGAGGAAGGGTGGGAAGGAGGGGAGAGGAAAGTTAAACACACAGAGAAAAGGGATAGAGGGTGGAAAAGGAAAGAATCTCTATAGCGCTAAAGGCGGGGAAAAAATTCTGTGGCTGCAGAATACCTCCTAGATGCTGAAGGCTTGGTTAGCCGAGGAGTAAACAGTAAGAAGAGTCCTTATGGAACATGGTGGTAGACACCGTCTCTGGAGCTACTACCCCCATCGCGGCATGGCTTGCTCAGCTGTGTGACATCTGTGATCTGGGAAGTGAATGCTAGTAATACGCTTTACTCGCCCAAGCAGCTGCCAGTACCTCTGCTTAGCGTTGAGTGGGGGATGCCTAGTCGCCCCTGCTGCACTCTGGGAGTCCCCTTTTCGACAGGTGCATATTATTTACTGCTACCATTAATGGTCGTCTAGGCACGATCTCAGCACCCTAATTATTCTTCCACATCTGCACATTTCTAACAACAGCCCTTCCCACATTCACCTTACAGGTTGGCAAAGGTCAATTTTGTTTCTCATATACATTCCCAGACTATCTTCCTGCTTTATAATCTTTTTCTGAAGATCTTTTTTTTTGATGTGGACCATTTTTAAAGACTTTTTTGACTTTGTTACAATACTGCTTCTGTTTTATGTTTTGGTTTCTTGGCCGCGAGGCATGGGGGATCTTAGACCAGGGACTGAAGCCACACCCCCTGCAGTGGAAGGCAACGTCTCAACCACTGGAACACCAGGGAAGTCCCCTGCTTTATAATCTTAATACGCAGTGTTAAATGTTCCAAGGTCTGTTCAAAATAAAAAAGGGTCATTACGTGGTTTGGTGGGTAGGAGACAGAAGCCTGCAGTAAGTACCCTTTTTCATTATTATTACAAAAAAAAAAAAAAAAAAAACCCTTTATTGAGGACCTGGGGATAAATGCCTTTATGTTCTTAAAAGCAGGAACATTTATATTCTTTTAGGAACTGGATTGCTTTAATCTAATAGATACTCTGAATTGTTTATCAGATCAAATTTCCCTCTTTGCATCTTGATTTGATGAAAAGCATAAGGTGTCAAAAGAATGAGAAGATAAATCACCGACTGGGAGAAAATATTCACAAAACACATATCTGATAAAGGACTGTTATCCAAAATATCCAAAGAGCTCTTAAAACTCAGAAGTAAATGAACAATCCGATTTTAAAATGGGCAAAAGACCTGAACAGACAACTCAAAGAAGACATACTAATGGCAAATAAGCGTATGAAAAAGATGTTCAACATCAGATGTCATTAGGGAATTAAAAAGTTAAACAGGGGCTTCCCTGGTGGCGCAGTGGTTGAGAATCTGCCTGCCAATGCAGGGGACGCGGGTTCGTGCCCCGGTCCGGGAAGATCCCACGTGCCGCGGAGCAACCAAGCCCGTGAGCCACAATTACTGAGCCTGCGCGTCTGGAGCCTGTGCTCCGCAACAAGAGAGGCCACGATAGTGAGAGGCCCGCGCACCGCGAGGAAGAGTGGCCCCCGCTCGCCACAACTACAGAAAGCCCTCACACAGACACGAAGACCCAACACGGCCAAAAAAATAAATTAATTAATTAATTTTTTTTTTTTAAAGTTAAACAATGAGATACCACTACACAACTATTAGACTGGCCAAAGTCCAAAACACTCAAGGATGTGAAGTAATAGAAACTCTCACTGATTGCTGCTGGGAATGCAAAATGGTACAGGGAATCTGGAAGACAGTTTCTTTTTTTTTTTTTTTGGTACGCGGGCCTCTCACTGTTGTGGCCTCTCCCGTTGCGGAGCACAGGCTCTGGACGCGCAGGCGCAGCGGCCATGGCTCACGGGCCCAGCCGCTCCGCGGCATGTGGGATCTTCCCGGACCGGGGCACGAACCCACGTCCCCTGCATCGGCAGGCGGACTCTCAACCACTGCGCCACCAGGGAAGCCCGACAGTTTCTTATAACACTAAACTGACTCTTAACGTACGATCCAGCACATCATGCTCCTTGGTATTTACCCAAAGAGACTGAAAACTTATATTCATGCAAACCTGCACACAGACGTTTACAGCAGCTTTACTCTTAAATGCCAAAACTGAGAAGCAATGAAGATATCCCTTAGGGGGTGAATGGACAAATAAACTGTAGTACATCCAGACAAAAGAATCTTATTCAGCACTGAAAAGAAATGAGCAATGAAGCCATGAAAAAGACACGGAGCGACCCTGAATGCATATTACTAAGGGGAAAAAAACCAATCTGAAAAGGCCACAAACTGTATAATCCCAACCATCCAGTATTCAAGATTATTGAGACAATAAAAATATCAGTGGTTGCCAAGGACTAAGGGGGAAGGAGAGTCAATAAAATTCAATTTAATTTAGTAATTAAAATTTATTTGAGTTTGGTCAACATTCTAGTTATCATAAAAAAACCAAGTAACAAGTAGAACACATCACACCAGTTCGAATGGGCATCATCAGAAAATCTACAAACAACAAATGCTGGAGAGGGTGTGGAGAAAAGGGACCCCTCTTGCACTGTTGGTGGGAATGTAAATTGATGCAGCCACTATGGACAACAGTGTGGAGGTTCCTTAAAAAACTAAAAATAGAACTACCATACCACCCAGCAATCCCACTACAGGGCATATACCCTGAGAAAACCATAATTCAAAAAGAGTCATGTAGCACAATGTTCACTGCAGCTCTATTTACAATAGGCAGGTCATGGAAGCAACCTAAATGCCCATCAACAGACGAACGGATAAAGAAGATGTGGTACATATATATACAATGGAATATTACTCAGCCATTAAAAGGAACGAAATTGGGTCATTTGTAGAGACGTGGATGGACCTAGAGACTGTCATACAGAGTGAAGTAAGTCAGAAAGAAAAACAAATATTGTATATTAACGCATATATGTGGAACCTAGAAAAATGGTGCAGATGAACTGGTTTGCAGGGCGGAAGTTGAGACACAGACATAGAGAACAAACGTATGGACACCAAGGGGGGGTGGGGAAGTGGCAGGGCCAGGGTGGTGGTGGGATGAACTGGGAGATAGGGATTGACATGTATACACTGATATGTATAAAATAGGTAATAAGAACCTGCTATATAAAAAAAAAAAAAAACCCAAGTAGAACACATCAGAAATTCTAAATTATATAGCAAAGAAAACCCTTCCCCAGCTTTCTAAGCTTTCTAATAGCTACTGACCTCGCACATCTCACTACACACCTTGCGCAGTGACCACTGAGCGACGCGAGGGTCGGATCCTCCCGCCTCCCACCTCAGCTTTTTCTGAAACAAGTAAGGATTTTACTTTCTCCTTGACTGACTGTATTATTTGTCTTCTGCCCCAGGTTGTTGAGGGAGTGGACCTCCACACTGTCCACTCCACCTATCCCCCTGGGACAGCAAATGCCACGGGATTCTTGTTACAAGCCTATCTACTGCCTATTTACTCAGACCTGTGCGACACCGTTTTTTAAATATAATTTTTATAAAACTTCCACTTCAAAATATTGCAAGAAATTCTACAGAACTTTTGATCAGATTCCACACTTACTATCATTTTCTTCTTTGTCTCCTTCTCTCTATATATGTTTGTGTGTATGTGGGGATTTTCATAAATCATTTGAGAATAAGTTGAGACATCATGCCCCTTTACTCCTGAATACTTTGTGGTATATTTCCTAATGACGAAGACTTTGCCTTTCATAACCTCAGCCCACTTATGAAAATTAGGATTTTAACACTGACTCAGTACTAGCATGCATGCTTTATGAATGACGGGGGAGGAGGGAGAAGAAGGACAAAAGGGATGTGCGAGCACCTTGTCCTGAGACCAGGATCACAAACTGCAGTCAGCTGTCATGACTCTTTAGCATTCTTTAATCTGGAACAGATCTATAAGCTTTGTCTTTCGTGAATTTCATACTTTGGAAGGATACAGCCTAGTTGTTATGTAGAATGTCCCTCAATCTGGGTTTGTCTGGTGTTGCATTAATCATGTTTCTTCATGACTCCATGTAGCTTATGCAGTTCTTAAAGGGATACCACAGAAGGAATGGTCACCCTCCCAGGGGCACCATTATCAGGAAGCACCCATTATTTGTCCCAATACCGGGGATGTTAACTTTGATCAAGGTGATGCTTCCCCGGTTTCTCCACTGTGAGATTACCACTTTGCCCTTTGTAATTAATTAGTAATTTTTTTTTTTTTTTTTTTTTTTTTTTTTTTTTTTTTTTTTTGCGGTACGCGGGCCTCTCACTGTTGTGGCCTCTCCCGTTGCGGAGCACAGGCTCCGGACGCGCAGGCCCAGCGGCCATGGCTCACGGGCCCAGCCACTCCGCGGCATGTGGTATCTTCCCGGACCGGGGCACGAACCCGTATCCCCTGCATCGTCAGGTGGACTCTCAACCACTGCGCCACCAGGGAAGCCCTAATTAGTAATTTTTAAGAACATACTTTGAGACCCCAAATAGGCAATGCCTTACTAAGCTTTCATCATTGGTTTTAGCATGCCTTCATAATGTTTGCCTGAACCAATTACAATGAGAGCTGTCATCCTTCATTTATGAATTGGCAAACTATTAAAAGGAAAACCTTTTCCTCCTTTTCCATTTATTTATATCAATGTGACTTAGTTTTATCCTATTAATGGATTATATCTGATATTATCATTATTTATTTTGATGCTCAAGACATCCCAGGTTCTCTTTTTTTGAATTTTATTTTACTTTTTTATACTGCAGGTGCTTATTAGTTATCCATTTTATATATTTTAGTGTATACATGTTAATCCCAATCTCCCAGTTCATCCCACCACCACCACCACCCACCCACCCCTTTCCCCCCTTGGTGTCCACACGTTTGTTCTCTAGGTCTGTGTCTCTATTTCTGCCCTGCAAACCGGTTCATCTACCATTTTTCTAGGTTCCACATATAAAGACATCCCGGTTTTGACTAATGGGAGTCACTTAAGCTGGATTCTGTATCTTTCTGACATGTTTCCATCATTCTTTGAGCACTTCATTACTTTATGACACACGATATTCCAAGCTTGGCCAACCTGGAAGAAATGTATAAATTCCTAGAAACATACAGCCTACCAAGACTGAATCATGAAGAAATAGAAAATCCGAAGAGACCGATTACTAGTAAGGAGACTGAATCAGTAATCAAAACCTCCCAACAAAGTCCAGGAACAGATGGTTTCACTAGTGAATTCTACCAAACATTTAAAGAAGAATTAATACCAATCCTTCTCAAACTCTCTTCCAAAAAATAGAAGAGGGGGGAACACTTCCAGATTTATTTCACAGGGCCAGCATTACCTTGACACTAAACCCAGACAAGGACACGACAAGAAAATTACAGGCCAATAGCCCTGATGAAAAGAGATACAAAAATCCTCAACAAAATTAGTAGCAAACCAAATTCAAAAACAGATTAAAAGAATCATACACCATCATCAAGTAAAATTAATTCCAGGGAGGCAATGACGGTTGAACATCTACAAATCAATGTGACACATCACATTAACAAAATAAAGGATAAAAATCATATGATCATCTCAAAAGATGCAGGAAAAACTGACAAAATTCAACATCCATTTATAATAAAAACTCAACAAAGTGGGTACAGAGGGAACATACCTCAACATAATACAGGATATGTATGACGAGCCTACAGCTAACATCATACTCAACAGTGAAAACTGCTGAGTTTCAACTGAAAGCTTTTCCTCTAAGATCAGGAACAAGACAAGGGTGCTCTCTCACAACTTTCATTCACCGTAGTATTGGAAGTCCTAGCCAGAGCAATTAGGCAAGAAAATAAGACAAGAAATAACAAGTGTTAGCTAAAATGTGGAGAAAAGGGAATCCTTGCACACTGTCAGTAGGAATGTAAATGTGTGCAGCCACTATGGAAAACAGCATGGAGGTTGCTGAAAAAATTAAAAGCAGAACTACTGTATGGTCGGTCTAGCAATCCCATTTCTGGGTACTTGTCTGAATAGTAAATTCTCTGGGCATTAATTTGAAGAGATAATATACCCCCATGTTCATTGCAGCATTATTTTCAATAGCCGAGATATGGAAGCAACCTAAGTGTCCATCAATATATGAATGGATAAAGAGGATGTGGTATATATACATAATAGACTACTACTCAACCATAAAGAAAGAAAACTTGTTATTTCCAACAATGTAAAATGGAACTTGAGGGCATTATGCTAGGTGAAAAAAGTCACACAGAGAAAGACATATACCATATGATCTCACTTACACATGGAAACTGAAAAAAAAAGAACTCATAAATACAGAGAACAGATTGGTGGTGGCCAGAGGTTGGGGCAGTGGTGGGGGGGGGACAAAATGGGTGAAGGTGGGTCAAAAGTTACAAACTTCCAGGGGTAAAGTAAATAAGGCCTGAGGGTGCAATGCATAACATGGTAACTATAGTTAATAATACTATATTGTATATTTTAAAATTATTGAGTAGATCCTAAGAGCTCTTATCACAAGAAAAAAATCTTCTATGTGGTTATGGATGTTAACTGGACTGACGGCAGCGATCATTTCACAATACATACAAATGTGGAATTATTATGTTTTACACCTGAAACTAATATAATGTTATGTTAATAGCCCAATTTAAAATAAATTAAAATGATTTTTAAAGTAAAAATATTGACTGTTTTGTTAAACAAAATAACTTCTTCAAAGGAAGGAATACCAGATACATGCATCCCAATGTTCACAGCAGCGTTATTTACAATTGCCAAGGTATGGAAGTGACACAAGTGTCCATCAACAGAGGAATGGGTAAAGATGTGGTACATATATACAATGGTATATTACTCAGCCATAAAAAAGGACAAAATTTTGCCATTTACAACAACATGGGTGGACTTGGAGGGGATTATGCTTTGTGAAAAAAGAGAAAAGACAAATAAAAAAAGAAACAGACTCACAGATACAGAGGACAAACAATTGTTTATGGGGGCGGGGAGGGTGCAGAGGGAACAGGGGGAGGGGCAAATTAGGGGGAGGGGAATAAGAAGTACAAACTATTATGTATAAAATAAATAAGCCACAGGATATATGTACAGCACAGGCAATGTACCCAATATTGTATAATAACTACAAATGGAATATAACCTTCAAAAATTATGAATCACTCTATTGTACACCTGAAGCTTATGTAATATTGTAAATCAACTATCTCAATAAAAAATTTTTAATAAAATTTTTAGAAAGAAGGAATACCAGACTCAAAGTGTGGTCTTACTCATTAAGCCAGTTTTGATTCTAACAAATGTCTTTGTGCTTCTTTTCACTTCACTGCCATCCCAAACTTAAACTAAGCCTACGATTTTTCTATTCTTTGCCAGATTCTTGAGGATGTAAAAAAATCACTTTTAGAAACGACATAGAGCTACTTTTAAATAAAGTGGTATTGCTTTTATCATTACCCCATTTTTACTGTTACTTCTAAGAGAGTTTAATTCTTTGGTGCTTAGGACCACACTTCATGTTCTAGAACTAAAAGGACCTGCCATATTTGTCAACTAACTGCGGCATGGAGTTCAATCCAGATTTGCAGCAAATCCTCACCACACTGTAAACCAGATGGAGAATTTAGCTATTTTATAGTATCTAGCAGCTGTCTTCTTTTGCTGTTCATATGTCTAGAGTCAAAACTCATTGCCTGCTGTTTGGCCCTAGTGAAGTAAGATGCTTAGCGATCAGATTTTCCTGAGTTTTCCCTTGTCTCCCTTCTAAATATTTTAAAAACATAAACCATCTTGATAGTACAACCAAATAAGCAAACAGAGGGAATCCCATGGAAATGCATCTATTACATAGGAAACTTCATTTTACCGGATGGGGTATTCACAAACGTTTTACTATACAGTTTGTACACAAATTGGGAAGAAGATCGATGAATTGCCCTCCTATATAACTTATGGCTCAACAGAAGACCATCATAAAATATTTGGCAACTAAGCCTTACTGGCCGGAAAGACCTACATACAGTTTCTCTTTTTCCCGTATGCACTAAATCAGACCCTTAAAGAGAAATAGGTAGAGAAGCTCAATTTAACATTCTCATTACAGAAGACAAATAGTAAAAGCAGATGGTAAAATATAAAGCAATTCCAGCTTTTTATCACTTGGGTTCTTCCAGAATTAAACATTTAGACCACAATGATTTTAAAAACATAGCCGTGAAAAAGCCGGAAAACAGAAAAGGCATGCAAATCTTCCTGGAATGCAAGCCACAGTCATGGAGACAGAATTCATCTCAGCCTCAATAAAATCAGGATGTGTGAAGATTGATCTTTTAATACAAAATTAACACATGACACAAAGCACTCTGGTGCTTTCTGATACCCAAATGGAACCTGTTTTAGAAAGTACAGTATTTTTTTTTTTTAAGGCTGACTGAACTCTCAGCTGGATGGCAAACTTAAAAAATTAGTCTCATACTTGACTAATTTTTTTAATGCTTATTTTGATAGTAAGAGCTAAGGGCAGCTGTAGATTAAAACAGACTACAAAACCCTCAGATTCAATTTCACTGTGAAATTTCACTGTGAAATGTAGTCAGAGATCCGTTTGCAGAAAGTCATTAACCAGTATGACTCCAGACTCGGTCTAAAGATCCAACAAGGATAATGGAGAGAACAATGGAGGATGAATGGGAGAAGGCAGAGAAGCCAAGAATAACTTGGATCTTGGGTCCCCTAAGTCATTGCTGGCTACCCTACAGAACCTGATAACACACTCCTAGAAAAAATAGCAGTATTCTCTGAACACAAACTGTCCCAGCCTGGCATTCCTACAGAGTTACTGCTGCAACATAATTAACGTAGTACGAAACCATTTTTTCCTTAAACAAGAGCAACATCAAGCTATTACAAAAGTGAACTGATTTCGGGCTTCCCTGGTGGCACAGTAGTTGAGAATCCGCCTGCCGATGCAGGGGACACGGGTTCGTGCCCCGGTCCGGGAAGATCCCACGTGCCGCGGAGCGGCTGGGCCCGTGAGCCATGGCCGCTGAGCCTGCGCGTCCGGAGCCTGTGCTCCGCGACGGGAGAGGCCACAACAGTGAGAGGCCCGCGCACCGCACAAAAAAAAAAAAAAGTGAACTGATTTCAAATATTTTAAAATGGAAAATTCTGCCACAGTTCTATCTTCAGGAAAATCAAACATAACAAAAAGGCAAATTTAAGCCCTACATCCCAACACTATCATTTGCAAGGGGTTTCCCTGCAGTGCCTTCAATCAATAAAGAATAGCATTCCCTCAAGATACAAAGCTGGACAGGAATGTTCAGCCTGGCTGACACTCTCCTATCCAATCCTACTGGTTTAAGGAGAGAAATTCTGGTTGAAAAACTTAGGCAATTGGAATGCTCTCTCTCCAGAGTTCCAGGAAAAAATCAGAGATTAGGGTATCCCAAAGGAGATAAAGGTTTAGTTTATATTACACACTTCGGGACAAGTTGAGTTATGGAATAGAAAACCTTGTCTCCTGGGCCCTGCTACTTTTGTTTCCTTCCTTTTAACAAAACAGAGTCTCTTGGGTACAGAGCAAAGTGCTGGATTTAGAGGCAGAAACACTTTAACTCTCCCGCTTCCTAACAGTGCATCATTCACCAAGTTACTTCATCTCCTTGCTACGTTATTGCCATAGTTCAAGGAAGGACATAAAACTCATTTATTCTGAACGCTGACCTTTTTAACCAGTGCCATACTAGACACTGAGGTCTAAGAGATCATCTCTACTCCTGCATTAGCTGTAAGGTTTAGGATAAGCCCATGTGTGTATGTCTGAAACAAAAACATGTTTCTCAACAGAGCTAGGGAGCAATTATATGACAATATGGAAACAGATGTGAAAAGCAAACAGTGTGTTTCATAGCAAAAGTTAAATAAATTTGGAGCTTGTGGAAGACACACTGAGGAAGTGCGGAGCTAAGGGTTCCAAGCTGGAAAGTGGGTCACCTTCCAGCCCAGAAAACCTTGCCTCTCCCTCCTGCCTAGTCAATCTCAATTCTCAGGGTCCTGCTCTCAGCTAACTGCCAATTCTCCCCCTCCCCTTAGGTATTAGCAAAGTCTTTTAGGTGTTCCTCCCTCAGTGTTCATACGTATGAGTGAAGTCTAAAAAGGTATTACATCTCAAAGGAATGAATCTCTAATGGTAAAATTTCAGAAACAATTACAAAGCCTTGAAAGTTTGGGGGATTGGGGTGTTTGTGTGTTCAGAATACCTCTCATATCATACCCCATGAGTAATTACATTCTTTTACTAATCTTAAGGCCAGCCCTTAAGGGGCTGCATTAACCTGAAAATCTTCAAAGAAAGGGTGAATCTTCACCTAGGTAGCTATGTATTTTTCATTTGCTCATGTCAAGTTTGCCTAAATTATAAATTTTCTGTTTCCAAAAGGCTTGCACACAGCTATGTGATTGGTAAAAAAATTCATTACCTTGAGTTTTCAGCCCTAAGATTTTCAAACCAATTCAACAAAAAAATTTCTACTTCTAACTAATGAACTGAGGGGTGAGGCATTATGGGTGCAGCCCTAAGCTTCCACTGAGTTTTCCCAAGATTTGTGAAAGGGTCATTTTTCCAAAATGATAGCATCAGTAGCTCCATCTCTACCATTACTACTCTCAGAGTACAGCCCCATAGAACAGGAAGCAGTCTCAGTGCACAAGGGTAATCGTTTCACAGTGGTTTAAAACAAGGCTTTGAGCTTGGAGCTGCATTCAAATCTCAACTCTCACTTAGTGGTCATATGATCTTGGTCAAGTCACCTAACTTTGCTAAACATCAGTTCCTCTATCTGTACAACAGAACGAATACGCACTCATTTTTATGTGCGTGCTAAGCTTTTCCTTGTTTAATACCATTCAGGTATTAGACTCTCCGACAGCCATTATGGACTATGCCACTCAAGCACATACCCAGGAACTTACAAAATGAAGCCGCAATAGACGAACCTAGAAAATGAACCTAAGGACTCACTGGCTCCCTTTTTATGCACAACATTCCAGCAACAGTTCTACCACGGGAGTCAGACAACTGGAAACGCAAGTCAGAAATTCATGATTGTTTTCAAGGCTCACATCTAAACTTTTGGACTCGAGTGACAATGGACTGCAAATAGCTTTATACTTTCCATTAACTAGAAAAGGTGGTTCTATGCCATTGCCAAGACTTCATGGTGCATATGGTCAGACTGAACCATTCATCTCTAAACAGAAGGAGATGGCCACCTGGCCCTCTCAGGTAAACCCAAATAGGCCTCGACATGTTTTCTGGACCTAAGTGTGGTGTGATATGGAATCACAGCTTTGAAGCATTCGACAAAGTCTGATGCTCTTAATCTTTGTGTCCATTGCAGCTGCCAAGTGTAGACTCCCCAGTCCTAAGTGCTGCACGGTCACTGTCAAGTCAGACGATCCAACACAGGAGACAGCATCAGATCCAAGTCCAACTTCAAACTGGTGTCTGAGTTGAAAGTGTCATCTAGAGATCACAGCAGTGGTGGAGATGAGGGATGGCTGTTTTGTGGCCAACGCTGGCCAGAAGACAGCTCAAGAGAGTGTGGGAGGGCCGCAATCCAGAACAACCACCCCCATCAATTATGCAATTACAACTGCAGAATGCCTCATGATTTGAGTAATGCTTCCTTCTTCTCTCCCAAACTTCACCTTCCTTGTATCTACCTTCACCTTAAGTAATAAAGCAATCCAATGATTTGCCCAAGCTTCTGACATCACATTCTAAGAACCTGAGCCCAAACAATAAGTAATAAAAAACAAACACTAATGAGAAGTCATTTCAGAATTTACTGTGTTTGTCTTTTTAGGGTAAAGTCTGAGCAGATTTGCTTGCAACCCACTATGAAATAGGGAGGCTTCCTGACCTCTGGGTTTCTTAAGCTTAGAGTTCCTCAGCTGGAACACAAAACCACTGCACACACAATATCCACATGCACCTCTCCATGTGGCCCCCATGGGACTGGACAGGACAGGAAGAAGTGTGTGAACATGAAGTTCACACTGCTGTTGTGCCGTGATTAACAGTCTTTTGTCTCTGACCCAAGAATATCTTGTCTTCTGCCAGCATCTATGAAACTGTGGCAGGCTAACTCATTAGCTAGCAAATAGGGAAAAATCTCAGACCTTTTGCATTTCTCATGATATATGTCGCTTTCTCACTAGTCAATTCTTCTGGGAAAATGAAGATGGTTGAACAAGTGCTAGAATATTGCCAGTTTCAGAAAACCCAAACCCCAAGACTACTGTTGTCTTGGATAGAATTGCAAAAGCAAATAGAGTCGTGAAGAAAGAGTGGTGTAGAGTGTCTACTGCGGGGCACTGCCCAGATTCCCCCCTTCAGCTCCAAGGCAGTCATTCTCCCTGTTGCCAGGCCTCTTGGCTGTATCACTTTCTGGGATTGCCCTCTGCAGAAGGAGGGCAAATTTGCCCCCAAAGTTGCTCCCTCCCCAAGGCAGACCTACATTCAGTGATGAGGTACAAAGGCTTGAGCCTTTGCCTCAATCCAAGACCTCACCAAATGGCCATCCCAGATCCACTGGTTCCCCATTGGATCGCTGAGGCCACTGTTAAAATTCTATCATGGTTGAACTCCTCCTTCCATCCAATCCTGCTTCCTTCACTTCTATACAGGCAATATTTATGAAAAAATCATCCAACAAACCTCCTGCACAGAAATCTCAGAGTCGGAGAGTTTGTTCTCAGAAACCTGACCAGAGATGGGGAAAGCCTTTGTTTCTGTACATCCTCAGGATCCTCACCAACATGTTGGGTTTTTTATTTTTTTATACATTTATTTTTTTGGCTGCATTGGATCTTCGCTGCTGCGCGCGGGCTTTTTCTAGTTTTGGTGAACGGGGCCTACTCTTCATTGCAGTACACGGGCTTCTCATTGTGGTGGCTTCTCTTGTTGCAGAGCACAGGCTCTAGGCACACGGGCTTCCGTAGTTGTGGCCCGCAGGCTCTAGGTGTGCAGGCTTCAGTAGTTGTGGCACGTGGGCTCAGTAGTTGTGGCTCAGAGGCTCTAGAGCTCAGTCTCAGTAGTTGTGGCTCACGGGCCCAGCCGCTCCACGGCATGTGGGATCTTCCCGGACCGGGGCTCAAACCCGTGTCCCCTGCATAAGCAGGTGGATTCTAAACCACTGCGCCACCAGGGAAGTCCCTCACCAACGCTTTGTGACAAAGCCTAGACCCAATGGAGGCCTTAGCTATTTACAACTTTCTTCCTCACTTCACTCCCACTTATGCTCAAATTTCAGACTAATCCATTCATAATCGAACAGTCACCATTAGGGATTTTTACTTGAGGTCACCAAAGGGCATAAAAATAGTTACTTGAGATCATTCTCTTGAAAGGTCTCCTGGATGGAGATGGAACATCACAGGATATTAAACTCAAGGCAGATTAAGTAAAGATTCTGCATGAATTTACACTTCCTGAACTGTGTACGTTTTCTAAAATGACGGTGTGCTTCTAAGAGAACAGATTAAACACTAAGGGGGCCCTAGCATCAGCAAATAAGGAGGGAAGGAGAGAATGGAGCAAATTTGACCAACAGAACTGGAACAAACAACCAATATAGTTAGGCCTTCCTTTCATTTTTATTTCCTGTTATTTTAAAGGATTTTTTTTTTTTTTCTCTAATAGAAGCAGAGTTTCTTTGAAGGACCTGACTGCTGGGACCATGGTCACTTAACCTGAAATCAAGTACCTGGGTATTTTTATTTATTTTTTTTTTTATTTTTTTTTTTTTTTTGCGGTACGCGGGCCTCTCACTGTTGTGGCCTCTCCCGTTGCGGAGCACAGGCTCCGGACGCGCAGGCTCAGCGGCCATGGCTCACGGGCCCAGCCGCTCCGCGGCACGTGGGATTTTCCCGGAACGGGGCACGAACCTGTGTCTCCTGCATCGGCAGGCGGACTCTCAACCACTGCGCCACCAGGGAAGCCCGGGTATTTTTAAAAATTCTGAAACCCTATGCATGGGACCCAAAGGGCATTTTGAAAGGAGTATAGAAAACAGTTCTTTGTCAATGTTCATTTACTGAAGAATTTCGTGTTAAACAGGAATTGAGTTTCTACCTTTCTACTAACAGCTAACAGAGCTGGAAAACCAAAAGTCACTAAAGTAATTACTGTCCTTAAAAAGAAAAAGGAAAAGCACCAACTCCTGAACTTCAGAGCAAAAAAATCTGCTTACTATCAAAAACAAAAGTTCACCCAAAGGTAAATCAGAGTCAATTGCCAGTCTTTTCAGGCAAAAGAAAGAACAAATGCATAAGTCACTGGCTTTATTACAGCATAATGTTTATACAACATTTAATGCAGTGTTCTTTGCCAATTAGGAATGGGTGTAGGATTTACCTTTCAGTTTTAATATCTTTGCCTGACTCTATTACTAGTAACATAAGCCAAAAGGATTAAGGAAACCCTTAAATACACATTTCTACACAACTGTCTTTACTGGAAATTATCTTCAGGGTAAAAGGAAATGATATTAGGGCACTGTAGCAGGGATAGGCTGGATTTCCTTTAGATATAATTGGCACAATGTGAAATCTGTATTTCTAATGTCGAAGCCTGATTATCTGACCATCCCAGAGATTCTGTGAGCTACCTAATACTCTTTATACACCCTTTTTTATGTACCCTTTAATAAAGCCCTTTCTGTTAAAACTAGCAAGAGAGGATTCAAACTTAAAGTAAGCCAGAGTCACTGGTGCCAAAAAGTCTGCAATCAAGACACCCTCAAAGAAACAGGATTCTTTGACTGATTTTCTTCCTGACCTGGGTTTGAAGGCAGTGAAGATCATATGACTTTTAAAGGACTGGTAGTTCATTTCACATGGGGCAGAAGTACTACCTACACGATTACCTTGTAGTACGTCGCAACGCAGCTGCTACTGTTCGCAAGACGGCATGATCCCCACTTCCTCACAGAAAAGCTTACAGAGAGAAAATGGAGAGCTCAGTACCTAAAATCCTTAGCTCAAGGCACAGTAATCAAATAAAGGGTTTCTATGACTACCTACCCTAAGAAAGAGTCCCCTATATCTAGTAGTTGCTTGGCTGAGATCACGGAAGGTATGAATATGACCTTAATTTGCACGACTGCAACACAGGTTGATTTCACAGTCCTCCTCTTGAGCACAAGTTAGGGAACTGACTGAGAAAGAGTGAGGCCCTAGGAGCTCAAGTGGAGTCCACTGATACCCCAAACTTTGGATTTAAAAAACACTCATCTGGGACCTCCCTGGTGGCACAGAGAATCCGCCTGCCAATGCAGGGGACAAGGGTTTGATCCCTGGTTTGGGAAGATCCCACAGGCTGTGGAGCAACTAAGCCTGTGTGCCACAACTACTGAGCCTGTGCTCCAGATCCCACGAGTCACAACTACTGAGCCCGCGAGCCACAACTACCGAAGCCCGTGTGCCTAGAGCCCGGGCTCCGCAACAAGAGAAGCCACCGCAATGAGAAGCCTGCGCACCGCAACTAGGGAAAAGCCCACGTGCAGCAACGAAGACCATAAGCAGCCTAAATAAACAAACAAACAAACTTAAAAAAAATAAAACCACCCATCTTCCCTTGCCAGATAAAGCAGTTCCCTCTTCCATTAAGTTTAGTCTGTTCCTGACTTACTACAGGAGGCTTGGTTATAAATACCTCACCTCAGCAAGTAACTTCTCAAGGGGTGTCAATTCTCCCCATGTCCCACTCTTCATTGCTTCTATACCTAAAACTGGATGTATACTCCAGCGCGCTCTTTGAGGTAAATTACAAAATCAAACCATGAGTATACAACAAGAAAAAAAAAAAAATCACAAGAACTGGTTTAATTTCTATTACCAAAACTCTGGAGAATAAATGTGAAAACGGATTCTGGGGATGCTAGATTAGAGGGAGAAGAACATCATTTTAGATTTACTCAAGTCATTCATATGGAAACAAACGCCAAAAATGCTGCATCCAATATACAAAAGTTCTGGGTGAGCCAGGTTGCTTCTAAGTGTTTCCTTGGTTGTTTAACTCAAATCTGGACTCAGTCATGGCCTACCTAAATGAGGCTGAGATACAAGATTATATAATGTAGTAGAAAAAAAATGCAGAGATCTAGAGACAGAAATAAACTAAACTAAAACTACCACATACAACATGTTTATCTGTTCCCAATTATGTCTCCCAAGAAGGCCCCACGTCTTTACCACAGCACTGAGGAAGAGTTAAATGTTGATGTCTTTGAAAAGCACTATAATGGTTGAACTCTGTGGATCAAGATTAGTGGGAACGCTGCCTTTGCAGTGGGTGCCACTATTTCCATAAAGATTATGGGATCCAGAGGGGAAGAGGCCAACAGTCACTTAATCACAAGAGAGGACTGGCTTAATAAGCACAATAAGCAATAAGGACCGAGTGGACAGGAATTTAATTTGCTTAATAGAGTTTACTCCAAAATCTATTTTAGTAATGAAATTAATGAAAGGTCATCAATGTCTGTATAAGTCTTATTAAAATGCATATATTCATGTACACAAGGTCAGAACATCTACAGGGTGAAAACTTGTGGGACTAGAACACCGAGATCAATGTGAAGGAGTCAATTGTCCTGAACTTGGGAGACAACACAAGGGATCATTTCCCCAAAGACGGTCAATGCCAAGGTCAGTGACTTGCTAAGTCTATTGACCCAGAACAGGATTAGGCTTACGTCAAGTACTTTTCATAAATTATCGTCATTATAAATTAACTTTAGAAGATCCTGAGGGAAAAGTTTGATTCACGAGTCTCAGAAAGACCTATAAATATACCCAAACCTTCCTAAAGAAACTGTGTGGTGCCACACTTTGGGTCAGAAATTGTTATTCCACAGGCACCTTGTTAATTTCAAAATTATAACCATAAATTGTCTCAAGAGTAACAAAAAGGACTAAATAGGAGGTAGAAAACTTGAACAGATTAGTAATCACAAAAGACATAGAAAAGTAAAGTAAAGGTCTACCATTTCTCAAAAAACACCAGACCCAGATAATATAACAGCTGAATTATACCTAATTTTTAAAGTACAAATAATTTCTAATTTATATTATTTATTCTCAAGCAGGGAATTCAATTATTTTATGCATTATCATGTTATTAACGTAAGAAAAAACTATAGGCAAATTTCATTGAGGAATAGGATGCAAACATTTAAAATGATATCAGATTCTGGCAGCGCATTAGAAGAACGGTTCATCATAACCCATTTTTATATCATGAGTAGGTCACATCCATGTCAACATATGAGAGAATTCAATAATTTTCTCAATGTAACACAAGGCCCTTTAAGATTGATCAATCAGTCTCTTAACACACAAGCACTGTGACCATACAAATAAAACATATTAAAGATACATCTGGGGCGTCCCTGGTGGCGCAATGGTTGAGAGTCCACCTGCCGATGCAGGGGACACGGTTTCGTGCCCTGGTCCGGGAGGATCCCACGTGCCGCGGAGCGGCTGGGCCCGTGAGCCTGGTAATGACTAGGCCTGTGCGCTGAGCCTGTGCGTCCGGAGCCTGTGCTCCGCAGCGGGAGAGGCCACAACAATTAGAGGCCTGCGTACCGCAAAAAAAAAAAAAAAAAAAAGATACATCTCGTGTCTTCCCAGAATTTTTTCAAGCTTTCCTTGTGCCTTTTCCTCATCCCTCAACCACTGACCACTAGGGTGTGTCTCTGGGGTCAGTAAGGCTAGCTCTTGATGACTTCATCAAGGGTAGAACTGGCGTTTGGGGAAAGACCATTCTACTCTGTGTAAGCCTGACTCAGGCACTGTAGGATGTTTATCATTTCTGACCCTGGGCATTAAGTTTCACAGCACATCCAAGTGATTGACAACTGAAAAGCCCCCATGTTTCCAAGTGTCTGGCGAGAATGATCCATCCCTCATTAAGAACCACTGGGGGAAATTCCCCAGAGAGCTACCCGTGCCACTGTATCCCAGTAACTACTGGGATCTCCTCCTCCTTAGATAACCTATTACCAGCTTCTTTCCCATCCCTCCATTCTAATCTAATCCCATCGTTTTAGTTCTCTTGGGCTTTCCCATCTGTGTGTGCTAGAATGTCAAGGGCCAGAAAATACAAATTGCCAGATAATGAGGTTAATATTTTAACCTCATTAAATATTGCCTCCATACAAAGTACACAAGGAAGCAGCAACATCTATGTGGCATGTTGTCATGTGGTTTTGTTGATTTGTATGAGCACTGGAACAACAGAATTTCCACAGGATCAAAAATAATAACCTGCCGTGACCTATTAGGTCAAAATATTCACCACTCACTGGAGCTCTTTTTCTCCTCTGCTTCTCAGTACAATAAACATTAATGGCATAGCTCCGGAGAGAGACGGATTTAAATCCCAATTCCACTCTGCCCTGTCCTCTACCTACCCTTGGGCAATTTATTAACCTCTTTGACCTTAGTCTTCCTCATCTACAAAATGAGAGAACCAGCAGCCACCTAGTAGGGTGGTTGTGATAATTAATGAGATAATACTTGTAAGATGCTCAGTGCAGTGGCTGGCATAGACCAAGCATTCAGTAAGTGTTAGCTGTTTCATTATCTCCCCTAAACACCATGCTAGCAGATAACTTCCACAGACAGGTTTCCAAATTCATTTTTAATTCTAACCAGTTAACCCATTTTGAAATGTTCCTTTTGCATCTTTTAAGGAACTACAGCTATAGCACACTTCAGAGTGATAAGAAAACACACAATAATTTACTGTTGAAAAAGAGTTATGGTTAAATGACTCTCTCCCTGAAAGGCTGTGGGTACTGATAGCAGAAGAGAGGTCACCACGATGAACCCAAAGTCCATCACACTGTAGACACTGAATAGCTATTTGTTAAATATGGAATTAATGAAAAACAAAAGCTCATGATCATTTAGTGCCTTAGAAGGGCACTCTACTTAGTATTTCTAAAGGATTATTTCTAAGTCACAACTACCCTGAAAAGTGAGCGTGGTCAGCAACTGATTAGGTGTACCATGGAAACAGAGACGCACCCCAGAAACAGAGCTCAGTGAAAAAAAGTAAAACACAGAAAACATTTTAGAACACACTAACATTCATGTAAATTAACAGTACATATACAAATTTTCAAAACTCACTGAATGGTAATGCTTAAAAGTGGATCACTTCTCTATGTAAATTTTAATAAACAAATACTGAAATCTAATTAATAACATGCATACTTAAGTGTTAACAAGGGCACTGATGTCTACAACTTACTTTGAAAGGCATCTAGAAATGAAGATGGATGATGGACATGTGATGAAGTAAATACTGCAAAATGTTATCTGTAAAAATCTAGACAGCATTCACTATATAACTCTTCCAATGCTTCTGTATTTTGAAATTTTTTCATGATAAAATGTTTGGGGAAAAAAATGCATGCAAGACCATGGCTGTTTTCTGAGCATACAGACAGAAACAGGATATATACTGAATACATTAAAACAGTGCCTGGCAGATAGTAGGCTATTTGTACTCACTATTATCAGAGTGAGTGCTCTAGGATGAGAGGAGGAAAACGGGAGTGGAATATGGAGATAAAAGAAAATGAATGAATGAAAACCAGGAAAGAAAAGTCAAAGGATATATGGTTAATTCCCATTTTGTAAGAATAACAGTCGAGTTTCAACAATGTTGCAAACTTCTACTCAAATACATATGAATTTCTTAAAACTTAGCCCCTATCTCAAAGAGCGAAATTATCTAAAGAAAACTATCATCATCTCTTCTTCTCTCCCCTTTGTCCATCTCATATCTGTGCAGATAATCTTAACATATGCACTTGGAAATCAGCGTTTGACTTGGACTAGTGAAAATGAGTCACAAAACACGTGACAAGATTTCATATGTTCTTCATCAATATGGTCTACTAGTGTTTTAACCAATTTTTTAATGGAAGTATAGTTAATTTACAATGTTGTGTTAGTTTCAGGTGTACAACAAAGTGATTCAGTTATACATTTTTTTTTCAGATTCTTTTCCATTATAGATTATAAGATATTGAATATAGTTCCCTGTGCTATAAAGTAGGTCACTGTTTATTTTATATAGACTAGTGTGTATCTGTTAATCCTAAATTTCTAACTTATCTCCCCCACTGCCTACTATCCCTTTTGGTGACCATAAACTTGTTTTCTATGTCTGTGAGTCTATTTCTGTTTTGCAAATAAGCTCATTTGTATCTTTTTTTCAGATTCCACATATAAGCGATATCATAAGATATTTGTCTTTCTGGTTTACTACACTTACTATGATAATCTGTAGGTCTATACATGTTGCTGCAAATGACACTATTTCATTCTTTTTTTTACAGCTGAGTACTATTCCATTGTATATATGTACCACATCTTTATCCATTCATCTGTTGATGGACACTTAGGTTGCCTCCATGTCTTGGCTATTGTAAATAATGCTGCTATGAACATTGGAGTGTATGTATCTTTTTGAATTATTTTTCTCCAGATATATGCCCAGGAGGGGGATTGCAGGATCATATGGTAACTATTTTTAGTTTTTTAAGGAACCTCCGTACTATTCTCCATGGTGGCTGATATTTTTTGTTGTTGTTCTTTAGAACAGCAATTTCCAATGTGGGCTGTACATGCTCCAGGGAATAATCAACAGATTCACTGGATAAAGAAAATATGTCATTTGTGGGTTTTTGCCTCATTCTTTGAGATTTCCACTTTTGTATGTAGCACTAATAATGTTAGTACAGTATGTATTCATCAAAAACACTTACAAGTTACTGTTATGAACTTATAGTACATTCGAGAGTACTAAGATTTTTGCTTCTTAATTCATAAAATGAAGTTTGAATAATCAAACTACAAGGTCAAAAGAACTTCAAATAGAGTGAAGAATCATTCCATTCATTGAGCAGTAAGTGTTCTTCAGGACTGAAGTCATGCTTTCCTTGACTCATAACAATGGCCAGTATTTTCTATCAGGAGGCCTTCATAACAGACTACTGAAGACAAGGCAGTCAGCTTGTCCAACCCACAAGTCAGAAAAATGCTTGTGAAACTCTGGAATGTAACACTGGATTTTTTTGTGGAAGGAGCACGCTTCTCTTGGAGATGAGCAAAGTCACTTGACTAAAGGGTCCAACGTCGCTAAGTAGAATTCTTAGTGAGGGCACCCTGAGCCCCCATCTGGTCATTCCCAAATCTGGTGCATCGTTTTCATTTACACTGTAGTTGCATCTTTCTGGGTATCTGAAAACTCCATTATAACAAGGGGCAGGTGGCACAGAGTTAATGTGGTTTAATGGGGTAGGGGGACCTTGAACAGCTTCAGTACCTTGAGTGTTAGTCCTGCTTCTACTGCTTACTGGATGAGTGACCTTAGGAATTATTTTCACCTCTCCAAACCTCAATTTCTTCATCGTATAAAGAGGACACAGTAATCCCTGCCATGCCTACCTCAAAGGGTTATCAAGATGCAATGATATAAAGTATGTCAATGATATAAACTATGTCAATATACCTAATGAACTGTAAAGTCTTTACAAAGTCAGGCACTGTTTTTATGCGCTCGCATTCAGAGGAGGTGCCTTGGGCAGGTATGGAGCCCAGTACAATCCTAGATATTTCCTATTTATACAGTGGAAGGCACTGAAACAACTCCTCCATTGCAGAGACCGTTCAACGTGGAGAAAAACAGAACCTGCAGCTTCACTAGCCACGAGCTGCAAACAGTGAATCCCTATTCAAATTCAGTTTAAGATTAATCCAAGGAAAGAACTTAAGAAAGACGCTAAGGAAAAAGGGAGAGCCTTTAGCCATCTGTGGTTATGGAATGCAAATGACTGTATGCCCCCAAATCAGAAGGAAAATAAGGATGAAAAATGTTCAGTTTTGGCATTCTTGGAGAAGCATCTATGCACACAATTTCAAAGGAAAATAAATGTTCCCGTTTCAAAAATCATTACCTTCTGGGAAGAAAATCAGAGCCACGTTGCTTCTTTCTAGCCAAGCTCAGAAACTGTCATTAAGTCTTCCTGGTGGGAAGTTAATACAACAAGAGAACTCCTGGAGGAGTATTAAGAGCTAATACTTTCCTTTGACTCACTTAATTCTGTAATATACAGATAGAATTTTTATTTTAATAGCCACATAGAGACTATTTAATACTTTAACATATTTTCCCTAGCTGTTTTTGCAGCTCATGGTTTGCTACTCAGAGGAGTGAAAAAAATTATGACTGGTAATGCTGACAGGCAAAAAAGGGAAACTTTCTCCATCACTCATCTCTCACTACCTTTTTATTGCTCCTGTGTATTGCCTCAAGGGTTTAATGGCCAAGGAATTAATTAGAAATGTCTGTTCTGGTAGAAACACTGCTGCTATTGTTTTGGTTAGTGATTTCTTTAACATAATTTTAAAAAGCTAAATTATCACCAAGTAGTGAAATGTTCTCTCTTGGTAGATTCCTCTTCATTATTCTCATGAGTTCATCGCAATTTCAGAGAGACTTTGGTGTCATTTTTCCATTACGTTGAGTAGGTAAATGATCCAAAGGAGTTCTTAATATTTCTAAAAGTCCCTACCAAGCCATCCCTTCTAAACCTGACACCACACACTAAGATGGATATACAGATTTCTTGGTTTGAAGACTAAGATAAATGACAAATAAGCCAAGCAAAATAAGATGAAGTGACCACTTTTAGGCTACTTCCATCCTAAAAGGTTTTCAGAATACAATCACCATAGAGTTGTTTAATGCTCCCCAGACAGTAACCTGGCATTTCTTTGGAGAAGAAAACCTCTTCGGATTGACGACTATAGGGGAAAGCCTGGGTAGTCCAAGGAATCAATAAGCACAAAGAGAAACAAATCAATGACAATGAACACAGTGACACAGGACACCAACCAAATTAGAACCTTAATGAAGTGTTCTGGAAAAAGTCTGTCATTAGATTCTGCATCTTCAGAATCAACATGAATGGCGTAAATTAGGGACTCGACAATAAGCGAATAAATAGGATGGAAAGTTCGGACAGTCTACAATTTTATCCAAGGATTATTTTTCTACAGAAGTTTAATTTTTAATCCTGGTCTTAAGGACTAGAGAAGGCTGCTTACATTCCTAAGTGGCGGTGCGGGCTTCTGACGCAGACCGTAACTGGGAAGGCCTTCTGAGCAGGACACCAGCTTACATTGCTTTGAACGGCCTTCAGCGTAGCAACATCCATGGAGAATTTAAATACATTTCAGAGACAAAAAAAAAAAAATCTCAGATATAAGAAATTCTGTATAGAAGTACCTCAAACATACGATTTTCATCTCTAGTTACTGAAATAAGAAAGCTGGGGAAAAAAATTAAAACAAAATATATGCTTTCTGGACCTCACTGTCAGAAAAAAAAAAAAAAAAAAAAGAACTAGATGGCTGAATGCCCACGAAGTTTCTGTTATGAATCAGAATTAAATCACACAGGAATTTGTGTTTTCTTTTTCAAAACAAGCTTGTGCGCCTTTTTTAAAGTATGTTATTTGGTCCCATGTATGCCACTAATAACTTTCATTGTTCTTCCTAGATGGCAAACCAGTAACTCCTCACTCTTTGATGAGTATCACTGCAAGACTGCGAAAATGGACACATGGAAAAAGACAGGATGGCATTAGTTTGGAGTTTCAAGAGGAAAGTAAATGGGAACAATGAAGCAAGGATAAAACTTCTCACTTGAAGAGTAGTGGGGAGAGTTTTTATTCATAATGGAGAATATCCAGCATCATCTGGAGAGTTTTAGGACCAGCCATTGAAATCTGGATGCTAATGACACCTAAGTTTTTATCTCTAGTCAACCCATCTATTTGGACATACCTGTCCCAGCTCCACCACACCTCACTCCATTCACGTCCTCCTGAATAACAAATTGCGTGATAATTTCTGATATATTCCTAAGGTAGTCATTAACTTAGCCCTGAAAATGTGAATAAACTTAAGGAGGCTAAAATTAATAATAGGAAACCCTTATATGGCATGTGTCTGAGATCGTTACATACATTCATCCATTTAATCCTCACAATTCCATAAAGTGGACAGTCATTTATATTTTTACAGACAACAGAAGTAAGGCACAGAGGGGTCAAGCAGCTGGCTCAAGAACACACAGCTAAAAACTGGTGGAGCCGGAATATGAACCCAGGAAGCTTTCTTCCAGAACCTTAATCCTTAACTCCTGTCCTAGGCTGCCTCACAAAAATAAGCAAGCAAATGCACAAACAACAACAAAAAAATGCAAGATGCTAAAGTTAGTCTCTTAACCCCTTTTTAACCCCGTACGTACTTTACACTGATTATTTTTGGAATTCTTAAATCCCTTCCAGTTTGGTCTCCAGTTGTTGAAGAATCACAACATAGGAGAACAAAGCCTTCGGATGGAAACAGTCGATAAAAATGTGTTGAATGGGGACTTCCCTGGTGGCGCAGTGGGTTGAGAATCCGCCTGCTAATACAGGGGACACGGGTTCGAGCCCTGGTCCGGGAAGATCCCACATGCCGCGGAGCAACTAAGCCCGCGAGCCACAGCTACTGAGCCTGCGCTCTGGAGCCCGCGAGCCACAGCTACTGAAGCCCACGCGCCTACAGCCCGTGCTCCGCAACAAGAGAAGCCACCGCCATGAGAAGCCCGCGCACCACAACCAAGATTAGCCCCCGCTCGCCGCAACTACAGAAAGACCGCGCGCAGCAACGAAGACCCAACGCAGCCATAAATAAACAAAAAAATGTGTTGAATGAATGAATGAATGAAAATACGAGGACCCTCTCCTTTCACAGGGCCATCTGTTAGCATTAGCTTAACCTAAGCCAGTAGGCCTAACACTTCCCTGCTTCTCCCCTTGCTCTGCGCACAGGTTTTCTACAGACTCCTGTCTGTCTTCAGCACTGGCTGTAATGAACCTGGAGGTAACGTGGCATCCGTCTTTCCTCGGGTCTGCTGCTCTCCTCTCCATCCGCTCTTCTGAGGCTGCACTCCCTGCATATTCTCCAATAAAGCCACAGTGGCTTCTGCTTTTTATAACTGTTGAAATATTTTAGGCATACAGAACTACAACCAACAGCACTCGGCTAAAGAAATAAAAAATGAGAACAACTGCTTCAACGGAAGCCCCTATGAACCCTGCATGATCCTTTTTTCTTCTCTCCCCCCTGAATTAACCACTGTCCTGCATTAGGGGTACACGTTATACTTCCAGTATGACTCTAGGAAGAGTATCTAGCTCTACGTGATTTTAAACTTTCTAGAAACGATATCTCATTGTACATATCCTATTCCCTCAACATTGTGGGTTACTTTAATAATAAGTACTAGGGATCTAATATATAACTTGATAAATATAATTAATACTGCTGCATGTTATATATGAAAGTTAAGAGTAAATCCTAAGAGCTCTCATCACAAATATTTTTCTGCCTTTAATTCTGTATCTATTTGAGATGATGATGTATGTTCACTAAACGTACAAAATTCATGAAACGATGAGCACAGTTAAGTCAAATCATCATGTTGTACACCTTAAACTTATACAGTGCTATAGGTCAGTTTTTTTTTTCCCCAAAAAAACACTCGAAGGAAAAAGAGTCATCATAATTTTTAAAGTGAACAACTTTGTCCCCACCCCACAGGTTAAGAAAAAGAATGTTACTGTTACGATGGAAGCCCTCTTAATCCCACCCTCCTCCTCGACACCAAGAGGTAACTACTTACCCTGACTTTAGCATTACTTTTTTTTTTTTTTTAAACAGTTGTTGCTATACCACTTTTGTCTGTATCCCTAGAGCAAGTATTACTCACTTTTGCCCGTTTACCATCTTACATAATGTTTGCATATATTCTTCTAATGACTTGCTTCCTACACTCAACAGTTTGGAAATTCTTCCACACTGATTCACATAGCAATAATTCCTTTATTTTCACCATGGCGTTGTACTACCTTGTATGGCAATTCCACGAATGACCTAGTCTCTAATTGATGGGTTTTATTTTGTTGTTTGTGCTGTTGTTTTAATCTTTGGGGTGGGGGGCTATAAATATGCTTGACCATGCCCATAGTAAACATATGAAAGCGTCACTCTATTATTGCTCTGTAACTCACGTTTTGGCAGGGGTGGGGAGTAACTTCTGTCACTTCTGTATCTTCTCAATTTAGATTTAAGCTCAGTCAATTCAGGAATTTCCTCTCTGATTCCTTCATCCAAGTGGAGAAATGTAGTCCAGGAGTCAATTTTGTAGGGCAAGAAAACTTCTGGTCCACTGCCATACTCTGTCTTCCACTGACATCCTCTGGGATCTATCTCATCCTGGTTATGTTATTTTTGTTGTGGTTTTGGTCTTGGCCCTGATCTTGGGTGGCTAGCTCAGAGATGTCACAGATCCCCCTCACGGCCCTTCTGTACCTTTCTCGGGAGGAAAAGGACACCTTCCAGATGCCTTGCCACGGGAGTCTGCGACCGTGAACCATCGGAGCACGGCCGGGGTCCTCTCTTCCTAGCCTCACATCGGCCAAGGAACTTTTCCACAAGTCTGTCTCCTCTGACTTCATCAGGAAGAGGGGTTTGGAAACGCCCCAGTTGCATGGGGCCTTGGGGACATAAACAAGAGAATTCTCTAAAATCTGAGGCTGCAGTCAAGTTTTAGTCTGTCTTAATGGTCTGAGTTCATGAGCTGGGATGACTTGAAAGCAAAGACTCTTCCCTCTTGTGGAATAAACCAGTGAGATTATCCAAAGGCCCAGCCTCAGGACCATAAAGATACACTGTCCAACATGGCAGCCACCTGCCATATATGGAGATTTACGTTTAAATGGTAAATTACTAAAATTAAATAAAACTTAAAATTCAGTTCCTTAGCTACATTAGCCACGTTCAAAGTACTTTCCACCATCACAGGAAATTCTATTGGACAGCACTGCCTTAGAGGATGCTTGCATAAGAGAGAGCCAAGTGGGTACTCCAAAGAGAAGCACTGGAGTCCCTGACAGCAGAACTGATCTTGGCACCAGGCATCCAGGTTCACAACTAGAGTAAAAGCTGGTTTCACCTCAGCATCCAGGAGAATGGCGAGGGGGCTCTCACCAGGGGTAGCGGGCATTTTTTGAAAGACCTCAACAATCACTCCTTCCCTTGAGCTAGAGGGAGAGATGAGGGCAGGGGCTGTTGTCGTAGCTCACCATCAGGCTGACCTGAGCTAGGAGGGAATGAGACTATCATCGCCTTTCACCCTGGCTGTTCCTCCATATGGCTGGTACCTGTGACAAAACGAAGGAAGGTAATTTCTCCACTGCAAGATGTGCGCTGTTGAATAACACAGGCCCATGTCACCAAGTCTCAGTCCTATCAATTGAAAATTTTCATGTTTCATGTCGCTGGTCACTGTGGACTGATACATTTTAAGGGCCAACCTAAACCCCTCTTCCCCCACGTGCCTTCTTTCTAAACAACTTTATTAAAAGCACTTTGTAGAGTTCTTGGTTATGCAGTTGAGTCTCAGATTTTCTTCTCTCCCACTATTCCAAGCTTGAGCCTGTGAGACCCCAGATGGCATTCCTCTGCTTCCCCTGGCCTGCTCTGGATGGCAGGGGGGGCTGGCCCAGCGCGCCACCACATGTCCAAGGCTCCCCTGTAGTCAGAGGATCTGAAATCGGCCAGGGGAGGAAGGGGAGGGAGACTGGAGCCATGGAGTAAAGGAGAACCCGAGCTATTTCTCTCTCTCCTTCTCGGCTCCCTCTGGGGTGCAACTCATACAACCCAGCCAACGGTGGTCTCACTCTCCACAGAGGGACCCTGGCCTCTCGGCTCTAGGAGCGCCAAGTCCTCCCCCTGTCCCTCCAGCCTAGGAGGGACACTGGCTTCCTGCCATTGCCAGTGTCAGGGTTGGCTCCCCACCTCCTGTCTAACTTCTCAGCAATTCCATCACCTGCTTGACTGATTCCTGCATTAAAATCCCTCTAATGACTCACCGTGGTTTCTGTGTGAACTCTGAAACAACTCTACAAAACCTGTTCCATCTCCCACGGGAAAGCTGCCAAGTGCCTTCCCCAGTTATTTTGCAAAGCGCTCCGATCCCTCCCAGAAGGATATCAGTCTGTCTCTGTAAGCCAAGTTCACAAAATTAAATCCTTCCCCTAAATTACATGCACATATGGGTGCATGTACTGTATCCTGCTCCGATTTTTTTTTTTTTAATTGTAATCTTCAAAAGCAAGAATGACAAAAACCCACCCCTGCCAGGTCACCGTATGTATTGATTCAGGTTGCGCCCGAGACAGTGGCCCCTGCCGGGAGGGGGTGAACGATGGCTTCGGTCCAGCCCTCTGACCACCAGCCCTTGCACCCTGGCCCAAGGTTGAACCGACCCACCCAGAGGGATGTCTTTTTCTGAAGTCTTTGTATGGGAAGGAGGGACACATTTTGCAATGTATCTGTCAGAAGGGGTTTCTCTTTCCAATTTGCACGAAGGTAACTTCATGATAGAAGTGGCCCAGTACCTGTGTCTTGCATTTTTCTCCCCAGATATACACAATGCTATAGATCTGAAGTTGCCTAATCGATTGTGTAAGCTTCTGATGAGGAGCGCTAGGGGTCCAGGGATCCTACATCAAGAGGTCCCTCAATCATCTACAAATCCACAGTGTTTTTATTTTTATGTTCTAGATCACAGTGCATTCTGGCTGTGGGTGCATCTGCCATCACAGACCGTGAGCTCCCTGAGGGCAAGGACTGTGTCTCTCTCAGCTTTGTATCTGCAGACCTTAACAGTGTCTGGCACATACAGCTGTTCAGTATACATCTGCTGAATGAAGTCTGCACGGTGCTTTACAGTTTACAAAGCACTTTTACATATGCTATCACACTTCATGCCCAGGAATACTGTGAGGTAATCTAGGTGATTTTACAGATGAGGAAATTGAGATCGAGAGGTCAAGGCCACACTCATGGTTAATAATTCAAGAAGGTCTTAAACTTGGGCCTACGTATTTCCACACCAATATCCTATCACACTTATCCAAGGACTCCTCCTGGTCTTCATTTGTGCTGCTAACTCTACACAAAACTTTCAATGAATTAGGAAAAAGTACTCCCTCTGCGGCATGAATTACAAAAAGTTTTCTTCTAAGACGACAAATTAGAAAAAGACCTCCCCTTCCTCCAGGCTAAGTCAGGCCCTACCCAGGCACAGGCCACCTTGGCCAGGTGTTTCTGTGCAAAGCACATCCCACCCAAGCACACGTGGGCACGCATACGGTACAACTGTTATAGCCTCTCTGTAAACTGAAGTTCCAGGATTCCTTTTGATTTTGTTTCTAAACTACAAACGGCTTCTTTTACTAATTCTAATACATATTTATACTGTAAAATCTGTTTTTCTTGATCTCTTATAATGTGTTTATACTCAAAGCTTTTTTTTTTTTAAATCAACCAAAACATTTTAATAATGCAATTATTCGAGTATGTAATCCACACCAGCCTTTGGTGGTCTTCTTTATTCATGAAGTACCCACCATGATTTGTCACCGTTGCAAGCTAAACTCAAAGCATTATTAAGGAAGTTTCTGAGAGTGGCAATATTTTTATCCACATCACAATGAAATAGCTATCTTACATTAGCTCCCTTCTTATCCATCACATTCAAATGTTTGAAGCAACAAAATTTTGAACAGATTTAGTCTCTTTGCCATACATCTCCCCTCTTGCTTGAAAAGGGACCTTTCCCTATTCTGCCTCTTGTTTTGTTTTGCTTTTTTAAAGTTGAGCCATAGCTATTTCTAACAGAGATGTGAGCACACTGTATTTTACCAGCTATCAATTTTCCACAAATTTCCTTATTTCGTTTTTAATTCTCTTATTTTCAAATAATGGATGTACCAGACTTAACCATTTAGAAGACAAACCTAATCCATAAACCACACTGTATGCCACCAGCCAGCCGTGCACTGTTCTTGTCTCAGGATTATTTAAGAGATGTCAGAAACTGCTATTCCAGGCACATGAAAATGGTGGCGCCTCTCTTGATATTAAACCCACACACACATACACAAAAAGTAACTCTGCAAAAAAAATTCTTTTAAAACTTTGTTCTTCCGAACTTTAAAAGGCGACCACAAGTTCATTCCCTCTCTTACATTTTTTCCCTCTCCTTTACAGTATCAACTGAGGTCTCTTTTTCTACATCTTTCTAGGGAATCGTTATAGACACTTCTGTGATTTATAAAATAATTTCCTACATATTAATGCGAAAATTCTGTGACTTCCCAACTCAGTGGAAACAGTTATGATTCCAATTTGAATCTTTTCTCTTTCTGATCTTTATCTCGTGTTCCTTTTATCTCACCTTTTCCATTTCTAAGCCTCAAGATCAATCTTTTCCTCTGTTGCTCCATTCCACCCTCTAACCCTTGCACGAAACAGGAATTCAATCAAACACGTTCATGCTCAGCCCTCTTTTCCTTGTCAGTCACTGACTCTAGCTAAGCACTGCTCTCCCCTCCCCCGTTTAGACTGGTCTCAAAGAATTACCCACCACCAACACCTTTATCCATTAAAGGGTATAACCTTGACATTCATCGGGTAAGATTTGGGTTTTTTTTTTTTTTAATTTTTTGGCCACACCATGTGGCATGTGGGAGCTTAGTTCCCTGACCAGGGATCGAACCCACGCCCCCTGCATAGAAAGCGTGGAGTCTTAACCACTGGAACGCCAGGGAAGTCCCAGATTTGTGTATTTTTTTAAAAACCAACCTGGTCATCAGCAGAATGAGAAAGATAAGATGGCAGCTGGGAGACCAGTTTGGGGGTAATTGCAGTGTCCACTGAAAACGTCATCAGGGCCCAACGGAGGCAACAGCAGAAGCAGCACAGGAGGGAAGACGGAGTTAGGAGACACCAAGAAATACAAGCGACGGGACTCAGGGTCTGGGATATGTGGACTGAGGGACAGCAAGTCGGAGAGAATAGCCCCTAAGTCAGCCTTCGGTGGCTGGGCAACGTTGGCCTCTATGAGGTGAGATATGAAGAAGAGCAAGTTTTGGTCAAAACATGATTCTTTGGGTTTTGGTCAATATCTTTCCTTTGGGAAACAGCCCTCTGCTGCTGTTTTCATTGAATCCAAAGTTGACATGTAGCTTTTTTTTTTTTTTTTTTTTTTTTTTTTTTTTTTAGGTGGAGTGAGATATGGAGAAATTGATGTGTGCCTACCAGTTAATTTTCTGTGTTTGCTTTTGATATCCCCATGGAATAACCAAAAGGCAGTAACTGATGAACAGTGAGAAATACAAGTCTGGAACCCTCAAGAAAGATCTGGACTAGAAATACATATTTGTGTGTGTGTGTGTGTGTGTATATACATACACACACACCAAAAAAATACATAGTGTGTGTGTACAAAGATATAGATCTTCTTTGTGCCATTTTTAGCTACTGTCTCAACTCCAAATCCAGTTTTCTGTACTGCATTATGTGATGCTGGGAGATATTCTGAAAGCTACATTTCCCAGACTCCTTTGCCAGCTGCCTTCCTGTTAAGTTGAGAGGGAGAGAAAGGCAAGCAAGCCAAGGAGACAAGCAACTTCCTCCTTCCTTCTCCCCTTTTGCTTAGTGTCACTGTCAGAGGCACTTAGCCACAGCTTTAACAGCTGGTTCCTGCCTCGAGCCCTCTTGGCACCCGCATGCAACCTCACCTCAGGCCTCCAGATTTACCAGCTGCAGCTCTGTCACAACCACTCATCAGAGGCCCAGCGATGCAGTTCCCCTACTCTGAGGTTCTAGCTCTTACAGTCCCAGCCTCTTCCCTGTTGTTTCCCCAGGACCAGGATTGGTAGCAGCCTCCTTGTAATTCTCTCCACGTTAGTTCAGTGCCCCCTTTTGTTTTTTCTGCCTTCTAACATCTGTGGAAACAATTCTCTACGTTACATTCCCTCTGTTGAAATCTCTAGCATGGCTTCTGTTTTTCTGACTGGACAGTGACTCATATAGTTTGTGTATATAAAGAGGAATAAGAAACTTCCCTGCTCTCAAGGAGCTCACAGACTAGTCAGGGGAGGAAGAGAGCCCCAAAACTGTCTTCAAGATGGCAGACTGACCATCTTGCTTTCCTCTCACTCCCAAGACCATAATAAAATGATAGCAAAGGGCTTCCCTGGTGGCACAGGGGTTGAGAGTCCGCCTGCCAATGCAGGGGACACGGGTTCGAGCCCTGGTCTGGGAAGATCCCACATGCCGCGGAGCAACTAAGCCCGTGAGCCACAACTACTGAGCCTGCGCGTCTGGAGCCTGTGCTCCACAACAGGAGAGGCCGCGATAGTCAGAGGCCCGCGCACCGCAATGAAGACTGGCCCCCGCTCGCCTCAACTGTAGAAAGCCCTCGCACAGAAATGAAGACCCAACACAGCAAAAATAAATAAATAAATTTAAAATGATAGCAAAAGAATTAAAAGGTATCAACTTCAATTAACAGAGAATAGGAGAGAAGACAGACACATCCAAAGAGCATTTCAAAACATTTCTGGAAGTTCAAAGGTAGAAGACTAGTAACGAAGCAGGGCAGCCTAGAATACGCATAGAGAGGGCTGTGGATAAGGATGCAGACAGTCTGCCCAGCGGAGTTCCAGAAGGGCTAGAAACTCAGAAACACTGACTACTACGGGGTGAGAGAGTGAGGCTGAACACCGGAATAACTGAATGTGCACAGACTGGCTTCCTCTCCATCCACCTCCTTGAGCAGATGGGTCAGCCTCCAGATAACCCCGTCCCCCCCACCGCTAGGAAAATAAAAAATGACTTATCTCCAATATAACAGGATGCACCATCTGGGGTGAACCAGAATAGCCAGTGGTAATGTTGTTGCCCTGCAACAAATTCTTCCAGAACTTAAGGATCCCGAGTCTAGGGACTTCCCTGGTGGCGCAGTGGTTAAGAATCCGCCTGCCAATGCAGGAGACACGAGTTTGAGCCCTGGTCCGGGAAGATCCCACATGCCATGGAGCAACTAAGCCTGTGTGCCACAGCTACTGAGCCTGCGCTCTGGAGCCTGCGAGCCACAACTACTGAAGCCTGTGCGCCTAGAGCCCGTGCTCCGCAACAAGAGAAGCCACCGCAGTGAGAAGCCCAAGCACCGCAGAGAAGAGCCGCCCCCGCTCGCCGCAACTAGAGAAAGCCCCCGCGCGGCAATGAAGACCCAACGCAGCCAAAAATAAATGTAAAATAATAAATTTTTTTAAAAAAAGGATCCTGAGTCTAACAGCTGGCTCCCTGGCCCCACACTTTACTACAAAGCCTGCCATTCAAGAAGCCTCACTCACATCCCTCAAGATGTATTTTCTATTGCATAATTCACTTAAAAAAAAAATCAAATATAGTCACATGTTCAAAATCAAAAATCAAATAATATAAAAAGAACACAATCAAAACACTCTCACTTTTCCCCCACGCCCCACACCAAGGTCCCATCTACTCCCACCCCAAAAGTAAACTCTCATTAGTTTCTTGGATATCCTTCTAGAGTTTATACAAATATATTTGTATACCCCATTTTTCACTAAACTGAGTATACAATACACACTGATCAGTTTATTAATTTTTTCAATATTAGCCATTCTAAAAGATATGTAGTGATACTGCTTTGTGGTTTTTTTGTTTGTTTGTTTGTTTGCGGTACGCGGGCCTCTCACTGTTGTGGCCTCTCCCGTTGCGGAGCACAGGCTCCGGACGCGCAGGCGCAGCGGCCATGGCTCACGGGCCCAGCCGCTCCGCGGCACGTGGGATCTTCCCAGACCGGGGCACGAACCCGCGTCCCCTGCATCAGCAGGCGGACTCTCAAGCACTGCGCCACCAGGGAAGCCTGCTTTGTGGTTTTAATATTCCTTATGATTAATGATGCTTAGCATCTTTTCATGTACTTTTTGCCATTTGTATCAATCTCCTATGACTGCTATAACATGTTACCATAAACTTGGTGGCTTAAAATAACAATTTTATCTTTTCATAGTTCTAGAGACAAGTAGTCCAAAATCAGTATCACTGAGACAAAATTAATGTTCCTCAGGGATTTGCTCCCTTGGAAGTCTCTAGGGAAGTACCCTTTCCTTGCCTTTTGTAGCTTCTAGAGCTATATTCCTTGCATTCCTTGGCTCTAGGCCCCTTCCTCCAACTTCAATGCTGTGGGTAGCATCTCCACTGTTTCTGCTTCTACGTGCTTCCATCACATATGAACAAAGAAGAAGTCCATGACATTTTTATGGCCTGGCCTTGGAAGTCACAGAACATCACTTCCACAAAACTCTATTGATTAAGGCAGTCAAAAAACACTCCCCAAAGAACGGCCAACAAATGGCCAACGGGCACATGAAAAGGTGCTCAACATCACTAATCATCAGAGAAATGCAAATCAAAGCCACAGTGAGGGCTTCCCTGGTGGCACAGTGGTTGGGAGTCCGCCTGCCGATGCAGGGGACGCGGGTTCGTGCCCCGGTCCGGGAAGATGCCACGTGCCGCGAAGCGGCTAAAAAAAAAAAAAAAAAAAAAAAAAGCCACAGTGAGATATCACCTCCACTGTTAGAAGGGCTATTATTAAAAGGACAAGACATAACAAGTGTTGCTGAACACGTGGAGAAAAGAGAACCCTTATGAACTGTTGGTGGGGATGCAAATTGGTACAGCCACTACGGCAAAGAGTTTTATGAAAGTTCCTCAAAAATTTACAACTAGAACTACCATATAATCCAGGAACTCCATTTTGGGCAAATGTCCAAAGGAAGTAAAATGAAGTTCTTGAAGAGATATCTGAACTCCAATGTTCACTGCAGCATTATTCATTATAGCTAAGATATGGAAACAACCTAGGTGTTCATCAGCAGTTGAATGGAAAATGAAGATGTGGTGAAAATATACAATGATATTATTCAGCCATGGCAAAGGAGGAAACCCTGCTATTTTTGACACATGGATGGACCTTGAGGGCATTATGCTAAATGAAATAAGTCAGACAAAGACAAAATACTCTATGTTCTCATTTATGTGACATCTTAAAGCTGAACTCATAGAAACAGAGAGTAGAACAGTAGTTGCCAGAGGCTGAGGGGTAAGGAAAATGGGGAAATATCCGAGAGTACAAACTTCCAGTTATTATATGAATAAACTCTGGGGACAGAATGTACGGCGTGGTGACTACAGTTAATAATATTGCATTACATACTTGAAGGTTGCTAAAAGTAGAACTTCAATATCTCACCACAAAATAAAAAGGGATAATTATGTGAGGTGGTGGAGATGTGAACTAACCCAACTGTGGTAATCATTGTGCAATACGTGTACAATGTTATATGTTAAGGATATCTCAATAAAGCTGGAAAAAAATGAAAAGTTTACATATACACTAGAACCTAGCAATTCACTCTATATATACCTCAGGGAAACGCACAGTGACGTACCTAAAATTACATACCAGAGAATGTTCATTGCTGCATTACTTGTAATAGCCAAAAGCTAGAAACAACTCCAAATTTTTCAACAGTAGGAAAGGTACCTGTATGTATCATGATACATGCATGCAGTTGAACAGGGGTGAAAAATGAAACTACATGCCTCACCAGGGATGACTCAAAAACATACCTACCGTGCAACTGCATTTATATAAAGTCCCAAAACAGGCATATCTAATGATGATATTAGAGTAAACATTTAGTATTTCCCACGTGTGAGTTTCTGTGACTATAACACTGAATAAACTACGGTGTTAGAAATTAGGACGGTGTTTACCTTTGGGAGAAAAGGGGGTAGTGATTGCAGGGAGCTCTGGGAAGGCTCCTGGGTTGCTGACGACGTCCTATTTCTTGATCTGAACTGTGGCTTTACTTTGGGGTAATTTATGGAGTCACTGTCTACTGTTCTTCATGTAGATCAACAAGCGAACGTTCATGTGTGTAAGACTGTATCAGGCACCGTGTCCTCCTCCTCTTCATCCCCTTATTAGCACCACCCCAGGGGGGAAGCCCATCATTACGAACTGGCTCGAGGGAGAGCACAGTCTGTGAGGTCAGCCAGGCTCAGCAAGTCCCTTCTGAGAGTGGAAGGTCAGGCCCAGTCAGGCTTAGGACAGGAGTTCAATCCCTTTGACGGGCAGAGTCCCCTCTAGTACATCCCAGTTCAGGACAGCTTTTCTGTGCCACGGGTAAATGTCCAAAGGTAAGTACACTGCTGACGGCCAGGAGGCCCCTGCCCCAAAGCTCAAGCGGCTCTCCTTGGTCCAGGGGTCTGGCTCTGCCACCTGGAAGCGATGCTAGGCAGCCAGAGGAAGGGCCTGCTGCGACCCCAGGATGCCCGAGCGCGCGAGAGGCGGGATCAAGTCCGAACACTGTGCTCTGGTTTCACACTAACTATGTGACTACTTATCTTCTCAGCTACAAAGCTGTAAGAACGGCAACACACCTCTTATCTGAGGAGGACTTGTTTGCACGATTATATGGTCGATGGCATCAGCGTGTGGAACAGTCTTGCCTGTATCCTGATGGGAGCTTCAGTCATGAAGCTAAAGAACGGGGGGGTGGGGTGGGCGGAAGAAACTTCAAGATTCAAGGGGAGGGAGGACAAGAAGTCTATCTCTTGATAGGAGAGTGGGAAGTTTCTAGAAAGTTATGTGGTTTGAGGAAATGCTAAGTGAAATATGCCAGTCACAGAAAGACAAATACTACATGATTCCACTTAAATGAAGTACCTAAAATAGTTAAATTCATGGAATTAAAAGAGTGGAACGGTGGTTGTCAGGGCCTGAGGGGTGGGGGCAGAGGAAAGGAGGTATCACGAATCAACGGGCAGAAAATTTTAGGCAAGGAAGATGAATAAGCTGTAGAGATCTGCCATCAACCTTGCACCTGTGGTCAACAATACACTTGTACACTCTAAAATTTCAGGGTAGAACTCATTAAGTATTCGTTCCATAATAAAATGCATTTTAAAAAAGAAAGTTATATGAAATAGGAGGAGATACTGTCTTGATCATCTTTAGAAAATATAATTGCTGCAGTGACCTTAGCTTATTATTTCGGGATACAAAGATCACCACCAGAAGAACTAAATACAGAATCGGTTTAATGAATTAAAAATGGTTGACCCTGGGGCCAAAAGCGTGGAACTGTGGCTCTTTATCTCAAGCCTTCTGCCATATCTTTTTTAATCAATTGCACGTATTAGCTTGATCAATCCTCTTAAGATTGTACTCAGAAAAACATAAATGTAGCTAAGATCCCAGCTGTTCTACAACATTCAAAAGCTGACACTTCAGGTCTCACATCAGCCAGTACTTAGAACCCAGCTTCTTCACTGGTTTTCCTAAAGACAAAGAATCACTCCAAATTTGGTGATTTTTTAAAAATTCTTTACGGTAATTTCTGGGACCATGGAAGAGGATCACAGCACAGACTATCAATTATTACATTTGTTCTCCTAATTATAATTTAAGTGATTTATCAAAGTAATTTGATTTTGAAAAACCAAAAACACCAGAAGGCTTATGGTGAGAAGCAACTGCCCTACCCCATGAACCAAGCCCTGTCCCCGCTCTCCACCCCCAGTCCACCCTCAGGGCCAACCTCTTCTCATTCCTTTCAATTAATTCTCCATTCAGTTCTTCTGACAGTTTTTACTTGAAAAATCTTCCACTTGAAATTTCGCCCCTCCTTTCAAGCCTCCTCTCTCTTCTCAACTTTACCCTCCAGCCACACTGCACAGACCCCTGTTCCTCTTCCCTAAGAGGAACCTGAAAAAAGACTCAGCTGGTGCTCTGAGCTCGGTGGGCTCAGCTGCAGGTCCTGAGCAAGAGTGTCGAAGCTCCTCCTCTGCAAAGCCTTCCATCTCCCCACAAGGAATTTCATACCTGCCGCTCATAAGAGAAAGTTCCTCCAGAACTTCCGTAAATAAGTAAAATAGACAGTAATGTAATCATTAATGGAAGTACGTTCAGAGGCTCAAAAAAAAAAAAAAAAAACCACCAGGAAGGCATGGTTTGCTCTAAGGAAATCAGAAAAGCAGAAGGAAAAAATAAATTTGGTAAGCAGGGCAGGCTTTTCAGATGGATGGAAAGGCCTGGGAAATGGTAACATCACACAATGTCTTAGAGGAAACGTGTATTTTTGGAGTATAAAGCTCAAGAAGAGAAAATAAATGTGAGAAATGAGCCTTAAAAAGTAAGAGTCAGATGGTCTTTACGTGTGAGGCTAAGGAGCTGGACTTGAGCCCATGGCCCAGGAGGTGACAATTTAAACGCCTGTAAATGCCAAACGGATTGTGCAAATGAGCAAAATGAGATCATGTAAATGAGAAAAAAAACCAAAGTGTGGGAAACTGGGGAGACTGTGCCCTTCCCAATGGAACAGTTCAATTACTTTTATACAACATGTAAGGCTTTGCCAGGCCTTCCACTTTAACAGCAGCAGGGTATCCAGAGTTTTCTGTCAAATTCTCCAATTTTTAAATGTTGGCAACTATTACAGGTTCTTTCAGGCTATAGTATGTGGTCAAAAAAAATATTATACATGCATGAAAGCTGGTTTCAGCCAACAGACCACATGTTTTTAGCTCTTCTAGAAGCAATAAAGAACCACCATTATGAAACTTAAGACAGGAGGAGCCACTGTCAGATCTGCAGTTTTAAGGCTCACTCTGCTGGAAGAATATAGGATGGACTGATTAGGGGAAGGAGAAATTGAAATCAAATGTGGAGAGATAAATCTGAAGGCTTCTGCAATCAATCATTGATAACAGATGTGCTGAGAGTCGAAACCAAGGCACAACACTTATCGATTATTAATTTTTCAGCACAAGTTGGTGAAATGGTCCTGAGCATTGCCACCAGAATTTGACCCCAAAATGATCCTTGAGGACTTTCTCCTCTCTGTAAATCTTGGGTGTGACACACACTTTCAAACACAGAATGGATTTATCTCTTTGTTACTTTCCATAACTTCCATTTATTTTTCTTATAAATGTACTTGCCAATAGTAGTAAAAGGAAAGAGGGTACATCTGGCTTTGGAAAGGCAGCTTGTCGAAACTCTACCCTTTGCTTCTGTATTATATCAATCGTAGAAGCAAACAAAGATATTTTCCACAAATGGTTCCCATGTGCCCATATCTCTGAATGTAAAATAAACAGTGCAGGCCATGAAAACAGAGTGTTTTAAACAGAGCATTCCAGCTGGGAAAATGGTCTAAACATGAACCTTATTTTTACAGTCACTTAAAGATGTCCTTTATCTATTAATTTTTTTTAAAGGAGGAAATGGGGATAGAGAAAGGTGGGGTGAGGTGGCAGCGGGACAGAGAGAGCGAGCTTATCCATCTGTTTTTCTCTAGCACCTAATACTTCTATTTCTATGTGCTTAAATAGATATATTTTTCTATCACAAAATTACTGCATCTAGGCAACAGATCAAGAGGAAATATTAGCCACTTTCAGTATATTTTTAAGATTTTTCTGAACCAAATCTGTGCAAGACTGATCAAATCCCATCTTCGTCTCATGTTCTAACCAATTAAGTCAGGGAGAAACAATGTTCCCTAGCTTCACAGACAGAACCTGGCAGATGCTGGCCATGGTTAGTCCCATCTCAGTCCACGAGTTCACAGGGTATGTATTCCCGGGCATCTAATCCATCCCACTGGTCCCCA
Organism: Kogia breviceps; assembly: GCF_026419965.1. Taxonomy (NCBI): domain Eukaryota; kingdom Metazoa; phylum Chordata; class Mammalia; order Artiodactyla; family Physeteridae; genus Kogia; species Kogia breviceps. The sequence continues at coordinate 14,614,937 of NC_081321.1, read as the reverse complement.
GAACACAAAGGGAGGGGAGATACAACCTCAATATGGCATTTTATGCCAGGCGGGCTTTGAACAGCGTCCAGGCTTCAGTGACAGTTTCAGCCACGTGCAAACCAACCAGCACATGAAGAAGTCAAGAGCGCACAGGCAGAAAGGCGGAACTCTGGCCTGCTTTCCCACTAAGCCCTGGACCCTGTTCCCACTTTTTACTTTTCATAAAGATATGTATGTCTAGGACTCTGGCACCAGAGACCTGTCTCTCATTTCTGTAAAATTCCTTTTCTCCACAGAGATAAAAGTCAACATTCCCACCCACCATGTGCATTTTGGGCAAGCTTGTTCCTGCTTCTATCTGTGGAGGCTCAGCTTACACAGGGTGCAATTCCCACCTCTGAGATCAGAGTAAAGAAAAAGTGAAATTCCCGTGAATCCTTCTGGAGTTGTGATAATGGGAGATGTGTTCCAGACATCCTGAGTTGAAAACTGGAATACATTTTCTTAGAGCAACAGTCATCAGCTTCTCCGGCAAGTTCACAAAATCGTTCTTAACCCAAAACGTTCTCAGCACATTCCAGAAATTTCTATGTCACCCACCTGCTCTGTTCCCATTTTTTTTCCCCAGCTTGTTATTCTTTTTCAACTAAGTAGTGTGGCTATAGCCCTGCTTTGCCAAATTCTCCACTCAAATTAACAAAGTTCCATTTGTGCAGTCCCCCAGATGTTAAAAACCTATGGAGGCGCCGCTGATTTTTCTTTTTTGCAGTTTCAATGCTGCCTGCCGGCCTCCTCAGACCACTGACAGAGAGTGGGGGTGTTCCCCAGCTCTTTCCTTCTGTCCTTCAGCTTCTATGGAAAAAGCAGGAAGTTTGAGGCCTCTTATTTTAAATGGTGGCCTGCCAGAGACAGGCCCATTTATATATGTAAGTGTTACATATGATATCAATTGAGTAATGGGAAAACAATGGATCATTAGATGGGGTTGAGAAAACTGCTCATTGTACGGGGAAAAACAAACCATTCTTCTGGATCTAAGATTCCTCCCTACCACGTCGTTGGAGAAAAGAGGTAAAAACAGAGAGAGAAGTGCACTGGACCCATAAAATATACAGACCGGACTTCAGTAGAGCTTATCAAAGTCAATCTACACACAGCATGTGATGCACCCTTGAAGGGTGATGAACTACAAGCATCAGCTGGGCTCCCATTGGCTGCCTCAAGGCGGCCACCAGTGAGACTCATCAGGCTCCTAATCCTGACCCAACTCTTCTCCACCTGGATGAAGTGAGGATCTCTCACTCCAACTCTGATCTCCTATAAGCAATGCCCCATCTCCCCTAGCCCAGGTGCCCTCCTCTGGTCTCAAGGGTACAGATGAGGCCAATCTCATTCTTCAAGTTTCTAGCTAATTGTATAAGCTGTAGTTTAGACTCTTGAGTCTAGATTCCTTCAGGTCCTCTCTTGTGAAACTCAAAACCTCGTTTCTTGGAAGAAAACAAGAAAAACCCTGAAATTCCATTCTCTTGCTCTCTTCTTTAAGGCAATAATGATGCCTTGGAGTAACAAGGAAGTGGAGAACCAAGAGCATAAAGATGATTGCTTCTAGAAGTTCCGTGGCTGTATATGGGTAATCCAGCACCATCCTTACGGGACCACAGAGAAAAGCGCCCATGACCTTCTCCTTAAAAAAAAGCTAGGGAGGGCTTCCCTGGTGGCGCGGTGGTTGGGAGTCCGCCTGCCGATGCGGGAGACGCGGGTTCGTGCCCTGGTCCGGGAGGATCCCGCGTGCCGCGGAGCGGCTGGGCCCGTGAGCCATGGCCGCTAGGCCTGCGCGTCCGGAGCCTGTGCTCCGCAACGGGAGAGGCCACAACAGTGAGAGGCCCGCGTACCACAAAAAAAAAAAAAAAAAAAAAGCTAGGGAAAGTCACTGATTGGTCCAACTAATTTCTTCCATCCCTGACCAAGCATTCTGGTGCTTGGAAAATGAGGCACGGTGAGAGGCCCATCCTGTGGCAGAGAAAGTCAGACTCACCAAAAACCACATATTTGAGCTAAGGAAGCATCATTAATTCTCCAAAAGAAGGCAGAAGCACTTTTCAAAGCAGGTATAAGATTATTTACTACACAAGTACCTATTCTAGAAGTCATCCCAGAAAGAGTTCCTGAAAGTGTTTAACAAATGATTAAAGAATGCACCTTTTACAACTGGAGAGAACATAAACTTTTTCAGATATATATATTTGGATATACATCCTGTGCTACAAGGGAGGTCAAGTCCTGAAAAAGTTTCTCAAAAGTGATTTCAGCTCGCACGGTACCCGGCGGCCCCGCGTACCCGTTGTCTCGCTGCAACGGTGTTTGTACAGAACAGAGCCCGGGACGCCCCTTCTTCGAGCCTCTGACCACCCTCTTTTCCAGTTGCAAACCTCCTGGACCACCTTCCCCACCATCCTTTGCCTCCAGGACCAGCCAACACCGCTTTCTGTGCTTAGCTCCTTACTACCAACCAACCGCGAGCTCCCCGATTCACCAGAAAAAGTCCACCTAGGTGGAGGCCGCAGTCAACTTCCCGCTCAACCTGCATCTGCAGGCCTCCTACACCTACCTCTCTCCGGGCTTCTACTTTCACCGCGAAGTTGTGGCTCTAGAGGGCCCGGGCCACGGCTTCTGCGAGTTGGCAAAGGAGAAGCACCAGGGTGCTGGCTGTCTCTTGAAGATGCAAAACCAGCGCGTCAGACACGACCTCTTCCAGGACAAGCAGAAGCTGTCCCATCAGGAGTGGAGTGAAACCCTGGACGACACAGACGCCGCCAAGGCCCTGGAGAAGAACCTGAACCAAGCGGTTTGCGATCTGCGTGCCCTGCGCTCCGCTCGCGCAGACTCAGTCTGACTTCCTGGAAGCCGCTTCCTTAAAGAGATGAGCAGGTGAAACTCATCCTGAAGTCAGCACTCACCTGACTGCCCTCTGCAGGCTGGCGGCCCCCAGGCTGGGCTGCTTAAGTACCATTCACCCTCAAACATGACCAGGAACCTGAGAAGCCTAGCAGCCTTTTGCGGGGGGGCGTCTCTGGAATCCCCCCTGGTGTCAGGGCTTCTGCCTGAGCCTCTCCCTGCAGCCACTAGGCAGCTTTTTACCCATCTTGGAGTCCTTGCCCAAGCCGTGGACCAGATGGAAACAATAAAGCTAGTAGCAGAGGAAAACAAAATATTCTAGGCTTGCAAACTACCTGCATCAAGAAGTTTCTTTCTACACACTGTATATCCAAAAATCCAGTAATTCCAGCAAGTTTAGTAACTCGCAAAGACCATGTTTAGACCATTTGTTGCCCTCACTCAGAGAATGCACCAGACTCAAAGGAGAACATCAATCACCCCCCACCCAGGTCTTAAAATCCCTCGAAATATAGGACAGCTTCACAGATAGCCAGGAAGAACTTGGTTACTCTGGAATTGGAAAGAGGATGATTCTTAGAACTGAACTTATGTGGCAGAAATCCCATCCATGCCCCCATCCATAGAATACAGAAGAAGATGGCATTCTAGAATTCTGCAGTGTTATACTGAAACACCTGAAGTGAAAAAAAAGAAAAAAAAAAACCAAACAAACAAACAAAAACCAACTGATTTCTTCTTAATAAAGAAAACCAAAAGACCTTTCTGTATTGTCCATACAACTGGACAATATATCAGTTCTAGGAGTTTCTGAATGTTCATGATTCTTTACTGGTGAAACTAGGCAGGGGGCCAGGGTTCGATCCCTGGTCAGGGAACTAGAACCCTCATGCATGCCACAACTAAGAGCTTGCATGCCATAACTAAGGAGCCTGCAACCCACAACTAAGGAGCCCACGTGCCACAACTAAAGGAGCCCACTGGCCGCAACTAAGGAGCCCAACTGCCACAACTAAGACCCAGCACAACCAAATAAATAAATAAATAAAAGAGAGTTAGTCTCCCCTCTCCTTGCATCTGCGCTAATCCTGTGCTTATTTTCACCTGTAGAATCTGACAAAGGTGATGTTTGGGGACTTCCAAGCCCAACCCTTAAACGAACTGACTACTCATACTTTCTTCACTTGAAACACAGGAACTATGCTGTAAGAAGAATTAGGATAATTGAGGATAATCAAGGTCAGTGAAACCAGCTGAGCTCTGGGCCAACAGTTAGCCCAATTGAGAAGACATCTTAGATATTCTAGCCAAGTGAGCCTTTAGATACCCTCAACTCCAACCAACATCACATGGAGCAGAAGAGTCAGCCTAGATAATTCTAGTCAGGCCAAAGACCCATAAGTGATTAAATGTTTGCTTTTTTAAGCCACTAAGTCTTGAGGTGGTTTGTTATATAGGAATAAGTAACTGACAAAAAATGAGCATAGTGGGCTTCCTTGGCGCAGTTGTTGAGACTCCGCCTGCCGATGCAGGGGACACGGGTTCGTGCCCCGGTCCGGGAAGATCCCACATGCCGCGGAGCGGCTGGGCCCGTGAGCCATGGCCGCGGAGCCTGTGCTCCGCAACGGGAAAGGCCACTACAGTGAGAGGCCCGTATACCGCAAAAAAAAAAAAAAAAAAAAAATGAGCATAGTACTTGATAATAATGTAGAAAAGGAAGTCAAGTCATATGGCTGGAAACACTGTAAAGATCATCTATTTTCGGTCAATGTGTTCACTCCAGGAGAAAAAATGTAGGCCACACAGTGAGTTCATAAGGAGACAAAATTCTAGAATCCAGCTCTCCTACTTTACCAATCTCTAGAGTCCTTAAAGCAAAAAATCATTGAACAGACCTGTGTTCTCTAAATCACAGAGACACATTTCAGAGTTACACTTGAACATGATGTAAAATCCTGTTTTATTCTTTTGACAAAAAGCAGGAGCAGCAATTTCTTAGGTCAACCTAGAGTTTCTGAGAAGATATTTCTATGACTATGTGGCATGTATGAAGCAACATTTGATTAGCTTATTCAGACAAATGATTTAGAGAATGTCTCTCTTCGCATAAAACTTCAGAAGAGAAAAGGCTGATAAAGAAGGAAATACGTTCATCTAAAAAAATTTCTATAAAGAACAGAAAAAAATCTGGCTGTTGTTCAGAGTCATTTTTCAGGTGGCAAGGAGATCTGCAGACCATATGTTGCTATTCAAGGTTAGGAAAATGCTCATGGAAAGTGAAGTCTTAGCTATCCTGTGGGTGGCAATCCAAACTAAAGCTACCTTAGTCTCTAGGATATCATTCTTACCCTTTGAAGGACCATGAAAACTCTTTTTCTCAAACTTCTTGATGATTAACTCCCAAGCAGGTTTACAAACATAACCCCACATGCTCATCTTTGATTTCCCTGACAACTATCCTATTCTTTGGAAGCATCAACCATTGGATTTGTAGTCTTTTCAACTGAATTGTTGTCTTTTTAAATGAATACACATGAAAAAGCTTTGGAGGAAAAACACTTGGCAACAAAAGTTTGGTTTTATTTTACATGTTGAACAAATGAGATCTAAAAGGAGAAAAGTGACATTTTCACTGTCAGACCCTTGCAAGCTTGACAAAATTCAGTTCAAATGACACCATGTAACATATTATTGATATACAAGTATCCAACTGACTTGCTCAGTGTTGCCAGCCAAAGTATCAAAATTTAGGGGAAAAATATAAATATTTAAAAGGATGATATATTTATTTTTAGTAATTATATTACACTTGTTTTCACCAGAGTAAAAGGATTATAGGCTTTGAACAAATTGCATGTTTTGCCTTGGCCCCTTGCCTTGGGAAAGAAGTAATTGGTGTTAATTGATAACTACGCCAAAATTGAGTCTCAATTCACCAATTTAAATGGTCTTGAAAGACCTCCTCTTTCTTTCTTCACAGGCCTCCCTCCATGAATTGTGTTTTATAATTTTTATTTTTCTTGGATTCTGGGTTTAGAATCTCTTCTCGCATAAGATCTTATATAACCCTCTCTGTCCTTTTTCTCCTCATAAAAATTCAATAAACTTGTAACAAGGATATTGTGCCTTTACAGTGTGTCACAACGTTTTATCACCATGAAAGGAGGCATGGTTTCCCAACTATCACCATGGGAAGTTTAATTATGATTTCTCTCAGCAAAACACGTGAACACTGAGTATCTAATAAACAAGATACTTGGAAACAGAACACTAAATCTTCCAAATAAGCATTCTTATGAATTAAAAGATTAATCTGATGTTCGGATGAACTTTTCTCTGAAATGTGTATGGATTAAACAAAAGGGAAAATAATTAAAGAAAAGCGTTTTAGGTTTTGTTAACTATTTAGATAGCTCTTTAAGACACTATCATATCTATTATAATATCTATTGGTTCTTCTCAAGAAGAAAATATCTCCTTTGGTTTATCTTTTTTAAAACATGCATTAATATCAAAGTAACAGATCTTTTCATAGTTTTATTAAAATTTTTCAAAGAAAGTATACTGATAACCAACTTACATAAGCCCTACTGTTTACATTTTTATGATCTTTTCAAAATGTAAATATTGTTTTTACATAAACAATCTGTTGATAAATTATCTTTTAATTTTTTATTTGAAAAAATTATATATATATATATATATACATAATCATAAATCTTTCCTCACTTCTGTCTTTATATACTCTGTTTGGATCTCCTTTATTTGACCCTTCACAATTACAGAAATATGAGTTTTCCAGTCCAAACTAGCTTTTCTTTGGTGCCTGCTTAAGAAAAGGGCTAGATAGATGCTACCTAAAATCTCCCTAGGCCCCACTAGTCATTACCTTTTCCCTCTGAATGTTACACCTATCAGGTCAAGTTCACCTTACCTAACACAGGTGTGACATAACTAGACTCTACTTCTGGTTCCTGACACAGAGGTCGTAAATTCCTTGGAATTTCCCGAGTCATAGGACTGTCTTTTGTTCTAATGAGGTGACTCTTGGTGAGCTCCTGGATACCTTCAGGATGGCAACTGGTCACCAGAAAGACCAGGCCATGATTAGATTAGCTTGGGATTTTTTTTTTTTTTCCTTCCTAGCCCTATCCCCCATTCTCCAGGGAGCAGAGAGGGCCAGGAGATGGAATTAATAATTGATCATGCCTATGTGATGAAGCCTCCATAAAAATCCCAAAACTATGGGGTTTGGAGAGCTTCTGGGTTGGTGAACACATCCACATTCTGGGAAGATGGTACACCCCACCTCCAAGGGAAAAGAAGCTCCTGTGCTCCAGACCCTTCCAGACTTTGCCCTCTATACCCCTTCACCTGGCTGTTCACCTGCATTCTTTATTATATCCTTCATAATAAATCCGTAAATGTAAGTAATGTTTCTCTGACTTATGTGAGCCATCTAGCAAATTACTGAACTGGAGGAGGGGGTTGTGGGAACGCCTGATTTATAGCCAGTTGATCGGAAGTACAGGTGACTTCCTGGGACTTACCGAAGTGGGGGCAGTCTTGAGGGATTGAGCCCTCAACCTGTGGGGTCTCTGCTAATTCTGAGTCGGTAGTGTCAGAGTTGGATTGTAGCACCCAAATGGTGTTGAGAGAGTTGGAGAATTGTCTGGGTTGCGAAAAAAAAAAAAACACACAATTGGCGTCAGAAGTGGTCCATGGAGTAGGGAAAGACGTTTTTTCCTTTTAACAGGGTTTCTGCTTCCCTTATTCTAAGGATTTTATAATTCTCTTCTCCTTTCTTCCTTCAGAACACCAACTGGCATTTTCTCTACAAAGAAAACCTCCTTGATGTGGCCAGTGGTTAAGGGGATGACCAGTGATTCTGTCCTGCTGTGTGAATCCTTGAGAAATCAAAGTATAATTGTCGTCATCACTCAGCAAATGGAAAACTAGAGAGTCTATTTGAAGGAACTTTAGACATCTTCTAGCCAAACCAGTTTCAAGTGAATTTCAAAGAGGAAGAAATGGTTGATTTTAAGGTGTTAATTTTTTGTTTCATTGTGTTTGCTTAATTTATGTGGTATGATGATATTTCAAAGCATTAATGATGTGCTCTTTCCCACATGCCCAGCAAAATGACTCATCTTCCTACAACTGGTCAACGTATCTTTGACTGTAAAACAGGGAGAAGAAAAAGGTGTCACATTCTTCATCTCTAAAACAAAGGAAATTGCCTCCCCTGACTCCTGCTCTGATAAGACAACAAAATATTACAAAAAGTAGATACAAACAGGGAGGACAGATTTTCCTTTTGCTCCCTTATTTCTTGCCCCAAATAGATCCCAGTAGGAGAAGGAAAAAGGAGAGCTTCAGGGAATGAAACAGCATGGTGGTGGCATAGTGGCCAGTCACCAGGAGAGAGAAGGCAATATGAAAACCTTTCATTGGGAAATCCCGAAGTAAAAAGACACGTGTTCAGCTCCAACTTTGGGATATTTTGAAAGCCCCAGCCGTACAGAATCACTCTGCATTGTAAGGGGACAAGACCGTGGAGAAAGCAACAAGGTGTATCTATACCAAAGAGGAGCTAGAAACATCCCCCTGGGTTTCCCTGCAGCTCTTAAGGGGATGGTGAAGATCCAGAAGTTTCCGTGGGCCCCACATGGGTAGGCATGGTGTCCACCTGCCAGGAGACCATCTTCAGGGCAAAGGTATGTACATTACTTGAACCTCCTGATATAAGTAAAAGAGGACTCCGCAGCTCAATTTCAGAGCCATAATTTTTGCCAGGTTGTTTGGTATGAATGAAATAAACAGAGACAGCCTTGCCATTTACTCCACAGGGGAAACAAGCCAAGGGAAGACCAAGGAGTGAGGTGTCCCCTCCTCAGCTATCTGAGGCAGCTCTTGGGGGTTAGAATCGGGAACTGGGCAAGGGAAAAGGAGACAAACCTTGAGACGGAGTCATGCCTACACTGGAATTATTTATGAAGCTGACATGGAAATGACGAGATTGGACTGAGGGAAAGACAAGGATGAAAAGGACTAGACCAAGCTGAACACCACTAGGGAACTGAGAGCTCAGGCTGGTCAGAAATCAGCCATTAGATTTTAACTACTTTTAAAATGTCATTGAAAACACCAATTCTGAACACATTGGAGATCACCATTCTGTTACCTCCCATTCAGTTTTCTTCATTTTTATACAGACCATCAATTATAGCTTTTTCAGCCATCTCTAGCATATATATAATACACCGAACCGAATAAGTAGTAATTCTGCACCGGTCCTTTTTTTTTTTTTCCCAAGTCAGACTTGCATGTGGCCTCTCCCGTAAAATTACACTGGCGAGCAGACTTATCCTAACATGCATTAATCACATTCATCAAATGCCAGACAAGGCTCAGATACTTCTGTTCAGGCTTGCTCTTGTCAGAAAGCCACAGAAATCTGTACGGCAAACAAGTAACATATGTCATGATAATTATTTAGGCTTAAGTGTTATGGTAAGTTTTAGATACTTTTTTTTTTTTTTTTTTTTCAGTACGCGGGCCTCTCACTGTCGCGGCCTCCCCCATTGCGGAGCACAGGCCCCGGATGCGCATGCCCAGCGGCCATGGCTCACGGGCCCAGCCGCTCCGCGGCACGTGGGATCCCCCCGGACCGGGGCACGAGCCCCCGTCCCCCGCATCGGCAGGCGGACTCTCAACCACTGCGCCACCAGGGAAGCCCCTTACATACTTTTTGTTTAAATTAAAATATTTTTTCTCATGAGACAAAGTAATTACCTTTAAAAGTAGAAAGGAATCATTAGCTAAGGAATTAAATTTAACGAGAAAATAAGGTGATGAGTAAAATAAGATTGTCTCAAGACAAAAAGTGCCTATCTGGCCCAAAGTGAGAGTCAAGCAATGGTCACTGTACACTGTAACAACAGCGTACGAAATGAAAGCAAATGCCTATGAGTTTCAGAGGAAATCTTCTGAAGTCAAGGAAGTACAAGGAGAAATATCTGTCACCCCGAGTCGTTTCAGTGTACCTAAAACTGCTCAACTTCTTGTATTTCATGCAGTGAAATCATACCATCTTTAATCCTGCTAAATTCGAGGATCTGGAAACAAAACACAAAAGTCCCCAAAGCAAGGAACTCAGATGTTCCAGCTCGGTGTCATGAGCACAAATTTTATGTGAACTAAATTTAAATCTGTCAATGAAAACTCCTTAACAGGAGCATCCAAAGCTACAAGTGAGGAAAAGACAAATTCTTGTTAAAGCCTGGGCTATGTTAAATAAGCAGACATTTACAGAAACATAATTACCTTCATTTTCTGCTGGTATCTCAGGTGAGACAAGTACAAGTCACTTAGCAACCCTGGTTCAAAGAAACTTAGTGCCAGGTGTGCCCGTGGGTATTGAGACAAGCCAAAGGCTCCCACAGATTTGCAAATATCCTTGGGGACCCACAGCATGCTGGGTAGCGCCACTATTCTTACCCCCAAATACACATCAAAACGCACCTGGTGAATTCCCTTAAAGCTTAGCTTTTACGATTCAATTGAATGAAAATCTGGATTTGCCGATCTCTGTTTTGCTTGTTTTTTATACAGTCATCCAAACGAACTCAAGGAAGATGTATTAGATAAAACACAACTGGAGAAAAAAAAATGGTTTTCAGATTAGATTATAATGTACCATTGAACAACTTGTCAAAAATGTAGCATGTCTATCCTGAGTCTATGGAAAGAGTTGCTCAGATAAAAGAAGTTGTTGAAACATGCCGGTGGTCGCTGCACTTGTGCTAAATGGTTGTCTGTGCAGCATTTTGCAAGAAGCTGGATAAAGCCATAGAACTGTCCAATTTAAGGCACAGTCTTTAAACTGTGGACATTTCAGAGTTATTTTCCTGATAAGGGTGGTAAGTTCCAGAATGCATGTTTTTACATTGAAGTTTTTAGTAGTTTCAAGACAAGGTTCTGGAGCAGATATTTCAAATAAAAATATAAATAACCTTTGGGTTAGAAAAAAAACCTCCATTAATTAAACATCTCACGAATGTAACTTAGTTGGAGCAGCTGGAGTATCTAGATACTGTTTTCAACCAGCTGAATGGGCTTCTTGGGGGAGTCCACGGTCCCTACCTTACAGCTTACAATTGCAGAGAAAGTTTCAGCAACAAAACCGAAGAAACCAAGCTGAGACTTAAAATACAAAATAACACTACTTCCTACTGTTTTGAAATTTTGAGGGAATGTCAGACAAGACATGCCACTAGCAAGATGTTTTCAAATGGTGCCATTAAACCCAGGGTATGATGACATTTGAAAACACAGTGTCAGCCAAATATAATGATGATCTAAGCTTCCTCCGGAGTCCACTTATCAAGCCCTTTTAAAAAGTGAACCGTCTCCAGTAAGGAAGGTGAGTATTGTTCAGGAAATTGTCGGTAATTTAATGCTGATGCGTAAATTTCCCAATGTGGCTCTTTCAGACCTCGGGATCAGTTAAATGAAGGGATTACGATTGAGATTGCAAAATGACATGTTTACATTTAAAAAAATAAAAGGACCACCATTTACATTTACTTATTCGTGTGGACCACGATTTTTCTCCATATGGTGCTACCAAACAAAATACAGAAGTGAATTGGTTACTGGTGTTAACATAACCCTGCAATTGTCACCTGTCACTCTTATTATTGTTGAATTGCATCCCCTCACACAATATGTGGAAATCCTAATCCACAGTCCCTGTGAATGTGACCTTACTTGAAAATAGGGTCTTTAAAAAAAAAGAAAAAGAAAATAGGGTATTTATGCTAAAAAAAAAAAAAAAAATAGGGTCTTTGCAGATGTAATCAAGTTAAGCTGAGGTCAAGCTTGATTAGGGTGGGCCCTTAACCTAATGGCTGATGCTCCTATAAGAAGAGAAGAAAACAGATACAGAGAAGAGGCCGCCATGTGATGACACAGAGACACAAACACAGTGGAAAGACGGCCATGGGAAGATGAGCAGAGATTGGAATGATGTTGCTGGGAGCCGAGGAATGCCTGGGGCTGCCAGAAGTTGGAAGAGGCAGGAGAGGAGAATCCTGCCCAGAGACTTCACTGGGAGCATGGCCCTACCCACACCTTGATTTTGGACTTCTGACCTCCAGAACCCTGAGAATAAATTTCTATTGTCTAAAACCACTGGTTTGTGGTAGTTTGTTACGGCAGTCTTAGGAAATTAATACAACTCCCGTTTCAGTTGTTTATGAACGCCCAAATGGCCTCTGTTCTTATGGCTTAACTTTTTAATAAAGATTAATTTAGATCTCATAAATTGTCTTTTATCTAAATGATGTACTGGAGTTTATGTAAGATTATGTTTGATAAGAGGGCAGCGCAGTAAGAAAAGAACAAAATCAAGTTTAAATTCACTGCCTCGGTTTCACCACATCATCTTACTGATCAGTTCACCAAGGTGTAGAGGGAAAGGAAATGACTTGCCCAAGATGACAAAACACACTCGCAGTAGGTATGCTGCTCGGGCTTTTGCATCTCTTGATTTCTAATCCAGAATTTCTCTCCTGCCCCTTTGGAATGAGGCTTCACTCTCCAGGGCAGGAAACCAAGGATGATTTGGGAAAGCATAGAAATATTTAAATAGCATGCTTCCCACACAATCCTCTCAAGGGATTGCCTTTCATATTTCAACAAGTGTACATTCTTTACCCTAGACCCGTCTGAGATTTGTCATAAATGTTAAAATAATTCTCACGTCTTTGGGTAGAGAGCTAAATTCCTACTTTTATGACAACAAAAGCAAACTTAAAACAAAATTGCATCTATTGAGTCAGGGGGAAAAAAGAAGAAAAAAAGAAAGGGGGATTCATGAAGGCTACCACTTCCAATATGAACAAAGTACTTTTTTTCACCCTAGGATATTACTGATCAAAAAGAAAGAAAAAAAAGTAGTAACATCTCCATGTTTTTTATTACGCTTGTGTCACTGAAAGAAGTAACTTTCAGGGGTTATTTGGGTCTTCTTCGGGATGATAGAAGCCCCAATACTGTGTTTTGGACGCTGTTCAGAAGTTTGATCCAGTTTAATTTCTTGGCTGAGTTCTTGCCTTTGTTGAATTCTCTCCAAAGGTTGAGGTCGAAGGGGCCTCACTAACAGCAGGCCACCATCTCTCCAAACAGAGGAAAGACTCAAATTGGGAAAAGAATGCAGAGGCAGCGATGCCTATTTGATTTCTACAAATCATCAGTGATATGGAGGGTCAAGAAAGCAGGGCTGAGATGGAAACAGCATGTTTCCATTTTAAAGAGGAATGTTAACAGCATGGGAAAAACTCGCAAATATGAAGGTGGGTGGAGTTTTACTGAGGCTCAGGGATTGAAGGCTGAAAAGTCCCTGAACTCCCAGCAGCATCAAGATGGTACTTGATGAAAAACGGTACTGAACAGAGCCCAGTGTGATAAAGGAAAATAAGTGCAGTCCTTGGCTATAGGGAAAAGAAAAAACCCAAAACCCTGCAAAGGTGCTTGTTTCCCTCCGCGTTGAATTGCTGAATCGCGGTTATGAACTTGAACGTGACCCTGAGAGGCCCTGGTTGGTTACCCTCACCCCAGAAATACTGACACCTTGTTTTTTCAAACCTGCTGTGTCTCCAGGCAGACCTAGACCTTGCCGTAGATCTAAACATCATCACCACCACCCGGAAGCTGTACCAATTAGCCGGAGAAGCAGGCTTTGCACACCAATTGGCTGTACAAAAGGGGCTGCCGGGGCCGAGTCTGAGTTTTCAGGCAGGCTTTGCGAACTCCGTATGAGAGGCGGAGGGGGGAGTGCCATGAACACAGTTTAAGATTATTTCATCCTTCCTTCAAGCTTTCAGAAAAAGCTTGCCACCACATTTGTTTAAAGGGGTTCCATCTCACGTGAGGGATTTCTTGGCATGAAGAACCTTTTCTTTCATGTTATATTAAGAGCGTGTGTGCCACATTTCTTCAAAAGGCAAGTTTTCCTCTCAAACAGAAAGCAAGCTCACAGAACCTATAATGATCCTAAGCAAAGCTACGGGTGGGTATCCCAAATCCCTTAGCTTTAGAAAAGCTTGAATTATATTTACCTCTAACATCATGGCTTTGCCTGAATTGGTTCATATTTTGTAAGGTGCTTTTTTTTTTGGCTATTAAGGAAACAATCTTTGTTTCCTGGTGCTAAAAGCATCAATGGTCTTTCTCACAGCATTGGAAAATAGGAATACGACACTGAAAACTGTTTACTGCCCAGCAAACACTCTGACCCCGACGCTCTGGAGTAGAAAGCAAAGGCATCTCATTGCATCAGTTGCCTGCAGCTGGAATCCCTCTTCCCAGGCAAACAAGAAGGTGGAGACACAGAGCAGGACTTCGGGCAGCTTTCTGGTGAGCGAGGCAAGCCGATTTGTGATTGGTAATAAAAACTGTTATCTTGCCCCACTGCACAGAGAAGCATGCAAGGCGGTGTGCCCTTTCTAGTCACCTAGTTAATGATAAGGCCCTGAGACCCACAGAAATCAGTGGCCAGCTCGTAGCCAGGCAAGTGCCTCACCCTCTTTTCTGCTTTTCACCTGAAGTCACTGTTGGGCTTTTGAGGTCAAACAAAAGATTTGATGCAAAACACTGAGAAATGCAGCTCTCCGGAGATTTTTCAGGTTCCATGTTTTGAAGTTAATTTTGCTCCTCCACAAAAAGACTGTGAGGCAAATGGGAATATCATTCCACTTATTGTGGAATTATTCCCAATATTATATCTGGTGTGGACAGAGGAGTGTAACGTTTTTATTTAGCAATTCCTGCTTTCTCCTCTCTGCATCTTTCTTCAGGGTGAAGCTTAGCACTGAACATAAACCACTAGATCATGTTTCGCTTTTTTCATGCACACCAAAAATGAGCTGTAAGATTATTAGGGATTTCAAAGTACAAGAAGACTTTACACTCTCTGGTTTTAGGACAAAAGTGGTATAAAGATAGGGGACTTGTCAGACCTCTCTGTAAAATGGACCTAATACCACCTTTCTTTCAAGGTTGTTGTGAGATTTAGAAATAAGGCATGATGTAAAGTGTCTGGTTCATGGTGTTGTTGTTATTGCCAAAACTACCAATGCCTAATAAAAATCACATGCTTAAAAGATCATTGTTCTGTGGATGAATGAATGAATGAATGAACATGTACTAATGGTTCTCCTTTGATCCCCTCAACTGCCTGTGATGTAATTACTATGCTAAAGCAGTGCCTCTCTGACCTCAAAGGACCTACCAGTCAACTGGCGATCTTGTTAAAATGCATATTCTGGGTCAGGAAGCCTCAGGTGGAGTCTGAGATTCTGCATTTCTCACAAGCTCCCAGGCCATGCTGACTAAGTCCCGGATAATCCCCTTACTGAGGACTAGACCAGTTCTTTAGATACTCACATGACACCAAAATATACTCTATCCAAATAAAAACTTTTCCCACCAGAGCAACTAATACTGGATTCCCAGCGGTACTGCCATCTTTGCTGAAGTGATCAAGGAGTTCAGCAACAGTTACCTCATCCGTGAACTTATATGCCACGAGCTAAGAGTCAAATTGCAGCCCACGCTTCCTATCAAGAGCTGCATCACACCTCTCTCCAGCTTTGTCTTATAAGTCAGGAAACGTCCTCTGTTATTCATGGTAACTAGAAACTGAGTTTTGAATGTCTCCATAACAAAAATCAAGAATACACGTGACAGTAACATTGATTTGCAACTCCACTTCAGTTTTGTTTTGTGTCAATTAGGTGCCAGACAACGTAGGCGTCAAAAGCGGGAATGGGGAGGACAAGAGAAATAAAGCTTTTGGCTCCAGGGAACTTATAGTGCAGTGAAGAAGACACACTGACACAAAGACGGACACATCAGTATTTGTAACCTAACACCAGGGAGCCTCATCAAGAGAAAGGCACCAAAGAAGGCTGCTCTGAGGAAGTGATGCTCAAGCTCAGATCAGAAGGACAGAGAGATGATTAAGGCCAGGTATCCGGGAGGAAAGCTATGCAGAATGTTCCAGGCAGAAGGAACAGCATGTTTACAGACGTGGAAGCAGAAGAGGGCAGCAAGTGCTGCAAGAACAGAAATAAGTCCGATAGGGCTTCTCTCCACCAGCCAGATGCTCAGGTACGGAGGACAAAAGGGCCAGGGCAAGATTCCCCAAGTAACCCACGTGCCAAGATCTGTCAAGATTTTTACTGAGCTTTTAGTTGTTAAGTGCTCACTAGCTTTATACGGCACATAGTAAATGCTATGAACATAAGTGCTATAAAGGTGCAAATAGGTAAATAAACAAGTACCTAAATTCGTAAACGCATTGCTGGTTGGCTTTACTCTGCCAGGACTCGTAAAAATCACCCAGCAAATGAGCGTAACAGAGGGCCTCTCTATCCAAAGACAGAGGAAAAAAAGGGGAGACAACAGGATAATCCGGTTTCACTATAAAGCTGGAAGTTAATGAATCTGTTACATATTTGGGAGTATGTGACAATTACAGAGGAAGTGAAAGTGATTAATCATTGAAAAATAATCCTTCAAAAGCAAAGTGCTTTGCAAGGTATTGTTTGCAAAGCAGTTTTTCATTTGATTCCCATAGGTTTTAATGATAAAAATGTGAGGGGGTATGCATTTGCTTCATAATAAGATTTAAGGTTTCTTTTTTTTTTTTTGTAATTTTTATACATCAGATGAATTTGGTTTTGCTCCCTGCCTACCTTCACCTAGTAGAATTAGTGGAAAATTCAATGTAACATATTTTAGAAGGAAGAGCGTTCCCTGTCCTATTATTTGAGGGAAGATCTTCCCAGCTGTTTCCTCAAGATCGCATAAAAATTCTGGGGGATGATACAGTGCTCGGAAAATGAGGGGAGGACCTTTAGTCTGCGGTGGGTGGCATGGTCACCACTCTTCCTTCTTCACCTGAAGATGCTTGACAAGCACTCGTCACCGTCACTTCAGGGCGGCTCTGAGATGCGATCCCAGCTCTCCTTTCCTCTTACCTCAGGCTCAGCTAGACAGATACCTGGCAACGTTCCCCAAACCAAGGCCCTTAAAGTCCAGTCTGCACGGGCGTCCTGCCGTCACCCTCATACATGCAGTCATGGGTGTTATATAGTCCAAGGGCCTTCACCACTCTTCCCAGCGTCAAGGGAGTGGTTTCTTCCCAGAATCAGCTTTCAACCAACCCTGCCTCCATCCTCGTATTCTCTGAGTCGTCCAGCTTGATCCCCGTCAGTGGATCTGAAATACAAAACCCAACACTTTCCCCACTGGGGCTGGGAGGTAAAAGCAGGTTGTAGAGCCACTCAGACCTTTAAGAAACAATGCTGGGCTCATCTTCTGGGGAAGGAGTGGTAACAGGGCTAATTTAGGCTTCCCGGTTAACTACACAGCAGCAACAGGGTTTGCTCAGCTGTTTGTTGGTCTGTTTGTTTTTGGCCGAGCTGCGAGGCTGGCGGGATCTCAGTTCCTCGACCGGGGATTGAACCCGGGTCACGGCGGTGAAAGCGCCGAGTCCTAACTACTGGACTACCAGGGAATTCCCCACGGCAGCAAAATTAAAATGCAAAATATCAATTCCTTTTTTTCTTATTAATTCACATCTCTGAAAGAAGTATTTACAGAAATATCTCTACCAAAAGGAAAAAAAAAGTCTCTACAAACCAAAATCTATTTCCACAAACATCTGGTCCCATGTTAGTTCAACGTGAACATGTACTCATCTTTCATTCCCTCTCCATCTCTGCTCTCTGTGGTTATTCATATTCATTCTTCCCATTCACACCACATTTGAGCAGATTTAATTAATCCTTTGACATTTCTCTCCAACTCCATTCCTGAATCCTGTTTTGACTGCAGGGATCTCATTTCTAACTCCCTAATTCACCTAGGCTAAGGTCTTTTTTTTTTTTTTTTTTTTTTTTGCGGTACGTGGGCCTCTCACTGTTGTGGCCTCTCCCGTTGCGGAGCACAGGCTCCGGACGCGCAGGCGCAGTGGCCGTGGCTCACGGGCCCAGCCGCTACGCGGCATGTGGGATCCTCCCGGACCGGGGCACGAACCCGCGTCCCCTGCATCGGCAGGCGGACTCTCAACCACTGTGCCACCAGGGAAGCCCTAGGCTGTCTTTATCTCCTACATCCTCCATGGATGGTAGAAACCAAGTCTCCTGTCTAGATCATCAAGAGGGACTCGCCATCCCATCCCGTCCTATTCCACAGTCCCCCATCCCCACACATACACACAACAGAAACCACCACTATCCCTCTCCAGGGCAACCTCAACTGCACACCAGTGGGGCCTCTGTTCCATGTTTCCTCAATTAGGGACCCAGGCTGACAGAGAGGCTTCACCATCTGAAACATGCTACTGATAGCAGCAGTGAGGAGGAGACAGAGAGAGTGAAAGGGAAATTTTGCTCCGGTTCTTAAATGTTTCCACCTGGAAGTATATGCCATTTCCACTCTTACTTCACTAGCCAAAGCAAATTAGATGGCTATACCTAAATTCAAGGAGGTGAAGTATATTCATCACACACAGAGCCAGAAAACATGAGGACCGCCCATCTGTCTACTACATTTCCTTGTGGCTAACAAACAGGACTAGGGAACTGCCACTGTTGTCCTTTGACTTTATCCAATTTTTACTAATGTTTTCCTAAGGGATAAATTATATTTACATTATATATACATTTTGCAACAAGGATGAGAACAAAAGCTTGCGAAAGTTCTGTTAAGACATCTCTCTGTCCACAAATTATGTTTGCCTACTACATATTATATATTTTAGAAAAAGTCTATGCTTTGAACCTGTCACGTGGGTCATCACCTCTACCCGCAGAGAGACAAAAAATGTGTCAGAAACGCTCCCTGCTTTTTAAAACGCTCTGTGTTGAGTCCAAACTGACTGCCCCCCAACACCAAGTGAGACATGACATATCAGAGTTTCTAGAGTGTTTAGACTTTCAAAGAAATTCTACCCTCAAAGATGAAAACAGAAACTAATAAAATTATTCTATATAGGCAGTGGGTAGGAAAGAGGCAGAAAGTATAGGAGATGAAATGGGACTGCTAAGTACACTTTTTTTTAATATATAGTTTTGACTTTTGAATGATGTTAAATTTTATATATTCAAAATAGTAAAATTAAACAAAAGTAGAAAAAAACCCCAAACAACTAGAAGTGGTAATTTAAAAAAAAAATTTTACAATAGCATCAAAAACCACAAAATATTTACGGAAAATTTAAACATCTACATAAGCTAGCCAAAGAAAACTAAAAATATAACTGAGAGAAATTTTAAACACCTAAAAAAAATCGATGGATATATGCATGGATTGGAAGCCAATATTGTTAACTCGTCATTTTCCTCGAATTGACTTAAAGACTCAAGACAATTCCAATCAAAACCTTAGCAAGTCTATTTGTAGAAACGAACAAACTGATTCTAAAATGTATATGGAAGTGCAAAAAACCAAGAACAGCCAAAAACAATCTTGAAAAAGGAGAACAAAGTTGGAGGACTTATATCACCTGATTTTTTAAGCCATTTCTACAACAAAAAATGAGGGAAAGAAGGAGGGAAAAAAGGAAGAAGGAAAGGGAAAAATATAAAGGGGGTGCCTACAGATTAAAAGAAACTTCAATGTGTATTAACCAAAGGCAATGTACAAATCTTTTTTGATTCCTAATTTCAAACTTTTGAAAACAATTATAAGGCAATCAGGAAAATGACACTGAATGATTGATATTAGGGATCACTGTTAAAATCTTTATGTGGATAATGGTACTGTGGTTATGTTTGAAAAAGTGAAATCCTTATCTTTTAGAGATACAACCCTAAAATATCAACAGATTAAATGATACTCAAATGCCTGAGATTTGCTTCTAAATGCCCCAAGAGTATTTGGGGGCAGATATAGATGGAACAAGACTGGCCACGTACTGATATTTGTTAAAGATGGGTGATGACCACAGATTCATTATGCTCCTCTCTGTAACTCTTAAATATGTTTGAAATGTTATGTAATTGTTTTCTAAAAAATGAAATCAAGAAATAACCTGAAGAAAATAGCTTACTCTGATATTTCATTGGAAAGAACTTTCTACACATTAACAAAGAAAAGATCCATAATGGAAAAAGATTGAGTTTTGATTCAAAATCTACATAAAAATAACAAAGTTAGACAAATATTTTTTGCAACATACAAGAGAAAAGGATGAATATTCTTACATATGAATATTAAAATAAGAAATATGACCTGGTCAAGAAGTATAAAAATACGCCCAGGCTTTATTGTAATAAAATAAATGTAAATTAAAACAATGAGCTATCTTTTATACTTACTTTTAAAAAAATTTTAATGATAATATTAAGGGTTGGAAGGGCACTTAAAACCAACGCCACATACATTTTCTAGAATGCAAACAACAGAAGATACCAGGAACTAAAAAATGTTTCTACTCTTTGAGAAAATAATTCCCATTGTAGGAATTCCATCTAGGGAAGTAACCAAATACACAAAGTTTTCAGTTCAAGGATGTTTGTGAAAGCATTATTCATACTGGTGAGACTCTGGAAAGTAAAATACTCAACAGGTGCCCAGCTGACTGAAGTATGACACATACATACAGTGGAATATAACATCAGTGCTAGGAGTCGTCCAATGATGGGAAGATGCTCAGCATATACATGATACTTTATTAACCCAACATGGAAAAAGATCCGTCTCTGTAGATAGAAGAAAACATCCTTGGGGAGTTCCCTGGTGGCCTAGGGGTTAGGATGCCGAGCTTTCACTGTTGTGGCCGGGGAACTGAGATCCCGCAAGCCACGCGGCCAAAAAAAAAAAAAAAATCCTCACACGTTGATATCTAATATATTAACAGTGATTTTTAAAACATGATTAGATGATAAATTTTTATTTTCATTTTTTTTATTTCCTAAATTCTCTATATTGAATATATGTTACTGTCATACTGTATTTGGAAAATTTCCAAGGAAATTATTTTATTTCTTTTGGAAAATGTACTTTATTGACTAAAAATTTCCCTAATTTTTTGTTCTTTTACCAAGGGGCTATTTTTCCTTTTATGCTATCCAGTTGCTATTTTAAATAAAAATTTAATTATTTGGAGCACTATAGTGTTTTCTGAAATTTGGACCTGTTTTCTCCCCCAAAGAAAAGCCTACACAACTTAAATTCATATTCTATACCTATATCCTCCTTATGGATTAGATAATCTTGTAAACCAAAAAGGAAAGCTTCCTTCAGACGTGCTACACAATTTCCTTTGGGATCAATCAGTCTGGCTAGGTCTTGTCACTGAAACAATAATTGATTTAGGACTGAAATCATCCTGTTCAATACTCTATACATATAAGACTGGAAACAACTTAAGAGTTTTCTTTACCAATTTTCCAAACACTATCCTAAGTTTTCTCCTTACTTCTATCTGGCCATACCTGGGTGAAAAACAAAAGCTATCCCAAATTCCTCCTCCTAGTTAGGACCAAAGCAACTTTTCTCAGCCAGTTGTATGGCACCTAGCAAAAAATAATTCAGCTATTTCTCATTAGACAAAGAGTAAAAAGCTACAACTATAAAACCAAAGCACTTTGCACAAACTACAGCTGGATATGAAAGTTATTGCTGTTTTAGCCAAGTAGGCAAATAAATTTTGTCAAAAACATTAGCCTTTCCGAAGCCAGCTGCAGTCAAGTACTGTTTGCAGAGGTAAATTATCTCCATTCTGTATCACCAATGCACATAACGGTTCTTAGGAGATTTGTAAATTTTAAAAGAATTCCAGAGGGACTTACCTGGTGATGCAGTGGTTAAGAATCCACCTGCCAATGCAGGGGACATGAGTTCGAGCCCTGGGCCGGGAAGATCCTACATGCCGCGGAGCAACTAAGCCCATGTGCCTCAACTACTGAGCCTGAGCTCTAGAGCCTGCGAGCCACGACTACTGAGCCTGTGTGCCACAACTACTGAAGCCCGTGCGCCTAGACGCTGTGCTCCGCAACGAGAAGCCACCGCAATGAGAAGCCCACGCACCGCAACAAAGAGTAGTCCCTCCTTGCCGCAGCTAGAGAAAGCCCGCGCTCAACAATGAAGACCCAATGCAGCCAAAAATTAATTAATTGATTAATTTAAAAAATAATAATAATTTACATTTTTAAAAAATGAATTCCAGAGACAAAGTCTAACATTACCCTGGCATCACCATTCACTCACTAACAACTTCTTAAGCATTTGCTGTGGGCCCCATACCATCAGCCAGGAGAAAGATTATTTGTAGATAAAAGATTTTTTTCCTGCTGCCTTCTAAATATTCTATAAATTCACTATACCTCTGCATACATTCTATGCCTTGCCCTGGTCTTGGACTGATTTGGTTCTATGGGAATGGACAGCTATACATCCACAATGAAAAGTGAGCGCCTCCTCAATTTAGAGGCTCCTCCTTTACAGATGACTTTTTAGGAACTGCTTAACGGAAAAAAGAAATACCCGTATCTGAGGCTATGAAATCCTTGAGAAAGTGAAAATCAAATTGCAAACCTTATCGGAAATGGATTAATTTTCCTGCTTCCTCATGACCTAATTAAGTTTTAAATCACTCTGATCTTATAAATATACTTTAGCTACAACACACACTGGTTGTTCAATATGACACATTACAAAATCCTTATTAACAGAAAGACTTTATACCCATTAAAATTATTTACATACAAAAAGCTAGTAAATGCCTCATCGTTTAAGCAAACTATGCAGAAGTATAACCACTTCTTCCTAATCTTTCATCATGCTGTATTTGCATAAAGGGTGAAAATTGCCTCTGAAAAACAGTTAACTTTAGGAAGGCTTTTCTCTTCATTCGGTAACAATTTACTAAAGCTCTTCTGACACATGAAACACTATGGTAGAGACTGAAAAATACAGACAAAGGTAACATGAGATACAAAAGCCAGTTATAATCACTGAAAAGTATTTTGGCTTTTGACTTTGGTGACAGCTCTGTGATTGAATCACTGTTGAAAACTCCGGATCAATGGATTCATTAAACTGATGCCTGAAGTAAATAATGCTCCAAGGTATCACTGCCCTAGAAGGAAACTTCCATTCTTTCCCTTCCCAGCCCTTTCTTGCTTCTTCCAATTTCCGACAGTCCAGGTTTTCACGTTTATAAAAATGCTGCTACAGCAGCAGAGGTTAGTTGTCGTGACAGAGACCATAAAGTCCCCAACGTTTAAGAAAATACTTCCTATATTTATATAAAAAATGTTTGCCGATCCTTGTCTCTTATGACGTGTCTCCAGTCTCCCCTCACTCACTGTTTCACTACCACAAAAAGAAGGGAACTGACACCTGAGTGGTTAACTGATTGACCTGAAGCCACAGAGCTGATTCAAATCAGCAGTTTCAACTCTCTTCTGGCTCATTTGCCATCATTCGCATTCACGGAAGAGTTTCACTTGCTTCCAAGCGTACTGCCTCGGTCTCCAGTACTACTCTGATGATCACTGTGATTCCAAAGTACACGTGAAGGATGAGGGCCCACGCTAGCCTCTCCGTTACTGGACTTCCTTACATCCAACGATCACATCTTCATTCACATCCACCGCCCGTTCTCCTGGTCCTGTGTTGCATCTTTCTGGTAGCAATTAATGTATCAATAGCAAAATCGGACCAAACTCTCGCCTTTCCATTTCACTTCCTCCAGTAACAATGCGTCCAACAATTCTTCAACCCCACCAGGACCTACGATCTATTCATTTTTCACTCCCCACCCGAACTGGATTCCACGGACCACATACTTTTCCAGGACTCTCTTCCTCCATTCTACCTGCTTAATAACATCCAAGTTCTAGTTCAATCCAACCCTCCACCAACTCCACACCGGCACCCACCCAGTTCCTCATGGCTGTGGGAAGATGTACACAGTGATGGCATCTACTTTCACTTTAAATTGATGAGGACAGACCTTGTGCTATTTCAGGGCTGTCTAGTACTTCTCTTACATTTCCTTATTCCATTCACTCTCCCAGATGATGTACACATCTTCTCTTCTCCCTGGAAGAGAGAAGACTGGAATACCTCCAACTGCCTACCTCACTTCTGGCACCTAAATGTCTAACAGGCATCTCAGATTTAACCACACTTGACTTCTCCACCAAAACTCATCCTTGTGAAGTCTTTCCTAAACTGCCTTCTACTCAGTTGCTCAAACAGTCTTAAGAGTCAGTCATCCTTGTCCACTTCTACACACAGACACACACTCTTCATCTAACACCCCTTCTTGCCAACACCCCTGCTGCTACTACCTCAGTTCGAGGCACCTTCTCTCAATTCATACAAAACCCCCAAGAGCTTTCCCTGCTTCCACGCCTGTGTGGAGAAAATGTTCTGTTCCCTGTGAAGCCACCAGTAATCCTTTTAACATTAATCCTATCACTTCATTGACCTGCTCATAACCCTCCAGTGACTATGATCATATTTAGACTAAAACCCAAAGCGCTTTCCAATGGCCTATGAGACCCTATGTTAGAAATTAGCCAACTATGGCCCACGCGCAAACTCTGGCCCACTGCCTGCTCCTGTAAAAAGTTTTTCTGGAACACGGCTGCCCATTTGTCTATGTAACATCTATGGCTGCTTTCTCACTACAACGGCAGGGACCTTAAAGCCCCACCCCTCGCCCCCAAATGACTTTTCTTACAGAAAAAAAGTTTGCTGACCCCCGTCCTTCATGATGTGCCTGGCATCTCCCCTCACCCACTGGGTTCCAGCCATGCCGACTGGCTTCCCACTGGTCAGCGGGCCTCCGCCCAGAACATTCCCCACCCCGCCCCCGCCCCCGCCACACGCACACGCCTTGCCTCGCATGTCAGTCAGGTCTCTCTCTGCCCAGACGTTACCGCCTCCAAGGGCACCTCCATGGCTATGCTAAAATCACACCCTCCCTTTCGCCAGCGCCTCTCTCTGCTTTGTTCTCCTTCCTGGCCTCATCACTGACTTCATACATCTGTTTATTATCTCAGCCCTTCCTTCCCCATTAGGATGTGGGTTCCATGAGGACTGGGCCTTTCGTTTTGTCTACTTCTGTATCCCCAGAACACGGCACACAGGAGAAATTCGGGAAGTACTGAATTAATGAATTTTCTCAATCCTCATTTGATCCCTCCTTTTCCTTGAAGTTCCTCCATTTCGGAGTCATGTAGAGGAAAACAAAACTTAAAAATCACAAAAAGAGGGCTTCCCTGGTGGCGCAGTGGTTGAGAATCCGCCTGCCGATGCAGGAGACACGGGTTCGTGCCCTGGTCCGGGAAGATCCCACGTGCCGCGGAGCAACTAAGCCCGTGAGCCATGGCCGCTAGGCCTCCGCGTCCGGAGCCTGTGCTCCGCAACGGGAGAGGCCACAACAGTGAGAGGCCCACGTACCGCAAAAAAAAAAAAAAAAAAAAAAATCACAAAAAGAAAAATACCGTCATTCTGTTTGAGAATGCTTAATGTAGGATGACATAAATCCCATAACAGACAGTCTGAAAACACAGTCCTGATCCCTGTATAGGCTTAACCCTCACAGTAATGAAGCCAAAGCAATGGATGAATCAATAGCAGATTACTATTTATTTCTAATGGATTAAACTTCTGATTTCTGGTCTGGCATGTAAGGAGCTTGAAGTCATCATTCGGCTCTAAAAAGCTGAACTGTCAATCAACAACTCTTCTTAGAGCCATCAGAGAATTGAGGTCACAGGGCAAACCACTGCCCCCCAAACTGGAGAGACAGGCAGATACAGAGAATGATAACTTACCAGAGCAGAAACCTCCATGGACCCGTAACGGGATAGGAGAACCTAAACTGAAATTGGCAATTTGCTGGAGGGACGGCGTGGACAACTTTGACAGCTGAAAACTCTGAGACCCAGTTTTGGGGGCCCCATCACACTTTGGTGAGCTCTACCGGATTCTCTAGGAATCTACCAGGAGCTCTACCAGATTCTCACAGTGAAAAGAGAGAAACGTCCCCTCCTGCTCTTTGCAGGATGAGGGAAAAGTAGTCATTTTGAAATACAGTCGTCCCTCGGGATTCGCAGGGGATTGCTTCCAGGACCCCTGAAGATACCAAAATCCACGGATGCTCAAGACTCATATACATTTGCATGCAACTACGCATATCCTCCTGTATACATTAAATCATCTTATAATACCGAATACAATGTAAAGCATATGTAAATAGTTGCAAATGCAAGGCAAAGGCTGTGTAAATAGTGGCCCAAGTATGGCAAGTTCAAGTTTTGCTTTTTGGAACTTCCTGGAATTTTCTGCTTCCAAAATATTTTCAGTTCACGGTTGGTTGAATCCAAAGATGCAGAACAGCAGATACAGAGGGTCAACTGTACAGCCAAAGCATTCTGCAATTCTTAACGAGGCCCACCCTCAAAAGAAGACACTGCTTCACCAGAGCCTAACCCTACTGGAGTTTTATCAGAGCCTAACTGACCTGGGAGAATCTTCCAGGTGCGAGAGGGAAAGTCCCAACTCCAGCCTCCTCCAGCCACCCTGCCCCACCTAAGGAAGGAAAAGCCGAGAAGCACTCCTGAAGGTCACAGCCTAGGCACAGGCTCACCTAATCACAGGACTGGCTCTAGGTATTCTGTCATAAGACGCTTCACGCAAACAGCTTCGCCAGACAACTGATTGGCCATAAGGCAATTCTGCCGTAAAAGACAAAATGATTGGCCAATGGTTTGGTGTGACAGTTTGGTTTCAATGCTGTAAAAGATAAAATAACCGGTTGATGGTTGCGTTTCACAGTTCGGTTTCGTTTCTCCATTGATGCTGTACTCCCATCTTTATATCATAGAAATCCTGGGCCTCAATGGTCTATACAGTGATGAGTAGGTGTGGAGGTCTTAAGATGTGGAGAATAATAAATATATATCAACTTGATAGAAAATACTGTGATAGAAAACTTACTGGAAGTGTGAGATAAGAGTGTAAAGCCAGATTGCATACTATACTAGAAAATAACAAATCGGTTTGCAGATCTTTTGGTGAGCACCACCATCCTCACGCTCGACAAAACCAAAAACTAGGGCTTCCCTGGTGGCGCAGTGGTTGAGAGTCCGCCTGCCGATGCGGGGGACGCGGGTTCGTGCCCCGGCCCGGGAAAATCCCACATGCCGCGGAGCGGCTGGGCCCGTGAGCCACGGTCGCTGCGCCTGCGCGTCCGGAGCCTGTGCTCCGCAGCGGGAGAGGCCACAACAGTGAGAGGCCCGCGTACCGGAAATAAATAAATAAAACTGGAGCTTGAAGGTTTCGGTTGCATTTTCAATTCAGGTTTTTTTTCAACTTCCCGTTTCTGCTCCTGGTGCAGAAAACCAATTTGGGGATTATAATGACAATGGATTTTTCTTTTTAAGGCTGAGTCTACAAGACACACAAAATTATTTGTATAGGGCTTCCCTGGTGGCGCAGTGGTTGAGAGTCCTCCTGCCGATGCAGGGGACGCGGGTTCGTGCCCCGGTCCGGGAGGATCCCACGTGCTGCGGAGCGGCTGGGCCCGTGAGCCATGGCCGCTGCGCCTGCGCGTCCAGAGCCTGTGCTCCCGCAAGCCCGTCACAACAATGAGAGGCCCGCGTACCGCAAAAAAAAAAAGCTTACCAAGCTATGGCTAATAATTCACAACATTCTTCGAGAGCGCTCATTCTCGATTTTTTAACTTATTTAGATCCAACAGCTTCCTCTCTAACACCATCTCTACCAAATTTTTCATGCAATATTAGAAGCTGGAGGCAAAAGTGGAACCACACTCCTCCGATCCCCCCAAAAAGAAATGGTTATGTGATTCCTGACAAGTAAAAGTTTCTTGAAAATGGTGAAAGCTTTTTCCTATTTGATAGTGAAGAACATTATATGGATGGAATTTTGGTATTGGCACCGAATCTGGCTTAGATGACTCAGTGAAATATAAGGAAGTGAGCACGTGATGGAACTCTAAAAAAGGTAGCCCAGATATGTACTACCACTTACATACTTTACACGTATGGAAAAGAAACAGCAGCATGCCTGTCTGTTCATTTTACTCCTAGGGAAATCTGAAGAGACTTAGATCTCTTTACATCGTAAAGAATTTACATCTGACGTCAGATCCTGAATCTTTAGTGACTGTCTTTGAGAAAGCCGGTATCATTTCTTCCTCTTAAGATATACTCAAATACAACTATCAGCGTGAATCTACACATATTTTAAATGTATTCAAATGTTTTCTGGATTTATTTTTCACAATAAAATCTTTTAAAATTTGTAATTGATTTTTCATGTTTCACTATGTCCTTTTTTTTTTAATGTTCCTCTTTTATTTTCATTATTTTATCTTTAATGGCATAATTGCCTTATGGCCAATTAGCGATGTGGTGGAACTGCTTGTGGTGAAGCTGCCTGCAGTAAAGACGTTTACAGTGAAAACACTGAACAATGCAGAGGACTAAAGAACGCTTCACACGGCTAAAACCCAGAGTTCTTTTTACTAGGTACATCCCATCCAGCTTTCAACGAATTACATGGGTACTAAAAGGTAAAAAACACATTTTTAAAGAGACAGAGCAAGCATCAGAACCAGACTCAGATACAACAGGCATTTTGGAATTATCAGACTGGGAATTTATTCTATTTATTTATTTATTTTAAACTTTTTATTTTATATTGGAGCAGAGCCAGTTAACAACACTGTGATGGTTTCAGGTGCACAGCAAAGCGACTCAGCCATACATGTACACGGGTCCATTCTCCCCCCAAACTCCCCTCCCATCCAGGCTGCCACATAACATTGAGCAGAGTTCCCTGTGCTACACAGCAGGTCCCTGTTGGTTATCCATTTTAAATAAAGCAGTGTGTACATCAGTCAGGGAATTTAAAATAATTAATAGGCTAAGAGAATAAGTATTAATATGCTATGAAAAAAGTAGACAGTATTCAAGAACAGATAAGTAATGTAAGCAGAGATGAAAGCTAAAAGAATCAAAAAGAAATGCTAGAGGGGCTTCCCTGGTGGCACAGTGGTTGAGAATCTGCCTGCCAATGCAGGCGACATGGGTTCAAGCCCTGGTCTGGGAAGATCCCGCATGCCGCAGAGCAACTAGGCCTGTGAGCCACAACTGAGCCTGCGTGTCTGGAGCTTATGCTCCGCAACAAGAGAGGCCGCGACAGTGAGAGGCTTGCGCACCGCGATGAAGAGTGGCCCCCGCTCGCCACAACTAGAGAAAGCCCACGCACAGAAATGAAGACCCAACACAGCCAAAAATAAATAAATAAACAAATAAATACAATTTTTTTTTAAAAAAGAAATGCTAGAAATAGAAAGCACTGTTACAGAAATGAAAAAAGACTGATGGGCTCAGGAAAGCACCTATGAGCTTGGGGATATATCAACAGAGACTTCCAAAGCTGAAAAGCAAAGAGAAAAAAAGACTTTAAAAAAAAGAAAGAAAAACCAGAATATTCAAGAACTGTGGGACAACTACAAAGGTATAACATATGTGTAATGGGAAGACCTCTAGAAGAAGAAGAGAGAGAAAGGGCCAGAAGAAATATTTGAAGTGATAAAGACTGAGAATTTCCCAAAATTAATGTCAGACAGAAAACCACAGATACAGGAAACTCAGACAACAATAAGCAGGATAAATGCCAAAAAAAAATCTACATGTAGGTATATCATATTCAAACTGCAGAAAATCAAAGATAAAAATCTTGGAAGAAGCCAGAGGGGGTGAAAAATACCTTAAGGACCAAGGATAAGAATAACATCAGACATCTCCTCAGAAACCATGCAATCAAGGAAAGAGGAACGAAATATTTAAGTGTTGAGAAAATAGAGCTACCATATGATCCAGCAATCCCATTCCTGGGCTTACATCTGGAGAAAACCGTAATTCGAAAGGATACATGCACCTCAGTGTTCACTGCAGCACTATTTACAACAGCCAGGACATGGAAGCAACCTAAATGTCCATCAACGGAGGAATGGATAAAGAAGATGTGGTACATATATAAGAAGAATACTACTCAGCCATAAAAAAGAACGAAATAATGCCATTTGCAGCAACAAGGATGGACTTAGAGATTGTCATACTGAGTGAAGTAAGTCAGAGAAAGACGAATACCATATGATATCGCTTATATGTGGAATCTAAAAGAAAAAAAAATAGTACAGATGAACCTATTTACCAAACAGAAATTGAGTCACAGATGTAGAAAACAATGTTATGGTTACCAAGAGGGTAAGGGTGGGTGGGAGGATAAATTGGGAGATTGGGATTGACATATACAAACTACTGTATTGAAAAGATAACTAATAAGAACCTACTGTATAGTACAGGGAACTCTATTCAGTGCTCTGCAATGACCTATATGAGAATGAAGTCTAGAAGAGAGTGGATATCTGTATATGTATATGTATGGCTGATTCTCTTTGCTGTACAGCAGAAACTAACACAACACTGTAAATCAACTATACTCCAATAAAAAAAATTTAACAAAAAAAAGTGTTGAGAGCAAAAAACCCAGCAACCAAGAATTCTGTATCATGTGAAATTATCCTTCAAAAGTGAAGGAGAAATACTTTCTCAGACAAACAGGAATTGGGGGAATTTCTTGCCAGTAGACCTGCCTTGCAAAAAATATTGAGAAGTTCTTCAGAGAGAAGGAAATGATATATGTCAGAAACTCAGATCTGAAAAAATAAAGAGCATTAAGGAAGGAATAAATGAAGATAAAATACTTCCAATAGTTTTGTACAACACTTACCTTGCTGTTCGTCATAAATTAAAAGCAATTTCAATCCTTAGGCAGAGTTGCATTAATAAGTGAAAATCGCTTGGAAGGAGACAAGGAGAAAGATGAGCAAGACTTGGTTAAGATTTCCTTGACAGTAACTAAGATGCTTTCTTTCAGAGATGCTTATGCTTTTAACACAGGCTTGCAAAATACATTCAAATAATAAACCACTTATCCAAAAGGCATCGTGGTAAGACCTCTAGGTTTAGAATCAGGCAAAAGTGGTTCAAACTTGCTGACTGTATAGTCTTGGGTAAGTTGCCTGAGTAACTCATCTGTAAAACAAAAATAATGAAACCCACATTTCATATGGCAAGTGTAAGGATCAAACGTGAAGGATATGCAAATTCACCTAGCCCTCTGTCCTAATTCTAAGTGCTTAATGACTGAGTTGTAAACAGTATGAACCTGGCAACTTCCTCTTTACAGTAGCTTCACAATAAGCTTAGAGGTAGCAAGTTGATGATCAATCTCTAGCAAATGTACAAAATTGCAGAGCATGCATTTTGCCGACATCATCCCAGCTGTACTTTACATTGAAATGTTTCCTATGTATTAAATTTACTAGCTTTTAAAAATATTATCTTGCTTCATACTTCATAATAGTATGAAACCTTTTGAAACAAGAAGAGAAATAAAAAGGTAGAGACCAAACCAACAGTTTTCTATTTTCTCCAAGGAAAGGATGAAACGATCCTCAGAAGTATCTTCTAGAAGTACCTCAACTGCCAATCTTCATAATACGGCATCCCAGGCAGACCCGCTGGTCCATGTTCCCAACCACAGGAAATGCCTATCACACACATATTTATGGGTCACTAGGATTCATTTCTGTATTTTGCTTTTTTTTTTTTTTCCTGGCAAGGATTATGTTTCAATTATTTGATGTTTACCGAATCTGCTTTGAATACCTGCCTCATGTTCAAATTTCCTTATAAACTACAAACATCAACAAATCTCTCTGTACTAAATACCGTTCTCTATTTCAGGGAATATTCCCTATGTTGCTAAGTTCCTCAGTCATAGGCACAATGTCACAAACTAAATCAAAATGCTAGAAGCAAAAACCAAATAATTCTTGGCTCAGTCCCATGTTAATGAGGCTATGTTTTCCCCTATTTGGAAATACATGTAGGCAGGACTTGTCTGCCAGTTTGAATATAATAGACCATAAAGGCAAGACCATCTTTAAGTGCTTTAAGGACATTTTTGAAGTTTTACCTCTCACAAAGATAAAATCTGTACTTCACACCCCACTTTAAAAGAAAACATGATGGTACAATTAGAGTAACACACAACACAGAGCTAAAAACACTTAGTCTAGCCCTCCCTCAACTTCACCCGAAGCAAGTCTGAATTTATAGGTAATATATTTGATTAAGAACTGTAAGAAAAGAAAATATATTAATTTCCCCAGTAACTACTTCTATTATTTTC
This sequence comes from Kogia breviceps, assembly GCF_026419965.1. Lineage (NCBI taxonomy): Eukaryota > Metazoa > Chordata > Mammalia > Artiodactyla > Physeteridae > Kogia > Kogia breviceps. The sequence continues at coordinate 14,582,729 of NC_081321.1, read as the reverse complement.
AATTCTTGGGGACCTACTTTTCAGTAAAACTTACACACTTTTTTTTTTTTTTTTTCCAGTACGCGGGCCTCTCACTGTTGTGGCCTCTCCCGTTGCGGAGCACAGGCTCCGGACGCGCAGGCTCAGCGGCCATGGCTCACGGGCCCAGCCGCTCCGCGGCATGTGGGATCCTCCCGGACCGGGGCACGAACCCGTGTCCCCTGCATCGGCAGGCGGACTCTCAACCACTGCGCCACCAGGGGGAAGCCCAAAACTTACACACTTTTGAAAATTACGATTTTCTGATTTTCCCCTTTCTGGAGAACAAGGCAGAACAGACTTTGAGACCCCTCTACCAGGCCCAGGTTCTCATGTACTACGGGGCACAGTGGCCAAAACAAATCTGACCATTCGTTCCCTTCCTGAAACCTTAAATGGTTTCCCATGAATCTTCCACATGAAACCCAAACTGTGATGCATGGAAATAAGGCCGTGAACAGAGGTCCCTCCTTACCTCCGCAGGATCACCTCCACCACTCCAGACCTCCAGCATCGCCTCACACAGGCTGTTCCAGCATGCAGCACACGGAGCGCCCGCTGTCCTAAACTACTCCATCCTGTCCTCCATTCTCCAGCACTGAGTCCCAGGTAATCTTTAAAAGGTAACTCTGAGTTCTCTTCCGAGGGAACCTGCCCCAGTGCTCCAGGCTGGCCAGATGCTTTCGACGCCGCCACGATCGTCCAGGCAAACCTCCAACGGGGCCCTTCACACTGCACAGAAATTATGTTAACGCACTATAACCTTCCTCCTCCCGAGTCTGGAAAGGATGAACAGAACACCTGACGCATTTTTATTCGAAACACTAAGTACGTGCTGGGCACTGAACATTTTCACAGTTGTACTAAATTTTCTGTCTTGTTTGCACATGCTATTTCCTCTGGCAAATTTCACCACGTCCTTCCATGTCAAGTTTGAAAGTCACTTCCTCCGGGATATTATTCACAAATTCTCCAAGAGATTTCCCAAATACTTACTGTGTGATCTTGGAAATATCACTTAACCTCTCACTTAGCCACCACCTAATCTCTGCACATGTTTTCTCCACCATAAAATGGAATGATCCCAGCTTCACAGAGATATCTTGAGGATTAAATAAATTAGTATGCCTAAGACACTCAGAACAGAGTCCGGCACTTGTTGTCTGAGAAATGTTCACTATTCCTATTATTCCAAGTGATAATGTTAATGCCCTCTTATCCCACGTCATTGTAGAAAGGATTTAAGATTCACTTAAATCAGTATTTGGTATACAGGATATAAGGGATTAGCAGTTGTCTTTCTGTTCCTAAATTTTTTTTTATCACAAAAGCGACTCTCAAACCACTGACCATTCTTTACCACCGCTTGGCAGTTGACAAACCAATCAAAAACTATCTGTTTCTTCTAGGTCTTTGCTTGAATTCCTGCTGCTTAGCTTGTTCAAAAACGGCCCAATGTCCTGCTTTTGCTCAAGCCCAGACTCCAAAGGAAGTCTATGAACTCTTCACTGGAGGTGAAATGATAAACTCGTCTTTATAAATATTTAACTTAATTTCGTTTTCAAAGAAAGTATGTAAATTGCATTCACGGTCTTTAAGTCGTTTCCACTATATATTCCTTTCTGACTCATGACACCCCTGCATGGATGTCTGATAAGCATCCCAAACATAAACCACTTAAAGCATAATTCACCCCTCCCCAAACCTTCTCCACACGGCTGTCTTTCCCATCACTATCGGGATGGCAGCTCCAGTCCACTCGTTCACAGCCCAAAAGCTGAAGTCATTCTTGACCCTCATACCCCATCCAAACTCCCAGCATGTCTACCTGCAAATGAACACCCAAATTCCAGCTTTTTACCACCATCCGTTCTGGTTCCTGCCTCTGCCCTCGCTCTTCATTCACTTCCTTCGAAGTTATGGGACCTTCCCGCCACCTCAAAGTCCTTTCGCATCCACGCCCGTCCAACAACACACCAAGCTTGATAAAACGTCGGCTCCGAGAAGCTGGAATTATTCTTGTAACGTTTTGTTCAATGCAGCATCACCAATACCTGGAATCATGCTGGGATAATGTTAAGAACCTGATAACCTATTTGAATAATTGCTCTTGCCTCAGGGCTTTTTATACTTGCTGTTCTCTGCCAGAACCGCTCTTCGCTCAGATACCTGCATGACTCTGCCTCACAGATTCTTCCCCCATCCTCATTTTGTTTTTCTTCACAGCATTTACACCACACAACCCACTGTATATTTTATTCATTTGCAGATTGCCTTTCATCTCCCGTCCACACCCTTTTCAGTCCCACGAGACCAAGAATGTTTGCAGTGCCTTGCACTTTGCAGTGCCTTGCACCTTGCAGATGCTCCTAAGATTTTGCTTTCTATTACTATTTTATTAATGTTGTAGGCTAAGAGTTAACTTCATGACATTCTAAGTATGACAGCTATATTTCTTTGCTAGAAATATTTGTTCTCACATCTCCAGTATAAATACCTAAAAACTTCCATCTTAAGCCACACAACTACCTTAAAAACAGATATAAATTATGAAATGATTAAACAATTTTTTTTAAAAAAAAACTGCCTTAAATAACGTCTTTAATGCTGCCCAATCATATCCCAGAACCAGAAGTCTATTATTTAGTAAATCTTTAATAACTGAAGTCAGAAGAATTTAGATAATTTTTAGTGTTCCCAATGCCTACTTAGAATAGACAAAAAATACAAAAAAAGTGTTTAATATCACTATATCACTATAGCAGAAAATGTAACTATTTACAGTATATATATATACAGTATATATATATAGTATATACATTTACAGTATATATTGATCCATTTCAAAATCATTATGCTGAAAGAAATGAGACACAAAGGAGTACATGTATGTATGATTCCATTTATATAAAATCTTAGAAAATGCAAACCAATCTATCAGTACATTAAGAGAGAATACAGAACAGCGGTTGCCAGTGTCTGGGGCTGGAGGAAAGAACGAACCGCAAACCCCGCGGGAGGAAACTTATGGGAGGTGATGGGAGGTTCTGTATCTTGATTGTGTCGGCGATTTCATGGTTATGAGCATCTGTCAAAATTCATCTAATAGTATCATTAAAATTGATTAAGACATAAATACTTAATGAAATTAATAAAATGTTAAAATGAGATTATTTTTATGACTACATGAGATTGAGGAGCTTTTTATTACCCAAGCGTAATCAGAAAAACGAAGGGAACCTGCATGAGATTTCTTCCAATGACAAGAAAAGACCACATCCACGGTGGGTCTGAAGGGATCATAAGAAGATAGAAAGATTCAGATTGTGCTCTTCAAGGACTTCCCTGGTGGCCCAGTGGTTAGGACTGTGCCTTCACTGCCGTGGCCCCGGGTTCGTGGTCCCGGGTTCGATCCCTAGTCAGGGAACTAAGATCCCCCAAGCCAGGAAGGGGCAGGGGGTGGGGGGAAGATTGTACTCTTCAAACCACACACGTGCAAAACGACGACTACACGTCATCTCATTTTCACCTCACAACAAATCCCATCAGGAAAGTGATAATAGCATGCCATTTTATAAATGAAAAAGCAGGCACAGAGTTTAACTTCCCCAAAACCACCAAGTCAACTTTCAGTTGAACTGAGAATTAAATCCAGGCAACTCATACTCTTAACCCACTTTTCCACTTTAGATGGACTAAAATTTTAAAGATTGATAGTATTTAAGTATTGGTGCAGTACAGGGAAAAGAGCATTCACAACCGGTCGATGGGAATTTATGCTGGCACCACGTTTTTAGGAAAGTATTTTGGCAACACCAGAACTTGTAATAGACACAACTCACAAACTCTTAAAGTCAGCCAGTAGTCCCTCACAGGAAAGTGCAGTATAGAAATCTCTCTACAAGTATATTTTCCAGGATGCTACTGTATTAATTACATGACACAAAACCTGTAAACAATCTCAGTGTCAACAAGCAGGGATGGTTAAACGATTTACAGTACATCACACCTGGCCATAAAAAAGAATAAGAAATAGCTATATGAATGTCTTGAGTAAAAGCCAAACAGTAGAACTGGGCATATAATAGGAATTTAAATAGCACAAAATAAACATTTTGTAAGAATTCAACAAAGTATTAATCTGGAGACTAGGAAAGTAGGGTCAGTGGAAAGTAACCCCATTATCCCTGTTTCCTGTATTGTTAATTTCTTTTTCTTTTTTTGGCTGCACCATGGGGCTTGCAGGATCTTCATTCCCCACCCAGGGACCGAACCTGGGCCACTGCAGTGAAAGCGCCAAGTCCTAACCACTGGACCGCCAGGGAATTCCATCATTTCTTAATTTTAATAACAAAGAAACTAAGTATTTTTAAAACACTATTGATGTGTAAGATAAATTTTGAATGAACTGCTGACAATTCTGAGTTCCATTTAAAAAGGAAATTAGATATTTTGGGTGATACAGGGGAGAACATATAGAGAAAAGGAAGAAATACAATGAAACTTAAATAAACCCTTCTACAAAGAATGACATTTATGACACTTACTGCAATCTTTTAAAGGTATTATACCAGCACTAAAAATACACAAAGATAACCAATTAAGCCCTCTTACTTTATGAAATTCAAGAAGACAGAAGCTGGGAGTGACGTCAACATCATGGTGGCATGAGACACTCCCTTTCAATCTACGTCCAGTAAAATATCCGTTAACAACAGAGGTTCCTCTGCTCATTAAACCAGAACACCGGAGAATTCCATACATCTGTACATCTAAAGGTGAGTGGATTACAACCCCCAGAGGAGGTGCCCATGATTTTAGCACCCCTGGCTGCAGCAGCTGAGTCCAGGAGAACACAAGTAGCGGTAGGGGAGGCAGTGCACGAGACTCCGGCGTCCTACCTACAGCAGTGACTGCGGTCAGGGTGAAACTGGCATCAGTGGCACGGGGGCCTGCGACCCCAAACCTCTGGCTACAGAGGCACCCGTGAGTCTGCCCCCTACCGCCCCATCGCCCACGGCAGTGTCACCCGATAACCCCAGATGAAGCAGAGGCACCCAGGATCCTGGCTCTCCCCCACCTCCCCCTGTGGTGGCACAGCCCACGACCCAGGCAACCCTGGGGGTGGCAGAGGTGCCTGCCCTCCCGGTGCCTCAGGGGGCAACACCAGCAACAGTAGTGGCAGCGGCAGCAGCCAGGCACCGGTGACTCAGGAGGCACAGCAGCAACAAGGAGGGCACCAGGCGACAGACCCAGCAGAGGCGGGGGAGGGCGAAAAGTGTCGATTCTCAAACATAACCAGAGGCAGTTCAGGTAAGAGAAACCAAAACCTTGTGCTGCAGCGCCACCTATTGGAAAACAAAAGAAAAAGCCTACAACTACGAACCTGTTGAACTGTTAGAATCAAGTAAAAAAAAGCTTTACCTAAAGAAAAGTATTCCCTACTTCAAATGCACCAGCAGAGGAAAGATTCATCAGGCACCATGAAAAACCATGGTAACATGGTACCACAAGAAGAAAATGACAATTCTACAAATACCAAACTTCAAATCACAGACGATTGCAATCTAACTGACAGAGAATTCAGACTGGCCGTCGTGAAGAAACATTGACAATGAGCTACAAGAACATTCAGAAAGGCATTTCAAAGAGCTCAGGGATAAAATTAATGAACAGAAAGAACACTTTATCAGAAAAACTGGAACTGTAAAAAAGGAAACCAACTTCTGGAACTGGAGAAAGTATTGGAAATAAAGCAGGTGGTATGGAAGAGAGAAATCTCTTCACGTGAGCTTGAAGACAAATCTAGAAATGACACAGGTAGAAAAGGAAAGAATAAGAACTAAAGAAAGAAGAAGAAATTCTACAAGAACTATCAGGCTCTACTCAACATAAGAATAATGGGTATCCCAGAAGAGAGGGAGAAGGGAAGAGAGTTTATTTAAAGAAATAATAGCTGAGAACTTCCCAAACCTGGTGAATGAACTGGATGTATAAGTCCATGAAGCTAAAAGAACACCTAATTACCTCAATACAAAAAGACCTTCTCTCAGATACATCATATTAAAACTGTCAAAAGGCAGTGGCAAAGGAAGAATTTTAAAGACAGCCAAGGGGGGGGGGGAAGGCAACCTACAAAGGAAGCCCCATTAGACTACCAGATTTCTCAGTAGAAACACCACAGGAGTGAGCAGAAGGACATGCTCAAAATACTGAAAGATAAAAACTGTGAGCCAAGAATACCCCACCCAGTAAAGTTATCCTTAGATATGAAGGAGAAATAAAGGCTTTTCCAGACCAACAAAAGCTGAGGGAGTTCATGACCACTAGGCCTGCCTTACCAGAAATGGTGAAAGGACAACATCCAAGGCCAAAGTACACAAAACTTTTTTTTTTTTTTTTTTTTTTTTTTTTTGCGGTACGCGGGCCTCTCACTGTTGTGGCCTCTCCCGTTGCGGAGCACAGGCTCCGGACGCGCAGGCCTAGCGGCCATGGCTCACGGGCTTAGTTGCTCCGCGGCATGTGGGATCTTCCCGGACCAGGGCACGAACCCGTGTCTCCTACATCGGCAGGCGGATTCCCAACCACTGCGCCACCAGGGAAGCCCCACAAAACTTTTGAGTGAGGCGACAGACAGAATTAGAAAACTGTTAACTCTGTATTAGAATAGGTTGTTAAATACTTAATTACAACATAAAGGTTAAAGGGGAAAAAGCAATAAAAATAACTAAAGTGACTTCAATTTGGTAACCAACTTACAACATAAAAAGGGATAATTTGGGACCAAAAAAACATTGCTGAAGAGGAAAAGGACAGAAGTCATATAGGCAAATGAAGAGGCTATCAGCAGGGAAAGAACCACTTCATGAGAAATTTACACAAACCTCATGGTAACCATACAATATAATTCTAGATCAGAGACACGAAAAATAACAAAAGAGGAAACTAAGAAAAACATAATAGAAAAGCACCAAACTAAAATGGCAGCTGACAGAAATAGACACAAAATAAAAGAAACAATGGAGATACAGAGCAACTAGAAAATAAAAGATAAAATGGCAGCACTACGTCCTTATTTATCCACTATCACCCTAAATATAAATGGATTGAATTCATCAATCAAAAAGACACAGGGTGTGGGAATTCCCTGGCGGTCCAGTGGTTAGGACTAGGTGCTTTCACTGCCATGGACCAGGTTCAATCCCTGGTTGGGGAACTAAGATCCCACAAGCTACACAGCTGGGCCAAACAAACAAACAAACAAAGACACAGGGTGGCTGGACAGATTAGCAAAACAAGACCCAACTATATGTTGCCTCCAGGAGACTAAGCTCTAAAGATAAACATAGGCTCAAAGTGAAAGAATAAAAATGACACTCCCAGCAAACGGCAGACAAAAGAAAAGTAGGTGTAGCCATACTCATATCAGACAAAATAGACTTCATGCCAAAATAGAAAAAGGTAATGAGAGACAAAAACGGACACTCTATAATGATAAAGGGGAAAATTCATCAAGAAGGTATAAAAGTTAATAATATATATGCACATAACATAGGAGCACCAAAATACATAAGGCAATTATTAACATACCTAAAGGGAGAAATTGACAGCAACACAATAATAGTAAGGGACTTTAACACCCACTTACATCAATGGACAGATCATCCAGACACAATGTCAACAAGGGAACAGCGGCCTTAAGTGAAACATTATATCAGATGGACTTAATAGATAAAGAACTCTCCATCCAAATGCAGCAGGATACACATTCTTCTCAAGAGCACGTGGCACACTTTCAAGCATAGATCAAATTTTGGAACACAAAACAAGTCTCAGTAACTTAAATAAAACTCAACTCAGGGGCTTCCCTGGTGGCGCAGTGGTTGAGAATCCGCCTGCCGATGCAGGGGATACGGGTTCGTGCCCCGGTCCGGGAAGATCCCACGTGCCGCGGAGCGGCTGGGCCCGTGAGCCATGGCCGCTGAGCCTGCGCGTCCGGAGCCTGTGCCCCGCAACGGGAGAGGCCACAACGGTGAGAGGCCCGCATATCACAAAAAAAAAAAAAAAAAAAAAAAAAAAAAAAAAACTCAACTCAGATCAAGCATCTTTTCCAACCACAATGGTATGAAACTAGAAATGAAAAACAAGAAAAAAGCTGGAAAATTCACAAATATGTGGAGACTTGACAACATGCTACTGAACAATTACTGGGTCAACAAATAAATCTTTTTATACCTGAAGATGAATGAAAATGCAAATACAACATACCAAATCTATGGGATGCAGCAAAAGTGGTATTAAGAGGGAAGTTCACAGCAACACAGGCCTACCTCAAGAAACAAGAAAAATCTCAAATAAATATTCAAACCTTACACCTAAAGAAACTAGAAAAAGAGCAAAATCCAAAGTCGGCAGAAGGAAGGAAATAATAAAGATCAGAGCAGAAATAAATGAAAGAGACTAAAAAATAGGAAATATCAATAAAAGTAAGAGGTTTTTTTAAAAAAAGAAAATTGACAAGCCTTTAGAGCTAGACTGGCTAAGAAGTCTCTGATAAATAAAATCCGAAACAAAAAGGAGAAATTACAACAGATACCACAGAAATACAACAGATTATAATACTACAAAAATTATACACCAACAAATTGGGAAATCTAGAAGAAATACACAAATACTTAGAATCATATAACCTTCTAAGACTGAATCATGAATAGAAAACCTGAATAGACCAATCACCAGGAGAGAGATTGAAATAGTAATCAAATGCCTCCCCAAAAACAAAAGACTAGGACCAGATGGCTTCACAGGTGAATTCTACCGAACATTCAAAGAAAAGCTAATACCTATCCTTCTCAAACTCTTCCAAAAAACTAAAGAGGAGGGAATGCTTCTAAACTCATTTTATAAAGCCAACACAAGGACAATACAAAAAAAGAAAATTACAGGCAATATCCTGATGACCACAGTTGCAAAAGTACTCAACAAATATTAGCAAACCAAATACAACAGTAATTAAAATGATCAAATACCATGATCAAGTAGGATTTATTCCAGGGATGCAGGATGGTTCCACATCTGCAAATCAATATGACACATCACAGCAACCAAATGAAAGATAAAAATCATATGATCATCTCAATAGATGTAGAAAAATATTGATATTTGACAAGATTCAAAACTGATGTATAATAAAAACTTTCAATAAAATGGGTATAGCAGGAACATACCTCATCATAACAAGGGCCACTTATGACAAACCCATGACTAACATTATACTCAACAGTGAAACACTGAAAGCTATCCCTCTAAGATGAGGAACAAGACAAGGATGCTTACTCTAGCCACTCTTACTCAACATAGTACTGGAAGTCCTAGCTAGAGCGATTAGGGAAGAAAAAAAGGCATCCAAATTGGAAAGGAAGAAGTAAAACTGCCACTTTGTAGATGACATGATGTATACATAGAAAACTCTAAAGACCCCACCAAAGAACTATTAAAAATAATAAATACAGGGACTTCACTCGTGGTACAGCGGTTGGGAATCCTCCTGCCAGTGCAGGGGACATGGGTTCGAGCCCTGGTCCAGGAAGATCCCACTTGCCACGGAGCAACAAGGCCTGTGCGCCACAACTACTGAGCATGCGCGCCTGGAGCCCAAGCTCTGCAACAAGAGAGGCCACCGCAATGAGAAGCCCACAAACCACAACGAAGGGTAGCCCCTGCTCACTACAACTAGAGAAAGCCCACGTGCAGCAAAGAAGACCCAGCACAGCCAAAAATAAATTTTAAAAAAAGATTTTTAATACAGTAAAGTTGCAGCATGCAAAATCAATATACAAAAAACTGTTGTTTCCATATGCTAACAACAAACTAGCAGAGAGAGAAATTAAGAAAACAATCTCATTTACAATTACAACAAAAAGAATAAAATACCTAGGAATGTATTGAACCGAGGAGGTGAAAGATCTGTGTATTGAAAACTCGTGAAACTGAAGAACACACAAAGAAATGGAAAAACATTCTGTGCTCATGAACTGGAATTAACACTGATTAAATGTCCATATTACCTAAAGCAACCTATAGATTCAACACAATCCCTATCAAAATCATAAGAGTTTTCACAGAAATGAAACAAAAACTCCTAAAACTCATACAGAATGACAAAACCCCAAATAACCAAAGCAAACCTAAAATAAAATACAAATCAGAAGCTGGAGGTATCACACTCCCTGATTTCAAGTTATACTGCAAAGCTATGGTAATCAAAAGAACATGGTATTGACAGAAAAACAGACACACAGACCAATGAAACAGAATTCAGAGCCCAGAAATAAATCCACACGTACATGAACAATTAATGTATGAAAAAGGAGCAAAGTACATGCAACAGAGAAATGACAGTCTCTTCAATAAATGGCGCTGGGAAAACTGTACAGCCACATACAAAAGAAAGAAACTAGACCACTATCTCACACCATACACAAAGTGAATTGGACTTAAATATAAGACCTGAAACCATAAAAAAACACATAGTAGAAAACACAGACAGTACACTCTTTGACGAAGTTCTTAGCAATAGAAAAAAAACACAGACAGTACACTCTTTGACGAAGGTCTTAGCAATATTTTTTTTGGATCTGGCTCCTTAGGTAAGGGAACAAAAGCAAAAATAAACAAATGGGGCCACATCAAACTACAGGGCTTCTGCACAGCAAAGGAAACCATCAACAAAATGAAAAGACAACCTACCAATAGGAGAAAAAAATTTGCAAATCATATATCCAATAAGGGATTAATATCCAAAACACATAAGGAACTCATACAACTCAACAAAAAGCAAACATGGGGCTTCCCTGGTGGCGCAGTGGTTGAGAATCCGCCTGCCAATGCAGGAGACACGGGTTCGTGCCCTGGTCCGGGAAGATCCCACATGCCGCGGAGCAACTAAGCCCGTGAGCCATGGCCGCTAGGCCTGCGCGTCCGGAGCCTGCGCGTCCGGAGCCTGTGCTCCGCAATGAGAGAGGCCACAACAGTGAGAGGCCCGCGTACCGCAAAAAAAAAAAAAAAAAAAAAAAAGCAAACATGATTTTTAAATGGGCAGAACAGTTGAATATCCATTTTCCTAAAAATACATACAGATGCCAGCAGGTACACGAAAAGATGCTCAGCATCATTAATTATTAAGGAAAGGCAAATCAAAACCACAATGAGGTATCCCATCACTCTGGTTAGAATGGCTGTTATCAGAAAGACAAGAAACAACAAGTGTTGGGAGAGCATATGGAGAAAAGGGAACCCTTGGACACTGTTGGTGGGAATGCAAAATGGTGCAGCCACTATGGAAAACAGTAGGCAGATTCCTCAAAAAATTAAAAAATAAAATTACCATATAATCCAGCTATTCCACTTATGGGTATTTATCCAAAGAATATGAAAACACTCATTCAGAAAGACATACGCACCCCTATATTCATAGCAGCAACATTTACAATATCCTAGACATGGAACCAACCCAAGTGCCCACCGACAGATGAATGGATAAAAAGATGTGGTTTGTGTGCATGTATGTACATATATGCACACATACACACACATGAAATGGAATACTCCTCAGTCATTTAAAAAAAAGATGAAATCTTGCCATTTTCAACGATCTGTAAGGAACTTAAGGGTATTATGTGAAGATAAGTCAGATGAAGAAAAACAAATACTGTATGATTTCACTCATATGTGGAATATAAAAATAAATGAAGAAAACCAAACAAAAACAAACACACAGATACAAAGAGACAGCAGTGGTTACCAGAAGGGAAGGTGGAGTGTGTGGGAGAATAAAATGGGCAGAGAGTCAACTGGTGTGGTGATGGACAGACGGAAACTAAACTTTTGATGGTGAGAACACTGTAGTGTATACAGAAGTCAGCATATAATGTTATAAACCAACATTACCTCAAGTTTTAAAAAAGAAGTCATAGCTGGGAATCCTCTGACCTACTCCTACACAACGCTCAATGATGTTTATGCTAAACTACTTGAACTGGGCCCAGCTATCAAGAGTAAATGCTCTCGGCTTCCCTGGTGGCGCAGTGGTTGAGAGTCCGCCTGCCGATGCAGGGGATACGGGTTCGTGCCCCGGTCTGGGAGGATCCCACATGCCTTGGAGCGGCTGGGCCCGTGAGCCGTGGCCGCTGAGCCTGCGCGTCCGGAGCCTGTGCTCCGCAACGGGAGAGGCCACAACAGTGAGAGGCCCGCGTACCGTAAAAAAAAAAAAAAAAAGAGTAAATGCTCACAATGCTCACCTTTTACAATCTTCCCTAGCTACACACTCACCCCAAAAAACTTTACTTTTCTAAAAGAAAAAAATCCCTCAAACATGTAATAATCTTATATGAGACAATGTCATCCAAATATAAATGAATTTCTGAAATGGTTTTCTTTAACAGGAACATATAAATCCTTGGCGATTTCATAATAAATTTGTAAGATTTATAAAAGTTAACTTTTCCGTTAGCAGAATTTTATAAATACTGAAGAGGGAAAAAGGTCCTTTGGGTGACAATGCTGTGAGATGAAAATAAGATAAAGTAATCAAATACTGGGTAACTCCTTTAAAATAGTGTTATTACTTTAAAACATGTTATTCATATCATAAATATAACAGAAGTCTTATTTTAAAAATGGTCTCTACAATTATGTGTGTGTGTGTATATGAATCACTTTGCTGTACACCAGAAACTAACACAACATTGTAAATCAACTATACTTCAATTAAAAAGGGAGGAGGGGCCTCTACAAAAACATGATTGAGGACATTTTTAACAAAATTAAACAAACTAAAAATACTTACATTACAACTGAGTATGTAAAAATATAACATCAATAATTCTTTCCATTGAGAATGTTTAGACAAACTGAAATATAGTTCCCTTTATAGGTTCATATATAAAGTTAAATATTATCACAGAGTGTGGTTTAAGCCAGGTTGCTTCAACCAGTACTCTCCAAAATATCTTTAGCAAGTATTCACCTACAATACTCATTCAACAAATATTTCAGAGACTAATTTTGTACCATGCATCATGCTAGGGACTAGCTATGGCAAAAACACTGAAAACACATTTGCAGTGGTATTACAACGCACATTTATTTCCTCTCTTATGCTGTGAAATGCTGTTTGGTATAGTAGAAAGATTACTGACCTAGAAAAATACATGGGTTGCAATTCCTGCTCTAACTGGTTACAAGTCCTTTTTAATTTTCAGAGTAATAGAACCATATGTTATATACCAGGCAAATCTGATTCAGAGAATGAACTGGACTATGTAAACATTTTTAAAAAATTTTTAATTTAAAATAATACATCATTTTGCCATATTCTTAAGGCTACTGAAGCTCATCCCATTAGAAATGACAAAATACTCTAACCCTTAAAAAAAAGAATCCTCAAACCTTATTTATATTAAAGTTATAGTGTTGGAATTGCAAAACATTCTCCACTAGGTCAGATTCTTTAATAATTAAAAAAGAAAAATATGTAAGACGTTTTCTTTAAAAATCTTACCTTTTAAGAAATACTTTATACATTTTTAGAATAGAAAAATATTTTTCATTGAAATCCAAAAAAGTGCCACTTCTCTCAAAAAAAGAACCAAAACCCCAAGACATTCAAATGACATAGATGATTCAACTCCCTTTTTAATAAAGACTATATATATAAGCATCTCCTTGTAAGGTCTGCAACCCTAGGTCTTGTTATACAGATATCAGTTTTTCAAATTGAGAGTCTACCTAAACTAAGAATTTCTCTTTGTCTTTTAGAGAACTTATGCAGAACTATTAAAGACTTAAAAAGAAAAAAATAGTTGTAACCATATAAAAAGCCCCCCCATCAACTATTTTAAAGACTTAAACCATATTTTCCCATTTTTATATTTTATTCAAATAGCTAACACTTTTATTAACCATACAGTATTTAAAAAAGAATTCAAACAGCAAACAATAAAAGAGGTCTTAAATAACTGTGGCAAATTCTATCCTTTTAAGAGTACTTGCATATTTAAGACACTTTATTAAGGTGTGAAAGGGAAAAAAGTTTCACAAAGGTTTACTGACGTGATTATCAATGCTTTCAAACGAGAGTAAAACAAATCTTAAAATACGCATTGAGAGTCAATTACTGTCCATCTTAATTTCCTTTCATCTGAAATTCAGAGGTAATGTGTGTCCACTTTAGGGAAGAGTTATATATGAAAAAGTAAGTTTATTAGAAAAATAAACAACTTTAAATTTTACAGTATTTTCCACTTCCAAGATTCTTTCAGATAGAGCAGATGTGCCGTATGATTTAAACATGGTCTGATTTACAAAATCTCACTTAGTCCTATTTAGTAAAACAAAACAAAATACAAAAACAAACGGCGAAATGTTAGAAGCTATTAAGAACTCCAATGTAAAAGTTTAAAAAAAAAAACCATCATTTGTTGCATGTACCTAATATGGCAAATATTTACTCTGATATATACTAAACAGCTCACTGAAATTTAATGTGCTTATTACCAAGATAATACTATCATATTAAAATATAAGTTGTGCGGTCTAGCTTTATTTTTCAAAAAAACTTATCAACTATAACCAGGGATTGGCAAATTTTTCCTTAAAAGGTGAGACAGTAAGTATTTTAAGTTTGCAGGCAATAAAGTGTCACTACTCAGCTCTGCCACAACAGGGAGAAAGCAGTCACAAGTAAATGAATGGGTATGCCTGTGAGCTGCAGTTTTGCCTGCTGCTGAAAAGACAATGGATTTTGAATATGAGACTAATTATTTCAGGTGCCATATTACAAATATGTCACATATTGGGGGTCAGGGGAGGCCACAGGGGTAGGAAGAATAATATAGATGGATAGCTATCACTAAATGAACACTATAAAATAAAAATTTCCACACTTGTTTCCCAATCATAATTGCATGTGTGTATACATACAAGTTATAAAACTATTTCATTTTAATTCAATATTCTTTTTGGTGTGTAAATAGTATCAGAACAAAGTCAGATAAGCAGCAGAGTATCTTGAGCGACTGAGTACTCAGAGGCTAATCAATAACCATGAAATTTGGTTTTGACATCTTAGTATTTCTACACAATGGGAAAACTAATCTATTCGCTGTGCCCCTGAAGAAAACAGATGTATATTTTAGATGTGTTAAAATTTAATTGAATTGTTACAATTTTGAAACTAAATGTGATTTGCTTTGTTTTATTAGAAAAAATACTCAGGCAAGGTCTACAATCATCGGTCAATTAAGAATGACTTACAAGAACATGAGGCAATAAAATAAAAATACAGGAACAAACTATATATCTGAAACACTTCTATTTGGCAATTTTATAACAAATCAAACTTTAAAAAGAACAAAGGAGATTGCAGATTACTTCGTAGATACAGAATAAAGCAACTGATGAAGTGCTTAAGCAAAAGAAAACAAAAAAATAGTAAGAAAACACACTGCTTTTCTTCTTTTTAAAAATAAAATCACATTTGCTACAAGTCATATGAATAATACCCTTATTAAACAACCATTCCAGAATGTCTTATAGAAGCACTGCTTTTATTTGCACTTCATTTTATATGACTCACTTCACGTATATAGCTCTTTACCCCACTGTTAATGAATAAAGTCTCCCATAATTTTTATTATTTTTTTAAATTTTTTTAAAGTAAATGAGAAATGATTTATGTATCATGGAACCTTTCCCATTTTGGAACCAAAAGGCTTATTAATTCTATATTTTTGTCTATTCTTCCTTTAAAAAATTTTAGTGTAAAAACTGCTGGTTTTTATATCACTGTAGTAAAGTGAAAACTCCTTAATCAGGAGTATTTTCTGCAGTTTGACTGCATATAACCACATACTTTACAATATGTCCTTCCAACAGTAAGGAAATAATTGATTTCACGGTCACTGTCAGAAATGAGTGCCATAATTCTATTATGGGTATAGGTCCTCCCTCAAAGACTTTCTGGAAGGATGTTCAATGTGTTTTGTTCTTACAGATATTAACAGTAGTACATAGTCCCTTAAGTCTGCAAAAGACATTTATTGTTAAAGAAGGTGCTTTATTAACAATTCCTCTGGCAGCACTAGTGAATTACAATATCCTTCAATATTATCTCTACCCATAATATATACATTTAACTTTTCATGCCTCTAGAAAAACATCTACAGTACATTTCATAATATAAAAATATATTACAAATCTGCTGAATTATTTACAAGCAATGTTCTATTATCTCTATGCAACATTTGTTTGATACAATACTAACAAGTTACACATATTTCCATTTCTGTAAGTTAAAAAAAAAAATTCCATATGGCTTCTTGCTTACCAAGCAAGAAAGTGATTTTATTTTCCTTTTCAAAACCAACTTTGGTGCATAAAGGATTCAGTTTGAAGATACTTTTAAAAAAAATACAATTTTTCTTATGCTAAGAAGAAACTCATAAACCAAATGCTTTCCTCAGAAAAAAAAATTAGAGGCTTATATATGTTAAAATGAAAATATGAGGATTATTCAAATAATTTGAAATAAAGGTTTTTCAAAAACCGTTAACAGATTAGTTATATAGGTAAATATTAACATACTGTATGTACTCCATGAGAAAACCCTAGTCCTGAAAGGGGAGCCACCAGACATACTGCAACACTCTTTAACAGAAATTTTCAGCCCTAATTCGATAGACGAATTTTTAGTTGATTGCAAATGTCGTTCACTGTTTGCTTAAATACAAATTGAACACTTTTCTTATCAGAGTTCTGCAAAAGAACACAAATGGCAACCAATCACATCTATTTATCATAATTGAAAGGTAAATTATCTTTTGATAATTTTCATTGTCTAAATATTTCCTTATATGACTTCAAATCAATAGACACTGTCAAGACAAATATCCTTACAGTGCTTTTGGTATTTTTAAGGGCACATGTTGTAATTGGTTTTCTTTTCAATATAAACTACTGTAATCACTAAAGGGTTTTTAAATTAAAAAAAAAAAAAAAAAAAAAAAAAAGGCAGCTTAAAGCAGCAAGCATGCAAAGCCTTTAAGAAGCTGTTCTACTAAGTTGCCAGAAGAGTGTTTGCTCAGTCTCCCACAGTACCATTCCATGAAAATGTGGATATACAGTAATATATTAATATATTCCACAGAAGAGCCTACTTCATTCACAGAATGTTTACACTAAGCATAAATATTATTCTAAATACTGGATTTAAGGAAAAAAAAGGAAGGGGGTTGACTCTAATGTGCAACTTTTACTAAACCCATTGTCAGTGACTAAGACTGCAGGTGTCCCCGCTTGTTTGCTTTTTATGTATTTATTTATTTTTTACCTCTTCAACCTCTTCTGCGGCATTGTTCTAGAAAAAGAGAAAAAGGAGTATTCTTTTATTCAATTGAATGAAAAACACGTTAAGTGCTTCAAAAATACAAATATGTATAAGAAATAGGCAATGTGATGATCACTGATCACCATGAAAATTTATTTCCAAAGCATTCACATGATGGATATAAATTTAGTTACATTATATAGCTTGTTAAGAAATCCTTTTTGTGTAGCCTGATAATGTGTTTCTAGAAAAGAATCTCATGTTTAACACATACATTTTAACCATACTTTAAAACTAACGTTTAGACCTCAAATAAATGTCCTTTTTACTCTCATTTTGAAGTTAATATATTTTTGGAAGGTTTGTCATGCTTTCATTTTGAGATGTGCATAAGCTTTAAGTTATTTTTCCTGAAACAAATTAGAATAATTGCTTTATCCCCTCTTAATTTCACAAGTTTTCCCAGTCAAAATCCACGCATTGCTAAGATGTTACACCACGGCAAATGTAGTGGGTTCTAGGACTCTGTACCACTTTAGAGTAGACTTGATTCTAATTTACAGAACAGAAGCGTGAAAGTTTAGACTCAAGATTAAATGTTAAGATGGGGTGGAGGGTGGTTTACAGCTAAAGAAAATTAACACCACAGAAGCACCAAATATATCTTAAGAACATCTTCATTACTCCAGTAATCAGAATTAATTGCAGAATTATACCCTGACAACAGGTGATGCAAGTCCTATGTACTTCTGGACATCAGTTCTGAGCTTGAATGATATTATTTGTCACTTTCACCAAAATATCTTAATTGCTTCCTATATAGCATAAGAACAGCAAAAATAAGCTGATTCTGCGAAAAAGGAAGACCCTTAAGAGAGTGGGAAGTAGAATGCAGGGCAGAAACACAGAAGTTAGTCTCAATCTTATAATTAAGATTCATGCCCCTTTGTCAACTCACTGCTTAAGGCATGTTTACCACCAGTCTTGGCTCTCCCCAAATACCACTCTTTTAGAATGCAAATTTTAATCACTCCCTTCAAAGAATAAGCAGAAATAAACCCTAAATTAGGTGCCAATAAATAAAGAATATTCAATTATTTTTCTTTATAAAGAGAAAGGTAAATCATAACTCTCATATTTTTGGTAGCGAATGTCCCTCAATCTTTTCCTTTAAGGTCATTTCACTATTCTCTCTGCTGGTTAATTTCTTGCTAACCTAGCTCATCCCACAAAAAACAAGTTTTCATTACATTTAGGACCTTCACCAAAAGATGCTTTAAAAGTTTGGAAGAGTCTCAATGTTTCCACACACGGCAAGGCCCATTATGTGAGAATTTCATTCTCAGAAGATGCTTCACATTCCAAAAAGTTGAGTCATGGAATGAACAAAACCTTCAAAGTATTTAATAGTTTCAAAATTTGGCATAAGACATAGTACCTTTACAATAATAGCTAAAATTCACATTTGGGATTATCAATTATTATGTCATCTTACTCTTACCAACCTATTGCTATACTAAACTAGAATTCCTTTTTAAAATATATAAAGTTCACTCATTAAGAGTGCTTTTTAAACATTTTCACCACTTTTTTAATCACCCTAGTATATGTCATGTGGATAGAGGCAGTCTGGAGTTCAGTCACATCCTAGTTGTGTAACCTCTTGCCTCAGATTTAAGCTATTTAACCTCTTGCCTCAGATTTCCAATCTGTAAAACAGACATAGGAACACCTACTTCACAGGACTGCTGTGAGGATGAAGTATATGTAAAGCACCTAGCACAGTGACTCAGCACATAGCCAGAAATGTTGGTCTCTTCTCCTTCCCCCCCTATACCTTCATATGCACAGCACACTAAAACAAAGGTCAGATCAGAAAATTGTTAGAAACGTGAACACTCCGAGCTACCTCTTAAATAAAAACACAGTAATATTTAAAATGCTCTTTTGAAAAGTTTGGCGAGAGTACAAGTTTAAGAACTTCAACCATTAATGGTATTTAGGGCACATGCGATATATTCCCAGGTCAACACGTCTGATATTATAAAAAAGAATTACCTACTTAAACAAAAGGAACTTATTTTCAAAATACTATGTATATCACAATTTAAGCTACTTAAGGTAAATCTGGAATTAACCTGGCATATAAACTTTACCAAAATATTACCCTTCTAGTTTACAATTTATAAATCGTTGTGATGTAATTTCCATATATGAACTCCAGAAAGCAAGATATGCTTGATACTGAAATTCAGTACTTAAAAATTAAGTCCTAACTTTATATCCAAAATTTAAGGAGATTTAAGATTACAGTTCCAAAAAATAAAACATCAAAGCAAGAATTAAATTACCTGTATATGTTTGGGTCCAAAAGCAAGGCAGTATCTTTGGGCAGCTTTGATAAATGAACTACTTTAGTTTTTAACTGATGTCGTTCACTTTCATTCACCCACACGTCAGGCAGACTATGAATTAAAAAACAAGTCATATATAAAATAACATTAATTTTAAATTTACCCTTCACATTACCCAGCTTTTTCTGCTAGTCTGACTGGGGCACCTAGGTTAACGAGCTTCTCAGATGCCAAGGAAACTCAGCAATCTAAGTAGTGGGATGTAGAGTCCAGGCTAAAAAATGGCAAGGTGAAATTTTAGGCATAAATCTGGAAATGAATTATGAATTTTTGATGGCAAAGCCACATCAAACTTAGAAACAAATATTAGAACACACTGTCTGTCTTTTCGTTTGCTAAGTGCAACTATATCTGAGCTTAACTTGATGAAAATCTGACACCTAGTTTCTTTCTAAAGAAATAAGAAATAAAAACCCCACCAGATTAATTTCCACTTTAAAAAAAAGGCACATACAACCAAAATCCTGAATTTAAAAAAATTTAAACCGATAGAAAAATTCAAATAAAATGATTTTGATATTTGGATTGATCGATTTCCGAAATACTATGAATACAGATATTTGAATATGATATTTTTAAAAGGAACTGTTTATAAACTTAATATAAAAAGGTCTCTTACAAATCAATATGAAACAAGTGAACACTCACTAGGTAAAAAGGAACAAGGGAGACAAAGGTCACAAACCATTAATTCACCAAAGATACAGTTTTTAAATTATCTTGCTCATAATCGAAGAAATGAAAAATGTAAGAATGCCAACAATAGCCAGTGTTGATAATAAGCCAGGGAAATAAGCTCTCTAATGCAGTAGATGAGATCAGAAATTGGTACACACACACAGAATTGCGTACCACACACACACAAAAAAAATAACAAACAAAAAAAACAAGTGTTAACCGAGATTCCATTCATTTGAATTTATTCTACTCTTTTCTTTTCTTTTTTCCGGTACGCGGGCCTCTCACTGCTGTGGCCTCTCCCATTGCGGAGCACAGGCTCCGGACGCGCAGGCTCAGCGGCCATGGCTCACGGGCCCAGCCGCTCCGCGGCACGTGGGATCTTCCCGGACCGAGGCACGAACCCGCGTCCCCTGCATCGGCAGGCGGACTCTCAACCACTGCGCCACCAGGGAAGCCCAGAATTTATTGTATTATTGATGCTGATAAGATTTCTATGATACATCTTCATTACCTTTTGCAACAACAAAAAAAATTATTTTTGAGAATAAAAGGAAAATTGAGCATGAAATTAAATTAAGGAGCATTGGGGCCAGAACTGCTCTAATAAAAGGGTATTAAAACTCAAAAGAAAAATTTAACACTCCTGGAAAACTGACCAATTGTTTTTTTCTATAAAATACCATTAATTGTGTGCTGGAAAATGTTTAGAAATTTTTTAAATAAATGATTCAAACAAAGGCACAACTAAGGTTGCTTGAACCCTATCCTACTTGAGGGTCATTAAAAATTCTAAAAATAATCACATCTAAAAATGATTAAAAATTGCTTTAACAGCTTCCATTAAAAACAATTTTAAAAGCTAGTTTTAAAGCTTATACCTTGAGCCAGGTACTCTTAAGAGCTTTTACAGATTATCTTCTTAGGGCTGATGGCCTCAAAATGTTTTGTGGTTTCATTTCTGTAAGTGTTTTATTTTGAACCCAACAGCTTAAGTAATTTTTGAGTATAAGATTTTAATACAAACAAGACTGATCACTTTATTCGTTATATATATAGTATTCCAAATACTTACATGTCTTCAGGCATCCAATGAAGCAAAAGTTTTATCTTTCCAGAATCCTCTTTTCTCTTAGCTATTACCTAGTAATGATATAAAAGAAATCATAAAACTATTTATAAAAGATCATTTTAATATGTTTAAAAAACGCTTTTGGTCCTAATCAAGAACTTAAGTTTTCATGTCCTGGACCAGATATTACCACCACCACATCTTGTTCTGCCCCAGTTTGTAGCAATTTCTCACCTTTGATCATATATTTTCACAAAAGAAAAAGAAAAAAGGAACTCAAAGTAGCTTTCTACAGCCAAATACTAAAACCATATTATCTTTGAAAATGCTATTTTATTCTCTACAAAGTCTATAGCTGAGCCAGACTGCCAACCAAGAATCCATATTGACTGAAATACTTTCAAAGAACAAATGAACAGTAAAGAAAAAATAATGCTAGAAAGGGAGAGGTCTCCTTTTTAGGATTAAGGTATTTGTCGTTTGCTTGGGAGTTTTCTGTTTGTTGGTTGATTTCTGTTATTTTAAATGAAACACTAACCAATCAGTGTTCAGTTCAGTTAAGAATCTACCTAAGTTAAAGTGTGGATCAACCAGAACATAAAGACCTATATAAGCATAGTAAAAACAATATGCTTGTCACTCATTACCAGATTCAGAAAACGAAGGTAATGATTTTTAAAAATCGATCAAAATGGCATTTTATTAACTCTTAAAACTGCCATATTAACCAAATTAGCTCTTTAGTGTTTTAATAATCTAAATCACAATATTTTTACCAAGGTTTAAGTTCCAAACAGCCTCACAAAGTAATGTTATGTGTCATTCTCAAAACATATTAGAAGTAAAAACAGTACTTCATACAAATATAAAACAGTTTCTAGCCCATTATTTAAAAACCTATAGTTAAGCACCCTAATTCTAGACTCGGTAATGGAATCAATTAAAAAGCTCAAAGACAGATCTGCAGATGCTAAAACAGAATATCTCTACAAAGAAGTAAGATATAAAAATAATGCAATGCAACCAAGTACAGCAAGCCAACTGACTGGTGGCCAGGATTTTGCTGACCTCTTCTGGAGACGGCTCAAAAGAAAATGTTTCAATTACAGAAGACAAATTAAGCAAACTGCACGGCGTAGGACCTCACGTAAATATTTTTATGCAAATCTTTTCACTATAAATATGGTGATTTCCTATAAAAGTTAATTTGGTAACTAGGAAACTTACATTTGCAGTTAGTATTGAACATCTGAGTACTGTTTAACACAAACTGCCTCCACCAACCGTCCCAGTCATACTCATGGAACCTTAGAGAACTTCCTCACCTAGCTCCAAGGAAGACCTTTTCCCATCAGGGATGTTTCTTCCTTCCACTTCTCCCAGGAAAAAGCATTCTTCAGATTATACTACACCTTTGTGACTTTTCCTCAGTCAAGGTACCTCTGCCACCCCAATGTCACTTGGGGGTGTGAATCACTCCTATTCCTAGGTTTGTAAAATTTATGATAAACATAGGTAATCAATCATGTTCTTAAATCCTCTCAGATGTTTTCTACAGCTCGAAAACTTATTTTCATCTTCAGACTATTTTCACTCTGAGTAAATTCTAAGTTTTCTTCCAGACTCATTTATCACATTTCTAGTTCCTTCATTTTTTTTGATCATCTTTACTCCTCCCATGGTGAGCCTAAGGATTTCATCCAAAGAGCTGCTCTAATGAAAGCATGAAGCTGATGCTTCATTTTTTAAAACACAACCGTACTTATCATCATCACCTCTATTCCCTAACATGTAGAGATACTTGTTCATTACTAGACCATTATTTCATCAGATTTATTGCCCTTTAAATCATTAAATGTTGAAAGGCCCCAAACCGCAGTCCTTTGATTTCTTTTCTATTTAATACTTCCTAGGTGATCTTATCCAGTCTGATACCTTTAAATAACACTAATACACTAGAAAGTTCTATTCTTACCTGTAGCCACACCTTTCCTCTAAGCTCAAACTCTTATATCCTTCTGCCTACATGACAGAAGCACTAGATGTTCTATGGAAGGTGTTGAAATTATGGCTCTTGATACTCCCCTCTCCCCGAATCTGCTCACCTCACAGCCTCTATTATATGGCAACTCCATCCTTTTGGCTAGTTGCCCAGGCCAAAAACACTGGAGTCATCCTTTCCTCTCGTTATCATACCTGACATCTGATCCATCCATAATTCTTGTCAATACCACTTTCAAAAGATACCCAGAATCTAACCCTTCTTAGTATCGCCACTTCAACCATTCTGGTCTTTCCTCACCTGAGATACTGAAAAGACTGATGCCTTCTCTCCCCAACCTTGACCTACAATCTGTTCTCAATACAGAAACCAGAGTGAGCACATTAACACCTACATGAGGGGAAAGAGATCAGTGAGTTCTCTTAAGGCAGGGGGCAGAGGCGAACTACAAAGCTACACCAGGAATGTTCTGCGTGACAGGACTGTTCTACAGCTCAACTGTGGTGGTGTGGTGGTTTCACAGGTAAGTACAACCGTCAAAACTCACAGAATTGCGTATGTATTTTTTTGGCTGTGCTGTGTGGCTTGCGGGATCTTAGTTCCCTGACCAGGGACAGAACCCAGGCCCAGCAGTGAGAGCCACTGGACCGCCAGGGAAATTCCCTTGTATACTTTAAATGGGTGAGTCTGTATTTATTATATCTCAATAAAAATTTTACTTAAAAGAAATCACAACAGAGCATGGCTACTCAAACTCCTCCAATGGCTTCCCAATATACGCAGAACAAAAGCCAACGTCTCATCCCAGCAAGACTCCCCACTGCCTCTCCGCCTCACCGGCCCCTTCACAGCTCTTCAGACATACCTGCATGTCCCCACTTGAGGATCTTACGCTTGCTTTTCCCTCTGGCTATGATGCTTATCCCCCTAATAACTGAATGGCTCATACCCTCACTTCCTTTTAAGTTTTAAATTTTGCTAATTTGTCTTGTTTATCATGTCTCTTCCACTCGAGTGTAGGCATGGTTTCTTGTTTTGTTTTAGCCCGTTTTGTTCACTGCTGTATCATTAGTACCTGGCACATGTACTAAATGAATAAACTATCCCTAATGCCACACTCTGGGTCTGGTGACCACATCTTACTGACTAAAAAAGAACAATAATAATAGAAATCAAACTTATGGTTATCAAAGGGGAGAGGGAGGGAAGGGGGAACAAATTAGAAGTATGAGGTTAACAGATACAAAATACTATATGTACAACAGATAAGAAACTAGGATTTACTGTATAGCACAGGGAATTATATTCAATATCTTGTCATATCCTATAATGGAATATAATCTGAAAAAATATACGTGTATATATGTATATATATATGACTGAATCACTTTGCTGTATACATGAAACTAACAATATTGTAAATCAACTATACTTCAATTAAGGATAAAAAATTAACTTACTTTTTATCTGACATGCTTTTATTCAGTAAGATAATTAAAAGTCTATTTTATCAAATCATGAAATTATTTTATGATTACAGTCAATCCTCCACTTATTTCAACTTGTAAAATGATTAATATTTTTTATCTCCTATTAACAATACATAAATGTAAACTTGGATAAAATCAATGTTAGATTTCAACTTTAAAAAAAAAAAAAAAAGAACAATTATAGACCTACCAAATCATAAACGTACATTATCAAATTCCAAAGGAGGACTTTAACCATCACTGTTGAGCAAGCTCCTGATCTTGCTGAATCCCAACAAAATTCCCAACACAGACATTTTTACTTTGTCTTCATTCTTATTTAGATAACTATATTTCCAACATTCTTTTTTTTTTTTTTTTTTTTTTTTTTTTTTTGCGGCACGTGGGCCTCTCACTGTTGTGGCCCCTCCCGTTGCGGAGCACAGGCTCCGGACGCGCAGGCTCAGCGGCCGTGGCTCACGGGCCCAGCCGCTCCGCGGCATGTGGGATCTTCCCGGACCGGGGCACGAACCCGCGTCCCCTGCATCGGCAGGCGGACTCCCAACCACTGCGCCACCAGGGAAGCCCTCCAACATTTTTTAAAAGAAGGTTAAGTATGGTACAACTTTCCTTAACCCCAAACTAACACCATTATGTGCTCCAATCTCAGAAAAGATTCCCTTCCCTTTGTGTCTAATCTTCTATCTTCTTGCCTTTAATTTTGGGAATCAAAATCAAAATTGGGCATTTTGAATTGGAAGTATACATAAAAGAAAAAATGAAAATACAAGAAAAGCCTCATTATTAGAGGAGATGGGAAGAATAAGAGATTCAAACCAGTAGAGATATCAATACTGATCTTCTATATTTAAATTCTCATGCATTTTGATTAGAATATATAAAATAAAACCTAAATTTAGGATATTTTCTAGTTCAACATGCAAAATTAAATAATCTCTCTTCCTGGGGATTCAAATCACCAAAAGTCTGGTCTCAAGTTTATTTCTACTAACTGACCTACACCAAACTATAGCAATATAAAGATATTTAAAAAAATAATAAAAATGGCAGGGGGCATGAGAAGAAAGAACAGCTCTCTATTAGCTCCTAGTTAACCAAAAATAAATTCATTATTGCCTTTTCAAATTCAATACTTTTCTTCTTCCAAGCAGAACAACATAGTTATTCAACAAATATACTGAGTTCCTACTATGTGTCAGGCACAATTCTAGACACTTGGAATACATTCACAGAACAAAACAGATTAAAATTCCCTCCTTCATGAAGCTTTCATTTGATGGAGAGCTTTAACACAAACTTTAGATGTGCATTTTATGGGTGATTGGGGAGCATGCACCACATAGGGATGTGAGTTAAAAGAAGTCTAATGCTCTAACTTTACCTGCAAGGAAACCAAAGGTCAGAAAAGACACCTAGTAGTTTACTTAAGGTCAGAGACTGATCTTCAAATGCCTAGTAGCCCAAATGCCACCCCAATATTCTTAAATAGTTCAAATTAAAGGCTAAAAAATTCAACATAATCATTAAAATGTCAAATTGTGGGAAATATTTGAAAAAAAAAAAAAAAAACAAATACTTACAGTACTATGAAAAACAACACTGTGTCCCTTCCCTAAACTTTCTATATGAGCTGAGAGGTTAAAGCATATGGCTCGATGTCTTATCGCATCCAGTGTTTGTGCATCGAAGAAATCATGTGGTCGTGCTAAAAGTCAATATAAAAGAGGTAAAGAATATTTAGAAAAATATAACAGTCTCCAAGCAGCCATATTAGTAGCCCATTTTCCACAAAAATATGTAATAAGTAAAAAAGACTGAAACAACGAATAAGTATCTATCTAGTGTTTAAATATAAGATTTTCTCTGCTTTCAAAACACAGAACTTAGCTAACAAGGTAAGGATGTACAATAATTCTGCCCCTTGGTGTGTGAGGTTCTAGCCTCCAACCTCATGACTGCATATTTCAGCTACTATTTTTTTCATACAATTTTATATTTTACTCCAGCATCTCTCCTGAGCACCAGTCCTACATTTTCAACAATCTGATAAACGTCTCCATCTGTGCACTACACACAGATCTCATTCACCT
This sequence comes from Kogia breviceps, assembly GCF_026419965.1. Classification (NCBI taxonomy): domain Eukaryota; kingdom Metazoa; phylum Chordata; class Mammalia; order Artiodactyla; family Physeteridae; genus Kogia; species Kogia breviceps. Next base: position 14,555,579 of record NC_081321.1, on the reverse strand, counting down.
CAGCCAGACATATGAAATACATTACATGAACACTTTACATTAATATGTAATCAAAAATTTTTCCAGATTTGACACAGTGGTCATATTATTTTGGAATTTTTGACAAGCATTTTCTTGATTAAGAATAACTCTTCTAACAATAATCTAAGAAAATTATAAATACTGGGTTTTTTTGAGGTTTTTTTTGTTTTTTAATTTTTTGGCCCTGCTGTCTGGCATGCGGGATCTTAGTACCCCGACCAGGGAGTGAACCTGTGCCCCCTACAGTGGAAGCACAGAGTCTTAACCACTGGACCGCCAAGGAAGTCCCATAAATACATTTTTAATGCCAATGAGTCCACCAAAATTCTTTCTAACTCTCAATGCCACTAATTATTAGCAATGTGACTTTGCACAAACTGCTTGATCTACCTTAGACTGTTTCCTTATTTGAGAAATGGAAATAATAACAGCTATAGATTATGAATAAGTAAAATAAATGTATATGAAAAATGTCTTCAGTCATAATGCAGTTTAGATTAATACGCTTACACCATTTTAAAAAAAATAAACTCACAAACTTAGAGTAAGCAATCTTTTAGTATGATCACAACAAAGTTAAACATTGAAGATATGATAAAAACATTTTTAAAATTTCTATTTTTATCCCACTAATATTATTATAAATGTGTTGTTTTTATTCCTAATAAAAACATTGTTCAAAGTAAGGAAAACGAATTCATTATTTTACAGTTGTGGAGCTTTCTAATACATGTAAAACATCTCAATATCATCTGTAATTAAAAAGTAAATTTTACTGACAATAAAAGAAATGGCTTGATTTCCTGGTACAGCATATTCTGAATTACATGTATGCTGATTTACCACACTATTCTGACTTACCACTATGTGGAGTGAAATTATCTCTACTATTCATGGAGTTCAGTGTACATCTACACAAATCTAACAGCTGGCATACTCAATAAAACAACATGAATAGCTCTTTTCTCATTGGATTTTTTGCTCAAAAGGAAATAAACAAAACACCAGCTAGTGACAGACTAACAGAACCCACAAGACTAAGAATGCAATGACAATGGGAAATCAGTTTAAAAAAATTTTTAAATTTTTTTTAAAAAGAGATATATGGGAGAGAAAAAAGTCATGATTTTACCTAAAGCTGAGAAACAAATCCCCTTCCTATCTGATCTGTCGCGACTGGGGGGAAAAATGTATACTTTCTCCATGCTCTCCAAATATGCTTTTTCCTGAGAAGGATAAGCACTTAAGTAACAATAACTCACCCCTCTAAATCATTCAAATATATCGCTCCTCACTCAAGATTCAAACACAGAAGTCATCACTTGAATTAAATTCAGAATAATAAAAGCTCCCAAAGTTCAGGTTCTATGCATTCAGACCTTAACCATGTTATGTCCACTATTAAAGTGTCGAGAATACTAAACTAAAATAACAGTCTCCAAACCAGGTGTGTGTCATGATCCATTAGAGTGGGGAAGAAAATAATATCACTTCTGGATTTTTTTCATCTCTGTTTTTCAGTATTCCTTCTTGGTAATTATAATGCACACTAGCGGTGTTACCTATATATACTGTATAAATACACAAGTTAAGATTGGGTGCCCAACCATTTTTTTAATGAGCTGTATAATGAAATACCTTTGAAGGTGACAAAAATAGAGACTCTTCACCTGTGGTTCAAAAGTATACAATCATCTAATTATGTTCTATCCTAAATATCAAGGATGCATCTCATAATTTGATGAGTAAGCACATAACCATTGTACATATGTGTCACAGCAAGACTGTTAAGCAGAGACACAGACTACACATAGCTTCGCTATTCACACACTCCACTTTGGAGCAGACAGGTTACTTAACTTTTACTTGATTTTTATCTCTAACATGTTCAAATTTTCTAAAATATTGTTAGAAATACCAACGCTGTCATAATTTGTCTTAATTTAGAAGAGAATCAAAGTAGCCCTCAAAATCTAATTACAGAGCTTGTATTCTAAGGCCACATACACTTACATTCCCTTAGCTACTAGAGGTAAAACATACATCACTGAATTCTCACAGTGAAAGACCACGATCCTATCTGTTCATTACCGTTAACAAAAATAGATAAGCAGAGTTGAAGAATGGTAAAAACTGAATTTGCATGGAAGCCCAAGACAAAAACAAAACCATCTAATACACACTGATTTTCAGTGAAACACTTACGTAATGAGCGTCGTCTTTTGTTCTTTAATTTCCTCCTTTTGTTCATTCCAGCTTTAGAAGGAGATTCTTCTTTGGCCTTTGGCTGGCTAGAAACTTTTGAGGAGTTCTGCTGACTGAAGTGTGTGGGTACATGGCGAGCTAGCCCTCCCTGAGAAGCAAAGCTGGCATTGCAGCCACCAACAACACACTAAATAAAAATTAAAAAAATGTCAAGGATGCTGTATAGGATACAAGCAAAATATGAATGAGTGAATATTTTCAAAAGTAAATCAGTAACACTACAGAACTAATTCCAGAAAGGATCTATAAGGGACCAATACAACCCCTTCACTTTATAGGCTGCACAAAATAGTACAGATTAAGCAGAGACAGAGACTGGAAAATTTCATGACTCCTTAGTTTACTGCTCTTCCCACCATGGGCAAGACAAAAATAGTTGGAATCTTCTTCCCAGAAAAATTTGGAGTTTAATCACTTTTCTAAGAGGAGCAGTAAGTTGTTTTCACATCAAAGAAAAAGATAATCGAACAATTACTGGGATTCCTGGATTTTCAAAGTTATTTTTATTTTAAGATATATGCTACTTCAGGGAGTTCCCCAGTGGCCTAGTGGTTACGATTCCAGGCTTTCACTGTCGTGACCCGAGTTCAATCCCTGGTCAGGGAACTGAGATGCTGCAAGCCGGGGAGCCACAAGAAAAAAAAAAAAAAAAAAAGATATATGCTACTTCAAAACCTTCACCAGACTCCCAACTGCTCTACACTGTTGTAACAGACAAGAAAGAAATACAATAATACTGACTTTTAAACTACTGCATCTAGTTGCTCAGAGAAGACATCTTGTATGCTCAGGGTTGGTCTTATGCAACCCTCTATGAGTTCCGTTAAATACTGCCTCCTCAGCCTTCTGTACTTGCAAGACTGAGAAAACAAGAGGTCAACTTAACTACCCAAGTCACCTGGCAGATCTGCTATTCCAACAATGAATGCAGAATGTTTGGATATCACTAAAATTGCAATGCTCAAATTAGCTACAGTACAAGTGTGTGATTTCTAGTTAGACCTTAGAAAATAGTACTTGCAGGTCTTCTAACAAATGAATGTTACTAATTAAAACAAACATTTTCCAAAATGATCCGCAAATAGCAAAATCCACAGCTGGACTGCTGGTGGGCTTCTATTAGTAATTTATTAAAGTTGCTTAGTTTCTGACTTGACAACAAAACTCCAAGTATGCAAATTTGCCACGTATGCCACTAAACGTATCCATCACATTGTTCCCAGGTGGTTCAACTTAATTACATTTTTCTAGATAATACCGCAAAAAAATCCACATGCTTCCAGGCTCTTTCTTCCAATCTAGGTACCTCTACCATTTTAAACTTCTAAAAACACACTACAACCCTCTCTTAGTAGAGATTATAACTTTATTCACAAAATCTCTCTAAATCTGCCCACGTGAAAGGGAGCTCATCCTCTCTTGAGGACATCCTCACACTTTCAGAGCATAATTAGATAATTTATCCCAACTCATCTTTTCCATGCATTTTGAAGGCAGGAACATACTTTTATGAATATAGATATATATTACCAGAAGCATCTTGCAAATCACAGGTATTTCTAAATATACTGGCTTATAGATTCTGGTAAAAATCAATGCTAGCTAAGACATATCACAGCAAAATCCTTAGATAGTGCCATTAATAATTATTCTATTTATTTCAATACACAAGAGACATGTTATGGGCTCTAACTGTACTCAGCATTGCTAACAAAAGGTTAAGAGGCAGAGGAATGACTCAAGATTTTAGTTCAAATACTTATCTATTCTATATTCAGTACTACGTAAGATGCTAGAAGTATAAGGATGATTAAGATACCGTTCTTGCCCTGAAAGTGCTTACATGTGATCAGCAAGACATACATACAAAGCAACAACTTCAAAGGGCTATAGTCAGGGGTAAGGCACAGAGTGTTATGGGAACCCTTAAAAGAAGCAATTAGCCATATTCAGTGCTTACCAATTCATTTAACTCTTACAATCCTATCAATAGTGTGGCCCTCAGATAGCCTACATCAAGAATGTTCAGCTACAGAGTCTGACCATGAGAAGTTTAGCATCTAACGGATGCTGAATTCTTAGAATTTAAAAAATTACTACACGTATGTTGAGTACCAGAAAAGAATAATGCTTTTTAAAGTTTCTGTCTTCTGTAGATTACCACACTGCCATAGAACACCACAGTCTGCTACAGAAGCCACTAGCCAGATGCTGATACTTAACATTTTAAATAAGGCTACTATAAGAAACTGAACTTTTATTTTTATTTAATTTTATTAATTTTTTTGAGGTGAATTTCACATAACATACCATTTTAAAGTATACAATTCAGTGGTATTCAGTGTATTCACAATGTATAAACAAATACAAGGTTATACAAGGATAGCTCCACATCCTCGCCCAGACTGGTTATTTTCCATTTATTTTATTAAAACCATCCTAGTCGGGCTTCCCTGGTGGCGCAGTGGTTGAGAGTCCGCCTGCCGATGCAGGGGACACGGGTTCGTGCCCCGGTCCGGGAAGATCCCACATGCCGCGGAGCAACTGAGCCCGGGAGCCACGGCCGCTGGGCCTGCGCGTCCGGAGCCTGTGCTCCGCAATGGGAGAGGCCACAACAGTGAGGCCCGCATACCGCAAAAAAAAAAAAAAAAAAAAGTAAAACCATCCTAGTGAGTATGAAGTGTTATCTCATCGTGGTTTTTATTTGTATTTCCTTAATAACTTTTAATTTTTAATGTAAAACCTGATATTCAGTTTAACTACTGAAAAACTTTTAAATATGTTTGGAGGGCTTCCCTGGTGGCGCAGTGGTTGGGAGTCCGCCTGCCGATGCAGGGGACACGGGTTCGTGCCCCGGTCCGGGAGGATCCCACATGCCGCGGAGCGGCTGGGCCCGTGAGCCATGGCCGCTGAGCCTGCGCGTCCGGAGCCTGTGCTCCGCAACGGGAGAGGCCACAACAGTCAGAGGCCCGCGTACCGCAAAACAACAACAACAACAACAACAACAAAATATATATATATATGTTTGGAAAACTCGTGTGAATCTACTTCTCCAACTTCAAATCTCATGAAATCTAAATACAGATGAAGATGGGGGGTGGGTGGGTGTTAAGAGTATGGGATTAACATATACACACTACTATGTATAAAACAGATAAACAACAAAGCCTACTGCATACCAAGTGAACTATATTTAATATCTTGTAATAACCTATAAGGGAAAATAATCTGAAAAAGAATATATCTACATTTTATATATATGTATGTATAACTGAATCACTTTGCTGTATACTTGTGGCTGACACAACACTGTAAATTAACAATACTTTGATTTTTTTTAAATGGTTAAAAAAATAAAATGAATAAAGATGAATTGTTTAGCACCTGAATTAAGAGTGCTGACGTAGAAATGCCCTAATGGGTTAGTTTTACACTGTCCAATACATTTTAGTCATTAGACACATACAGCTACTGAGCACTTAGAATTGTGGCTAGTCCAAATTAAAAAGTGTTGTAAGTATAAAATACACACCAAATTTGGAAGATTTAGTGCCAAAAAAGCGGAACATCTTATTAATTATACTGTATATCGATAAGGTGCTGAAATGATATAATAGGTTAAGTGAAAGATATTACTTAAATTATTTTCACTTGTTTCGATTATTTTTAACACAGCACTGGAAAATTTTAAACAACAAATTTGGGTCACATATATTTCTATTCTACAGTACTGCCATAGACTAAGCCATGCAGTACTTATTTTTCTTTTCAATTTTAGATGTCATCCCTGCATTTCCTAACACCTATCCTAAAAACATACTTTAGGGCTCCCCTGGTGGCACAGTGGTTAAGAATCTGCCTGCCAATGTGGGGGACACAGGTTCGAGCCCTGGTCCAGGAAGATTCCACATGCCGCAGGGCAGCTAAGCCCGTGCACCACAACTACTGAGCCTGCGCTCTACAGCCCGCGAGCCACAACTACTGAAAACTGTGCACCCGGAGCCCATGCTCTGCAACAAGAGAAGCCACTGTAATGAGAAGTCCGCGCACCACAACGAAGAGTAGCCCCTGCTCACCGCAACTAGAGAAAGCCCACGTGCAGCAATGAAGACCCAACGCAGCCAAAGATAAATAAAATAAATTTTTAAAAATAAATAAAAAATAAAAACATACGTTAAATAAGCATAATTTGTGTACCATATGTCAGATACTTCAAGGAATACAATATAAATAAAAGTCTTTGCCCTTGGATTCCCAGTTTAGTTCTGGTTATTCAAAAAAATTTGTTGAGAAACTCCACATTTCAAATTTTAGAACTGCTAGGTGACTACAGTTAAAGCAGCAATGATAATAACAGTTCAGACCCAAGTCCTCAGGTGTAAATTGAAAGGGATTTTGTGATATGAACCCACCCAGAATTATCCTTAATTACAAGGGTACAAATAGGCTAATAGATTCATTTTGTCCTGGGTTCCTTCAAAACTGCAAAGAATAAGCCCTGGTAGTATCTAGAGGTGAGAGAGTAAATATCGCAAGTTTATTTTAATCAGCAATGATTCAATGCTCAGGACATAAAATCAATAATGAGAATTCTAATAGAAAATTGTTTTATCTTTGATTTTGATTACTCATCAGTCAAGAATCAAAAACAGGGCTTCCCTGGTGGCGTAGTGGTTGAGAGTCCGCCTGCCGATGCAGGGGACATGGGTTCGTGCCCCGGTCCGGGAAGATCCCACGTGCTGCGGAGCGGCTGGGCCTGTGAGCCATGACCGCTGAGCCTGCGCGTCCGGAGCCTGTGCTCCGCAACGGGAGAGGCCACAGCAGTGAGAGGCCCGCGTACCGCAAAACAACAACAACAACAACAACAACAAAAAATATATATATATATATGTTTGGAAAACATAACGCGTAACACACACAAAAAAAGGAAAAAAAAAGAATCAAAAACAAATCTAAAAAAGAAAATATAGAAAGTACAATGAGAATGTAGAATGAGAGAAAAAGAGTACTTTTAATGAAAAGAAATACAGCAGAATCATACACCTTTCACTAAAACACAAATTATTTTACCCTAATAGAGAAAGTAATTTTAAGCATCATCTAATCAGTATTCCACTCATTTAGTGCTTATCCCAGAGAACAAGGTGAGGGACAAATCTGCTGCCTCAAACGGTCTTAGTACTTCAGTGCCTTCACTCCTCTTAACACAAGCACTTCATGGTGCTGAGTGATTTTACTGTTCAAATAAATATTCAATGTTTCACCCACACATACAACAATGACTACTGAACTCAAGCTACCACACATGGTGCTCTGATTTTAAAAAAAAAAAAAAATCCTGTTTCAACAATCAGGGAAAAATCTGGTTGTTGGACATTGAGTGTTTTAAATGTTCTGTCTCCCAAACCCACTGAAACATTCAATATGTCAGCTACTCTTGTGGGCAAGTAGCTGTTATAAAATTGGAAACGTGGAATGACAGTTTTTTCAAACAGATTTGTTCGAATGAAGCAACACTAGGACTGTCTTTGCTAGTACAAAGACTGTCTTATTCATACTCATATTCCTGTTACGTAGTATGAAAATCTACAAGGGGCGACTGAAACATAGAGCAGAAAACATCAGTTTCACAGAAGATATGGTAGTATTTATTAGCAGGTAATCTAAAGGAAGACAAAAATTCCAGGTACAAACGCTGGTTTCTTAGTTTTGACAAATGTACCACAGAACGTGAGATGATAAGATCGGGGGAAAAAATTGGGTGAAGGTACATGGGTACCCTCTGTACCATCTTTGCAACCTTTCTGTAATGCTAAAATCTTTCCAAAACATAAAGCTTTTCAGATTCTCGAGTAGAAAGCACAGCCTATACAAAACCACAATGAGGGCAAAATGTGACCCATGTGAGATCTACAAGTAATATAGTATGGCTGGAACACAATTTCCTATGAAGGTAAAGTAAGGGAATGAATGAGAGCAGAGAAGGAGGTAAATATCAGACATGATATAAAGCATCATGCCAAGAAACAGATTTTAATTTAGAGAGGAGTTATCAAGGATTTCAAATAGTAATAACTAAGTGAATCTTAGAAGAACTGGGAATAATTGAGTGAGAAGTAGTAATAACATTGAAAATACACTGAGAGGCAAGCAAATCGATAGGATTTGCTAATGCATGGGGCGGGGGGCAGTATAGGAAGAGTTAAGAGAAGAATCAAGAATATTTCAGGGCTCTTAAAGTCAGGGTAACTGGATGGAAGATCTTACTATTTACTGAGTCTAAAATAGAACCATGTTTGAAATGGAAAACCAAGATTTTTTTACGTTAAGTTCAAAATGCCCTAATTAGACATCCAAGCTGAATATTCTACTCTGGAATCCAAGAGGGAAAGTCAGGGCTAGAGGTAATCTGGGAGTAATCAGAATATACACAGTATTTAAAACCAAAGGACTAGATAAAATAAGAACCCCTAGGGTGAGAATTTTTGACAGCACTCTCCAACATTTAGAAGTCAGGCAGAACAGAGGTCAGCAAAGCGGAATGGGAAGGAGCAGCCTCTGAGTTTGGGTGGGGACGAACGACAGGCAAGTGTGAGATCAAGGAGGTGCAGAGAAGAAAGAGTAAAAACAAGATCCCACATGCAACATGCGCATAGTAAACACAGCACACATCTTTCTCCCCCTGTGCCTTTTCTCCTCCTTTCAATGAGCACTGAATTGGTAACCTCATTTACCAGAGAAATATTGCTTAGTTATCAGCTTTTCTAACTAACAAAGCTCACCCAGTGCTATAATAAGCGGTATTTCTCTTACAGGGTCCCCTCACAGGAGAAATATCTTGTAAACAGAAGTTCTTAAGCCTGGGTACACATCCCAATCACCAGAAAGATTTCTTTAAATACAGCAATGACAGGCAGCACATCCCAGAGATTCTAAGTTAATTGGTCATGGGTGCAACTCAGGCACAGCTCACATAGTAAAAAAAAGAACTACCTCTTGATTCTTACCAGATTTCCAAATAATGAGGTCCCTACCATTCTCAACAGCGACCAATCGGTTTTTCATTTCTGGAGGGGAGAGGAATCACCTTTTGTTTTTCAGTATCAACATGTTCACTGCAGCCATTTTCCTTATTTTACTCAAACTGTACCATCTTTGGTCAGTGGGAGCCTCCTAAAAACTGTCTGCCAAGGCTAGGGAACATGAGAGCTTCAGATACACAGACACACAGAGACATACGAAAAGGTAAAGGAGAAATAAAGCTAGAACAGGGTGCTTAAAGCTTTGTATTATTACAGAGAATGTCTGTTGAAAAGCACAGATTCTCACCAAAAAATATATATATAAATATACATATATATAATTTTAAAATATATATAAAATTTTAAAATGTATTTTATACATATATCTGCGAGGTGATGGACATATTAATTAACTAGATGGAGGGAATACTTTCACAATTGACTAATGCATATCAAATCATCACAATGTGCACTTTAAGTATCTTACAATTTTATTTGTCAATTATACCTCAACAAAGCTGGGGATAAAAAGCAAAAGATTTTTAAAATTATCAGTATCGACTAACATTATAAAACAGGTTACAAAGGAACTGAAGAAGGAAATTATTGTATCACCCATCACAGTGAAGGATGTTTTAGCATCACTATGTCCTGTAAAAATTACCAGAATTTGCCTGTAGGCACAACTGTAAGCCACCCACAGTAATAAAGATATAATAGTTTAAGTCTGGTTTGATAAAATTTCTTTTTCCTTCATCGACAATTTAGGCTAGGTTCTTGATTCCAAAACACCTAAAAAGATTGGCTATTTCATGTATAAGGCCTGAAAGAAAATCTGAGTTTTTCAAGCAATACTCTATCACAATAAGAAGTCATTCAGATGTGTCACTATTATGAACGGAGCCAATCATGTTGAGCTGCTGCAGATTAGCTGCTGAGGAAAACTTACAATAAATTCATTAACCCATGACAACTAAGTGACTACAAGTACTGTGTTCAAAGTAAACAGAAATACTAGAGTAGGGGAGAAACATGTAGGAAGAAAAAAAAAAAAACTATGGAGCCTATCTGAAAAGTACAACTATGTAATTTCTAACATACTATACAAATTCGTCCAGACAAGCCACTGCCACACTGGCAAAAAAGGAAATCAAAACAATCACCAAACATTCTGTGTATGACTAATTTTTATTTTCTTCAGTTAAGTAAAATATTTCTGAGCATGGTGAGTTGAAGCCCATTAGCCATGATAAAGCTTAATACCAAATGACTAAGACAATCAAAATCACATTAAAAAAAAAAAAAAAAGACCAGAGAATAGTTGAAAGAATTCCAAAATCCTAGTCCTATAAACACATGTAATGTTTTCCAAACCTTTGATAATAAAAGGTTTCACTACATTTAACAAAATGGCAGTAACAACTCCCCTTCACACAAACTCTAAGTGCACATACAAAGCAAGGGTATATATACAAGACAAAGTAAATATGGGGAGAAGCTGGGGCAGAAGGTGCTTATCTAGGAATAATCTTTGTACTTTAATTATAAAAGATAAACATTATTAAAAGAAAAAATTATATTTACATTTTAGGAGTATGTTTGATTTTTACAAAACTAAAATTTCATAACAAGCTGACATGATCAATTAGTTTCATATGACATTAACTTCTTCTCAAGCACAAAACAAACAAGTTTAAGAAACATCAAATGTAACTTAAACCTAAATGACACATCCATGACTTTCATTTATTTCCCATGTCAACTCAATTAGGTCTTACAGACTTCCAGTTTCTAGCCTTTGCCATTACCAACACTCCAATGGACTTTTACCATCTGAATCTTTAGACAGTTGCTCCAGAAGCCACATGAGCAAAAATTCATAAATATAAAATCTGTATTAGATGAGCATCAAAATGATAGTCATGTATTATAAGCCAAAGAATAACATAGGGCTTCCCTGGTGGCACAGTGGTTAAGAATCCACCTGCCAATGCAGGGGACACATGTTCGAGCCCTGGTCCGGGAAGATCCCACATGCCACAGAGCAGCTAAGCCCGTGCACCACAACTAGTAAGCTTGCGCTCTAGAGCCTGCCAGCCACAACTACTGAGCCCTCGCGCCACAACTACCGAAGCCTGCGTGCCTAGAGCCCATGCTCTGCAACTAGAGAAGCCACTGCAATGAGAAGCCTGTGCACTGCAACGAAGAGTAGCCCTCGCTCGCCGCAACTAGAGAAAACCCGCGTGCAGCAACAAAGACCCACCGCAGCCAAAAATTAAATAAATAAATTTATTTTTAAAAAAAGAATAACATAATACATGAGCCATTCTGTAGAGAGATGACTGACAGAATAAAGAGCAGAAAGCACTGAAAGTAGAATATCAACTTATAAATTTAGATGGAAAGTGAGAAAAAACCTCATTTTGTAACCCTCATAGTAATAAATGATTCAGGCAAGAAACATTAATGGATACAAAAACTAGTTCTAATGGGGAACAATATATTCATATAGTTCAAAGTTTCTCTCCAAAAATTAATCATTAATTGTAAAGGGACAAATAGTAAGTTTACGGTAGAGAAGAACCTGGCAAATTCCACCTTAACCAAGTGATGCTAGGTATTTTCATCCATGATGGCACAAACTCTCATCAAGTGTCCCCTGAAGTGATACAGTGACAATTTTATTCTATTTTCACCAAAAATGTATAAACTGAATCTGATCACATCAAACAACCCCCAAATGGGGAACATACTATAAAATAAAATGTTTATACTTTTCAAAAATATTAGTGCTATAAAAGATAAAGACAGGCTAAGGAAACTAAGTTTCAAGGAGTCATGAAAACTAAATGTAATGCATGATCCTCAACTGGATTCTAAACCAAGGGGGTAGAAAAAGGGCTATGAAGGACATTATTGGGACAATTAGTGAAATCTGAATAGCTGATGGCATCAATGTTAAATTTCTGGAACTTGGTAACTGTACTAAGGTTATATAAATGAACGTCCTTGCTCTTAGGAAATAACACACAATGAAGTATCTAGGGATACGGCTCCTCTTAAATGGTTCCCCCAAAATAGTGTGTGTGCGTGTGTGCGCACGCATGCGTGTGTGCATGCGTGTGTGTGTATGTAGGAAAAAAGGGAGGAAAGAAGAGAGAGAGATGGGGGGAGGGAGACAGACGGAGAGATGGATGATATACTGATGGATGGAAAGATGCAGAGACAGCAAATGTGGCAAAATGTTAACTGGTGAATCTGCCTGAAGGGTTTCCAGGAGTGCTTTACACATACATGTGTGAGAGAGAAACATATGGGAGTTCTTGTATCTTTTCTGCAAGTTGAAAGTTTTCAAAACTAAAAGTTTAAAAAATCTGTGTTTTAGAAAAAGCACCATAAAAAGTCAAGAAAAAGGTCAAAATGGGAAAAATATTTAATTCCTGTCACAGGAGGGAAATTTTTTCCTACTTTATAAAAAAAGAATAATGAGCTCCAAAAGGGTTTCCATTCTAAAAATACAAAATAATTAACACGGGGAAAAATGATGTGAATATATAGAGAAGTACTTATACTGTATTTACACTGTATGTGTGTGCACTGTATATAAGTAGAAATGTGTTACCATATACCGGCAGACTGGTAAAGATAAAATAGAACAACAAGCCTCAAGGTTGTTGAGAAACAGGCATTATATTATATACACTGCTGGTTAGAACACAAATTGGTTATGTTTTTCTGTACGGGGAATAATACCTTTCAAAAGCAAGCCTAGACATATACCCTTTGACTAAGAAAAATAGCTTCTAGGAATTTATATTAGCTCACAAAAAAGTAGTTTATAAAAATGTGTTAACTGATTATATTGTGGAAAATTGGACCAACAAACTCCATCAAGGAATGACTAAATAAATAAAATAAATAAATAATATATGGTAAACTATTACATAGAAAGATCACACAAGCACTAAAAAGTTAATTTACTGACATGAAATGATGTCCAATACAAAACTAAAATGGTAGGCTAGGGAATTCCTGGTCCAGAAACTAAGATACAGCAAGTCAAGCAACATGGCCAAAAAAAAGGTACAATACATGTAGGTGCCAAATGATCCCATGCATTTCTTTACTTTGTAAGAAGTCAAATATAATAGTTATAGTTCCACTATCTTACTTAAGCTTCTCAATGTCAAATTTTTTAATATGAAGCAAGCCTAACTTTTATAACACACTTATTTCCATGTGACACAGAGTGGAGGAAGAAGAGCGAGAGTCTACTAGGAACTAAGGAAAAGCTTTGCTGGCTGTGAACTTCCAAGGTCTGTCGTAGCCAGGCAACACGAGGCATTATACTAGCCCTTCCTTTCCCTATCCTCCATCCCTTTTATTTATTCAGGCTTCATTCTAAAGAATTAACAACTTAAAATGTTTTCAGTAAAGACAGTACGCATTTAAAAAAATTTCTCGTCAAGATGATTCTATCAATTAACCCACACACAAACCATCCAACCACAAAGCAGCCACACCGGTGTTGTTTAAGATATGAACACAACTGAACTCTCTGGCAAGTGCTTGAAGCCTACGGTAAAAATAAAAGACAAAAAATACAATGCAAACTCCTTATAATAATCAGATTCCAGACAAATAGATAATAAGAGATAAGAACAGTAATGCAAAGAAAACATTTTGCAACCAATTACTTTTATACTTAATTTCTAGAGAGTCCAATCTCACTAGTCAGAAATTTTTTTTTACATATTTTCAAATTGCCACCATAAAGTATCGCTAAATACATGAAACTACACGTTATTCCCTAAATAGTCCACTCATTCTTTTATGATGCTTCCTTTTCTTTCAAAAGTACATTTCTGTAATTAGTGGTGACAGCTGCACAAACCTGTGAATACACTAAAAACTACTTAATTATACACTTGGTAAGTTTTATGATATGCAAATTATTTTATACACACACTTCTGAAATGATCTCCCTATTACCATGAGACAAAACTCTTAGCTCTGTTAAGATCCTCCTCATCTTCATATACTGAGGGTTGGCAAAGATTTTTTAAATAGAATACAAGAAGCACTAACCATAAAATTGATAAATTAGATTTCATTCAAACTAAAAACTGTTCTTCAAAAGATCTCATTAGGAAAGGTGAAAAGGATAACCAAAGACAGACTGGAAGAAGGCATTTACAATAGACATATCTGACAAAAGACTTGTATCCAAAATATATACAAAATTTTATATAATAATAAAAGACAAATCATTCAATAAAATAATAGAAAGGGGCTTGAATAGGCACTTCACCCAAAAAAGGAAATTCAAATAGCCAAAAGCCCATGAAAATGTGTGCAACGTATCATTTACTCACCAGGGAAATAAAAATTAAAGCCACAATGGGATACCCCTACACAGACACCAGAATGGCTAAAATTAACAAGATGGCAAATACCAAGACACAGAGCAACTAAAACTCTCATTCACTGCAGGTGGTGATGTAAAGTGATATGACCAATCTGAAAAAGAGTTTGTAGTTGCTAAAGCTAAATATGCCATATTCTATGACTTAGTAATTTCACTCCTAACTATACAATGAAGAGAAATGAAATGAGTACATGTGTGCCATCAGAAGACATGCAGAAGAGTGTATTAAGGACAGCTTGATTAATAACAGCACTAGAAAGCCATGAGGCAGAAGAAGGGATAAAAACTATGGTTTACTGGACACTGGAATGCTACACAGCAGTTGTGTTTTTTTTAATGACTGATACCTAAAACAAGGACAAATCTCACTGCTATTTTGTTGAGTGAAAAAAAAGCCAGACACAAAAGTTCATACAACTAAGCCAGGATGATAGAAATCGTAACATGGCCTGGGGGAAGGAGTAGAGGATGGAGGGGGATAGGCTGGGAAGGGACATTAAGCAACTTGGTTTTACTGAAAATATTCTTCATCAGAATGGTAGTTACACAGGTGCATACAAACATACGAAACAAACCTTTAAAGTGCTGAACACTTAAGTGTACTTTCAACACTTTACTGTACATTATATCATGTTACAACTAAGATTTTTTTCAAAGGGACTTGCCTCACGCATCATCACCTCCTCTCTACAGTCAACTCCCACCCACCTTCTACTACTCTTTTCCAGCCCCATTCATCACTAATTCATGTTTCCAGAGAACCTTTTGAAGGTGACTATAGTGACATTTCACTACTTAAATCTGTATAAACCTAAAGATGTAAGTTCCTTGAAGGGCAGAGGCCTGTCTTTCTTACTCACCTTGCTTCCCAAATGCCTAGCACAATGCCATGTACTGCAGACATCAATAAATGTGGGGGTTTTTTTGTTTGTTTTTGTTTTGTTTTTTGCGGTATGCGGGCCTCTCACTGTTGTGGCCTCTCCCGTTGCGGAGCACAGGCTCCGGACGCGCAGGCCCAGCGGCCATGGCTCACGGGCTTAGTTGCTCCGCGGCATGTGGGATCTTCCCTGACCAGGGCACGAACCCGTGTCTCCTGCATCGGCAGGCGGATTCTCAACCACTGCGCCACCAGGGAAGCCCAATAAATGTTTTTTTGATGCAAATGATTCCTATGACTTATAGAACAATGCCTCACTAAATCACACTCCTTAACTTTTGTCTTTTAAAGACATTTTCTTTCCCCCTCTCCAATGGGAATCTTCTCTAGTTTCTAAAAAGAGATCTGGGGGGGAAAATCCATTTGTACAGGCTGTGAAATTAACCTGAACATCATAACTGACCGGCAACAGAATTGCTGCCTTAAAGAAAAATATATGGAAATACAATGAGAAAGGAAATGATTCTTTTACTTTAACAACAATAATCTCTTGCATTTACTAGCTATATACTGTACAACTCTATGAGGTAACTATTATTACCAGTTACCTATTAGATGGTAAGTTCAAAACACTGTCCCAGGTCACATGGTTCAGGGACAGGATCTGTAGTAGGACTACAGTAAAGACGAGGGGGTTAGCGTTATAGGGCCCACATGCCAACAGAAAGCTCAGTGAAACTATTTTAAATTAAAAGAACCACCAAAAAAAAGAAATCCAAATGGTTAAACATATGAAAAGATGCCCTACTTCATCAATAATAAAGGAAAAGCAAAACTACATCAGGGGAGGGAATTCCCGAACGGTCCAGTGGTTAGGACCTGGCACTTCCACTGCACGGGCCTGGGTTTTGATCCCTGATCAAGGAACTAAGATCCCGTAAGCTATGAGGCGCGGCCAAAAAAATAAAAATAAAAAACTACATCAGGATGCAATTTCTCATCTATTAGACGGGCAAAAACACAAAAGTTTGACAACACCCTCTTAGCAAAGCTGTGAAGAAGGCAGACGCTCTACCACTGCAGATGAGGGCACAATCCCTAGAGAGGGCAGTTTGGCAATATTTATCAAAATTACCAATGCTTATATAGCCTTTGATCCAACCACTCACATCATTTTGGGAATTTCTCCTACCTATACAATTACACATGTACAAAATGACATATGTTCAAAGATTTATCACTGCAGTACTATTTGCAATAGGAAAAGACTAAAAACAACCCAAGTATCTATACACGTTTGGTTTAATAAACTGCTACAGCCACACAACGGAATACTGTGAAACTGTTAAAAAAGAAAATATTCTCTATGAACAGATATGAAAAGATCTCTACTAGAAAGTATGTTATAAAAACAAGGTACACATACATACAATAAAAATGTTAACGGGGGAAACTTGGTATAGGATATACAGTAACTCTGCAATCTTTGTACTATTTCTATAAATCTAAAACTGCTCTAAAATAAAAAGCTTATAAAAAATAAGATACGGAAAAATACAGTTTATTAGATTTTGTGTAAAAGGAAGGAGAATGATCCTACATATGTAACTGCTTGTAGTTTCATAAAGAATTCACTACTAAGAACAATGGTTATATATTTGGGGGAGTGAAAATAAGGAACAAGAAAGGGAGCAAGATTTCTCAATATAAATTTTTTCTTTATAATTTTTTAAAATTGTTAATGATTGTCTTTTCCAAAAAAATTAAGTAATTAAAAAAAAACAAAAACTCTACAAGAATTATCTCTTTCTCTAACGAAACCCAAGGGAAGTTTCTGGCACAGTATTTATGTACCAGCAGATACTGTGTTAACTTACGAAACTTCTCACTGCCGTGGCCTCTCCCGTTGCGGAGCACAGGCTCCGGACACGCTGGCTCAGTGGCCATGGCTCACGGGCCCAGCCGCTCCGCGGCATGTGGGATCCTCCCGGACCGGGGCACGAACCCGTGTCCCCTGCATCGGCAGGCGGACTCTCAACCACTGCGCCACCAGGGAAGCCCACAAAACTTCTTTAAATACAAACTTTTAATCTCTATGATATATGCTTTCCATAGTTACAAACCAAAATATTTTAACTTTTAATGAGGATAAAAGGAAAAATGGTTTTTACAGAAAATCGCTCTTTGTACAGATTTCCCCAAATACATCTATTTGACATGGTAATTTACGACTGAGCTCAGTAGCATGACCTCATAACTGAGTGAAATGAATCAAATCCCTTAATGTTCTACAATTTTATTTTTTCATATAATAATCAGTACTGTTTGCTAATAAAAAGGTTGAAACCTATGACAGTGAGAAAATATAATTATAATTAGAGCACGAGGTATTAACCACAACCAAGCAATTTTAAAGACATACATTCAAGTCACTGGTCTGTACACTAGCTGTTTTCAAGACCCTACCTTCACAGTGACTTTTTTCTGGTCTTCAAATTTTAAAAATTGGATTAAATTATCTTTACCTTCATCTGTTTTATAAATTCCATGCAGCTATGGGAATGTTAAAACAAATGGTTCTTTAAAAAACTTTTAGAAGGGCAAAAGTATGCCCATTAAAAAACACGTTAACTTGAAGTGAAGAAAAAACTCACATACACTTACTTACCTTAAAGGGTTTGTCTCCACTGTGTGTCAGCATATGCCTCTGTAACCAACTCTGACTGGTTGACGGAGTGTTATATACTTTACAACCTTTCCATAAGCAAACAAATACCTGTTAAAAGAAGAGCCATAATTGTTTTCATCACTTATTTCTACAAGGACTTTTATTCCTTGTAAATTCAAATAAACATGTTGGAAGTCTTCAATTGACAAAGAGACATTTATTGTACAAGTCAATCAAAATGCTTATTGTAGATAAACTTTCTGAACTTCCAGAATGCGAGGCATAGTTTTAACCCTTCCCCATTAAGGCTGCTGTCCTCTCCCTCAATAAGGAACTGATACACCAATCCCAAAGTGCCATTCAGAAGGAAATATAGAAAATATTAACAATATAGCCCTAGGAACTAGAACCATGGACCATTATTTACATTTTTTGTATTTACTGCATGAGGGAACAAGCATGTATTAATTGTAAATATCAGGAATATATAAAGGTATAAAGGAACAATGAAAATAAATCAAAACAGTCAATTGGTGGACACTGATTCAAAGAATGAGTAAACAAATTATCCATTTACAATCTTTCTGCTCTTGATTTCCTATTTTCAAATGTATACTAACACTACTTATGTTTATATTGTTCTACTTATTAAAAATGATTTCCAGTTATCTTGCTTATGAAGTAAAATCTAATACAGAATGTTAAAATTAATATAGTTGCAAAAGCAATGTCATAAGACACTCTATCATCATAATAGATCCACATTCTTGGGTTCAGGCAACTGAGTATGACTGAGTTAACAACAAACAACATATCTTTTTCCTACCATTGAGGTATCCATTTTTTGACCGATTCTATTTTTATCAAACTGAACTCTGAAAACTGCTCCCCATCATCAGTAAAAGTATGAATCTACTGTAACCGCTACCTTCAAAAAACCATTTATATAGGCTCTGTTCTTTGCTAAGGTTAGAACAATTATAAATAGAGCCACACCCTGAAGATTATAATGTACTGCATATAGAACAGAACAAAGATACACACAGGACTGAGGAAACAATCATCAAACAGTAAGTGTAAAATAAAATTTTTTAGAAGTCTAGGAAAACAGTCTAAAGTAACTGAGATCAATTTTTACTCAAAATCATTTTACAACAAGACAACACTGCTAATGCTGTTTGATATGCTTAAAGAATGTTATCACATATCTTGATTCTACAACAGATTTGCTGGTTTCTTTTAGTTAAGCAGATATTATAAGTCATAACATTTCCTTCTTGGTATTTAAAATTCCTGACCCTAATACATGTTTATGAAATGATTCCTAAAGTTCTCAGAATTAAAAGCTACTTTTTAAATGAACGTAGACAAAAATTTCTTTAGGTAAATTGTAAAACCCACTGCAAAACAATACAATGCAACCTGTAAAAGTCTAATAAGCATGCATAAGGAAAATTCCATTACTATTAGTAAAGTAAAATCAGTCAAATATACTCTAAATACAGAGCCAGTAAGCAGTATAATTTACATGCTCAAAGGGAGTGAAGAAAAGCCTACTTTTTACTAATTAGATTCCTTCTGCAGTAAAATGATACAAAAATATTTTATATTAAATAAGAGAGACATAATCTAAAGTCAGGAAGGGGTTGGTTGAATGGATGATCTATCTCATGGTTCCTTTAAGCTCTTAGGAAAAAACTAGCTCAGTTTTTCACAAAATGTGAACATGTAAAAGAGAAGCAAATGTCTTTTATATTTATTTTGCCTCAAATCAGTCTGCTCTTTCAAGATCTGTCTAACATGAAGGCTATAATTTTGTATCCTATAATTTTTGGCCATATTAAATGTGCTAACGTTTTCAATTGCCTCTGTTAAAAGGTATTTAATAAACAGAGGACAATATATTCAATAAACTGTCCAAATACAAGAATAAAGTATTCCTCGTTTCTTACAAAAGATATGACCAACTTCACGTTGTGTTCGGGAGATGCCAGATTGGCGATCAAAACACAAAGTAACCTCCTAAGACTGATTCTACTTCCTAGCAGCATCCGGATTTAACCATGAGAGTCTAAAAGTATCATTTTAAATAACACAGGGGTAACTCATTCAAGTCTTTGAATAATAATATCCTATTATCTCCCCTCCTCAAAATCTCCCTCTGGCCCTCTTCCCTCAAACACACCCAAGAACATATACAAAAGTAAACTTAACAAAGTGACACATGTTAAAGCACCCCCGCATCAAGAAACATAAACAGATTTCTTTCTGGCAACTCTTTTTAAAGTAAGAAATAGTTAAGACAGAAAAAAACAGAACACGAATGGATCTTACAGAACCACTGAAATCCTGTAAGATTAAGTTCCCTGCCTACCAAGACTTACATGTATATTAAGAGGACACAGGGGTTTGAAATTTGATTAGTAAAACAGCTCAGCCTCGTTTCTGAAATCCAGTCATGCACGGAAGTATGAGCCGAAGAACACAATTGTATTTTACTTAACAAAAAAGGTTAAATTTTTCTTGCTTTTTATTTTTTTTTTAATAAATTTATTTATTTATTTTTGGCTGCGTTGGGTCTTCGTTGCTGCGTGCGGGCTTTCTCTAATTGCAGTGAGCAGGGGCTACTCTTCGTTGCGGTGCGCAGGCTTCTCATTGCTGTGGCTTCTCTTGTTGCAGAGCACGGGCCCTAGGCACATGGGCTCAGTAGTTGTGGCACACACGCTTAGTTGCTCCCCGGCATGTGGGATCTTCCCGGACCGGGGCTCCAACCTGTGTCCCCTGCATTGGCAGCCAGATTCTTAACCACTGTGCCACCAGGGAAGTCCCCGTTTTTATTTTTTAAATACAAGAAAGTACTTTCATGATTCTTTTTAAAAAAGGTATATTCATAAAAGGTGTTTAAATGGTTAAGTTTAACTTTTAATGTAGAATTAAGTATCCACCCACTTCGAAAGGGTCAGGAAAACCTAAACTCCCCACCTGATTTCATCCTTCAAATATAAAGTCCACATGACATGGAAACATAAACAGCTTACAGGAAGGTAAAGAAGTTTCTAAGCTGTTATATGAGAGTTTTGTTTTTCCCAGGGTGAAAATTAGAGTGGGATGAGAAAAAGAACAGGAATTAATATAGTATTTAGATCTTACTAACTTACTGCTCCAGAAAAATTGTCATCTTTCAGTAATTAGAAACATAAAATCCTGCAGAATTACCAATAATTTCATTTGTTTCTGTTCCATTATGACAGTTTAACACTTGGAGTAGAAAGAAGAGAAATAAAAATTCTTTAAAAATGTCATCAAAATCAGCTGTTTTCCACTATACATGAGGTATCTAGAATAGTCCATTTTATAGAGACAGAAAGTAGAATAGTGGTTACCAGGGGTTAGCGGAAGAGAGGATTAGGGAGTTATTGTCTAACAGGTACAGATTTCAGTTTGGGATAATGAAAAAGTGCCAGAGAATGACAGTAGTGATAACTGCACAACAACGTGATGTACTTAATGCCACTGAACTGTACACTTAAAAACAATTAAAATGATTTCTTTTTAATTTCCCTTCCAAGAGGTCGTTTTAAAAAAAAAAAAATGTCCCACCAACAACTCCTCTGTTGTAGATGAGATCGGGCGCGTTCAGGGTGGTACAGCCATAGACACAACTATTCTATTTTAAAGCACAAACTAGATCAAGATTTCCTGTCTTATCTAGCAGTATCAAGTTTTCAAATTCTCATTCACACTTTCATTCTGAAAGCTTAAGTCTAGATATCAAAGACTGATATGCAGAAATAAATGGAAACTATTTTCTTCATTTAGCTGATCCTTTACGTTTGTAGTTTAGCAACTAATCTCCTTCAAAGGTCAGGACTCCTTTCTGAAGTCAAAATAGCATTACTCTTAAAATTAGCCAGAAAATCTTATTATTTGTAATAAAGTAATTTTATGAATAAGCATTCAAGAAATGACATGGGGGAGGGGGTTTCCATTTCAGCAAGTTTATAGTTACTGTAGAAATACCACAACTTCATGCCTAGCTCTGTAATATCAGTAAGACGTGTGCAGGTGCAGGGATTACATGAAACATTCAGACTGTAACTCCATTTTTCCTTCAAATCTGCAAAAGGCAGAAAACATTCTCCTAAAGGCTGTGTGCCAACTCAACTTGTAGGATCAAGAATTAGAAATATGAAATTCTCCTATACCTCCTAAGAGTGCCTAAATAGCCTGGAATCCTATATGCAGTTGCTAAGTCAAGTGACTAAAAAGCATCATGCCAAGGTTCAAAAGACCACCTTAGTGACATATACCAAGTGACAACAAGCACTGGCTCACGAAAGGCAGCTCTGTAATGACCAAGAAACCAACTTGGTTAAGATAGTTTCACTAGAAATCTGATATATATATATATAGGGGGGGAAATAAAGACAGTTACCAACCAACGGAGCTTAACCACTGAGCTGGGTTATGCGGTGAAAATACCATATGATGGGCACAGTTCATTAATACATGCTTTGGTGTCTACCCAGACCCCATATACGTTAAATCTAATAATATGACAAATGTTTACTTATCAAGTAACTAAAAGATTGCTGAAACATTATAACATATTGTGATAACAGCCAAGTATCTCGTAAAAGAAATTTCAAATGCAACACCACTGGTAAAAACGTGAGGAGTGCCTGTTACGGTTGCTTGTTTAAAAAAAAAAAAAAGATCAGTAATACAATCTAAATATCAATACCACCATGGAAACAGTTACCCACTTACTTAAACCAAGAAGATTTTAACCATTTTAGTATCAGTATATCTCAAAAGTGATGGCACACTGTGACAGGCAATGTGTGGCCCAATAAATTATCTGTACTTACAATGTGACATTAATTTCTGGAAAACGTACTAAGTATGGTTAACTATTCAAGAAATAAACCTAGATAAAGTTGAAAAAAAAAGTATAATATTATCAATTTTATAAATATTTTGGTCCATTACACTGTGACTCACCTAATTTGCTTTAGCTCTTTATTTACTATTCAATAAAAAGTATATGAACTGACACAACTAAATGGATTCCTGAAAGAATACAGGTCAATACTAAGCCAGCTCTGACAAGACCTGGGAAAGATGATCAATTATCACAAATAATGAGTACAGATCGCCATTTAACAGGACTGTTTATACTAATCCTGGTACCAAGAGTTTCTCTAGTTAATTTCAGTATCGGGGATAACCTAAGACCACTCGAACAAAAGAAATCCCAAACAGTGCCAATTCCTAAATGTCCTCAACTCAAAACATCAGAAGCTTGAAATACATAGTATTCATTTACAATACTCCCACTGTATTGCAGAAACTCTAATTTCTTCAAAGTAATATACCTAAAAGCAAATTAAAATCCAACACATATGTTCTATTTAATTTGATTCCATCAAATATGTGGGAAGTAAATAAAAGGGAAAAAAAAAACATTTGAAAAAAATAAACCCTGTGTAAAAGCAATCCCAAATTACTTTGAAAAAAAAAAAAAAACCTAACTAGCAATTATAAATTAATAAAACTAATGAAAACAGGGAGTGAAAAAAAGAAATGACAAAACCAACCCCTCCTCGCTGACCATCTACATGTATGGAACGGATGTGATCTGCCAGATCTGGACTAGAGTTGAAGGAAGCCTGGCACTGGTCCCAACAACAATTATAGGCAATATTTTTGCTTGAAGAAGTAGTGCTTCCTTGTCCATTCATCATTGCTGGAGTTGAACGCCCACTGGAAATTGTGCTGTCTACATCCATTATAGTACTGCTTATGCTACAAAAGAAGAAAAAAGGCTGTGTTATTCCTAGAAATTCACTAACATGAATATGATCTTATAAATAATTAAGATTACCACTTGACATTCTGTCCCCATAAAGCATACTAACCATATTTTCCATTAGAAAACAACACTGCTTTAAAATTATTTAGATTCAAATAATTATTCTCTGAAACTACATTTCAAATAAATATTATTTGCAATAAAGTGCAAATCAAGGCAAGAAAAGCTAGTTCCTCAAAACCAGATATGGGATAATTTGAGCAACTTTTGGCAGACATGAAGTCCCCAACACCATACCGTACAGAAAATAAACCAAACCACACACACACACACACACAGACAGCTCATCACATTTCATCCCTTCCACAGCTCTACGAGGCATGATAAAGTATAGATTCCAACTGCAAATAATTCAGAATCAAAAGATTATCTTTACAGTTCTGCAAATCACTTGTTTATCTGAAATCTTTTCTTCTATTCACTAATCTGAGAATACAACTGCTATCACATCCTACCTCTTTCCATCTCAAAGAAGTTGGGAAATTTTGCTGTATTTTCCCTTCTTAATAATAGGCAGAAGAGAGAAATCTGAGTGCAATAAAAGTTTCTCTGATTTTACCTAAATAAGAAGTACTTTCCTGGCCCTCTTTTTTTTTTTTTAAACTCCTATGCACCAAAAAGACTGAAAATACCAATCAATCCCTTTAACTTTTTATTTACAAAACAAAGTATTACATGTTAGTAATTCTTTTATTTACTGAAAAATTATTATATTAGTAACAAATAAAAGTAATTGAATAATTTTGAATGTTCAAAATTTCACATCATAATAAAATGTAATACACTTTGCCTTCATCTTAAAAGCAATTCACTTTCTAATTCTCTTTTTTCAGTATCTTCTCCATAGAGAAATTACACGGACATGGCATCAATCACAGAAGGACCAACAGTAAGAATGCTTCAGACTAAATCTATTAAAAGCTATATAACTGCTTGTAATTTAAGTATCAGTAAATTATAAAATTGATATTAACTTTTAAGGAGTATGCTTCCCTACCCCCAAGCTTTTATTATAGAAAATTTCAAAAACACAGAAAAATATATCTAAATCTGAACTCAGATATAGACTACAAACTAGTGGTTACCAGTAGGGAGAAGGAAGTGGAGAGGAGCAAGACAGGGGTAGGGGATTAAGAGGTGCAAACTACTATATATAAAATAAATAAGCCAGGATAAACAAGGATATATTGTACAACACAGGGAATATTGCCAATATTTTATAATAACTAGTAAATGGAATATAACCTTTAAAAGTTGTGAATCACTATGCTGTACACCTGAAAATGTATATAACATTGTACCATCAACTATATCTTAATAAAAATAATTAAGTCTGAACTCAACAATTAACACTTTGTCCTGTTTTTTGTTTTTTCGTTTTGGGGGGGGTTTTTGGCCATGCTGCGTGGCATGTGGGATCTTAGTTCCCCAACCAAGGATCGAACCCTCACCCCCTGCACTGGAAATGCAGAGTGTTAACCACGGGACCACCAGGGAAGTCCCTGTCCTGTTTGCTATATTGCTATAATTTGTTTTTCTCAATCATCTGCCGGTTGCAAACATAATACTTCAACCACAATTATTTCAGCACATGCCTTCTAAAAATAAGAACATTCACCTGTAACCACTACAACCTTATTTGTTCACACCCATGAATTAAACTGAACTTTTAAAATAAGCTTAATAATGACTTGTGTCTAACATCAAATGCACCCATTTTACAAAGATAACGAAAATGTTTTTGTAGGATGCTTCAGATGTGAAAAATGTCTCAGATTTCCCTTTGAAGGATATTCACGTATTTAAGACCATCTGGCTAACTATCTACCAGTCAATACATAGATTCTAAATTGCAACTTTAAAACTTCATTCTAAAACTCTGTAATCTCAAGAAAACTCTCCAATGTGAATCAATTCTTGAATATCTGAAAATCTACTTATATACTGTTTGTTTTTGCAGGAATAAACTGCAAGTAGGGTACATACTGAAATACAAGTTTTTACTTTGAGCACTGGAAATTTCAAGTCTCATGAGGCCCTTATCTGCCAAATGGTTACCTATTTTCCTTATCACTTGCTTCATATATTCTAAAACATTTTAACTGTAAAGTTCATACTTTTGTAAACCATACTAATTAGCTCCAAAGGGAAACAAAATAGTAACAATTTTAAGTGCGGTATTACTCACTTGAAAAGCAGCACTTCATGTGGATATGGACCCTCATAAAAGGAGAACAGAATGCAGGTGTTAAAGGACATGAACTTTGTCTACCATTGGCAACAAGCTGCAAATGCAATGGCAGAGGCGGTAAGGGGCAGGTACCCGACCCTGGAAGACTCAAGGGGCACTCCACAACCGGGCAGCATCCCCACAGAGCCTCCCAGAGCCCAGCAGGGCAAGCTGGAGTCCTGCCTCATGATCCCTTCTGGACTCCTCCAACTTCCAGAAAGTGTCGAATCCTAAACCTCCAGGCTACCTTTTGGCCCCAGATCCATGCCGGAATCAGTGGTTCTCTCCAGTCTTAAGACTGATAAAGGCAACAGTCCTGATTCAGGAGAGCACAGGAGACGAGTTATAAGCAATTTCTGATTTTGACAGGACCCTGAGATAGATATAGATTTCATAGAAAGTCCTTCTTCCTATAATAGTAGGATAACAAGATGCTCAGATCTAAAAGGTGACATTCCACCTGACCTTGTGTCTAGGTTCAAGCATATATTAAGATCATTCATTCAGTTAGTTCTTCCCAATGAACTTACTGAATCTGTAAAATGTGAACAAAGGCAGCCTGGTATTTTTAAGAAAACCTATGCCAGAAAAAGCACTCACTCTATTCAGATAGTTTCAATAATTCAAAGCAGTGCTGTTCAAACTAATATGTATATGAACATCTGTGATCTTATTAATTGCAGATTCTGATCCGGTGGGGCTTGGGGGTAAGAACTGACATGCTGTATTTTTGGCAAGAGCCTACTTGTTGATGATGCTGCTACAACATTTTAAGTAGCAAGACTCTAAAAGATCTCTTTCATTATTATTACCCAACTGAAACTGACCAGACTATCTGAGGAATTGTCTCATATTGTAGAACAGCAAGCTAAAGCAACCGTGTGCGCGCACACACACACACACACACACACACACACGATGACAGAAAATCCGTAAGTTTAAAAAAAAAAAAACAAAAAACCACACACACATTGCTAGAGATTCCTACGCAATATTTAGGGAAGGATGTAAGACATTTTTAACATAACAATGTCCCCTTTTTCCTCTTTTCCATGGGCCTCGTTAAGAAACTATCTGGCAGACCAGACCCTAGCGTCTACAGTAACTAACTACATGGATTTTATGAAAATGGTTTCCCTTGAGAATTCAAGGGCCAGTTCACGCATACATACAAGAATAGCCCCTCTCTGATAACTCAAATTACTTCCAAGCAAAACATATGTTTGGTGGACGTGACCACTGTCAATAGGACTATCAACATTGACAAGATCAGCTTGCTAAATGACAACATACAGGAGGCAGAGGAAGCGAAACATGGATGCTATGTTATGATGGAGAAGGAAGAGACCATGGTCTTAATGTAACACAGTAAGAAAAGTTCGTTAACATGGTTTCAGATTCCACACTGCAAATAATCTTAAAAAAACTATCACTTGTCAAGTTTTGGTATATTATCAAATAGCCACACAATTATCTTAAAAAGTATATTAAAATACTCCTTCCTTTTCCAACTAAATATCTGCACGAGGCCAGATTTTCTCCATATGGCTCAACCAAATCAATGCACTGCACCGGCTGAATGCAGAAGCAGATATGAGAAACCAGTTGTTAAGCCAAACATTAAATATAAAACAATGTCACTCTTCTGGGTTTTTTTTAACTGAAAAAGTTATTTTGCATTAAAAAAAAACTTCCTGGGACTTCCCTGGTGGCACAGTGGTTAAGAATCCGCCTGTCAATGCAGGGGACATGAGTTAGATTCCTGGTCCTGGAAGATCCCACATGCCATGGAGCAACTAAACCCGTGCTCCACAACTACTGAGCCTGAGTTCTAAAGCTCGTGAGCCACAAAGGCTGAGCCCACACACCATAACTACTGAAGCCCGCGCATCACAACGAAGAAGAGTCTCTGCTTGCCGCAACTAGAAAGCCAGCATGCAGCAACGAAGACACAACTCAGCCAAAAAAAAAAAAAAGAAAACCAAACTTCCTGTTACATATAATTGGTTTATTTTTAGGTTAAATGTTTTTAATGTTCTCAGTTTTGAATTTTGATCCTGTAAAAGTGATAAATGTAACGTCCATAAACAAGCTCTATGGTTTCTTCAGTAACTTTTTTAACAGCTTTACTGAGATATATAGTTCATATTCCTCAATACTTAAGAAAGCAAAGGTGTCCTTACAAGCAAAATGTTTGAGAACTACTGATCTAGACTATATTTAAAACAAGGCTTAAAGGTCTCTCTGAAATAGATTGAGAAGAGTATGTTTCTGACCTGGAAAATATATATATATATATATATATTTTTTTTTTTTTTTTTTTTTTTTTTGCGGTACGTGGGCCTCCCACTGTTGTGGCCTCTCCTGTTGCGGAGCACAGGCTCTGGACGCGGACGCGCAGGCTCAGTGGCCATGGCTCACGGGCCCAGCAGCTCCACGGCATGTAGGATCTTCCTGGACCGGGGCACGAACCCGTGTCCCCTGCATCAGCAGGCGGACTCTCGACCACTGCGCCACCAGGGAAGCCCTGACCTGGAATATTTTTATTTTAGTCTAAGGTTAAATGCTGAATTTGAAATTCAGTTTGAGGTCAAATGGATTGCAGATTGCAGCCTTATCTGCAATCTACTTTTCAGTTATCTGTGAGGAAACTCATTTGGAGTATGAATTTTTCCTTGGTAACTTTGAGTCCTTCTCTTTCTAGGCTACTGAATGTGTAACTTTAAAGGAGTATTGAGGACAGGAACCTGAAGGGGATACAAGCATATAATGTGAAATCAAATATAATTTACACTTGTCATCAAAAAACTAAAATATAAGAATTTCAGAATTTCCTATAAATATGTCATTAATTAGCAAAGCTGCAGCTCTGCACTGGTGTTTCTCCAACCCTAACTTAGGGCCCCACCTGTCCATTCATATAATAATTAGGTCTGCAAATCCCATATCTTATGCTTTATCCAATTAAATGCCTTCCAAAAAGACTCACAGTTACTTGCTGAATGCTCTCTTCTGCTAGGGGACTAGCCAGGTAGCTGGTAACAAATCAAAGAGCTGACATGAAACGATATTAAGAGTTTTATTGCTTAACTTTTAAGATTCTAGTCACTTTGGGATTGACATATATACATACACTAATATTTATAAAATAGATAACTAATAAGAACCTGCTGTATATAAAAAAAAAAAGATTCTGGTCACTGTTGCATTTGTGATATGACGTAAAGTAAATTAAGACTAACCATTAAGTAATGGCATATTCCAAACAAGGTTTCCATACTGGTAATCCCCTTTCATAGCTCTCGGCCAGGAGAATTAAAGTGTATATGGAGACTAAAGACAAGCTGCCCGTGTCCACAAGTCACATCTTCAAGATTAAGCAGCCAAAATAGAGTAAGAAAAAAATTGGATGCTAATACTGACATAAACTTGTATCATCCACAAACCTCACATCAAATTTAAGTTCATCTCAAAAAAATTTCCTATTCTGATTGACTTGATAAATTGTTAACTTTTTGAACTTACAAATAAAATACTCATAAAATATCATTTTAATATATCTTATGCATTGGGGTTCCACATAAAAATTCATAACAGACCTCAAAATTGTCAAACTACTAGCTTTTACATTAAAAGGTTAGAAACCACTGAGCTCTATTATGTACAGATTAAGTGCCATAAACTTTAAAAATGTAGTAGGAAAAACATAATGATCTGGGCTTCCCTGGTGGCGCAGTGGTTGAGAATCCGCCTGCCGATGCAGGGGACGCGGGTTCGTGCCCCGGTCCGGGAAGATCCCACGTGCTGCGGAGCGGCTGGGCCCGTGAGCCGTGGCCGCTGAGCCTGGGCGTCCGGAGCCTGTGCTCCGCAATGGGAGAGGCCACAACAGTGAGAGGCCCGCGTACGGAAAACAAACAAACAAACAAAAAAAAACCCAGAATGATCAAGGCATCTAGCCACTCTCTTCAGGATCTGGAAGTTACTGATTTAAGTTCCACAAAAGAACCCCATTAATCTCTAAAGGATCGAGGCTGTTTCTGTTTTGTTTTGACTGCGCCGCATGGCATGCGAGATCTTAGTTCCCCAACCAGGGATCGAACCCGTGCCCCCAGCAATGGAAGCATCGAACTCTAACCACTGGACCGCCAGGGAATTCCCCAAGGCTGTTTTACTTTTGTTCTATCAGTGAAAAACACATTATCTTTAGGAAGCCTTCCGTTCATAAGACTGTATCTAAATTATTATAAAATAAACATTCTCTAATTCTAACTTTTTTTTTTTTTTTGCGGTACGCGGGCCTCTCACTGTTGTGGCCTCTCCCGTTGCAGAGCACAGGCTCCGGACGCGCAGGCTCAGCGGCCATGGCTCAAGGGCCCAGCCGCTCCGCGGCATGTGGGATCTTCCCAGACCGGGGGCACGAACCCATGTCCCCTGCATCAGCAGGCGGACTCGCAACCACTGCGCCACCAGGGAAGCCCTAATTCTAACTTTTTAAGAATGAAACATGGTTCCCCATATGGACTGAAGAAAGTGCAACAAGGTACAGTGAGACAAAAATTCTACTGGTCTAAGTAAGGAACACTTAACAGGGTCAAGCGTTATAAACTTAGCTTAACTTTGTAACTGGTAATAAACTTTCAATAGAAATAAGTATACTATATAGTTTTCAAAGTACTTATCAAATTGTAGGTAAACATAACCACACACCGGGGATTCCTTATCTAATCATATAACAAGGTAAGTTATAATTTGGTTAAAAGGTGATGTTCCTTTCATCTATAATAAAATTGCGACTCAATACTAGAAAGATTACTCGTTGTCTCTCCCATACCTGTAATCAAAATTATTAAAATCCAGAACAGTACAAAACAGGTAAGACAATCCTATATTTTTTAATTCAAAAAACTGAATCTAATTAATTCAATTAATTAAAACAAAGACCATATTCTATCATAGACTAAGGCATTCTGTGGAGGAGATGTTAAGTCCTTATTGATGTCAGATTGTGCCAGTTGCTGGTCAACCAGTGACAATCCTATATTTTTGAGAAATCTGAAGTTGTATGCCTGATATGATACAACTTTGAGTGAACTCTCTACTTCAATTATCCATACCAGTCCTCGCTTCCTTTTGCTGGAAGAGACCATGATTTTGTGCCCTGCTCCTTATTCTAGGCATTGACAAAGGAATTAAAAGCTAAAACTGGGGGCTTCCGGGGCTTCCCTGGTGGCGCAGTGGTTGAGAGTCCACCTGCCGATGCAGGGGACACGGGTTCGTGCCCTGGTCTGGGAAGATCCCACGTGCCGCGGAGCAGCTGGGTCGGCGAGCCATGGCCTCTGGGCCTGTGCGTCCAGAGCCTGTGCTCCGCGCAACGGGAGAGGCCACGACAGTAAGAGGCCCACGTACCCGAAAAAAAAAAGCTAAAACTGAACCCGTTAAAAGAAACAGATACTTCAAGAAAACTATGAACTGCCTGCCTGTTACATCTTATGACTTTATCCTAAGGAAAAAAAGGGATTATGTAACTTACTATATCAAAATTTGTATCACAAAAGTAAGGTGCTATTTTTAAATCTGACTTCCCAATCTTTATCACAACAGCTAACAAGTACTGTTTGCTATATGCCCTGCATTGTTCTTTGCG
Source organism: Kogia breviceps (assembly GCF_026419965.1). Classification (NCBI taxonomy): domain Eukaryota; kingdom Metazoa; phylum Chordata; class Mammalia; order Artiodactyla; family Physeteridae; genus Kogia; species Kogia breviceps. The sequence goes on along the minus strand of NC_081321.1, from coordinate 14,523,549 downwards.
CTTGTGTCAGACTGTATTTTCCAAAGACAGCCACCCCCGTACACACACCTTCCCACACCCTCTTCTTGCAGCTTGGCACCAAGAAGTGGGGGATCTGTACTACCCCCCCTTGAATCTGAGCAGCCCTAAAACTCTTGCAGAAGTGACACTGCCAGAACTTCCACAGCTGGCTCATCAAAGGCAATACAGCTCCGCCTGGCTCTCTTGGGACATACAGCTTGGGAGCCCTGAACTACTTACTTACCCTATAAAGAAATCTGGCTTCCCTGAAGCCACTGTGCTAAAAAGATCCGGTGAAGAAAGTACACAGAGCTAGAGAGAGATGCCAGGAGCCCCAGCTGTTCTAGCTCCCAGCTGTTTGAGTCTTCTCAGCCCAGGCACCACACACGTGACAGCTTCGTGAGCAAGCGAGCTTTCTGGTGACTGCAGTCCCCAGACTTTATACTGCTCCAAGCTGACACCAAGTGGAGCAGGAAGATCTAACCATGCCAAGACCTGCTTGGATTATAGATTTGTAAGCAAAATAATGTTGTAAACTACTACATGTTGGGAGTTGATTGCCAAGCAGTCATAGTAACTGGAACAATGCCTGATGTGAATTAACTCATGTAACGCTTACAGCAACCAAATGAGGTAATTACTCATTATTTACTAATACTCAAGTATTAGTAGCCTCATCTTACAGATGAAAGAGACTGAGCAGATAAAAGGGACAAAAACACAAAAATTATGTGACTTGCCCAGTCACACAAGTACAAAACATTAATGCCAAACAATCTATTTGCCACATTTATACAAAAGAAAAATGAGTAAATTACTGATTTAAGAAATACTGAAATGCCGCCTATATTACATATCAAGATAACATGACAGTTTCATCTGGTGTGCACACACAAGAAGCTGTTCCTTTGCTTTTGTACATCTACAGCACACACACACACAAAAGATATTTAGCAGTACATGTAATTTGACTCATTTAAACAGATGGTTTTACAAGATAAACTATTAAGTTTGATTTCTACAAGTCAATTAGCTCCATGAAAAAAATTAATTCAAGGTCAGTCATACAAAGCAACACTATTCTCAGGTAGAACTTGTTCCAGATTTAGAACTTAGGCCACTGAACCAGGTTATGAGCCAAACAATGTCAGCGTAAAATCCAACTCCAAAATACTCCAGGAACAACGAGGGGACACTTTCGTTTTTATTTATCAAAAACAAAGAGTAAGTTATGAGATTGGTCTTAACTGGGATTAAGGAATTTAGACCACATCTGATTTCTGTAAGGCTGCCTGGTTTGGTCTTTCAAACTGCTGTGGTGCTATAGGCTTTCAGAGCTTTAAACTCAGAAACAATTAGGGGAAAAAAAGGAAAGATAAAGTGCCTAGTTTATTGTATGTGCTATATATATGCTCAGGTTAAACTTCCCTAAGGTCTTTCCTACCCACCTAAGGTGGAAGGAATTCTGCTTCTTTATGATCTGTTTGATCTGTACTATGAGTCATCTATAAACCTCTTATTCAGAGAAACTCCTAAACCTAGCTAGTACCCTGCACATAGGAAATGCTCATATAGTTTTCAGTGACAAATTTAAGTAGGCTTTTTAAAGGCAAGTAAAATATATGGCTTTGTCACACTGAGATAATCATTAAAATTAATTGGAGGCACACTAAAAATCATTAGACAACACCAAGATATTATTATTACTATTGTTACTGTAATTATAAGCTATTATCACTGTAATTTAAAAAGCTAAATGGATTTTTCTAATCAAGAAAAAGACTACTCTCTATCCCTACAATTATTTCTCTGAATAAAGACAAAAGATTTTTCCCCAAGACCCAGCAGTATTCACCAAATTAGCCAAAAGGGACTTTATGCAACAATGATGAAATAGTTCATGGAAAACAAGTACGTTACATTCTTCTATCACCACTATGCAGTGCGCACATTATTTTCAATTTGTTTCTCATCTCTGGTCTATGCCCTTTAAGATTACTCCACCCACATTTTTCATCCAGCCTAAGAGATCAGCAAGCAATTATCTTCAAAAAGATTGTAATACTAGAAACATTCTACTTCAATAAAACTACACTATAAGGAGTCATCTTTTACTGTTTTAAAAAGCTTTCCAGAAAAATGTCTATACACAATGATGGTATATTAAAAAATCTGCTATGAAAAATAATACCCACTTTATACAGAAGCAATCACATATTCATTTTGTTTTTTTAAGTTAGTGTTAAATCATAAAAATGATTTTATCAGATTTCAGTGCACCCACATCTGACAAGAATAACTACAGTAGAGTTCAACACCTCAGAAGACATGTTCAAATGACTGCCAACAGGAATGTAAATCACTACAAAGGCTACTGCTCATTAATCCCACCCTCAGTACTTTAACAAGTATATATTCATAATTTTGTAATGACAAAAATTTTATGATTTAGAAATGAACTAGTAAGCGTATTTACTAAGAAATACTAATACCCTTCTGAAATCTATGTTTTCTCTAATTGATAATACTTTATCTTTCTAGAAACTCAAAATATAAATGAAAACCAGAAAACAAGGGCTTTGAAAAGTGTTAAAATTAAAGAAATAAAATGTCAATAAAAACTCTCTCTCTATTCCCCTAAAGACTGAATAACTATAATACTTTAAAAAACTAACTTCTGTATTTCATAGTCTTAAGAGGAATCCAGGTTACGAAGTCTAACTATATAATTACAAATGAGAATAAAGCCCAGAAATGTAAATGAACTCAAGCACGTAAGTCATTCTTTGCTAAAGAGACAGGACAAAAATTAAAACAGCCGCTAATGTAAACTACTGATATTTTAATTAAAGTTCCCTGGTCAAGGTTGTTACAATAGTCCTATAGGCAGTATAAGTATAGTAGCTAAGACCACGTCTAGAGCCAGGGCTGCCAACATTCTCCAGGAGTTGTGTGACTGTAGACGAGATAGTCTGTGCGTGTTTCCTCGCCTCACTGGTTCTGTGGATGAACTTCACCGAATCCTTTCAATAAGCTCAAGTCTCAGATTCTTAAGCAAACTCGACAATCAACAGTGGGTTTTCTTCTAAAACAGTGTGTAAATATATTTTTTTCTTGGGAAACAAAATATAAGTTGGGGAATCCTGCTTTTTAAAAATTATTCAAATAATCACAACTTTTTTCAAATATTGTTTTCACATATGCTGCTCAAAAGAACTGGGGGAAGAAATAATGCATAGAAGGGTTCAACTCCTTGTTTCATGCAGCCACACTAATAACAGTGAGAAAAAAGAAATAATATGTATCAGGTACATCCACATTCAGCTGAATTCAACCAATTACAGAGTTACTGAATATACACAGTGTAACAGGTGAATGCACTACAGGTAAGTGCTGGAAGTATAACGATAAATAGGACCTGATTTTAATCTTAAAAATGTTATAGCCTGGAGAAGACAAACACAAACACAAATGGGTATTTCAATGCAACACCATAAATATGAATTAGAATTATGGTGATTTTTGAACTCAGAAGAACCTAAAGTATCTTTGAGATCCTGGATGGAGCATGGAGCAAAGACACACCTGCAATATTCTGGGTTTGTCTAAAGGATAGGAAACACACACACACACAGAGCATATATAGGTCCCTATTCTCAGGGAGCACACATTCCAGCAAGACAGATGAACAGTAAATACTTACTCAAATTGTGACAGGGCCAATGCAGAACTTGAGTGGGGCAATGAGCCTAACAAAGAATTGGGGACAGTCTGCCTGAGAAAATGTTCAAGGTAAGACCTGAACTAGGAGTCCGTGACTAGGAGTTACAAAAACAAAAGCTGGCGAACGGAAAAGAATGTGATTCACAATATGATACATATATTTATCTTCTGACTTCCATTAGAGAGCACTTGCCAAATCTACAGCAGATTTATCACATCTGAGCTCCAAATTTCTTTATACTGTTTAGTCTAAAACCCTCACTTTAAAGAAAAAGAGTCAATCTACAGTTCAGAGAAATGAAACGATTTGCCAAATATCCTGCAGGCAGTCTATAGTAATGCCACTACTACAATACTGATTATTCTCAATAAAGTATTCTTTCCACATTTTACACATGAGAAATGGGAAAATAAATGACACTGAATTAACTACAGCCCTAGGCCCTTTACATATTCCGTCTCATTTAACCATAACACTAAGATACTTCTTCTAGGGCTTCCCTGGTGGCGCAGTGGTTAAGAATCCGCCTGCCAACGTAGGGGACATGTGTTCGAGCGCTAGTCCAGGAAGATCCCACATGCCATGGAGCAACTAAGCCCATGCACCACAACTACTGAGCCTGCGCTCTAGAGCCCACGCGCCACAACTACTGAAGCCCGTGCGCCTAGAGCCCGTGCTCCTCAACGAGAAGCCACCGCAGTGAGAAGCCCGAGCGTCGCAACGAAGAGCAGCCCCAGCTCGACGCAACTCAAGAAAGCCCGCGTGCAGCAACAAAGACCCAACAATGCAGCCATAAATAGACAGACAGACAGATACTACTTCTATTTTAAAGGTAAGGAAACAACTTCTGGTAAGTTAAATTATAATGCCAAGTCTTTCTGACTTAGAGGTTCATGCCCTTCATGTGTCTAGAAAAATATGGTATTGTTCCAGTTAAATCTTCAAGAAAAAAATTTTACTCAGAAATAGTAACACTATTTCTCTTATTGATCACTCAGGAAATTCGTTTTTCTTTCCTTTAATTCAATTTCCCAAGCATGACTTTTTCCCCAACTTCTACCCCAGCTCGGGTCTCTTTATTTCACACCTGTACTACACCTACCACCTCCTAAATGGTCTCCCAGCTCCCAAGCTTTCCTTCTCTACCTTTGCCACATGCAATTAATTTTCCGGTAACACAAGTTTCATCATTCATTCAAAATACATTTTAAAATACCTAAAATGATTGTCAAGCACTGTGCCAGGTACTGCAGATAGTGCAATGTTCAAAACAGACGTAGTTCCTATTCTCAAGGAGCTTATATTCTAGGAAGAGAGATGAACAGTAAATAATTACTCAAATTGTGATAAAGGCAATGCAGAACTTGAAGGGCTAGCAATGTGTCCAACAAAGAATCCGGGATAGTCGGCCTGAGAAAATGTTCAAGGTAAGACCTGATCACGACTAGGAGTTACAAAGACAGAAGTTGGGGAGAGGCAAAGAATCCAATTCACAAGCCTATAGAGAGAAAGATGGGCACATTTGTGTTGGCATGAAAGGTCACACTTTAGTCATTAATTCTTATTTCCCAGTTCCAATGTGGATCCTCTAATCTAGGCAGAAAGTTTTCTGAATATGCTAGGCTCTTTCCTTCCTATGTTTCATTTAGGCTTCCTAGAAATTTCTTTTCATCACTCAACTAACCCTAAAATCCAGTCCTTCTCCCATCAAAACTTTGGTCATCGACTATAATACTCCAGGGTTTTAATTTTAGTGTACTGTGTCACAAACAATTTACAGGAATACTAGAAAACAATGGAATCATCTTTTTAGTCTTCTCTTTAACTATCTGGGGATGCACATTTCTTTCTTATCACTAAACAGGGTTAAATGCTAACCATCAGTAAATGCTCAAAAATGACTTTAAAAAAAAATAAATCTATTTATTTTTGGCTGCGTTGGGTCTTCGTTGCTGCACACGGGTTTTCTCTAGTTGCGGCGAGCAGGGGCTACTCTTCGTCGCGGTGTGCAGGTTTTTCATCACGGTGGCCTCTCTTGTCACAGAGCATGGGCTCTAGGCGCGCGGGATTCAAGGCTGTGGCACACAGGCTCAGTAGTGTAGCTCACAGGCTCTAGAGAGCGCAGGCTCAGTAGTTGTGGCGCACGGGCTTAGTTGCTCCACGGCATGTGGGATCTTCCCAGACCAGGAATCGAACCCGTGTCCCCTGCATCGGCAGGTGGATTCTTAACCAATGCGCAACCAGGGAAGCCCTTAAATGATTTTTTAAACATCTAAACATCTACCTGATCTCCTATCCACGCCCAAAATTGTCCATTTAGTTCTAAGGTCAATATCACTATTACTTTCACAAATATATAGTATCAGTCATAAAAATGAACTCAATATGCGGTTAGATAACTGCAGATCCATTACCATTACTAGAAAACATATCCCAAAATCTTTTAGTAATAGATCAGCAGCATTACTTACATATTAAAAACTATTAAAAATAAAAGGTATTAAGAGGCCTTTTAGGTCAACCATATATGTTAAAGAAAATGGTTAAAATGTAGATTTTGTAGTGAAATATTTTGGTATAGCATATCCTTTTGCAAGTTTCTGCAGCACTCATTTACAGGTACTTGCCACACACTTAACAGCTGGTACAGTACTTTTGGCATTTCAGATCTTAAACTGCTTCAACCAAAGACCAATGCTAGCTTTACTATTATCAGTTCTTGTGCACAGTCTGTCTCCCCGACCCATGAGGTCAGGTGCTTTGTTTGAGTCCCTGCTGTGTACCCAACACCTAGAATAGTACCTGGCACATAATGGGGGTTCTATGTACATCTGTGGAATAAATACCTATCACATAACACATGCTTGGTAAACTGTGTGCCCAATACTGTACATGTAATCCCTATAGCTATCTTACAGAATAGGAACTATTACTGTCCCCCTTTCTGCAGATAAGAAACCTGAAGTAGTAGAAAGACGTTAAATAACTTAAATGACTGTCCCACGGTCACCCAGCTTCAGTGAGAGCCAGAATTCAAATCCAAACATTCTGACTCATCTTGTACTCTTAACCACTACTCTCCCTATACTTCTCTCCTTAACTTCAAATTTTCCATGTACCTTTGATTAAATGTTGGGCATTTTTCTACAATAAATGCTTCTAAACAATGGTTTTAAAAAAAAAAACCCTCAGGTGACTATCCACTTCAGATTTTCCATCCTTATACTTACTTTTAAAATAAGCTTTTTACAGAAATTTACAATTTCAAAGTTGTTCAATCATTTAAAAAGTATTTATTATGCACCTCTGGATCGCCTCTAAATTGGTAGTTCTTAACTTAGACCAAACCCCTTTAAGACTCTGAGAAAAACTGCTGACATCTTCTCAGAGAAACGCCCACATAAAATTTTGCATACGACCTCAAAGGCCTTACTAGAGTACACCCCCAGAGAAAAGCTGGCCTTAAACTCATTATACTAAATACAATGATCCAGCCAAAGGCACCAATTCCTGGCCCTCACTTTATAGTCTTCTTTATACAAATTCTACTGTAGGTATTTCAATTTAATTATAATAATTGAGTACTCACCATATGCAGGTACTGTGCTAGATACTATGAAGATCTAAATGAGCTAAACTATTATCCCTGCTCTCAAAACTACCATGCTACAACAAAAAGGGTGAAGCAAGCATTCAAGTGCTTTGAACAACATGGATTCTTCCAAACGGTCCACAGGGCTCCTTAATAGAAATTCACATGGACCTTAGAACACCTTCATGGTTAAACCTAACCCTGTCGTCTTGCAGTTGAGGAACTAAGGGTCAAAGATATTACTTAAAATCATAATATAGGGCTTCCCTGGTGGCACAGTGGTTGAGAATCCGCCTGCCGATGCAGGGGACACGGGTTTGTGCCCCGGTCCTGGAGGATCCCACATGCCGCGGAGCAGCTGGACCCGTGAGCCATGGCCGCTGAGCCTGCGCGTCCGGAGCCTGTGCTCCGCAACTGGAGAGGCCACAGCAGTGAGAGGCCCATGTACCGCAAAAAAAAAAAAAAAAAAAAAAATCATAATATAAGTAGCAATGTTAAAATCTGAATTGTGTCCTTTGACTCTTGATTACAGGCTCTTTATACTGCAATATCCTACATCCCTACATAACAAAGCCAGAAATTGAGATGAAAAAATAAAGAAGAAACACAAATACAGTAATTAAAAAGAAAAAAATTAAAATCAAGTTTAGTAAGACCAGGAAAGAATTTGTTGTGGCACTTTGATGGGTTTTGAAAGGTTGTCTTAGTCGACAAAAATCCGAAGCAATTATTGTGTATCACAGTATGAATAAAAAGAAAAACAGGAAAAATGTATCTGCTAAGTGAAGATGTATGAAGAATATGTGAGCAGGTATATTTAGGTCATAAAATCCTTGGCTCTCTTTCTCTCAGATGACTTGCTCTGGGGGAAACTAGTCGCTATGTCCTAAGAACACAAAAACAGCCTTATGAAGATACTGACTTAGTGAGTAACTGAGGCCTCCTGCCAAAAGCTACATTTAGTGAGCCGATTTCCAGCCCCAGTCCAGCCTTCAGACGACTGCAGTGCTGACCAACACTTTCGCTGCAACAGCAGACTCAGCCACTCTGAGCCAGAACCACCGGGCTAAGCCTCTCCATTCTTGACTTTCAGAAACCACATGTGATACCAAATGTTTGTTTTAAGTTGCTAAATTTGGGGGATATCTATTACACAGCAATAAATAGCTAATACAACAGGCAAGGTGTGACATCTCTAACTTTGTTTAGAGTCAATAAAGTTTTGTGCTAGGAATTATGGCAAAACCACACTTAGGAATTAAAAGTTTCAGAGCAATATGCAAGATGGATGAACTGGGAAGCATTTTGCCTTCCTGTATCCCACAATATCCAGTAGAGTCCTTCCTGCACACAGTAAATACCTATGCTTGGTAACAAACTAGCTTACACACAAGATTTCCTAACTGATCCAATGCAATAGTCTCAATGTTTCTTAAAAGTAAAATGACCCCTTAGAATCTCTCCATATAAGTTCAATCCTGAAAGCTGTAGTTTTATTGTTGTTTACTTTTTAGCACAGAGCCATACCTTCCTTAACTGAGAATTATACTCCGTAACAAATGAAAACTGAGACCTGTTAGAAGCTCTTCCCTAAATTTAGTCAAAATTAAAAGGTAGCTTAAAACAGGGATTCTGAAGAGACTATGAACAGCTGCTTCAGAGTTGAAAAGTGAATGGTGAAAAGCAGCTCCACCATGAAGTATGAGCAAAATCTTACCTCATATAAAAGTATTTTATTGCCTCAACCATACAAAGCCTTAATAGGTCTTGATGATAACCTCAACATGCAGCCTTCTAATAGTAATCTGATTTAAAAGTTTAGCCTCCATACTAGAAAAAGATCTTCCTAATCATACTACTGGGAAAGTGCGCAACATAACCCTGTTTTCCCAGTGTCAAAACAATCTTAATTATACCTCAAAGTTTGCAACCCATTAGGTTGGTAATCCAAATTTTAATCCACAAAACAGTAAGGGCCTGTAGTCTTTGTTGATCATTAAGTTTCATACTAAATGCCCTTCCCTATCACCCCAGCCTTATGCACGCACTCTTCACCTGACACCTGGATTTACCCAGAAAGGCTGATAAAAGTGGCTTGTTCAAAATAAGTTGTATCTTATAATCTAGATGGAGGGGGGAACCATAATAGAGGCAAATAACCACAGATGAGAGACTGTTATTATCAATTCAATTATACAGATAAGCAACTTAAGAGTTTTTTCATGTACAATCTGATTCAACAGCTAGAACTAATTTTTACACTAAAAATATTTCAGTCATTCTAAAATTCTATTTAAAAGTCAACTTAGCCTCTGAAATTAACTTAAAAGGTGGTAACTTTTTAAAAGGTACTTAAGCTTAGATTCAAAGTAGAATAAAATAAAAGCTAGTTTTTAGTGGCCTCACGCAACTAAATATTCCCCTCAAAGAAAATCCCATTATCTTTATAACCAAACTAAAAGTAAACTACATATTAACTTTAAGGTTTTCTAACTTTACCACAATAAACACACCAATACACTTAGGCTGGTTCTGAATAACCTTCTCCTGGGAAAAACAATGTTTTTGTTACCAAGTGTGATCTAAGAAAATCCCATTATCTTTATAATGACACCAGAAGTAAACTACATATTAACTTTAAGGTTTTCTAACTTTACCACAATAAACACACCAATACACTTAGGCTTGTTCTGAATAACCTTCTCCTGGGAAAAACAATGCTTTTGGTACCAAGTGTGATTTAATCATTTTATAAATTAATCACTTTCACAACACTTCGAATACGTTTTGTAAACTGATTCCCTGGATCACAAGCTTTAATATCCAAATCTTTAAAGTTAGTTCTTTCTTCAAACAGAGTACTTAGTTAAAAATATTTAAGATAATTTCAACAACTTATAAAATATGTTAGATAAACTCAAAAGTATAAACTAATTTCAAAGTGAAAGAAAAACTCAATTGGCATTCTAATAGAGTAAATTCTAATGATAATAAAATCCTTGCAATAGGATGCCTCATGTTTCTCAAAAGCACTTTAAAACCACGATATCCTCCCATCAGTTACAAATATAAAGACTTCCTACCGTGAAATCAATCTATAAAATCCATAGATTGATGTAATCTGTAGGACAGTTTATAAGAATTATGACTCCTCTGCAAATTTAAAATAACTCTTAAAAAAAAATTCAAAGGCAAAAAAGAGGGAGTTTCAAAATTAAGATTATCAAGACCACAACCAGTTCCACTAGTCACATAAGGTTTTTTCATACAAGTGATAAATTTATTACCCTGTAATGGTAAAATAATTAGTGTTTTTTAGTCTCTAATGTTTAAGCATCAAGAAAAGCAAGTACATTTAGTTATCAGGTTTTAACCTTATTTGGCACCAATATCTTTCTCCTTACTCTGAAATATGATGTAAAAATTACATATTCAAGTGAATATCTAATAAAAATGAAGTCAAAACTCCACTTCCTGAAATACTGCTTGGCCAATTACTATCTCCTAAAAGGACTAGTAGACAGATATTAACTAAAAAAAACAAAAAAAACAAAAAACACCAAATACCTGGCACATGCTGCTTGTAGCTATTTAAAGTGAATTATTCTAACTCTTGTGAAGTGGAAATAGCGGAGAACCTTTGTTCAGATCCAGCTCCACCACTTCCATTCTATACTTACTGTTTTGAGTAAGACACTCAACTTGCTTCTTCATCTGTTAAATGGAAGTCAAAATAATACCTACCTTGCGCCAGAGTTGTGGAAATGAAATGATTAAGGTATTTAAATCATGCAGTGCTAGGCAAGTGTGTTTTATGGGTCTATGTGTATACTAGGTACATGGAACAACTGTGGTAGATGCTGACTGTATAAATTAATGTCAACTTTCAAATATCTACTGGTACCAAAGAAGGAGTATACAGTAAAATGATAAATGACACATGCTTCATTGTGCAGTTCACATCAATTTTTAATTTTCTTTAAGACATTCTCATTCCTGCCATGCCTGTATAGTTCAGGACAATTTTTCCAAGGTTTGCACTCTCTACTTTACCCCACTCAAGATGTTTCCCTAACTAGACATTAAAGTAAATGTCAAACAATTTGATGCTATATTTTCATAATATTTAGAGCTGTGAAGTCCTTATAACACTAAATATAAGCCCTTGTGTTCATTTTTATGTTAACAATAGAATTCCTAGAACTTTAGAATACTTTAACTTTTAAATCCAAGTCAATAAAGATCGTTAAAAATTCTACTGCTCATCAAAACATTAACAGATGGTCAAAATAACTAATATACTTTAGATGCATTATAATACGCATGACATGGTTCTCTGTTTAAAAAAGTACATTAAAAACCAATTAGTTAAAATACGAAATTTTCCAGGGATCAAAAGTAATGATAGTAACAACTGAAACATACCATAACAATAAACTTTTTCATGTCCCGAAAACATGAAGCGCATTTTTGTCAGTCTCCACATTCTTTCTAAGAAGCTTTAGAAAAATGCTACTAATCCCTTCAGAGATCTCGCCAAAACATGACTTTAAATATTATCATCTAAAATCATGACTCTCACGTTGAAGCATTACTGTATAAAGATTTGAAAACGCATACTAACATGCTGTACCTTAAGACTGAATTTTGTTACAATTCCAACTCTCTTCGATTCCGCAAAGTTATTTTAAAGGGCACCAATTCATTATTCTTTTACACAACGATTTATACGTTTTTAAAACTTTCTCCCCAATTTGATCACCAACGAAACAGAAGTCACTAAAATCACTTTGGAGACCATGTTAATGACCGCACATGAGGAATTCTGGAAGCGCTGATTAAATATAAAAGAATAGTCTTTACTTTTCTAAGTAAAGGAAAGTGATGGTTGGGGGTCTCCTCCCTGAACAAGGAAGTTCTGTTACATCCAGGCAAGACCAGCCATGTTGGAAAACACTTGTCAATTACGGTTCTGACAAGTATTCGCGAACACGGCTGGATGAAGCTAACCTTGTGTACCGAGGTGCGTACATCAAGGCCCTCTTCGGCTCCGCCACAGGATCTGGGCCTACTTTGGGGATTGTTTCCGAGTTGGAGCCGTCCTTCGGTCCGTACGGAGTGCAGAGCCGAGGGGAAAGAGGGCGGGGAAAGGAGAGTTGGGGGGAAAAGGGTTTGAGAGTTGGAAGCCGCTATCCGCAGTGAGAGGGGCGCGGCGGCCGGCAGAGGTTTCCGAGTTGAGAGTCGGGGGGAGGGGCCGAGGATTCGGGGACCAGGGGGATCTCAGCAAAAAGTCCCCTCGGGCCCCTCGGAGGGGCCTAGGAGCGCAAGAGGAGGAAGGGAAGGGGAAACGCTTCAGTGCACTGACCTGTCCTCGGAGTCCATGCGGCTCAGGGGTTCCCCATCCGACGACATCTCCAAGCTGCCTCGCCGGCCCGCGGAGGTCGCGCTGCTTCCGCCTCCCCCGGTCCCGTAGCCCTCATCGCCGCCGCTGGAAACGACGCTGCTGCTGCTGCTGCCGCCCCCGCCGCCGCCCTGGCTGCCCCGCGATCCCTTGGGCTCCTCCAGGCCCTCCTTGCCGTCCCCATCCCCGCTGCTGCTGCTGGCGGCACCGGGGCTCAGCGAGCGCGTCTCGTCGCTGCTGCTCCCGCCGCTGCTGCCCACCAGGCTCTCGGCGCTGCTCTCCTCCTCGCCCCCGCCGCTGCTGCTGCTCTCGTCCTCCTCCTCCTCGTCCTCCTCCTCGTCCTCATCCTCCCCGGCCTGGCTGGCGCTCTCGGGGCTCGGCTCCGACATCGTCTCCGCCTCGCGGCCCCCCACTCCGCCGCCGCCTCCACCGCCCCCACCGCCGCCGCCGCCGTTCAGCAGCAGCGCCGCCACCGCCTCGGCCTCCGCCTCTTCTTCCTCCTCCTCTTCCTCCTCCTCCTCCTCTGGCGGCTCAGCCCGACCCCGCGCCGCCGGGCCAGGGCTGCCGGGGGGCAGAGGGCTCAGGCGGGAGAGCTCCTCCAGGTCGGCCATGTCGGTGATAGCGGCGGCCATGGCGGCGCCTGCTCCTCCTCCTCCTCCCCGCCGCCGCCGCCTCCCTCTCTGGACTCTCGCTCCGGTGCCCCCTCCCGAACGCCCAAAACTCCGCCGACGCCGCTGCAGAGCAGGAGGAGGGCCCGCGAGCTGCGTCAGCCTGCACACGCGCTACGGAGCCCGCGCGGGGACAGGCGCGCGACTGCGCGCACTCACGCGGAGACGGCTGCGCGCCTGCGCGGCGGCACGCGGTGGCGCCTCCCCCCCCACCGCCCGCGGATTCCGCGCCCCAGCCCGTGCCCCCGCTGGTCCCCGCCCGGCCTCCGCCCCGACCCGCCGAGGACTCAGAGTTTCCGCGGGGCCTTCCCACGCCTTCCCTGCTCGCGCAGCGGTCGGGACACGCGGAACGAAAACCTGAGCGCTAACCGGGCGATTCTAACAGCCCTCCGAGGTCTTAAGATAAAGTCATTCATTCCGGGGGGTGTTTGGGGAGCGTCCCCGGTGCACAGGCGCTGAGCCAAGAATCGAACAAGTCCCTGGGCTTATGAGAGCTGACAGTCTACGAGGAGAGGCGATTAAAATTAGTAAAAATCAATAATACAGTGCGAGGTACTGAGTCCATACGCGCGACATAGAGCCACAGGTTATCATCTAAACTGCGTTCGAATAACCCGAGGAATGGTTAAATCACAGTCGCAGGGCAAATGTGTATTCAAGATCTTCAAACTTTTTAGCTCCTGGGCACTCGAAAACGATTTTGTACATCCTTATACGGTTTTAAATGACATCCACATTTTTTCCAGCTTCTTATATTTTATAACTGTCACACTTTTTAAAAACGTAGCCAATGAACCCTAAATACCATAGGGATTTAACACCCACCAATATCCACTTTTTAGAATCCGATCTCTTTTATGCTTGAGCAATTTCCATCTTCTGGGACTCATTTACATTTTACATCCTGTCCAGGATTTTATCTTAATAATATATTTTATATTCGAACTGTTTTATTGATCATCTTATATGTCCTTGTAACAAAAATGTATATAGAAATTGGAATTTAACGGTTGTTTTTAAATCTCCTGTGATCATAACACTCTTAAGTCTTATTATTTCAACTGATCAAAATATATATTTCAAAATATTTATAAATAAATATTAAACACAAATGTAAAGTTTTTTTGGCAATGCACCTCACAAAGATGGAATTGAATACTTTTTTAAACTAGATTATTTATCAGTGGATGAGTATTTCTCAAACTAGATTATTTATCAGTGGATGAGTATTTCTAGAATGAGAACGAGCGACTTCAATTCTATTCCAAGCTTTCAATTCCATGGATGTAAGCACTGAGAAAACTTGTTCACATAAATAAGTACATGAGAATGAATGGAGTTTTGTTACAGCAATGCAACTCAATTCTTTGAACTCTTTACAAATTATATGCCCACAAAAGTCACACAAAGATCTAACAAGAAAAAAATACTTTTAATGGTCTATCTGCTGACAACACAGACTAGATTCTCTTTCAACTTTGTTGAAAGCAAGTAACTGAAAACCACCTGACTTGTAAAAGGATGTGTTACTCATTCTCATTCAGCAGTCAATTGTTCCTTTTTTGGTGTCCTGGAGGTTTTTGCATCCCCGGGGTACAGCACCTTAGGAAGATGTGAGGTGGGGTAGAATTATGCCTTTCTTTTGTAAAGTAGGGGAGGGGCAATTGGGATAAGGGAAGCTGCAAAGGAGCCCACATTACCCTCTGACCCCAGGGCACATTTTCAGGCAGATCCTTTTAGGGAAAAGGGAAGTGAGAATCAGAACGGATTGCCTTAAAACAGGCTCAGCGCTCATACACATCTTAGAAAGTCTTCATACACCATGAATACCCCAGTATTATGTCTATTGCCTTAGGCCTTTGGACAGCTGTTATATGTTCCATACGTTGCCTCAAGGGAAAGCAAAAATAAAAATAAGAAATAATAATATGGGGCATTATGGCTTACAGATACCTTCACACACGCATACAATGCAAAATGCTAACCGCAAATATGTTAACCTCAAAGCCACTCTTTGAGATAGACTAGGCTGTCAGTTAAGTACTATTAGAGGGACTTCCCTGGCAGTCCACTGTTTAGGACTCCACGCTTCCACTGCAGGGGGCACAGGTTTGATCCCTGGTCTGGGAACCAAGATCCCACATGCCGCGAAGTGAGGCCAAAAAGAAAAAAAAAGAACTATGAGAAAGTTTAGCTGAAAAGTGTGTATTAAGTGTATGTGCCAAGCACTGTATGAAGCCCTAGAGATTTTGGCTGAGTTTGGCTGAGTTATTTAAGGAAAACTTAACAAAGAATGTAGGATTTGAACAGTTGTGTATGTAAGATATAATACATTTAAGTCATTTGAGCTGGATCTTGAAGAGTGAATAGACAGAATTCTGTGTGAGGGGGAATTCTAGGACTGAGAAGCAATAACACTGGAAAAGCATAAAAATTTAATTTGTGACTGTTAATTAACCATGAGAAAACGAAGCCAAAAAGCTGAAAAAGAGTTCAAGATGACATTACAGAAAATCTTGAATAAAAAGACTGACTTTGAAAGATGGCAGGTATATTTATATACCACAGTGTGTGTGTGTGTGTCTGTGTCTGTGTGTATATATATTTAGAAAAAATATTTTTTAAAGGTGTGCTATGATTAAAGTTATAAGGGTATCTAATGTTATAGATGATATGGAGAAAAGTGTGAAAAGACTGAAAGGTGAATGGAGATTAGACACGTGGAAATGGCAGGTATCAAAGCCACAAATGAATGCTCTGACTGCAGTATTTATACTTGAAGATGAAAATGAGCTATCTTAGAACTGGCTTTTTGGAGAAAAGTGTGTTTCCCATCACTGGAGAGGTTTTTTGTTGGTTTTAATTGCAAATTTCCTGAAAATTTGAAAGAACTGGATAATAAACACCTATACACCCACCTAGATTCATCAATTACTAACATTTTGCCACATTTGCACAGTCTGTGTCCCTCTGTCTCTGTGTCTTTCTCTATGTCCCCTCCCTCTCCCTCCCCCCTCTCCCTTTCTTGCTCTCCCTCTCGGTTTAGTTGCAGACATCATTACTCTGCATGCATCTCCTTAGAACAAGGCCACTCTCGTACATAACCGCAGTGTCACAATGTCATTACCGCATTCAATGAAGTGTCTGACTAAAGGCAGGACCTCTGGGTGATAGAATTTTTTCAGGTGGCATTAGGTGAGAGGTTGGATGAAATGCAAGCAGTGTGGCCTGCAGGCCAGTGCCCATCCACCCCCTGTTCGTTACCAGCCTGCAGCTACATACATGCTGAAATTAGCTTCAGGAAACTTTTGTAACAACATGGTAGAGTAATTTTACATCTGCTGAACCTAATAATAAAAAATGGAGGCTTATTTTTTTTTTATGTCATCAGTTTATTTTTTATCTTATAATTCTGGTAATTCACTCTTTATTTAAATGTATTATCTTATTTATTTATTTATTTGGTTGTGCCAGGTCTTAGTTGCCGCTCACGGGCTCCTTAGCTGCAGCATGCATGTGGGATCTAGTTGCCTGACCAGGGATCAAACCCAGGCCCCCTGAATTTAGAGCGGGAGTCTTAACCACTGTGCCACCAGGGAAGTCCCATCCGGTAATTCACTTTTATTGTATTTTTCAAAAGCCTCAGTCCACTGGAAAGTAAAAACCTGATCCTGGGCTTCCCTGGTGGCGCAGTGGTTGAGAATCCGCCTGCCGATGCAGGGGACACGGGTTCGTGCCCCGGTCCGGGAAGATCCCACGTGCCGCAGAGCGGCTGGGCCCGTGAGCCATGGCCGCTGAGCCTGCAAGTCCGGAGAGGCCACAGCAGTGAGAGGCCCACGCACCGCAAAAAAAAAAAAAAAAAAAAAAAAAACTGATCCTTCAGTTGAGAACCACTGTTCTATTTCCCTCCTGCCTGCTTGGAGAGTATGTAATTCTATGCATAATTATAAGTTACCCAATCATACACCATTGCATAAGAGCTATTTTATTAGGAATAGTATTCAAACTCATCAACCACAGTACCAATGGGTCAAAATAGCAACAATTACTTGAATTTTACTGGCGCTTCTACCTACCAAGCCTGCTAACACAGGCAGGTCATTGCCAGTTTTCGGGGAGCCCCTGGGGTGGGGGGGAATCTCTGCGCACACCCTGCTGACCCAGTGGCCCCCTCCCCTGCTCTGCTCCTACCAGACACTGCAGGCTCCTCCTACCGGGACCTGTGATACAAACAAAACAGCCAAAGCCATGGTGTAGCCTGAAGACATGGAGATCACTGTGCTGACCTCTTTTGGGGGAACCCCGGAGCAGACTGCTTAGCCCAATATCATATATGGTTTTCAATGAAACATCTCTTTATGGTTTTACTCAGAGCTCTGTCTCTCCTAGGAACCCAGACATGCTTTCATGGGCCTAGACTGGCGATGGATTTGAGTAAGAGCTACCCCAAGTTATATTTATTACTCCCCATCCAATGACTAAGTCTTTCTCATAGGGCTTCTCTGTCTAATTTTCTTTTCCACAAACATGAGTCCCGTTCAAGGAAGCAGTCTCAGCCCCCAGGTCAGCAGGTTTCTTTCAGTCCTGACTCACCACTTTGCCAGACACGCCGAGACATGCTTGAACCCCAGCATCAGACCCAGCTTAGATCCAGGCTGAGATTCCTGCTATACTACACATAAGATACTTCTGAAAAGCTCTCTGAAATATGCAGCCGTAGCAGGTTTTGCACCTTTATTTGAGGTTCCTCACTCTGCCATGGTGAGCAGAATCAATAGGTGTGTGATGCCCTCGTTCTCTGACTGACTTGACATCTAAAGAAAGTACGTGTGAAAAGAGAGAGCATCTTACTGAAAGATGGGATGATAGGATCTCAAAGCTGGAAAAGAACTGGGAATCTGATGAACGCTTTCCCAATCTGTAGACTGTCATCCAACAAAGATACAACCAACTAATTATTACATTTGTTTGTTTGTTTTTTAAATAGAAGAAGTATCTTAACATTTACTGTAGCACTTTCTGGTTTCTAAAGCATTGTAGCATCCCTCGCTCATCTCATCAAACTGGAGAGGCTGTGTGGTGGGCTGTTAAAAGCATGACCTCTGGGGGCTTCCCTGGTAGCGCAGTGCTTAAGAATCCGCCTGCTAGTGGTTGAGAATCCGCCTGCCAATGCAGGAGACACGGGTTCGTGCCCTGGTCCGGGAAGATCCCACATGCCGCGGAGCAACTAAGCCCGTGAGCCGTGGCCGCTAGGCCTGTGCGTCCGGAGCCTGTGCTCCGCGACGGGAGAGGCCACAACAGTGAGAGGCTCGCATACCGCAAAAAAAAAAAAAAAAAGAATCCGCCTGCTAATGCAGGGGACACGGGTTCGAGCCCTGGTCTGGGAAGATCCCACATGCCGCGGGGCAACTAATCTCGAGGGCCACAACCACTGAGCCTGCGCTCTAGAGCCCGTGCTCCGCAGCAAGAGAAGCCGCCGCAATGAGAAGCCCACGCATGGCAACAAAGAACCAACACAGCCAAAAATAAATAAAAATAAAATAAATTTTTTTTTTTTTTTTAAAAAGCATGAGCTCTGGGGCCAAATTGCCTGGGTTCAAGTCCTGTTTCTTCCCTTTACACTTGTGACCTTGAGCAACTTACTTCTGTTCTCGGATCTTTAAAAGAAGGTTGATAATAGTATCTCCCTCAGAGTTGTTGTAAAGATCAAAAGCTGAGCAGCCCTAAGGGGCTCAGAAGAGCACAGGTTAGTTAGTTACCATCATTATCGTCACTATCAGCATCATCTTCATGATTACAGTTTTTGAGTTAAAGTTTCTGTCGTCAGTAGGACCATTTTAAGACTAACTGCTTTGGATGGTAACTTTTCACAATAAGGACGTCATAAGCATGTCTGGCATTTTGAATAGTTTCTCATTTTGAATTTAGTAAAATGCTTTTTCTATAAACTAGCAATGAAAGGATAAGCAAAATGTGAAACGTGAATAACATAAATACCATAGTGGTTTTTTTTTTTTTTAATGACAACTTAGTTTTCACTCAAATGAACGAACCTTTACTTTACATCTTGACCCATCAGTGTCCATTTCCTACTCTGTGTCTTCAGTCCCACCCTCTCTACTGGCTCTTTCTTTCCAGTTCATGAACACGTTCAGGTCTTTTCATCCTTGTAAGTACTGATTCTGTTTTCATCTAAACTTCTAAAAATATGAACAAGAGTTGCTTGCTGCGCTCTCTTACCTCCCATATATTGTCCCTCTACTGCAAAATGATATCCAACCCCACGACATTTTTGAAAACTACTCTCAGTAAAATCAATTGCCAAACCTAGGGGATCCTCTTCAGTTCTTACCTTACAACTTTGCTATCACACTACGATGAAAATAAGTCTCAGGTCAAATTCTGCATTGTGGGGCTTCCCTGGTGGCGCAGTGGTTGAGGGTCTGCCTGATAATGCAGGGGACACGGGTTCGAGCCCTGGTCTGGGAAGATCCCACATGCCGCGGAGCAACTAGGGCCGTGAGCCACAACTGCTGAGCCTGCACGTCTGGAGCTTGTGCTTGGCAGCAAGAGAGGCCGCGACAGTGAGAGGCCCGTGCACCGCGATGAAGAGTGGCCCCTGCTCGCCGCAACTAGAGAAAGCCCTCGCACAGAAACGAAGACCCAACACAGCCCAAAATAAATAAATAAATAAATAAAATTTAAAAAAAAAAAAAAATTCTGCATTGTGCACTTTGTGGTATATTCTCCTCTTCTCTCTGGATTTCTACGATGCCACACTTATCTATAATAGATTGCCAGCACCTTTCATTGTTTCTTCTTGATCTCCTGTTCTTTAAATGTTGGTTCCCAAGTCTATATACTTGGCCAGCTCTCTTCTTGTTCTAGTCTTCCTGGTAAATAACATCCAGCCTCTCGATTCTGATCCCTTAATGATGAATCTTGAGAGCCCCCCAGATTCATCCTCCCCAATGCCTCCCTACAACAGAGGATCCTTCATTTATACAGCACCGATATAAAAACTTATATGTGTGTCTGTCCCACAGTTTTCTCATGTATTGCCAATTGACTTCAGCCTTTTGGGTCCTTCAGCAACTGTCAGGTACTTTGAGTAGATATCAATTTACTCAAAGTCCGTGGATTGGGCTAGGCAGAAGTTAAGCATGCCCCCTCTCCCACCCAACATTGAGGTCAGGTGGTAGCTTACAAGGAAAGGAAGGCTTCGTCGAAATTCTTCCAAATGTGTAAATTTTTATCTGCAAGTGGGCAAAAAAAGTTATAACCTGCTCATGTAAGGTTAAGGAAACCCTCACTCTCTGTCCTGAGGCATGCCTAAAGCACCTTGCAGGGGAGGCTCACTCTGAGGTGGGTGCAGCAATATCCAAACAGCAGAATCACTCAACCTTCTGTTCAGGTCTGTCAGTAGATGCCTCCAAGAATTGAAGAGAAGATGGACCAAGAGATTATCACACTAAGTGAAGTAAGCCAGACAGAGAAAGACAAGTATCATACGATATCACTCATATGTGGAATCTTAAAAAAAAAAAAGATACAAATGAACTGATTTATAAAACAGAAACAGACTGACAGACATAAAAAACAAACTTAGGGTTACCAAAGAGCAAAGGGGGGTGGGGAGGGATATATTAAAAGTTTGGGATTAGCAGATATAACCTACTATATATAAAATAGATAAACAACAGGGCTTACTGTATAGCACAGGGAACTGTGTTCAGTGTCTTGTAATAAACTATAATGGAAAAGAATCTGAAAAAGAATATATATATATACGTGTGTGTGTGTATATATATATATATATATATATAAAATACATATATATGTAACTGAATCACTTTGATCCACACCAGAAACTAACACAACACTGTAAATCAACTATAAATAAATAAAAAACAAAATTAAATAAAAAATAAAAGAATAAAGAAAACAATAGACACTATTTTAAAAAATTGAATAGAAGGCACTGGGGAGAGGTAGATAACACAGAACCATATAGAATTTAGACTGAGAAGGTAGTAGGTTGCTGGGCTTTCTAGCAACTTATTCACCGTATATTGGATCTATTGAGTGTCACACTCCCATGTGTCAAGCGCTGTTTTCAGCACTGGATAAAGACCTATGGTGGGTAAAGTCAAGAAAAATTCCTACTTTCATAGAGCTTACTCTCTGGTTAGGTGTTCTTGTACCTCGTTCTCACAAGAGTGACAGGGCTGTGAAGTCTTTCTAGGCAGCCGTATTTCTGGGACATCATTTATTTCACCAATGAAAATGTATTTCTAACATCCCTTATGGTAATTAATGAACCTTCTGGTATAAATTTCAATAAAGATCCTTGAAATGCTTACGTAGCCACCTGGGGAATATGGCTTCCTGATTAGGGCACTTCAGATGATAACTAACGATCTCTGCAGCGTGAATTCCTAATAGGGTAACGCTAATGATAACTAACCTCCCCTAGAGTGTAGATTAAAGTTAATTTACACACAAGTACATTACACTGTTTATAAGGAAGTATTTTAAAATAAATTATTACAGAGGCAATATGACAACACGGCAGGAAGTATGGTTGCTCAGAACTCCCTACTTTCACACAGACATCTTTTTTTTTTTTCCCCCGCTGTGCCGCAAGCGTTGCAGGATCTTAGTTCCCCCACCAGGGATTGAACCTGGGCCCAAGGCAATGAAAGCACGGAGTCCTAACCATTGGAACGCCAGGGAATTCCCCACATAGAGATTTAAAAATCCTGAAGCACACTACCTCCCTAGGACTCCCAGATCCTTCCCCAAATCCAGCAACTACAGACAACAAAAGGCATCAGGACCTCCCCCAGGACCCTCCTATTGTCACAGGGTTTTTATCC
Source organism: Kogia breviceps (assembly GCF_026419965.1). Lineage (NCBI taxonomy): Eukaryota > Metazoa > Chordata > Mammalia > Artiodactyla > Physeteridae > Kogia > Kogia breviceps. Next base: position 14,501,285 of record NC_081321.1, on the reverse strand, counting down.
ATTCTGAATGGCGAGTGCCCATATCATTCCAATCACTGAATACTTTAAATAGCACTCTTGCTCAAATCTTTAGCCATGAAGAAACTGACAAGACTCTCTGAATCTCAACCCCAAATACCTTGGGGAAGGAATTATAATCTTCCCAGTTGGTCCTCGGATTCACGCCCAAACTGATTGAGATTGGCCAGACCATAGGACCTTTACACTCTCGCTGGGTGGGATGATGGGGCTGTTTGCAGATTTTGTGTAGGAATCCAAGACAGGTATACTGGATGGCTCCAGTGTCAGGGCTCTGCCAGGAGGGTAAGTCAAAAGGGCAAAAATCCAAGAGTTGAAGATGTAAGCAGGAGAATGGATGATGGAATGTAAGTGGATAGGAAGGGAAATAAAAACAGGACTTTAGTAGATCATTTACAGTATTTTAATTTTATATCAATAAAATATTGAATTTTATTTATATCAGAAAGAGCTATCAATGTACACTCGAAATGCTATAGATTCTGGTCCATGTATATAAATACATTTATGTAGGGAATTCCCTGGCAGTCCAGTGGTTAGGATTCTGTGCTTTCCCTGTCGAGGGTGAAGGTTCAGTCCCTGGTCGAGATTCCACAAGTCACAAGGTGCAGTCAAAAAAAAAAAATATATATATATATATACATATACACACACACACACACACACACACACACACATATATATACACACACATATATATAGTTCCACAGATGACCTGAGAGTGTTAATAACTGCTACTTTAAAGCAATAATATTTTCCATATCTTATTGTGATGTTGTGATTTAATAAGAAACATATATATTTTGGTCGCTGTGCCCTGCTTCTGGCCAGTGCTCCTAAAGTCTTTGTAATTTCCTAAGCAATATAGATGCTAGCAGCATGTTTTGTTTTAATATATAGTCTCTGACCTCAGTTCCTGACTCAAGAGTTCCTAGACCATTTGGAATTTCCTGGATGATAGTAGCATCTTTTGTTCTAACGAGGCAACTCTTGGTGGACCCCTGGATAAATTCAGGATGGGGGCTAGTCACCAAAAGACCAAGCCCTGATTAGAAGCTTGGAACTTTCAGCCCCGTTCCTCTCCTCCAGGGAGGGGAGAGAGGCTAGAGCTTGAGTTAATAATCTACCATGCATATGTGATGAAGCCTCCATAAAAACCCCTCAATTATGGGGTTCAGAAGCTTCCAGGTTCGTGAACCATGAGGAGAGAAGGTCCTGTGATCGGGAACCTTCTGGTTTGCACTATGCACCTCTTCATCTGGATGTTCTTCTGTATCTGTTTTATTATATAATAAACTGGTAAATGTAAATGTCTTCTTGATTTCTGTGAGCTATTCTAGCAAATTATTAAACCTGAGGAGGGGGTCATGGGAGTCCTGATTTATAGCAAGTGGCTCAGAAGCACAGGTGACAACTTGGGACTTTCAGTTGGAGTCTGAAGTGAGGCAGTCTCACAGGATTGAGTCCTTAACTTGTAAGCTAACTCCAGGTGATTGTGTCAGGACTGAACTAAATTGTAGGACACCCTACAAGTAGATAGAGTCAGAAGTATTGTGAGTGTGAGAGTAAAGGAAAACACAGTGTGATTTTCTTAGACACTTATCAGTAACAGGGTGGAATTCCCTGGCAGTCCCGTGGTTGGGACTCCACGCATCCACTGCAGGGGTCACGGGTTTGATCCCTGGTCGGGGAACTAAGATCCCACAAGCTGCGTGGCATAGCCAAAAAATAAATAAATAAATTTTAAAAAAGAAACCAATAACAGGGTAAATGAAATGCGTCCTTGACATCAACTTCTGAAGAATATGGAAAGATTGGATTTTCAAGGACACCATGGTGTTCACTGGTGTTTACATTATGTCCATTTCATTTCAAAGAAAGGAAAATCATATTTAGAAGGCCTAGCTAGTAGTTGAATAATCAGAATAGGTGGAGTGTGTGGTAAGTAAAAGAGAGTCGTGGACCATTGTTGTTTTGTAAAGACAGCTAAAGAGACAACGTGTATCCCAGATTATAACAGCAAAAAGTTCAAAACTGTGAAATGGAAGTAATGAGCAAATATTGAAAAGCTATTACGTGCAAGTCGTATTCTTGCAAACTAACCTGAATCAATTCGGGCATGCGTAATTTTTAGGTCCTTTTTAGTAGACACAAGCAGCCAAAACATTTTACTTCAAGTAAAAGCTAAGAATCCAAAGGGAGAACTGGGTCAGGCACCCAGAATCCTCCAGAGTTCCTGGTGAGAGACCCCTTGAAGGATTTAGCCTAGGGCATCATTGCTAAAGGTACAGGCTACAGACCTCTTGGGATTTGTACACCCTATTTACACAATGGGAGGGAATATTTTTAGAAAAATCACGTATCTTGGGAATTCCCTGGTGGTCTAATGGTTAGGACTTCGCGCTTTCACTTCTGAGGGTCCGGGTTCAATCCCTGGTCAGGGAACTAAGATCCCTCAAGCTGCGCGGTGAGGCGAAAAAAAAAAAAAAAATCACATATCTTGAATATCTTTCACTTGGCCAGAAGAAAAAAATCTAATTTCCAACATTTATCCTGTTGTTCCATAGGCCATTGTTTTTACCAGTAAAACCCATTTCTCATGTTTGGTTGGCAAATTATAAAGTGTCATGGGTTGGTCAAGTTACTGGTAACAGAAGCATTTGCAAAGGCTGCCTCTGAAAGCAAGAAAACCACCACCTCTGGACTGTGTGTTATTTTTTTTTCTTTAGCTTTTCATTATAAACATTTTTTTATACATACAGAAAAGTGGAGAGAATTTAATGAACACCCATATACTCATCACCTAGTCCTAATATTCTTAACATCATATTTGCTCAAGTATTACATAGTTAATTATAGACATCATGATATTTCACCCTTAAATACTTTATGATGTATTTCTAACAACCTAATACATTTCCGCATGATCACAATACCACCATCACACTGAATAAAATTAACAGTAATCCCTAATATCCTCTCATGCCCAGCCTGTACTCAGATTTTCACATTTGTCCCCAAAAGGTCTTTTACAGTTGATTTTTAAAAACCAGACCCAATGAGGATCTTGCCTTTCATTTGGAGGTTACTGGCTTGTACCTTCCAGATTAGAATGCTGGTAGCATCTGAATTACAGCCTAATCTAAGTGGTACACATGTAATATCCCAATATACAAGCTGAAATATGTCAAAGAAAATTATAGAACTCATAATGACTTTACTAGATACTTTTACCAACATTATCTCATTTGTCTCTTTCCCAGAAAGGAAGAAGGTTTCCAAAGGACTCAGCCAAGCTAACATGTATTCTCTGTAGAAAAGACCTTTCTCGTCAATTTGAGAATTCTGAAGTTAAAAGAAGAGATGATTCCAACACCACACTTGGAGAAACGCTGGCCAGTGGTGTACTACGCAGACTCTCAGGTACGGCTCTGAAGGCTCCCTAGGATTTGGCCTCAAACCACTTTTCTACTGCCTTCTGTCCCCACATAGGTACCTGGAGCTATTCAATGTTTGCTGACTAGTCAGGCGGCGACTAGGGCCAGGAGAGACGCCTGGGACAGAAAAAGCCTGGGACAGGAGAACGCCACGCCTGTGCTTCCATGAAGGTGTCTTATTAAATTTTATGTCCTGGGTACCTCCCTCACCTTGCCCTGTCCCCACCCTGAGGTCTCAGACCCCTCACCTGTACAAACAATTTCAGCACATCACACACGGAGTTTAGGATTTCCTCTTATAAAAACTTTGGAAATCAAAGCGTGTGTTCTTGGTAACGGTTCATAGGTTACCTGAATTTTGGCACCTGAAGATTTGAGATTCCTAGGGCCTCTGAGAATCCAGACAAAGCCTACATGTGACTTCTGAAAGATACTTTTGTCAGGACAAGACAGCCCTGCAGAGCGTACACGCTGGGCAGGCAGTGGCCTGGGAAAGTGCAAATCCTGCTCCACCCAAATGGCAGGGATCTATGATCTCTACCTCATATGTGGGTGATGAGAAATGGGTACTGAATAGACCTTTCCAAATCCAAGCCAACCATTTGCTAGGAAACTTTGGGCTTCACCTGACTTGGTCGTGCCTGTTTCCTCATCTCTAAAATGTGAGTAATCATCATTACTTTTTTAGCATTATTGCGAGGAGTGAAAGAGTCATAAGTAAAGTCTCTCTGCCTGTAACATAGTTGGTACTCATTAAATACTAGTTTCTAGCTGTGACAAAGTGAGAGAGTGGCATGGACATATATACACTACCAAATGTAAAACAGATAGCTAGTGGGAAGCGGCCGCATAGCACAGGGAGATCAGCTCAGTGCTTTGTGACCACCTAGAGGCGTGGGATAGGGAGGGTGGGAGGGAGGGAGACGCAAGAGGGAAGAGATATGGGAACATATGTATATGTATAACTGAATCACTCTGTTGTAAAGCAGAAACTAACACACCATTGTAAAACAGTTATACTCCAATAAAGATGTTTAAAAACATAAAATAAAAATTAAAATAAATAAAATCAATAAATGCTAGTTTCTCTAGAAGAGCTTAATAGAGAGTTAATATATCTGTTTCCTTCAGGAAATGTTCCAGCAGTGGTGGAGGTTTTGGACCTGCCAAGACCTGAGATGATGGTAAAAATAATAATAAGGAGGAGAAGGGGAAGAGGAGGGAAAGGGTGAGGGAGAGGAGAAGGAGAATTTGTTTATTACTATTATTTTTAATTGTATTTATTTATTTTTGGCTGCGTTGGCCCTTCGCTGCGGTGCGCGGGCTTTTCATCGCGGTGTCTTCTCTTGTTGTGGAGCACGGGTTCCACGTGCACGGGCTTCAGTAGCTGTGGCTCGCGGGCTCCAGAGCGCAGGCTCAGCAGTTGTAGCGCACGGGCTTAGCTGCTCCGCGGCACGTGGGATCTTCCCGCACCAGGGCTCAAACCCCTGTCCCCCTGCGTTGGCAGGCGGATTCTTAACCTCTGCGCCACCAGGGAAGTTCCGGGAGAAGGAGGATTTGTTGTCTTTACTTCTGCCAGACATTGTTCTAAGAATTATATGTGGATTAACTCATTTAATCCTCCCAGCTCTATGAGGTAGTCATTTGTAAACTCCCAGCGCAGAGATGCAAAACGGCTCTCTCCAGAGTCCTGAGGCTCCTCTGGTTCAGTGAGCTAAGGCAGGTGAGGAAATTCGCGTTGCTTTTTCTCTCGAGTCCATGTGGATATCTGGCCAGGCTGGGTCTCCGTACCTGGCCTATGGCATAGCAGTCAGGGCACACACTGCCTGCCCAGGGTGGGTACCATGCTGAGACGAGGGGCATCCTCTCCTCTGACCAGTTTCTAATACTGTGAATTATCAAAGAAGCTGTGCTGTTCGTATGACGCTAGAGCTAATGATGAACACTAGATTCTAAGGTGATTTCCTTTGTGTTTTATAAAATATGAGAGTAGGTTTGTTGGTTTGTTTAGTGGAGTTAAATGGTTTCAGAAGATCCACTCCCAAACTGTAGTCCAAGTTCCCACATGCTGACTTTCAATCATTTACCAAAAGCTTTGCCAGTCCTTTAGTTTATCGGTCAGCAAAACAATTGTGTGGGGACACTTCCCTGGTGGCGCAGCGGTTAAGAATCCACCTGCCAATGCAGGGGACATGGGTTCAAGCCCTGGTCGGGGAAGATCCCACATGCCAAGGGGCAACTAAGCCCGTGAGCCACAACTACTGAGCCCGCAGGCCACAACTACTGAAGCCTGCACACCTAGAGCCCGTGCTCTGCAACAAGAGAAGTCACTGCAATGAGAAGCCCGCGCACCACAACGAAGAGTAGCCCCCGCTCCACAACAAAGAGTAGCCCCCGCTCACCGCAGCTAGAGAAAGCCCACATGCAGCAACGAAGACACAACGCAGCCAAAAAAAAAAAAACCAAAAAAAATGGTTGTGTGTTTCACGAATGGTGTGTGTTTCACATCTGTTAGCATCTCTGAGAACTTTCAGTGAACCTAGTCACTTCTGTCATCAACTTCTCCAGGCCATTGATATGGAAGTTAACTTTAAGTAACAAAAGTTAGTTTACTCAAAACAAGTTATGCATTTTAGCACTTGTAAGGCATGTCATGTCTTCTCTCCATTGCCTCCCATGCAGCTCTTTACATTGCTGGCATATCAATGACAGATCTCTTCAAGCTCACAGCAATGAAAGGTCTTCAAAATGCTTCCCACCCCAGAATTCTTGGCTATCAAGATCCACATGGGCAGAAAGAGTTTTGATCATTTCCAGCTTTCCAGCAAACAGATCACGTATATCATAATTTGGTATCTTTATTTATTAAGAAAATATTGACTGAACACCTACTATGTGCCAGGATTTGTAGAGTCTCTGGCAGAGAATTCAGAAATCTTCTTCCGGTTGGAGAAGTGGATGGAGAAAGCCTAGAAAAAGGAGAGAAGCAATTCCTAGAGGCACAGGGAGGCTGTGGAGAGAGTAGGGCGTTCGCACAGACTCCCTCAGCTACAGAAAACGTCTGTGAAAAGACCAGACACAATGCAGGTTCTGTCTCAAATATTTGAATCTATTCCATCTACACCATTTGGCTTGCAGGAAGTCCCTGCTCTCTGGATTTACTAACGGGAGACACAAAATTCTGACATAATGAAGTGGCAGGAGGCATTCTTTACTCCAGCTTCCCTTGAAGGGAGAATAGTGGCTAAAGTTTCTTCTGTTAAACCCAGGGCACGCATTTTCGTGTGGGTGCACTCGCTGGTATGCAATTATCTGTTAAATCCAACAGGCTTCAGCTCTGTAAGATACAGAAAATTAACTCATTGGTATTTTCAAACAATAAGGAAAAGGAGGCATAGCAGCGAAGTTGGGACACTGGGCCCTTTCTTAGAATGAGAGAGTCTGATCTCTTAGAGGAGAAGCTTTGCTTGTACTGTTTTCTTGCCCTGGTCTGCTCCATCCTTGCACATTTCCGACAACTACACAAACAAGCTACAGGCTGAACTCAGTTCCCTTGATCATATTTAGCTACCAGTGAATCTGGGGAAAACTCTAGATTTTAGAAGGTTAAATCAGACAACAATTCAGAAAGTTTGCTTTTAAGGAGAGGCAATGTAATTATTGCTCAGAAGAAAATTTTCATGCAGTCCACAGAAAATTAGCTACAAAACCTAAATTAGATGCAGTACTTGCTAAATGGACTTTCTGTAACCTAGAAAAAAAGATTCCTCAGCAAAGCCCACAACATTGTAACGAAAAAAGCCATCTACTAAGCCTGGCCTGATTGACTTGGTCAAATGGTATATAAATTAAATCCATCTGAAGAATCTGATCTCCGAAAGGGATTTTCGTTTCCATAAGACTTCAGTTTAAAAATGTATGTGAAGTAAGAAAGAATAAAATCATTTCCCCCCATGCCTAGTGAACTTGGCAGCCCACGTGGAAAATGAGCCAGCTCTTCCCCTGCTGAACAAATCCATTCAAAATGATTTCATAGTTTTCCTTCCTTATCCTTTGGAATGTGGAAGCCATTTTCCAGTGGGTTTTAAAAAAAAAATTCTGAATTTAACCCTTTGAGAGAAGATATTCATTTGCTTTTTTCATTTCTCTAAGGGTATGGAGAATAATGCAATGGAGTTTTTGTTTGGTTGTTTTTTTTTGTTTGGTTGGTTGTTTTTTTTTAGCACAAATGCTATAGGCAGAAAGTTGATTCAACCTTATTTAATGAGGACCCAAGGGAAATAGTTGTGCCTAATATAGTGCAAAATTCTGTAACTGAACTAATGTGATTTTGAAGCCACCTGCCAGGGAAATACCAATGCAGGTAGATTAAATGATACAGAACACTTTTTTTTTTTTTTTGCTTTGGTATTGCAAAATTAAATAAGCTAATTAAAACCACCAGTTGATGCAGCCATTATGGAAGACAATATGCAGGTTCCTCAAAAAACGAAAAACAGAGTTTCCATATGATCCTGTAATCCCACTCCTGGGCATATATCCAGAGAAGACCATAATTCGAAAAGATACAGGCACCCCAATGTTCATAGCAGCACTATTTACAATAGCCAAGACATGGAAGCAACCTAAATGTCCTTCGATAGACGAATGGATAAAGAAGATGTGGTACATATATACAATGGAATATTAGCCATTTAAAAGAATTAAATAATGCCATTTGCAGCAATATGGATGGACCTAGAAATTATACTAAACGAAATAAGTCAGAAAGAGAGACAACTGCCATATGATATCACTTATATGTGGAATCTAAAATATGACACAAATGAACATATCTATGAAACAAAAACAGACTCACAAATATAGAGAACAGACTTGTGGTTGCCAAAGGGGAGGGAGTGTGGGAGAGGGATGGATTGGGAGTTTGGGGTTAGCAGATGAAAACTATTATATATAGAATGGATGAACAACAAGGTCCTACTGTACAGCACAGGGAACTATATTCAATATCCTGTGATAAACTATAATGGAAAAGAATATGAAAAAGAATATATGTATGTATAACTGAGTCATTTTGCTACAGTACAACAGAAATTAAATACAACATTGGTAAATCAACTATACTTCAATAAAATTAAAAAAAAATCTTCAGTTGAAGACTGCTAGCTTTTGTAGTCAAGTTGGATTCTTTCTGGAGTGTCATTCTTCCCTTGTCTAGTTTATCGCCTATCCTAAGCCAAACTCTATTCCAGGTAGAAAAGATAAATACGTATTTGCTTATATATGCATAAAATACATCTTCCAGAAGAGAAACACACACACACACACAAGAAAAAGCTTTGTAATTTTTGCATATTTTATATTTTCTTTTTCTGTATCGATCAAGACAACTTGTACACTGGGCCTTACAAAATGAAGCCAGCCTCTGTGGCCTGGCCCACATCACACATTTCAACTTAAATCAGCCTGTGTTTATGGGAAACACCTGTCAAGAAACTGAACCTAACCAATCAAAATCCTCTAACTCAGGGGCTTCCCTGGTGGCGCAGTGGTTGAGAATCCGCCTGCCGATGCAGGGGTCACGGGTTCGTGCCCTGGTCCAGGAAGATCCCACATGCTGCGGAGCAACTAAGCCCGTGAGCCATGGCCGCTAGGCCTGCGCGTCCAGAGCCTGTGCTCCGCAACGGGAGAGGCCACAGCAGTGAGAGGCCCGCATACCGCAAAAAAAAAAAAAAAAAAAAAAAAAAATCCTCTAACTCAGCTTTCACTAGCTTACCTGACCATAGAAAATAGGATGGCTGGCCTTATAAGGAAATCCCCCACCACCTAGCCAATCATGCCCTATTTCCACGTTACCTCTTCTAATACTCTGTAAAACTCACTCTTGCCCCAGATCTCGCTCTACTGCTCCTGAGTCACTGGACTCCCCCAATCCATGGGATATTTCCCTGAAATAAAGGACATCAAACTTGCTACTAAATTGTTCTAGTTTTGTCATTTGACTAGTATAGGTAATTCATTCACGTTAATCCGAACTGAGAAAGGATAGACAGGAAAAGTCTTTCTAGCCCTAATCCCTAGCTGCCCAATTTTTCCTTTCCAAAACAACAAATATTGTAAGTTTGTTTTGATTTTGTTTTTATTGCAGTAAGGAGTATAACTCTTACTGAGACATTTTATGGATATTTAGGTAACTACATATATGTATTCTCTAAATCCTAATCTTTATTTTTATACAAAGGGTAGCATAGCAAAATATTAATCTGTGCCATACCTTTTTTTAACTCAAAATATACATTTGACAAAGGAGCAAAATCTGTAACAACTGGATATCCACAACCAAAAAGAAAAAAAAAAAAAAAATGGATCTAGACCCAGACTTTACATCCTTCACAAAAGTTAACTCAAAATGGATCATAAAAAAAAAAAAAAAAAAAAAATGGATCATAGACCTAAATGTAAAATGTAAAAAGTATACAACTTCTAGAAGACAGATTAGGAGAAAAATCTAGATAACCATGAGTATGGTGCATGCCTTTTTATTTATTTATTTGCGGTACGCAGGCCTCTCACTGTCGTGGCCTCTCCCGTTGCGGAGCACAGGCTCCGGACGCGCGGGCTCAGCCGCCATGGCTCACGGGCCCAGACGCTCTGTAGCATGTGGGATCTTCCCGGACCGGGGCATGAACCCGCGTCCCCTGCATCGGCAGGCGGACTCTCAACCACTGCGCCACCAGGGAAGCCCGATGCCTTTTTAAATATAACACCAGAGGAATTCCCTGGTGGTCCAGTGGTTAGGACTCTGCACTTTCACTGTCAAGGCCACGGGTTCAATCCGTGGTCAGGGAACTAAGATCCCACAAGTTGTGCATCACAGCCAAAAAAATAAAAGAAAGCAAAGCAAAAAAAAAAAAAAAAAAGATAACACCAGAAGCATGATCCATAAACGAAATAACTGATGAGCTATTTTTCATTAAAATTAAAAACTTCTGGGCTTCCCTGGTGGCGCAGTGGTTGAGAGTCCGCCTGCCAATACAGGGGATACGGGTTTGTGCCCCGGTCCGGGAGGATCCCACATGCCGCGGAGCGGCTGGGCCCGTGAGCCGTGGCCGCTAGGCCTGTGCGTCCGGAGCCTGTGCTCCGCAACGGGAGAGGTCACAACAGTGAGAGGCCTGCGTACCACAAAAAAAATAAATTAATTAAAAAATAAATTTAAAAAAATTAAATTAAAAACTTCTGCTCAATGAAGGACATTGCCAAAAGAATGAAAAGACAAGCCACAGACTGGGAGAAAATATTTGCAAAAGACATATCTGATGATGGACTGTTATCCAAAATATACAAAGATCTCTTAAAACTCAACAATAACTGGGTATCATGAAAATATATTTGGTCTTTGCCCCCAGCTCCTAACACAGAACTCCTAAATCCCTAGGAATTTTCTGAGTAATAGGAGTATCTTTTTATTCATAACCAGCCCCTTCCACCACAATGGATTTATGCTAATGAGGTGGCTTATGGTGGGGCCCTTAGATAACCTAGACCTAATGATTATAGAGAGTCGGAGCTCTCACCTCCACCCACCAACCTCAGGAGGGAAAGGGAGGCTGGACATTGAACTCTAAGAGAGTTGGTGAACCCATTAAAGTACTAGGAGGGTGGTCTATACAGAGTGGGTGTGGAAGCTTCTTGATTCCTCCTACCCCCATACTTTGCCCTGTGAATCTCTCCATTTGACCCTTCATGAGTTGTATCCTTTATCCTAAATATAATTAAAATGCTTTCCTGAGTTTTGTGAGTCATTGTAGCAAATTATTGAACGAGAGTGGTTCATGAGAACCCCTGAATTTGTAGTTGGTCAGGCAAAACTGTATGCAGCCTGGGTACGTCATTTGCAGTTGGCATCTGAAGTTGGGACAGTCTTTTGAGCCTGAGCCCTTTAACTTGTGCGATCTGATGCTAACTCCAGGTAGACATTGCCAGATGAATGGAATCGTTGGATACCACGCTGGTGTCAGAGAACTGGAGAATTGATGGTGTTGGAAAAGACACCATATATTTGGTGTCTGGGGGGGAAAAGCCTCTCCATAAGAAAATGAACAAACAACCTGATTAAAAATGCACTGGATGGGAATTCCCTGGTGGTCCAGTGGTTAGGACTCAGCGCTTTCACTGCCGGGGCCTGGGTTCAATCCTTGGTTGGGGAAACAAGATCCCGCAAGTCGTGTGGCAAGGCTCCCCTCAAAAAAGTTTTTTTAAATACACCGGACTTGAACATAGAAGATATACAGATGACAAGTAAGTATATGAAAAGATGCTCAACATTATATATTATTAGGGAATTACAAATTAAAACAATAAGATATCACTACACACCTATTAGAATAGTGAAAATCCAAAACACTGATAATACCAAATGCTGGGGAGGAGCCACAGGAACTCTCATTCTTTGCTGGCTTAATGCAAAATGCCACTTTGGAAGACAGTTTGGCAGTTTCTTACAAAACTGAACATACTCTTACCATGCAGTCCAGCAATTGTGTTTCTTGGTATTTACCCAAGTGTGGTGAAGAGTTATGTCTACACAAAAACTTGTATACACATGTTTATAGCAGCGTTATTCATAGTTACCAAAACTTGGAAACAACCAAGATGTTCTTCAGCAGGTGAACGGATACGCAAACTTTTTTTTTTTTTTAATGAGGCTAATCTTACACCTGGTGACTCTTTCAAAATGATTCATATTATTTTTCCTGAATTGACACAAAATTTTGAACAGGTCACGAAACCTAGTATTTATTAGGCAAGGAGAACTACTGTTTGCTAAATCCCTACTGCTGCTAACCATATCTAACACGTTTTTTGTTTTGCACACCACACATTTATTTATTCCCCATCCCAATCAGGCTCTACCACCCCTAGTAGGATGCCCCAGTCAGCACCCTCAGACCTGATGGTCTGTCGAACACACTCCTTCCTGGGGAATAAGGAAGCAGGAAGAGAAGCTGAGACATTTTCTTGACCACTAGACCCCGGCTGGAGCCCAACAAGTCACCACAACGAACGGACTTCGATTGCTGTGACAATGACAATCACTGTAAGTTCTTTACTTTCCTGCTGTAAGAATTGAGGGAGGGGGTGGTGTCTAAAAATGAGGATCTGCCACGGGAATATGCTGGGCATGTGACTTTTATCTGTCCCAGGGTTCCAGCATTGATGGCAATGGCAGGTCTAGAGGTGTCCACTGAGGAAGTCCACAGCTCCCACGTGACAACCTGTCACGTTAGAAGCAGCACTCACACGCCCCTTAACAATATCTAACACTTATTTAGCACAACTATATGTCAGCCACTATTCTAAGTGTTTTACATACTTCTAATTCCTTATAACAATCCTGTGAGGGAGTTTATATTATTTTTCTTTTTTTGGCCTGACTGCATGGCATGTGGGATCTTACTTCCCCGACCAGGGATTGAACCCACGCCCCCTGCACTGGAAGCACAGAGTCTTAACCAATGGACTGTCAGGGAAGTCCCTAATATTATCTTTATCTCACAGATGTATAGACTAAGTCACAGAGAAGTAAGTAACCTGCTCAAAGTCACACGGCAATAGTAGTGGGCTAGAAGTTATAAGCAATTTGGCTTCGGAGGCCTTCCTCTTAACCATGAGGCTATATTCACTACTTGTTGCCAGAGACTGTATTTTAAATGTATTATTTCATTTTTAATCCTTACAGCCCCGATTTAAAACTATTAAACCCATTTTACACATGGGGAAACGTAGACTAAAAGATATCAAGTAACATGCCCAAGGTTATATACCAATCTTGGAGTTACTGGTATTCCAAAGCTGACCAGCTTTCTATTACTCCTTTGCTGCATCTCATATTGTCTACAAAACTGCACTGCTTTACTTACATACATACATACATGTATCCATTAATCTGATCTTTAGTCAAAGGTAAATAAATCTTGCAATCAGAGCTTCTGGTGAGGTTGGGTCATCAGAGATACCATACTGACACATCTCCTTTCACTCAAAGCAAATAACTTGACCTTACAGTTAACCCATGAAGCCTTTTTGCAGAGAAATTTATTATTTTCCTTGAACTTTTAGAAAATGGCCTAGTCGCCCTTTTTCATTCCAGCATCTTAAAGGTCTCTCCTCTCATGAAAAGTGCTTAGCAGCCCTTTCTCCTCACTCTACTATAAAACAAGATTAATTTAATATTTATTATTGTTTGTTATAGAACAGGCACTATCCTAAGAGCTGGGTTACAACGATGAACAAAACAGCCATGGTCCCTACACTTAGGGGAACTTCCATTCTAATGGGGAGACAGACAATAAATAATCATCCAAATTTATATTGATGAACTGTGATTAATTGCTCTGATGGGAAAGTACATTGCTCTGAAAGCACATAACAGAGCAGCGGGTCTAGTTTTGGTGTGTGTTGAGGGGAGGGTGTTGAAGACAAAAATCCCTCAGGAAGTGGGACTTCCCTGATGGTCCAGTGGTTAAGACTTCGCTTTCTGATGCCGGGGGTTCGATCCCTGATTGGGGAGCTAAGATCCCACATGCCTCAGGGCCAAAAAACAAAACAAAACAAAACATAAAACAGAAGCAATATTGTAACAAATTCAATAAAGACTTTAAAAATGGTCCACATAAAAAAAAAATCCCTCAGGAAGTAATATTTGAGCCAAGATCTACAGAAAGGGGTGATAGAGAAGGCATATTCAAGGGACTGAGAGGACTCCAGGGTGCCTGGAGCACTGGTGACCGAGAACAGCTCACAGTTAGGCTGAAAAAGGAGCAGGCGTGAGCCAGAGAGCGTGCAACACTTTGTGGGGCCTTAAGGGATTTTGGTCTTTGGTCCATAAACAGTGGAAACCCTTTGAAGAGTTTGGGGCTGTTTTTACTTATACCACTTCTGACACCATTTCTGTCTTTTCCAACACCATGACTCAAACTCTTTGATGCCAACTAGATGTGCAACAATTCAATTCAATTCTGATACTATCTACCTGGAGTTAGCATCAGACCCCACAGGTGAAAGGGCTCAGTCCCACAAGACTGCTCCCACCTCAGATGCCAACTGCAAGTCCAGAACGCTCTTACTTCTGAATGACCAACTATAATTTGGGGGTTCCCAGAACCATCTCCTCAGATTTAGGAATTGGCTAGAATGACTCACAGAGCTGAGGAAATTGCTGTACTTGCTGTTACTGGTTTATTATAAAAGACAGAACACAAGAACAGCCAGTGGGAGAGATGCATAGGGCAGGGTATGGGGGAAGAGGTTCGAAGCTTCCAGGACCTTTCTGGGTGGGTGGGCCATCCTCCCAGTACCTTGATGTGTTCACCAACTAGGAGCTCTCCAAACTCCATTATTTAGAGGATTTTATGGAGGTTTCATTATACAGGCACAAATGGTTAAATCATGGGTCATTAGTGATTGGACTTGGTGATTGGTCTCAACCCCCAGCCCCTCTCCCCTCTCCAGAGGTCGGGTGGGGGAGGGGGCTGAAAGTTCCAACCCTCTAATCACATGGTTTGATCTTTCTTGGTGAACAGTCCCTAGCCTAGAGCTATCTAGGTGTCCCCAGACATCAGTCATCTCAATAGCATACAAAGGATATTCTTATCACTCCAGAGATTCCAAAGGGTTTTAGGAGCTATATGCCAGGAACCAGGGACAGAGACTAAATCTTTATTATTATTATTTTTGGCCATGCTGCTCGCTCGCGGGATCTTAGTTCCCCTACCAGGGATTGTGGTCCTTGCAGTGGAAGCACAGAGTCCTAACCACTGGACCACGAGGGAATTCCCTAAATCTTTATTATTTATGATACTACAGATTTTAAGTGGAAGCATGTGCTCAAGTTTCCATTTTTCTGCAAGGGGAAAATGGACTGGGGGGAGATAAAAAGCGAGTGTTGATGGTAGTTTGATCTGGGAGACAGAGGAAGAGATGAAGAGAAGAGCATACACTTGAGGAATATCAAGGTCCAGCAGCAGGACTGGGAGGCAGATGTCGGGGGTAAGGCAGGAAGAGCCATGACTGCAACAGCTCCTTGGGGTCCGTCTGTGCAGCCGGACAGAGAGCGATGCCAATCATGAGCTAAGAACGGGAGGAGGACTAGGTTTAGAGCGAAAGTGTGTGAACTCAGTTTTCAGCACGTTGTATTAAAGGTGCTTTCGAGACATTCAAGTGGAGATGTCAAACGTGCAGCTGGAGATAGTCACCTGAGACAATGATGGGCTTCCGGGTATTTCTGTCTAGGGTTAGTCCCGATATCACGGGGGACAGAATATAAAGTGAGAAAAGCTGGAGGCTGAAGCATGGGTTGAGTATGTAGTTCATGAACTTGACCAAATTCTCTTCCACGCATCATTTGGTTTGAAGAATAGAATCTTTTAATATTTTCAATGGTTATTTGGACCTCATCCTGGGCTGCTCATAAGAGCAAGTAAAACATCGGTTGGTATGTCTCCCTCCCTAGTTCCCTCTCAGTTACACATTTTTTTAGGGAGTGGAAAGGAGACAACACCAAGAATCATTTCTTTGGTGTCTGGTTGTAGCACAGTAGAAAAGAACTCTAACCACCACTGTCTCACCAAACCTCACTGCCACTTCCTCTGGAAATCCTTTCCTTGTGCTCCCCAACCCACAGAAGAAAATCCCATCCTTGGAACTCCCTATATGGAAGATATACTTTCACGGTAGCAACATCCATCATTCCATTAGAGCATCAAGTGGTTCTTTGCTTCTGTCTCCCTGCAAGACTGGTGAGCTCTTTCAAGGCAGATATGTTGTCAGAATCCATCTTTGTATCTCTAGCACATTGCTTAGCTCAAAGTAGGAAGTGCTCAATATATTTTTTAAATCAAAACTTTACTTTTTAGTGCTGTTTTAGGCTCACAGCAAAATGAAGCAGAGAGTACAGAGTTCTCACATACCTCTATCCCTACACACACATACCTTCTCCCCCTATCCAGCACCAGAGTGGTACAGTTGTTACAACTGATGGACCTATATTGACACATCAGAATCACCCAAAGTCCATAGTGCATGTTAGGGTTCACTTTTGGTGTTGTACATTCTATGGTTTGGACAAATGTATAATGACATCCATCATTATAGTACCACACGGAATAGTTTCCTCCTGTAAAAATCCTCTGTGCTCTGCCTATTCTTCCCTCCTTCCCTCTAACCCCTGGAAACCACTAATTTTTTTTACTGTCTCCATAGTCTTGCCTTTTCCAGAATGTCATATAGTTGAAATCATCCAGTATGGAGACTTTCCAAAATGGCTGCTTTCATGAAGTAGTATGCATTTAAGGTTCTTCCTTCTCTTTTCATGGCTTGATTGCTCATTCCTTTTTAGTGCTGAATAATATTCCATTGTCCAGAGGTACCACAATTTATTTATCCTTCACCTCCCGAAGGACATCTTGGTTGCTTCCAAGTTTCAGCAATTATGAATAAAGCTGAGATAAATTTGTGTTCATGTTTTTTGTGTGAACACAAATTTTCAGTTCATTTGGGTAAATACCAAAAAGAGTGTGATTGCTGGATTGTACACTAAGAGTATGTTTAGTTTTCTAAGAAACTGCCAAGCTATCTTCCAAAGTGGTTGTACAATTTTGCATTCCCATCAGAAATGAATGAGAGTTGCTGTAGCACTACTACACACCTATTAGAACAGCCAAAATATCTTTTAAAAGTTTTTAAATTTTCTACCTAAATGGATAGATTATATTTATTGGTAAGGTGCTGTGAAAAACCTCAGAGCTAAGAATTACTCCAGGGTTTCCCTTTTAGGAAAGCCCCAATCTCAAACTTCTAAAACTTTGTGAAAAGTAGATTAGAACTAAAATGTAGGGGCTTCCTTGGTGGTGCAGTGGTTAAGAATCTGCCTGCCAATGCAGGGGACATGGGTTCGAGCCCTGGTCCAGGAAGATCCTACATGCCGCGGAGCAACTAAGCCCGTGCACCACAACTACTGAGCCTGTGCTCCAGAGCCCATGAGTCACAACTACTGAAGCCCACACGCCTAGAGCCCGTGCTCCGCAACAAGAGAAGCCACCGCAGCGAGAAGCCCGCACACTGGAACGAAGAGCAGCCCCTGCTCGACTCGACTAGAGAAAGCCCACCCACAGCAACGAAGACCCAACACAGCCAAAAATAAATAAATAAAATAAATAAATTTATTTTTTAAAAAAAGAAATAAAATGTAGATTTATTTGGTTCCAATTAGTTTATAAAAAGCATTCTCTATATTTTTATAAAAAGCATAACATTGGCAGATTAATAAGAAAAGAAAGAAGTAGTTACTGAGTGTACCTGCATGTTGATTAGGAGGGAAATCTAAATGAAGAAGTTAATTAAAAATTTAAAGAAACACTTCAGGAAGTTTTAAAATCTTTGCTGATTAAAATAAATGACAATAATTTGTTGCTCTATATCATTTTGGAAGAGATAGGACATTAGGTCATTAATATCTGCCTCTTTGTAAGATAAACCCAAGTAGAAAGTTACATCTACAATGCTGTCCTTATTCACTCGAAATGCCCTCTAATATCCTACTAAGAAACCTCCTATCCAATTACTTAAGAACACTTCAACTTCATAAATTGTGAGCTGTTTGGACAGGTTGATTCAATTAAGAGTATACCCCCCCCACCCCCCAAAATATCCATGTAACTATTGTTATAAAATTCTTTAAAATTATGCAAAAGCCATATGATCTTCCTGAGGTAAGACTGAAACACAAACAGAGCTGTTTTCTTTCTACTGTGTGTTATTAAGTTTAATTGCTTCATTCTCCTGATTGCTTTTGAAAGAGAAGGAATCAATCAAGCTTTCACTGAAAGTGGATACCACTGCATTATGTATGAGGTTGGCAAGGGAAAAGAGACCTGTGACCTAAAAGGAAATCAGGATCTAAAGCACTTACAAATGTGAGGCTCCTACACGTCCAAGTCTCCTTTGTCAAGAGGCATGCTGTCCTTGAACATGAACTTCAACATTATTCACTTAATATAAGTTTCTGAAGTTTATTTTTTAAGATCAGGCAGGCCCTTGAATGTGAAGAGGATGCTACCGATATATTAAAGAAAATACAGACACGCTTTCCCCAGGAGTGTTGAAAAGGTTCCGTCTACACTGCTTTCTTAAATCCCTTGGGAATTTACAGCATTGTTTTTGAGGTGACAAAGCAGGATTAGAGGTGGTGATGATGGAAGAAAATGTGCCTGTGTTTGAATCCCTTGGTCCCCTGGGGGGAAGCCTTTGGTCTCCTTGGCACCAGAGTTCAACAAGCTGAGTGAGTTGGCCTAGATTCTTCATTTAAACACAATTATTTCACATCTGAAATTTTTTTAAAGATATGTGCGATTTATTTATTTATTTATTTTTATTTTTTAATAATTTTTTGGTTGCACCCCAAGGCATGTGGGATCTTAGTTCCCCGACCAGGGATCAAACCCACGCCCCCTGCGTTGAAAGGTGGAGTCATAACCCCTGGACCGCTGGGAAAGTCCCTCGTACCTGAATGTTTTAAGTGAGATGCTAGGGGTAGAAAAATAACCCTCGTGTTTCTCCCCTCATTTCTGAATCTGTCTACACATTAATGAGTTTATTTCATTGCTATAACAAGAGGTCACCATTAGGAACTGCTGAACATTCACAGTGATTGATTGCCTGCTTTGACATATACATATAACATATATAACATATATATAACATATATAACATTCACAGTTTCTTTTTAATTTTTTTTTGAATTTTTGAATTTAATTTTATTTATTTTTTTATATAGCAGGTTCTTATTAGTCATCAATTTTATACACATCAGTGTATACATGTCAATCCCAGTCTCCCAGTTCATCACACCACCACTGCCCCCACCCTGCCACTTTCCCCCCTTGGTGTCCATACATTTGTTCTCTACATCTGTGTCTCCATTTCTGCCCTGCAAACCGGTTCACGTTATAACCCATGTTACCTTCCACCATAGTTCCAGAGCAATTTCTCATATTCAAAGTCTTCTCATCCAACCTGCCAGCAAGACTGAGCTTTATTCATGTTAATTTGTTTGTTATCTTTGTAGGCAAGATACAACAGGCTGGAGAAACAGCTAGCAAAGATAGGATATCTTAGCTGGGAAGAAATCTTAGGAGGTAAAATAAGAATTTGGTAGAGAAAGTGTCTTTGAATGGCCTTCTCTCTAGAAAAATCCCATAGACTTCTGCTGTGACAGAGATTTGATTCTCTAATCATTATAGCTCCATTGAACCTAGATATCATTCACAAACAACTTAAAAGCCATGTTTCTACAAAAAGGCAGGCATTCTCTTCGTAAGTTTCTAGTTTCTCTTTTATTAAGAAACATTGTAGTCTATCAAACGGTTGAACTTGGAGCCGGGCTTCCAGAACACACAGCCCTTCTTTAGCAGCCCTTGGGAGGATGGAGAGGGGTCAGAGGGAACTAATATTTTTTGAGCTTCTCCGTAGAGCCAAGTACAGGACTGGGGAATTTCCCAACTTCTTTTCCATACAGAAGAGGAAACTTTGGGGGAAGTTATGATGTCTGAGGATGGGCAGATGGTTGGGTAAACCGTAAGCAGTGACCACAGTCTGGTCCATGGCACCATCCCCAGTACCTTGCGGAAGAAGTGATCCCCGGTAGGAAGGGAGAAAGGCAAGGTTCACTGTCATTCAACTGGAGCAAGTAGAATAGAACAGCAATGAAGTTGTGGGTGTCCTCTTTGTTTGGGCAGTGCTAACAGAGTGTCCCTCTGTGCCATAACTGTGTCTTACACATGCTATACAACATGCAGCACAATGCTGGAAATACAGTGGATCCTCAAAGGAGGTTTGTTTGTTTATTTATTTATTTATGGCTGGCTGGCTTTGGTTCTTCTTTGTAGTGCAAGGGCTTCTCTTGCAGTGGCTTCTCTTGTTGCAGAGCACGGGCTCTAGGTGCGCGGGCTTCAGTAGTTGTGGCACACGGGCTCAGTAGTTGTGGCTCGCGGGCTCTAGAGCGCAGGCTCAGTAGTTGTGGTACACGGGCTTAGTTGGTCTGTGGCATGTGGGATCTTCCCGGACCAGGGCTCAAACCCATGTCCCCTGCATTGGCAGGTGGATTCTTACCCACTGTGCCACCAGGGGAGCCCAAAGGAGGTTTCTAGAATTAATTCCATCATCATCCTTTAAAACATACGTTTAGGACATCCCTGGTGGTCCTGTGTTTAAAACTCTGTGCTTCCACTGTATGGGGCACAGGTTTGATCCCTGGTTGGGGAAGTTCCACATGCCTCACAGTGTAGCCAAAACAACAACAACAGAAAGCAAAAAAAAAAAAAAAAAACCCAAAACAAAAAACATACGTTTAATGTCAGTTGTCATCACTGCTGTGAACAGATTTTGGTCATCATTTGAGTCCATTTTCTAAAAAACACTAACCGTCATCTGAGCCTTCAGCAAGTTGCATAGCAGTAACATCAAAGATCACTGATCACCAGCACAGATATAATAATATGAAAATATTTGAAGTATTGCCAAGAATTACCAAAATGTGACACAGAAAAGCAAAGTGGGCAAATGCTGTTGGAAAAACTGTGCCAACAGACCTGCTCAACATGGGGTTGCCCCAAACCTTCAATTTGTAAAAAACACAAATCTGCGCAGCTCAGTAAAGCGAAGCTCAACAAAACAAGTTTGCCCATGTTAAAAAACAACAAACATTTATGACATACTTATGCATCCAGTGAAGCTTTACTATGTGCAAAGCACTCTGCTGAGTGGGAGTGATACAGCAGTGATACACACATGACGTTGCTGGCCTCCGTGGTTACTCAGTGCTCTGATAGGGGAGAAGATAAAACTGTGAGGGACACAAGAGGAGAGTTTCATCCTGAGAGGGGTGACACAGTCCAGAAAGGCTTCTAGAAGAGTGAGGTCTAAGCTGACTCAAGGGTAAGCAGGCATTTCTTAGACAAGGGCAGAGTGTGCGTGAGTGAGTGGCTGCGTCTACATTCCGTGACGTGTGCGCCAGCAGTCAGATTTGAGGGGACAGGGTAGTGAGAGGATTAAGTGTACAGACTCTGAAGCCCTCTGTCTTTTTTGCAACAATTATGGTAAAATACACGTAAGATAAAATTTACCATTTTAACCATTTTAAAGCGTGCATTTCAGTGGCATTAAGTACGTTCACAACTATCTTGTGTAAATACGCCACCGCCATCTAGTTACAAAACTTTTTCATCACCCCAGATGGAAATCCCAGGGACTTCACTGGTGGTCCAGTGGTTAAGTCTCCGTGCTCCCAATGCAAGGGACCTGGGTTCCATCCCTGGTCAGGGAACTATATCCCACATGCACACGGCAACTAAGAGTCTGCATGCCACAACTAAAGATCCTGCACACTGCAACTGAATACCCCGCACGTGGCAACGAAGATCTGGCACAGCCAAATAAATATTTTTTTTTAAAAAAAAGGAAAGAAAATAGATTGAGGGACTTTCCCGGCAGTCCAGTGGTTAGGACTCCATGCTTCTACTGAAGGGGGCACGGGTTTGATCCCTGGTCAGGGAACTAAAATCCCAGAGGTCCCGCGGTGTGGCCAAAAAAAGAAGAAAATAGATTGAAAGTATGAGGTAACTCTGCGTTTGGTTTAGAGGCTGGTGCAGTAATCCAGGTGGGAAATCATTGTGGCATTGAGGGTGGAACTGAAACCCAGCAGGATCCTGTGAGGCTCCTGGGCACACAAGCTTTTCTGTCCTGTTTTCTTGCTTGTAGGAAATCGAATCCAACCTCCATGACCTTTCCTGAGTTCCAAAGGGCAGATTCAAACAGTTGCTTATCAAGGGAGGAGTAGCCAAGAAACCACCTGAGGCCAGGAACCAGAGAAGCTCATCAAGATTACCTGAGACCAGATTAGAGGATTGCAGGCCCTGCACACACCTTAATCTTATCAGCAACCCCACCCTTGAACCGCTGCTATAAAACTCCTCATCAAATCCTCCTGGGTTGGGACACATAGTTTTTTGGGGGCAGGAGCCCACTGTGTCCCCCTTTGCCTGGCAAAGCAATAAAACTCTTCTTTTCTACTTCACCCCAAACTCTGTCTCCAAGATTCAATTTGGCACTGGTGCACAGAGCTTTGGGCATCAGATCTAAGTAGATATAATCAAGAGAGCCTTAGAAGATAAAATGGACAGAAAGGTATATGGATCAGATGAAAGCATATGCTGATCTTGTTGATTTTACCTCTTAAATAGAAATGTTACTCAAATACAGCTAGATTTCTCCATCTTGTTATCACTTCACCTGTCTAAGCTATCATCATCTCTCAAGTAGACTGCTATAATGATCTTCTAGAGCTTTTCCATCTCAATTATTATTTTTATTCCAAATCTATTCTCGATCTTTTCTAATCTTGTCTCCATATTGCAAAGTGATATTAATAAAGTATTTCAGACATACAGAAAGGAATAAGGAATAATGTATATTCATGTAACCAACTCACATGTTAAGAAAATAAAGATAGGGAATTCCCTGGTGGTCCAGTGGTTAGGACTCTGCGCTTTCACTGACGAGGGCCTGGGTTCAATCCCTGGTCAGGGAACTAAGAATCCACAAGCCGTGTGGGGTGGCCTAAGTAAATAAATTAATAAAATAAAAATACATCTGGTTGTGTCTCTCTTGTAACCCTCTCCAATCATATTCTCCTCTCCTCAGTCTACCCGTATTTAAATATTGCAGATAAACACCCAAATCAGCATGGTAGGTACCTCTATCATTTCCTCACATATCTGTATACTTTTACAACATTAGTATGCGTCCCTTTGTGTATTTGTATATTTTCTTGAATGTTTTAATGCCTCATAGAGATGAAGTCATTCTGTCACTGCTCTCCACCCGCACCTCAGTTAAGCTCTTGTTAGTGTGAAGTGTTCATGCTGAAACGTGTTGTCCTGGTCCATTTATTTTCAATGCAGTGGAATCTTTTCATTGTATGCATATACAAGAATGACACACTTATCTATTCAAAAGGCAGATCTGATCATGTCAATCTCCTGCTCAAGATACCTCAAGCAGTAGAAAACTGCTGATTTTCTGCTGAGAACTGCAATCAAGTCTGGCTTGATTTCAGGCTCCTTCTACTACCAAAGCCTGTCCTAAGCCCCTGGCTTGTTCCCCTTCTACTAATTAACTCCTACTCACTCTTCAGATCTCAGCTCAAATTTGCTTCCGTGAGAAAGTCTTCCCCACCATCTCTACCACACCTGCTAGATCGCTTCCTTTACATGCTTTCATAAGAATTTTCTAGAACAAATAACCACATGGTTGAATTCCTGTTAGTACCTCCTTACCCACTAAAAGTCTGCAGAGGCCATACCTATTTTTGCTCACATTGCATCTCCAAGAGCCATACCAAGTGCATGGCACTTAGTAGGCATTCAATCAAACTTGGCTGAACGAACGAGAACAGAAATAAGTATTAGAAATATTTTGCTGCCTAGCAGATACATACTTCTAATTAACTCTGCTTAATTTAAACTTGTTAAATACTATTAAGCCCACAGACAATGTACTGATCCAGTAAGCTTTTATTCAGCAATTCTTGAATCAGGTAGCATCCAATCTAGCAGACAGAAAGGCACTCCAAAGAGCTGTGCAAGGCTAGAGATTTTATAAACAAAAGCTAGAAGGAACAAGGAATTATACTAGGCGTTCCCTGATTGGTTAAAGCAGTACTACCTTCCTTATATGAGGTAAAGGGGAACTCTAGCTGGGTCAGGTAACTTGTGCTGAGCTGGCAAGTGCTGACTGGTTGACCTAGGTCTTCCTTTCCTGGGAGAGCTGAGGAGAGAAACTTAGTTAAGTTTTGCTTTGCTGATGTGGGGCTTAGTGTGGGCAACTCCATCTTGGGCCATAACACTTATTCTAGAATTTAATTTCAAACCCTGATTGGGTGGCTGGGACTGCATACACCCTCCCTCTGTAAACAACTAGAAAACTGGACGAAATATATGAAACTACTCTTTTCAGACAGTGGCCAACAAGAGTGCAGGACTGTGAAGAAAGCTGAGAGAAATGAAACCAGGGAGATAAGCCCTACTTTGCTCCAGAGGCATTTTGAGGACAATAGTGCAGGGAGGAAGATCCCAAGCAGAGACAGCACTCAATTCAAATGAAGAAAAAAAAGACTAAAGAACAGATGAGATAATAGCAAACAAATAGCAATATGGTCGATTTAAACTCAACCATGTTGAGGGAAATCCCTGGTGGTCCAGTGGTTAGGACTTGGAGCTTTCACTGCCATGGCCCAGCTTCAATCCCCCATTGGGGAACTAACATCCTGCAAGCCTCACGGCTCAGCAACAAAACAAAACAAATAAACAAACAAAAAACTCAACCACGTTGGGCTTCCCTGGTGGCGCAGTGGTTAAGAATCCGCCTACCAATGCAGGGGACACGGGTTCAAGCCCTGGTCCGGGAAGATCCCACATGCCGCAGATCAACTAAGCCTGTGCGCCACAACTACTGAGCCTGCGCTCTAGAGCCCACAAGTGACAACTACTGAGCCTGCGTGCCACAGCTACTGAAGTCAGCGAGCCCAGAGCCCATGCTCTGCAACAAGAGAAGCCACCGCAATAAGAAGCCCATGCACTGCAACGAAGAGTAGACCCACTTGCCGCAACTAGAGAAAGCCCGCGCGCAGCAACGAAGACCCAATGTAGCCAAAAAGAAAGAAAGAAAGAACATTTTTAAAAAAGAAATGCACTTAGAATATAAAGACACATACAGGGTGAAAGTAAAAGGTAGAAAAAGATATATGATGCAAACACTAATCATAAAAAGGGTGACATTCCTATATTAATACCAGATAAAGTAGACATGCACGCAGATAAGGCAAGGGGTGCCGGAGATAGAGAACTAGGCAGGGCTTTCTTGACATAAGAGAAGCCATTTTTGGCCTAAGGCATTTTGTGATCCAAGCCTGGCCACAATGCTTGCCCTTGAACAGGTCTCAGTAATTAAGGACCTTAAAGGGAACAAAAAATGCAGAAACACAGGACTGTTATCAGGCAAGTGAAGTAACAAAAGCAAAGATAACAAATCAGTTGTAAAGACACCCAGTTCTATTTCAATGGTAAGGACTAGCCTAAAGCACTATCTTGTGCTGTCTTGCAGAATTTAAATTCCCCCGCTGTTGCTCAACCACCAGATCAACTGGAATCTAAGGGATGCTGCTGCTGACTTTTTCTGATCCTCAGTGACTTCAGTCAACTAAAGCTTGGACTGGACCACCAAGCCTGTTCATGAATATGCATGAACGCTTAGCTTAAAACTTACCCAAGGGCTTCGCTGGTGGCGCAGTGGTTGAGAATCCGCCTGCCGATGCAGGGGACGCGGGTTCGTGGCCCGGTCCGGGAAGATCCCACATGCCGCGGAGCGGCTGGGCCCGTGAGCCATGGCCGCGGACCCTGCGCGTCCGGAGCCTGTGCTCCGCAACGGGAGAGGCCCGCGTACCGCAAAAACAAAAACAAAAAACTTACCCAATTTTGCTGTCCAGGGAGACACTGCTTTGGGAAGGATCCCTGGTGTTCTCCCTACTTGCTGCAAGTAATAATAAATCCTTCCTTATCCAGATCTTTGGTTTGGTTGTGTCTTTCGGCTTGATACCCACCAAGAGGCTAACCCAGTTTTTGGGTAACAGACATAAGGACAAGGAATTTCACCAAAGTTAAAGAGCAATACATTTCATAATGACAAAAAAAAAGTCAATTCATTCAGAAGACATAGCAATCCTAAATATGCATGTACCTAATATCAAAATTTCAAGATATGCTAGGTGAAACCTGACACAACCAAAAGGAGAGATAGACAAATCCACAATCACAGTTTTCGTTGAAGCTTCCAATACTGCTCTCAGCAACTGATAGAAGATAGAATATCTCGAAGGACACAAAAGATGTGAACAACATTATCTTTTCAAGTACACATGAAACATTTACTGAGACAGAGAAAATTTGGAGACATAAATTAAATCCCAATAAACGTAAAATGATTGAAAAACTACAGAATGTTCCTTTTTGGTACAATAGAATTAAATTGGAAATTAATTACAGAAGTTATCTGGAAAGCTGCCCAGATATCTGGAAATTAAACAACAAATTTCCTTGTAACTCATTGGTCAGAGAAGTTGCAAAGGAAATTAGAAAATATTTGAAAGGAAACACAATCCATCAAACACAATCAATAAAATGGATAAACTAGCTAGAGTGATTAAGAAAAAAGAAAGGGAATATACAAATTATCAATATAAGGAATAAAAGAGGGGACATCTGAAGATATTAAAGCGTTAATAAGGGAGTAGCATGAACAACTTTATGGCAATCAATGAAATGGGCCAATTCACTGGAAACATAAATTACTAAAACTATTGCAAGAAAAAATAAAAAATTGGAATAGTCCTATATCTAATAATTAAATAAAATTTATAGTTAAATACCTTTCTGCAAAGAAAACTCCATGCTCATATGGCTTCACTGGTGAATTCCATTAAACATTTAAGGAAGAAATAACACACAAACTCTTTCAGAAAATAGAAGAGGAAACCCTTCTATGCATGAGGTCATTATCTGACAACACCAAAACCAGACAAAGTCATTATAAGAAACGAAAGCTGCAGAGTAATATTCTTGTGAAGGATAAACACAAAAAAATCCTTAACAAAGCATTATCAAATTGAGTCCTGAAATAGAAATGCAAAGGACCTAGACTAGCCAAAACCATCTTAAAAATGAAGAACAAAGATGGAGAACTTACACTATCCTATTTCAAGACATATTACAGTAATCAAGATAATGTCACATTGGGGAAAGAATAGACATATAGACCAATGGAACAGAATGGAGAGTCCAGAAACACACATATATATAATTATATATAAAATGTGTACATAATTTTTATTATATATTACATATTTATTACATAAATTTATAACATAATATGTAACATATATATTATATAAAATATATGGTTTTTTAAAAATATATGTTTTATATATATAAAATTCTTTTTTCAATTGATTCTGACTCTGTGAAGGCAATTCACTGGGGAAAGGAAAGTCTTTTCAACAAATTGTTAACCACTGGATATCTATATGAAAAAAAGTGAACATTGATCTTTATCTCACAATATAAACAAATATTAAACTCAAAATGGACCATATACATAAAAGAAAAGCTAATAATATGTAAGTTCTAGGAAGAAAGTATTGGATAAAATCATTGCAACCTTGGTATAGGCAAAAATTTCTCAGATGAGATAATCTAATCACCAATTATAGAAGAAAAACTTGGTAAATTGTACTTGATCAACATTGAAAGCTTGTTCTTTGTGGACATTGTTAAGAAAACTAACAGACAAGCCACAAAATCAAAGAAATTATTTGTAACACATATATTTAATCTTATATCCAGAATATATGTATCTTAAAACAAAAGTAAGAAAACAACCCAATAATAACTTGGCAAAAAATTAGAACAGATGCCTCATGAAAAAAGACATAGGACTTGCCGATAGCACATGAAAACATGCTCAACATTTATCAGGAAAAGCAATTTAAAAGTAGTGAGGGGCTTCCCTGGTGCGCAGTGGTTGAGTCCGCCTGCCGATGCAGGGGACATGGGTTTGTGCCCTGTTCTGGGAA